>NC_136852.1:31627338-32839838 GCF_951799975.1 Gobius niger | reverse complement strand
GGTGGTTCGCTCTGACGGTTCTCACTCATGTTGGACATACCACTCATGTGCAGTGCACATTATTGGTGTCATTCTCTCCTTTGTTTGGCTGAAATATTAGGATTCTCACATGGAGGAGCCGAGTGGCGGGTTTTATTAAGTCCCTCTTGCTCCGTCATTAAGTTCACAGAAAGTGTTGGTATCGGCAAAGCTTGTAGTTTTGTTTATACCCCGCCTCTCTCCCAAGCAGTGCTGATCTATAAATGATCTGGATACATGCAGGGTTCCGGCTGATGTGTTCAACGCTGCTTGTACGCACAGGGACACAGCCTGGCAGACGGATGATCCGCTCACTCAGCGCTGTGTGCAGGGCTGGACTGGCCATCGGGACGACCAGGAGTTTTCCTGGTGGGCCGATGTACTTTGGGGCCGGTCTGACCTGATGTGAGATAAGGCCCGTATTACACCGTACCGGCCTACAAGAGATCCTGCATGTCTTATTGATGTGCTCCTCATTACTTGGATGCAATTACACTGTATAACCAGTACGTGTATCTGGTGCTTTTTATACCCCTCCGTTGGCATCCTTTCTTGAGTTATGGTTCCCATGATAACTTCATATATAATGAACAATGGGCCTCTCGGATAAACTATTACTCCTAACCCTCATCATAGATCATAAGTGAAAATAGTTTATTGCAACACCTTTCAGGACCAACAGAACCTCAGGCCTCTGTATTTTATACATTTTCACCAAATGCAGTTTGGAAATAGCGTCTGGTTTCCATTGAAAGGATTTACAATGTTTTGTTCTTTTGGGGATTTCTATTCTCACTCCACACCTCCCTAACTCTGTGGTGAGTTTTACCCTTACATTAACTAAACCTACAATGCTTTGTAAAGTTAAGTCACGAGAGGAACCTCCTTAACAGAAGGTTCTAGGAACGCCTCCACCTCCTGGAGACGCCTCCGAGCTTTCGTCTCCAGACGAGTCACCAACCACTGCCCCTCAGCAGAACCCCCTCCCCGCAGTGTCTAGCCCTAAGATGTAAACAGAGTCATCATGGAGGATTAGCTTCATGTGTTGTGAACCGGAGCCACAGCAGCTCTGAGACTTTTACAAAGACACACATCAGTGTTTCTGTTACCCAAACACCCAGGATTAAAACCGGTGACAAGAACACTTATTTCAGTGACTGGTTCTGCGCTCAGAATGTCTTAGGGCCTTAATGATGCACAGAGCCTCCGGAGAAAGCTAATGCTAAGCTAAACCTCGGGTCATCACGTGAAAACGAGAGATATGCACAAATAAAGTCAATAAAACCACCACACACATAAAAAACTGTTTAACAATGATCACACACGGAGCCGGGTTGTTGATTTGGAAGTTTATTGCTCACATTTCATCTACAATGGGCTGTAGTCGATAATAACAAGCAAATGGGCGTAACCGTGAATAACCATCGTCCACCTGCACAGATAATGTCCGTCTTTTGAGTCGTATGGGCTCCTGGAGAGCCTGGTGTTGACCGTGGGGGTATAGTTGAAGATCCACAGGGCATGGCAGTAGCAAAGAGGGACTGGAGCCTCCAAACAGCAGTTCTTTTTCAGGCAAGAGCCCCTTCCAAGCGTGCGGTGTGGAAGGTTTGTCTCCAAAGTCACTTTCCGGGTCAGACGCTGCATCAAATCATATCCTGTGTGGCCATTGTTCCCAAAGTGATAACGCGTAGCTCCTTTCCAACAATAAAAATTCAAATGCACCGAAAAATCGATCGTGTAAATACGTGTGGAGACAACGAGCGGAGTGTTGATGCCACAGACAGCGTGTGGAGGGGGCGTGTCGTAAAGGGTGAGAGGCCTATTTCAAGACGTTCAGTACAGCCATTTTGAGAGAGACATTTTATACAAGGCAGTTATTCTAGAGAAGGTTTGTCATCATTGTAGTGTGACATAGACTGGTGCTATGTGATTGAAATAAGCATAACACCCCCTCTTTAATAGAGTATATGTCAGTTATGTGCAGCAGTGCAGCGCTCAGGGATCCTTGTTCAGACTTCGAAGCTCTTGGATGAAGCCAGACACAAAGAGAACATAAACGTACAGGCCCCATCCAGGAAGCTCTGCGTGCCACACTGGCTCCTCAGTGATAGAGACATTACCTCAGGAGCAGGTTGTGTGTTGTTTTGTGGTTAGTCAGACCTGCCCCTGCTGCCAGAACAACACTCTGGAGCGGAGGACGATAGCACAGCAGAAAGCAGCTGCCCCAGTAATAAAGTTAATGAAGAGAGCATCTGCTCGGTCCGCTGTGCGTCCTGAGAGAGAGTGTGGTGTGTTCAAGGAGCTGTGAAACCACTGCCTTTTGTGTTGAGGTTGAGTGACCGGCTTTTCTTTGTCACGTTCATGTGCCTGTGTCATATCGACCATGAGGACTTTTCACGTGAATGCTTCCATGCACTTAAAGGGACAGGCCATCGCTTTTCCATTCTGAGATCTGTTCTATGAGCTTATGCCAGCTGATGTGTACCTGTCTGGTCTTTGTGGGTGCGTTCAATCACGCAAAAAGACCAAAGATGTTGTTAGCATTCAGCCTCTCCTCCTCTCCTCTATGTGGCCAAACAGGGGTGAAGTTAGAAGTGACCAAGCTCTGTCACGTTTTCCCTATTTCAATGCGATAATTAAATAAGTATAGTTACACAAAATTAAACATGTGGATTTTCTAAGCAGATCAAAAGGGGCTTTATATATTTAGGCGTAATAACACTTAGAGCACTAAGGCATCAATACTTTTTTACATTAAAAAAATGAATAATACAAATATTAAACTTTACTTTACTTTAGAATAATTGTTTTATTATATATCATTATTATTAGGCCACAATGGGCTGATTTGTATGTTATGAAAAGTGATGCTGCTCTGCTTAATTATTTGTCCAATGTTTTATATGAACAGACTTAAAGGTGCACTATGCAACTTTTTATGTTATGTTATGTTTATGTTATGATCTTTGTGCACATTTGACCTTGTAGTGACCCAGCGGCTGTATGAGTGGTCAGCGTGGCACCTTTACTTTCGATCACAGTGGTCTTTAGGATGCTCCAGGATCAATTGTTTGGAAGGTTTTCACTGCTGACGGACCCTCTCAGCAGGAAATCTACAGAACAATTGATCCAGGAGCATCCTAGAGACCACTGTGATGGAAAGTAAAGGTGCCATGCTGACCACACAGCCGCTGGGTCACTACAAGGTCAAGTATGCACAAATATCAGAAAAAAAAATCCTCGCAAAAAGTTACATAAAGTTGCATAAATCACCTTTAACACACTTTTACAGCTGCCCTGGGGTCGTTTTGTTACTAAGTAGCAACACTTCTTTCTGAATTCAACACATTAGTCACTAACTTAGTATAATAATACTGCCGTACACTTGTATTGCACTTTACAAGCCTGTATTAACAAGTTTCTCAAAGTGCCACACTGTCGTCATGTTTTATTCACTCCAGACTCGGTGGTGATAAGCTACTATTGCAACCACAGCTGCCCTTGTCTGCCTTGGGAGAGACTGACAGAAACAAGGCTACCATCAGCCCCTCCGCCCACCACTAACCACTCACTCACACACCACATTCAATCTGACCTATTGTACATGTTTTTAGTAGTAGGGGAAACAGACATGGTGAGAACATGCAAAGTCCACACAGAAAGGCCCCGTCCAGCCCGGATCGAACCCGGACCTTCTATCTGTGAAGCACGAGCACTGACCGCTGTGCCACCGTACCGTCCTTAAAGGAACAGGCCACAGTTCTTCCATACTGAGATATGTTCTTACCTGAACTTAGACGAGTTGATGTGTACCTGTCCAGTCTCTGTGCCCGTGGAAGAGCTGGGCCGCTTCTAACTTGACCCTGTTTGGAGCTATAGGAATACACTGGGAGAGGCCAAATGCTAACAACATCTTTGGTCTTTGTGCGTGACTGAGGGCACAAACAAAGACCAGACAGGTACACATCAACTCGTCTAAGCTCAGGTAAGAACATATCTCAGTATGTAAAAACAGTGGCCTGTTCCTTTAACTTTACTCATGTCTTAACTATTATAAAACAGAAATCCAGCCCAGTTAAGTCAGTCAGTGCTTTTTTTTGTACAGAGTAGATCAGGTGTGGGGTTAATCTGTGAGACTACAGGGGAAATCAACCTCCCGATTACCCAGAACCAATGTCTGGTACCTTTTTTGGTGATTGATAAGTATTTATCTGTATCATGTTATGCTATTTACCCATATTATGTGGATTAAACTTTATACTTTGACTGGTCAGTGTGCCTTTAAGCAAACATGGTCTTGAGCCAGGCTTGGACCTAGCTTAAGAGTGAGCAAACCAGTGTTTCCGGCCCTGGGTCCTGTCCTCACTCTCTGTCACGTGTAACCAACATGTGCTGCTGCTGCTGAGCCCATCGTCGACTCTGTTGATTCTAAAGCTTGTTATTGAAAGTACGGCAGCCTTGGAGCATTCAAACCGGAACACTTCCACGCACCATCCTTGACTTCTCTTATTCAAACCATTGTACCAAGTGAAGAAAAGAAAATATATCACCGACACTCTGAAGACATGTCAGAAAACCTGTTTGCGCAGGGTTTGTGACCAGAACTGTACAAAGTTAGTTAGCACAGAAGAACTCTCCTTAAGATGTCATTAATGTGTTAGTAGCACATATGTAAACAGGGTTTTTATCCCCTTATATTTATGGAACGTTTCCACAGAGTTTCAAAGGCCGGCCTTGGCACAGCGCAGTCCTCACAGAGAGCTTTGAAAGAAGAGTGGAATATGCACGAAGGACATCCACATGTGAGTGTGAATAGAAAGGGCCCATTTCAAATCCTTCGATGTAATCAGAACAATCAACGGCTTTAATAACTTGCAATTAGAGAAAGTGCCATGGAAACGCTTTCTCTCTCTTTTTTTCTATCTAGGTTTAATCTGTGTTGAATTAGTGTTTTGAGAATTGTGTGGCCCCTGCACAGCCTTCCAAGGACATCTCTATACAGAGTTTATACAAGTCAAATGGAACATTTTTAATGCCATTTATAATGTTCAGATACTGTATTTTAGTGACACAAATGCAGAAAAAGATTTGCAAACATTTACATCAAACGGAGGAAAGAGAATTGGAGGAAACACGTTGCAAAAGCATGACCAGGCACCTTTGATACGGCGCTCCACACCTTCAGTGTCACATCATGGTTCAACTTTCTGACTGTTAAAATCCAAATCCAAACTCTCCCGCATCATCACTCAGGCCTCAGAAATCAGCGGCACAGCCAAACCCCCTCTGTCTGAACTGTACAGTCGCTCAGTGCTGAGGAAGGCCCAGACCACTGAAGACCCCTCACATCCACTCCACAGCTCCTTCACGCTGCTCCCATCAGGCAGGAGCTTTAAAGTCCCCCTGGCCCACAGAGACGTCTATAACAAGTCATTTGTTCCAAAGGCAATCTCCACTTTGAACAGTCACAAACAGTAGTCCTGGTGCTCATTATTGTTATGTTGATCTTAAATGTGCCTTGTGCTTTTGTGGAAGTGTGTGTGCATGTGTTCCGTTTCATTGTAATGTTATTTATTTCTCCAACAGTTTGCACCTGTGGATTTTGTATTTGCTCCTACACTGATTTTGTAAAGGAGAGACATTTGCTTCGCCAGCAGGTGAATCTGTTGATCCATTGACATGTTTAACGGTGGTGAAAGTCACACATGTATGGGGCTAATTACTGGAGTGGAGCAGGTCGGCTTTTAGGGGAGTGTCCCGAGGAGCAGCTCCCACACATCATCCATCAGGGAGGGGCGTCTGTCACAGGGTCAGCCCCGGATCAGGCCCTGCAATTAGCCTGCACTGATTAAGAGGTGGTACCTCAGCAGACCCCCCCCCCCCCCACACACACACACACACACACACACTGATTACCAGTGACTATTCACAGCAGGCTCTTCAAACTGTTCTGCTCCAGAGAGTAAAATATACAGAAGGCATATAAGCGAGCACTCTGAAAAACAGTTCTGTGAGATTATTTCGCCCCAGGAATTGGGTTTCAGCCCAATAAACATAGATGTGAATAAAATGGTTGACAATCTCAACAATGTGCTGTCCTCCACCATGGACACTGTGGCCCCTCTACAAGAGAAAGTGTCGGGTCAACAAAACCTCTCCCTGGCTCAACTTGAACTCTGCAAAACAACAGAAGCGAATTTACAGAGCAGCAGAGCGAAAGTGCGAAAATGTGCGAAAAAAAGAGTAATGTTCACTACCATTGCTATTAAAAGGCTCTGTATGGGCACAATATGGCTGTAAAGCAGGCGAGGACAAGTCTCTAAGATCATAGACGAAAATTAATTAATTATTTTAACACAATAAACCACCTCCTCAGCCGGACCCCTCGCCCGAGGAATGTGAGGACATTGCAGATTATTTTCAGAGCAAAATTACTACTATCAGAGAAAGCATTAAAAATACAGGTACGTCAAAGCAATGCCACTGGGACTGTACACCTCAACACTCACCTGCTGGCTCTCTGTGGACTTTAATGAAATGACATTGACTGACCTCTTTGCAATTGTCAAAGGATGCAGTTCTTCTACATCACCGGTCGATCCTCTTCCTGCCGTATTCCTCAAGAAAACCTTTAAGTGTGTGTCGGATTTTTACCTTACACCTTCCTCAAGACAGGAATTTTCCCTAGCTCCTTTGAGACAGCTTTGGTGCGACCCCTCTTAAAGAAACTCAACCTTGATGACAACGAACTGGCAAACTACAGACCGATTTCAAACCTGCCGTTCCTTGGGAAGGTTTTAGAAAAGGCTGTACACGCCCAACTTACCACTTTTCTGTCCACTCACCACATTTTGGAAGAATTCCAATTTGATTTTTGGAATAATCATAGTACAGAAACACCCTTGTTAAAACAACTAGTGACCTTAGACTTAATCTCAATAACAATCATCCATTCTGATTCTACTGGATCTGAAGTGCCGCGTTTGACACGATTGATCGTGATTTTCTTATTGATCGGCTGCAGATCATGGCCGGTCTGTCCGGCACTGTACTACAGTGGCTTTGCTCTTACATTAGGGATCGAACGTTCCGGATCGCCCTCAGGGACCACCTGTTTTCACAAAGAGAGATTCTTTATGGGGTCCCACAAGGGAGCTCTTTAGCACCTTTACTCTTCTGCCTTTATATGTTGCCACTTGGCCATATTATTAGAGAACACAATGTTTGCTTCCACACATATGCAGACAATACACAACTGCATATTTCAACTGATCCTAGTGGGACAAAAGCAAACTCTTCCATTTCAAGCTGCCTATCAGCTATTAATTATTTTTTTTTTCAATTAAATGAGAACAAAATGGAAATCCTATTAGTTGGGCTAAATATTAGCTGAGAAAAGATAACAGAAAACGTAGGTCCCTTAAATCAGTGGGTCAAAGACAAAGTTACCAGTCTGGGGGTCACACTGCATTCTATCACTTAAGAAACCTCACCAAAGTAAACTTAAAAAATCTTTTTAAAGATGCAGAGAATTTAATCCATGCCTTTTTCACAAGCAGGTTAGATTACTGCAATGCAGTTTTAACTGGTCTCCCAAAAAGGAGAGCCTACAATCTTCAGCTCATGCAAAATTCAGCCGCTCGTGTCCTCACTCACACAGGTAGATGAGCCCACATCACAGCCCTGGATCCCGGTGGTTTATAGAATCCATTTTAAAATACTTTTAATTACATTCAAAGCCTTCTACGGCCTTGCCCCTGCCCATATCACTGACATGATATAAAAACATAAACCACCAAGAGCACTGCGATCTTCTGCAAAGCTTCTCCAAACCCCCAAAAAACATCGCAAAATCAATCGCGATAAAAAAAATGGGGGATGCTGCTTTCAGGATTTACACCCCGACCTTGTGGAACTCACTGCCATACGAAACTTTAGTACTTTTGTTTTCTACACTTGCTTGCTATTGTTTTAACTGTCTTTTTCTTTAATTGTTATAAGTGTGATTTATCGATGTAATGTTTTCCCATTGGAAAGCACTTTGAACTAACGGAATGAAAGGTGCTCTATAAATACATGATTATTTTTATTATTACTACCATGTCCTATAGATCTTTAATTATATCCCCATGGTCTACACAAAATCTCCCTTGTATTTCAGCCAATATCCAGCTCATACGATGGAATATGGGACATATTTGTGCCGGCAGCAAGTGGCTACAGGCCCGGTTAGCCCTGTTAGCTTGTTACAACCTCAAACAGCTCATTGTTGATCTGCAATAAACCACAAATGCGTGAATCCCGGCTCAGTGTGTGATCATCATAGAGGCTGCTCTACGTAGTTACGGCTTTATTGACGTTATTAGTGATGCTTGTTTTCACAGGTGAAAACCGGAGCTCAATGCGAGCTAACTGAGCTAACAAGCTATGGTTTTCTCCCGGAGCTAATTGTAGATAATGTGAGTAATAAACTACAACATCAGCCCAGCTCAGTGTGTGATCATTGTTCTTTATGTAGACGGTGGTTTTATTGACTTTATTTGTGCATAGTTCTCGTTTTCACGTGAGGACCGGATTAGCTTGTAGCATTAGCTTTCTCCGGTGCTAATGCTACAGCAGGCATCCTCGAGGCCCAAACACATTCCCAGCGCAGATTCAGCCTGATTGGTAAACGCTCGCGAAATTCTCCAAAAAGTTCAACATTACCCAACTCTGGCGTGGGCCGCGCTGGACGCCCTGGAGGCACGTCAAAAGCTTCAAACCACGTGACGCGCTGCGGGACCTCTTGACGCTCCCCCCCGAGGCGCGTCCATGTTTTTTTCAAAGTAAACCTGACGCTTTGGAGGCGTCGGCCGCGGTCGGTGTGGACGCTGCAGTTGGTCAGCAGCTGCAAAAGCCTTGTAAATGTTAGGTTTAGCTAAAGAACCCCAAAGCAGAGACAGAAGCAGGAGGCAAGTTTAACAGTTTATTGAGCAAACTGACGGCGGCAGGGGCGGCAGGCAGTGGAGGGAGGGAGCTGGTCGACGAGGAGCAGGTCACCAGGAACGAGACACCAGGAGAATCGAACAGGACGGAATGATCTGGCAGTGTGGTGCTGAGACATCCAGGCCAGTGTTCATTTCGTCGACTAAAATATTTAGTCTCGATTTTAGTCAAAGTGATATTTTTGACGACTAAAATTGGACTAAGACTAAATTAAAAGTAAAGCAAATCGAATTCCGATTAATTGCACAGCCCTAGTGTTTAATGTGGAGCTGCAGCCCTGTCCCTTATGCTCCCTGCTCTTTCTGTGTGTGTGTCGTAACGTAACACTTTTGGATCAAGTATCATTTAAAGGTGGACAGGAAGAAGAAGAAGAAGAAGAAGAAGAAGAAGAAGAAGAAGAAGAAGAAGAAGAAGAAGAAGAAGAAGAAGGAGAAGGAGAAGGAGAAGGAGAAGGAGAAGGAGAAGGAGAAGGAGAAGGAGAAGGAGAAGGAGAAGGAGAAGGAGAAGGAGAAGAAGAAGAAGAGAAAAAAAACAATGCCTGAGATGAAGGACCTGAGACAATCTGTGGTGAGAAAGTTCACTCAAAGTTTATTGGTTGAAGACAGGTTAAAATGAAGTTGGCTAGTACATAATATAAGCCACTTTCTCTGTTGTGTGTGGATAATGGAGAAATGACGAATTTTTAATTAAATTCCTTAGTTTATTGAAGTGTGAGGACCAGTTTATGATAAACACTTGAAGTAACCAAACAATGTACTTCCAGCATAGAAAGACACAATGCTGTGAAAAACTATAAACCAGCTGAAAGGTCAGTCACGCAGAATTTAAAGCTTATTCTCACAACAGGACCTTCTCAAAAACAGTGTTAATTTCGTCGAATAAATAATTAGGCTTAATTTTAGTCAAAGTGACATTTTTGACGACTAAAATTGGACTAAAATAAATTAAAAGTTTCTCATGAGACTAAAACTGTGACTAAAATGTCCAGATATTTTAGTCGACTAAAATAAGACTAAATAAAAATGAAAAGGAGAGACTAAAATCATCCAAACTTCTATTGAGCGTCTGAAAGAGCCTCAGATCATGTAAATTCACTGCCAAATGAACAGGTCTGTGCTTCATTCATGTGGAAGCAGCTCCATGAAGTCGAGGACCACGATTAAATATGATTATAATGAATATTATCAATGCAAAGTCGACTAAATTAGTCTTAAATTTAGTCGACTAAATTGACATGCAATTTTAGTCGACTAAAACTAGACTACTTTTTTTTTTTAAATTTAGACTAAATCTCGACTAAAATTAAATTGCATTTTAGTCAAAAGACTAAGACTAAAATTAAAATAAAATATGTTGTCAAAATGAACACTGATCCAGGCCTTCATACTGTGGTTGATTAGGTCATGGCGTGCAGGTGTCCAGTCTGCAGCACCAGGAGGACTCAGCCACGCCCCCTGCCACACACTGCTCTGCTGCAAAAAGAAAACACACACAAACCATATCATAACAGTAAAACAAAATACAATGATCAAAACCATTCAAATCAGATGTTGTAAATAGTTTTGTATTAAATATTGTATTCCCTACTCTATGGATTGGTTTTATTTTTTATATAGAACATGATTTTTTTTTGTTTCAGATCACATACAATTTTGTTTCTTTGAAGGAAAGGAAATTTGGCATATCAATCCTTCATAGCCTTCAAAGATTTTACCAGGTCAGCATGCCTTGCTCACTAAATAGATAAAGTGACGTAAAAAAACAAATCTTAGTGGTTGGTGTGCTAATGTGGCTGAGAGGTTAAAGCAGTACTAAGTAACTCTTCCCCCTAGAGGCCATAAGCGCAACTGCAGGTGTAGTAGCAAGTTACGTTTTTTTAACTTATTAATTGTCTTGGAGAGTAAATACTACGCTGACAGAAAAGGTGAAGGGAGAGAGGGTTACTGTACATCCAATTATACAATGGAAATATTTTTTTTCACTCAAACTTGGCTGTAAATACTGTTTAAAGTGACGTTAGCCCGCAGTTAGCTTTGCCCGTTAGCATGTTAGCTTCTTCTTGGTGATTACATGTGTGTATTGCTTTCTCCGGACCGGTGGCAGTCAAGTTGCAAACATGGTTTTCTGGCCAGAGACACCAGGGGGAGATGAAAGACCCCCCAATCATCCCATAAACACTTGTATTACCCCCACAGGGACTACGGAGAGGATTTATTAAGGTAAACATGTTACTTAGTACTGCTTTAAGTGTCAGTGTCACTCCTATTTTCAATCTTAAGATCACAGGCGACCCAAGTCTTTCTACAAAGTCCTCCACTCACTGTGCTCATGCCATCTTCAACGTCTTGGACCAGGAGTCTGTAAATGTCCAGATCATTGTAAACTCTAACTAACTCATGACCGCAACAGTCAGTGTGCTGATGTGTCTGCAAGGACATCAAGAGAAACAACATAGAGACAATGAACACTTTCCCAGAGCCAGGCCCCACAGTCTCCAGGTCTGAGAGAAACATTAATGTTCAACAACTTCACCTCGGATTCAGGAGGAACAATGCGGTTTTCGTCCTGGTCGTGGCACACTGGACCAGCTCTATACCCTCCGTCGGGTGCTCGAGGGTTCGTGGGAGTTCGCCCAACCAGTCCACATGTGTTTTGTGGATCTGGAGAAAGCGTTCGACCGCGTCCCTCGTGGTGCCCTGTGGGGGGTGCTCCGGGAGCATGGGGTCCGGGGCCCTCTGCTAAGGGCTGTCCGTTCCCTGTATGAGCAGCAGGAGCTTGGTTCGCATTGCCGGCAGTAAGTCAGACCTGTTCCCGGTGCGTGTTGGTCTCCGCCAGGGCTGCCCTTTGTCACCGGTTCTGTTCATTACTTTCATGGACAGAATTTCTCGGCGCAGCCGGGGGCCGGAGGGTGTCCGGTTTGGGAGCCTCAGAGTCTCATCTCTGCTGTTTGCAGATGATGTTGTTTTGATGGCTTCTACGAACCAGGACCTTCAGCACGCACTGGGGCGGTTTGCAGCCGAGTGTGTAGCGGCCGGGATGAGGATCAGCACCTCCAAATCTGAGGCCATGGTTCTCCACCGGAAAAAGGTGGCTTCCCCTCTACAGGTCGGTGGGGAGTCCTTACCTCAAGTGGAGGAGTTCAAGTATCTCGGGGTCTTGTTCTCAGTGAGGGACGGATGGAGCGTGAGATCGATAGACGGATCGGTGCGGCGTCAGCAGTGATGCGGTCGCTGTATCGGTCTGTCGTGGTGAAGAGGGAGCTGAGTCGGGGCAAAGCTCTCGATTTACCGATCGATCTACGTTCCCGCCCTCACCTATGGTCATGAGATTTGGGTAATGACCGAAAGGACAAGATCGCGAATACAAGCGGCCGAAATGAGTCTCCTTCGCAGGGTGGCTGGGCGCACCCTCCGAGATCGGGTGAGGAGCTCAGTTACCCGGGAGGAGCTCGGAGTAGAGTCGCTGCTCCTTCACGACGAAAGGAGCAGCTGAGGTGGCTCGGGCATCAGTTTCGGATGTCTCCTGGTCGCCTCCCGCGGGAGGTGTTCCAGGCATGTCCTAGTGGGACAAGGCCTCGTGGAAGGCCCAGGACACGGTGGTGGGACTATGTCTCCGAGCTGGCCTGGTGTCGCCTCAGGGTCCCCCCAGAACAGCTGGAGGAGGTGTGTGTGGATCGGGAAGTCTGGGCATCCCTGCTGAGACTGCTGCCCCCGCGACCCGGCCCCGGATAAAGCGGAAGAAAATGGATGGATGGATGGATGGAACTTCACCATTCATTTTAATGACATGAAAGACTGTCAGATGAAGGAAGACATGGCTCAGTTAGTCGAGAGTTGGGTAATAAGATCGATGACGCATGTAGTTTAAAGGTGTGTTTTGTAAATATGTAGTGTCCCACATGACCTTTGCAACAGAGGGTTAGGAAGTTCTTGGGTACAAACATCAGCTCCCACTCAGACACTGGTTGCACGAGGCCCCTGAGGCCCTGGTCCTCTCTGGGAGGGACATTTAAAGACTCCTGGTGGTCGAGCATCGGGTTAGAAGACTTGTGTTGACTGTGATCTGAAGGCGTGAGCTTCAATCTTTCCTGTGCACTTGCAGGAAAATGAGGTTAAGGAAACACTCCCCTTATGTCCATGTTCGTGGCTTTTTGTGCCACTTTTTTGACGGCTGTAAAAATATCAAAAATATTGAACTATTTAATAGCCCAATTTAAAAAAATGAACACAAAAATATCACAAAAAATGGCTCATTTTCCATGTAAAAAATATTAGTTAGGGCTGGAATTGGATTTACATTTGAAACACCCTTGGGTAAGTCACAGATCAGTAACAACTTTGATTTGGATAGTTTTTGTTTTTGTTTTTATGTAAAGTGTCACGCGATATTTTCTGCCCCCTTGACTTTCATTATAAACTCACTTTTTCATCGCTCTGCCATCACACTATAAAATCATCAACTCTTGTTATCTGTTGTTCCTTCTGTTTAGAGTAGTAACATTTGTGACTTTTATTTCTTTGTTGTTTGTCTATTATATTTTTTACAGCTGTCAAAAACATGACATAAGGTAGTACATTACATGCACAAAAATGTTGGTCACGTTTTGCAACAAAAAAATATCAAATATCTCAAATATGGAAACTGCAAAAAATTGCAAAAAGTGTCATGAGACGGAACACAAGGGTTGAAAATTCCAGATGGTGACTGTGTTTTGTAAAGATGGAGCTATTTGCCTGAAGAAATTCTCAGAACTTAAACGTTGACTTCATCCAAATAAACTTTTCTTGCAAAGTTGTCAGTGTGTGGTGTAGCAAGTGCGGTGCAGATTAAATGCTACCCATGGAGTGGATCGTATAGGCTAGTGTCAGAAGTATAGACTCGGCTCTAGAAGGGAGAGGCAGGAGACTGAAATTTAGTTGGCTTTTCTTTGGTACCATATATTTAACAATGAAAATGAAAATGACATACAGTTGCAGTGCACAATATTTACAGTGAATAGAAACCTAATTAATAACCGCGGGCCCTTCAATAAGATCAATGAGCTCAATATGTGGACAACAGTAACTGGAAGCTGTTTCACAAATACAGTCTGCGTTGAAACCGCCACAAAACAAAATCAACCCCACCCCGCCCAAAGTTCAATACAGCATCCCACGTCTGAGATTCTGTAAATAAAGTCCAAGGGAATTGAATGAAAGTTCGGGGGAGGGAAGGTGTGTGCGTGTGTGGTGGACAAGGGGAAAAAAGAGAGTTCGTGGGGTGAGAGGTTTGCGGCTGCAGAGCGCCTCCTACCGGCCCGGCAGGAATGAGTGATGCTTCAGCACAGTGTGCAAATCTTTAGGTTCAGTTCATTAGGCTAGGCCTCCTTCATAGCTCGCCATCAATCTTGGGAACCTGGCCAGTTCCGCGCTTCCTATCTACCCAACGCGCTTTCCTCACGGTCCCCCAAGGCACGGCGGAAGGCTCCTGCAGCTCTCTCTCGTGTAGCTTCCCCACGGCTCCTCCTCGCACTGACTACAGCGGCATATTAGAACGTACGCGACTGGTCGCGCTGACCCACGTAACCGCGTGACGTCATACGCACAGCGAACCGTGATTGGCTTAGACAATACAATACAGGGATGGGCAGGTTTTCCCACCTGGGTTACATCGGGAATTGTTATTTTTATTGATAAAGATGGTGTGTCACAGGGCCTTTAAGAGGAAATCTAATGTGGAGATGTTCACAGTTAGCATGATTACTGACTCCTGGTGGTGGCAGTGTAAAATAAAAGAAAGAGTTCCAGAAGAGCGGAGACAAATGGGAATTATCTATTTGTCATTTTTGCCACAAAAGCTTAAAGATACCAGGACTCATGAGCAACTCGGTTCAGATTTGACAGTTGTTTCACTCAAAAATACTTTCGATGGATGGTAAGCAGAAGTAAATCCTCCTGAATGAAGTATCAAGTACATTCTTAAGCACATCATTTTCCTCGTGGATGATTCAGTCCCGGCCGTGACGAGGAGGGGAAGCGTTTCGAGATATGACAAAACAGACAGTTGGTAATTTGAACTTTTTTATTTGACTTTTTTAGTTCATTTTTATTTTTCGCCATACGAAACAAACGTTTGCAGATGTCCTATGAATAAACAACAGCACCCTTCTTCTGGAGGGTCCAATGCCCTGGCAATGGCTGAAAAGAGACCCCTCTCCTCAGGACTCCGCCCCCCCTCCCCCCCGGGCCTCCAGCGCCTCTTTCCAAACCGCTTTAAGTGCATTTACCTTCCCCACTTGTTTTGCGACCGCTTAGCTCACAATCGGCTTTTGAAAAATTATATACATTGCAGCTACAAATGTGTCACTCGGACTGCAGGGGCGTCCCGTCCCGTCAGAGCGCGAGGGGTCTCTTTTCAAGTTCATAATAATAATTATTATAACAATTAAAAAAAACATCCTTCGTAAACCGAACTTTGCAGCCAGCTTGAGGATTAACTACACTCATTTTCTGTCAAAAAGACAAAAAAGGTTAATAGATAAAAATGGTTTAAAATAAAGTTTAGTGATTGTGCTTTTAAAACCAAAAGAAACATAGAACATTTAACGAGACGACGAAACAGTGCATTACAAAAAACAAAACAATAAAACAGAAAAATCTCCCAACCAAAGTGGCACTTTCTTGGGGGCGGCTAACCGAGAGAGCAATTTACAACATGGATGGAAATGGACCAAAATAATGACATATTTAGATTTTTTTTTTAATTCCCGAAAATTACAAAACGAGGAAGACGAGTCGAGGTACCACCGCGGGTCAAAACAAACCGGACGTTACATTGATATTTACACACAGTCTGTCCCCCCGAAATGCAGCTTTTTTTTTCCTCCCCATAGAGTCCCACGTCAAGGCAAAGCCGCGCTTGTTTGCTCTATATTGCATCGGAATCGAACATAAATATGCGAGGCCGCGCAGGGATCCCCGCGCCATTCGTTTGTCATTTTGCTAAAAAGAAAAGATGTCGGAAGTTACGGGAAAAAAAGAAAGAAAAAAAAAACGTTGGTGGGTTTGGTGAAGGAACAGAGATGTGGAGAAATGAATCAAGTCCAAAGTGGAGATCCAAAATGGCGGAGAGACGACGGACGAATCGGGACAGTTTCTTCTAAAGGTGGGGGTCTTCAGCTCTCGATCATCTGCAGGAGAGAAGGGGAAGGTCAATATCACCGAGGCTGACACAGGTAAACAATGTTGGGGTTTTTTCATTAAGATACGTAAACCTGGTGGAATAAACAGGAATAAAAGGTTAAACCAGATCCATCTGTGTCGCCAACTCTGGTCCTCCCCTGTCCCACACCCGCGCTCTTTAAGTATGGATCTTTATTTGGGCTGGGACAAAAAGGCGCAGCCGTGTGGAGTGAAATGGTATGAGAAAGATCTAACCGGTTTGAACTCGCGGTTTGAAAGTATGAATTATGAACAAAGGTCAAATAAAAACATTAAATGATGAATTCTTTTTGAATATTTTTTTTTCTTCTTTTCCTTTGTCCTGTCAGTAAGTGTATGACTATAGGCAAATAGTTTCTATTTCGACATGGTTATACAGAGCTTTTACATATGGTATATTTGGTATAGCAGCGCTGAGCGATATTGAAGTATATTTTTATATGATCAGAATGAAAGAGATGTGCCTTGGTATAACTCTTAAGTACCACATGGTGTATTTATTTTTGTACGACTGTAAATGACAAATAATTTATTTTTACTTTTTTGTACGACTGTAAATGACAAATAATTTATTTTTACTTTTTTGTACGACTGTAAATGACAAATAATTTATTTTTACTTTTTTGTACGACTGTAAATGACAAATAATTTATTTTTACTTTTTTGTACGACTGTAAATGATAAATCCTTTATTGTACGATCATAAAGGACTTATATGAATACATACGCACAGACTCACGCATCAGTTTCTTGCCTGAGCTGAAAGTTTATGTGATGTTACTTGAATGAGAGATAAAGATTAGTTTCATTATAAGTTCTCTGAACGTCCTACTCCTTTTGAGCACAAAGTCTTGTTTTTGTTTTCTTCTGTTTGAAAGTTTTAAATACTCTGCTCAAATGAATAAATAAATGAAATGAGTTCATGAAAACGCAGCAATTTTTTGTACTTCCATTAACAATGCACTGATATTATTCCTCATTTTGTCTCTTGAAGTATGTGATAAACTGTGGCTGGAATCAAGTTGTCTGTTTATAGCAGTGGTTCTGGTGCAGCATCAGGACCCACAGTCACCCTGGCATGACAATGACAATTGTACAATATAATGTGTTATATTGTCTTTTCCTTTAACATTGTTCAATCAATCAATCAATCAAATTTTATTTGTATAGCGCCCAACAACAACCAGAAGGTGCCCAGAGCGCTTTCCAGGATAAAAACAAGAATCATCATTGTTGTTGAATAAGTGTTAAAAAAATAAACCACAAAAGCTGAAATTCGGAAAAAGACAACCTGATTACAGACTCAAGGGGTGATATATATATATATATATATATATATATATATATATATATATATATATATATATATATATATGTTTTATCTGTGTTGTTTTGTTTGTGTTCAGTAAATACAGTTGGATAAAGATAAAGAACAATCTCCTGAGATCCACCTAAGCCACACAGATACACAAGTGTCTTTAAAGCAGAAGTAGCTCTCTGACACTTTTGTTTCATAAAAGTAACTCCCTGGGTAAAGAATGTTTTAGACCCCAGCTTCATATAGTCTTAAAAATGTACTTACAGAAGAGTCACTTTACTTTAAAATACATTTAGTGAAAAGTACAAGATAATAACTGAAGTAAGAGTTAAAATAGTATACAGTAAGTTCTCACCTCCGGCTCTTCCTCTCCTGGCTGAAAGGCCCCTGTGGTGCTGAGGCTCATGTCGGCGGGGTTGGGGTTCCGGCGGCCCCCCTGGTGGCCCTCTCCTCTCTTGCGGCCCCCGGACCCCCTGGAGGACATGGAGCTGGAGGAGCTGGGGTCCCGCGGGCTGTTCACTGTGGGGAACTGTGGTCGGCTGTAGGGCAGGATGTCCTCTGAGCCTGCGGGGGGGCAGACGAGAGTACATCTTACACTACGTCCACTTCTGTATGGAGATGCATGCTAATCATTGGTAGTACTAGTCATAGTACAAGTAGCAGCAGCTGGAGGAGCAGCATCAGTGATCGCAGTAACTGTACATGTAGCGATATACTGTAGTCTGAATAAAGGCCATTTGGTACAGGAAAGACCTCTCTCATATAGATACACAGTCTCTCCCCTCCCTCCGTACCTGTGTGTTGGCGGCTCTTGCTCCCCTTGCCCGTGTGGCTGACTGCTTTCTCCTGGGCCTCTCTCCGCTCCGACGAGCCGCTCCGCTGGTCCGAGGCGTCCCTGGGCCGGTAGCTGCCGCCCGTGAGCCCTCTCTTGTCCCCTGCCTTCGGGGACACCACCCCTCGCCCCTCCGTGGTCGCCTTGGACGGGTGTGTGGGGGACTTGAGCACCGCCGGGGGTGGGATGGGCGGAGGGGGGAGGCCTGAGGAGGAGCAGGGGAGAGAAGGGAGGTCAGTGGATCAGAGGATGGGTGATGGTTCTGCCCCGTGATTCTTCCTCTTTTTGTCACAGGTCAGACTGGGAAAACAAAAGCTATAACCGGTTTAAACACTGACCCACTTCCACTCAATCAACCCTTTCCAGGCGCTGATGTTTGAAATGGATTATCCCTGGACGACTGAGAGGCTTCAGAAACACATTTCATTCACATGTTTTCTGTTATTGTGTGTATTCAATCCCACAGCCCATTGTGATTCGGGAAAGCTCCTCCACGTATTTAAAGCCCATACACCTTCACTGAGCTTTTTCTGGTCATTTCAGCACTCAAATGACCTGTGCTGCGCAATCTAGCCAAGCTCTCCTTCCCTTCCCGTCGCAAAAGAAAAAGTCAGACGGCTCAAACATCGAAACAGGACGTCTGATGTAGCCAATGGGAGTGAAGCTGTTAAAAAAGCGACAAAAACCACACAAGCCCAGTAGGATCTCGATGCAGGTTTCATCTACTTGGTAACACCAGAGCCAAAGCGATCCAGCGTGCTGCTGTCCGAGTGGACCGCTGCTGTTTACGAGCCGCTCCTCAGCGCTTAAAGACCTTGGAGGAAGAGGGGCGGTGAGGGCGAGCAGCTGCCTGTAGGAGAATCCCTCTGCCCACGGATCGATGCGGCGTGTCCTTGGGCCATTCTTCACAGGAGGCCAGTCTCCAGCGGCACATCCCAGCCTCCATACGCCGCCACACCGGGGGGAGAGGAGGCGATCGATGTCTTCTCATCTGCTCCACGGCTCCTCTTAAAGGGGCCACCCTGGACACCCTCGCGCCAGATTAGGACGCTTCAAAGTGAGGCAAAAAGCTATTTAGCATCTCACGTTTCTTGGTGCAGTCTGCTGAGTGCGACAGGCTGGTTTGAGCAGGAAAGGATAAAGGTGTGTCTGCTGCTCCACGCTCGCCCTGCACCGATCACAGGACTGGATTCACACGTCTCGGCCTCCACAGAGATGCAGATGAGCCTGTGCTGCTTGGAAAGAGGAAGCAGTTGTTTGCAGCTCAGTCTGGAGCTTTGGAAATGTTTTGGATAAAGATAAGAACTTATCTCACAAGCACAAACCGCAATCATGAGCAAATAGCAAGAAATGATGTAGGCTATTTACAAAAAATATCTCAGTACAAGATTATTATATTGTAAATGATATAAATGACCATGTGGGATGTTTTGAATTATGTTCAAAATGATGAGAAGGGACAAAAAGGTAATTGTTGTGATTTGGTCTAATTCATTATTGTAATTTTTTACTAAGTGGATAATAAGTCAGTTGTAAATATTTCACGAGCATGGTCTCAGTTTAGGCTATATTTTAGTTATATGCAACAAAAATGTATTTATTCTAAAATATATTTTTATATATAATCTCAATATTGATTTGATTGAGTGTACTTCAACAGCAGAAGAAGAACTGCCCAAATGTACAAGGTTGTTCCAACCTGCGACAACAAAGTTTGGTTAAAGGAACAGGCCACCGTTTTTCCATACTCAGATATGTTCTTACCTGAGCTTAGACGAGTTGATGCGTACCTGTCTGGTCTTTGTGCGTGCGCTCAGTCACGCAAAACGACCAAAAATGTCGTTAGCATTTGGCCTCTCCCAATGTATTCCTATAGCTCCAAACGGGGGTGAAGTTAGAAGTGACCAAGCTCTTCCACGGGCACAAAGACCAGACAGATATGTATCAACTCGTCTAAGCTCAGGTAAGAACATATCTCAGTATGGAAAAACAGTGGCCTGTTCCTTTAAAAAGTGCAGCCAAAAGCTTTCACGGAAAGTCACTGTAGGGAAACACAACGGGCCAATTTGAAACGAGAAATTCAGAAAACCAAACAGCCTAGTGATGAAGCAACACATCATGAGGTTTCAGCGAGACCAGTCCAAGGGAGAAAGCCAACACTGAGATGAGTTATCAACAAAGCAAAGTAGATAAAGATAAAGTCTTCCTATGGCTGTTTCATCTCCACCTCCACCGCACCTGAACGCAAAGCCGGAGCCGTCGATAACGCCCGGCTCTGCGGCGGCCGTACAGTCTTTTTTTTTTAATACATATCTCCACTTTTCCCTCCAGATCGCTGCTCAGCCTGTTCCCATCAATGTTCCAGCGGCCTGAGCTACGGCCCCCTCAGCCGCGGGGATTTATGCCCGGGCCCAGGCGGCGTCGGTGGGCTTGCCAAAGTGAGAGAGTACCCCGGGCCCGGAGCTTTAATTAGACGGCCAAGGCCACGCTCCGAGAGGCAGGCGCAGAGACGGGTATCGACGCGGTGATTCATGGAGCAGCAAGGGGAGCGAGAGGCCATAGTTTGTGTGCCCGCTATGTGCTTCAATCCATTTACCGTGTGGCAAAAACAGTCATTTACCTACGATTAATGCAGGTATGTGTTAATAATCTCAAACACGTCTTTTTCACCATCTTACACTTTGTTGTTTAGAAAATTCAGCAGACACTTCCTGATTTTCACGCTATCTCACCATCAGGCCCTCCCACCCTCCCCTCGTCCCCATTCGCTGAAAAAAAATAAAGTCAGTCCGTGCAGCTTGTGTGGCCATGGTCAAGCTGTGGAGAGTGTTTTTACTTCCCGATGAAATGATGAAGGCTGATGATGATGGAGAGGTGAGGAAAGCACTTCCTGGACACGTAGGACCTGTTTGGGAGTGTAGTACTACAACAATAGTGCTGAATAGCGAGTGCAAGCGCTTTGTGGTCCTGATGCACCAACTTCACCATCTGAAATTGCGTGTGAGCCTGAGCACTAGACCTGATGTGTAAATGAGAGAATGCAATTTGCAGCTGTGGGTTTATTAGTATCCAGTGTGCCACCTTCACGCTCACAAACACTCATTCACTCCCCGCTGTAGACACTGTAGGCAGTTAAAGTGTCTTGCTCAAGGACACAACAACAACAACAACAGGATGCACTTTTTTTGCTGCCCTGGATCAGAGAGGAACACCTGAATAGATCTCCAGCTGTATCTTGAGTGTAGTGAGGAATCCATTGACAGTCTGATCTACTGCTCCATAACATTACGCTTGTATGATTTCTGTGGGTCATGTTTTATAAAGATTGTGGGCGAGGTTTGCACTCGAATATGGGCAACACTGAGTCATCCAGCTTAAGCTGAGCACACACTACACAACTGTGTCAGTCTTAAAGCAGTACTAAGTAACTCTTGCCCCTAGAGGCCATAAGCGCAACTGCAGGTGTAGTAGCAAGTTGCGTTTTTTTAACATATTAATTGTCCATGAGAGTAAATACAACGCTGTCAAAAAAGGCGAAGTGAGAGAGGGATATTGTACATAATGTAAGTAATCAAAAAGCTTCTTGGGGAAAAAGCACTGAAATAGCCAACAAAAATGTGACAAAAATTCAACCAAAGAGTGACAAAAACTCAACCAAAGAGTGACAAAAACTCAACCAAAGAGTGACAAAAACGCAACCAAAGATTGACAAAAATTCAACAAAAATGTGAAAAAAATGCAACAAAAATGTATCAAAAACTCAACAAAAATGTGACAAAAACTCAACAAAAAAATTACAAAAATTGAACAAAAATGTGACAAAAATTGAACAAAAATGTGACAAAAACCTCAACCAAAAATGTGACAAAAATTCAACAAAAATGTGAAAAAAAAACACAACAAAAATGTATCAAAAACTCAACAAAAAGTGACAAAAACTCAACAAAAAAATTACAAAAAAATTACAAAAATTCAACAAAAATGTGACAAAAATGGAAAAAAAAGAAAGAAAAAAAAACCTACAAAAGGTGACACAACACAGCAACAACACGAGGAAAAAGGTCAGTTTTGTGGGTCTTAGCTTTCAAATGAGGTGTTACACAGCCAAAAGAGGACAGAATGCATTTGGTTTAGACGGGTGGTAAGAGGTTAATGGTTTAAATTTTAAAAATCCAACATGATTTTAGTCATATCCTTCTGCCGTCCACAATACACGATTCCAACGCAAGTCCGGTTGTCCAGTTGTTGACCCTCCACATTTTTCCGTCTGTCTTTGACTAGTCACGACTCGAGAAGACTCGCCGCAGCTGAAAATGATAATGTGTGCTCAGCTTAAAGCACTGTCATGCACACTGCATGATCTCGATTCATCCAATTATCCATTGATGTTAATCTGGCCATATGTGATAACTGTCAATGAAAACAGCACAGCTTCAGACGCGTTTCATTTATCTCAGGGCATTGTATAAAACTGACCTTGACAACACAACGCATCTATCTGTGTGGAGCCAATCTGCTGAGTGTACGGAGAAGGAAATGGTTCTCTTTTCCCGCTGTGGTCCATGGGAGATTTGATTGAATCCCCTCAGCACCAGTGTTTGTGGGCTGTGTGTGGGGCGGCGGAAGAGCAAGGCAATAACATCTAAATGAAAAACAATCCATTCAGATCAAACACAATCAGCGGGAGGCCATGATGGACTGACGGCGGTGTCCCTAAACACAAGTGAGGACTGGGCAGGGGAGCAGGCTGGAGACTGGAGACCGAGCGCCGTCCGAGGGGCGTGTGTGTCAGTGTGTGTGTGTGTGTGTGTGTGTGTGTGTGTGTGTGGAGGGGCGTTCTCGTAAAGGGGATTAGGCTGGTTCCATGCAGTGAGCTGGATATGAACCAGTATATGAAGAGGCTCCAACAGTCGGGGGCCAGCTGAGCCTGCGGCAGGAGCCAGGCCTGGGAGCGCAGCTGAACACTGAAGGGTGGGCGGGGATCCTAGGGAGTCCACTCCAGTCCACACCGAGGCTGGTATCTGCCGTCATGATTTGGGGGTTTTCAGTAACTGCCGTTGTTTGGCCTCTGTATTTTAAACATTCTGACTAGGGCTGCACGATTTTGACAAAAAACCTTGCAATTTTTCTGACAGATATTGCGATTTGATTTACAATTCTAATATCTTATATATAGCATGTTATATTTTTCATGCAATTGAGCTGTACTTCTAAAATGGTTCATCAGCAACAAGATACATACTGTATCTGCGAGAGGCATTTTATGGAAAACATCCTTAGTTTTAATCTTCTCTAATAAACGTGGCGCCCTCACACTCTTCCTCCCTATTTAGCTGCATAAAAGTGTTCTCTGGATCTGCCTCATATTTATATCAAAAACCTGCGTTAAAGATGTTACAGTTTTAGGTTGAATACAGTACAATGATGCGTGTGAGCGATCGGCTTTTCTTGACTACCCCAAAACGGTCCAGGATGAAATGAAAATCCCGTGACCTAATCTGACCCGCAGGTCGTGCCCACCCACTTTTACCCATGGCCCACCGCACTAGTTGTGGTCAATGCTATTAAGTCCCAGTGGCTTTGTCGAACTGATGGTTGTGTGTAATGAGCGTAAAGCAGGCGGCGACACTGGGAGAGGACTGACCATCAGTTTTCGGACTCCCTTTAATTCTTCTATATTATTATGCTCCAGGTGAATTTGAAATCAGATTAAGTTCACTTTTAAAATTCTGCACCAATTTTGAAAAGAAAGAAAAAGTGACAAAAATACATGAAAATAGAAAGACTGAAATCCCTGTTATCCAATACAACACTGATCAGAGTCGCTGCTGCTCGTGGCATTTAGCTCCAGTTCGGTTCATCATCTCCTCCTCTAACTTAGCGCTCGGGTGACAGCCAGAACACCTGGGTCCGTTTCATTACAGTCATCCCAGTGACAGTGCGCCAAAACTGGGCACGGCTCCCGGGAGATGAGCCCGCCCTCTGGAGCCTGGCCACCGGTCGCTGAGGCCCCGCTCAGAGCTGGAGGAGATTAGGACTGAATCCAGGGCTGCACACGCACCCACACCACAACTGTGCTTACAGGCGATGTGACGTGCACGTGTGAAGTCTTACCTTCATTGTAGGGGTCTCGCCGCTGCCCCCCTGGGTGCTGCTTCTGTTTCTTGGGGGGCCTCCTCTGTACTGCTGCCATGCTCATGTTACTGTCTGTGGACACGGGGCTGCCCGGGCGTGGCCCTGATGGGGTTATTTGGTATTTGCGTGCTGCAAGGAAACAAGAGAAAAGGTTTAGTAATTTATACTTATTACCAAAATGAAGCATGTTTTATATATTTCTTGACTCATTCAAATTGTTGTTAGGCACAGGCTCTGCTCAGAGGAGGCCTTCCACGGCTAATGAGCCCCTAATAATGCACTTAAAGCTACTCTGCCGGACCGGTGTGGTTGCATTCCCACATTGCATCAGTAGATGCGCCACTGTCACAAACAGCGAGGCAACTTTGTACCACAGAAGAAGATCGACACCGCACCTCCCTTACCTCACAGAACCCCCCCACACCTCTCGCCCTCACCGTTGCACACAAGATCAATGAGATTTCCGTATCTCATTGGGAAAAGCCCAATGAGAAAAGCCAGGTGAGGGGAGGAGGGGGGAGCAGAGCAGGGTTCACTACTGACACCTACTGACAAAAAAACAACACACCGCTTAGTGCAGCTTTAAGGTGAGACCAAAGACTGTATATATAATGGACAGCTTCTGCTCACTCCTCCCTGTTTACCATAGTGACTACGATCGTGGGGGAATTCATGGCGGATTTAGAGACGACTCCTCCCCAGCTCTGACGAAGTATGTTCCTAAAAAGGGCATAAGGGCGGGATCTTCACTGTAGACTCGGCCCTTGCGTGACGTGTAGCTCGCGCTGCTCCAATGCTAACAGTCCGACCCTCATTAAGTACGAGATTCCGAAAATTCTCCTTACGAAAACCAGCCTGGTCTCCGTAATTGTAACTAACCCAGCGTCATCACAGGAGGCATATCTAGCTCTAGATAGTTAAAAAAAAATGGGGACCAGGCTTTAAAGTTGTTTTTAACGTGTCTAAACTCCAATGCTTTTCAATGGGAGACTAGCGGCTATGTGGAGGTACTACAGCAATGTCGGAGCAATGGCGCCCCCTAGTGTTGTGGCCAACAAGCAGAGCAGCCAGCGGCCATTGGGTGAGACGCTGTGGTGAATAGGGAGGGGAAAAATGCATTTAGAGATAAAGTTGGAGACTTTTGCTGACATGAATAAGAGAAACAGAATGAATTTATTTTGTTGTATTAGTTGCAAAGGTTTTTTCAGAGGTATTTTGGATCTTGTTATGGTTTTGAATAAGCTTCATAAGTTGAAACAAAATCTGTAGGAGCTACTAAAGTGGAGATGTTGTTGCAAGAGTGTAGAGAAAACCTATACTATATTAAATACAATTACAATATATTTCCTTTTTTGGTCTTGATACCATCTTGATAACCCCATATCTGCGTTTTAGGGCCCCCGACCCTCACTTTGGGAACCATTGGCCAATGGAACAGCAAACCCATTTCTTTCTGTCATGGATTGGCTGTTTTTCACGTTCATAAGATATGTGATCAATTCCATGATATAGAATGTCCTAAACCAGTAACAGCAATAATAATGAAATACTATTTTTGTACTTTTTTGTTAACAGACTTACTCAATAACATAGGAATGAATAGAAATTCCTAGGCTCAACTTACTGTCTACTTACTATGTGTCCCAGACTGCACCCACCTGAGTTCATCCCACACTCCTGCCCCTGAGAGGTGGGGTACTTGTTGACCACCCTGATGCCCTGGTACTCCGCCGCCGCCGCCACCGCCTGGGCAAAATCCGTATCCGTGAAGAAGGAGCCGTCGGAGGAGCTGACCGCACTCGACCTGCCCGAGGACACGTTGTCCTCCTCCGACGCCGAGCCCCAGCCGTTGATCATGGATCCGGTCACCGAGCTCTCCAAGTCCCCCATGCTGGACGCGGGGGTCTGCTCCAGGCCCCTGAGCAGCAGCCTGCGGGGGTGCGAGGGGTGCGCGTGTTGAGGGTGCGGGGGCGCGTGCGGATGGTGGAAGTGCATGTTGGCCATCTCCGCGTCCGTGTCCTCGCACTCCTCCTCCTCCAGCATGTCCTCCTCGGTCTCGTCCAGCCCGTCCGTGTCCAAGGCCAGCGGGCTGGGGATGTAGCTGTACGTGTGGGAGGGCGACAGCGGGCGCGGAGGGGGCGGCGGGCTCATCCCGTGGCGTCTGAAAGAGGAGATGACAGACAAAGGGTTTTAATGTTGAAGACGTCCTGGGCCAAATCAATAAACAAAGTGATGTTGCGGAAGCTTCTGCTGCCGTTGTGGGATGAGTTCATCGGCTCATTCCAAAACTGACAGGGCGACTTCTCAAGGTCACTGTTAGTCGCTGCTTGGGATTGGTTCTAACAGTCACATGGGTATGGAAGATGGAAAAGGCTCATCAGCAAGGTTTAAAAACACAACACATGCAAATAACACAAGAAAAAAGTCAAAGTTGCTCTGTCAAATTATTACTTAAGTGAATGCACTGAAGTATTTGTTAAAGCCACACTGTGTAACATTATACCCAATTACAAATATTGAAATACAGGCATTTGTTTCATGGCAGATAATTTCATAATTGAAAAATACCTCATAAATGTACAAAGAAACCAGTGCCTTTGCTGTGAGCGGCTCAGCTCTCCTAAGACATGACTGAAACTTTACCGGGAGTGGGTACGTCTCCAGCTCGTCTCCATGGAGACGAGACAAAAGTCAGCAGAATTTGAGATTTAACAGGTTTGGCTCTCATCCTAATCAATTCATTTATTACCCACTGCATTTTCTGTGTTGAGTGGGTCATAATGAGCATATTTTGTACTGATGGCAACAACATAGTCCAAAAAGTTACGCAGTGTACCTTTAAGTAACTTAGAACATGTTCGGAAGCATAATTTGGAGGAAACACAAAGACTGCGCTACAATTCCCCTGTGTACGGCAACACAACAGGGACAAACCGCCTTCACTGGCATGAGACAGAACCTCTGCACAGTGCCACCTACTGTTCTGGAGGGTGTATTTAAAGGCTTTCAAAATGAACAAAACATTTGGACAAATGTACTTTTTATGTTGGAGGCTTTATAGAAATGAAGTGGAGGAGAAAGTATTATATTTATCTTTCAAATGTCGTGGAGTAAAAGTAAGAGGTTTTCAAATATATGACTCATTTCACGAGAAAAAAGGCAAAAGTCAGTTCTACTCATATACATAGTTTTGCAAACAATTGTCTTCCCTCAGTGCATTACTGACTTTGTAGATGGAAACATATGTAGAAGTTGTGGTGTGCGTTGATGAAGGACAAACAACATTGAATTGTAACCGTGGCTTTGTTCCGAAATTGAAAGCGGGCCGTGTTCTGCCGTTTCAAAACGACCACACATGAGTTTTACTTGGACGCCGTGCCAAAGCGGCACAGAGGTCCATAACAAAGCCATTTTCGACAAGGTGGCCTTTTATGAACTTTTATAGTCGATACATATTACTTTTTTAGTCAAGTCAGAGAAAATTAAGCGTCTACCGCCGCGGTGAAATGGTTCTGCGCTGGAAGCAATCAATCTCATGTGTGACAGGCCTCGCAGTTCCACGGCGACTGCAGGGGAATGTTAAAGAGCTGCACTTTCTGTGTGCCACGCTTCCACCAAGACCCAGCCCAAGCCCAGACACACACAGCATGGACGAGTAGTGGTTTTGTGTACTTTTTTTCTTCAGAATGATTGATTTTCAGATTTTTTTTAATCGCAATTTCTTTTAACATTTTTAACATTTCATTTCACAACTTTTACTACTTGACAGTTACAGTACTCAAATTAGCATTTTCTTTCTTCCTTGAGTCATTATTTGGGTTATTATTCCCACTTCGAGTGCAATGATACTGTGTTAGCCCCACTTCCCACAGCTAAAGGCGATGCTTCTCAGTCTGCGGCGGGGCCTCACCTCCTCTCGTGGCTGTCGTGCGGCTCGGGGAGCATGGGCTGCATCTCCTCCTGTGGCGAGGGCGTCAGGGTGGCTGTGGACTGGTGGCTGTAGGACACCGCGGCGGGGGAGGACGCGGCTCCTCTGATGGGGGGAGTGGGGCCCCTCTCCATCTCCTCCTCCTCCTCCAGCTCGTCCGGCTGCAGGTACATGTGTGACGGGGGCATGGTGCACTGCATGTCCACGTCACAGCTGGGAGAGGCACAAAGTGTGACGTTACACAGTTGTCTACTTCCTCCCTTTGTCCCCATGCACCGCCCTTTTGACAGCAACATGTCGAACAAGGTGGGCGTGGCCTAGCCGAGGGCGAGGAAAACCTCTCACGGGAATCACAATTTTCTGCCAGACTGTAAACATATTTATCTCACACCAACCACCTAAATTGGGTCCATATGGATGTTTTTTTCACAGCAAATTGTTCAGCAGACACGAAAAACGCATATGTAGCATGAAGCTAGCATAGCTTTCTGGTTAGCATTGTCTGTTTTTTAAGTATTTATGAGCTGTTGATCAACTTTGCCCCACTCTGTCCCTGTGTCTTTTCATTTAGTAGAAAAACATGTTCATAATTCAGCCTTTGTTAAAGTAATGGTGGAGGAATGGGAGAAAGTTCTATGTTTTCCCCCTCTGGCTGCTTCGAACCTGACCATGTATGCCCATAAATACTGAAAAAAAAGGACAATGCTAACCAGGAAGCTAACGTTAGCTTCACGCTACATTTGCTAACTTAAAAAAAAAACTTTAAAAAATCCACATGGACCCGATTTTGCCTTGACTTCATTGATGTGTGATAAATATATTTATCACACTTCCCTTTCGGGTAGGCCACGCCCCCTTGCATGATGCGTTGTCGTTTGTATCTGTGTTTGTTTGAAAAGTGCTTTATACTCTAAATCAACTTGAATTGATGTGACTTAACTCTATCCCGGCAACTGAGCTGAGGCAGAGCACCCACCTGTCCTGCATGGCCATGGAGTAGTCGTCTGCGGTGCGGCTGGGGGGCGGGTTGGCCGGGGGCGGGGGCAGCAGGTCGGCCCAGTTCATTGTGCTTTGTTTGGGCAGTTTGGGCGTCCGCATGCCCTTCTTCTGCCCCTGGCTTCCTGCTCGACAGAGAGACAGAGACCCGAGTTCGTCACACAATCCACCAAAGCCAATGGAAACATCTGCGTTTATTTTATTTTTTTTAATTACAGCCAATCAACCTGAATTTGATTGTTTTGTGATGACCTGTGCAGCCTTAACCTCTTAACTCCCACCTGAACGGATCACATTTTCTCCAGTTTGGCTTCACCCTAATCAAAAAGCTTCTTGGAAAAAAGCACCAAAACAGCCACAAAAAATGAGAAGAAAACAAGGATGTAAACGCAACAAAAAAGTGACAAAAAAAGAATAAATGCAACAAAAATGTGACAAAAATTCATCAAAAATTTGGCAAAAATATGACAAAAACTCAGCAAAAAGTGACAAAAATTCAACAAAAAAATGACAAAAACTCAGCAAAAATGCAACAAAAACTCAACAAAAAAAAGACAAAAATTCAACAAAAATGTGAAAAAAACTCAACAAAACTGGGACAAAAATTCACAAAAAATTTGACAAAAACTTAACAAAAAAATTAGAAAAATTCAACAAAAAAATTCACTAAAAATGTGACAAAAACTCAACAAAAATGTGACAAAAACTCAACAAAAATGTGACAAAAACTCAACAAAAAAATTACAAAAACTCAACAAAAAAATTACAAAAATTCACTAAAAATGTGACAAAAACTTAACAAAAAAATGAGAAAAATTCAACAAAAATGTGACAAAACTCAACAAAAATGTGACAAAAATTCACAAAAAATGTGACAAAAACTCAACAAAAAATTACAAAAACTCTAAGCTCTAAACTAAAAAAAAAAAAACATAAAAAAGGTGACACAACACAGTAACAACGCGAGGAAAAAGATCAGTTTTGTGGGTCTTAGCTTTCAAATGAGGTGTTACACATACAATGGCCAAAGCCAGTTAAGCCAGCCTATGAAAACAAATAACAGATTAAAAGCGTATTCCACTGTCTGAACAGCACCAGTCCTGCCTTTCTGTTCTAATGACAGTCATGAACAACCTAAGTTACTAATGAAAACAAAGAGACTCCAGAACGCACATTAGCAGCAGAAATGATTTTACACATGAGAGTGCGAGGACTAAGACGACCCTCCACGTCTCGCCAAGGCGTTTCCAGCCCTCTCGCTTCTTAATTGAGGTAGTAAAACTATAAAGCAGCAATCCCCCCCCCCCTCTCCTCCGTGCCCAAAAGGTTTTCGCGGGAAATGGCACGAAAGGCTCCAATTAAATCCAAACTATTAGAATCCCGGAGCAATGAGCTGTGCGACGCGACTGCAGCGCTGACGCCTTTCGGGTTTTAATAACTCCGAAGTTTGGGCGCGCGGCAGAATTGATACGTGGCATTAGCGCAGCAGCCTAGCATGTCGTCTGGAGCGCGCCGCCATTTGTACTTGTCCGCCGGCAGACATTAGCGCTCCGGCGAAATTACCGTTCCAATTACACTCGAGGCAAGTGAATGATAGCAACGTGTAAGCAAGTAAGGGAAGCGAGAGGACGGGGAGAGACGGCAAAAACGGAATTTAGAATTCAAAAAAAAAGTGCAAAATTCTTTCTTTTTGTTTTGTCATAAAGGTCCGCTCATTTAACAATGTTTTCTGATAATTAATAAACAATAACCCTGGATGTTTTCCTCTGGTGTAGCAGTAGAACCCTCAACGGTCATTAGAGCAAACCACGACCCACTACAAATCGTTCAAATCAACTTCTCCTGCTTGATATTTGCGTGATATATGTCTCTGATGGAGTTCAGTTAGTCAGCACCCACCTTACAACCTTAAAGGATAGTTCACCGTTTTTCCATACTGAGATATGTGCTTATGTGCACCTGTCTGGTCACTGTGCGTGCCCTCAGTCACACAAAAAGAGCAAAGATGCTGTTTGCATTTGGCCTCTCCCAATGTATTCCTATGGCTCCAAACGGCGGTGAAGTTGGAAGCGACAACGCTCTTCCACGGGCACGAAGACCAGACAGGTACAAATCAACTCGTCTAAGCTCAGGTAAGAACATATCACAGTGTGGAAGAACTGTGCGTGCCCTCAGTCACGGAAAAAGAGCAAAGATGTTGTTAGCATTTGGCCTCTCCCAATGAAATCATGAGGCACGAAGAACAATCTGAGACAATGGCGTGGATTAAGAATATTTACTGGGGCGAAAAGCATAGAACAAGTTTTCACAAAGAACAAACATAGGCATGAGGTTTTTATCCTATTATGCAAATGAGATATGTTTAGGGCGTATCCTAAAACATGATTGGCCGGCCCAAATTCCAAGTAAAAGCAGTTATTTTCGGTAGGGGGTTAGTTGAGACAGACTGTCATGATGGCTGGACAGCTATGTATAGATGGAAAAACACATTCCTTGTCCTATAGGTTATCTTACTTTCCGTTAACGTAGGGAAAGTACGTTTTGCACACTCATAACTGAACACATTGGCATACTTATTTATTTATAATATAATTTGAACATAGCAATGTTAAAATTATGATTTCACCCAATGTATTCCTTTGGCTCCAAACGGGGGTGAAGTTGGGAGCTACCACGCTCTTCCACGGGCACAAAGACCAGACAGGTACACATCAACTCGTCTAAGCTCAGGCAAGAACATATCTCAGTATTTAAAAAACGGTGGCCTGTTCCTTTAAGGCCTGTGGAAGTCGGTGAAGCTAGTTTTATGCTATTGCCTTTGTTGACTCTGTCGCCGCACTAGGAGCGCTGTGATTGGCTGAGTGTTACCAACGGGCCCGTGAATCAGCCAATCGTGGAAGGAGAGGTGTTCGACTGTGTTTTTGAGTTGTTGGACTCACTAAATGTGTCTTTGTCCCTCGCGCGTGTCATGCTTGATCCGCACTGTTTCATCAGCTCGCCTGATAAATGTACGAACTTCTCAATGACAGAAAAATAAACACAAAAGGAGATTTGGGCTCTCACGCTTCACGGCGTTTGAATGGGGCCGAAGCATCTTGTCGACAAAATGGCTTGTACATCCAATTTTTTCACAAAGACGTTCTATTTGAGAAAGAAACACAGGTGCGATATCAAACTATTCGATTTAAGCTTATGTACTGTTGTATAAATAAAGACAAGCGGACTAAATATAAACACTACATACAGTGCCTCTCGAAAGTATTCATACACCTTAAACTTTTGCACATTTTGTCATGTTGTCATGTTTTGTGAACAGCAGTTTTCACATTATTCCACAGATTTTCAATAGGATTTTGGTCAGGACTTTGACTGGGCCAGTCTAACACATTAATATGTTTTTATTGAATCATTCCATTGTAGATTTAGCTTTGTGCTCCGGGTCATTGTCCTGCTGGAAGGTGAATCTCCGCCCCAGCCTCAGTTCTCTTGCTGACTCCAGCAGGTTTTCCTCCAAAATGTCTCTGTATTTGGCTCCATCCATCTTCCCAACTATTCTTACAGTCTCCCCAGTCCCCGCTGAGGAAAAGCAGCCCCACAGCATGATGCTCCCCCCCGTATATTTGACACTGGGGATGGTGCACTCAGGACGATGAGCAGTGTTAGGTTTGCTCCATACATAACGTTTTGCATCTGGGCCAAAAAGTTACATTTTTGTCTCATCTGACCAAAGCTCCTTCTTCCACATGGAGCTGTGTCCTCCATATGACTTCTAGCAAACTTCAAACAGGATTTCTTATGGCCTCCTTTCAATTATGGCTTTGTTCTTCCACTCGTCCATGAAGGCCAGATTTGTGTAGATACGACTTATAGTGTGTGAACGTTCAGTAAAAAAATCAAAATAAAATCTTTATGTTTAGGGTTGTAAACATGACAAAATGTGCAAAAGTTCAAGGTGTATGAATACTTTCGAGAGGCACTGTATATAAGCCAACCTCAGTATGAACACAAGGGGTTTCGAGGAACTAAGGTTGGGACCACTGAGCTAGAACACGTTTATCCAATTCGCCTTTGAGTCAAAAGTCTGCCGCAGCGTTTGACCAGAGGCGTCGAAAGCAGCGTCTGATTCCTGTTTTTTGTTTCTTGAAATTCTCCGGGCATCTCCTTTATTTTTAAACCGCCGTTTCAGATAAGGCGACATGGAAATTAATCACATTAGCATTTTAAAGCACGCCTTATTAGCTTCTCCTTGTGATTTATTGCTTTTGAGGGAAATTGGTTTTTAAATCACAGTGGGGGGTGGGGGCTGCGACATGGTTCAGAACCACGAAATGAAATACAAAAAAAGGAAAGAGAAGAAAGGGGTAAACACTGAAAAGGCTGTGAGACGCAGGTGATCGTTTGCAATGATCTGATAATTAACTGAAAGAAGGATGCTATTGTTGCTATTGTTGAAAGGACGCGATTGTTATGATACAATAAAAATGAGATTCGTTTCTCGGCGGCTTCATAATTACATGGCTACCGCTTCAGATCATTCACTCACAATACGGGCCAATTAGGAGCGGCACAGCGGTGCTTAGTGCGCCGGTTTCCTCCGGTTTTACCTCATCGAAGTACTCCTGACCCGACTACACTGCTGCTGAACACACCTGCACACCTTCCCTCTGAGACTCCAGTTTATTTGGGATGTCTGACTGTAGCAGATCCATTTTTATAGCAATGATATGCTGAAAAAAGGTTTAGTTTATGTCCATCGTTTAAAATGTATAGCTTTATTTTGTTGAGCAATTAGTTTCAAACCCATTTTTTTAGCTTTTAAGTAAAAGTGAAAAAAAAATAAAAAAAAATCTGTTGCCTTGTTTTTTGGGGGGCTAAAGACTTTAATCAGACCGGGAAACAGATATTGAAAACATTCCTCAAAAAACCTTCAAAACATTTTAAAGCACACAACTGGAAAGTTTGGCATATGCAGAGCTACGAGGCTCTCGTGGTTGGTCTCCTCCTCAAAGCAAATGATAATACAGTGTCTGGAAGGAAAGTTATGACAAGTTTGTAAGGTTTATTCCAACTGTCTGTCTGTCTGTCTGTCTGTCTGTCTGTCTGTCTGTCTGTCTGTCTGTCTGTCTGTCTGTCAGCTGGCCATTTACCTGAGGTGCTGCTGCTGCCCCGGTCCGAGCTGTTGTAGGAGCCCCCAGTGTGGCTCTCATGGGACTGGTTGTACGGTATGGTTGGCATCGGGCTGTCCCCTCCTCGGTATCGGTCTGAACAATGGACAAACACAGACACTATTGTAAACACAGCTCAGTTTGAAAAGGAGATGGAGGATGCGCTGAAAGGGCTGCTGTATGGTAGGATCAGCTAAAGTTTCCAAGTGCACACTGCATATGGTCGTGGTACAAGTTAAATGTTGTTTATATTAACCAACTACGTAAGTGTGAATGTAGGAAGTAATGAGAGGAACTGACCCATCACCAGGTCATGCAAAGGCTTTGTGATGTCAATAGCAAAGAATTATTAGCGGCTGGAGAAAGAGTGTCAATAGGTAGCGTTCACGTGACATCACAACATTCTAAAGAGCCTATAGTTTAACATTGAGGTGGAGGTCAACTCACGGTAACTATGGTAACTGTGGTAACTGACAAAATGCTTATTTTTATGTCTTTGTTTTTTGGCTCATATCTCAGTCATTACTGGAGGAATCCACATGAAACAAAAACTGTCACAAAGTTCATCGTCTCCTCTGTCAGCTCATATGAACTAATGTCCAATTATTATCTCTAAAAAATGTCAAAAAGTGGTGACAATATGCGAAAACATGACCATGATGTTGTCCAATAGAAAGGACTTTCAGACAAAAAAATAATATCACAGGTTTGTGAATCCGATCACGATCAGTTACTGAAGAGGAAAAACATTTGTCAATTTTCGTTTCGGAGATTTCTTCCAAAAACTGCATTTCTCCCATAGAGTTGCATTGGCCCTGCCCTCCATCTGACATTATGACATCATCACATTCTAAATCGTGAACGCCACCTATAGAAAATTGTGGTTGTTTTAAAGAGAAATTTGAAACCATGTCATGTTGTATTTTTTTAAACTTCAGTATTTGTAATTGTACTGTTTGGAACAGGTCTCTCTCGCAAATGAGACAGTGAGTCTCAATGGACAATCCTGTATAAATAAAGGATAAATAAATCATTTCTCCCATTATATTATGTATATAATTATGCAGGCCGCTGATACCATGGGAGATTAGGACATTCTTTATATTTTTAGAAACACAACATGCAGGTCATGCACATGCCTCAGTCAAAATAATCATCCAACACTTACAATTGTTCATAATAGCCATCAGAAGGAAAACATAGATTTAAAAAACAAATGGTGTATTTTGTGTATGTTTGTGTATAATTGTGTATTTTGTCCCATAATTTGTATTCTTTGATGACAAAACAGCATGGAGAACTTTTCAGACCTGCCTAACATTTAGCTGAAGACATTACAGACCATGTGGAGTGGAAAGACGGGAGGAATGGTTATCAAGAGGCAGGAGTGAAATGTCAAATAGGGGCATTATGGAGGCAAAGGAAAAATGAGAGCGCAAGTTTCCAGAAGCAACATCGGGAAAAGCCGAGAGAAGGAAAAAGATGACGACTTGGAGGTGTTTCAAAATGGCCATTGGTCAAGGTTGCCCACTGTCGCCAAACCTATTTACCTATTAACCTATTAACCTATTTAAGTGGGATGAAGATAATAAGTAATTAGATTTTCGTCAGGTCAGTACAGTACAGTAGTCTGGCTTCTTCAAGACATTGTTTTCCCCACAAAGCCTTGAAGCATTATAAAATTAATCATCAATTTGATTTGCCCTTATGTTTCTCTAACATTATATTGACATTCTTAAGCAACATTAAACATCCACTTGGACATTGGCCACATAGGAACAACCTTGACATGTTCTGTTTTGAGAGATTCTTTTGAAGCAGGAAAGAATTGTCAAACAGGAGCCTTTTAGAAACAAAGGAAACCAAGAATGGAAGTCTCCGGAAGCAACAGCGGAAATGCCGGGTGAAGGAAGAAGACGATGATGACTGGAGATGATTCAAAATGGCCGCCACTTAGGTGTCATCAAACTCACCCTTGTTCAGCTTGTTCTGCTCCATGATGTTGTACTGTGCGTTCATGTCCTGCTTGTGCTGATGTCCGGGCTTCCAGCAGTCCCCTCCCCCCCCCAGGCTGCCCCCGCCCCCGCTGCCCCCGGTGCCCCCCCTGTCTGCGTTCATGTTGTTGCCGAGTATGGCGGACTGGATGAGCTGCGTGGTGGCGTACGGCGTCGGCTGGCCTCCCGGGCCTCCGACGAAGCGGCCGTCTTTGAGGTTGGGGCTGTTGAAGGTCTTCATCTCGTTGATCTTGTTGGACAGGTCCACGTCGCTGTAGACGCCGGACTCCGGGACCATGAGGTTGGCCTGCTTGTTGTCCAGCTGCTGGTTGTAGTTGGCGATGCAGTCGGCTGGGGGAGATGGAGGAGATTCAAGTCAAGGTTGCCCACTATCACCACTCTTGGCCAGAAGAGGATTCCATTGACATTTTTGGCACATGTTTTAAGTCAGATGCCGTTCCTGACACAGACCTTATTTTCAATCCAGGCTTAGAAAGAGTAAAAAGTACACTGGTTAAATCGCAGAGGTGTTGGATCTCTGCACCGTTCAGCTTGCTGTACCCTTGCACAAAATGTGTTTTCTTTCTTTTCATTTTTAATGAAAAAATTAACAAATGGAAACGTGATAGTGAGGAATATGGCAGCCTTGAGGCATGATCAAATTAAGAATTAATTATATTTCTTTAGTGCTAACAATGAACAACATGTCTTTCTGTTAACAAGAACATGTACACTATCATGTACAGATATCTAATAGTCACTGGTCACATTTGATTCTTCATGGATATTGTTCGCGCCGTGCTGTTAATTCACAGAATTTGATGAATAAAACGATGTAGACTTTCAGTCGTCCAGCCACAAAGAAACTTCCTAGATGGGGAGTGAAATGTCATTGTCTCTTTAAATGTAAGTTCAGGTTTTATTCATCCACAAGTCCAACATTTAATTAGCAAACACAGATAATTCATGAAATAAAAGCTTTACGTTTTCATTGTATATGTCACATCAGTCAAACAGAAGTCAAATAAAGTGTTTATATTTTTCATTGGTTCTTTCATGTCACTTTCTGTTTTTGCAAATAAACTTTTCCTGTATTTTTATAATTGTTATTAAGTTTAGATATGACGATACCTCTTTAGCGATGCAAGTACATGTTTTTTCACAGATTTTCACCACATCACCTTTCACCAAACACTTGGGCTGTGTCGCGTGGTAATCTCCTTTAGCTCTCTGACCGTTCTGCCTGTTCCCTGGGCCTTAGCCATAACTCAGCACTGGCTGTCATCTCCGTTCCCCCCGTGTGCTGTGGGCTGGTCGCCCCTCATCGAATGGGACAGCGAGACATGTCGGAATCAAAGGCGGCACAGCTCATCTGACACATCCAATTTTCCCCGCTTCATAAAATATTCAAATCCCGCCGCTGATCTGAGCCTGGGCAAAGCGGTAAATACCAAGTACGACAGTAGGTGCCCCGTACACGCCGGGCTTTAACGCGACACTTCAAAGGCCTGCGTTTGAAAGCTGCCCTATCGCTCACATAAAGGGACATTAACTCCTATTTCTTTGCTCTGTCACATACTCAGTAATCCTTGTAATGTGCTGGGCGTAAGGGTATTGCTCACGGGAAGCATACAATAGTGAGACCTAGCTGTTAAAGGAGACATGTGAGGCAAAATGACCGTGTTTTACAACAGCAAAACAATACACAAGCTGTGGTTTTTTCATTCATGTATGTTTGAGTAATCCTTTTCTGAGCATTTACTTCTAAATGGCCCAAAATGCTATTTGTCTAGTATTGGTATTGATGGATACCCAATCCAATTCACCAAAAGTACTAGTTATATCCTTTTGATGGTGTCGGCAGTTACCCTGAACCCAGGTATTGGACCGGATTGTAAAAATAATCAACCCCAATCAACCATTTCCAGCATGGTTAACTTCCAATGTTCCTCGCAGATGGAGCTGACGCTAACCCGACTGTTCAAAGTGGCTTTTGTTTTCAAAGAGGTTTGATTTTGTCCATTTGCCATTACTGTAAGTATCTATTAACATGCCAAAGAAATACAAACTTCCATTTTTATCCAGTGGCATGCAAGTTAACCCCTCAACTCCCACCTGAACCGAGCACATTTTCTCCAGCTTGGCTTTACCCCAATCCAAAAGCTTCTGGTAAAAAAAGGTGTGAAAATAGCGACAGAACTGAGACAAAAACAATGATGATGGTGTGACAAAAAAAGTGAGAAAAGTTTGACGAAAAAGTGACGAAAAAATGACAAAAATGTGACAAACAATGAAAAAAAAAATTGACAAAAAATGTGACAAAAATGTGACAAAAAAAGACAAAAAAATGACAAAAATGTGACAAAAAATGACGAAAAAATGTCAAAAATGTGACAAAAAATGATGAAAAAATGACAAAAATGAGACAAAAAATGACAAAAAAATGACAAAAATGTGACAAAAAAATTACAAAAAAATGACAAAAAAATGACAAAAAAATGACAAAAAAATGACAAAAATGTGACAAACAAAATGACAAAAAAATGACAAAAATGTGACAAAAAATGACAAAAAAAAGGACAAAAATGTGACAAAAATGTGACAAAAAAATGACAAAAATGTGACAAAAATGTGACAAAAAAATGACAAAAAAATGACAAAAAAAATGACAAAAATGTGACAAAAAAATGACAAAAATGTGACCAAAAAATGACAAAAATGTGACAAAAAAAATGACAAAAATGTGACAAAAAATGATGAAAAATTAGAAAAATGTGACAAAAAATGAAAAAAAGACAAAAAAAGAAAAAGAAAAATATGTGACAAAAATGTGACAAAAAATGACAAAAGAAATGACCAAAAATTGATTAAAAAAATGACAAAAAAGTTCCAAAATGAGTTGAATACCCCCCAAAAAAGATGGAAAAAAAACTGATGACGTGAGGAAAAAAGATCAATTTAGATCTTAGCTTTCAAATGAGGTGTTACACTGGCCTACAGGATTTGGGTAAAGCTGAACTGGAGAAAATGCTCTCGGTTCAGGCGGGACTTAAGAGGTTAAACCGATGGTGCTGTGGTAAGCTAGTTTGAGCAAATGAACGAAGTACTATTCCAGTTCGGGAACGTTACAGCGGTGTTAACAGCTCACACGGGCCCCGTTGTGCCCCTAATATGCACCTTTTATACACATCCCTCCACATCAAAGACGGGTTCAACCATTGCAAATCCACCCCTGCTGATTAGCACGAGGAAAAGCGAAGATGTGATGGTTACGGGGGTTCTCCTGAATGAATTATTAATGCAAGGAGAGAGAGTTGTGCGGTGTGGGGAGGGGAGTGGCGATGGAGTGGCCTGGAGGGGGGGCTGTGTGTTAGAGGGAACAGCCGGACAGGAGTTATGGCTGCCCTCGCAGACGCAGTCCCACTGTGATTCATTTAAACCTGAGGAATTTCCACTTGGATCCAACTTTCCGAGGTCAGAACTGTTTGGAGCTAAAAATATCGATCCAGCGGCGGTTTCATGGAGGGGATTGCGCTCAGGAGGGATTACGAATGAGAGACCTATTAATACTTATGTCCAGGTACAGTGTCATTAAAACACATGGGATAGTAGTGTTATGTTTGCTGTATAGAACCACAACAGACATTTTTGCCTCTTGTACTTTATTTAGTCCATTACACTTCATTGCTACTTTTTGTCTGACTACTTTCTTCTATTTGAGTAAAATCACTTTATTTAACTTTACTCTAGGCAACTATGTTTTGTACTTTTTTGTCACGTTTTCGTCAAATTATTCACATTTTTTTGTCAAATTTTTGTCAATTTTTCGTCAATGTTTTCTCACTTTTTTCACATTTTCATCCTTGATTTCGTCTCAGTTTTGTTGCTATTTTCACACCTTTTTTCCAGAAGCTTTTGGACTGGGGGTAAAGCTGGAGAAAATGTGCTCGGTTCAGGTGGGAGTTAAAGGGTTAATATTGCCTGCAGTTCACAAACTATCCACCAGGGGGGGTGCTGCAGCGCCCTCAGCACCCTGGGTTCCCACGGCCTTGAACCATACAAATGTCTGTGTCGATAGAGTAATTTTAACCATTTTGCATTTAAAATACCTTATATTTGTATGAGCTACGCAACGGCGGAGTGATCTGCTGGAAAATAGTCCCTCAAAATGCGATCATTCATGTGATGCAAGGTCAGTTATATTTAGACATTTATATGGTTAGTCTGGTGTTATAAGTGATTTGCCTCAGGTGCTCTGTGGAGCGGGTCACACTGTTTTTAATGCAGGCTAGCTGATACCATAGAAATGCGCTAGCCTAGCATTAGCCTAGCGCCACGAAACTCTTCAAATATAAGAACTGCATGAATTACAAACAAAAAAATATCTCCAGAAATCAGTCACACTCTGGATGACTAGGAAGTGAGGCCACTTTATTTAACTTTACTCTAGGTAACTATGTTGGTACCTGCCTCTATAGTAAGTGTTGATCTAAATAAATAAGTAAATAAAATGAAAATAAATAAACAACTTGCACATTTTCTCAATACTGTACGTGGATGTAACAACAGTGTTTACAATTTGCCTATTTTGCGTCTTGAAACCAATCTTCAGAATAAATCCGCCTCTTTGACAATATGTAAATGGTAAGGCAGCGTTGTGACTGGGCTGTGATCCCCAAAGCGCCGCTCTCCGCCTCAGAGTCCCCCTGATCTCTCTGCAGCAGGTCTGAGGCGGGAGCCGAGCGGGGAAGAGGTGCTCTCCGGGGAGCTAACCCACATATTAGCAGCCGCCTGTGCGCTCCTCCAGGATCTGTGTGTCTGTTTGTGGAGGGGGAGCAGGGAGGCCCCGTGTTTGATGGGGGGGGATATCTCTGTTTACATTCAGGCAAATGCGCTCCGCCCGTCGCCCAAATGAGCTCGGCAGAAAAAGGGTTCTTACAATAGAAAAGGAAACAGCTCTATTAGAACACTCAAGTCCACTCTTTCCTATGTTCTTCCCATATTCGTGTAGGCGACCGATAAAACATGCACAGTAGGCTCCTGGACGAATGAGTGTGTTCAGGGCTTTCCACACTTCGGCGCAGTTTGGATGGAAAAGAGAGAGTGCACCCTTGTTTGACCTTTAAGTTCCATCCAGGGGGTCCTTTTGTACATGTTTTTAGTGATATTGAAAACCAATGAAGCCTACACTAATACTATATAAGTCATAATAAGAAATACTTAAGTTACACTATCCATTAGTTCAGTGTTACGATCACACAGAGGTTCACACGCGGCGTTAGAAGTTGGCGCTCGTTGGCAGGTCAGGGTCCGGGCACATGCCGGGTCCACGCGCGGGGCACCTACCTGGGCGGCTGTAGGTTGCCAGGTTGGAGTCGCTGTTTCCGTTCCCCGCTGTGCAGCAGTTGATGCTGCAGTCGTTGTGGTTGGAGCAGGAGTTGGGCCAGGTGTCGGCGAGCCAGGGCTGAGTGGCCGTGTCCCCCATGTTCAGCAAACCAGGCCTGAGAAAAGAGTCAGCGGGTCAATAAGGGGTCACATACAGGTCACATACACGTATTAGCAGGCTAACTGTGACGTCATCGACGAGAACGCGCAAGTACAAAAAAAACTGTAACAATAAAACAATGTGAATGCGTTCATCGTGTAAGCTAGCTCAAACTCGTAATGTAAAACTTTTGAAAAGGCAACGATTGCATATATAGAATCAAAGTTACACATTTCTCGCCATATTTGCAATAAAATGTGCTATAAATCCCCCAAATAAACTGTATTAAAGCATTTTGTCTTAAATATATGACAAACGTCATATTTGACTGCCGAGCGCAGACGATTCGGAAAAGTCACGTGACTCTATTAAAAACCAATAAAACAAAAAAGTGTAGAATAGACACAGTTTCAGAGGTGAAACTGTGAAATGGATACAGTTCCATGAGTGCCATATTGTTAAACTGTTACAGTTTTCTGTGAGACTGGGTTGGTATTAGTAATTAGTTACACTTTTATAGTTGTACTTGTAAGATGGGTCAAAGATTCTTTCTAAACCATCAGGTGATATAATGTGTAAACATATTAAAAATCTCTATGGCGTCTTACAATGTTACAAAGCTCCTCAAATGGATGGACTCCTCTATTAGCTTAACAGTCGATATTTCAAGCCTTTTCTCAAATGTTAAAGGGATATTTCAGGATTTTTGACATAGGGCCTCATTTCTTAGTTATCCAGAGTGTTGCTGATTTCTGGAGATATTTTTTTTTGTAATTCATGCAGTTCTTATGTTTGAAGAGTTTCGTGGCGCTAGGCTAATGCAAGGCTAGCGCATTTCTACGACATCAGCTAGCCTGCATTAAAAACAGTGTGACCCGCTCCACAGAGCACCTGAGGCAAATCACTTATAACACCAGACTAACCATATACATGTCTGTGTCCATAGAGTCATTTTAACCATTTCGCATTTAAAATACCTTATATTTGAGCAGCATCAGCTTCGTGGTTGTATAAGCTACGCAGCGGCGGAGTGATCTGCTAGAAAATAGTCCCTCAAAATGCGATCATTCATGTGATGTAGGTCAGTTATATTTAGACATTTATATGGTTAGTCTGGTGTTATAAGTGATTTGCCTCAGGTGCTCTGTGGAGCGGGTCACACTGTTTTTAATGCAGGCTAGCTGATACCATAGAAATGCGCTAGCCTAGCATTAGCCTAGCGCCACGAAACTCTTCAAATATATGAACAGCATGAATTACAAAAAAAAAAAATCTCCAGAAATCAGCAACACTGGTAACTAGGAAGTGAGGCCCTATGTCAAAAATCCTGAAACATCCCTTTAATGCTCCTGGTCATGTTTACAAAGAGCAAGATTTTGAAGAAAGAATAATAATTCGCTCGACTGTTTACAAGAGAACACTCATGAGCCAGCAGTGCACTGACATTTACCATAAACCCAAACATAATATTTGAAAAAGGGGAGATTAGCGAGCAATCCGGATTTAGACTTTTTTTTTTTTTGTGCCTTGTGGCCATGTAAACAAAAAGGCGCGTTGTGAAAATGGCGGAGAGGAGATTGTACGAGCTGGAGTGGAGCCCGCAGCTCGTGCCTGACAGTTGTGTGCGGTGAGGCGGGGACTGATCTGCTCGGATCAGGCAGAGGGATAAAACTATCTCACAATGCCCTCCACAGTCGCTGAAGCGGCACAGATTTGTGACGAGGCCTGCGCCGGGGCAGAGACGTCTGCGAGTCCAAAAACAAGCCCTGTTCAGACGCCTTGGGGATTTCTGGTAGTTAGTTGTTACCAAATACCTGATTTACCAAAGTATTATTGCTAGTGATGCCAGCGGCTACTTTGAGCCTCGATCAAAATGTTGAATATGTTACGGCGTCCCCATTTTGACATTATTACAAGTTTGCGAAGTTCCACCATCTCCTGCGCCGACTTCATTCATAAAAACATTAGCCTGGTTGCTGTAAAGCTCGCCCTCCTTCACAACACTATGTCATCCAAATATGGTCATTTCCTTAGTGGAAGATACTGTCTATCTATGTCTCTCTCTGTATCTCTCACTATGTCTCACTCTCCATGTGTCTCTCTCTATGTATCTCTCACTATGTCTCACTCTCCATGTCTCTCTCTATATGTATCTCTCTCTCACTATGTCTCACTCTCCATGTCTCTCTCTCTCTCTGTATCTCTCACTATGTCTCACTCTCCATGTCTCTCTCTATATGTATCTCTCTCTCACTATGTCTCACTCTCCATGTCTCTCTCTCTCTTTGTCTCTTGGTCTCCCTATGTCTCTCTCTCTCAATGTCTCTCTCTATGTCGCTCTATCTCTCTCTATATATACATCTCTCTCTCTCTCTCTCTCTCTCAATGTCTCTCTCTCTCAATGTCTCTCTCTATGTCTCTCTCTCTCACTATGTCTCTCTATCTCTCTCTATATATACATCTCTCTCTCTCTCTCAATGTCTCTATCTCTCAATGTCTCTCTCTCTCTCTCTCTCTCTGTCTCTGTCTCAATGTCTCTCTCTCTCAATGTCTCTCTTTCTCTGTATCTCTCACTATGTCTCTCTCTATATATATATATATGTCTCTTTCTCTCTCTCTCTCTCTCTCTTTCTCTCTCTCTCATCTATCTGTCTGTCTGTCTGTCTGTCTGTCTGTCTGTCTGTCATCAATGTCAAGAAATGTTTGACAAATGATGAATAATTTCAAGAAAATACTGGTCATAAAAATGGGGGGGAAATGGGGGGGGGATTGGGGGGATAATCCCCAGGACCAACAGCATCAACACTTGGGCCTAAAGATACTTTTTTTCCGATACTTTCACTTTTTCGACACCAGTGGAACCTAAACCTTTATCCCGACACCAGACTGGAGTCGACGGTGCCCAGCCCTTTCTTTCAACATGTCTGGAAACACAACCCCGCGTGTTAGTGGATGTTTTTTTATGAACTAAACTTATGCAACAATCATTTGTAAGGAGAACACATTCAATTCTGCTCTTCTGCTGAGGGTTTTCTGAAACATGATCTCATTCCCGGCCTGGATCTGTGTACTCGATACCAGCCTTTGTTACTGAAAGTGCGAAAGCTGCTCTGATTACAACGTTCTGCACTTTGAAACCACAAGAGGAAGAAACTGAACACACACTCGAGCTCTGACGAGGTCGGGAGAACTTTCATCTCTGCCGTCACAAGGTCAGGCTCCTGCTCTCAATCCCACCGTCTAAACACCAGAAAGTTCCATCGGCCCCACGGCTGAACTCTCGCCTCCAAACATCCAGTCCCCCGGTCTGACAGCATCACAGCCACGTTCAAAGAGACGGAGATTGTCTCTTTATTCACATTTAGGAACAAAAAAAACTCAAACCAAACCCATCTCCCTGGCGAGCGCAGAATTAACACTGGATTAGGTCTGGTCGTTCCCGCTCAAATGAGTCGTCTGAGGATTGGCTTAATGAACACATTTGTCTGGTGGCGGGAAACAATGGGGCTTCAATCAGGCTGACGGAACACGGGACACGCAGAACACGGGACATGCAGAACACGGGACATGCAGAACACGGGACACGCAGAACACGGGACACGCAGAACACGGGACACGCAGAACACTCTCCGGCTCTGGTGTGTGTGTGTCTGTAAAATGCTATTTGAGTGTCGACAAATGCGCTTCTTGTGTTAGTGTAGCCGTCTCCTCTCAAGAATATCTCCCCAGTCCAGTCGACAACACTCGGGAATCTACTTCCTGTCTCACATGTTCCAGGACACGTTTAGCACCTGTGAGTGTGATCTTCATTGAGAAAAGGAACGAAGAAGGAAGACGACGGAGATGAAGGAGCCTGTGCCAAGATGTATATATTTGGAAGAGCAAAAAAACACTTACTCCAAGTAACACTTTCTCTGAGCAAGTAGTATGTAGTATTAGTAGTAGTAGTAGTGATAGTATGTATATTTAGTAGTAAACAGTTTGTCATAGGAGAAGCAAAAGTATGTACTGTAGGAGAGTAATAGTAGTAGTCATGATAACATATTTAGTAGAAATAGTTTGTCAGGAGCAGCAGCAGTAGCAGTAATAGTAATAGTAATAGAATAGTAATAGTAGTAACAGGACTAGTAGCCTACTCAGTTATTTTCTTTTCCCACATGACGGCCCAGCTGCTTTAAAGATAATATCAAAGAAACATGTTTATAGTGATTTTTTAAATAATGTATTGAGGTTTATATACTTTCTTGTACTCTTCTTTATTGTATGCGTTGCCGTAGTAACAGTAGCACCACCCCCCGTGTCTGGTTAAGGTTAGGAAAAAGGGGTTGGGCTCATTGTTTCTTCTGCGGTTCCTTCTATGCACCTAAGGGTGCTTCTAAGTGCTTAACAAAGGATGATGAAGGCTTTGTGAATGTTCATCAACGCTTTACTAATGCTTCACAAATCCTGAACCGTGTGTCTCTGTTTCACAGGTTTATGTTTGCTCTGACTTCCCTGGTCCAAACAGTAACGTTATCTTTTCTCCTGACTTGAGCTTCCCCCAAACATCTCCCCTCTCTCTGTTCCCCCTCCTCCTCCTCGCCGCAGACCCCTCACGGAGCAGGGGTGGGTGTAACCGGGCCGGTGCTGTGGTGGAGCGTCGGCGCAGCCTGCTGGAGGAGCGGAGGCTCTGAGCTCCTTGGGCTTTGTTCCTCTGCTCTGGAGCTCCTCCAGGCCGAGGGAAGGCAGAGCGCTCCCTCTAGTGTCGGCCGTGGGGAACCGCACCTGCCCTGCCCTTCTCCTTTTGTCCTTTTGTCCTTTCACGATTTAGACCCTTTTTATTCTATCTTCTTTTAATTTTGAGGATGAAAGGACAGAATGTGGATTTGGTGTTTTCTATCATTATGATTTAGCTTTATATTTGTATTATTACTATAGCAATCATAGACATATAATGTAGTAGTAGTAGTAGTAGTAGTAGTAGTAGTAGTAGTAGTAGTAGTAGTAGTAGTAGTAGTAGTAGTAGTAGTAGTAATGATAGTGTGTACATTTTGTAGCAACAGTTTGAAATAGGAGTAGCAGTAGTAATAATACTAATACTACTAATAATAATAATGCATTGGTTTTATATAGCACTTTTCTGAACACTCAAAGACGCTTTACACTGCACTATTCGTTCACTCCATACTCGGTGGTGGTAAGCTACTATTGTAGCCACAGCTGCCCTGGGGTAGACTGACGGAAGCGAGGTAACCATTCTGCACCATTGGCCCCTCCGACCACCACCAACCACTCACTCACTCACTCACTACATTCGCCCCAGGCTTCCTGGTGTTACTAAACGATCTCCCATCCAAGTCCTGCCAGGCCCTTCCCTGCTGAGCTTCCAAGGTCTGACGGGACTGGGCGGAGCAAAGGCGGTGTGGCCTGTAGTACAGTATGTACTGGAGTAGAGTTGTAGTAGTAATCCCAGTGATAGTATGAAGATTTAGTTATAATAGTTTGTCCTAGGAGTAGCAGTAGTAGTAGTAGCAGCAGATATATTAGTAGTTGTAGCAGTAGTAGTAGCAGGTATAGTAGTAGTTGTAGTAGTAGTAGTAGTAGTAGAAGATATAGGAGTAGTTGTAGTAGTAGAAGATATAGGAGTAGTTGTAGTAGTAGAAGATATAGGAGTAGTTGTAGCAGTAGTAGTAGCAGGTATAGTAGTAGTTGTAGTAGTAGTAGTAGTAGTAGTAGATGATATAGTAGTAGTTATAGTAGTAGTAGTAGAATAGTAGTAGTTGTAGTAGTAGCAGATATAGTAGTAGTTGTCGTAGTAGGACTAGTATTTCAACATCATATACAAGTATGTTTTGGATCAAATCAAAGCTACACAGAAATATGTTTGACAGTGATGTGTTATTGAGGTGAACTCTGACCTTCCGGCGCTGCTCACTCCTTCCCCTCCTCTCTGATAGGCCACTGCAACACAGACGTAAAGAAACATCATCATCATCATCATCATCATCATCATCATCATCATCATCATCATCATCATCATCACTTTCACTCCACAAATGACGCTTCGCTGCTTTGACTCTTTGGGTTTTAGATTTTATGAGTCAAAACTGCCGATATTTTCAACAATCAAACAAAAATAATGGATCGAGCCAGTGCTTAATATAGAAGGTGCAGTTACACGTATGACCTGAGGTGGCAGCAGTGAGTATAACATGGCGAACTTGCATCTCGCCCCTTTAAGACTCCAAACGATAGAGTAAAATAATCAATATGCTCAAAAATAATGTCATGTATTTCTTCTTGGTTTGGTCCAATGCCGCACGTCTGCTGGGGGAAGAGGAGCTGAAGTAAGAGGCTTAGAGACTGCCGTATCTGGAGCTCTCCCACTTCACTCAGGAGCCTCTGTCGCTCTGGGCCCGGCAGATAAAAAAAGAACACTTTAATTACGAGAGGAGCAGGGAGAGACGGAGTGGTGCGGGAGGAAATCAGGGACACAAGCCTCTGAAAACTATCTGTAGATTGGGATCAACAGAAGGATTAGGAGGAAGGACATAAAGCGTGTCAGGGTTCGGGACACGGGGGGGTTTCGGTTCACTGCATCGCACTCAACTCACTGGTTTTGGTCCTTTACCCAGGTCTAGGTTCAGCAACACTATGAGACCTGAACATCCTGAAAGACCAGGTTATTCCATCAGTGGATTACTTCTTCCCTGATGGCACGGGCATATTCAAAGATAACAATGCCAGGATACATGGGCTCACGTTGTTAAAGAGTGGATCAGGGAGCGTGAGATGGATCGGCCGCCTCAGAGGCCAGGTCTTTACCCCATTGAGGATCTTTGGGCTGTGCTGGAGAAGGCTCCCATCATCAGTACAAGATCCCGGTGAAAAGTGAGTGACACACTGGAGCTTATTGCCAGATAAAAACCTTCTTAACCTGGCAACAACGAAGTCATAGAGCTACTTATGCTTCAAATGTGACTTTGGGAGAGTTCAACCAGGATAACTCACCAAGATGATATTATTATTATGTTATCCTTATACTTTACTCTCTTAACCCACATGTTTGCAGATTGCATTCAGCAATTACAATGTCACTCATAAAGCGTAAGTAGAAATGTAGAGCATTTTTGGCAAGCTTTCTGAAAAGGGTTGGAGATCCCTGTCCTACACAATTTTAATGATGTTGTTTTTCTCCAGAAAGAAATCACAGAATATTTAAGTCAGTAATCTATAGAAAAAGTTTCTCGAAACCTATTTATTTATTATCATTTCATCTAAATCTACGATTGTTAAAGAGGGGGTATTATGTTTTTTCAATCACATAGCACCAGTCTATATCACACTACAATGATGACGAAACCTTCTGTTGGTCTGTAACTGCAGTAAAGTAGAATAACTGCCTTGAAAAAAATTACTCTCTCAAAATGGCTGTAGTGAATGTCTTGAAATAGGCCTCTGTCTCTTTAAGAACCTCTGAGCCTTTCCGACACGCCCCCTCCACACGCTGTCTGTGGCATCAGTGGGGAGGGGGTTCTGCTGAGGAGCAGTGGTTGGTTACTCGGCTGGTGACGAAAGCTTGGAGGCGTCTCCAGGAGGTGGGGGCGTTCCTAGGAGGACTCAGGCAAACCTATCCCTAAAATGGCCGCCATCAGAGTTTTTACAGATTACTCAGAAATACGTGAATGAGCCAAGGCAACACTTCAGGCATGTTTTTAATGAGGGAATGACATAATAACGTGATGTAAAGCTTGAAAAAGTCAATTTTGCATAATACCCCCCTTTAAATATACCAGAGACTAACTGTCAGATGATAATTAAACACTATTTCATTCAGTGCCTTTGTCTATTGTTTGAGCGTAAAGGCCAGAGCGCTTCCTCCCTGTGCCTGTGGGTGGCGCTGGTGATCCAGACCAGACTGGGCCAGGCGGGAACCACACGCAAACACCGCCATCGTCTCCTTGTGTCACATTGGCATCTGCCCCCCCCCTCCTTGACAATAAAAGCATGTCCCGTGTGAAGAGAGAGCGCTCTTACCTGTGGGAGTGAACGTAAACGACGGCACTGTGGAGAGAGGAGAAAAAACACAAGTCACTTTCAGATCCACTCCTCTGAGCCCTCGTGAACTCTGCCCCCGCCCCCCTCTCTGATCCCCTCTCAGTGCTGCAACACTGTTGTCCCAGCTGCTGGCTCGGGTCTCCTCCGAGGGGCCCGGTCCTGCTGGGATAGGGTCAGCTCTCACATCATCACCCACACACCGCCGCGGGACACGCTCGGCCCACGGCTCGGCCCGGACACTGCGGCGATACTTGGGGCAGGATCAGACGTATCACATGGCCTCACTCAGAGATTTATGTTTGCATGTAATCACCGCTATAAGGCTGCACCATTAAGCTCCATCACATCCTAACCCTCACTTCCTTCTCCTGCTGACCAATCAGAAGTCACCGCACGACATCCACGCTCGTAAAGCTGCGAACTATTCCCAGCGCTAGTAACAAAACACGGAATTTTCATTTGATCACGGAGCGGGCTGAACAGTGCCTCCTCTGCGTACGTGTGTTTTTATTAGGCCGCGTGTAATTGCAGCGTCTTTACAGCAGGTTTTCCACGTAAATATGAGGCGGATTTTCATAAAACAAGCAGCGTTTTGCAGCGTGTCATTTGGAGAAGGCGTTTATGCAGCTGAGTCGGGAGAAAGAGTGGGAGAGCGACATGTTTATTTGAGAATGATTAAAACTAAGACAGCTCCTTAAAATGCCTCTGTGCCTCTTGTTGCTGCATGAATGTGAAATGTGAAAACTGAGAACAGCAGTTTCAGAAGTTTATATGAGGCTCAATCGTAAGAAAAATAAAATAATAAATCAAAACTGCAAATACAATATGTTTTATGATAACATGGTGCAGCCCAAATCCCCGCACTGTCTCTCAGTGAAGTGTCTTATAGGATTGACTCCCAAACACCGAGGGCGTCACCAAGACTAAAGCGAGCCCACACTAGACAGAGACTTCAATAATGACCGCAGAAACAAAATGGAGCATGATTTAAACTCACAACAGAGATACAGAACTCAACAAAGTCTAAGTTAGGACAGAATTAGGCCTGAGCAAAGTCCGTAACATTAAAGCTGAGGCGACTTCTCTGTGACTGAGCGTAGACATGAGTCCAGGCTCAGTCCGTGTCCTCACACTCACTAAACAAGCCGTTAAGTAGGACTAAACCAAGTCCAAGTTATTTCTAAACCAGGCCTACATGATGGGACCCCAGCTTTAAACCAGGTCGAAACCGGACATGAACAGGGATAAAGCCAGGATTAAACCCGGCCTATATGAGGTCTAAAGCAGGTCTAGACCTGGACTAGCATGTGGACAGACCCTGGGATGAAGGCGGCTCTCTCTGTCTGACTGCAGACCAGGTCTAAACCAGGTCTAAACCAGGTCTAGACCTGGACTATGTGGACAGAACCAGGGATGAAGGCGGCTCTCTCTGTCTGACTGCAGACCAGGTCTAAACCAGGTCTAAACCAGGTCTAGACCTGGACTATGTGGACAGAACCAGGGATGAAGGCGGCTCTCTCTGGCTGACTGCAGACCAGGTCTAAACCAGGTCTAGACCTGGACTATGTGGACAGACCCTGAGATGAAGGCGGCTCTCTCTGGCTGACTGCACGTGCACAGGCACATTAGCAAACACAGTGTTTGCAGATAATTGCACAGTTGCACTCGGGAGCTGCAGACCTTTTGTCCGTCAGTGGGAGGAGGTCTGGTGCCTTCATGAACAGTGGGTAAACATGAGCGCTGGTGTAAAATCACAGGTCAAGCTCTGCCCACACACTGGCACCTTCACGCCGCATCATTAAGTGTTCAGAGCGCTCCCCCGTCCGGCCTTTCATGGAGAGGCTTTAGCGTGTTTAGAGTGTTTATTTTAGCTGACGAGGGCCCCAGTCTCCGCTAACGCTTCGTTACCGACACGCTTTTGAAGTGGCCTTTGGTACGTTTAGATTCTCAAATCACAAGACCGCACTTCTGACTTTGAAAGAGTTGGCAAGTTGATGTTCTAAAATGTTCAAATCTTGTTGCCTTTTATGAACTCCTCTCAGTGTCCGTGTAATGCACAATGAAGCAGCACACGCTAAGGATCAGCACACGCTAAGGATCAGCACACGCTAAGGATCAGCACACGCTAAGGATCAGCACACGCTAAGGATCAGCACACGCTAAGGATCAGCTAAAGATGGATTCCACTCTGCGTCAGTGCATATATAGAAAGGTTTGCTTGCATTTGGAATATGATTGTAATGATTACATTAAAGTTTTCTACTTTTTAATTACTATTATTATTTTTTAGTTTGTCAGAACTGCTATAGTTTATAATAAACTTATAATAAGCCCTAGGCCAGGGGCAGGCAATGTCAGCATCGAACCTCTGGTCCTAAAGATCATTTTGAGAAATATTATTACACAAATATACCATATGTAAACACAACGCTGGTATTTGCAGGAAGTGGTGCTTTACTTTGGGCTAAGATTGGCAGGTTCTGCCCTTGGTCTTTTTATAATGAAGAAAATCTGGCCTCCACAAAGGAACCTTGCCTACCCCTGCCCTAGGGCGCTGTCCTTGACTGTTTTGTGTAAGAAGTCTCAGCCAGTCAGCGTCCGACACAAGCAGCAGGTAGATAAAGCTCATTTTTTAGATGCATTGCGGCAGACCAGTTAGTTTCCAAATTTTTCGGAGCCGTGTGCTCCCTGAGGCTTTGGTTGACCAGCTGACAATCCCTACTTCTACACCATTGAAAACATTGTTAGTGAATATATTTAGTGAATCCTGAACAAAGCACACTTCCAATAAAATATACATTACATCCATTATTCAAATCAACTCAACTTTTCCCGCCTTTCATTTAAATATCCTCATTTGATTACAAAAAAATTACTTCAATCAATATCTTCTGCCCACTGAATAATTGTAATGTGTTTGTATAATACATACATCCCTGGCCAGACCAGAAAGTGTGTGGCTCAGCGTCGAAATGGAAAGAGTTCAAGCCTTTTCCTGGAGATTCTGTTACAGCCTCTCCTCTTTTGTGTACTCCCCAAATGCCAAAGTCAATTCCCCAAATCTCATAATCGCCTCTCCTGACAGCGCGCTCTGATTTAAAGACTTAGCCCTAACCACATTCCATGTCAGGTCCGCACCGACGGCCGCACAGCTCCCCCTGAACCTCTCTCTCATCGTTCTGGCCGACCGCGGGACGAGCGCCGGCTTTCTCTGTGACAGCTCGGGATTAGGTTGAGTCGGCCCATTGTCTGAAGGCTGAATGGGGTTATATAGACTGCAGCAGCGGTGATGTACAGGTGTATCTCGAAGGAAGCAGCTGCACAGCCCAAGGCCAGTGTCAGGGAAAGCAGTTTGCCCACACAAAGATGGCGGCAGAAGCAAATCCTTTCTATTACCCTGGTTTACAGCTAATCTGGTGTTATGTTTATTATGTTTATTCAACATTCCCACAAAAACGTTCTGTTATTCTTTGATACCTTTACGTTCGAGTGTCAGAACAGAACAGCGTGTGTGAAGCTGACCTTTGCGTATGCCGGCGTAGCTGCTGGACAGGCCGTTCCTCTTCTTGTGGTGCCGGTAGAGCCAGATGCTGAAGACCATGAGGATGATCCAGCAGCCCGCCCCGATGCCCGCGATGAAGGCCGGCTGCTTCACCACGTCCGAGATCTGCTGCGAGAGAGGGTTCCCCGCGGCGTCCAGGGTCTCCGTCATACGCCCCGACGCGTCTGAGGGAGGACAGGACAGGTCAGGACAGGTCAGGACAGGTCAGGACAGGTCAGGACAGGTCAGGACAGGTCAGGACAGGTCAGGACAGGTCAGGACAGGAACGGAAACGTAAGGTCAGGACAGGTAAGGACAGGACAGGGCAGGTCAGGAAAGATAAGAACAGGTCCTGACTTTACAGGACAGGTAAAGTCAGGACAGGACAGGACAGGTAAGGACAGGACATGTAAGGACAGGACATGTAAGGACAGGACATGTAAGGACAGGACCGGTAAGGACAGGACCGGTAAGGACAGGACCGGTAAGGACAGGACAGGTAAGGACAGGACCGGTAAGGACAGGGCAGGTAAGGACAGGACAGGTAAGGACAGGACATGTAAGGACAGGACATGTAAGGACAGGGCAGGTAAGGACAGGACAGGTAAGGACAGGACATGTAAGGACAGGACATGTAAGGACAGGGAAGGTAAGGACAGGACAGGTAAGGACAGGACATGTAAGGACAGGGCAGGTAAGGACAGGACAGGTAAGGACAGGACAGGTAAAGACAGGACAGGTAAGGACAGGACCGGTAAGGACAGGACAGGTAAGGACAGGACAGGTAAGGACAGGACAGGGCAGGTCAGGAAAGATAAGAACAGGTCCTGACTTTACAGGACAGGTAAAGTCAGGACAGGACAGGACAGGTAAGGACAGGACATGTAAGGACAGGACATGTAAGGACAGGACATGTAAGGACAGGACCGGTAAGGACAGGGCAGGTAAGGACAGGACAGGTAAGGACAGGACATGTAAGGACAGGACATGTAAGGACAGGGCAGGTAAGGACAGGACAGGTAAGGACAGGGCAGGTAAGGACAGGACAGGTAAGGACAGGACATGTAAGGACAGGACATGTAAGGACAGGGCAGGTAAGGACAGGACAGGTAAGGACAGGACATGTAAGGACAGGACATGTAAGGACAGGGAAGGTAAGGACAGGACAGGTAAGGACAGGACATGTAAGGACAGGACATGTAAGGACAGGGCAGGTAAGGACAGGACAGGTAAGGACAGGACAGGTAAAGACAGGACAGGTAAGGACAGGACCGGTAAGGACAGGACAGGTAAGGACAGGACCGGTAAGGACAGGGCAGGTAAGGACAGGACAGGTAAGGACAGGACATGTAAGGACAGGGCAGGTAAGGACAGGACAGGTAAGGACAGGACATGTAAGGACAGGACATGTAAGGACAGGGAAGGTAAGGACAGGACAGGTAAGGACAGGACATGTAAGGACAGGGCAGGTAAGGACAGGACAGGTAAGGACAGGACAGGTAAAGACAGGACAGGTAAGGACAGGACAGGTAAGGACAGGACAGGTAAGGACAGGACAGGTAAGGTAAGGACAGGACAGGACAGGACAGGACAGGTAAGGACAGGACATGTAAGGACAGGACAGGTAAGGACAGGACAGGTAAAGACAGGGCAGGTAAGGACAGGTAAGGACTGGACAGGTAAGGACAGGGCAGGTAAGGACAGGTAAGGACAGGACAGGTAAGGACAGGACATGTAAGGACAGGACATGTAAGGACAGGACAGGTAAGGACAGGACATGTAAGGACAGGACAGGTAAGGACAGGACATGTAAGGACAGGACAGGTAAGGACAGGTAAGGACAGGACAGGTAAGGACAGGACAGGTAAAGACAGGACATGTAAGGACAGGACAGGTAAGGACAGGACAGGTAAGGACAGGTAAGGACAGGACAGGTAAGGACAGGTAAGGACAGGTAAGGACTGCCAGGCTATGGGTCGCGGGTGTGAAGTAAGAGTCTAAAGCCCTGTTGTCTCCGTCTGAGCTCCAACTCTGGTAGAAAGGTCAATTGCGCACAAATATCTAGTTTATTTTCTTGCATAGGAAGTTGCATTATGCACCTTTAAAGGAGCCATGTGGTTCTGGTGTACACTGAGAGTCAGGCCTTCAAAGTAATTCAATAGAGCTGAAAAGGCCTTTAGACGCCGACGGCGCTGAAATAACACTGTCACCGTGAGAGCAGCTGTGCTTTTGAAAAAGGACTTATAATGCAGGAATATAATTACCTTTAATGTTTAGCCTTAATGTTCAGTAAAGAATCTCTCATTTATTTATCCCAAAAATATGAATATATTTGGCACTGGTGGACACACATCTGTCCAAGTAAAAAAGTCATTGAATATCCCTGGTCAATGTGGACTTTACCTCACGAAGCCGATGGACAATTACACTGAGGTACATCTCCATAACTAAACCCCAGCAGAAATCAAATGGTGCCACGTTCAAAGGTTCAAAGGTCAGTGGGCTCTAGCCTAAAACACTCTTTGGAAACAGCGTGCAATCTTACTTTGCTGCCTCTTTGAGTGACAGACTTAATATTTTCTCTCTTTCCCACTGCATTTGAAAGCACATTGCGTCTCCCAAAAGTCCCCTTTCACTCAGCCTTATTAAAGCTGCTGGTGGTTCTGACAGTGTTTACAGAAGTCTCCTATCGCTGCTCGTAAGTGTTGAAAGGGGGGGGGCAGGCCGTGACTTGAGCGCGCCGGCTTCTGTTATGAAAGCCCGGGTGTAATTTGTGTTTACTTGGCCCGGAGTCAGACGAAAGCGAAAAGCCTTTAACTGGAGAGGACTGGATTATCGTCATCGCCGTGTGTCAGTTCATTTGGGCGCTAATCGTTCCCCGCGGCAGGTACACCCACCGCAGGGGGAGGGGACAAAGAGGGCGGGGCAGAGGCTTCCGATTGGAGTACTCTTATTAGTCTCTCCTTTGGTCTTTTCTGAATGGTCAAAAGTCCCGCAAATGACTCGCATTACCCATGAAGATGAGTCAGCTTTAAAGCTTTATACAAGAACTGAATTAAAGTTTGCAGTAAAAATTCCATATCATATTAATGGTGTTTTGCACAAAACGTATCTGACCATTATTTAGAATTTTAAGGCGAGACGCTGCAGTGAATTTTGCTGGAGAACCTTGCTTGGAGACACAAATATGACGCTATATCCACACGAGGACAAAACAGTTCATCTGCCAGGCCTGTGTGTGGCGCTGTGATGCAGACACAGAGAGAAGAGCAAGACTGTAGATACATGGGCTGTAAGGTGAATTAAAACGACAACAGTGTGGTAAATATGAAGCTGCTCCGTGAATTTGCGATCTACAGAAGAGACGAGGAGGTGAAAGTGCTTCAGATGTCACTGGACTGAACGGAGGCGAACTCTGACTCACCGTGGGGCAGAGGATTGTGCGGTAAAAGTCATTAAAAGGTCAGTATAAAGTTGTGGAGAGGTCATAACGATGGAGCCATGTGAACGGCACTTTTCAGATCTTTCCACTCAAAAAATGCATTGCAAGTTTTCTTTCATTTTATGTTTTCAAATAACACTACACCGGATCGAGCCAGGTTTCAATTTATCAGCTGATTTTGTTGACATAAAACAGAGGTCCCTAAACAGCGGACCTCGGTCTGAATCCGGACCCATGTGCCAGCCCATCCGGACCCGAACCTTGGTTCCGAACTTTGGACCCGACACTGACCCGACACTGAACCCCCCGACTGCAGAGCGGTAAACTACAGCCCAGATGAACAGAAAGAGAGAGTCCTAAATCTTAGCTGAAATAATGAAATAATGGCTTGCTAAACAAAAAAAGCGGAGGACGCCCTAATTAAACATGCACGTGCGATCGTAGTGCCCAAATAGCGCGTCTGTTTTTCTGGACTAAACCTGGACTAAACTGGGTTCAGTGTGTTGAACTGAGCAAAGAAACACATCCCTGCCAGATATTATGTGCACATGGCGTATAATATGTCATGATCTGTCTTCTGTCCGCTGTTTTTAAGTTTGTTTCCCGGTCTCGTCCTGTGCTTTATTTTGACGTGTGTTCTGTCCTTGTGATTTTGCTTTACTTCCCTGGTTACCTGCCTGCCCCGCCCTGATGTGTTTCACCTGAGCCCCGTTTCCTCTTGTATTTACACCCCTGTGTTTCCCTTGTCCTTTGTCGCGTCACTGTCTTCGTCAGCCCCGTTTTTTTGATTTTCTCTGGATTTGGTTATTTTGGTTTTCGTCGTTCATTAAACATCACCAGTTTTGTTGCAGTCCTGCATTTTTGGGGTTTTATTTTCTTCGCACCATCCACAAACCGTGACATAATAGAGGCGATATGCATTCGGCTATTTACGAGCCAACGCTAATTTTAGAGCAAAAAAAACAATAACAGGATTCAGCTGCTTTCATTGTTCTCAAATCACAGAAATAGATTTAATAAAGGCTTAAAAATCCCCATATAACTGTGAATTAACCCCGTACGTTCATATTTCATTTCGGACCTTGGTGAAATTTAATTTGTGACCCCTGACATATAAGATACAGCCTTTTTTTGTCAGAGGGAATGTAATATATATTCACTCGTGCTGGAAAAAAACTTGGATTCGAATCTCAAATAATCAGGCTAGGAACGATTGAGCCATCGTTTGTTTTGAATCCACTCCCCCCCCCCGTGACGTCCGCCTCGGTGCCCCGGCACGTACCGAGTTGGAAGTAGGCGATGTCGCTCTTGACCCCGGGTCCCGCTCCGGTGCTCGCCGCCACCTCCACGCTGTAGCGCACCCCAGTGGCCAGGCCGGGGATGTGCACGGAGAGGGTGGAGCCGTCCACCGTGCGGTTGATGTGGTACCGGCTCTCGTTCCCCAAGCACCAGATCTGCAACAAAACACAAGCAGGGAGTTGTTATGGAGCAATTACCCACAACTCACAACAAACCCAGGGGGGAGTCACGTCAAACCCTTATTTACTTTCCAAATTACAATGTGTATAATATTTACTCTGCAATTAAAAGATAAAGCCCAGCAGACGAGAGGAGGAGGTTTTTATCTGTTCATTAATATGTACTGATCCCATTCAAACAAAATGGTGAAATGAAACTGAAGAACAGCCACTGGTGAGGATCCGTAGATTACACAAAGATGCGCTGGTGGCTCACAAGTCAACTCCAGGTCCGTTTTTGATGAGAGAACAACATTGTAACCTGGTAAAGAAGCTCTAAAAAGTCAACCTTGCCAATAAATGTAGGATTTGTGTCATTTTATTTGAGCTAAAAACAACCACGTAACTTTCTAATTTTGGAGCATTTTGCTTAATTCTCACAGTTTGAGTAATCCTTCACTTTGGTCGTTTCTTCTTCTACTGCTGAAGCGCTCTGATGTTTTGTAAAAGTTAAGTATAATAACGCTGAGGTATGCCAGATATTTCCACTGTCAACAATCCATCATTAAACATCTTCTAGTACTAGTCGTAGTAGTAGTACCCACCAGTTCTCTGCTTTGTAAAAACCCATAGTACAAAACCGTTCCTTGTGATTCCCGCAGACATAGGAAACCCTTTTTGCCGTATGGCTTTCATTTCTCTGTCCCGGTTAGAAACGGCGCCGCGCTGAGCCGGTGAAGCCGGAGTAGCCACAACACGTGTCGGCCCTCGCTCTCAGGTATACGCTCACAGTATAACCCGATTTGTGCGGGAGCCGTGCGCCGTCACATCCAGAAAGAAAAAGGTCAACATGGAAACTAAACCCTCTGCAAAGCACAACACAGCCCCCCAGGACGGTTACCGCAGCCATTCCTGCCTCACATACATCATCGTCTCGGTACTGCCATCTCTATTGGTGTAATTCAATTCATATATTTAGTTGTATTCGAGTAAAACTGATACTACTTCTCTTCAGTGTGTCTTCTGTGCTGACCATACCTGAGCTTACTTTACTTTGATATCCTGTATTTAAAACATCACTTCGGCTCTTTATGGTCAACGGTTTGAACCGGATCCCGACTGTGAAAAGAGCTGAATGCTTTTCTCATCCAATTTTGCACAATATGACCCTTAAGGTGTCAGCAGTGAAAGCTTTTCACACTCACAATGACCTGGCAGACAGTTTCAGCCTCTTGTCATCAATGAAGTTAATTAAGTGTGAATTTGGATAATATATATATATTTTTAAATTGCCTGTTAGTGTTCAGGTCTCGTGGATTCAAAACACAAACGCTCTTTGAAAGCCAAATATCCCATCACTGGCTGCAACATCCTTGTGCATCTTCATAGTCATTGTGTACATGTCTAACACCACCAGATGGCGCTGTGTCCAAACACTTCCAGCGCACTCAGCTCCCTGCAGCCTCATCTCTCTCTCCGTCTGCCCTGCTCTCTTCCTCCCTCACGCTGCTCCTCCCGCTCTTTCTACCTTTTCTTCCCTCCTCTTCATTCTCTTATTGCCTCTCCTTCTCCCCCCCCCCCCCCCCCCCCCCCCCCATCCCCCCCCCCCCCCCCACACCTCTCAGTTCTGTGATGTCTTTTTTTTGTGTTCACCTTGTACTCCTGGACCACTCCGTTGCGCTGCTCCTCCGGCGGCGGTTGCCAGGAGACCAGGATGGCGGTGCCGTTGTCTCCGCTCTCCGTTACCGTGACGTCTCGGGGCGGGGCGCTGGGAGCTGCGCGGGACAAAGGGGAAAAAAACAAGAAACAGAATGCCTTCAGAGATAGATCATTTACACTGTTTCTGACACACAACGCTGCTGTCTTTATCAGACTCAGTTCACAAAGCCCAAAAAACATATTTGAGATTTGGTTTAAGGCGGGACACTACTATTTCTAAATTCATTTACAAATATGCATTTGAAATGTTTGCTGCAGGTTACTGACATGAACATGTTATTGCAAGTTTCATGCCATTTTAGGTTTACATAAAAATTGTCAAAATTTCAGATATTTTCGGCAACAAAATCCAAATAACGGACAGAGCCAGATTTAAATGTATGATTTTATTTTGTTTATATATTAGCGATAGGAAGGGGGAGTTTTTGTATGTTGTTTTTGAATACACTATTGAAAAAGACCTGAGAAAATGAAAATCAATTTTTGCCTTGTTTTTTGCAGAGCAAAGCGTAAAGAGTCTAGATGCAAGTTGGTCATTTTATGCTCACTGCTGCCACCTCAGGTCTTCTGCGTAACTGCATCTTCTATATTAAACTTGTGCGTGACGGCACGACCCGAAGTATAGTCCCTTTAAAGGAACTATACAGAATTTAATATTAGTATTTTCCTTTAGAGTGAGCTCAGACCTGTTCACCTCTAAAATCCTGCACTGTCACAAAAGGTGTTACTTCCTGTCCGAAGTGCCGTCATGCACGAGCTTAATATTGAAGGCGCAGTTACACGTATGACCTGAGGTGGCAGTGGTGAGTATAAAATGGCCAACTTGCATCTAGACTCTTTACTGAATCAAGATCCACGTATGCTGCATTTCAAGCAAATGGTGCATGCCTGAGCTCCGACTTGGAAAATGCCGCTAAAACTGGTAAATACAGCATGTAAACTCGGAGATGATCAGAGTGCTCCGAGTTCAGATATAATGTTGAAACACCTTCACATAACACTAGCATCTTGTGAGCTAACTGTTGTGGCATCAGCCGGAACACCATGCGATTGTGTGGAGAGTTGTTCAAGTGAGAAAAATAACAGTTCCCTGGATGTTGTTAAGTCCAGTGTGCAGGAGCTGCTGAAGTGCACATGTTGCTACAAGAGTGTAAAGAAAACCTCATTTGGAGAAAACGGGCATGCGTGTGCATTCTCCCACCTTCACATCAGTTGGTGCTGTTCGAACCAGTACAACCTCATGTACATATTGTATTCACTGAATGCAGTACAGTGTGTGCCCCCGCTCCCCTCCCTGTCAGACCGTGCCCTTTATCTCCGTATGAGGCAGAACAAAGCGCTAACACACCGTTATCCCGCTTTCATCAGACGTCTCCTCTTTGAACCACTTTGTACATGAGAGATCGAAATGTCTGTTTGCAGTAGAGTTGTGAGCGGCGCTAAAGAGGTGATCTGTGGATGCTCGGAACAACAACTCAATCATTTATTCATTAATTATGAATAATAATGACAAATGGAACGCCGGCGGGCCCAGCTGTTGGAGAGAACCTTCCACAAACCATGGAGCACGTTTGTGAATAATGGTCGAATGAGCAGCAGCATTTATGAGTATTTAGTAACCTTTACTTTATCAGGAACATAATACACATTAGAAAGCTTCCAAGTTACGAGTCCAGTAATGTGTATTTTCTATGCCACATAGCTCAGGTTATATAGTTTCAACAGGAGTTTGAGCTTAAATTCTCTAAGACCTACAGTTTTGAATACATTTGAATAATTTTATATTATTCAGTTAGTGGATTATGTTGTAGCTGTTCCAAAGATCAGAGGTCTGATTTAAACAAAGGAGTCAAATATGGTGTATGTAAAGAAACATGAAGTTTAAAAACATGCCTTAATGTGCAAAGAAGGGTTCTGCTCAATCTAACGGAGAAGTCATTACAAACATTAAAATGTGTAAAACCAACTTTTACTTTCAAACCTGTCCAGCAAATAACTTTAGTAGAGTAAACATACCTAATCTAACATGTAGTGAATTTATGTCATTATAAACGGCACTTACAAACAAAGACTTAAAGGATCTGTATCGCGCAAAATCAACTTTTTTGGAGCTTTTAACCATGTTGTAATGCTATTTCCTGGTGGTTTGTGGCTTCATTCACGCAGCTCTCAGTAATCCTCCTGAATCCTGCTGTCTGAGCAGCTGCTCCGCCCTCTGCTGGTGAACCACTGAGTTGTGACACTCTGACATTTTTTACATCTTAGTGTCAAACAGGAAGTGCTCGACGTCTGTAATGTAATGCCTTACTTCCTGATTTAATTTATAAAACAGCTTTTTCATTATTTCTGTCGCAAAAGATAGAAATAAAACAAAATTTAAAAAAAGGAAGTGCCCGAGGTACTTCCAGGTCAGCGCTGCCCCGGCAGACAAAACAAACACATCCCATGTGCGTCTGAACAGATGTTTGCACCGACAGCTGTGACGATGGAGCTCTTTCTAACCTACTCTGGACACGCCTGTTCTTTTTTCTAATCTAACGCTAATGTCACAGAGAAAAGCACGTTTGTTTTTTTCTTTCCAGGATTCAGCGACTCTCAGCCAGAATAGTGTTTTTCTGTGACTGTCTCTGATAGATGTTTGGTGAACCTTCCCAAGAATCAAAGTGGATTCACTTTTATAACCAACGCAAGTCCCATTATTGTAAACATCTGATGGAGCGGCCAGGAGAGAGCGGTGAGTCAGTCAAAACACGTGTTAGCTTGTGTGTTAGCTTGTGTGTGCTAGCCATTTATGAAGCTGTGTTGCAAATGTCAACTCCTAATAACTGCATTGTGAAGTAACTTGTCTTATTGCTGTGATATTTTTATATCTACTACTGTGAAGTTGTATGTGCGGAGAGAGGGGGTGGGGTTAACTGAATCGAAGCGTTGTGTCTTCCAGGTTTGAAGAATACCTCCAGAAAATACTTATATTTATCACAAAAATGAGTGCTCCATAGTGTTAGAGGTACAATATATCACATAAATGCCTATACTTTACTTTGGAATGGCTAAAATAGCAGATACAGATCCTTTAAATACAGTGTTTTTTCTTTCGTACTTAGTTACTTCCACCACGGGCCGCTCCTCACAGTCTAACCCCGGGCGCTCACCTTCCTCCATGGTCCTCCCGATCTTCACGTCGCTGTCCGTCCCCTGGAACTCGTTGAAGAAGGGCCGCACTTTGAACTCGTAGGTGACGCCCTTGCGGAGCTGCGGCACCACGGCGCCGTGCTCCCCGGGCGTCCGCACCTCGAACACCGACCACTTCGCTCCGCGGCTGGCCCTCTGCTGGAGATGGCCGGTACATCACCTTATAGCCCTGGATGTACTGGGACTGCTGCTCCATCTGCGCACACAGGGACGGGAGGAACAGGAGTTAAGGGAGAGATTTGGACGTGTCTCACAGGGAGGAGGGGGAAGTTGGAAGTGTCTGGGGTGATGGAAGTGCCTGCTGAGACTGCTGCCTCCAGAACCCGGCCCCCCATGGATGGATTGGTACAATATCCATGGAAAACAACAAAACATTTGGGATATTATTATTAAGTCTGCTAAACCTAAACTAAAAATCAGTTCAGAGATATGAATTTGAAACTTTTGCTCCATTGTTTCCATTGAAGGTAAGGCATTTTAAGTGTAAACATGACTAAAAGTGCCAATATTCTCTGCAATGATCAAAAATAATGGATTTATGTTGTTGACATACTAGCTACAAAGATTTGCTTTAAGGAGATTTTGGATACCTATTCTTTATTAGTACAAAAAATCTGTGAAGATTTACATTTGGTCTTGTCTTCTAGGCTCAAGACTCTACATACGTATACTCTATAAAACAGTGCCAAGTGGAAGAATGAGGCAAACATTTAGGGATTTTTTGACAAAATACAAAAGTGCAGGTCGATTATTCATCAAATACACATCATAGAGGAGGAGTTTAGTAATTTTTTTTTGTTACAACCAAGGTAGAAAACTAGGCTATACTATTCTTTTTCCGAAATCTCACAGCTTAATTTCATATTTCGAAAATGAAAGTCCAATACAAAATACAATAGTAGCTTTATGCTTTTGTGCACCTTCAAATTGAATCTACAAGAGCGAAGCGTTTGACTAAATAAGACTAAAGCCATAGCTGCATTATTGGTGAGGTATGGTTTGTTACACGAGCAAATGAGAATTTTCAAAACGCAGAGCAGAGCCAGCTCTTGTGAAGGAGAGGGACTGGAACAGTAGATACAGGCGGCCTCTCTGGAATCGCCCATACGTATATGGTCATATTTGAAGCAGTTGAGGGGGAAAACAAGAAAGAGAAAAATCAAAACTTACTCAAACTATTCAAAAACACTGCTGAATTATGAAGATGGTTTTCTACCCAATAAAGATACAAAGACATGGAGAGGAGCAAAGTGGTTCAACAGCCCATAATTACATAAATAACAGAGAATGCTAATGATGCTTCATGTTAGCATCATGCTACATGCTAATGCTAGCTAGCACTATCTACGACTGCAATCTTTTCACTTCTATTGAACAATCTGCTGTGAATAAATATCCATATGGACCCGATTTAGACTTGACTTTATTTGTATGTGATAGATACGTTTATGTTCTGCAAGAAAATGGCCAGAAAGAGTAAAAAATGTTTTCCTTCCCCCTCGGCGAGGCCACCCCCCTTCTATCTATGACACAAAACAAACCAGCAGCTCTATAGCAGTCTGTGTGTTCAAACTAGTATGTCTCGGCCTTCCCCATCCTGGTCGTCACTGGTGTCCTCCTGCAGACCCTCCATCCTCTCCTCCTGTCTCCGTGTGCACCATTTGGAAGAGCCATTTGCCCCGACCGCACTATGAGCTCATGGGCCAGAGGTTCCTCCAAGTCTGGGGCTGGTTAGACATGGGCCCTGGTCTCTTTACTCAGGCAAGTGGGCGACATCTTGTTTAGCGAGGTGGTTTCATCTTCAGCAGCACAAAATATTTCTTTTACAGCCTAAATAGATTAGAAGGAAAGTTTGTGATGACTGATTGATCATCATTTGATCATCAAACTAGTATTTCAGAAAAAAAATCTACAAATTCTTCAAATCCAAAATTTGAAATCGGTGGGAGGTGTAAGTGGAGACTTTTGCTTCTGGCATTACAGAGTGTTGTCGGGGGGATTCCGTGCGTTACATCGATACCAAGTCTGTCCGCTTGTGTGAATGGATTCGCATGGGAAACACTGCCTCGCACGACTCGACAAATAAACTTCTTTCTCTCTCTTCTAACCATATGTTCTAAAGCTGCTCATGGAAAACAGACCTGGAGCAGTGTTTTGTGTCATTCTTCCGTGTTTGAGTAATCCTGCATAATCCACTCTCTCCTTTTTCTTCGAGAACTGGCCGGATACTTTGTTTTGTACATGTGCTTTTCATATCAAGCTTCTGTGAGTGTTTCCAAAGCAGCAGTGGCTTGTAAAGATGTTTTCCATTGTCATCTGCCCTCCGTTCCAGCTTCAGGTGCTCTTCATTAGCCTGAGCAGTGTGCGAGCGTTTAGCACAGCACAATAGAGGAGGAGAGGCCACGAGGAGCCACGCTGGGAATGGATTTAAGCCTTTGACTGCTCTGATATTCTACTCACATGAACTGTAAACGCTTGCTGAGGTCATGAGGTGAAGTCCGGAAAGCTCCGCTGCACTTGTTTCGATCATCGCAGCACACTACAGTCTGTTCATTTTCCAGTCTATAGTTGGCAGCTTTGGTGCTCAGCTTCGCTCCTGAGTCCAGGCGTTTAGTATCCGGACTGGATTTGGGATGAATGACCTGCTTGGATCAAAATTCCCACACTTTTTCAGCGCAGAAATCTACCTTCAGACTTCCTCAAGGGTTGTTGTTATGGACATTTAAACATTTTGAACTGAACCTCTCCAGTGAGATACAGGCCTTATCTTCTGGCATGGCGTGCTACGAACAGCGCTGACCACAAGGCTTCCTCTTTGCTCTCCTCTTCTTCACATTAACATCGCTCGCAGGACAAACTACAAACTATTCCTCCCACTGTGAGTTAAACACTGTCCACGTCCCGAATACATCGATGGGCTCGCTCTAGTGCCAGTGTTAAAGAGTGCAGGGCAAACTCTACGCTTGGGGAGGGGCCGCTGCTGTGCGTAACATCGCCATGGGAGTCTGTCCGGCCACTTACTGCGCCTGATCTGAAGCTGAAGGTTTCACAGAGCGCAAAAGTCTAGTCAACAATCTACGTTTAGAAACACGAGATCAGGCCCAAAATGTTTAAACCCACAAAATCAATGAATTGCCTGACCAAAAGCAATGCGTGTCACGGGCATATTCCAAGAAAACAATGTCAGGATTGATCAAAATTGGTTCAGGGAGCATGAGATGGTTGGGCCTCCGCAGAGTCCAGGTCTCGATCCCATTGAGGATCTTTTGGATGTGCTGGAGAAGGCTTTGTGGAGTAGTAACACTCTCCCATCGTTGATACAAGATCTCTGTGAAAAACACGACACTGGATCTTTGGACATTACAGACGTCAATGCCACAGTTCTACAGGCGATGTTTTTTGTGCTCAGGCATTTTGATGATTTGAAAACCTTGAAAACACATTTACTCTATGGCTCTAAGACCACAGATACACTTATTTTCATGAACATTTATGAAACAAAAATATGAAGTAGTATTTTGCTGAATGTATATCAATGCAGCTGATTCTTGTTTTGCTTTTTATGGATTGTTTCACTTATCATTTATATCATTACACACACAAAAAAAAAGAAATCTAGTCAGCCAAAATACACTTTCCAGCAGGTCATTCCTCCATCTCTTGCTCTGTACATATTATTCGAGTACTTCTGATGATTGTCCGAAAATTTGGAATCAGTTATTTTTTCCCCCTGAAATTGTGCTGCCCTCCTCCTGGAACATTCCAAGTATCAGCGCTCAGTAATGGTTCACATTAGCCGGGACCATTCCACGTTTCCGAAGTCCATCCATCACACGGGGTTTTATGGGCAAAGGGTCGAGGGCAGAGCGGGGCAGGGGCGCGGTGGATCGGACATGTTCAGGCTGACGGATTTATGGATATAATGTGTTCCATAAACTCCTCATCCTATCTGTCATCTGCACTGTATTCACTGTCCCGCACAATGTTCCAAGCCTTTTACGGTTTCTCCAGCTGATGAGAAACACAAATGAACACTGTGTGGCAAAGGATGGTTGGGCTTCTTGGGAATCTCTTTGTATCCAGATGAAAAATGACATTACATTTAGTTTGACCCTATTAGACACAGGTAAATGTGGCCTCCTCAAGGGATAATGAGATAAAACAAGAGAAATGTAACAAACATGCATCTGAATAGGTCAGACCTGACAGTATATTTCCACATCCAAAACACATCTTACAGGTTTTCTTGTGTTTCATAATCTTCCACTATTGAAATAACTGCAGCGCATGTTTCCACATTTGTCAGAAAACAGTTGAACTGTTGCAGTTTAATAACCCTTTAATAGTTTGCTCAAACGTTTGGTAGAGCCCACTTTATCGAGTCATGTGTTGTTTCTAATTCTGCCTATCACTAGCATTCGGTTCAAGTTTTTAATACTCAAAATATCCAGGTTGGGCTTGTTAGGGCTGGTTTAGAGCAGGTTTGGCCCTGTTCCAACCTAGTTTGGACCAGTTTAGGGCAGTTTTGGACTGGTTTGGACCGGTTTAGAGCAGATTAAGACTGGTTCGGACCAGTTTAGACCAGGTTTGGACCCGTTTAGAGCAGTTTTAGGCTGGTTTAGACCATCTATGGACTGGTTTATGCTGGTTTTGACAGGTTTAGAGCTGTTTTGGACTGGTTTGGACCGGTTTAGACCAGGTTTGGACTGGTTTATGCTGGTTTTGACAGGTTTAGAGCTGTTTTGGACTGGTTTGGACCGGTTTGGACCAGGTTTGGACTGGTTTATGCTGGTTTTGACAGGTTTAGAGGTATTTTTCACTGGTTTAGAGGGTTTAGATCAGGTCTGGCTGGACTGGTGTGTGCTGGTTTAGATCAGGTTTGGACTGTTTTAAGGCAGGTAACTCAGAGGTGTAGGGAGCAACATTAAAGGGTGAAGTTGTCTTCACAAGTTGGCATTATGCTGCCTCCTACAGGTCATAATTAGGTTACCTTCTCATTCCTCCCTATAAATTGAGTTTTGGCCCAAACTCGTTTCTAGCTCTCACAATCCATCCTGCACACCCAAATTGATCAAGCAAATGAATCACGCCCGAGTGCAGCTTTGAGCGGTGGTAAAGTGAACCACCCCCAGAATACTTCTATCTTAAATCACTCAATTAAAACAAAACTAGAAACAAAACATGAAGACAATGCAACATGGTCTGTCTTCATGGGTTTAAAGTGCATTCTGAGATGGAAAAAATAAATTGACTCTACAACAAAATGTCAGATACCCCAGTTTTAACACAACAAATGAGGAGCACATTTCTAGTAAGATACAGTCAATAGGTTAGAGATATATCTTAAAGGAATATGAGAAATGAATGCAACAATGGCACAGTACAGATTTAAGGAAAGAAACTGCAGGTAACCAGGATGTTTTTGGGCATTCAGTAAATCACAAATTGAATTGAAAAAAAAAAATAAAAATAGACATCTTTCTCAAAGAAAACTACATTATTCTGGTTACAAATGTAGGCTACCATTTACCCTTTTGTGTAAAGAGTTAGTGTGGTCTATTTTTAATCTAGATGTTTTGGAGAAAACAAGCCAAACAATCTCCAAATTGTCCGCTGCTTCGAAAACACCCTCATGTCTCAAAGCCATTAACAGCTCTTTGCAAGACAGGCTTGAGTGGAGATCAGAACGAGTGCAGTGAAGCCGTCCAAACTTTAAAACCCCCGAGAAGCACCACCTCGTGATATCAGCGGGTGAGAGCAAGCGTTTGGAGCTCCAGGTATTGCTTCAACACCCTTTTATTACAAATACATTACTCTAAAAGGTTAGTTTACAAGCACAATGTTGGCCTTTTGTACGCTCTGGCATCAATCCTCCTGTGAATATCCAAAGAAAGCCGCGCTCCTCCCACCTCTCCTCCCACACATCTGTTAAACATTTGCACTTAAGAGCCGCCGCTGTTCGCCTCTTCCTCCGCACTTGTATTATATTAACAGCCTCAAGTGTTTTCAATCAGCACGAGGGCACAGGCTGGCACGCCTGGCCCCGCCTGGCCCCGCCTGCCCCCGCACTGCCCCCACACTGCCCCCACACTGCCCCCACACTGCCCCACTGTTGGAAAGATATTTCAGGCAGAATACTTGGGCACGGGCCAGATCGTGAGCTGTGCCAGACGCAGCGTGCTAAATGTGCCTCTTCTACAGCGCACAAAGACGTTGGCGCGGTCGTTCATCTGACGAAACGCTAAAGTGGGCGGATATTTACTGCCATTGTAATTATCAAGTACTTAAGGCGAGACGCTGCAGGTGAAAACTTTTTTTTGCAGTGGTCCATGCTGAGAGTTTTAGCTAGTTTTCTCCCTTAACGTTTTTGTTTTAATGTCAGACTAAAGAAAAGACCAAACCTCCCCTTTACGGAGGAGTTTTATGACATTTGTCCGCTAGTGAGCCAGAGATTTCCAAGAAGTAATTAACTAGTACACTTAAAGCAGTACTAAGCAACTTGTTTTCCTTAATACATCCTTTCCGTAGTCCCTCTGGGGTTAATACAAGTGTGAATGGGAGGATTGGGGGGTCTTTCATCTCCCCCTGGTGTCTCTGGCCAGAAAAAACCACAAGAAAAAGCTAACAGGCTAACGAGCAAAGCTAACTGCGGGCTCGCGCCACTTAAACAGTATTTACAGCCAAGTTTGAGTGAAAAAATTATCTCCATTGTGTAATTGGATGTACAATATCCAGAGCCGGTGCTGGCCCTTCTGGGGCCCTAAGCAAAAATCCACATGGGGCCCGACAGTTATTCGAAGAAGAGCGAACCCATTTGCGGTCAATAACAGTTCCACTGCAGTAGCCTATAGTGCAGGGCAGAGGTGGAACATAATGACCTCAATTCAGGCCCTGTCCCTCTATGTGAGTACCACTAACTACTAAGCCACTGTCAGACTGAGGTCTATTTCCCATTTCTAAAATGGTAAATGGTGACATGGGCCTCTAGGGGCATGAGTTACTTAGTTCTGCTTTAAGACAAAAACACTTGAAATGAGACAAAAAAGTCCAAAGTAAGAACAATCACTCTTCCATTGGCAATAACATAGTCCAAACATGCTCAAAATGCATGTTTGGACTAATTCAAGCACTATTAAGTATTTTTGTCAAGATAAGATTGCATTTTGGTTGCAGGTTGGGCTTTGAACCCAAAAAACTAAATGAAATTTGAATTTTTACTGTTTTTTTGTGTGCTTATAAATAGTGTATTACACAGCTAAACAAGACCCTAAATCCCCTCTGAGAAAATATTTGTAACTAACATAACACCAAAATATAACCACACATTTAAACCTGGCTCTATTCATTATTACATTTTTTTGCTGAAAAATATTGCCACTTCTTCCATTTTTATACATAAAATACCCTCATTTTACATGAAAACATAAAATGGCAGAAAATGTGCTATCCATTTTCTTGTCAGTAATGTTCAGCAGAAGTTTAAAATTGATATCTTTGTATTGCGAGTGCATCCATCGGCAGTAAATGGTGTAAAAAAATCGATCAGAAAATGTGAACGTGACTGAACGCTCCACTCACCGTCCACTGCACGCGCACCGATGAGGAGGACAGGATGGTGGGGTTGTGCAGGTGGAGGAGCACGTCTCCCAGCTCCTTCTGGATCTGCCGGTGGTCCACGCCCTGGCTCGTGGGAGGGATGTCTGCAAGCGAAGGCAGATCACATTATGGAGAGAGCTCAAAGATGTCTGAACAGGCCCCATCATAAACAACGAAATCTCAAAATCACACACACAGATTAACGCTGATTTACATTCAGCCTGAAGCCCTGGATCATCCCAGTAGGTAACTTGGCAAGGTCGTGAATAAACTCAACACAGGAATATCAATCTGGAATGGCTCCTGTTGAAACTATTTGGAGAGAAAATAGATATAGTGGGGTATTTGTTGCTAATTGGATCAAATGTGCCTTGTCTCAAAACATCAGCAACATAACAGCAATCAGATATTGAATGTTTAGTGTTTTCATGAGTCCTGTCTCATAGCTGTCATGTTAAGTGCTGATCAAAGTGCTTGTTATTGTCCTCAAAGTGAATAGTGTGTGAATGAGTGGTTTGGAAATGGCCGAGGGGCAGATTGGCTTCCATCCCTGCTGTGCCACTGTCCCTGGACAAACACTCTCCATCGGCCGATTCCCTCATGTACCTTGTGTCTTGACGGCGTCTGCGATGGGGCTGGGGTCGCTGAGGCCGTACGCGTTGGCCGCTCGCACCAGGAACAGGTAGACGGCGCTGGGCCGGAGTCCCTTCAGAACAAAGGTCTCTGTCTTCACATGATCCGCCAGCGTCTGCCAGCTGCTGCCCGACGCGTGGCTGTGGGCGGGGCAACGCGGTCAGAGACATGGACGTACAGTAGTTCACAGAGGAAAAGGGGATTTCTGCGGGCGGGCGTGGTTACCTGAAGGCCTCGATGACGTAGGAGGTGGGCGTGGCTCCGGAGTGCAGGTTGGGTCTCCAGGACAGGGTGACGGAGGTGCGGGTGACGTCGGTGACCTCCGGTTTGGACGGGGCCGAGGGGATGAGGGCTGGGTCTGTGGGTCTGTTAGGCTGGACTGGGGCTCCGAACTCTGAGGCGAGAGAGGAGAAGCAAACGGTGAATATTAGAGTCAAGTATTGTTCTGTTTACTAAAGGCTGCTCATGATGGAACATGGGCAGTAATGCAAGCTCAATGGAGGAGCATCAGCCACTTCTTTGAACACATAGTTTGGGGAAAATCATTTTTAACTGCACATCTGCCCGACTGGATGACAATACTGACAGCCAGAAGATACTACGTAACAAATATCAAAGGTAATTTGACAAAAGTTTACTTGGGATGCACTAATCCGATACTGGAGTCGGATATCGGAGCATTTTCTGGAGAAAACACAGGACTGAGTACGGATTCCAAATATTTAATACTGACCCGTTTTAACACAACTTCCACCAAGTAAAAGCTCTGAATCGAGAGAATTCAAACTTCTAGTTTTAATCTCTGTACACGTTCTTTTGATTGCCGCGCTATGCCCCGGCTAGCAGAAGTATGCCAAAGCCAGCGCAAACCAAGCAAATGGATCGAGTGAAACCCAAAATGATAAAGTAATGTCAAAAACCATGACATGTAACATCTTGTTTGCAAAGGGGACCATTCACAAGGCAACGACGTCCAAATGTTGCTTTGATCATTCTACTTCACTAAACTGAGCTGTGATCGCATTACATCGCAATTTACGATGTACAATGTTGACGTGAGACGTTTTTGCATGCTGCCAACTACAGTGTCAAACATTCCTTACCTTGCACCTCCAGGTGAGCTTTCCAGGACGCCTCTCCACTGGGTGTCGAGGCGATGCACGAGTACATGCCGGTGTCACTCAGCTGCACAAACACAAGAGGTGGAAATGGCAATAATTAAATCAAGGACCGTCAGTTCTGTCTCTCTCTGAGCAGCTGTCAGCTCTGGTAATCTCACTCTCATCTCTCTCAAACGCAAACACGGACAAAGCAGCTGCAAAGGCCAAGCGGCTGGTGATAATTCCAGTCAGAGGGAAAGATGTTCGCGGGATCATTCGCTAATTGGAGACCTTTTCTTCTCTGCCTTATCCCCCCGAGTGACAACCATGGAGGTGTGAGTTCCACTGTGCAACAGATGTGCTGAGGGCAGAGGCAGGCCTAACCTTGGGAAAACCTGTCCCTCTAAATGAAAGTACAGCAGGATTGCCAAGGTAATACTCTTCCTCTGTTGTACAGTACTGGTCAAAAGTTTTGGAATTACAAAAAAAGGTGAAATAGGTTTGTTTTGCTTTGATTACTGTGTGTTTGCACTTTTGATATTTTCTCAACAAGCTTCATGAATCACGATGTCGTCACAGAAATGGTTTTGACTTCAGAGACTGTTTAACCATTTCAGGGACAAGGACCTTATGAAGCTCATACAGAGCAGTTGGCTGAAGTCGCCTGCGTCTGGTTGGGTTCAACATGAACTCTCCTGTTATGTTATGGGTCAAATTGACCATTTTAAAGTTTGAAGATCTATGAAACTTCTTCTGCTTGCCATATTTAGTGTAATCAACATATAATATGAAAATGGTTCATCTCACATATTTGTAGCCACCCCCTGCATGTTTATATCACATAGATATTGTTCAGGTCACTTTGACCCGGCAGTCAAACTGGAGGTAAAAGGGTCAAAAATGTGTATGTATTTAATGTATTTCTTTCTTTGCAACTGTGAGACATATTTCACCCCAATCACACACACACAGGAACAAGCCGGCGCTGCTGGGATGGCAGTGAGTCGTGTGACTGACATCAAGTCCCAAGATCCCAACATCCCAAGAGTTCAATACCAGGATTCATGGGGCTCTTATTGTCCAGACCCAAACCCTTATTGTCCAGACCCTAACCCTTATTGTCCAGACCCTAACCCTTATTGTCCAGACCCAAACCCTTATTGTCCAGACCCTAACCCTTATTGTCCAGACCCTAATCCTTATTGTCCAGACCCTAATCCTTATTGTCCAGACCCTAACCCTTATTGTCCAGACCCAAACCCTTATTGTCCAGACCCTAACCCTTATTGTCCAGACCCAAACCCTTATTGTCCAGACCCAAACCCTTATTGTCCAGACCCTAACCCTTATTGTCCAGACCCAAACCCTTATTGTCCAGACCCAAACCCTTATTGTCCAGACCCTAACCCTTATTGTCCAGACCCAAACCCTTATTGTCCAGACCCTAACCCTTATTGTCCAGACCCTAACCCTTATTGTCCAGACCCTAACCCTTATTGTCCAGACCCTAACCCTTATTGTCCAGACCCTAACCCTTATTGTCCAGACCCTAACCCTTATTGTCCAGACCCTAATCCTTATTGTCCAGACCCTAACCTTAGGGCCATTGCTATTCCCGATCCCGTCAGACCTTGGATGCTAAGCAGGGAAGGGCCTGGTCGGTACTTGGATGGGAGATCGTTCGGGAACACCAAGAAGCATGGGGTGAAGGATGTGAGTGAGTGGTCGGTGGTGGTCAGAGGGGCCGATGGCACAGACTGGTTGCCTCGACCCCAGGGCAGCTGTGACTACAATAGTAGCTTACCACCACCATGTATGGAGTGAATGAATAGTGCGATGTAAAGCGTCTTTGAGTGTCCAAACTGATGCATTATTCCCATCTTAAAAACAACATCTTGGTGAAACATGAATGGAACACTGGATCTTTGGAGAACAACTGGACGCTGCTGAAGCTTTTTGAAACAATGCTGTAATCAAAGCTAAAGACCACATATTTTCTGTGTCCACTGTTCTTTTGGACTAGCAGTGTAAGTTTTATTGGCTGGGGAGAAAAAAAATAAAATATTTTTCTCTTCATTTTGTGGGAACCCAGCAAACGTTCTCTGCCCTAAATCTAGCTATAATGTCTTCTTTGGAGATGCTCGTGTTGTTAATGTTTCCACCAGATTAATGCCAATTTTGTGTGAGATGTCAAATAAAAAAAACAAGCAAGCATCTCGTTCTCTGAAAGGTCCTTTTCATATTCAAATCTTTTTTTTATTGGAATTTTTCTGTGGAACTTGGACAACCCTGCTATGATCCATCAAAATCCCGTTTCCCTAAATAGATGAAATGAAACCTTGCATCAAAGACCTCCTCATTCAACAGACTGACTTTGTACAAATTCATTTTGAAACATGATCATGTCTTCAAAACCTCCCAGCACCCAAAATAGATTCAATTACTCCTCGCATCAGAAGCCTCTTCATTAAAGCAATGGCAGGTTTGACTCTGACGACATTTTTATGGAAACCCACCATGCTCATCCCACCCGCCTGGCTCACCCTGTCCCGCTAATCAAACGCCCCCCCCCCGCCTCCCGCCGCTCACACAGACTGTACACTGCAAAGACTGACACGACCTGTGAACCTGGGACCGCCCCCCACTTCCAAACACGCCAGCACTCACGGAAATGACAGGGCACGGGGAGTGAGGGGGGGCGTGGGGGTAAGCCCGGGACGTCTGAGTGACTGACAGCTCCATGGAGGCGGGGTGGGGACCGGAACACGTGCTATTTAGTCAGCAGCAGCAGGGGGGAACCTCAGCGCTATATGTGATCCTCAAGGGCAATTTCAGACTCCACGTCATGTTTGAATGAAAGGAATAATCCACTTTCTGGAGTTTTTAATCAAGTTATAACATCCCGTTCATCAAAAACAAACCCACCTACAAGGGCCGAAACTCGAAGGTGATGATTAGATCACTTTCCACGCCAAAACAAAGGCCTTTAGAAGATATTTAGTATTCACTGCATGATCCGTAGGGATGCAACAACATTCAGTATTATGTTGAATCGTTCAATACGCTCTTCAATTCACAAATGTTTAATATGACTTGATTGATTGTAGATGTGCCACTAATAGCATTTTCAGACGTTTTCCTTTTCAAAGACCTAGGCTAAGCACTTGAATATTTTGCACTAGGGGTGTGTATCGCCTTGTCTCAGGCGATACAATAATGTATCCCGATACACGGCTCGCAATACGATATGATATATCCCGATACTGATGTATTATCTATCTATCTATCTATCTATCTATCTATCTATCTATCTATCTATCTATCTATCTATCTATCTATCTATCTATCTATCTATCTATCTATCTATCTATCTATCTATCTATCTATCTATCTATCTATCCATCTATCTAAACAGCTCAGAATAGCCATTACTCGTGGTTCTAGTGTGATTTAATGAGACATTGAAACATGGTAGAAGCTCTAAAAGAGTCACTTTTGCACTACACCTCAGTTCATTTTCTGTCTTTCTGAAGTTTGATGCTGATATCTGAAGAGCCCCACAGAGACACCTTTAGAAAGAAGCAGGCGTACTCACACATGCTGAGTTTGGGTAAAGAGATCATTTGGATCAAACTGGAGATCGCGATGCCAGCTCTGGCCAGCTCTGGCCAGCTCTGGCCTGCTCTGGCCGGTCGGCCCGGGCTCACCTTGGCGTATCGGATCTGCAGCGCTCCCGTCTCCTGCTGCTTCACCCTGGAGTCGTGCGTGGACACCAGCGCCCCGTCCTTCCTCCACAGGATGGTGGGGGTGGGGGTCCCCGAGGCCTGGCAGCTCAGCACCACCGTCCCGTCCACCGCCACCGTCTGGTTGGTGGGGCCCTGGCGGATGACCGGAGGGGGGCGGTCCGACACCACTGGAGAACAAGTTATCATAATATTATTTATTATCACAGGACGCCGTTTTCATTTCTGTAACGGGATTCCAAAGTGTGTCTTTTAACATTCATTGTATTATTGAGATGTGTTAAGAATGTACAATTTAGCCTGTTCTCTTCTATCACCAAATACAAAATCCACATAAACAAGAACAAAACAAGAAAGGGAGAAAAAACAAAAGGATTCCATGTTTCTATACCATGTTTCACAGAATATCCAGTAAATCCAGTCCTGTGCACTTCACCCTCTGACCTCGCACAGGTTTTAGGAAGAGTCTTCAAACATTTCTTTGGAGAAGAGCCTTTGCAAAGGACCATCTCTTCAGTTTATTGAGCCTTGTTTATGAATATTTTCTGAAGAAAAAGTTCAAGAGTACCGCTTTAAACAGTTTCTGGAGAATGGTCCCATTCAAAAAGAGTTTTTAGAAAAGACGTGCCCCAAATGTACCAACGTTATACAAAGAACCACTGCCCCTCAGTGTCAGGGCATTTACATCACACTGACACACCCACTGAACTTACATATATGGGCATGAATCATGTACCCACTCTCTGAAGCAATTGTACTTTCTCTAATGTCATCACCAAGTACTTTTGACTTATTCTTGAGTAATATTTTATTAAAATATAAATATGCTCTTGCCTCAGAAACATATCCACAATGAGTTTATTCTTTGTTTATTATACATTTGGCTTAATTTTCTTAAGACCTTTTCTTGAAAATAATCTCTCAGTTTTTTTGCCCTATTACATATGATAAAAAAATCTATATTTGCTTAAAAAATAGTATATGTAAATGAAATAATTTGTAGAAATGTGTTATCCACTATGAGAGAAGAATTCGAATTTTTGGGTTAATTTTGACTGTGAGGATATTCTAAGAGTCCTCTTGCCCAGAATCTTTGTGAGAAGAACTTTAGAACAAACGTGTGTAAGAACGTGTCTGACTTTATTCTCTTAACTTTATTCTTCTACTTTTAGTATTGTATTGTATTGTATTGGGTATTTTACTGTATATCTGGTGTTGGGTCCTGATCGATTTTAAACTGTGCTGTCAATCGCTTTGTAACATTGTTCAGAAACATGCGATGAAACAACCAAAGGATCTAAACCTGGGTGAGATTTTGACGAGGCAACAACGAAATGAGCCAATTTTAAAAATGTCTTCTTTAAAGAACAATCCCTGTCAACCTGGAGAATAAAGTGAACATTAACGTTGTCCAAACTCAGCCCTGGAGAGCCCTAAATCCCTCACACTCCATTATTCCGCTCATTTGTATTTCCGCGCCCTCCCCCTCCTCCTCTGTTGTTATAATTATGTATGGCTCTGCTGATGGCCCTTTCTGTCCTCAGCCCTGATATATACCGGCCACCTCTGCTCTGCCAGGACCCATCAAATGAATACTTCACGTTGTAAAGGCAACACACGGGGATTTATATGACAGCGCAGATGGCCAGTTTCTGTCTGCGGCTTAATCACTCTTTGTGCCTGTGCAGTTAATAGCATATTGTCGGCGTGACCTGTAATTACCAGACATGCTTTAAGTGCTTTAACGCGAGCTTTACAACAGTTATTATCAACCAGAGAGCGAGCCAGGAGCTTACAAGAAAGAAAAAACTAAGGGTTACTTTGAATAAACTTTGCTCAAAGCTCAGTTTTACAGACATTCTTCACAGACGGTGTTTTCATGCGACGTCGTGCTTCCGTATTATTCTCCGGAAGCAGCGTGGCTTCTGTTACGGGTTCCAGAGAAAGCCTATGGGACGATTCAGCAGATCTCTAGCTAATAAATCAGTATTTTTAAATGATGTGTTAAATGATGTCTTCAAGACTTCACCAAAAATCTCTTCAAAAAAGTCTTCAAACTTAAGTAGAGACGCTGATGACTTTCCTTGACCAGTGATGTAGTGTGCATGGTCCAGGAGAGCTTCTCTGTGATGTGCACACCCAGGACCTTAGTGCTGGTCACCCTCTCCACTGCAGCACCGTTGATTGTTAGAGGAGCATGCTGGAAAGTCCACAACAATCTCTTTTGTCTTCTCCACATTTAGAGAGAGATTGTTCTGTGTGCACCACATGGCCAGACTGCTCACTCACTCCTGTAGTCTGACTCGTCTCTGTTGCTGATGAAGCCCACCACTGTTGTGTCGTCTGCAAACCTGATGAAGAGGTTTGAGTCGTACTTTGGAGAGCAGTCATGGGTCAGCAGAGTGAACAGGAGGGGGCTCAGCACACAGCCTTGGGGAGCGCCCGTGTTCGGTGTGATGGTTCTGGAGGACACGTACAGCCTGTGGTCTCCCCGTCAGAAAGTCCAGCAGCCAGTTGCACAGTGATGTGTTGATCCCCAGGTGGAGCAGTTTGTGTATTAGCTGCTGTGGGATGATAGTGTTGAATGCTGAGCTAAAGTCTTAAAACAGCATTCTCACATAGGAGTCCTTTGTTGAGCGATTGGACCGATAAGCAGACTGGTTTGGGTCCAGGGCGGGAGGGAGAACAGACTTGATGTGGTCCATGACGAGCCACTCGGAGCTCTTCATAAGAATTGGAGTGAGTGCTACTGGGCGGCAGTCGTTAAAGCAGGAGGGGGGTGACTTCTTTAGCACTGGAATGATGGTGGTTGCTCTGAGGCATGTTGGAACCACAGCCTGCTGCAGAGATGCGCTAAAAATGTCTGGGAAGACTTCAGTGAGTTCATCAGCGCAACCTTTCAGCACACGACCTGGTAAAATCACCTTTAGAAATGTCTCAAAGGTGACTAAAACTGAAAGCATTTTTGTCCAAAAGGCTAAAGGCTAAAACTTATCCAGTATGTCCCTGGCTTAAGATTTAACTTTGGGCCTAATTTCAGAGTAAAAGTATCACAGAAATATGCACTTATGAGTCAAAAAAGAAAAGCAGAGATCTGGGCCCATCGGCACCACACAGTCTCCCCCCAGACCGACCACATGCACTGGGCCAAGACCAAACACGGCCACAGTTTGGATGAAATTATAGGATCGGAAATCAGTCCGGGCCGATTAGTACCATTACATTTGTCTTCTTACAGACTCTGCTCCTAATCTCAACACTTTGATCGCCGTTTGACCTGAAGGGCCTTACCGTCAGTGACCTCCAGCAGGGCCTTGGTGATGACGCTGCCCGCGATGTTGAGGGCCTGGCAGCTGTAGTAGCCCACGTCGGAGCGCTCTGCGGCGGTGATGGTCAGGTCTCCGCTCTGGGACACGGAGAAGCGGCTGGACGGCTGTGGAGGCTGGTACGAGAACAGCAGGTTCTGGAAAAGTCACAGACAAGGGGGAAAAAAGGCCGTTTGATGAGATGCGACCAGTCTGCTTTCTTTTTAGGTACAGTTATTTAATTTTTCTTGAAATACCTTTGTAGCTCTACTAAAAAAATCAATATATCATATCATAATTTTTCTAAAACCTATAAGCATAAACATCACAAACATGTTAGCTTCGAGCCTGTTCTTACTAATGCGTGTCCGAACCTGGTTGAATTGAGTGTTCAGCGACGCCAGTCCTTATATTAAAGTATGGCGTGGGATGGTCTGTTTCATGGCATTTATATAATTTCTGTGGTTTCTCCATCATTAACATGTTATACGATGATGTTCAGTGGCTATTGGATATGTTTCCGACCCACATAAGATAGAACTTTATTGATCTCACAACAGAGAAATTCACTTGTTACATCACCTCTCAAGAGGGGCAGCAAACAGGCTGGAAAATGTGCAATCAAGTACTGTAAATGCACTAATATAGGCCTTTAGAGACAGGCCTTTATTTCTCTATTGGAGCAAAACGGACGACCAGGAAAATGAAGAAAAACGAGATTTGTGTCCATTTGCACCTAAAATATTAGGTTCATTTATTAATTAACATTTCAAACCCTCTTCCAGCGGCTGGAGCATTGACGCCTTTTATTTTGTCGGGACAACAGGAAGTGTTTCGTTGCTGTTAGCGGAGCTTTGACATCAGTGTCACTGCAGGTTTCTGTTTCGTTTTTACCGCGGACCGGATTATTTGTTGTTATCTTGTGTAAAAGGCGAGACGGAGCGTTTGTGTTCGTGATCGAGCATAAAAGACCCGAGAGAAGACGAGACGCTCGCGTTGATGGGAGGAGTTATTTTGAGGCGTGGGACTGACCTGCACACGGAGCAGCTGGACGTGCTTTGAAGATGCGATGGTGACTTTATTAAAACCCTGGAGGGTCACACAACATTTGTTGCCCTGTTTCCACAAATAGTCACAGGAGGTTTGAAAAGTGGCTAAATCTGTGTGAAAGTTACGCTCGGATCAGCTCCTCCGCAGCGTCCCCATCGGCCCGGGTTCCCGTTTGTTTACTTCCTGCACGTGAGTTTTCATTTACACCAGTATGAGACAAAATCCTAACATGGGGAATATTTCTACTGCTATAGTTTCTAATAAAAGCCCCGGCCTGTTTTAGAGACCGGCTTTAATTTGCCTCCGCCAGCCGCGAACCCGGCCACTGTTAGAGACCCGGCCGCTAATGGAATACAGGCCAGTATTAGAGAATTTACGGTAATTGTAAAAAGGGGTATCTTATGCCTCACTTAAATGTGGTTGATGGTGGACAACAGCTGGAAACATCTGGATCATTACAAACAAATTACTTTTTGTGAGATGTCGACATCTGATATTGAACATTTTTGCGACACAGAATCTGATAATGGCATCCATTTTTTCTGTGTCAGGCCAGGCTTTTGTGCTATGTGGATTTTAACATTTTTGATATTGGACAAGGCGGGAAACGTTATGTAACTGAGCTGACTGAGAACGACATCGAACAATAAAACAAACAATTCCAAATAGTCCATATCCCAGTCCTCCTTTACCTGACTGCCCTCTCTCTGCCAGAAGATGGCGGGCTGCGGGTTCCCCGTGGCCTCGCACTGGAAGGTGACCGTCCGGCCCACACCCACCACCTGGTTCCTGGGCCGGACCACGAATGCCGGCGGCACTGGGGGGTGAGCACAGACACAAGTTAGACACACATTAAGTCACGAGGACAAAAGAACCAGGGCATTTGAATGGCGGGCGGGCGCTGGATGGGTCTGTGCCGCCACATTTGCATGTTGGTTCAGCAGGACGGCGATGCTGGGATTCAGAGCAGGTGGAGGGGAGGCGAAGGCACGCTCCCGGACCCTGGTTTGCATTTAGGATGGACCATTAATATTTACATGGCAATGGGGAATGAACTCAAACCATCTGTGCACGCTCCTTTATGATGCGTGAACATACTGGTTTGAACATCGATTCAACAGACGCTGTTCATTGATCGACCTGGACATCTGATTATTCTTTGTGTATTTTCAGTTAATCTTCATTCAATTAATATTCGAACAAACTATTTTCATACAAATCATAATTATACAAACTGCTTTCCTGATGACACATTTGGGTCATACCTAAATAGCTCAGTATCACGAGGAGCAGACATGGTGTTCTCCATACGCACTTGTCACTAAATGTGGAAGTGATTATTTGGTATTTATAGTGCATCAGTAAAAGCTTATCCTTGGCTTGTTTAACGTCACACACTGGAACATTTTGGATTGGCCAGAGCGTTCCAGCTGAATAGACTTGTATGTAAACAAAACGGCTAACGCTACAACAGTAAGCTAATAAGACGTTAACATTATATGAACGATTCTCCACAAACGTAGGATTCAAAACAAGGCCGTGACAGAAAGTAGAGTTCACGTCACTGGTGCATTGGTTTTGTTAAAGCTTTATCATTAGTTGCACTTTTTGTTTTTGCTGTGTCTGTCTTTATCTGTATCTGAACTCGCAGCACTCTGGTCATCTCCGAGTTTACATGTTGGAATCACCACATCGAGCGACGTTCCAAGGCATGTTACATTTACCAGTTACCAGTTGCCTGGAACTGGCAGCCTACCATTGTTTTCAAAAATATAAATATCTGTAATAAAACAAATGCTTGCGCTTTATTCTTTATATTGGTGGAATGTTATGCAGTAAAGTGGCTTTAAAGGTACTGTGCTGAATTGTTAAAATCATTTTTTTAGTCAATGTCAATGAAGACAAAATTCTAACAGTCCTTGTTAGAATGCTGCCTTCAAAGACTTTATGTAAAGAAATAAGCTGCTCCGTGCATATTTTAAACCGTAGTAGCTGTAGCACTGATGCTAAAACCATTAGCTCTGTGTATGCTAGCAGTTGTGGACATTATTGGGTCACTCTGCTTCCTAAAAAAACAAACTTATAAACTCAAAGAATCAGAATCTTTCAAATGTCTGGAATGTTTGAAAAAAGAAGTTTTGAAATGTTTGAACCACTACTAACAAAACTTAGCCATCTCTTTTAGTTTAGCTTTAAAAACAACAACAACAACAACAGACTCACAGGTTCTCCGCACACTCCCAAGGCTCTGATGGCCTATAGCCTCACACAGAACCAGACACACCTACCTGCACATGCAATAACCACCTCCGAGCGTCCCCGGGGAATGCTATTTTACCGTGTCTGTCCGTTGCCGCGACAACAGATAACATGATTGGAGGGTGGTGGTGGTGGTGGTGATGGGAGGAGGAGTAGGATGTCCCTGTCAGGGCGGTGAACGGATGACGGGTGACATGTTCAACTTACCAGACACGACTACAAAAAAAAAACAAAAAAACAAAGACACACAGAAGAGCAGGATGAATAAATCAATAATCAACAGTGCGGAGATGTAGAAAATCAAAAATAAATGTGATGTTTGTGGGTCAATGTGGGTACAGCGGTGGGTGAGGTGGGAACACGAGGGTGACGCGTGTCGTCTGGAAGGGCTGAAGAGGCTTCTGTGTTTGAGACTCTTGGGCGCAGTGACAAAGGATTGGTTGGGGTCACAGATTACATAGAAACCTTAGTTTCCACGGCTCAAAACATGTACAATAGGGTCCCAGCATAAGCATAGGAGCCAAAATGTACCTTTCTCTGAGCCATTGGGGGCCCTGGTGACCTTGTTTTGCTGTTGAGGTAAATTCTTTCTTGCCATGTCAGGACATCCTATGTTGTACATTTTGGATCTCAATAGAGGGATTGGTCATTGGGGCCAATAATATGAGTACGGTTTTGTGGAGACCGGTTGGGGAAAACCTTTAAGGGCCAGGTCTAGGTTCAGCAACACTACGTGCCCAAAGAATGAGATCAGCTGACGACCTGAGCATCCTGAATGACCAGGATATTGCGTCCATGGATTTCTTCTTCCCCGATGGCACGGGCATATTCCAAAACAACAAGGCCAGGATTCATCGGGCTCACATTGTGAAAGAGTGGTTCAGATCTTAACCATATTGAGGATCTTTGGGATGTGCTGGAGACGCTTTGTGCAGTGGTCACAATCTCAGCATCAATACAAAATCTTGGAGAAACATTAATGCAACACTGGATGGAAATAAATGTTTGGACATTGCAGAAGCTTATTGCAACACAGAGAATGCTAAAACCAAATGTTTGTGTATTTCATCATTTCGTTCCTGCTCTGATTTAATCTTTAACTGAACCCGCGGGAGGTGTTCCAGGTATGTCCTAGTGGGACAAGGCCTCGTGGAAGGCCCAGGACACGCTGGTGGGACTATGTCTCCGAGCTGGCCTGGTGTCGCCTCAGGGTCCCCCCAGAACAGCTGGAGGAGGTGTGCGACGTGCGTGCCTCGGGAAGTTTGAGCATCTCTGCTGAGACTGCTGCCCCCACGACCCGCCCCCGGATAAAGAGGAAGAAAATGGATGGATGGATGGATGAACCTAGTAGTGTTTGGAAGTGTTCATTTATTCTGAAAATGCTAACAAATAAATTATGCTGTTTTAAAAGCAGTTTTTCTAACCACACAGAACGGATCTCGTGGGGTTGTTGGGATTTGAAAATGCTAAGGAACCTCCGAGGTTGAAGAAGAACAACCAAAGTGAACAAGATGAAGCAAAACACTACTCCAGATCTGTTTTGTGTTGAGGGAACAATGTTACAACGTTGTTATAAAGTCGATTTAGCAAGCTCTCCATCAATGCCTTCACCTGCACTCGTGTAAGGCCGGGCTGCGCTTCATCCCCCGTTCAGACGTCAGCAGACTTTCGCGTGGGTCTGTGCAGCCTGTTGATGGGGGGGGTTTCCTTTCTTCCTGCTGTTGGCACTGCTTCTAATGCTGTTACATGGGCTATTAGCAAAGCGGCCTCGGGGACCATCGTTCCTCTGACAACATCCTACTGCACATAAATCAAAACGCACGCTACGCAAAACACGGTGGAAAAACAGGCTCACGTCGGCCAACGTCCATATGATATTTATGGCTGTCATTAGTTATGTCTAAACAGAAATCACAACACTTCATCCAGGTGGAGAACATATATGAAGTCAACTCGAGTGCCTTATTTTGAAGCTCTCTTGCTTGAGTTAACATTTGTCTATTCTTTCCAGTGACAAAAGCTGCATTACATTCCTATAAACCCATTCATCAAAGGTGTAAAGGTATAAAGTTCCGATTCCATGTTGTTCCGCTCTTTCTGGAGTTGTGCATAAGTATTAGGAGATAGAACTGCAGCGACTTCAGCACTAGAGCTGCACCGATCCAGCTATTTGCCTTCTGTTACCAACACTTGGGGTTTGCGTATTTACCGATACCGATTAAAAGAGACTGTTCTCCCTTGGTCCGCTGAAACGGAAAAGGAAAAAACATTCAGTGAAGTTTACTGGAGGTACCCACTGATCAGCCTTGGCAAATGCATAGAATTGATAAATATAGACAACTTCCAACATATATGATGATGTGATCTAATCGCAAAACGCCTTGTGGATTTCCAATGTTTCATCAGTGATTCAGTGAGAGTATTTCATAACTACAATAGAAACGCTGAGACCTTCAACAGTGGCCAATGTCTAATTAGTTTAAGCGTCCTAGCCTTGGTTAGTTGACCCTGGGGTATGTTGCACCAAGATTCCAGAACTTTTTCCTGGATCCCGGCTCCGAAATCCGATATCAGCATCAAATCAGTGCATCCCTAGTCGGCACCTCAACTCAGCGTGACCCCATTTTCTTCTTTTGTTCGTTGGAGCTTGGCGAAAACAAAGGAAATACTGTAGACCGAGAACCTCCACAAACTGTTGACTACTAGGTACATTTATATGTTACAGGCTTTAACCAGTCTCTCTGTAAGCTCCGGGCCCTTTGGTTCCGTAAGAACACGCTCCTCTCTGTGATTAGTTCTCAGACGATTTATCAGGCTCAGAGTTCAGCAAAGGAGCTTGTGATTTCGGTAAGCCGAGCGTAGAGAGTGAACATGGAAACAGTTGAAAGACAACTCGATGAACCGTGGCCACAGCGCTCTCATCCGAAGCTATTGGAAGAAATCAAAACACTTTTTCAGTTCAGTGACGGCTGGATTCCACGGATCTGCTCTTCATTTGCGGAATGATATTTGGGTCCAAGAAATGATTGATGAACTATTTGGTGGAGAATCTTTTCTATCTTCAAACTATCATGTTTTCCATTCAAATATAAATCAACTGTTACTTTTCTGAAAACTGTTTGATTGAAAGCCAAAATTGAAAAGCTAATGTTAAGGTAAACCCAATCAATATGCCATGTTTGAAGAATCTATTCTCTCATTGTCCTGTCTCATTTTCCCACATTTTCTTTTCCATCCCTCTATGGGTGCAGGAGGGATGCCGGCCCGACAAAAAAATATGGCCTGAACCTAAAATCTAGGGACAGCGAGGGAAAAGCATGACGTTGGACAGACATCAACACTGCGTTCCCAATTGTTATGCAAATTATATTTCAGTGTCATAAAGGTATAAAAAAAATGAAAACTCAAGGATGGTGTTGTGTCTCAGGGCTCTTTGAATCACTGATATCAATCTCAGACGCCTGTGATGATTAGTTGTCAAGTTAAGCCCAGTTAAGGGAAAAACTAGTGAAAAAGGATGTTCCACATTATAAAGCAGATCACCATTGTCAAGCAACATGGGAAAGAAAAAGGGTCTCTCTGCTGATGGAAAGCGTGAAATAGTTGAATGCCTTGAACTACGTATGAAAACCATCGATATTTCTTGAAAGATTAAGCGTAATCCTCGTACTGTTAAGAGATCTGTGGATGATTCTGAGCACACACAGGTTTGAGCAGATAAAGGCACAAGGACGGTTTCTGCCAGACAAACACATCAGCTTAAGAGAACAGCTGCTACAAAGCAGCAAACAGGTGTTTGAAGCTGCTGGTGCTTGAGACTTGTAGTTGTGCATAAACCTTCTACCCCTTTAGGATCCCTGAAGGTGAAGAAGAGCCGTGTTTTCCCGAACAAAATCATCTTCATCATGACAACGCACCATGTCCTGCTGTAAAGAATACCTCAGCATCACTGGCTGCTATGGGCATAAAAGGAGAGACACTCATGATGTGGACCCCCTCCTCCCCTGACCTCAACCCTATTGAGAACCTTTGGAGCCTCAACATCTATGAGAGTGGGAGGCAGTTTTCATCTGAACCTACGTGTCTTTTCTACAACTAAGTGGGTTAAAGCCGTGTGTACAGTGCATGAGTCCACTGGTCGGGGGGAAAAAATTGATTTGGTATAATGAGACAGGGAACCTTCGTAACCAAAGACGAGCTGCGGTAGACGGCAGGCAGGCTAGGAGCTAGGATCTGTCTCTTTTGTAGATATAGTCGCCTGTAAATCGTACATGGGTTTAGTGGAATCAATGGACAATGTGATTTGACAAACAAAATGAAGCTCTGGTTCACCAGTCCTCCCTCCTCTGTCTCTCCTCTGGTTTTCCCCACAGCGCCCTCAGACTAAACTTCTCCCCACGCGACAGCTGTCCCAACACGTCCCGCCTCCACACGGGGGTCCACTGTACAGGATGGTCCACTGCCCATCCTCCCTGCCCTCCGCGCCCTCCCTCCTGCAGCCCTAAGTAGCAGCGTGTCATTTCCGTGCGTGGGACAGCCGAGCGCTCGTCTCTAATCATCCAGACTGCAGAGCGACCGCATGTGGGACGTCCCGGACCAGGACTGGGGATGTTCACAGTGAACGAGGAGGCTTTTATGGAGCGGGTTTATGACGTGACTCCGGAGAGGATTTCAACTTTAATGAACGCGTCGCATTCTTTACTCGGAATGACAGCGCTTTTATGTGGGCATTTGATGGGTCCGCGTGGCTTTAGAAGGGACTTTTATAGAAGTTGCATGCTAGTGCTACAGTGCATGTTTGGCTTTGGGCACAAATTAAATATTTTACATCTTGTACTGTAACCGTTAAATCGAGAGAATATAGTGAATCTCAGGGTTTACAAGAGATCAACTTTAATGCTTTTTGATGCCCAAATACCATAATAGAATGCCACAAAGCTGGGGAAAAAAGCACATCATTCATTTCTTAGGATATTCAAACATTCAAACAAAACAAAAAAGGTACATTTCAGTCAAAACTGCAACTGAATATGTTTTAGACCATAACATAACACATTGAGGCCGCGCTGTTTTGGGGATTTAGCTGTAGAGTGTCAACAGTCATTTGTCATGATATTTGTAGCACTACAGGATATTCTATGTTATAGCTATGGACACATGCTATGGCTCGTTTGAAACAAGAGACTCTAAGCTCTCCATAGGAGAAGTTTAATTCTCCGTGCCTCGGTTCCTGAGAAATCCAAAACTAAACAGAGTCTAGTTTTGATCAAAATCACTGCTTTTTTTTCTAGATTCTGAGATAATGAGTGTTTTATGCAACACTCCTTTCTGATGAACTCCTCTCTGAAGAGACACTAACGTTATGGGAAGAATATGCCTGAATATATTCATTTCAAGTCAATTTTCAACGACAAGATTGTTGACGCGTTTTGATCGGTCACTTTTTATGGCGTGTGCATTTAAACAGCCTGGTTCTCAGATTGAAGACTTTAACAGGATGTTTCTCAGTTTAAAAACTCAGAGAAACATTAAAATCTCAACTGTTCAGATCTGTCCATGTGAAGCCGCTCTGCTTTGTCAAACGCTCTCCAGAGAGCGAGAGAGAAATGTCGGGTTTACAGCTTTTCACTGCGCAACACCACGCCCCCTCATACTAACACCACGCCTCCTCAGACTAACACCACGCCCCCTCATACTAACACCACGCCTCCTCAGACTAACACCACGCCCCCTCATACTAACACCACGCCTCCTCATACTGACACCACGCCCCCTCATACTAACACCACGCCCCCTCATACTGACACCATGCCCCCTCGAACTAGCACCACGCCCCCTCATACTGACACCACACCCCCTCATACTAGCACCACGCCCCCTCATACTGACACCACACCCCCTCATACTAGCACCACGCCCCCTCATACTGACACCACGCCCCCTCATACAAACACCACGCCCCCTCAGACTAACACCACACCCCCTCAGACGAAAAAAAGAAAGAAAAGAAATGCAATAATATATATAAAAAGTGTCCAGATCCTGTCTCTTCACAAGTTTTTGATCGTCATTTATTTCACTTCTGTTCATCACAGAGCTCCCAAAATCACACATAAGGTGCATTACAGTGTCTAGTTTTGTACTCGAACTCGGGACCTTCTAGCTGTGAAGCACAGGCACTAACCGCTGTGCTACCGTGCCTCCTGTTGAGCAACGTCCTCATTTTCAAATACATTTAACTCTAATGCCAATTTGAATCCAATTGAATGCTTTTCAATGCCCTGCGTGAACCCTAATTATATTTACAAAGCTACATCATAAAAGAATGACGGCTTGTGGGGGATTTTAAAGGCTTTTGTTTCATTTCATTAGATGACACTTTACATGCACCGTAGCCTAACAGTGTATTATAACAGAAGTCGTGGAATAAAATTATTTGTGTACATCATTATGCAAGAGCCTTACATAAGCAGACCTTTGTGCACTGTGCATCTATTTCTAAAGCGTTTTTAATGAGTAACTAGCAGCTAGTTGTTTATATTGCTCTGAAAGTCATAAAGGGAAGCTCATAAGTGAAGAATTTTGGATGTTAGAAATGCCTTTGGATGAGTTTGGCGCTGCGGCGAATGTCTTTTAAACCCCCGTCCGCTCAATCTGAAACATAATCAAGTCCCTGTCTGGACGTTACAGCAGCACGAGGAGAGGGCTTGGCGACACAGACGGCAGCGGGGTGGACTCGGGTTAAGATATTCCATCAAGTAAAAAACAAAAAGAGCACATTTCGTCTGCGCTGAAGTGGGGGGAGCTCTTAGCATTTCAAACCCGATCCTTCTGAAGCCTAAAGGAGAAAGGCCTATTGAACGGGCGCATCAATGGTGCTCCCTTTCATTACGGGAGCTTTCATGAGTGAAACAGAGACACGATGCGCAAACACAATGAGGCGAGCGCAGTATTGACGGGCTATTGGCAGGTGAGGCTACTCAAGCAGAAGAGGCCGCGCTCTGATCACCGTGTTCTGCAGTACATCAACCGCAGTTTTGAGCACTCCTATTCACTTTGGTCGTTTTTCCTTCTGCTGGAGCACTCCCATCTGTGTTTCCCACATTTTCTTGCACCCTGGAAGGAACATGAAATTGCATCATCAAGGTGCCATCGATTTGCCAGCATGAGAAAGCAGTTTCACAGCATGTTGCCCCTCTACAGCCAGCTAGAGGGCGCTCAAGGCCATTTCTGTGTGATCTGTTCTGGTCAAACCGTGATTCTCTGTGGTGCAGTAAGGGGGGGAAGGGTCTCGGGCAGTGGGATTGCCCTGTCTCCTCGTATCTAAGCTGAAACGACTGCATGAGTGACGTTAATATGGCAGGCCCGACCGCAGAGAGGCCCCCCCGCCCCCCACGCACATCACACCGCTCCGCAACGGGCCCCCGCCCTCGTCCCGTCCCAGCCGTTCTGCATCAGCGCCGGCCTTCACGGAAACCACAGCCGGCCCATTTGGTTACTGCTCTACATACAGAGAAGGGAAAAGTGTGCGGACGCTTTCAGGGACTGTATGGGGTCTAAATGGAATTTCTTTTTCCAAAATACTACAATTAGTTTCATCATTTAGATTTTAATATCAAGAACCAGTCCAGAGCGGCTGATACACTTTTTGTTAAGGTTTCTAGCTAACTCTTAATACTCTAATATGGAAATGTTTTACATTTTACAAATAATAAAAGGTACAAAAACGCTGAATATGAGATATCTATGTTGTATATTGCTCCAAACGAGAAACATGATTGTAATATTATGCATCTTCTTTCTACATGTTACAGTTAAATAAAGTACACATTTACCACAACAGAAAGTGCTTGTTATTCATAGGAGAAACAGGTATTTGCAAAGCTGACAACAATACTGGACTGAGCATCGAGTCCAATTAGTTGATCCTGAAGCTCATTTGAAAGCTCTTAACCCTTAGAATTTTAGGTCGTCGCATGAATTATCGTAACTAGCCGCTGTAGCATAACCAATGCCACTAACGTTACAGAAGTTCTGATTGGGTCACAAATATATGGAGTCAATATGTATTGACTAGGTTCGGGAGCAAGACCACGCCTTAACCTATCACGCTCACAAGCCTTTATATACCAAGCCAAGCCTCGTCATCTCAGTATGTTTGAAACTGTCGACCCCTCCCTTCCTTCATGTCTGTTCCATTTCAGCAATAATTCTCCTGCTTAGAAGGGGGGGGTCCCGAAGAGCTGGGTTCATCCAAGACGGAGGCCCCACCCACAGTCTCGCCCAGTTTCACTCCACACTATAACCTTGTGAATAAAATCTAAACTGCACTTGTTATGGCGTGGTCCTTGCTAGTGAAAAGAATATTTCCTGGCCTCTGTTGTTTGCATATTATAGTTTATGAAGATGAAACATGTTGCTGATTTATATGCAAAGCATCAGTTTAAGGATGTGAACTGTCTAAACCTGATGTTTATACACTGCCTGATCAAAATAAAAATGTCCCACGCTCTAATATGGGTGGCATGGTGGCACAGCGGTTAGCTCTTGTGCTTCACAGCTAGAAGGTCCGGGTTGGATCCCCGGCCGGGGGGGCCTAAATGTGGAGTTTACATGTTCATACCATACCACTAAAAACACATACAATAGGCCAGGATGAATGTACTGAGCGTGTGAGCGAGTGAGTGGTTGGTGGTGGTCAGAGGGGCCGATGGCACAGACTGGTAGCCTCACTTCCGTCAGTCTATCAGGCCAGGGCAGCTGTGGCTACATTAGTAGATAACCACCACCGAACAATGACGACAGTGAGAAACTACTTTAAGAAACTTGTTAACACAGGCTTGTAAAGAGCAATACAAGTGGAAGCCATTATTATCATCATCATTATCACCATCATAATGTTCAGTAGTTCCTTGCTTTGCTTTGATTACAGCACTTTTCAACAAGCTTCTACAACGTCCAAAGATCCAGTATTTCTTTTTCACTAATAATCTGAATAAAGAAAATATTTACGTGTTCCTCTAGCAATAAAAGGTTTTATCTCATCTAAGACCAAACCAAATCTACTCAAACTCTGATGATTCTTTTTCCAGTGTTGGATTCTCAAAGCTCACATATCGCTCCAGTTGGAAAGACTTCTCTCGGTCAGGGTTAGGGCTTACTTTGTGAATAGGGAGGTCTACAGTCTGGGCTTTACATGCAGTAGAATTGACAATAACTGAACCTCTTCTCCAAGCCCATCCCTCCCACATCATCCGAAACAGGTCGTAGGTAATAGTCTGTGATTCTCTAGAGATTTAAGGATGATCCAGACCCCCACATCGCCTCCTGTGACCCCAGCTGCTCCGTATCCCAGCCCTTCAACATGCCGTCCACATGCTTCGGTCAAACATGGAGGAGCAGCTCTCTGGAGAAATGACCGGGAGGGATCGATTCGCCTCGAGGGTCGGGCGGAAAAGGGGACAACATCAGCGTGAATGGATTTAGCAGTTTTGCGAAATGAGAAATCAATCAGGTAATTGAGAGAGAAGAGTTGAAGGTGACGAGACAATCGTTTGGCCGTTTGCGGAAAAGATTGCAACCCTGGCCACGCAGAGATGACTCTGGGGTAGACTGAGTGACGGCACACTCCGAACAGAGTCGCTCATTTTACGGTCGCAGTTACCCGACTGCAAAGGCTGGAACGATTTAGGCTGTGTAATGCTGACAAACCAGTGGTGCTGTGATAAATGCTCAGAACGGCTCTGAAAGTCCAAGTCCGAATCATTTCTGCAGCAGAAGAGAAGGAAAAGAAACATATTTTTTGTTCTCCCATCACATGTGTTTCAAGTAAGCTTTGAACAGAGTTAAAGGAACAGGCCACCGTTTTTGATATGTTCTTACCTGAGCTTAGACGGGTTGATGTACACCTGTCTGTGCTTTGTGTGTGCCTGTGGAAGAGCGTGGGAGCTTCTAACATCACCCCCGTTTGGAGCTAAAGGAATACATTGGGAGAGGCCAAATGCTAACAATATCTTTGGCTGTTTTGCGTGACTGAGGGCACGCACAAAGACCAGACAGTTACGTATCAACTCATCGAAGCTCAGGTAAGAACATATCTCAGTATGGAAAAACAGTGGCCTGTTCCTTTAATTTTTGACATTTTATTTTAGTCTTTGGATGAAAATGCTATTCAGTGTTAGTCCAGATTTAGTCAAATAATTCTCTTCTGTTCCAGTCTAGTTTTACTCACTAAATTTGAAATTAATTTAGTCATAGTATTTATGATAATCATATTTAATCAAAGTACTCTGCTTCATCTTTGTTCTCCTTTGGCAATGAAGCAAACGGTCTTTTGGAAGTTTGTATGATTTTAATCTCTTCTTTTCATATTTAGCCTCAGATGTTTAAGATCGATATGAGGTGTTTTATTTGTCATTATACAACAACTGTACACTGGAATTTGTCCTCTGCATTTGACCCATCCTTCCACGCCGCTGAGACGACCCGTAAGGAGCAGTGGGCGACGGCTGTACTGCGCCCGGGGACCCATCTCCAAATGTGGAGTCACCTATTGTACATGTATTTTAGAGGTGGGGGAAACCGAAGCACCCGGAGGAAACCTACACAGACACGAGGAGAACATGCAAACTCCACGGAAAGGCCCCGTCCAGGTGGGAATTGAACCCAGGACCTTCTAGCTGTGAAGCACGAGCGCCAACCGCTGTGCTGCTGTGCATTTTCTAGCCAAGTGTAAGGTAGTTTGAGATCATTATCAAACACCTGCAAAAGCATCATGTACGGTTTTGGGAAAATGACATTAGACTATTTTAGGTCTTAAATACTGCGGCGAGAAAATGTCCCCTTCCTTTGTCACTGGCCCAGGATCTCGAGTGTGAATATGTAATGGGTGGTTCTGTGTGTGTGTGGTTCAAGAGCATCAGTTTTTCTGGGCGTTACCGTGGACGGTGAGCGTGGCCGACGCCTCCGCCTTGCCCACCATGTTCTCGGCCAGGCAGGTGTAGGAGCCCACGTCGGCGGAGGTCAGCCGGCGCAGCTTCAGCGTGTGGTCCTCGCGGATCTCGTACCTGCGGCGAAACCAGGCGTGGTGAGGTGAAGCGAAAAGGATCCACATTGGTCCACGTGCTGCAGGTGAATAGGGAAACTTTATAGCACTGCCTCTACAACACGCACCTTCCTTTGGGCAGCTCCCCGTCGTCCTTCCTCCAGCGGACCGTGGGCACCGGGTCCCCTCTGGCCTCGCAGCGGAACTCCACGCCTTGGTCCACCAGCACCACCTGACTGCCCGGGCGCTTCACGAAACTGGGCCGCTCTGAGGAGGGAGGAGGACAACGGCACTGTTAACAGCTTGGGTAAAATCGACCTCGGCGTGTTCCGTTCAACTCTTTCATGAACATCTATTTTCCCTCCTCAACAACGAAGAAAGAGAATCGAACATAAAAGGGTTTGATAGTCCATCTTTGGTGCCTTCGATGTAATACGTTGATCCGTGCCGGTGCAGCGGGAGCCAGCCTGCTGTGGGATCTGTGGCGTATATTGTTTTCATAAATCTGGGTTAGGTTCTGAAAGTGGGGGATTAGCGATTGAAAAGTTGGAGGAGTCCCAGTGGAAAACGGCGTCTTGGGGGGAAAGCTCGGTTTGTCTCGGTTCCTGTGCGGTTTCCTGATAGACGACTAAATTATCAATGCTGTAATTTTCCATATGAAGACACAAAGTGAAGGGCTACGTTTTTTTCCACATTTTTGTTTCATCTGCATCATCTGCATCATCATCAACTGCAACATTTAGATAAGAAAACTCTTCTTAAATAGTCGAGGATTTAGACTATATCTCTGATTCCGACAGATTTAGTTATGTTTGGACCAACTTTGGAACAAATTGTGGTTAGAATGCTGGGGTCAGAAGAGGTCATAGGTAACAGTCAGACTATGCTAGCCCCAGAATACCTTTGAGAAACTCCTGTAGTTAGTTAGATCTGATAGATATATGCTATCAAAGCAATATCAGACTGATTACAAAGGCCTCCTCTGTGACTGGGGCTGGTGAGGACTCTGTGGGGTCAGTCATGGGCAACTCTCTCCTCTGATGGACAACAGCAGCCACTCCCTGTGTGAACTGGTGCTGAGGCAGAGGAGCTTCATGTTTCAGTGAAAGACTCAGAAAGTCTTTTGTGCACAGAACAATTAGGCGGATACTTTCATTACACGGTCCTACTTATTCTTGCTATTATTGGGTAATGTAAGCAGCTTACAAACTGATCAATCATGTGTGTCTAATCTCAGGTTTTACTCTTGCACAGACGCTTCATGTTTATTGTATTGGAACAGCCAAAAAGAAATCCACAAATCTTCAGCAATAGAGACATGGTCCTTTGCAGACCACTCAATCTCCAGATTAATAATACTCATAAAACCATTCCAAAGAGGTGTTTGAGAGCCACTGGCAATATTTAGCTTTGAGCAAGCGTCCACTGTTATAAGTTAAAGGAATAGGCCACCGTTTTTACATACTGAGATATGTTCTTACCTGAGCTTTGACGAGTTCTATAGGACCTGTCTGATCTTCCCCCGTGCCTTCAGTCACGTAAACACAGCACAGACGGCGTTAGCATTTAGCCTCTCCCTCTCTCCTCTATAGCTCCAAAACAGGTCAAGATAGAAGCTACCAAGCTCTTCCACGTTTTCCCTATTTAAATATGGTTACGTGAAGTGTTACACTACAGAGTATAATTACACAAAATTAAACAATGTGGATAAAAGGGGGAACTATATTGTAAGGCGTAATAATACCAGGAGTAGTTTGAAATTTGCGCAGTAATCTTCACTTTACTGCGCAGTATTCTTCACTTCACTGTACGGATGCCAAATTACTTCACATAACCATATTTAAATAGGGACAACGTGGAAGAGCTTGGTAGCTTCTATCTTGACCTGTTTTGGAGCTATAGAGGAGAGAGGGAGAGGCTAAATGCTAACGCCGTCTGCGCTGTGTTTACGTGACTGAAGGAACAGGGGAAGATCAGACAGGTCCTAAAGAACTCGTCAAAGCTAAGGTAAGAACATATCTCGGTATGTAAAAACGGTGGCCTATTCCTTTAAGATAAATATGTCTCCTGTCTCATGTGTACTTCGCGACTGAGATAGTGCTTCTGCAAAGGTATCTACTTTAGCTGCGGATGAGCGGGTTCCAGCAGCTTCCATGTCAGTGACAGAACCGCTGCAAGACTTACCCAGCACCGTGAGCTCAGCCACCTCGCTCTCCCGCTCTCCCACCATGTTGGTCCCCACGCACACGTACTTCCCCGCGTCACTCTTCCGGGCGTTCGTGATCATCAGCTTCCCTCCGCGGATCTGCAAGACAGAGATAAAAAACAACGGTGAGGATTGGAACTGGAAAGGTTTCTTCTGATCACGAAGGAAGCCCTGATCCAACGAGGACAAAGGCAGAGCGCTCAGAACGCAAGCAGCCTCCTGCGCCTGAGAGAGTGAAATCCATCCCTCCAAAACAAACTGGGGAGGCCTGACCACGATTAGGGGCACTGGGAGAGTGTTTAACGGTGTTTCACTCCAAGGACAATTGATTTGGGATCCTGTAAGGCTTGGATTGCTGTGTCTAACCCTAACCCACAGCTGACAGGGTTAGAGCTCTCTGAACATGGAACACAACAGTCCTGCACCTCCTTCAGATCCAGAAGTATGTTTTCCATATATCCACAGACCCATCCCTTAAACCTGAAGTCCATATAAAGAATCTTGAAGAAATTAAAGTATTGATATCTCGACATCTTGACCAAACACACACCACCTCTTGTTTGTCTTTGAACTGGTCTCTCCTGATTTAAATATTATACTTTTTTTCCCCTCTTGCTCTCTCTTTTGGTGTTTTAAGTGGACATTTGCATATGGGGCTTGAAAACACTGATATTTGTCTTTGTATGACTTGAAATAAGAAGTCCAGGGCTGGTTATGTGCTTTACAAATGTTGATGAGAGAGCTTTTCTATGACAGAGCAAAAAAAGCACAGAGCGGAGCACTTCAGTTGAACAGTTGAAGAGAAAACCTGGAAAAAACAACCAAAGTAAACAGGATTTTTGCGTCTTTGAACCCAAGAGCAGCAGCAGCAGCAGCACGTTGAATTGTATTTTGGACTAAAGCGGCATCGTGCCTTCACAGGACCGTACGTTTGACCTCGCCGTGACCCCGGCTGTCCGTAAAAACCTCTCTGAGAACAGACACCTTCCTTGCGGATCTGAAGCATTCCTGGCCGGCCTGTTTAATATTCATGGTCGGGACCGGAGGTGGAGGAGGCGGGCGAGGTGGGGCGGTTGTTGGATTGTGTGGGACGTCCCGCGGAGCTGGAGGGGGTTTTGAAGTGTCCTTGTGTTACTGTTTGTTTGAGGAAAGGCTTAGCGGCTAAAAGGCTGCGACACTCCAAAGAACACTGAAGGTCAGGGAGAGGGAGGGGGGAGGGCTGGGGGTGACTTTTACATGAGGATCCACTTAAGCCACACTCCCCACGCTGGACTTTGACCCTCTGTTGTGACGGTTTGGAGCTGTATGGATCAGGATTTCTCAAAGACTCACTGCTCCCTCTACACTTAGACCACAGACAGAGGTGTTTCTTTTGCTGTTTGGCCTTTTGAAAACAATGTAAGGAATGACATCTTTGCACAAAAGTATTATTGGAAGCTGAACGTTATTACAAAGCAAAAAGAAGGTCCCGGATTTGATTCAGAGACTGTTTAGAGCAGGGGGTGCCCAAAATGTTTTTCTCCGAGGGCCAAAATGAAAAAGTGCCTATTTTTCGTTATATACATTTGCAATTAATGCTATTTATGCAAAAAAACATGAACAAAAACAAATGTTAACTATGGCACAAGTTTTAATAGAACAAAATCCATTATTGTAGCAATATATCTACAGCACCTACAGTGACTTAATCCCATTCATTAGTTAACTCAAAGAAAATGCGAATATAGATCATTGTAATAGTGTCAGTTCGGCATCAATTCTCAATTCTCGTTCTTCAAAGTCAATTTTTAACATGTACCTTTGTTGAAGCCAACGACCTTTGCAATAAAAGTTGGAAAAATGGTAAAGTACAACGCTCTGTGATTGAAAAATACCAAGACGCCACAACAGTATTTCCTTTACTTTGCAAAAGCAGTGAAACAGCGCCCCCAATTTGACGCTGGTGGCCAAAAAAAGTGTACTGCAGCCATATTTACCATTGAGAATGAATGGGAGAGAGCTAGTATAACAGATGTGGACACAAAAGTAGGTCACCCTCTGACGGGGCAACGTAATTGTTCCGGTGGGCCAAACTTTGGGCACCCCTGGTTAAGAGATTGCATGTTCTCCCCATGTCAGATTGGGGTTCCATTAGGTGTTCCATTTCCCCTCCAACTCAAAACATCACTGAACTAGACAAGTTTGATCATCATCTAAATCTCCGAACCTGGAGATGGTAAAATGTAAGGTTTTGATTTGATTGGAAGCGCGAGAAACCGGAGCACCAAGAGGAAGCCTGTGCGGAGAGCCTGCAAACTCTACATAGAAAGGCCCCACCAGGTTAGCATCAAGCATAGCCCTTGTGAAAACTAATTAGTGAGTCCCACAAAGTCAAAAACACAGTAGAAGACCTCTCTTTCCTGCTGCGCCGACAGAATGATGCCAACTCGGTTAATTGCACAAAACTATAGCTTCACCAAGCTCCACCGACTGCCATCTACGCCCAATGGTGGTTTTCTCACCAAACCCAAGTGTCCTTCTGTGTGTAAAAACCTGCTCGACCAGGAGATCATCGTGTTGGTGTGAATGGGCCTTAAGATCTCTACCATTGGCCACTACAACCGGCTCATGTTCTTAAGCATGTTCCTCTGGGAGACGTAAACACATCTTCCACACTCTCCCTTCATTACATCACGGTCTTAGTTTATCCACTCACCGCACTTTGCAAAATGTCCGTCTCCTTTTTTTTCCCCCTTTCACTTTTCAATTTTTGGAGCTCATCTACTGACAGAAAAATATCAGCGCCCCACAGATTAGCACTGACCATTTCGCTGAAGCTTCCGGGGCAGACAGCTCTATCCCGCAGCTTTTGTCTATGTCATTTGGCCGGGCTGATAGCGCCCGCGTCCATTCAAACGCCGCGCACTCTCCGGTGTTCACAAAGCGCTTCATTTTCTCGGCCCATAATTAGCCACAACCTCCACACAAAAGCGCCCGGACAATGAGGAGCGTTCGGCGGCTTTCACCGAGCGCCCAAACAGACCTCACTGACGACAATGGAGCGGGCTAAACGCTGGCATCGCACCCGTGTCTGTTTGCGTCTGCTCATGAAGACGTGATCGTTCCGTGGAAGAACTGGTTTGACAGACTAGGATGCAGCTAACTCACACAAACTCCTCCGCCCGCTGCACGTAGAGTCATTATTAGGGGAGTAAAAGTGTTGTCTGAGACGATACATCTGACAGCTCTGGTGGGCGGGATCGACAAACCGAGTACAAAGACATGAAAAGAACTAATGACACCGACATAGACGTCTGAGGGAAAAGCGACATCTCCGTTCAAATCAACAGAACTAAACTCGTGAAAAAAGTTCCAAAAGTTGATCTGACTGATATGGGATTTGTGAGAGTCTTGAGAGTTTGCATGGTGTGCTACATATGTGCATCTGTGATTGGATAGATAAGAAACTTAAAGAGAAATGATTGGCTGTGAACCGGTTTCCAACAAAAAGTATGAGCGACTGGGTGGACGGAGTACGTTGGCACCATGGCATGAGTCTTTAAGGTTTAAAGCAAAATCCAAATTGACGATTGAGTTCTCCTATTTCAGTATTTTTGCACACTGCATAACCCAATCCTGTTTAAGATCTGAAGTCCGCTCTTTCTTTGGCTCCGTGATGCATGTTAAAGTCAAACATCGGCTCTGGTATCCTAAAGTGTTTTCAAGAAGGAGCATGGCCTGGAGCCGGCCAACCTGGGCAATGTATGGAAGAACACAAACCAAAACCAAATTAAAAGGAAGGCCATACTTTAAAGTTAAGATCATTCAAAAACTGACTGATCAAACACTTTTGTTTTGATAAGGGAACATTGAAACATGGCATGAAAGCTAATTATAATGTCCAATTCATCACAAACCACTCAAAACAATTGACCAAACAGGGCTGGGTACCGTTAAACGATACCATTCTGGTATCAGAAAAGAAGCTAAGGTTCTACTTGTATCTTGTATGTACGTATATGTGTGTCTGCTTGTCTATTTCGGGTTTGTTTGTTTCTTTCATCCTCCTTCTCTGCTCTCCAAATCACATAATTATTGATCCCCCTGTCTCTTTTTAATTTATCTATCAAAGAATAGTAGTATTTACTTACTTACTTACTTACTTTCAATTAATTTAGTTTTATTATTATTATTTTAATATTATCTAATTGTTATTGTCTAATTGTTATTTTGTTATTTTGTTATTTTTTCCTTTCTTCCTCAAGCGCCAGCCTCTGACACCCACCATGGCAATTCCCATAATCAATATTACTAAAATTCATGCGCACACCCAAACACACTCTCTGTCCAAGGGAAAAACAAAGAGAAAAAAAATCTATATAATGAAAGCAAACCTGTGTCTACTCTTGTTGTCTTTGTCTCCCCACCCATCAATGTATGCACATCCTCTTTCTTCAACTGCCGTCTCGTTTCGCCCTGTTTAACAGAGCCGTTTAGCTCGGCTGCCTTTGTTTGTATTTGTGTAAAAACTAAAAAAAAAAAAAAAAGATTCTACTTGTAGTATCGAAAACAAGAACCAAAGGAAAATCGTATATTAATTAATTATTATATAATCGTGATTATTCCCCATTTTTTCCACATTTCTTGGAGATGAACCCGATATTGTAAATTAGCAGATCTTTCACACATTATTGTTCTGTTTTCTGGTTCTCGACCACAAATATTCTAGGTATCGAATGAAGTATTGTTCAGGTATCAGTATCGAACACCAAGTATCGTTAAATGCACGTACTGTCCATGTACAGGTGTATATAAATATAGCAATGATGGTTCTATATGGGGCAGCATCAGACGGCAGCAACAACCTGTCACCATTCCATTCCATACTTAAGAATGTACTATAAGACAGTATTCCAAACCTGTTTTTGTACCAAAGACAATGTAAACTTATTTCCTATGTTTGTACCTTAATTGTACCATAATGAGCTGGTCTCAGAGAACAAACCGGAATGTAAAAGAACGGCAGCTGTAAAGTTTGTAAATACGTTTAAAGGGGTAGGCATAAGTAAGCATTGTTTGCTTCAGCCTACTCCCTTTTGGGCATTATTGTGTTTCTTTTCTTTTGTAACAACTCGGAACTTGAAATTGCTCAAATAAACTAAACTAAACTAAACTAAAAAAAAAAGTACTGGTATCGAACAAAGTTTAACAGTACCCAACCCGATTAACTAACCCGGTCACTTCTACAGAGCTGTGTTGGTGACTGGAGCTCTGTGATGTATCCGTGGGCACTAACATGTATTATCACAGGGTTTTGATTGATTACACTTGGATTCCTGTTCACTTTTACCCCCTTCACTTCGCCCTAGGTAATTACAACACAAATATTCCTTCTTTCTGAAATACACGCAGTATTATATATTTCTGAAACAATATAAATAAACATAAAAGTCTTGTAACAAAGTAGCTAGTGGAACAGATTTCCCCCCTGTTGTCCATGCTGGGAGCAGGTCTGGAGCCGTAGGAGGCTTCAGGAGGCTGTGCAGTCTGCTCTCCACCATCTCCAAGGAGACCCCACGTTCAGGCATGTTCATGTGGGAGGAATGGCCCGCTCCCAGGACCACAACGCTCCACAATACAGTCTGAGCCTTCACGCGCTCAGCTGTTCTCCACATTACAGAGATTCCACTCTCAGGCCCAATTTACGCTCTCGTAAAACTCTCCTCGACAGCCAAGAGTTTTGGTGCACTTTGGTGAATGCATTTAAATGAAAAAGAGACAAGTCAAGTTCCCTTTTATTTCTCTACCGGAAAATCTATGTGTCCAAAGGTTTATCATTTTGCATTATCCTCATCCTTAGCGATTTTGACGACACAATCCAAGGCTGTCTACAGAAATAGCTTATTACCTCAAACCTCTAGTTTTCATATCACATCCGTCATGGCCGCCCTGACCCCCGGACACCGGCCAGACCCTGTCAGCACGAACACTTCCCCACACTTCACTATCAAACATGACGCTCGCTCTATTTCCAAGTGCCCCTTTGGGAACGGCCTCTCCGGGAGCCCTTGTGCGTGACGGAGGTTTACAGTGAGCGCTACCAGCTGCTGTCAACAGAACCTAGCTTCAGCGCGCAGCGGGCTAACGCTAACACGGACACGGGCTGTGGCTCCGACTCATTTGGTGTGAGTGTTTACAGGCTGCCCCGACGGGACGGGGGAAAAAGAAAGGCTGCTGTAAGTCTCAAGGCCGTGCGAATGTGGGGGGGAGGAACTGGGCTGAGACGGAGGAGCTGCGGCCTTCAGAAGTCTGCTTTTAATTGGAAATGCTAAAGTTAGAGCGGTCAAGCTAACGTGCCAGACTTTGAGCAACAACCTGACTTAAAATCTAGGACAAGAATAATGTTCAGAGTTAGCTTTAGCAGATGAAAAGCACGTTGGAAATGTGGAACAATTGTATTTAAAATATAGTTTCATTTCGACTTAGCCCTGAGTTAGTGTAGTCATTAGTCTAGACCTGTTACATATTTGATTCTTAACTTTATGAGACGTTATTTTCTTCGTGGACTCAGAACTGGTTCAGTCTGAATATCCTGGTTTTATCTTAAAAGTTTCCTCATGAAACAGTTTAAATTCTCCAGGTGGTTCACTTTGCCTTATAGGTTTGTTTTAAACCTGTAAGATGTAAGTTTACTCATGGATTAAACATGATTTACTACAGAGTTTAGTAAAGGTACTACCTGCCAATAAATGTATGGATCACTGATTTCATGACGTGATTTATGGCTCTTTTACTGAGAAATCTCTGGTCAAAAATACTCTGACTAGATTATTTGAAAAGGGGCAGTGCGATATAAACAGAATGTTTAAAGCTACACACATTGATGTCTTTTTGAATTGTTTTCATCAGTAAGTAGAGTAGAGAAGCCTGCTTTGGTCCACGCCCTCACCATTGAGCAACATTTATTTGTTTAACTGCAACTTGAATGCCTCCCTCTCACAGTCTGTCGGTGCTGCTGTAATCATGAGGAGAAACAAAGACCTGATGGCTCTAGTAGATGTAGGATAAAACACCGTGGACTGTTTTAAATCCCGTCTTCAAACCCACTTTTATTCTCTGGCTTTTAACACCATGTGAGTTGTGTGGTCCTCTGTGTCTTTTATTTGTGTGGTTTTATCTATTTTTTTTATTTTTTATTTTTTAATGTTTAAATTTTTATTGTTTTAATGTTTTATTCTTATTGCTTTAATTTTCTTGTGCAGCACTTTGGAAACTCTTGTTTATGAAATGTGCTATAGAAATAAAGTTGGATTGGATTGGTTGGATTAGGATTATTAAACAAACGGACATTTCATGAGGATTTCAGCTGCATCAGAGCAGGTCTGTCAGATGTTCAGTTCATGATCTTTTTCTAATCTTCTGCCATGATGCTAAATCGTTAGCTGCTAGCTACTGTTGCTTCAAACATTTGCGATGTCTTGCACGTGTTTGTGTTTACATGGTGCTGGTGCATATCGGGGTGAGTTGGGGGGGTGTGCTGCGAGGTGAGGGAGGTGCGGCACAGGTCTCCCTCTGTGTACGCTGCTGTTTGCGACAGTGGCGCATCTAGCAATGCAATGTGGGAATGCAACCATGCCAGTCCGGCAAAATGGGATTGCTTAGAGTAGCTTTAAAAAAGCCAGAATTAGCCCGAAAGGCTTTTCTTCTTTTTTTTCAAATATGTAGTGCTCATGTTGCACAAAAAGTCTATTTTTCATATTAAGAAACCAGCCTGATAAGCCTATCTGATCCAGTCTGATAAGCTTGTTACTGTTCTCTGTTGTACTACACTGTCTCTCCTTATTTAATTTGCTCTTCTGCTTCTCTGTTGGATTATCGTGCCAATACTGGGTAGTTTAATGCTTTATTTTTTACAATTATCCAAGAAACTTTAAATAGACTCTCAGTTGTCCATGAGTTTTTGAAGTTGAGGATGGGTTAGAAAAGACTTGGTCTATGGCAGAGTCTGCCCACTTCAATAAGAGTGGTTGTCTGCTCTAAGAAGGATGACTTCTATTCCTGCTCCGACTGAACAGTGTGAGTGAGTGTGAAGAATCCCCCTCTACTCAAACAACCCAGTCCAAGTTGACGACCATAGAAAACATCTACAATATTATACAATAGAGGGACTGTTTTAGGCCGGCTGTGTGTAGAAATAAAACTACCACAATCAAAGAATACAGACTGTAATTGCTACTGACAAAAATGTGCCTATATCTCTCTGACTGCCCTGGCATTGCACACACATGAGCACCAGCCCCTTGCTCTCCTCTTGTCTGACAGCTCTCGTGCTTATCGCCGGCCAGCTTCCATCGGGAACAGATAAGATTGGACTCCCCTCAACCAGATTACGTGCTTGTTTCTTGCAATTACCCTGCTTCCTAGCCAAACACGCACTTCTAATCTCAAACTTGTGCAGCGAAAAGTGGTGGGAAAAAAAGTTGCAGAGAGAATCCTTTCTTTGTGCAGCCAACCCTCTCCCCGCTGCAGATAGCCACTGGTGATAAATCACTGCAAGGTCTTAGCCCGATAATGAAAAGGTATTGAGCTAGCGTTGGGTTAGCAAGACCGCGCCGAGTGGAACAACTATATTATGGGCTTGTATTTATTACGTGGAGGGGGCGATTCGATTTTCCGCGACTGAATTTTTGGGCGAAGTTAGCTGTTGTCAGCACTTGAGGGGGCAGACGGCAGAACAAGTCCACGGTCCTTTGCTCTAAGCCTAAAGCCCTCCGCGAAGACGGATTATGGAAATGGGAGCCAGGCTAAGAGGTACCTTCCCCTGGACTCCCCGCGGAATGCTGACTTCTACTTTTCCTCCCTGGATAAATTTATTACAGATGATCAGATGCAACTAGCAGACTGCCTGGACTTCCAAAACAACCTAAAGCAGAGGTTCTCAAGGCCTTCACAGCTGCCGAAAACTAGAAAAATGACGCAGAGAGGATTAATACCAGGTCTAACCAGAACTAGCGCAAAGCTGAATCAAATTAGAATCTGCAAGCTCATGTGTAGACCATGAACGTTACTCCAGGCAATTCAAAGTGCCTCACACGATACAACACTTCACATGCACACCTAAACAGAACAGTGTGTCAGCATGGATTTGAACATTGTCAGAGGTATGAGTATCATTCAGGTATGGGTACTGTAAACCAAGTATCGGTAAAGTAATGGTACTGGGGGGGGAATGAACGGTACCCAGCCCTAGTCCTGACTCTAAGACCAGCAGGAGACCACTCCCTGAGGTTCTCAGAGCTGATATGGTTCTAACACAGAGATGTAGTTGATCGTCACGTTGCGACAGGAAGCACTGGGCTAATATGGTCCATGGTCCTATGGCTCGAGTCAGGACTGGAGCAGCAGCGGTCTGGATGTACTGCAGCTGACTAACAGTTTGTTTAGAGAGGCCAGTGAGCAGCCGCTACAGCAGTGTAAAGCATTAAGGCTGATGTATGCTTTAATTTCATATGTATAGATTAGTAGGTTCCAAGTTTAGTTACTGTCACTGCATTTATGCTTCTACACGCATACAATGTCCAGCATGGATTATCGAGAGTTACCACCAGGGGACGCTGGGAGATTGATCCAATTGGGAGATGAAGAGCTTGGACCAAAACAACATGTTTTTTTTTACTCCACCATTTACTGAAGCATAGTCAAGAACATGAGGTAACACAGTGGTGGTTGATCTGCAAATGGGTCAACTTTTTAGAAGTTCTTGTTCTGCTTCACCTGTTAGAGTCCCCGGCGGTTAGCTCACGTACTGCTCTGTTGCTGTGACTCTGGATAAAGAAAGCGTCTGACGAAGAGCAAGACTGAATCACGGACAGGAAGCTACATGCATATCCGTATTCACTTCAAACAGAAATGAGCATAAATGAGGCTTTAGTCTTTGCTTTAGTCTTTAAGTCTGATTATGATCTTGGTAATGTTTTTAGAGGGTAAAAAAAAACAGTTGGTTTACAGTGGCTATTGAAGTTCAGGTCTGAGTCCATAACATTTCCAACATTTTTCGGTTTCAGAGTGAGACATTCAAGGTGACTTATAGCACTTTCTCTTTGCTGTTGTGGGTCATGTCCATGAACACTGGTGCCTTCATTACAGTTTCTGTTTACCAAGAAGTAAAGTACGACTAACTTTATTATATAGAGGCATTGATTCCGTGCTTGTAGTAGCTCCAACATTAAATCTAATTCATCTTACGTATGTTCAAGTGGTGAGGAGCTTCCACTTAGCTCTAACTCAATATAGTTGCAACTGCCACAGCAAACAAACACAGCAGACGGTGCAGACAGGGAAGGGACTGCAGTGATGAATGCTCTACCACTAAACCAAAGACTTTAACACATGCGTTTTTTCATGTGCCTGAGATTGTCTGCATGAGTTCCAACAATCAGATGGTAAACATTTTGAGGCAACGTCCCAGCTCATCGGCTCAGTACTTTGAGGCTTGCGGTTCAAAACGCAATATTGACTACACTTCAAGGAGTCTCCTCTTCTGCTACAAAGGGGTAAAAGTTAGGAACATGACATAGACTCAAAAGTAGACAAACTAAAGGAGCCGTTTGGATTCTACAGAAGCCCAGCACCGTCTAGAACAAGCTCTTCTCTTTCATCCAGGTCGGCTCTTCTTTGCGTCGTCTCACCCATCATCCCCTCTCCCCGTCTAATCAATGCACTGCTGCAGCCGCCTAATGGGCCAGCAGTGCACCTCAGTCATTAGAGTGTGCAGCTTACCAAATGAGCTGCGCCGGCCTGAACTAAGCACTGAAAGTAAATAATTTCCCAGACTAATGAAACTTTGAGAAATGACCGAGGTGAAGCTATTGATCAGGAACTGCCGAATGAACCAAACCACAACAAACCAAGGAGGTGGACTCCATCACATTAGGGTTGAACAACTTCTGCCCTGCGTACACTGGATGATTTTTCATAAGAATTTTAGATGTCACATTGCAACACGTGGATATTGTAAAATCGTGAGCTGATTTTGCTCTAATTTTTTTTTTTTTTTTTGCCTGTCTCACTGGATTTCACACACAAGGTTCACGGTTTAGCTAACAGAAGGATCCTTTTGTGTGCCTTGGTGAGATTTTGTAATGTTTGCAGAGTTTCATTGCTAAACTGGTGAACGTACAGCAGCTTATGTGTTTGCTATAACAGAAGATGTCAACTCTGTTTCAAGATGTTTTTTTTTCTCATGAAAGAGGAATCACACGTTGTATAAATATTAGGGGAACACACCCCATATGAAAGGCCGAACATTCAGTTAAAATGTTAGCCCTCGTAATAACACTCATCCAAAGTATAATTTAGAGTTTGGTTAAGCCATGTAGACTCGATTGTCACTTGATCTTGGAAAAAGAAACCACCATTCCTCCTGATACAACAGCAGCTTCATACGCATGGGGGCGAAGGAGCCTTACCGTGATCCGCTCATCCCGGTCATCGATGGTAAGGCCGTCCTTCTTCCAGGATATGGTGGGTTCCGGATGCCCGCGTGGAGGCTGGCACTCCAGAACCGCCGGCTCTCCCGCCGCTACGATCACATCTGCGGGGTTCTGCCGAAAGTCGTCTCGTAAAACTGCAAAAAGACGAAGAGAGGTCTGTTAGGAAATGTCATCCAATGTGCTACATTCATGCACGTTAAGCGCAGTCTCTCACATTCACTCACGATGGCCATGTAGAGCAGGTATACTTCAAATTTGTAATGCACATTTGACACATCTTTTAATCCCTCTGAGGAAGCCTGTCAAGCCAAGGATAGATTTTCTCATCTTCTCTTATATAGATCTCAAGTAAAGTGTGCGATCAGGAAAACTAGACTGTCATTAATGGACACTCCTCGAGACAGAGAGATGAAGAAAAGATCCATGAGGTGGCATGGAAATAGTCAAACTCAAACCAGCTGACTGCTCTGTGAGAGTGGTACCAACAAAGCCGCCAACCCGGCATTCTGAGAAAATCACATCAGAGAGTCCTGTGTCTCCATTCTTCAACCAGAAAAACAAGAAAACACCAACAATGTGATTCTTTACAACACAAAACCCAGACCAAACAAAACACTAGTCCAGCATAAATAGGTCCTCAGTCTCGAAGTCTTGAGAGCGACTGTCCAAAACCAATATCCACATTTTGAAATCAATATGAAAGGATGGAGCCAGCGGCGGTAGATAAGGGGGCGATGTGGTTATGTGTGTGTGTCAAATAAATGTTGTCATTACCTTAGCCCCAGATCAGACATGTTTCTCGGAGACCACCTGGGCCTGACTCTCTGGCGGCCCATTGGGTTTTGGAAACACTGGTCCCTCATACCACGGCTCTCCCATTGCCGAGCTGAATTCCTTCTTTATTAATTGCGTGCTTCCTTCGACACAATCTCCCCATCTGGCAGCGTGCTCTACACCGGCGCGGAACATTTACATTATCGGCCTCCATCAGCCCCAGCAACGACCCTCCTTTTCATTACCTCTTCCCCCCCTACACACACACACACACGCCGCTGAATTAATATCTACAGACACACACCCAATCTGTCCTCGCCTCTCCATCATGGCCGCCTCATCTCGCTGTCACGCTCGTGTTTACATCGGCGACGGGGGAAGTCTGTATTAAAACCCCGACGGGCCCAGCGCTGATACGATCGGGAGGTAATCTGCATCGATTCACGGTGTTGAAAGTGGAACAGACGGACAAGTACATTTTTATTAGCGCCGGGAGATAGCGCCGGCGAATAATAAACTGGTCCAGGTCGAGTTAAAGCAAGAATCCAGGTTACATGGGAAAAACGAACTGTATGTTAAGATGATTCAGGACGTCAGAGAAGTGAAATTGTCCAAGCTGAGTGATTAGTTGAAGACAAAATATTCATTTGTAGAAGCAGGAGAAAGAACGGTCAAAGTAAAACGTTTTAATGGGATACATTGTGAACTGTATTAGCATTTAGAACAGGGCTCTCCAAACACTCACTCTTTCTCTACACTCTTTCTCTTGATGACTCAAATTTTAGATGCATTTTGTTCCGAACATGCTGGACCCAATCTAAGAACAGCTGGGTCAATAATATTGTAAGGACTAAATTCAAGTCATTTTCTTTTGAAATACCATCTTGGCTGCCAATGCTCCAGGGTGAACTCCACCTAAGTCGCATTAGTGTCTTTGAGGCACAAGTAGCGCTCCGAGGTTCTTCTTGTGTAAAAGTAGCTCGTCGAGTAAAAAGCTTTGGAGAGCCCTGATTTAGAAGTTCATATCTAAGAAAAGATGTTGTTATTGTGTTATTGCAAAATGGGAAAATTGGGAAGTTGCGAAGTATGCCCGATTGTCGAGGGGATAAGGACTGACTTCAACCTACTCCTTATCAAATAAGATCATCTGTTGTTTTTTTTATTGAATTATCCTGTTTTCATTTACAGTACAGGCCAAAAGTATGTCTTGGATTTTCTTTATTTTCAACGTTATTAACACACTACGATTCTCATTGAAGGTGTTAAACTATGAATGATTATGAAGGAAACAAAAACAGCTGAAATAACTCCAAAATTGCCGACCTTAATTCCTGGCCTTTTCTCCATGAGCTTCATAAGGTCGTCTTCTGAGATAGTTTTCAACATGTTTGAGAAGTCCAAACCATTTCTGTGACCACATCGTGAAGCTCACTGAGCAAATGTTAAAAGTGTGAAGCAGTGATCAAAGCGACAGGCGGCCATTTGGAAGGATTTATGTCGACATTTTTTTTTGTTTAAAACACAATTCCCGTTGCGTTCTCTTATAAATGAACGGCTTCAGAGAGAATCTACCATAGGAACAGTTTTGAAATGAAAGGAAAAACGAATACATAAAAAAAAAGCGTTTGCAAACTTTTGGCATGTACTGTAGACACAGACTTTATTCGACTTGACGTTTCTGGGCCTAACCGAGTCTCTTCTCCAGAGCATTTTTGCCTGGTGACTGGGAGTAATCTCTCCCACCTGTGCACCTTTGAGTGTCACTGTCTACTTCCAAATCCAGATGGGAACTCCTGTCACAACATTTAGCTCTGGAGAAGTCAAGTCATGCCCAGCTGGACCGATTCTTCAAACTCTGATAAATCCTTGACACATTAACCCCTTAACGCCTATTGGTGCAAATTGACGACATACCTCTTCTTGCAAGACTGTGGCTAAAATAACGCATGTTCTCCCTTGATGCCTGTTTGCACATCCATGCCGTACCTAGGAACGTTTTGCAAGCACTAGTTTCTCGTAGGACCGGTCAGAGAAGGAACCACAACCGGGTCATGCTAGCTATTTAGCGGAAATAGCATTTCTGCAAATCGAGGCAGCAACTTTGATGAAATCTTCTAATGTAAGTTGAGTTGTGCTAAAATAAAATGTATCAGCTCCTCGTTTCCATCTTTAGATTATTGATTGGAATGATCAAGATTTCAGTACGTCGTAAATTTGCAACATCAGGCCATAAAGGAAAACTGCAGTAGCTCCATCTGGTGGCCACAGTGACCGCATTTTAGTAGTATTTAGATTTACTACAGTGCGTGTTTTAGAACATGCCATTCTAGTGAAATTCGATAATCATTGTAACAATAACATACAGGATATAAAAAAAAAGTTATCCTTTTTCTACACAGAAAAAAATGAAACCGTTGGTGTTGTTTGGACCACAAACAAGAGTTCCACGTCCGAAAATAATCTGCAATTATAATATAATTTGCAAATAAGTAACGGTAAATAGAGGTATCTGATGCACAATGTATAACAAAACCTCAGGAAAGGGAGTAAAATATGATAATGATATGATAAAAAGAAAAGTCAGATTCCCCAGTGTTAGGATCATTAGTAGCTTTTCTGTGCAGCAGGTTCTTATTATTCAGTAAATCCACTTTGTTGTAACTTGATAAATAGGACACCGAAGGAAGTCTAGGTGTTGGAAGTACATTTTTCACAATAGAAAGAAAAAAAACAGTTGTCTCGCAGTTTCCCTACACACTTCGTGCAAATAAACATTGGCTAAAAGCATCTGTGACCACACACAAAGCCGACGGCCAGGATTTCATCTGCAAATAGAGCAACAGAAATGATCTCCTGACGTCTTAAAACCTTGGGCTTCTGCGAGATCAAAGCCAGCCACCCCTCGCCTACTGACAGCTACAAATTCCTCCCTCAGCGCTCTAAGCACTTAATTGGTCACTACTGAGCCAAGACCCTGCCTGCCCGGTGCTTCTTGTAACTTTGGAATCCGTCCGTCAGAAGGACAAAGGTTTCCCTAATGGCCTCGCGCAGCCTCCTCCTGTAATTGCGAGCAGAAAGAAAGAAGAACGTCTGGGCGCACGGCACAACACCAATTATCGCGGGCCTTCATTTGAGCGCTGCGAGGGGGGGGGGTCCGAGCGCGAGTCACGGCTGCAGCTGCGCGGAGTGAGATCATTGGGACGCGGAGACGGTCGCGCTGGAATGTAAGCAACCAAACATCCGATCGGAGCAAACAGGCCGCACGCGCATGAGGTCAACGTTAGCGGAGAGGCTGCAGCTATACGTGTGGGGAAATCATGACGATGTCTTTCCTTTTGTCGGGGACCGCGCGCATTTCAGCAACAGCAGACAGAAGATAATAAGAATCACTGGAATAAGCAAGTAATTAAAATTCAACAGGGATAAGGGGGCTTTTTTGCTTTTGTACACCTGGCTGTACTGAAGAAATCGGGCAGCGGATGGTCTTACACATCCACTGGGGGAAAACAGCACCAAAACCTGTGTAAATCAGCAGCAATATCACATGACCACTCTGAGGGAGACTCCAGGAAGTGAGCAGTCAAAAGTGTGAGGTAGGATAACAACTGGTTTGGTTTGTATTAACATTAGACGGCCATATCCACCTTATTAGTATTCGACAATCGCTCTTATTCAGGACGTAAATGCACCATTCTTTTTTCTTCAATCTCCCAGACATTTTGAGGAAAAATCGAGAAAGCAGTTTGCTATATTCTAAGTACAGTATTCAGATATGTTCATATTTCCACACTATGGCCAGTACTTTCCACATAGCTAACTGGACTGCCGAAACGATTGGATAATTTACTTTAGGATGTTGAGATCCCCTCCTGGAACCGCCACCTTAACGTGGTGGAGGGGTTTGAGGACCCGAATGATCCTGGGGGCTCTGTTGTAGGAGCCTTGTGCCCCTGGTAGGGTCTCCCATGGCAAACAGGTCCTAGGTGACGGGTCAGACAAAGAGCGGTTCAGAAGCCCCTTATGAGAGACCAACAGGCCCGGTTTGAATCGTGAGGCCGTCCTCCCGTGGACCCACCACCTGCAGGAGGAGCCATAGGGGCTGGTGCAATGTGATTTGGGCAGATCCAACAGCTGCCCCCACGACCCGGAAACGGACAAGTGGAAGAAAATGGATGGATGGTTTTTGAGATGGGCAAAATTATTGACCTCTTTTATCTGACCATAACAAGTTCCGTTGATAAGACTAGATTATCTGGCAATTCTTTTAAAGGAACAGGCCACCGTTTTTTTTACATGCTGAGATATGTCTGGTCTTTGTGCGTGCCCAACTTCACCCCCGTTTGGAGCTACATGAATATGCTGGGAGAGGCCAAATGCTAACAACATCTTTGGTCTTTTTGCATGACTGAGCCCGCGCACAAACACCAGACAGGTACGCATCAACTCGTCTAAACTCAGGTAAGAACATATCTCAGTATGGAAAAACGGTGACCTGTTCCTTTAAGTGGAAGTAATAGGTCAAATGAACTAACGCACTAACCCCTCCTGCAGTGTTGTCAGAGGGGATGGTATGAAAGCTGAGATAGGGCAAAGGTGGCTCAGTGAGTACAGTCCTTTTCATATACAAAAGCTTGATCAATCAATTCTGTCAATGACTCAAGTGTGATAATATTGCTGTAGATGAAGAAAGATATCCCACATCCACCGAATTTGAGGATTAGAAGATTTGAGGTGCTGAATATGATTTTTGTTATTGGAGTTATTGCAAAGTGAGATCTGTTTTGGGTCTCGGAGTGTTCTTGGTCTGGCACACTTGTCCCTGGCCTTTATCTCCTCCGTCAGCTTAACACTGAGGTCAAGCAAAAGTGGTTGTAAACGGACTTAACCCTCCGTGAACTCTTTAACGAAGCCCTCTCTTTATCTTTGCTACATTCTCTTCTGTAAACTCACTTGCATATCTCTCGCCCCCCCCCCCCCCCCCCCGTCTTCCTCCCCTCTCTGGGAATCAGCGGGACAGAATGCACCAAGTTTAAACACAGCCGCGCTTTATTGACCGGCCGAGGCCTGCGGGGGGGGGGAGACCTGGCATGGGGCGCTGTTTACACCGACGGCGTCCTGACCTCTGGTACCTCCATGCCGCTCCGCTCCCCCCCTCGACCGGCGCATCTTTGTCTTCCAAACACAGCTGGGAGCAAGGCACATCTGCGCATGGAAAAGAAACTAACTCCTCGGGGAATTTAGTGGAAGGGGGGGGATTCGGAGAGACTTCCAGACAGACTTGCAGACAGACAGGAGGACGCTAAGTCTGGATGGGGGGGGGGGGGGGGGGGGGAGTCTTGAGAGAGATTGCGGAGCGTGTGCCGCTAGGCGCTGTCTGGTTGAAATAATGTTCTCAATAGCCCTTGTTCCCGTGTGCCATAAAAACACGGTGTGTCAGAGGTTCATTCGAGGTAACGTAGGTAAAGTGCAACGGGAAAAAAAAACATTTACAGCCCCCCGTCTTCTGTCCCAAACAAGCAAAATCGAGCAAGTAAAGTAAGGCTGCCTGTTGATTTAACCTTCCGTTCTCTATGAGTCTCAACCTGCACAAGCTTGAGCCAGGTTCTTCGTCGTTTTTCCATACTGAGATATGTTCTTACCTTAGCTTTGACGAGTTCTTTAGGACCTGTCTGATCTTCCCCCGTGCCTTCAGTCACGTAAACACAGCGCAGACGGCGTTAGCATTTAGCCTCTCCCTCTCTCCTCTATAGCTCCAAAACAGGTCAAGATAGAAGCTACCAAGCTCTTCCACGTTTTCCCTATTTAAATAGCGGATAAAAGGGGGAAATATATTGTAAGGCGTAATAATACCAGGAGTAGTTTAGCATCCGCACAGTAAAGTGAAAATTACTGCGCGGATTTTGAACTACTCCTGGTATTATTACGCCTTACAATCAGGGTTTCCGTTAGCCGGCTGTAGCCGGCTTTTGGCCGGTTTGAAAAGCAAATGTCCGGTAAAAATAATTTCCACCGGCCAAATTGGCCGACAGTAAAAAAGTGAGAAAAAATATAAAAAATATAAAAAATATATTAAACATGTCACCTAAGTCAGTGACTAACAAAACAAAGTGTTTTCGAGACAGGCCTAAATATTAAAAAAGGTTCAATATTTCTATCAAAAAAGTTTAGATTTACGCCCTTAGCCCGTTTTACAAAGCGCAGTGGAAGCGCCATCATCGCTGTCTGGATATGTAACGCTTTTTCTTCGTGCTTCGTCACATTTTCCAAGAAAACTGCAAACTACAGGTACATTTACTTTTATATAAGTGTGTTAAGAACTCAGCAGCAAATACGTTTGATTAGGATATTCTTGAAACGCGCGTGTGTTAAGTCAGACTGATGCGCTGTCCCGCAGCGGCTCTTCCTGGGAGAGTGGCCGTGTTTGGAGGCGCTTCCCTCGGTCAGTCTGCGCAGACGCCTCGGCTCAGTTACCGGTGTTCGGAGCCGCTCTACAGCGCGGCAGAGCTGGGTCCGTTTTGAATCACTCGAGACTGACTGTTGTGACTTTAGTGCTGTTGATTTGTCTCTCCACAATATTTCAGTGGTGAGGGACTTAATCACTATTTTACACCTGAAGCCACGTCAAAGCGCGGAAGGGCATCTGCAGCCCAGCCCTCGCTGTGCAGCTGGTCAGACCTGGATAAGGACAGCGTGAGGGTCATAGATATCGGCTACTTTCTGTCTGAGTTGAATATGAGCGGTGTATATCCGCGTGACACCTGCTGCTCCACCGTCTCCACGCGCACAACTTCATGTTTGGATTTTCGCTGTTGCTACATTTTTCTCACGTCAGTCTTTTATTAGAAATAGCCGTGTTTTGGGACCCACTAAAGCACTCGTGTAGCTCTGTCTAAATGTATATTGTTGATGATAATAAGCCACGTTCATTATGTATATATTTTTTAATGGCCGGTAATTCTTGCGAATGGCCGACATTTTACGACCCAGCCGGCCAAAGTGGCCGACAAAAAAAAAGTCTAGCGGAACCTCTGCTTACAATATAGTTCCCCCTTTTATCCGCTTAGAAAATCCACATTGTTTAATTTTGTGTAATTATACTTTGTAGTGGAACACTTCACGTAACCATATTTAAATAGAGCTTGGTAGCTTCTATCTTGACCAGTTTTGGAGCTATAGAGGAGAGAGGGAGAGGCTAAATGCTAACCCCGTCTGTGCTGTGTTTACGTGACTGAAGGCACGGGTGAAGATCAGACAGGTCCTAAAGAACTCGTCAAAGCTAAGGTAAGAACATATCTCAGTATGTAAAAACGGTGGCCTATTCCTTTAACCCTTTTGGTCAGGCCTTCCCATCCTCTTTTCTTGAGCGTCAATACCTTCATATTAAACAAAACAAAGTTCCCTAGTTCTGACTCATCAGACTCACAGCAAGAATGCAGCTGATATCCATGAATCATTTTAATAGTGAAATAAAGCAACAATTCCTCTGAACATAATGTAGCAACAATCCACAATATTGAGATCAATATTACACATAAATATGGAAAATCATTTGAAGCTCTCACTTTCTATGAACTTCCCTAAAAATGATCCCCATTCCTGCCACATAGCCACTTAGCTTCATTATGATAGCATCTTATGACAGCACCCTCTGCCCTTGCTGGGAGTGTGAGAGCGCTGTGGCTGTGTTGGGATAATGCGCCTCTTCCAGCGCTCCGTCCGTGGGTCCGGAGCCTGCAGCTGTCCCCCAGCAGATAATGTTTCCTGGGCTGTTACCAGGGAGGTCCGCTCTCCCCACCACTGTTTGCCTAAGTGTGAGTGTGTGTGTGAGTGTGTGTGTGAGTGTGTGTGATGCAGGGGAAGGGAGAGATTTTTGGGGCTTAATTTGTGGAAAAGAGCCAAAGTCACACCTCTCAGCATGAAGACGCCGCTGTGTCCTGTCCTGGAGCTGGCGCTAACGAGGAGGTAATGCTCGGTAAATATGTGCAATCTCAAGTGTCCAAAAACCAAAACCAAATAGTTCTAGGATCCCTTTCCTCAATTAGTTTATTACCACTAATCATCATTCTGCAAAACAAATACATCTATAAATATCAAACGGAAGTGCTCGCCTTGCCATTGTCATTTGGGCAATACATTCAAATTCAAATATTCAAATAACAGAAGCACAGGGAAGGGAGGGAGTTCAGTTCCCTGACAGCCCGGTGTATGAAACAAGTTGCATAAAGCTTTCACAAATAAACGAAACAATAAATGAAAAAAAAAAAGCGTGTTTTGGTTCATTCATATTTTAATGAGCACAAGTTTGTGAGTGTCTTGTCCATGGACACAACAACAGTATTGTTTTAATCAGGGTTTGAACCAGCTTCTCTCCGCTTGGGACATTTAGGTCTCAGTTTTTCTATTACAACTGAAGGCACCAGTTAATTTAGTCATTAAAGAGCGACGCCACAGGTACAACTCTTTATCTTTCATGTTTATTTCAGTTTTAAACGTTTCATTAACACGTGATCTTTCACAGGGAATCATCAAAATGATCTGATCTAAACAAGAAGCTCCATCATCTCCAAGGCCATTTCCGATAACATCTCCACTTAAATCAGCTTCTACAGACTCCCGACGTTCTAGTTTTGCAGAGAGCATGACTAGCTTGATTCATTCATTTTCTTAAGTTTGAATTTGAATCATTTCCGAAACAAGATTTTGACTAAATGCACTTGCAAAGCATTCATGTCAGACACACTTTGACATCTCGACTTCCCCTACAAACCTGCAGTGCATTGCCTTGAGTCGCTACTCCCTCTCCTTTGCTACTGTGCCCACTCAGATCTCATCTCCTCAGCTCTGTCCTGTGCAGAGCCCCGGGTGGCGGTGTGGGATTGACCCCTCCGTCCCGTACGATGGCTGTGTTGGTGCAGCCCCTCCGAGAAGCTTGTCGTGTACGCGCTTTCATTTCCTCCTCACCAAGCCCCATCTGATCTTCTCAGGCCCGGCTTGTGCGCGGCATTAGGTCTTCATTTTCATTACCGTTGGAGGGCTTCTCATTTTCAATTGACATTTCGACATCTGGTTCCAATTTCCCCTGGAACACAGAGCACTCTGGAGAGAGAGAGGGAGAGGTGGAGGGAGGGGGGGTGATAGTTGGTGATGTGGTCGGGGTTTGAAGGCTGGGAGAAGCCTTTCGAAAGTGACCTTTGGCGCGAAGAGAGAATGGGAGACACAATGGTGGCTAATTGTTTTTCGCGCTATTTCCATTTGCCTCCGCTGACATGGAGGCATTTATCTCTGTCCACTTCTCTGTTAAGGATCAGTGATGCTGGAAAGTCAAATAATGCTTTCATGTCTTTGTTCTAAGATTCAGATGTTTTTTCTCCAGATTTCAGCGATGATAGATGTTCAACAAATACAGTGTGATCTTTTATCTGTTACTTATGCTACTTTTGACTAGTATCAGTCAATTTCTCGCTTCGAAAACTGAAAACTTCTTGAGATCTGTAGTTTGAGTCCATTGAGTGAAGCTCTCTAACTTTGTTGTTTGTATGAGCGGTCAACAAATATGATGATGACAAATGGTTTCAGCGAATCACTCATAAACGCTTGGACGTGTATCATTTGTCCCACTATCAATCTCTGTACAGGCAGTTTTATTTTTATTTTTTTTATTGATTTGGGGCAGTTACACGGCCATTTGCATTCCTTTGCACTCCCATATCAGACAGAGTGTGGCGTGGAGTTTGATTTACTCTGCCTGCCTGCCTGGTTACTGTTCTGATCTGGGGCTGCTGCAGTCGGTCAGGTCTAGGTTCAGCAACACTATGTGCCCTGACAACCGGAACATCCTGAATGACCAGGTTATTCCATCCATATGTTTTATTCCGTCATATTCCAAGATGACAAAGCCAGGATTCACGGGGCTCACGTTGGGAAAGAGTGGATCAGGGAGCAGGAGATGGATCGGCAGCTACAGAGTCCAGATCTTAACCCCATTGACAATCTTTGGGATGTGCTGGAGAAAGCTTTGAGCAGCAGTCACACTCTCCCATCATTAATACAAGATCTTTGGACGTTACGGGAGCTTTTTGAAACAACGCCAGAGCGAATGAGCTGGAATCAAAGCTTAAGGCGCTAACACCAAATATTGGTACAAAGTTTACTTATATAATGTACACAACAAAAGAGTGATAAGTGTTAAGATTATGCTTTATTATTATTTGCTTTTAAAATCAAGTATTTTCCTCCCTCTACATGCTCCAGCCATGTCTTAAGGTGCAGAACCCAAACCTTCTCACCACAACTGCCTCTAAAATCCTGCACTGTCACTCAAAAAGGTCTCAAAAAGGTTTAATATGGAAGGTGCAGTTACACGTAAGACCTGAGGTGGCAGTGGTGAGTAGAAAATGGCCAACTTGTCTCTAGCCCCTTTAATAAACAAAACAAAACAAAGCAAAACTAAACAAAACATAAATGTATTGGTTGCCTGTTCCTTCGCATTACAAATATCACCCTTTTAAACGTTCCTTCAAAAACGTGCTATTTCCTCACGGTAAATCTATGTAAAATGTGTTTTTGCTGCTTTCTCCCCATTTCTTTATGAGCGAGTTTCCTCTTTGTCCATCACACTGCTCCTCTCTCCCCCCCCCTCTGTAAATCAGTCCGAGCTGTAGCAGGTGGAGCACTTGCCCTCGGGTGTCTGGTCTGGTCTGGTGGGTGTTCAAAGATCCAGCACTCACAGTTTTGGCCCACCCCACGTCTTTTTCATTCCTTTTCGTTGGCCTGTTTGACCTCACTGCAGCGAAGGGGAGATTGGACACAATGTTGGCAGCCTACAGCCCAGGTACAGCCTCCCCCAACTCGGACCATTTATTTGAGAGATGTACAGTAAACAGTGGTTTCTTACTTTGGCACAATAGTCTAAAGTTGTTTCGTATGCTAATGTTTACTTTCCTGACCACAACAACCCTCTGTGACACTCATAGATATGTCAGCGCTTTGCTAACCTCAGTGTTATCCAAGCTCCAGGCTCTGCACCTGCACTCCCACAATGCACTGGGGTCATGGCGCCCGGTTAGCAAGCAGCTAGCACAATAAACCCAGCTTATCCAGAGTAAATAAACCAAGGACTGTACGCGCACCGGGGGGAGTTTGTTAAAGAGACAATGCAGCAACAAGGACTGTAGTATTAGCGTTAGCAGCTAATGCTATACACACATGTCAAACAGAAGATGGATTACGATGATCTAAGGCAGTAGAGAGGGTAGAGTTAGTAATACTATACTGTAAGCCAAACACGTATGGTTTGTTTAAGTGTTTTCAAGAAAGATTTTTCTGTTGAAAAAAAAACCCAAACATGTTGGCTTCTTTGTGTTCTAATAGAGCAATAGGACCCTTAGGAACCATAGGGTTGCTATTGGTTTTCCCCGTTTTTTGTCTGCCACCCAAAGGAATGACTTGGAATTGTAATCAGTGACGGCGAGAGAACCAAAGTGCTGTTTGTTCATGTGAAAGTACAGACTAGTCACATATTACTCCATTAAGTAGCTGTAGTCAAATGATTGCTGAAGTCAAAATACTGAAGTGCACTCAAGTATTCAGTAGGAAGTATGAATACATTTAAATGTGTTGGTAATAAGCTTCAAAAACATAAAGATTGTACAGCAACATAACAGAAACAATAACCTTCCTTCTTGTCCTGAGCTCTGACGTAAATGTGACATTTTAATCTTTCGGCTGAAAGTCCTTCGCCCTAATGAGGAAACTGTTTGACCTTTGACGATGACATTTACCTCTTTTTATGTTTCATGTCGATTGGCTCATTAATGACAGTAACAGCATTTTCACAGTTTGACAAGAATTTTCATCTGCCCACCTCTTTTATTTTAAGCTGTAGGCTCTGTCTTAAGAAAGTTATCACAGCCAGTGAAAATCCATTGTATGTCAAACAGTTACAATTTCCTTTTTGCACAATCATATTCTTCTGATTTTCTGAGGCTGGTTTGAAAAGTGTTTAACACCGGAGATAATTCGCAATTCCAGTCCCGCGTCGTCAAAGCCAGCGCAGATTTGCACGCGCCCAATCAATTGATTGTGTCATTAACTTTGCACCTTCCTACTCTTAATTCTGTCGCCCAATCACACGCTCCTCCATCTTGCTTCGCTTCTCATCAGGCAGAGCGGAGCGGGAAAAGTAGGCCAAACTCTCCAAGCTTCCACTGTGTTTACTCGCTCTCGCTTCACAAACACGTGCAAACCTCAGGCTCGTTATGTCCCAATTATCTGTGAACCTTAGGCAAACATGTCCCACCAGGGCGAGAGGACCGCTTCCACCGCCTCGGCCCCGCTGCCAGGCACCCGACACAGTCCACCATTCAGCCGCTGTTTGTTTAAGCGACCGCACGGCTTTTCCTCATGTCAGAGAGCGCGGTTACAAGTCTGAGAGGCCGGTCCTGGAGCCTCATGTGACTGACGGACACGGCGACACGACACCTGAAAGTTCAATAAACAAGCTGTGTTGGAGAGGAGCGAGAGGTGGAGGGGGGGGGGCGGGAGAGGCTAAGTGGAGAGCGGATGGCGAAGGAATGTTGGAAAACACACTTCGCTCCAATAAAAAGAAAGAGTGAATCTCATAAAAGTCTATTAGAGTCTCCATGGCTACGGTGAGAGGAGGAGGACATCTGTGTAGGATTAGATGGAGTGTTTTAGTCCATTAAAAGCTTAATTGTGGAGGTAGCTACTGGTAAACTGCTCCTCGCTGCGATGTAAAGCGCTTCTCCTCGTAACGTTTGCTGGATATGCGTTACGGAGACACCTCCAACAATCGCCCGTGAGGCCAGGGACGAACGGGGCTTTGCTTTGGCGACAACTTAACAAAGAGCAGAACATTCAGATGAAGCGTCATGTTTAGAATGAGTGAGTGAGGTTTAAATCCTTAGAGCGGTGGTGCAAACTTTTCCAACACATTCCTAACATCCAAATGAGTCCATTAAGCCTACACCACTATCATTGCTCTGTCTACAATTACGATTGCTACAAAACACGGTGCACATTGTGAGACCCCAGCAACGGATGCTAACACACTATCCGACAATCTGATATATTGGCTACTGAGGCTTTAAAAATGCCACGTTTACAAAATGGAGACAGTGCTTGAAAGTTCTAAAACAGCTTGATTTTTTGTTGTTGAATTGCAGTTTAATTGCTTGCTACTTTTGGGGAAAAAAACTGAAAAGGAGCACTCAGTGTAATTACGAGAAAACTAGCAGAAAAGAACAGACAAGCATGCAACTTTTCCAAATAACGGTTAGAGCGAGGAATATTTGGAATGAGGCCTTTACACGGTCCAATGAAGTTCAGAATAGTCCAGCTTGGGCGGCTCGTACCGCGCACATCTGGATGAGGTACCACTCTTAGCTGTTTTTGGAGAACACATCGTCTGCCCAATGAAATCCAAACAAGCCGAAGCCAAACAACAAAGCTTCACAATGTCGTAGAGTCAGGGCAGGTAAACAAAAGGCAGAACTTGCAAAACAAACACCTATTTGACATACTTGGAGCTTTCCCCGAGATATGAAATGAGTCTTAACTCTTTGACCCACTGAACGCCACTGGAAAACCCTGTCAGGAGCGTTCAAAGGACGAGTTTCCAGATTTTGAGCTTTCTGGACCAGAGTTTAGACAAGCCAAAGCAAACCAGACTGGAAGAACAAGTGAACTCGCAGAAAGCCTCTAACTTGGAAACTTCTTGCAACACATGGCAAGGAGCTAACTACTCAAACTGCATTGGAATCCTTGAATGTGATTACTCAGGTGACAGGTTTTGGCGTGGGACTGTTGGAGTGAAGGCGGATATCTCTTGCATGGGGCTAGAATGAGTAATGCCTGTCAGAGCCGTCTATGGAAGCTCGTCCCGGAGGAACGAGAAGCAAAGGCGGCGGTAACCCATCTGCGTGAAGGTCCCGCGGCGCTGTGCGGGAACAAAAGGTGCAGCTGTAAGGGTATGGTGTCTCAAACGCTACACCTGTACGCCATTCGCAGCCCCATTCTCCCCCCTCGCCACACAAGAGCCGGACAAGGACGGCCGACTGTGGGAAACAAGAGCACGCACTTTCGCTTTCTGACAGCTCCGGTCGCCAAGAAAAATGACTTCTGGTTAGACGATGATGTCGAGATGAAGCGTTGTAGACATCAGTAGTAATCATGCGTGTTGAACTCTGTGTAAAGTTGTTCTTGTGCAGTGAAGGTGCTTTACCGAAACGAGTTCAGTTTTCAAACCAGGGTCAACTCCGAACTGAATAAGCTTCTTGGACGAAAGGCAAAACGTTTCAACTCAAAACAATCCAGTCTAGATGACTACTTTTAAGGACTGCTGCGATGATGGAACACTGTTGATCAAGAACAGAACTCTTTTGAAATGTTCTAAACCTTACTTGATGGATGCATCGATGTCGCTGCACCGCATGAGATTTGGTGATGGAAGACACTGCTACTATTACTTTTTGAAAACAAACCTCACAAAGTTCCAAAAGAAATGAATCCACTTCCTGGGAATGTTAGCGTATTGACTGCCTCATGTTTCGGAGGCGAATTGCCGCAGATAATGGTGGATTCTCCTCTATCTGTTCCAACAACGTGTGAAACCGACTTAATCCTGTGCGGTGTCTATTGCAGGGTTGCAGGTGACATCACAGCGTTCTAAAGGCCTATACTGTTACACAGAGGAAAAATATTTTGTTTTTGAGAACATCTTTGGTCTTGTACAGAGAGATCATGGACCCAGTGACTGATATTAATGATCACTTTGATAGGAAAAACTGGCTCCTGCCCCCCGTTGGTTCTGATGACATCATCATGTTCTTGAACCTGCACGCCAGCAATAGGCTTCTCCATTCAGACTCGCCACAGTCTGACAGGATAATCCCGACACATCTTCATTTGTCGCCAGCGGAAGGCTCATCGTGCCCAAATCCTGTTACCCCCGAAAATCAGGCGGAAACCACACACGGGGCAAGCTGACCATACATGCCTCACGAAACTTCTACTTCACTGACTTATCGACAAGGGACAAGAACGATATGAAAATATGAAAACATGCTAAGCCTCAAAGCACATCGCTACTTAGCAACACCAAAACAAAGTCCGTGAAGTAGCGCGGTCAGACTACGCCACATGGATTTCCCCAAAGTTGTTTTTCCCTAGAGACTAAATGAAGTTCTCAAAGAGTTTTTGGTGTTTCAGATCTTCTTCATCACAAAGAGTTTACGTGTGATGTGATCCAGCCCTTAAAGGCAGTGACTACATTCTGTCATATTGCGACAGCGTGTTTGGTTTATCCACCTCAACTCTGCCCCGTGAGTCGCGTAGGCTCTCCTGATATCCCCCTCTCCGGCCTGACCGCTCGTACGGGGCCCGTCGCTGTCTGTCTGTCTGTGTGGCCCCCGCCCGTGGCCCCCCTCTTCTCCCACAACTTGTGCAGAGATGTGGGGCTTATTAAAACAATCTTCCCAATTAACATTCCTGGCCCCCGGAGCTCTGGGAACCCCCCCACACACACATGACCTCAGCGGCCCCTCTGCGACAAAGACCCTGTGTGTGATGGGGACGCTCTTTCTCAGATTAAATTTGACTTTTTAAGTTCGTTTTCAGAATGTTTGGACCTGTCATTTGTGCAGGACTTGTTTGCCGACGTGAACGACATGTGCAACTACTCAGAATGTTTTTTTTTACACCAAGATTGTGAAGTGTAAAAGTGTGTCACCAAGGGACATGGCGACAGATTGCAGAAACTTCCAATAGAAGGTCCCAGGTTCGATTCCCTGACTGTTGGGACCTTCTTTTGAGGAGTTTGCATGTTCTCTCTAGATCAGGATGGGTTTCATCTGGGAGCATCGGTTTCCATCATCCCTCCTCAAACCACAACAAATGCAGAGGATGACGATCCTGCGCGGGGGGCTTAAACAACAGATTCTTTGTTACCTCAGCCTTTACATTTTACGTTTTAGAATTGGAAATAATGTCCGTGTGACCCTGAGACACAGAGGCCAGGGCTGGATTAGAGTTAGCCTGGGAATGACAAAGTAAAAACAAACCTTTTAGTCTAGTTAAGTCTCATCCCACTTCCTGACTGTGAGATGAATACACTTGTGCGTGCTAAAGGGGTGCAGTAGATTTCTGACACTCAAAAATTCTAAAAGGACACAGTATAAACTCATATATTCATCAGATATGCACCAAAAATGGTATGTATTCATCAAAAGGAGTGAATTGCTTTGTGTACATTGTTTTTTTGTGCAATCCAAAAAGGGCATCCGAGGTACTCCGTGTACAAAAAGGTTCAAAGTCCTTCATTATCATGGACAGCTCATGCGTTTCGACTCACACACGTGTCTTCGATTCAGTTATGGGAATGTAGAGTGATGATGTCATTGCTCTGCTTCCGAGTCCAATGGAAATTTAGCCCTACTCACTATGATGGGATTTAGCTGATTTTAACCTGTTACTTGCCTTCCCCCTGATCAGGGGACTAGGGTTAGGGTAAGGGTAAGGGTTAGGGTTAGGAACGGCAAATGTCATGGAAGTTGTGTTTCACTCACACAGATCTCATACTTAGTTTTAAAAACTGTAAGGTATTGGCTTTCAAATGAGGTATCACACTGGCATATAGGCTGTAAACTCTCCTGTCAATACACTTTTAGATTTGGATATTCATAATCGCTAACCCAAACCCTAAACCTAACCCTAAACTGGCAGGTAGCAGGTTAACCTGTTGTAGAGCTGACTACAAAGCTCTTTTTAAACATCTGATCACAGAAATATTACATTTACTCTGAATAACCTTTAGTCATGCTTTCCTGACATTAATTATCAGATTTTTTATTCAAATATAAAAATGTCATTATTTTGCTTGGACAAATGTTGTTTGGCCTTTTATCTGTTGTTACTTCAGCAAGTGTTTGTCTATTGAATTTTCAACAGTTCGGACCAGGAAGTAGCTTGTTATTGTGTGTGATGTCACACTTAACAGCCCTATAAACAGTTTCCAATGACATGGAACTATTTTCCGTTTTGTAAATCCGGCCCTTGGAGCACAGAACAGATCCAACGTTGGACAGTGGGCTTTAAAAATGTGAGGGACAATCAGTCAGAGTTGATTTCACTTGACAAAGTGCTTTACATAAAGACACAAGAGAAAAACATCAACATTTTATTTATTTATTACTACTTATTACTATTTTATTACTATTCCCTTATTGTTATAACTCTGCCCCCTAAGATTTGTGCTTCACTTATTGTACATAAGATTCCTCGTTTTCTACATTTCCTGTCTGTTTTGCACACTCTGAGTGATCTTATTGAATGCCGATTGTAACAAGTGAATTTCTCCGTTGTGAGATCAATAAAGGATTATCTTATCTTATCTCGAATGACATCAAATGTAAAAACACAGGCAAAACTAAATACGACAGGCAATGTAACCAGGACAGATTGAAGCGCTACAGCGGGAGAAGTGAACAGCATCACCTGAGGCTGAGCCATATCTGATTACTGAAAACTCCGTGCATGAAGTGAAGCACCACTCCAGGTATGCTTCTGATAAGGCTGAAACGGATCTACAGCAGGACTAAGCTGTCAAAAGTCTCCTAAGACGTAACATGCATTGAAAGGCATACTCCTCAGTGCTCCTAATCCACTGTGGCATGAAGCCTTGTCAACTCATTTGCAGACATCCCACACAACTTGCCGAGCCGTAAGAGGATCCTGTCTGTGCCTGCTGAAAAATCATATTCATAAACACAGAGTCCTCCCACCCGGCCCCCGCTCACCCCGCTGAGCGAAACCAAGCCGCCGTAAGTGCTTTATTAGGGCAAGATGGCAGATAACTCGGGCTCTCTCTAAACAAAGATAGATTACAGGCTGACGGGGGGGGAAGTGATACTGTTTCAGAGGGAGACCGGGTTATGCTTTGTCGCTCCAACAATGGACGACATACACAATCTGATTCCTTTGCCCCGGCTCAAACGCAGCAGCGCTTCGGGCCAACGCCGGTCAAAAATAGAAAGAAATTAGTTTTTTCTGTGAAACTATTTCAAAATCGGCGCTTCTATTTAGTTGATGTGAGGGAAGCGCCTGGTGATTCGAGGGATTGGGAGGAACATGACGATATACACGGCGACAGGAATAGCAGTGTGTGATGATGTTGATTTAAGCCACACAGCAGAGTTTACAAGTTGAATGAGAAGAAAGAAAAACGTGTTTCTCCAGCAATGGGTTATCGATTCAAACCTCTTGGAAGCGGAACGGAGGCATGGCAAGCCGTAGGAGGCAGCAAGATTTCTCAAAATGAGGTTTTCATTCCACTCGTGCAAGAACATCTCCGCATTAGTGACTCAGATTCCAAACTTTACAGTCTTGGAGTTCAGAATAATGTTCAGAGGGATGTTTCAATATCTAATTCCTGCCTGATTTATTGAGCTGTAAATTCCCCCGAAAAACAAGGAGAACCTCATCCTTCCCTTCAGCTGTTCCCAAAGTGAATGATTTCGAGCCAAGTCTGTCTCGTGAATGTTACGATGTGAATAAATCCATCACTCTCAGAAAGTATAAAAAGCATAGGTGTTGATGAAGTTAAAGCCAACCTGCGTAACATTTTACCCAATAACAAATATTGAGATACAAGCATTTATTTTATGGCAGATAATTTCATAATTGAAAAAAAATACCTCATGAATGTACAAACAAACCAGTGCCTTTGCTGTGGGCGGCTCAGCTCTCCTAAGACATGACTGTAACTTCACCGGGAGTGGGTACGTCTCCAGATCGTCTCCATGGAGATGTGACAAAAGTCAGCAGAATTTGAGATTTAACAGGCTTGGTTCTCATCCTAATCAATTCATTTATTACCCACTGCATTTTCTGTGTTGAGTGGGTCATAATGAGCATATGTTGTACTGATGGCAACAGCATAGTCCAAAAAGTTGTGCAGTGTACCTTTAAGTTAAGGCACACGTTATGCACCACATCAGGACATTTTGTGCTCAGTTTGGCAAGAGACTCGACTTCCTTCCTCTTTCGCTGAGAACCAGATCAAACGGGTGCACAAGCTTTCGTGTGTGTACGCTCAACCCAAAAGCTAAAAAAGTTACTACAACTTACTTTCAAAGATAAGTAAAACAATGTGAGCCGCGGTGATTAATGTGCAGCGCTGGTAAAGGTTCCCATTGTTGTGAGCTGCTTTTGTGCAGACAGGTGCTTATTTTCCCAAGCGTCCGCATGCGCGTTTAATCAGAGCCGGCGGAACGAGGCCTGTGGATGTGCTCTCTCCAGCGCTATTCAAATAAACTCATTAGGAGCGGAACAAAGTCGGAAGCCTCCCTTTCATTTGGGGATGAAGTCTCTGAAGCGCCGGCGGAGTTCGGGACAGTACAAGGCAGTGACGACACCGGAGCAGCAGGCAGAAAGGAGGATCCAGCCCACTGTCTGGAAACGCTGTCGCAGGTCTCTGACGACACTAACTCTCCGATTGGTCTAACCAGGATTCCCCGAGCGCTGCACCTGGATCATCCGTTGACAAATTTCCCTACGAGGTCAATGAGGTCCACCTTATCCTAAACCTCATCATTTGAAACAACGATGGATGGGTCGAGCCTTTCCTCAAATCTCTGCAGGCTCCAGCTTTCCAAAACATCACTCACTGGTTACAACGGATCAGCCAGGAAGGTCACAATGACATTTCAGGGGAATCCTTGCACTGTACCTATTGTACGTGTTTTTAGTGGTAGAAGATGGAGAAAATGAATGCACAGCCACAAAAGGTCAGACGACGCTCTTACTTGAGAGGATCATTACTCAAGCAGAAAAGTGGAGACCCAAATAAGTACTAAAAATAAAACAGAACTTTGCAGCGAGCACTGAACAAAACATGCCGAAAAACATTCAAGAAAATGCATCAATTCAAAATACTACATCAACTTTAGATTTCACTTTTATGCTTTTGCCACTTACTCACGGTGGACCCGGGAACTATTCTTTGCTAAAGTAAGAGTAAAGATACTCCAATATAGTTCTACTCAAGTGCATATAGTAAATGTAACTCAGTGCTAGTCTCCTTTACAAATTAACTCCACACAGAAGGGGTCCACCCACCCAGACTTTTTATTTTCTGCTAAGACACAGCATAGAATATTCCACAGCAAACATGTCCAAAGTATAAGCAGCAGTGAAGCGCCCCCCTCTCTCAGGACGAGCGTGCACACTGTGAGTAGATAAAGATGACAGGAAGACTCTCTTTGCGTGGTGGGCGTTGATGCGCCGTGTCCGTGCGGTCTGGTTTCTCCATCTCCTCTCGCTGCCCGACGACAGCGCTCTCCGGGAGAACATAAGTCACAAACCACAGGAGGACATGTCCACCTTTAACAGATCTGCATTTAGCAAAAAAAGCCCCCCCCCCCCCCCCCCCCAAAAAAAAAAAGCAGATGAATGTTCAGGAAACTGGATTCTTCCTGAAAGTCTGACTGTAAGCCTCTGTGCAGAAAATACAGCTTTATAGAAGTATGATTTCAGCGCTGAGGCAAAGATACAGTATTCTTGCTCTTCTCTCAGAATCATTGGATTAATTTTAAGGCATTTATACTTCAGTATTCTTTCTGATGTTCCTGATACTACACTTTTTTCCCCCCACTGCTGGCGCAAAGTTCAAAGGAGGATAACACAAGGGCTTTGAGGGCCTTATGTAGGTGGAAAGGTTCTATATAAGATGAGACCATTTACCATTACCATTGACTTACTGTATGCGCAACACATTTTACAGACCAACGCTTCGTAAACAAGGACTTAAACCAGACGTATAGTCCCAAGATATGACATCCTACAGCGGAACTACGGCGAAATGGTTCCAGAAGCTCCATTAACTCCTTCTCTAAATATAAATCCGCTAAGCCTGACACAAATGTTACATGTCTCAGAAACAACACATCGCTACAAAACTCACCTCATGTCGATGTTTTGTCAGAAACTGGGCAGTGCTATACACTGTGTTCCAAATTATTATGCAAAGGACATTTTGCAGTCTTTAACTGTAAAAGGATCATTTAGAAGAAGAAGAAGAAGAAGAAGAAGAATCTCCCAGTGATAACAGTATTTTTTCAAAAATAAATATAGTAAAAACCTCAAAATCCACTGTTCTAAATGATTCTGCAACTCATCATTTCAATAAATTTTAAAGCTTAGCTCACTAGGGTTGAGGTCAGGGGAGGAGGGGGACCACATCATGAGTTTCTCTCCTTTTATGCCCATAGCATATTTTTCAGAGGTCATTTTCAAAGCTTCAGGGAGCCTAAAGGGGCCGACCAGCTCTCTCCTCATGACTTTGGCCCAAAACATTGCTGACGTCACAGCCTTGTTGGGACATTGTGGCCATTCACCAACTATTCACTACCCCATCCATCTGACCATCCAGGGTTACACGGCCTCATCAGTGAACAAGACTGTTTGAAAATGAGTCCTCATGTATTTCTGAGCCACTGCAGCCGTTTCTGTTCATCAGCTTCAATGAACAGTCTAGGAGAGGCCGGATAGAGGTTTCATGCATAACTGCAGCCTCTGGAGGGTCCTACACCTTGATGTTCGGGAGACTCCAGAGGCACCAGCAGCTTCAAATACCTGTATGCTGCTTTGTAGCAGCTGTTCTATTCATCTGATGTGTTTGTCTGGCTAAAACCGTCCATATTGTGCCTTTCACAAACCCGTGTGCGCTCAGAATCAGCCACAAATCTCTTATCAGTTCGATGATTACGCTTAATCTTTCATGAAATATCAAAGGTTTTCATACCTAGACCAAGGCATTCAACTATTTCACGCTTTTCATCAGCAGAGAGATCCTTTTTCTTTCCCATATTGCTTGAAAATGATGATCTGCATAATAAAGTGGAACATCCTTTTTCAGTAGTTTTTCCCTTAACTGGGCTTTACCTGAAAACTAATCATCCCAGGTCTCTGAGATTAATGTCAGTGATTCATAGAGCCCCAAGACACGATACCATCCATGAGTTTCAAGCTTTTTTTTTTAAATACAATTTGCATAATTCTTTGGAACACCGTGTATTCGCCATAATGATGTTTTGTTAATGTTTTACATTTATGGCGACTGGTTGTGCCATAGTTTTTTGTTGGTTTGGTTCGGGAGAGACATTTTCGCCTTGACGCTGTGTTTTGGGAATGATGACTACAGTGACGTTTCCTTAAGGGCAGGGCTGAAACAATTCTGCGGGCTTTGGGCTTAAAATAAATGACCCATTCCTATTTTTAAGTTGTTTTAGGTCCCTATTGCCTCTTGCAAAGTGCTACAGAATGTTGTATGTCTAACAGATGATCACAAGCTGCCAGAAAAAAAAGCATAATATGTCTCCTTTAAGGCAATTGATAACATGTTTTCAAAGCTCCCATCCGTCATTTTCGACTCTCCGTCCGGACACCTTTGACAAGCCCGGTTAAAGCGTACCACACACCGCAAGTCTCCGGTTTCACTCGGAGGCCGAAAGATCTCATTTCGGCAGCTTCTCCCTCCGCGCCTCACTGTAAGCGATCGCCTTTGATAGCCCGGCGTTTCATGTCCGTCCATCTGGGAGAGTTTAGCTTCCATGTGGAAACCATCGGGACTCTCAGACAGAGATGTGCCCCGTCGCAAAGCATTTGATGGCCGGGCCTCTCTCCCTCTTATGCGCCACTTTGCAAGCGTGTTTTTTCGGGCGCCCCCGGAGAAAAGCGCGGGGCGAAGTGCGGATATTATCCCGAATTGATGTGAACACGGCGGAGGGAAATGGCTTGCAGGGGAGCCGTGGAGCTTGTCTGAAGATGAACAGATTAGGCGGCGGGCAATGTGGGCCGATGGAGGTGCCGGCCATGCTCGGGGAATGCATGCAAATACAAACAAAGAAACTGGAGCTGTTCTTCCAGGGATTCCTTGTAGCTAATGTGAGTGGAGAACGTTTTAATAAGCTCCAAACTTTATTTATCTGTGGGGCTCGGCCTCCGCGTGGGTGGAGAAGAAGGTGAGTATAAATCTCACAGATATGCTAACCTTCCCTGTGAGAAGAGGAGAGCGGGAGTTTTATGTCCGCCCTCTGCCCCCGGCCCAGCCCAGGACCCCGGAGAGCGGCGGTAAATCATATCAGCAAGACGTTCCGCCATGTGAACAGTAGCAAGGTCCCACATAAAACACCGAGGGCAGCTGCTCGTCTCTGCACTTTGGATAGTCCGATGTGCTCATACACAGAGGCGGCACAGAGTCAGAGGAAAGTAGGTTCAACGCGAGATTGTCTTTGGTCATTTCTTGTTCCATTCCATCTTTGTTCCCTGTATTTTGTTGAGTCAGAGGAAACAAAACACTGACCTCCACATCCATCCATACTTTTATGGCTTTACTGCCTGCAGAGGGCGCACAATATCAACGCCCATGTACCCAAAATATTATGTCTGAATGTGTAAATTATGCAGGATTTGTCATCTGTTAATCTTGCTGCAATATGATGAAGTTAAGTCCTAGTGAAGACCTTGGTGAAGACCATTAGTCCGACGTCTCATTATTCCAAAAATGTACCATTGAGCAGAGGTGCCATTAGTCCGACATCTCTAACCCAGTTGTGGATTAGAGAGACATATACAACCACTGGCCCGAACCTTAAAGGAACAGGCCACCATTTTTACATACTGAGATATGTTCTTGCCTGAGCTTAGACGAGTTGATGCATACCTGTCTGATCTTTGTGCGTGCGCTCAGTCACGCAAAACATCCAAAGATTGGCCTCTCCCGATGTATTCCTATAGCTCCAAACGAGGGGGAAGTTGGATGCGACCAAGCTCTTCCACGGGCACACAGACCAGACAGGTACGTATCAACTCGTCTAAACTCAGGTAGGAACATATCTCAGTGTGGAAAAACGGTGGCCTGTTCCTTTAAGGTCAGTGGACTCTTGCCGGAACCTAATTTTATTTTTCGGAATAATGAGACGTCGGACTAATGGGTTGTCGGACCAATGGCATGGCACCGTCAAAGAACTAAACTAAACACTGGGATCCCTTTTTCGATGCCTATACAACAATATTTGTCATCTTGAACCATAAAACAGAACAAAAATTGTCAGGTTTTCCAAAAAAGACTCTTTCTTTTCTATTTGTATCATTCATTTCAGCTGAAACAAACAAGTAACTTTATTAAGTGCTGTCCCTGAGATCAAAACTTGGTATCTGTTTTTGTTGTCGTTCAAAGGTACCCAGCCCTTTAGTCCTGATAAAGACGTAGACCTAGTTAGCAAGTTTGTTCAGATTTAGAATAGTCTTATCCTTGATTAAAAATGTTTGAAGCTCCTGTAGTTTAGTCCCCATTGAGGCTCACCTTCTTTCTTTATTGTAATAACCAGTTTTTTTTCCACCATCTCACCAATCCGCTTGCGTAAACCCCCCTCACTCTGGTCTATAAATATCGTTGAACAGGTTCCCGGCGGGACAGCCCTGACCCTAACCTCTGCTTCACCTCTCCTTGAGAAAACAAAACATGGACGCCATTGTGGAAAGTCACGTGGAGGAGGCCAAAGCCGCGCAAACCCCGGGCAGACCGGCTGAGGAGGCGAGATGGGAGCGAAGAGAGAGAGCGAGCACAAAGAGTCAAAGGCGCGCTCCGAGGGTCCCTGGGAAATCTCAGCTCCGCACTTGTGAAATATTAATCAATCGCATTTGGAATTAGACCGGCACAAGAAACAGCATCAACAGCAGATCAGATGTTTTATACACAAGAGGAGCGTCGGACTTAGATGAGGAAGAACAGAGGGAAGTTGAAAGGAGTATAAGAAAGTTTACTGCCTTTCTCGTACTGTGTCGGATTCAGGACGATATTGGCAAACGCTCAAAGGACCGCTCTCTCTCCTGGGACGTTAATGTCAGATGGTGAGTGTCACGCAGGTCAATGACTGGCGAGACACTGTGGGAGTCGTCAGAACAGGGCCAAAAATGTGGTGATTTCTTGGCAAAATCCAAAGTTCCGAATTTAAAAAAAATGTAATCTACTGTATCTACTGTAGATACAACCGCAGAGGAACTGATGTTTTCCAAAAAACCCAATGGCGAGATCGAATACAAGGAGGAGGTACATACAGTCAAAGGGGTTGATCTATGGAACTGTTTACAATTTCACATTTAAGGGCTCCACAGCTATTCATCCACTAACATCTACAAATTCAATATTATGGAAACTTCACTTGAATGAAGGTCATCAGAAAAAGGAAAGTTAATGGCAAGAGCTACACGACTTCTTGTGTCATTCTCGATTCTTGAAGTTTAGTTTTGAGTTTATGTGTTGTTACCATCATTGGTAGCTGTTATTATGTGCAATTTGGGACATAGTGTCAGGGCTGTAAATGGGGTCAGGCATCATTAAGCACTGAAATACATTCATTGTTATTGTGTAATGTATGAGATCACCGAATATAGAGTATGTGACATGTGTTCTAATGTTCAAAATGACCGAAGAAAATAGACTACTACTACCACTACCACCACTACTATTCAAACTCCCAAGTTCATTGGTAGAGCCCAGTTTCTGCAGGACAGTTAAAGTGGGCTTTAACGCTAGAGAAAACGAGCAGTCAAAGATGCGCCTTGGGTTTGGATTCACCACGTTTAGCTTGTACTCTGGGAACAACCAGCAGACCAGAGCCAGCTGATCTTCGGGCTCACGGGGCTCACGCTGGATTAGGAGATCTCTTCGACTTCAAACTTCGACTGTAAAAAGTTTCATGCACAAGGAGTTTTAAAGTCTGTTCTTTGAGGGACGCCAGTGAAACAAGCTCGTAACATGGTCAAATGGTGCTTCCTCTCGGATGATTCTGTAAGACCTGTAAAGAAGCCATTAAAATTGCAGAGCCTTGACATGCAAGGTCTCGTTTCTCTCTGTCTTCTCCACAAATAAAGAACCTGAGGCGTGAAAATAAGCCCAAGCTATTCTGGAAAGTTTGCCCCAACAGCTTTTTAAAAAATGGGTCGAATATAGAAGACAAGTCCTACGGGGGAATAATGTTCTTAACCTCAGCTGAACTGCCTCCCACTTTTCTTATATTATTGTCCTGACGACAGATCTTTTCCGTTCGTATGTGCAGACCAGGCGGAGGTGCACACACACGGGCCGCGGCTGACGGTGCTGACAAACCCTTGGCTGCGTTTGGCTCTTTTGATCCCGTAAAGCCCGCTGTCCTGCAGATAACGCCGGGATGTCGTGCCAGGCCTGGTCCTAGCCTTCTCCCATTCATCAGCATGTTTACCTTCAGCCGTGGTCCAGAAAGATCTCCGCAGAGGAGGAGGATAACGGATAAATAGCTACATTGTGTTCGACAAAGGGGAACGGCCGCCGGGGCCGGACGGGACTGGGCACGCTCGCCGCTCCAGGTTGTTTTGGAGCGGGATAAATAAAACAAGGGTGTTCTCGGGGATGCGGGTGGGACCTGCCTGGAAGCAGAGGACATATGGGTGACATCAACAAAACGGGATGGGACTGGAAGGGGATTTTCATGTGTGCACGGGAGTCTGGCTGACAGGATAGAGTAGATTTGACCCATACCTCAGAGCCGCTGGGCAGAGGTGGAAAATAACAAAGTAAAAAGTACAAATATAGTACTCGTCAAAAGTTTGGAAACACTTACTTTTATTTTCAACACATTTCCATTGTGTGATTCTCATTGAAGACTTTATAAACTAGGAATGAGCACACAGGCTTATGGAGGAAGCAAAATAAGGTGAAATCACTCCAATATGTTTTATATTTTAAATTCTCTTTATTCTTGGCATTTGCTAAATGAGCTTCATAAAGTCCTTGTCCCTGAAATGGTTTAACAGTCTGTGAAGTGCAAACCATTTCTGCGACGACATCGTGAAGCTCACTGAGAAAATGTCCAAAGTGCAAAGCAGTAATCAAAGCAACAGGCGGCGATTTGGAAGAATATATGTCACCTTTTTTGTTTAAAACATACAAATCTAAGCAGGAAGCGCCTGGTCGGTACTTGGATGGTAAATGGTAAATGTATATAGCGCTTTTCCACCTACATTAGGCACTCAAAGCACTACAGCAAGGATCCACTCACCCATTCACACTCTCATTCATACACCAGTGTACACAGACAATGTGGGTGAAGTGTCTAGCCCAAGGACACAACGACATGGACCATGAGACGCACTGAGTTTAATTAAATCAATGAATGTGCTTATTGTAAAATGGGATTTGAACCCCTGACCTTCCGATCATGAGACAACCCGCTCTACCATCTGCGCCACTGTCGCCTGGATGGGAGACTGTTTGGGAACACCAGTTGCCCAGTCTACCTCTGGGCAACTGTGGCTACAACAGTAGTTTACCACCACCGAGTACGGAGTGAATGAATAGTGCAATGTAAAGCGTCTTTGAGTGTCCAGAAAAGCGCTATATCTGATGCAGCATTATTATTATGATAAATTCTGTGTTCATTCTTTGATTGATGACTTCTACAATGATGCAATGGAAAAAGACTTGAAATAAAAGAAAAACCAATACATAAAAAAGTGTAAATGTAATGTAAAAAAGTTACTTTTAGTCAACCCTATGATCAATACTTTTACTTGACAGCATTTAAAAGAAAAGCATCTGTACTTTCTATTCCTCTCAAACTTGATTGAAACTAAAAGTATTGTGAATTGTGGCCTAAACGCCTTCCTGCCCCGCGGTAAACCGGACGTTCTGAGGTTTGGCCAAGAAACTGAGAGGTGAGTGTGCTACTGTTACAGGGTCAGAGAATGAAAAAATATCACAATATGAGTGACACAAGCACCTCCGATGAATGTCCTTTGTGTCTCGTGCTGAAGCGCCTGCAGATTTCCACACTCCTGGCGGTTTGTGGCGCTTAGAGCCTAAGGCGGAGTCAGCGAAGTTCAGGCGCGGGGCTTTTGATAACGCGCTGACGCAAAGCCCGTTTTCACAATGAGTTTGGCTGTTCGCCTGCGTCACACGTCCACAGGGATAAGGCTGACTGTATCTGTGTCACCATTACAGGTATTATGCTTTTTCTTCGCCTTTCCACATCAAACTTCCTTGAACAGTGTTTTATTCAGTTATGGCACACTTTTCGAGTCGGAAAAAAGGCAGTTACTAAACAACCATCAAGGCTGTAGCTATTTTTATCTTCAGAGTAGTGAAATCCATGCTGTTCCCTGAAGTAGACTGTGTTCGCAGACATGTGGGGGAAACAGAAACCACTGCATTGCATCAGGAGCACATTATGAGCCATCGTAAACCCGGAAGTAGCACAGAAACCAAAACCAATCGGCCTCATCCCTCATCAAATCATAGAAACGCCGCTAACTCGGAGCCCGTTTCTACAGATGCAGCTAACATCTGTAGCTAACGGCTTCTCCGGACCTGTTTGAAATGACCAGATGTCCGCTGAGCCGCCTCAGGCCCATAGCTTGCGTGATGGGCTCCAGACACCTGTCGTCGTTTACGGCGCACAAACAAGCAGAAGAAGAACATGGACGAGCACAACAAACAGCCGACGCCCGTGGGAGAGTGTTCAGAGCCTGGTTCTAACGTGAAGCATCTGTGGGACGGAGACGGAGAGAACCATCCACATGGTTCACACTCAGCACGGGGCATTTCCCATACGTTTGTATCACTGCTGACCCGGTATTCACTTGGAAACATGTTCATTTTGTTTAGTGTAGTTTTTTTTTTGTTTTTTTGTTTTACAGTCAACAGTGTGGAGTTTTGGTACGAAACTGGGAAATAAGATAAGAATACGTAGAAGTAAGCAGGGTTATTAGCAGTTTGGAGGTACCATCATGTTATAAAACAGAAGGCCAATACGGTTAGAGTTTTAGGTCGACAGCGCAGCGGTTAGCGCTCGTGCCTCACAGCTTGAAGGTCCCGGGTTCGATTCCCACCTGGACGGGGCCTTTCTGTGTGGAGTTTGCATGTTCTCCCCGTGTCTGCGTAGGTTAGTGGTAAAAACATGTGCAACAGGTGAATCCTCCAGCCAGGTGTAACTTATCTTCACTTAAACTAGCACACATTAATCCATAGTGTATCTGCTAAATAAGTACAAGTTATTATACATTCTTACAAAACACAATACATTGTACTAAATTTGGTAGGCACAATGTATCAAGGTTAGTGTAAGGTTTGTGGCCATACCACCTTTGCTCTGCCCAATCCCGTCAGACCTTGGAAGCTCAGCAGGGAAGGGCCTGGTCGGTACTTGGATGGGAGACCGTTTGGGAACACCAGGAAGCCTAGCGAATGTAATGAGTGAGTGAGTGGTTGGTGGTGGTCGGAGGGGCCGATGGCGCAGACTGGTTGCCTCGCTTCCGTCAGTCTACCCCAGGGCAGCTGTGGCTACAATAGTAGCTTACTACCACCGGGTATGGAGTGAATGAATAATGCAATGTAAAGCGTCTTTGAGTGTCCAGAAAAGCGCTGTATAAAACTAATGCATTATTATTATTATTATTATTATTATTATTATTATTAAAATATAGAGTGACTGAAAGAAGTAGCAGCATGGCTATTGTCAACATGATGATCGCACATACTGGTTATTGTTCAGGAGATGAAATGGGAATACTCACTACATTAAGCCTCATTTATGTATGTTTAATGTTTAATGTTTGGGAGGGGAAATGAATGGAAAAACACAGACAGATGCATAACTGCGTTTAGAGCAAGGGAACAGGTCTGTACTCGTGACCCAGAAGGAAAACAAAGTGGAACAACATTAACGCAATTAAAATGTCTCTTAAAAGTCATCTCGCCTCTTCAGTAAAAGCACCTCTATCCGGCCTACATGCTTCTGCGCCCACTGCCCCTCTGCTCCATTGTCCCAGTGTGACAGATAGCATCTCCGACCTGCAGCCCGCGGGGGCCGCAGGAGCGCACCTGCTCACGGGCACAAAGGCAGCGGCGGTGGCGTCAGATCCCTGGTGTTTGAAGTGCAGACGCCCACAGGCTGCAGCTCCTCTCGCGTCTGCGGTTTCACGCCACTGTTCGGCGACAGCGGGAGGAGAGGGGGCTGAGGACGCCCCAGTGTTTGGCTGACCGAGGACTCTCCGAGAGCACTCCAGGTACTTAAGGAAGAACACCGGGGAGGGGGCTGAGGTTTGGGCGTGGTGAAGGTTACGGCACGGCCAGTGGAGAAACGGAGGAGTCGTTTGATGGTTGTCAATGGCAAGTGCAGGGCCCAAACTAAAGCACCGCCTTCAACAAACTACTGGACAGCAAATAGCAGGGCCGTGGGGAGATATTTTAGTTAGGGGGCGCCGAGGGACAAAATTTAACCCCAAAATACTTTTACTGTGCATAAATCCTATTTATTAACCTCTTTACTCCCGCCTGAACCGAGAGCATTTTCTCCAGTTCAGCTTTACCCAAATCCTGTAGGCCAGTGTAACGCCTCATTTGAAAGACCTACAAAACTATGTTGATCTTTTTCCTCACGTCAGATTTTTTTTCATCACGTTCTTTGTTGGGCAGTCGTCTCATTTTTGTCACTTTTTCGTCCATTTTTTCCTCAAAATTTTCTCACTTTGTCAAATGTTTTGTCCATTTTTGTAATTTTTTGTAATTTTTTTGTCACTTTTTCGTCCATTTTTTCTCCATTTTTTGTCAAATTTTCTCACTTTTTTGTCACTTTTTCGTCCATTTTTTCTCCATTTTTTCTCCATTTTTTGTCAATTTTTTGTCAATTTTTTGTTCATTTTTCGTCAAATTTTTGTCCATTTTTGTCATTTTTGTAAATTTTTTGTCACTTTTTCGTCAAATTTTTCTCCGTTTTTTGTCATTTTTTCGTCCATTTTTTCTCCATTTTTTGTCAATTTTTTCTCAATTTTTCGTCAAATTTTTGCCCATTTTTGTCATTTTTTGTAAATTTTTTGTCACTTTTTTGTCAAATTTTTCTCTGTTTTTTGTCTCTTTTTCGTCCATTTTTTCTCAATTTTTCGTCAAATTTTGGTCCATTTTTGTAATTTTTTGTAATTTTTTTGTCACTTTTTCGTCCATTTTTTTCTCAATTTTTCATCAAATTTTTGTCACTTTTTCGTCCTCATTTTTTGTAAATTTTTTGTTGTCGTCTCAGTTTCGTTGCTATTTTCACACCTTTTTTCCAGAAGCTTTTGGGCTGGGGGTAAAGCTGGAGAAAATGTGCTCGGTTCAGGTGGGAGTTAAGGGGTTAATATTGCCTGCAGTTCACAAACTATCCACCAGGGGGTGCTGCAGCGCCCTCAGCACCCTGGGTTCCCACGGCCTTGGCAAATAGAGTTCAAATAGAGCCGGTGTTGTCCTTTACCAGGAAATGTTAGCAGGTTGTAGGTCATATTTATACAAATCAACTGGAGGTCTGGAGGATCTGACCTTTGTTTAACCAGGAAACTCCCACTGACATTAAGAACCATCTCTTTTCTGAGGAGTCATGGGCCCAGAGGAGATCCTGGTGTCCGTCAAAAGTTTGGACACACAGAACATGACCCCAAAACAACTAATTTCGCTTTCACCACGTCCTACTTTTGAATTGATAATCTGTATATCTAAAATGGCTTCATCTAATATTTTTCCCCCCCGTTTCCCGCTCCCGGCCGCGGTTATTACAGTGAAGAGGACGGGTCTCGGCTTCCCATTGGCTGGCCCCGCGCCTCCGTTCATCCCCGACAAATCACCCCGAGATGAAGAGCTTACGGGGGGGGTCAAAGCGTAAACGCCGTGGCCTCGGACGCCCCCGGTATTCGCAGCGCTGGGAGGCTGTGATGAGTTTCCACGGCAACGGGAAACGAGTAACGCCGAGGGGGAAGGAGTTTGGGGCCGATCGGAGCCAGAGTTCAAACTCGAGGTGCGATTATCAAAGGAGGCGGCGGATAGATGTTCTTCATGGACCACTGACCTGAGGGAATAATACTGCCGTGGAAAACTGATGGGGAAAAAAGATGTAAAACCACATGCATGCAAAGGAGGATGCTTCATACTTCTACTTCATCACGTTCTCTCGGCAAAAACACCCCCGTAAACTAAGGTTCTGTCTGACACTGTACAACAAACCAAGCTCACATCCTGGACGACTAAGAGCCCACACAAACATCTGAGATCTGGGACACAAAGATCACGAAGTCACAAAAATAATTTCTAATGAGAATTCCGGTGTCCAAGGTTTACTGTCCCCTTTAAAACAAGAAAGAACACTATAAAATGAAAATAAATATTGAATTCTATTATGCAAATAAATAAAATAATCTATATAAATATGTAAAAAGGCCAACATTGCTTCCGAGTGGCGTGCGCCTCTTTACCTCCTCGCACTAAAAGCCCACGTCAGACATGTCTACCTCGCCCCAGCTCACAGGCTAACAGGCTAATGCATCTACCACAACACAATTAAGAGTAAAACGGACCGGGCCCTCCGCGCCAGCCCTGAGCACCCGCAAGTGCCCCTCATCCGCTGAGTGTGAGTGTGTGCCACCATAATAATGGTCTGTGATGTGTCCGCGTATACGAGTGCTTCAACAGGCTAAGCTAACATGACAGACCCGACGCTAGAACTCTGAACTTTAACCCTGACGAGCAGAACAACAGACCTGGACTTTTCCCCTGGTGGTTCTCTTCTTCTTCTTCTAAAAACATAAAACTGTCCTCTACACTTTAAAAGCCCATAATCCGAGCAGTTCTTTGAAGGGCTGAGGATTCAAGATTGGCGCTAAACAGCAAATGCAAGCATAAAAATAACTTTTGCACATGAACATAATGATGAGATGAGATGAGATGAGATAAGATAAGACTTTCCTGATCTCACATTCAGCTCTTTGAAACACACAGGGTGCCAATAGGCAGAAAATGTGAGAAAAATAAACAAAAAAAACAATTAAATAGTACAATAGTGATATCTTATGTACAATGACCACCAAGGACTTTGTGGGGACAAAAGTATAAACAGTAAATAATTATGTAAACAGACTACAACAAAAAATGTTAGTCAGTATGAACTGTGGGTTCTTCACTTTCATAGTAAGTGCTATATAAATAAAGATCTTCTTCTTCTTCTTCTACTAGCATGCTGTCAGCTGAAAGTGAAAGCTTGTTGTAACAGTTTTATACACTGGGATTAATAGCTGCCGTAGAGATTGCTCCTCCTTACTCTTTTTAATTCAAATTTTAAATGTTAAGTATAATTTCTGAAGTTCCCCAAAAGAATGTTTTTACGCCCCGATTTTGCAGGATTTTATAGTCGGACATTTTATAGTTCAGTATTTTTCAACCTTTTTTGAGCCAAGGCACATTTTTTTCATTGAAAAAATCACGAGGCACACCACCAGCGGAAAATGCAAAAATGCAAGAACAAAAAAATATTCTGTAGCTTATATTCAGTCGTTCTCATCAAATGCCACTGTCACCGACACATCCATGCATCACTAATTCTCTTATCTCAAAGAAATGACCTGATATAGAAGAGTATTACATGGTTACTCTGCTGGTCATTAGACAGCACAGACACTCGAAAACGGTACGTTGCTTGCGGATAATAATTAATTTGTTTAAAAAAAAAAAACTAGGTGAAATTGGATAATTTCCCGAGGCACACTATTGTGCCACGGCACAGTGGTTGAAAAACACTGTTATAGTCTGTTCTAATTTTATTTTATTTATACTTTTTGGACCTTGAAGTTTCTTTATTCAAGATACCTGTATTTACTATTTAAGATTGCACATTTTGCTGTCTATTTTGCACACGTCTCCATTGTGAGATTAATAAAGGTTTATCTTATCTGATCTTATCTTAGGATATATTCACATTAAATGGTGGTTGTGGTGTCTACGTAACCACTGTCAGACTGTGACCTTCAGATCCAGGGTCTCTGTATGATCTGCTCTTCCTCAGATCCACGACCTCGCGCAGCATGACCACACTGTAATAAGTGCTGCAGACCAAACTTTGGTTTGAAACATTTTAATTAGTTACTAAGTACTTATTTTTTTATAAATTTAAATTTTTGGTTGACAAATAAGTACTATATATCATTATTACAGCACCATAAAAAATACAGATTTTATTGCTTTAGGTGAAAACACTTTAAGTATTTATTTTGTCTGAGTGGTGGCCCTGTAATGACAAAACTAATATAATGTGTTGATCGAACACAAACTTGGCCCAGGGGGCGGGTTTAGGCTGACTTTCAGACCGGTTCAAGCCGGTCTGGTGCAACGTCTTCTTGGGAGCTGAGCAGCAGAAGTGCCTTTGCCATCACGATGGATCCAAATATTTTCCAGGTGAACGAGACAAGGTACGTGTATCCTTTACTGCAAACGGTGGTTATCTTGTTTGTCAAATTTGTCCAAAAAATTAGTTCGACATACATGCTCAAAGCTAGCATTAGCCGATGTTAACATGTTGTTGTTGGTCGCTAGAAAGAAATGGTTTGGAAAACTTTGTTGCGTTTATGTGTTATGTGTTTTAAGATACTGGTGAATGAATTTGGTTTAACATTGTAAGTGGCCGTGAAAGCTAGCGCGTTGGGGAGGAGGACTATCTGAACAGAGAGGATCATACTAAAGTCTATATACACACACACACATGTACGAGCCAGTGTGTCCCGAGAGGCCTTGATAAAAGTCAAGAATATTCACGCATCTCTAAAAATCAGACACGTGTAGGCGAAACGAAATTGCGCTCGGATCTAACGCACCACAACAGTGTTAGCTCAACGAGCTCAGAACCAGAGACCCGCACAGTGTTCAGTGTTGTTTACTCTTGTCAGTGATGTAATGAACGCGTTCATATTTTGGGCGAACGTGAACTGAACGCACAGTGTTACTGCCTGATGAACGAAACCATGAACGCGTTCATTCTGGTGTCTGTGAACGGCATTTCCCGTTCTATTTACGTCCGTTCAATATGGAGCCAGATTTCTTATATCTGTGATTTAAGACCGCGGATCAGTGAATGTAAAACCCGCCGTCACAGTTTTACCAGCGGGTCTAAACTCTGGCGGGTCCACGGTGTAGCTCGCGCTCGCTCCGCCCCCGCGCCCACTGCCCGACTGTGTCCAGTTTTGTGGCGCTGAACTCTGCTGTTTATGGCTCTGGCACACGCCCTGGCACACCGGTAACCAGCGGGTCTGCACGGTGCCCGCGAGCAGCCACAGTGAGTGAGGTTACGAAGCGAGTTTCCCTTGTGTAACGTCTGTCGCTCCAAACTCCTCTGCTCCGCGTGCGCTCATTTACATAAAGACACAATGTGGAGTTTTTTAACTACAAATTAGCTCATAAAACAATCTTATTCACGTGATTAATTTACCAAATCAACACACATGCAATTGAATATTTGTAGCTTCATTTCCCACCAAGAATTTACCAATTAAACTTAAAAAAAAAAGAATAAAATAAAATATGATTAGCAAAGATAACCAAAATCCACTCATAAAACAGTGACAGGCTGACATGACATAGCTGCATAACACTAAGAGAGGATAATATTTTTAAGTCATGGCTGAAGTCAACTTTCTCCAGCTCTACCAAGGTTGGCAAAAATGCATTTAAAAATGCATCAGATTGTTGCTTTATGTCTCACCTTTTCACCTCGATCCGTTTTCATGCCTGAATAACAGCTCGCGGCAACAACAAAAAAAAGAACTATGAACTAGTTCATTTTTGGAACTATGAACAAACTATTAGTAATATACAATTATGAACTATGAACGAACTAGTTCATTTTGAAATTTTTGAACTGAACTTTGAAGTAGTTCATGTAGAAAATGAACTTTCCCAACACTGACTCTTGTTCTCCCCTCATCAAACGCACACTTTATTATCTCCAGTTCACCCTGCGTCCAGGGGCGCAGATAGGTTTTTGAAACTGGGGGGGACAAAGCTGCTCAGGCATGACAACCTATCAAACTTAATTGCCCATCATTGCAAGACAATAATGCGTATTGGTACGGTTTCTAATCACTCACCAAGCATGCCACATGACGTATGAAAAAGCAGTCCTGACGTAGGCTACACTGTCTGATAACCAAGTAAACCAACAGCTCGCGTTTCGCATTTTGACACACGCACAGCCCAGTCAACACAAACACATGAGCGCAATACCGTTTCTCGCCGCATATCAAAGTGAATGGTCAAGGGAGGCGCTGTTTCGCACATTGCAAAATGCTTGCAAGATATTTTTCTTCATAAAAGTGAGGGGGACGGATCCAGGTGAATGAAAATCTGGGTACGTCATGTCCCCCCCGTCCCCCCCGCTATCTGCGCCCATGCCTGCGTCACCGTAAAGTTGTACAAAAACATATAGTAAACGTGGTGCGGTATCAGTTCATGTTTGTGCTAACCACAGGTAACTTCTCCCCTTTTTGTAAGATTCTAAGTGAACGTTGTTGTATGGCCTCATTCGGTAGGGGGGAACTGTGCATCGATTCAAACTGTTAGGGCTGTAATATTTATCATTAGCCTAAACTTCGTTTATGATAACAATGGATAAATTCACTTGTTAAATAAGCTCTCAGAAAAAAACTGCGGGTGTGCAATAATAAGACAGGAATACAGCAGATGATGCGTAATGTAAAAAATACTGGAAAATCTGATTATTTTGACAAATGACATTCCACTCTGCCATGTTTTCTAGGTAATGCATTAACTTGGGGAGGGGACCTCTGTGTAGGTTCTTAGGTGTTGTCCATAGACAGTCCCTCTAGTCCTCATCTGTACTCAGAGGTGGAGTGTCGGACGTTTCGCTCTTTGTCCCACTTAAGCTTTTTGTGCAAATGGACGAGCATATATTATCCATATGTGCATCGACTGTGTGTATATTTCTGTCTAACAGTTAATTTCTTCTGTTAACAGACTGGTGACTTACTGATACCTAAAAGACCTGACGGTGGACCAAGATATGATACAGGTCAAATTAACTTTGCTGTGCTTTTAAATATGGGTGACTTTTATAGTTTTTTTTTGTTAATTCTTTTTTTTTACATATAATTTTACAGTTCAGCTTTTTCAAGAGACAAAGAAGAAAAGCAATGTGATAAATGACCTGATGTCCCAAACCTTCAGCCTACAAAGGCAAGAAGCTGTACCTGAAGGATCCAAGGTTGCTACTCTACTTGATCGGTGGCCGGCCCTTTTTAGATGAATCTCAGGTGTGGCTCTAAAATGTTGTTGCATTTAAGTATGTATTTACATGGTTGTGTATTAAAAATGTTTTTTTGTTCTGTAGATTTGTGAAGAATTTCAGCAGCTTGCTGGCATATCTCTGGAGCCAACGTTTATCCGAGAACACAGCCAAGATGTTCTCACTATTCAACTCAAAAGGTGGCACTCGGTGAAAAGATGGTTCAGGTATATACTTTTACAATGTATGAACATTTTACACTTACAATGTGAATTATTGTGGGTCCCTGGTTTGTGGTAGGGGATAAAACATGTCTACAATAAATTTGAATGAAATTCATGTGTGTTATAGAGTCCATCTTCAAAGGTTGAAAAGAGGAGAGACGTTTTGCTGAGATGTCTCATGGCGTACATTGGGGAGAACCAGGCTGACCTCATTTGTGATGACCAGGTAACAACTTTTACAACTTTACAACTTTCTTTTGTCTTGAAAGGGCTATAGGGCTGGAGGCAGGACATGATCAAGAGAAATAAGATTAAACTAAAACTAGTGATTATAAGTTTAAAAAATGTGGTCCTGTTGTGGCTTAAAGTTCAAGAACAAGAGGAATGGCACGTGAGACGATAAAATAAGGGTTATTGTGTAAATGCAGCTACACTTACAGATTTCTGTGATGGGATAGGTTAGGCTGTTTAATCAGCCCAACACGGTTAAGCTTGGCTGGGACATGCCTGCACTATTGTCATGAAACGCTCAGCTGATTTATCACTTTGTAAATATACAGAATGTGACAATTCTAAGTGGCACTTACAGCACCAAATGTATTTTCCAAGATTGTACTTGGTGTGAAAATTATTGAAAACCATTTATCTGAAGGTAAAAAATGTGGTCTTGAAACACTAAACAAACTGTCAACTTTAAACATTATTTGTCTCTTTAAACAGACCAACGGGTTCACTGAGGATCTCAGCGCCTCCCAGTGATGATCTTCACGTCTCAAGAGACCTACGGGATCGTGATTGATGGCCAGCCAGTCTTGAAAGGTTTGGCCACGTTGCGTTTGAACACAGAAGATGGCGCACATAGCTGAAACACACGTTTGAGTGCTTTGACTTGCCTAACTACAAAACTAAACTACAAAAACAATGCACATGTAATAGTATTGGAATTCTGACTCATAAAGAATTACTTAGTGTTATGGCTATTAAACAATAAATTGTGATGACCTCCTAATCTGGGAAGATTGTTCAATACAGTGCATTAATTTATTCTTCTGTTCTTGGTAATAACATGTAACATGTAAATGTTTAGTATTGTGATGAACATTGGATTACATTTGTAAAAAAAAAAAGGGGTTTTATGAAGGTTTATAGTAAAAAAAATATTCCAGTCCCTTGTTGGCTTTGATGATGGCTTCTGTTATTCACTGTTATTCGGTTGTATAGTGTGACGTCACAGCTCTTCTGGGTCCGTACCAGTCGGCAAATATGCAAGACAAAACTCTTCAAAACCACAAGAAATATTTCTGAAACTCAGCGGAGAGTTACTGAGCCTTCCTATTTCTCAGACTCATTACCCAAAAATGCTGCACCTACTGCTACAAAAGTAATATTAAAGTCGCTACTTCTGGGGTTAGCGTAGCTGCTGCGCCACCTCGGACGTTAGCATTTTTCTGTGCTAAACCCGGATGTAGCGATTTCGGTAAATATTACTTTTATAGCAGTAGGTTCAGCATTTTTGGCTAATGGGCCTGATAAATAGGTCTGTTCAGTAACTCTGTTGAGTTTCAGAAATATTGATTGTGGTGTTGAAGTTTTTGTGTAGTTTCTCGCACATCTGCCGGTCTATGTGGATCCGGAAGTAGAGCTGTAACGTCACTCCGCTACATCATAACCATAGCAACGCATAACAGCTTAAGCAAAATAAGAAAGGCATAGCTTGTGAAGCCAGGTGAATGAGAGAAACGCAAGCTTCCTAGCATTCTTGGGATATACTTAGCATTGCATGATTTTATTTCACTACTGTATTATATTTTATTGTTGTTATTATTATTTTTGGTTAAGAAAAGGGCTTCATTGTTACCGAAGAAAATAGGAACTTTGCTGCTGCTTACATGTTCAAATGTGTTTGGCTTTTATTGTGTAAAAAATTTGATTTTTTTTTATTTTTGGGGGGGAAAATTTGATTCTCAATAAATGTTCAACGTTGCAGAAAAATAACTTTGTTTTTGGTATTACATTTAAGTTATAGATAATTAATGGTCAATGATATAAAATGAAGATGCATTAATCACCAAAAAAATGTTTGAACACAAAGATATGAACGAAATTGATCATCATGAAGTTGTTGTGCTTAATCAGAATATAAAACCGGGTGGTACATTATTACATTTTTAAAGTTGTTTTGCTTTGTGAGAACACAAAAATATTCAGTAAATCATTCACGTCTAACTTATAGTTTTGCTTTGTGAGAACACAAAAATATTCAGTAAATCATTCACGTCTAAGTTATAGTTTTGCTTTGTGAGAACACAAAAATATTGAGTAAATCATTCACGTCTAAGTTATAGTTTTGGTTTGTGAGAACACAAAAATATTGAGTAAATCATTCACGTCTAAGTTATAGTTTTGCTTTGGGAGAACACAATAATATTCAGTAAATCCTTCACGAGTAAGTTATAGTTTTGCTTTCTGTCAAACTCAATTTAATATTTTTTAGTACTTAATAAAGAGCTGAAGTTGACAGAACACAAAATGTCCGATGGAACCGCTTACGGAATTTTTTTTACTTCTCATTTAAGCAACACTTTTTACAGTGCAGCAGCCCCGGTTTCACCAGGCAGCTCTTTGACAAGACCGAGCGGCGGATCTGCTGAGAGGATATTGCAGTGAAACTAGACACCGGGAGTCAGGTTTCATGAAATAATAACTGCGGTCGCACCAACTGACGAATGCAGGTCTGCGCAGAGGCATGAGGCGCTTTTCCTTTAGCTCGCAGGGATAAGCGCCGACAGCAGACAGGTCTATCGCAGCCAGAACAAATCCTCCTTTGTGTGGGCTGGTGCTTTCGCTGAAAACTCTCCCACTATACCACCGAGGTCAGGACGGAACAGGTCTACGACTGGAGGGAACAATATAACTGAACCAAGGCTGAGACAGGACCACGGTCAAACTATGTGCCGAGGGCTAAAGCACTTCTTACCCAGTGTCAGTCCAGGATGAAGCAAGAGTGACAATTCAGAAGACGAGCAAACCGGCTGGAGTCAGATTCCACAAGCGCTGGGTTTGAAGGCTACACCCCAGGATAATTCATCACAATTAAATCAATATATAAGTGCTTTAAATGACGGAACTGCACAGACTACAATGATATACAGGGAATGTGAGACAAGAGAAGGTCTGCACTTCTTTATTATGTATAAAAAGCTGCTTATCCTAACTTGAATACTGCCGGACCAAAACAAACTCTTCAAACTAACTAATTCTTCTGAGACCAGGTTATTCCGTCAATGGATTTCTTCTTCCCTGACTCAAACAGACAAAAGCAGTGATTAGGAAGATTTATGGACATGTATATTAGTTTTGGCGATCAGACCCCGGCGGTAACGTCGATGTATGAAAGTCAGTGTGGATGAACAGGTTGTAGTTAGGGATGTCTTCCCCAGAGCCTGGACACTGGTGGTGGCATAGAGACCCGTGAAGCTGCAGCAGGGAGAAGCCGTGGATGGAAGATGCGAAGATGGGGTGGAGGCGGGTCGCAGCGCCCCTGGGAAGCGAACGAACCATGATTACTGGGGCTTAAAAGTAGGACCGAGGGCGATGATTGGCTGCTACGGAGGTGCGGCTCTTACGCTGATGGCTAAGGTGGAGGTGTGGCCCTCTCAGAATCGATCATTGGCTGGAGGTGATGCTGAAATTAGTCTCCCAGGTTGAATTAACACCTAGGCTTCATATTCCAAGATGACAATGCCATGATTCATGGGGCTGACATTGTGAAAGAGTGGATCAGGGCTTTGCACAGTGGTCACATCCTCAATACAAGATGTTGGTGAAAAAAGAATGTGACACTGGATCTTTGAACTTTGCAGAAGTTTATTCAGATACGCCTTTATTGATCTCACAATGGAGATCAATAAACTTGTTACATTCAGCTCTAAAGAAATAAACTCCTGCAGAATAGGCAGGAAATGTGCAAACAGTGATCTAGTAAATAGAGGTATCTTATATGCAATGAATACAAAAACTTAAAAAGTATAAACACAAAAAAATAAAATCAAGGCCACAGCGAATGGTGCGAGGATCAAGCTAAGATCACACTTTACTCCCGAGTTGAATCATTAGCTTCCCCGTTAGCGCACGCACAGCCTCTGAGAGCTAGAGCCGCTTGTTTATGCACTTCCCAAGGTTTCCCTCAGATAATATACAGCCTGATGCCGATGAGAGGAGGCAATGGGCCGGAAAGAAAAGCGCACTGACTTGTGTGGAGTCTCTTCCTGTCCACAGCGGGGCACTGAGGGCCGTTCCGAGCCCACTTCAAACACTCCGCTGAGGGGCGAGGGAGAGTGGACGGCCAGGGGGCCCCCGGCTGGACCTCAGGGGCCGTATAAAACGGTTTCTGCGTGCACTGCAGCAGGAGCTGATAGCTATCTGTCTACTTGACTTCCACTTTTTGAGCGGTCTTGTGCTAACCCGGGGTCACGCTGCAGATTATTTCCCGGCTCAGGTTTGGACATTTCCTCTCACACGCTGGGGAGGAAGGAGCCTTTGTTTCCAGAATTGTTCTTCAGAGCTATTTATTGTTAGATGCTATTTAAATATTATAGTTTTGGTCAGTTGATACAAACCAGCTCAAATAAATGATTTTTCCCCAAAATTGATTTCCCAATTTTTGCCTCAATTTGTTTATCTAATTTTTGCTAATCTTTTATTACTAATCATTATTTTCCCCACTTTTTATTTTTGTCCATTTACACATTTTTTCCTTCATTTTGATACAGTTTCTCCAAATTTTTCCCCAAATTATTCCCCATTCTTCACACATTTCTTGGCACTGCAGATAAACCATCTATTCATCCATCCATTTTCTTCCACTTTAACGTTCCCGGGTCGTGGGGGCAGCTGTTGGAGCTGCTCAAATCACATTGCACCAGCCCCTCATGGCTCCTCCTGCAGGTGGTGGGTCCACAGAAGGACGTCCTCATGGTTCTAACCGGGCCTGTTGGTCTCCCATAAGGAGCTTCTGAACCGCTCCTTGTCTGACCCGTCACCGAGGACCTGTTTGTCCTGAGAGACCCTACCAGGAGCACGAAGCCCCCGACAACAGAGCTCCCAGGATCCTCCGGGTGCTCAAACCCCTCCACCACGTTAAGGTGGCGGTTCCTGGAGGTATGCAGATGAACCCAATATTGTAAATTTGCTGATCCGTTTTCTGGTTCTCGACGACAAACCTTTTATTCAGGTATTGGCATCGAAAACCAAGTATCATTAAAGTACTGGTTATAAAAATGGAACTGTACCCGTCTCTAGTCCAGTAAAAGGTGTTACAGTTTTGCATTTCCAGCATGTAGCTCCTGTTTTATTACAACATGGACAAACAGTTTGAAAGTTGCGCTCAGGCTCTGCTCCTCTGATGTGAGTGTCCGGCCGCTGCGCTCCGGGCCCGTCTCCAGCGCGGCGGCCGGCTGCGCCTCTTTAATGGCCGCCCTGACACTGCGATAGCGCGGTGTTGGTTACCGCGGACAATAGCGGGTCTGAAGTGTCCATAAGAGCCGTGAGGGTTTCACTTACTCCTCTCTCTCGCTCACTCACACCGCAGTCACTGTCGCTGTGAGGCCCACCCGCCCCCGCCTGTACCTGTGTCACCGGCGGGCCCCGGTCACCCAATATTCTGGAATGCGCTCCGGTGGGTGTGCGAGGGGACAGCGGTGCCCAGGGCAGACTATAGGCGCTAGGATTGTCACACGACTGTTCGGCCCCAGCGCTGAAATGGGAGACGGTTCGGTGGTAAATGTTAGTGATTGATAAATGATCAGGTCTGAAGTAAGTCCAAAAATCAATAACTTCTTCTTCTACTAAACACATAAAGCACTTACAAACAACACTTAGGATACCTTGTCGTTTCATTGAGCATTGTTTTTGAGGGGTTCAGAACTCAATGAACTCAGGAAATAGATCTTGAATGATCCCTCTGAAGAAACAGACAAAATACAAGACTTGAAAATGTGGTGTCTGTAGTTATTTCTTATGTGGACATGTCACAACAATGAGATCAGAACGGATCTGAAGAAAGTAGCCCTTAAAGGAACAGGCCACCGTTTTTCAAAACTCAGCTTAGACGAGTTGATGCGTACCTGTCTGGTCTTTGTGCCTGCCCTCAGTCACGCAAAATGATGTTGTTAGCATTTGGCCTCTCTCAATGTATTCCTATAGCTCCAAATGGGTGAGAACTTCCACGGGCACAAAGACCAGACAGGTACGTATCAACTCGTCTAAGCTCAGGTAAGAACATATCTCAGTATGTAAAGACGGTGACCTGTTCCTTTAATTTCTCATGTGAAGAAAAGTGAAGTTTTTAAACTGAAGAGGGGTCCCTCAGCGCTTGAATGCTAAGAGCAAATTCACCAACAGGGTCAAAGAAGTCTACCCTAAATTATGTTATAGTAAAGGCTTTCTCAAAATCCTCACCTGGACTGGACTGTGTTGCCTCTCATTCATCTGAATGAATGTACAGCAGTGCTGCGACAGTCCTGGCCCGCACTCTCAACTCTGTAATGATCTGAAATTCCAGGAGGACTAACAGCCGACACATTCGTACCCGAAATGTAATATTGTAATAGTGACATATCAGCACATAAAGCGAGTAGATCCTTCGTTTTCTGTGGTGTTTCTTGACGTGGTTCTTGGTTACTTTTAGCCCGCGACCGCCGCTTTGTAGCTGCCCGTCTGCTTCAGGACACCTCCCGGCACACGTCCACATGCAGACCACAGCAGCCCAGAGCGCTGTTTACACTCCACATGCCTCCGCTCCGCGCCATCTGCTCCTCTGGCATTGTTTTAGTCTCTCGCACAAAGCCCTGATTGTGACGGCGTTCCAGCCCATGACTAATGAACGATGATGTTTATGAAATATGTCACTGTAAACTTCCAGCAGCATTGCTGCGTGCTGCTAATGTCCAACTCGGAGACATTTCTTATTACAATCGAGTGTTTCTCTCTTTTAAAGAGACAGACAGAAATGGACTTTTATGAGCTTTGAGTCATGTCAGAATGTGTTAGCAGCCCCCAAAAAACCCTTTTTCTTTCTGAACAGATGTAAACGGATGGTCTCAATTCGACAAAATTTACCGAAATCGGGACGTGCTTCCATGTCTATTGTCTGGACTCTTTATTTCAGTGCTCAAATTGTCCTCACCACAAGACATCTGTAAGCATCCAACAGTACCTCAAAGGGGCAGAGTAAACTGCTAACAACAGAAGAAACTGCTTCTCCATGCACCAGTTTTCCAACTTAGCGAGATGTGAATATTGAGTCTGACAAAAACATCCATCGAGAGCGACTTGAACCAATCACGGGGCAGTATTCCCAGGAGTGAACGATGGAAAAACACCACATGACAGATTTACTTGACTAAATATTGAATTGCTTTTGAACTTTGTTGTTTTGAGACATGGCTGTGACTGGAAAGCGGCACGGCTTTGTGTACAAGGTCTGCTTGATCCAATCAGCAGCAAACATTCCAAGAAAAGACCGTCCTCTTCCTCTTACTGCTTGCACTGTATTTTCATTTTATCCATTTTTTTTGCAGATACCACAATAAAGCATGTGGAAGACGACCTAATGTATTCTGTGTTCATGTTTGGCTTCTCTTCATCCAAGCAAAGTGCATTCTCTTGTATTTATTGGATGAAATGTTACAGAATGTGGCTTTAAGTTCAAAAAACAGATACGTATGTCCTCCAACAAATGCACAACATGAACAACTGCGATTCACTGTGGGGGAGTCCTGTTAAAATAACATGTGACTCCCCCGCATACCTCTCGGGCCCCTCCCAAATGTGCATAATCTAGCTGCAATTTGTCTGAAAAAGCCCCCCCCCCGCCGCTTCACCGGGAGCGCGTCCATTAGAGGCGGTGGAATTTGCATCTGAATTGGCCGCGCGGAAGGTACAGTGGCTGCCAGTGTACAGGGAGTAATTGGAAGCATTAGCGGCCCGTGGGATGTTCCTTTGTGTGTCGGAATACCGCCACAGCGCCAGGACAGGCCGGGGCGCTCCGCTATAACCGCCAAAACAAGGGCTGCTTAAACGGAGCCAATTAAGAGGAGTTACATTATGAAAATGGGAAATGTTGTCGAGGTCTTCTAGAGAATTTGACAGTCGGTCGGGCTAGGTTTGCTAGCTTTGTTTTGCAATGCATCAAAAGTGCGAAGTCTGCGTTGTAGACCCATAAAAACATGTCTTTCTAGTGAAAATAGTCACTCAGGTTTGTTTTACTTGAGTAATCTGAAGAATGACTTACTTTTCATTGAGAAAAATCCTTCTAAAGTAATGTTTCACTTGATTCGTATCTCTCCAACCGTTCACCTGTGCACTGCTGTAACACAGGCTAAATCCATGTACCGCACAGCTGTAATCACATATTTCAGCCTCTCTCGACACCCCCTTCTCCAGCTAAAGCTAACAACACGACCCCTGAGTGCTAGCGCAAATCCAACCACGTACAAAAGCTCCTCACAACTGCCTTGTCTCGTGACAAATGAGCGAAAGCGATACGCCGCGAGCCAATCTATCTTAGCTCCATTTGACGGATCGCGATTCCGACGGGGCCACTTGGAAAAACCCTGTCCAAAAATAACAAATGCGTCTCAGCCGCTGCCTTTCCAAGATTCCAAGATGGCGGATCCAGTTCTGACAGCCCTACGAGTGTTTGAAAACCTGAAAAATGCATCAGGAAACTGCAGCAACCCATCCATGTCAGCTGTATGCGAAGTATCGGGATTCTAAAGGGGTCACTAGGAAAAACGTTATCCATAAAAAGCCTCTCCAAGCCCGATTCAGATGTTCTGATAAATGGATGGAGGTTACATGAAAAAGCATTGGCCGTTATCCGTCATATTTCTATTTGAAGTACTTCGAAGCGGTCACTCGGAAACAAATGCCATATGTTCACTACCTTTTCAAGATGGCTGCACAAATACATGGATATTACAAGAGAATGATTCTAGCCCATATGTCTTATTTCAATGGACAAAATGAGATTCCAATGAGACAATGAGGGGTGAGAGAGGAGAGATGTTACGTATAGGTGGAAATATGCAGACCAGGAGATGCTATTGATGTGAGACTGGAAGGAGAGTATACTGTCGAGGATGACACCCAGACTCTTGACCTGAGGGGAGGGCAGGACAGATGAGTTGTTGATAGAAATAGGAAAACTGTTCCTATTGGATGAGGATGAGGAATGCCACTTCCTCCATCCATCCATCTTCTTCCGCTTTATCCAGGGCCGGGTTGCGGGGGCAGCAGTCTCAGCAGAGATGCCCTTCTCCATAGTTTCCTCATCTACCTTTTTTCTATATCGAACTGGGATTCCAAAGGGACACTTGGAAAACCGAAAAGCGTAACACCATTCCACAATGACTACAATGACCTGCAATACAATACCTGCAAAATTGATGGAGGTTTACTTGGAAATGCCTGTACCCCATCTATCTTTTTATCAATAGACGGATTGCGAGTCCAGAGGGGCCAGGTGGACAAAAATAATACAAGTTACACAGCATTCCCAAGATGGCTGCCCGGTTCAGATTTTTCATTTTCTTCTAACTGTTGAATTGATGAAGGTTACCTGGACGTGCCGGGAGTCCATCTATCTTAGTTCAAATCTGAACTTCGCGACGTCACATGGAAATAGCCCATGCATCTTGTGTCTATTTGACGGAACACAAATCCAGAGGGGCCGCTTGGAGAGAAAAAAACGCTGCCAAAAATAATACACGCCGCACAAATATTCCCTTTCCAAGATGGCCGGCGTCCTGACAGAAAGGTAAAAGCTGCTGAATGGATTACCTGCGCCGCCGGACCTCATCTGGGACCGCGTTCCCGCGCTCGCCGCTGTCATTAGCCGCGGTGAAAATAGCCTTAAAGTCGCGTTCATATAAATTATTAGGCCATTACTCCAGACACAGGCAATTGTGTTAAAGGAAGAGGGAATTCATTTCTGCTGACATGCCGGGATCGCCAACAATAGCTTCCCCCCGACCCGACGGAGAGCGAGAGGAGGGAGCAGGGGCGTGAAGAAAAGTGGAAGAACAAATCTACATGTTGAAGAATCACCAGCTCCGTTACTGCCCTCATTCTCTTATCTTCAGCAGCACGCTGTCTTTTGTTCGGGGGCTCACTGGCAGAGCAGTCGTCTACCAACCAGAACCTCGCAGTGAAGCTTTACGTCGACGACTGGACTGGCTTTCTCTACGCTTTAAGGGGAGACACTACAGGCAAAACTCAATTTTTTCAGTTTTCAGGTTTTGGGCCAAATTGGTCTCTAAACATATAAGCTTTCACCAGGAAACAGAAAATATGCCTAATCTTCACAATAACATGTTTAAATATTGCACTGATTCAATGTTCCCCCATAGACTTATATGGGAGAATGCAATTTCAAGGGCCTTTTTCTCAAAACACATTTTTCTGTCATTGTGGCGACACTATGTCCACGTCAGTCGGACCTAAAGACTTCACATTTTCCAGCCTTGGACTGAACAATATTTGGAAGATTTCTTCAGAGGGATTTTTTATCATTTAATCCCTAAGCCCCATTTATTGAGTTTTGAATGTCAAAAAATAAGGCGAAAATTACATTTTTATAAATTTTTCCACAAAAAAAAAAGCTTATTTTAAAACTAAACAAGAAATCCAAAATCCCCTCTGAAAAAGTCTTGGTAACTCATTTATCAATAAAATGAAATAGCTCTAGGCATAATTCAGATTTCGTCGCCGAAAAGATGGGAAATTTGGGGCATTTTTAGGCATAAAACACCTTGTTCTTATATGAAAAGATAAAATGACAGAAAACTTACCATTTTTTTTTTTTTCTCACATTTATGCCAGTGATCGACAGCAAACGTTTCAAATTGATATCTGGTGGACAGAGAGATACTCATGGCTGCGTGTTTAAATACATTATGTAAATACTTGACTTGGAGGCAACTTCTATGTTCAGGAGTTTTTATCTCAGCGCTAGCGGCTAGTATGTGGTTTGGGCGGCTCCAACAGTTGCCCCCATGAAGAAAAACGGATGGATGGATGGATGGATGGATGGATGGATGGACGCTAACGGCTAGTAGCAAAAATCAACAACACAAAAATGAAACGGCTAAAACAGGCTCAATCTTGGTGCTGTTTCCATTTTGAATCAGTGTTCAGCTGATCTACCGCGAGGTGCACAGACATTTCCTCCAGTGAAGTCTTTGCTTTGCCCTGGTCGCTGAGATATTTGTTAAAGGTTTTTACAAACGATGAAAGAGGGAGCCACTAAATTCAAATTGTTAGTTGTGGTTGCAAATTAATTCCTAACTTTCCTGACACATTTGTAGCATCCCAATTCTTCACAGTGACCAGTTTATCGCCCCATTTAGCAGGGTCACTTTCACAGAAATGTTGGAAACCCAGTCTTCATAAAATCGATATAAATGCTTTACGATTCCTGTCTAGATCTACAATCATTTATACTGAAGGAGTACAGACATTTGTCTTTGTTCCGCCACTAGAAAAGCAAAGTCAGGAAGTGCCTTTCAGACATGCTTGGTTGATCCCCACAGGGAAATTCGATGCCGCTGGGGGCGACCTGTAGGAGCAGTGGTCAGCCGCAGCAGGCCAGGCTCCCGGATGCGAAGCCAGGCTGATGGCCAGTGTCACCTGGCTGGAGGATTTACCTATTGTACATGTTTTTAGTGGTAGGGGGAAACCGCAGACACAGGGAGAACATGCAAACTCTCACTTTTAACACTTGGCTTATAGCTTTTGAACACACAACTCTTTTGTCTTCGATATTGCAATATGTATTCCATCAGCAAAATACTGTCATACACACAGTCCAGACTCTTGTATCTACCCATCACCCAGAGCTAACGTGGCTTTTACGCTGCTCAAAAAGAACCGGGTAATGGTTTAAAACTGGGAAAGAAAAGGATTACTCAAAACTGTTGATGAAGCAAAACACCACATATTACAACATGGCTGAAAGCTCCCGAAAGTCCATTTTGCTCAATGCGACTGGTCTAATATCTCCATCCCCGGGGTCTGTCGCGAGTACGACCACCCCCCCCACCCCCCCCAGCCCCCCTCCCCAGAGCCAAGGTCAGCACGGCGGGCACAAGGGCGTCCCGTTGAGAGGCCGCTGTGCTTGGGTGCCGCTAAATAAATAGAGAGGTTTTACGGGGCGGCCATGACAGTAAAGCTGTAGGGATGACAAACGCGCCAGCTGGGTTACCCCCCCCCCTCCCCCTCTGGGTTTTATAGCTGAAGTCTGGAGGAATATTAACAAGTTTAGCCACATTATTGACTGTATTGTGTTTAATCGGACATGGCAGATGTGTCAGCCGGCGCGGCACAGTAAAGTGACAGTTGGACATGATAATACCGGCGCCGGTGTGTGTGGCAGGATGAAGGAAGGCTGAGTGAGAATATCTGTATTTGTTTAACATATTTAGAGAAGCCAGCCCGATGACTTGTGTTATCTGAAAGCTCTATTCTGTGAGGCAATGTTTTATTAACTCACAATGGGACATGCAGGGATCCAGCTGTCCTAAAAGTCACCGTAGGAGTGTCAAACATTTCACTTAAATCACCACCAAATAGCTAATAGTACCACCTCAAAAATGTTCCAAGTACTACCAGGCCGAGATCAAAGGTAAAGCTGGACTAAACCGGGTCTAAAAATGGATCTCAAACAGACTTAAAGGTGCATTATGCAACTTTTTATGTGTAGAAATGATCAATTGTTAGGCCTCTCACCAGAAAATCTACTAAACTATTGTTCCTGGAGAGTTGTAGAGACCACCGCGATGGACAAAAGGTGCCATGCGGACCACCACTACTTATTTTTCTCCTGCACACAAAATGAATTTTAAATGAGCTAATGAAACACAAATCCGGGAGTAGGGCTGTGCAATTAATCGAAATTCGATTACGATTTTGATTACAACAGTAAACGATTACAAAATTAGCATAATCGCAAAAAATCGATTATAATTTTTTTTTACAATTTTTTTTTTTTAATATACATATTTTTTTTGTTTATTATATGTATTTTTTTTCTAATTTTTGGATTTTTGGCATTTTTTTGATGGATTTTTGTCATTTTTTTGCTGGATTTTTGTCACTTTTTTGCTGGATTTTTGTCACTTTTTTGATGAATTTTTGTCACTTTTTTGATGGATTTTTGTCACTTTTTTGATTAATTTTTGTCACTTTTTTGCTGGATTTTTGTCACTTTTTTGAAGGATTTTTGTACTTTTTTGATGGATTTTTGTCACTTTTTTGCTGGATTTTTTTCACTTTTTTGCTGGATTTTTGTCACTTTTTTGATGAATATTTGTCACTTTTTTGAAGGATTTTTGTCATTTTTTTGATGGATTTGATGGACAAAAATAATCGCGATTATTATTTTTTCAATAATCGAGCAGCCCTATCCGGGAGGTAACGAGGCTGTGGACGAGTACAAATACATAAGTAAAGAATACATCAAATAATCCGTAATTGAAATGAATAAAGTCTATGATGGCAGATGATCCTGAATGACCACATGACCACTGAAGTCAAAGTTCCACTTAGCTGGATGTCTAGACCCACTCCTCATCCAATTTCAACCTGTACTGTTTTGCCCAACAAACCGACAATTCCCAAATCCTAAACCGATGTACGTTCATTACGTCATGCAAACTATCATTTCACCCAATGACTTTATTAGTCATCAGGTAAACACGTGACGCTGACAGAAGGATCTACATCATTTCCAGTGTGACCATGGTCCAGCAACCCATTTGCCCCATTCGTTGATTTCTAACACTGTAAAGAAAAGCCCGTTGACCGCCATCTCTCCGTGCCTTGCTCTCCGAGGACGTCCTGCCCTCTTCCTGGCCCGCCGCTGCCTGGTAGTTATTCGCAGAAAGACCTTTCAGGCGTCCAGATGACAGCATACGGTACTTCCAGGGTATTTTTAGCACGGATAAGGTTCAATTGCGTTGCGATCTGTGGTCCGGTCGACTGCTGCGGTGGGCAGTCGGAAGGGTTTGGACTTGATGCTGATGATAAACTCAATACAGACACGAACCCGAGACCACAGCCACAAAGGATTGAGTCAGAAAGAAACAAGAGCGCTCGATAGTTTCATGTATAAACATTTTGTTTGGTAACATGAAGGTGTGACACTACAGGTAAAGGGGAGAAAAAAATATTTAAAGATATTGATTTGAATCTTTTGCTGTACGCATAAATATGAGACAAACAATAAAATAAAAAAATGAATGAATGAACATGCGTGAGGAAGCAACGCTGCAGTTTTCTCCTAGTCAACAAAACGCTATAAGACAAGCATCGCAAAGTGTGACTATTGTCTGTTTTTCACTCTGAAGAAGAAGATCTTTATTTCTACAGCGCCTTTCACAGACATAGTCACAAAGTGCGTTACAGGAGACAATTTTACATTCATCCATACTCATTCAGGGTCCCCTGGGGGAGACTGACAGAAGAGCTGTCGCGACTGCACACATCTGCACCAACCATCATTCATTCACACACACACGTCATTCATCCTGGCCTATTGTACATGTTTTTAGTGGTAGGGGACCCCGGAGTACCCAGAGGAGACCTATGCAGACACGGGGAGAACATGCAAACTCCACACAGAAAGGCCCCGGCCAGGTTGGAATCAAACCTGGGGCCTTCTAGCTGTGAAGCGAGAGCGCAACCGTGCCACCCTGACATTTAAACTAAGTTGTTAAGAGAGAAAACTTTTTGAAAAACATCTATTTTTCACACAGTGGTGAATATTGAGACCACTGTGTGAAAAATCGCTGTTTTCACCTCCAGCGTCTCGCCTTAAATCTCACAACATCACCAATGACTGCAGGTTCACATCTCCAAATAGATCAGTCAGTGGCCCTAATGTTGAGCACACACATTCCTCCCTCGCTGGGGCCAAGACAACACCAGGACAAGTGCAGTATAAAGATGTGTTTAAGTGCGCATTGGAAACCTGCCAGGCTGACGGACGCCGGGATAATGGCCGAAGGTACGAGTGCACACCTGAACGTCACGCAGCGGTGGTCCCGGCTCTCGCAAAGTCAGTCAATTAAGGCTAATCCTGAAAAGTCCAGTTTTCCTTTGCATAATCTTTGGCGTTTGTGTCATTGTACTTCCTCTCTTCGCTCGCTGCCAGCTCTTCCCCATCACCTTCCTCTCCCTCTCCTCTCCCTCTCCCTCTCCTCTCCCTCTCCCTCTCCCTCTCCCTCTCCTCTCCCTCTCCCTCTCCTCTCCCTCTCCTCTCCCTCTCCTCTCCCTCTCCTCTCCCTCTCCTCTCCCTCTCCTCTCCCTCTCCTCTCCCTCTCCCCCCCCTCCTCTCCCTCTCCCTCTCCCTCTCCTCTCCCTCTCCCTCTCCCTCTCCCTCTCCCTCTCCTCTCCCTCTCCCTCTCCCTCTCCCTCTCCTCTCCCCCTCCTCTCCCTCTCCTCTCCTCTCCCTCTCCTCTCCTCTCCCTCTCCTCTCCCTCTCCCTCTCCCTCTCCTCTCCCTCTCCCTCTCCTTTCCCTCTCCTCTCCCTCTCCTCTCCCTCTCCCCCCCTCCTCTCCCTCTCCTCTCCCTCTCCTCTCCCTCTCCCTCTCCCTCTCCTCTCCCTCTCCTCTCCCTCTCCTCTCCCTCTCCTCTCCCTCTCCCTCTCCTCTCCTCTCCCTCTCCCTCTCCCTCTCCTCTCCCTCTCCCTCTCCCTCTCCCTCTCCCTCTCCCTCTCCCTCTCCCTCTCCTCTCCCTCTCCTCTCCCTCTCCTCTCCCTCCTCCTGCCAGCCTCTCTTTGTTTTGAATACTTCATAATTAGAAGCGCCCAAGCATGCCAGGCATTCCTAATAGAGGTGTTTTACACGGGGCCTGACACCATCCGTCACTCCAGCGGTGCTCCCCCAGAGGTCAGCAGCCTCCAACACCCCCCCCCCCATAATCCTCCCCCTCGCTGATGAAGGGTAGCACCTGACAGCGCTGCACGCCTTCCCCTTTGTTCCCTCCCTGCACCTCCAGACGGGGGATGCCTGCAGTCACGGACACCGCCCAAACACAACATGTCAACAGCGGCGGTGCATTGACTACAATACTTTTTTTTTTGTGTGAGAGGGGGGGTGCAAAAACAATGAAAAAGGGAGAGCACTGTTCTATATTTCAATACTTAACCCCTTAACTCCCACCTGAACCAAGCACATTTTCTCCAGTTTGGCTTTACCCCAGTCCAAAAGCTTCTGGAAAAAAGCTGTGAAAATAACAAGACGAAAACAATGACGGAAATGTGACAAAAAAGCGAGAAAACATTGACAAAAAAGTGACGAAAAAATTGATGGAAAAGTGGCAAAAATGTCACAAGAAAAATGACAAAAATGTGACAATAAAATGACAAAAATGTGATAAAAATGTGACAAAAAAATTACAAAAATGTGACAAAAAATGACAAAAAATTGATAAAAATTGAGGAAAAAATGAAAAAATGTGACATAAAAATGACAAAAATTTCATAAAAATGTGACCAAAAAATTACAAAAATGTGACAAAAAATGACAAAAAATTGATTAAAAAATGAGGAAAAAAATGACAAAAATGTGACAAAAAAATGACAAAAAAATGATACAAATTTGACAAAAAAATTACCAAAAATTGATGAAAAAGTGTCAAAAATGTCATAAAAATGTCACAAAAATGTCACAAGAAAAAATGACAAAAATTTGATAAAAATGTGACAAAAAAATGACAAAAATGTGACAAAAAAATGACAAAAATGTGATAAAAATGTGACAAAAAAAATACAAAAAATTGACGAAAAAATTACAAAAATGTGACAAAAAAAAAGACCAAAAATATGACAAAAAAGCTACAAAAATGAGTTGAACACCCAGCAAAAAAATGATGGAAAAAAAATCTGATGACGTGAGGAAAGAGATCCTCTCGGTTCAGGCGGGAGTTAAGACGTTAAACTTTGATTTTAAGTCCAATCACCGCCGTTATTCCGACGTCCATCTTTGTGCATCACTGGCTCGACACATAAACAACAACAAACAAGCTGAAGCATTAAATGGCCCCCATGAAACACCTTGCCCCGGGCCCTGCACAGCACTCTCGCCGCCGGCCCTGGCCCCACCACACTGTCCCGTATCCCACCTCCTCACACTCACACCGGTTTATATTCCCCTACAGTGACTGATGACCGCCCGCCGCTCGCCGATGAAGACCGATGCGGGCCCTGAATTATTAAGAGCAGTATATTTTGATACGGGGGCGCTTATGAATAATTCCACTCCAGGCCTGGGCAGGATGAATGGCCGTACAGTGGGGGGGGGAAGGGGGGTCTCGAGGGAGGGGCCTAGGGGGTAAGGGGGCGGGGTGTTGAGGCACTGGACACTGGGATCGTCTCAGTGTTTGATTGGACGAGATGCGGATCGAGGATTCTGTTTGATGCGGGGCCCGTCGGGATGCACTCCAAAAAAACTAAAGTCAACATTCCTTCATTTTAGACATTCTATTTAATTTAAGAACTGTGAGAAAATGTGTGTGAGCTAGGAGTAATAAAGGCATATTATTGGCTAAGTTCACACAACAAATACATTACTCTAACTTGGTAGAAGTCCACCTAACTCATATGCATTAAGTAATCTTTTTATTTTTTTTGTTAAAGCACATTTAATGGTGATGATGATGATTTTATCTTTTTATCTTTATATGGTGAATTTTGTCTAAAAATGAAACTTGTCAGAATGAACAGAAATGAATAATGATTGATAAAAAAATATATAATTAACTCTGCTTTGGTCATGTGGGTGCTTTAAGTTCAACTCCTCAGATCGACTCCGCTCAGCTGAAGAGGTGTCTTTATGCAGGTGGGGATTATTTTTTACAGTGGCGAGTGTGGAGTGTATGGGGCGGAGGAGAGGGGGGGGGGGGCGTCTGCAGGGAGCGGGACAGTGATCGGGATGCACGGGCTGCGAGGGCTTGTGTGCCCAATTATCTGGCGGGTGAGGAGGGGGGGGAGAGAGGGGGGGAGCTGCAGAGGAAGGGAGCCAGCCAATTAGAGGAGCAGAGCGGGGGGGACCCCTGCCCCAGACTGGGAATGTGTGCCCCGGTAGCACCCCGCAGACAGACAGAGGAGGGGTGTGTGTGTGTGCGCGTGTGCGTATTGGGGAAGAAAATGTTTCTTTTTTTAAATGTTTAAATGTGTGAATATAAAAGTACTAATTCTTCACATCAGTGCAATAAAACAATAGCATGTGGGAAAGCGCCACCGTGGTTGGGACAGGCCTCTATGGGGCGTGTTCCCTTTGTGATACAAGCTCCAAATTTGGTACCAATGCTCTTCAGGTACTCATTAGCCACCGTAAAGCTGCCGTTTCAGGCCCAAAGTGGCTGCTTTCCACCTGTTTTGCGAAGTGTAGTTCCTCCAGACGTGCTACTGATTCTTCATCCTCATCACATCAGGATATTTTCTACCAAATTTCATAATCCAACACAAAGTACGTGAGTGAGTAGCCCCTTCATAGTCCATAGTCTTAGTCCAAATTGCGCACACATTACACAGTTTTTTCCTCCCCCTACACGGTCCAGCCATCAATCAATCAATCAAATTTTATTTGTATAGCGCCCAACAACAACCAGAAGGTGCCCAGAGCGCATTCCAGGATAAAAACAAGAATCACAGTAGACAACAATAAATACAAAAACACATAAAAGCAGTGGAGTCGGTGGTTGTGTATCGTCAGCCATGTCCTAATGTGTAGAATGAGCTCAGACCTGTTCACCACAACTGCCTCGAAAATCCTGCACTCAAAAAGGTGTTAATGTAGAAACTGCAGTCACGCGTAAGGCCTGAGGTGGCAGTAGTGAGCATAATATCACAAACTTGCGTCTAGCCTCTTTAAGTGAAAAAATAAATGTCCTCAATCTGCCCCACTGTTCATTGTTTTCATCTGTGCAGCTCCAAGATCCATGTTTGGAAATAAAGTGGTGCAATATCCTATAAGAAAAGCCTGGGCAGCTGAATGTGGACTTTAAATGTGACCGCGCCTGACAACACCGCCGAGTATCTGGTTATATCACCCGCATTTCTGTCTAAAGTCGCTCACTGCGCCATCACCAAGCGAGATACAGCCTCGTTTAATTACCACTCTGCAATAGTGACAAGCTTCTTTGTAAAAAAAACCCCGCTGATTATACTTTGGAGCAGCCAAACGTGAACCTGAGTCACTCTTAATGGGCCTATTACTTAATAAATAACGTGGCGGAGACAAAGCCGCTGTGTTCAGGCTGCCAGCGCCGGGATAGGCCGCAATTTACTGCCAGGTTGACTGTAATTGCCCCCGTGTTGAGGAACTTGTCAGAATGAGCGGGGCTTAATAACAAGGAAGGGGGGGGCAGCTCTCTGCTTAGACAATGGAGTCCTGTTTTTTTTACCCATAATTCAATGGGCCACCCCACCGACCCTCCCCCAGAGAACAGCTGGACAGGGCGAAGACCGTCACCCAGCATCCATCGGCGCTTGGTAATTACGCTCATCGCGGGCTTATTGACTTCGCCCGGAGAACCAACGCAGTTCTGCTCAAATGGTTTCAGGAGAGGGCGGGAAAACATGTGGGGAAGAGGTGGCGGTAAATGAGTCAATGTAAAGCACTTTGTGGGGCACTCGTGTGTGGAAAACACTTTAAAGAATAAAGTTAAAGTACTAAAGATCACAAACATCACGAGAAATCACAATATTGCTGAAAATCACAAGAGATCAGTGGAAACCATTAGAGCCTGATAGAGATCGCTAAAAGCCCTAGAAATCACATTCACAATGCATTTGCTGATTTCAGATATTACACATAAAAAATAATCTGATCTTTCTGGCTCTGCTATCATTTGGGGGACTGCTTTTTAGGTATTTCCATGATGATTCATAGTGAATAGATACAGACGGCATCGCATCATAGAAGGGGGGGAGTCTTTTGGGAAACACAATTTTTCTCTTTTTAGCCATTTTCTGGCGGAATACAGTATGAACTCATTTATCACATACAAATCAAGTCAAGTCTAAATCAGGTCCATATGGATTAACAGCAGATTTTTCAGGAGAAGAGAAAAAACAGCAGTCGTAGCTAGCACTAGCTAGTGTTAGCCATAGACCGTATATATAATGGACAGCTCCTCCTCACTCCTCCCCGTTTACCACAATGACCACGTTCAAGGGGGTAATCATGGCGGATTTACAGACTCCTCCTCCCCAGCTCTGACGAAGCATGTTCCTAAAAAGGACATAAGGGCGGGATCTTCACTGTAGACTCCGCCCTTGTGTGACGTGTAGCTCACACAGCTCCAATGCTAACAGTCCGGGCCTCATTAGTACGAGATTTTGAATATGGCGGCCTCTAGTGTCGTCGTCACAAAGCAGAGCAGCCAGCGGCCATTGCCGTTAGCATTAGCACAATGTTAGCATTCTCCGTTATTTATGTATTTATGGGCTGTTGAACCACTTTGCTCGTCTCCATGTCTTTGTATCTTTATTTAGTAGAAAACAATTTTCATAATTCTGCATTTGTTAAAGTCGTTATTGAATGATTAGAGAAAGTTTAGATTTTTCTCCAAATTGTTTTCCCCCTTAACTGTTTTCAAACATGACCATATATGGGTGATTCTAGAGATGCCGTCTGTATCTGTCTGACGTCTGATTAGCCCTAGACTCGCAAATGTCTTTACAGGACAATAATATCCAACCTAAGGCTGCGTAGTATGAGAAATATTGCAATGGTGCAACATTTGACTAAACCAGGGGTTTCCAAAGTAAGGGCCCCCTGGGGGGTCGTGGTCAGAGATTTACTGCAAAACATACAATTTTATCAATGACACCATCATATTTAGTGCATGCTTGATTGAAAAAACAGATTTTCATAGTTTTGGGCACTGGAGACAATGGAGCTTTTGTACATCTTTAAGTTCCATTATTATTATTATCATTATTATTATTATTTGCCTTAGATGTGCCATTTATGTTTTCTAAACAAGATTCCACCTACACTGTACATTTGGGAATAATAGCAGCTTTAGCGATTTGGTAATTACAACACACAAATGAACCTTTCATTGTGACTGCTGCTCAAAAGGAGGTACTGCGACAAACGGGACTGATGATGTGTCTGAGAGCACAAACACTTCCTTATTGCCCTGAAATAGATTGGATTAGCATTTGTGCCTGGATCCGTGATTCACTGAGTGCATACCAAACAATCACTAATGTGCTTTTGTGTGGTTTTCAACTCGTCCCAACAGCAACCCCGAATCATTACACCATTAACCTTACACCACTGAACGCTGGAAATCCAAATCAAAAGCATTTGAAAATGTCTACGGCCCATAATTGAGAGCTTTGAGGTGAAATATCAAGTCGAGCTCAAAGCGGAGATGGGCTGATTCGGCTGTAATTTGCTGCACCACAGGAATGGAGACTAATGGTTCTGGGACTGTCACGGTGCGACACTGAGGCTCCACTCACTTCTACCAATCTGTGGGTGAATATTGGACCAAAGTGTGTGGACATAGTGAGCAGACGTGTAGTCATACATGTAGAGTGTAGTCATACATGTAGCGTGTAGTCATACATGTAGAGTTAGTTTTGCATTGTCAAAAGCTCAATAAATCAGGCAGGAATTAGAAATTGAGAAATCCCTCTGGAGAAAAAAAAACATAAGTCCAAAAGTCCTAAACCTCCCTCCCACTGGCCTCTAATTAGCTGCAGGTCCACTTCACACGCCGCGGCTTTGACCCCTGACCCCTGAGACGCACCAGCACTTCCTGTCCGGCGTTTGTAGCGGCGGGCAGTAAACGGCGCTTTGATGTCCGATACGAGCGGGCCCTTTGTGCTTTAATGCATCATCGTTTGGGAGCTTCGGCGGACAGAGGTCACCGCGGGATGACCGGATCACTGGGCGCCCTTTAACTAAGCGCTTGGTTTAGGAAATGATATGTAAATGGGAAACAATAGGGTCATCTGTCTTAAGGACATGCCCCGCCCCCAAACGCCAGGGACACCACAGGACCGGGTCATTAGTTACTGTCCAGAGTCAGGCTTTCTGCGACGCTGGGCACAAAGGGAATTATTAAAGACCTTATAACTGCTACGTCAACTTATAACGTTTGTGTGAGGTCTCTTTGGTCAACGTGGAGACTTTGACCTTTGCATAAAGGGCCAAGATGCTTATTTAATGACTTTATTATGAGAGATTTCTCTTTCACACCCTTATTCGCTCACAAACATTGACGCTGTAATCCAAATATGGTTATTTCCTTTGTGGGAGATGGCAGTGGCTAAAGACAGGAGAAATGTACACAGGGCGCATGTGCAGACGAAGGGACTAAACCACGGGTGCCCAAATGTGGCCCGTCGGAAAAATTTTGTTGGCCCAGAGAGTGACCTACTTTTGCGCCTCATCTGGTTAGTACTAACTCTCTCCCATTCATTCTCGATGGTAAATATGGATGCAGTACACTTTTTGGCCACCGGGGTCAAATTGGGGGCGCTGTTTCACTCCTTTAGCAAAGTTAAAGGGGGGGTATTATTCAAAATCGACTTTTTCAAGCTTTACATCATGTTATTATGTCATTCCCTCATTAAAAACATGCCTGAAGTGTTGCCTTGGCACATTCACGTATTTCTGAGTAATCTGTAAAAACTCTGATGGCGGCCATTTTAGGGACAGGTTTGCCTGAGTCCTCCTAGGAACGCCCCCACCTCCTCGAGACGCCTCCGAGCTTTCGTCACCAGCCGAGTAACCAACCACTGCTCCTCAGCAGAACCCCCTCCCCACTGATGCCACAGACAGCGTGTGGAGGGGGCGTGTCGGAAAGGGTCAGAGGTTCTTAAAGAGACAGAGGCCTATTTCAAGACATTCGCTACAGCCATTTTGAGAGAGACATTTTATACAAGGCAGTTATTCTAATTTACTGCATTTACAGACCAACAGAAGGTTTGTCATCATTGTAGTGTGATATAGACTGGTGCTATGTGGCTGAAAAAAGCATAATACACCCTCTTTAAGAAAACACTGCTGTGGTGTCTTGGTGTTTATCAATCACAGAGCGTTGTAGCATCAACTTTCCCAGTTTTCCTACTTTTATTACAAAGGTTGTTGACGTCGACAAAGGTGCATGTTCAAAATGGACTTGCCAGAATTGCCAATTTGATCTTGGTCTTTGGGTCGCGGTGAATCGCAGCATCTTCTTCCCTCTTTCGCCCTGTGGGCACCGCGCGTCCGTCCACCCGCGGGCACTAAAGCGGATTTACGCCACAGAAAATATATCTTCAAATGCAGCCATAAAGCGCTCCATGCGGTGGCGGGATAATGAGCTGCTCGCGCACAGATGGGCCCGGCCGGTAAATCTAAAAGCATTCAGCCTCGCCTCAAATGAAGACATCCATAAAAATTAGCACATTAGGAAACGGGGCTTTTAATAAATCAGTGTTTTTTCTCCTGTCAGTGACGTGATGAGAATGGGGCCTTTTACTCTGACAGAGATTACAAAGCAGCAGGAGAAAGCATTCATTAGGCCTGGGCTGGAGACATGACGGCGATCTGCTTTGTATCTTTGTTCGTTCATTTGTTTATTAAACAGGTAAAAGAAGAGAGAGTGTTTGGAGATCATCGACAGACAACTCTGGAGACGATTACGCATTGGGGCCAAACGAATGTTTCTTTTTAAGTCACAATTATACAGGACAATGCGTTTAAAGCTTATATGTCCTCAAAGTGTGCACATTTACATTTTTATTTTTTACAAATGTTGTTTAAAGGGACTATACAGAGTTTAAAAATGTTAAAATGAAGTATTTTCCTCCGCCTACATGCTCCAGCCATGTCCTAATGTGTAGAATGAGCTCAGACCTGTTCACCACAACTGCCTCTAAAATCCTGCACTGTCACTCAAAAGGGTGCTAATTCGGGTCTGAAGTGCCGTCATGCACGAGCTTAATATAGAAACTGCAGTTACACGTAAGACCTGAGGTGGCAGTAGTGAGCATAAAGTGACCAACTTGCATCAAGTCCCTTTAAATTATCGACTAATAGCTTTTCAGAGGTGCATTATGCAACTTCTTATGCGAGAAAAAAAAAGTTGTGCACAAAAAACCTACAAAACAATTGATCCTGGAGCTTTGTAGAGACCACGGTGATGGAAAGTAAAGGCGCCACGCTGACCACTCACACAGCCGCAGGGTCACTACAAGGTCAAATACGCACAAATATCAACTTTTTGCATAAAAAGTTGCATAAGGCACCTGTAACATCCCTTAAAGGAACAGGCCGCCGTTTTTACATACTGAGATAAGATGTTGTTAACATTTGGCCTCTCCCAGTATATTCCTATGGCTCCAAACGGGGTGAAGTTAGAAGCTACCACGCTCTTCCACAGGCATAAAGACCAGACAGGTACACATCAACTCGTCTAAGCTCAGGTAAGAAAATATCTCAGTATGGAAGATCTGTGTGCCCTCAGACATGCAAAAAGACCAAAGATGTTGTCAGCATTTGGCCTCTCCCAGTATATTCCTATAGCTCCAAACTGTAAAAAACCCAAGCCGGACGTTGTCATTTCCCATGCTTATTCATTCACAAATAATGACAGGTTTGGTATCCACGTGTAGCATGGAAGGCTCTGACCGAGATGACGCTGTAATCCAAATATGGTCATTTCCTTTGTAAGAGACAGCAGTTGCTAAAGATGGGAGAAATATACACACACACAACATCATCTTTAGAGGCTTGGACTTAACAATATTTTAAGTTTTTTCTCATATCTCATCCTTGCCTGATTCATTGAGCGTTGAACCCAAAAAACAAGGTGAAGTTTGAATTGTACATATTGTTTTTTCCCACTTATAAACAGTGTCTTCAATGATGTCCCCAAAGCCTTCCAGAGCGCCCCATTGGCCCTCATCTGTTCGCCGTGCCGATAAACTCCGAACGCGAAGGATAAAAGCGTTCTCCTGATCCCGGGGGAGATTCCAGCGGACACTGACGGCGTCATAACCAGCGCCATCAAAGTCTACACGGCCGCACTTCCTCCTCCTTCTCATCTTTTATGTGTTTTGACAAAACTCGGCGCTCTCACGTCCCCCCGCTGGTGGTAATTATCCTTGGCGGTAGGGCTGCGCGCACAGTGATGGCATCTTAAGTGAGGGGGAGGCCAGGATTCCTCCATAGAACTTACCTTTCCGCTCTCAGAACGCAGCTGTGTGGATGCTGTTTGTTGGTGAGCTGTAAATGTCTTTTCTGTTTGCTACACACTGCAAAAAGTGGATTCTAAGCAAGTAAAAAATGTCTTACTTTAAGAAATAAGTTCCTATTTTTTCCCTAAAAAGTAATAATGTCTTGCCAAGAGGAAAAAAAATCTTATTTTAGGAAATAAAATCTAGCCATTTCTTGTTCAGATATATTTGCTAAAAAACATGCACATTTTGCAAACTTTTTGAATCTTCTTCAGCATTAGACAAAGAATTGTTTTCTTATTTTTAGAAAAAATATGATCACAACAACTTTTAGCTTAAGAACTGATTCTCACAGATTCTAAAATGGGCGGCGCGGTGGCGCAGTGGTTAGAGCCTCAGCTTCACAGCTCGTAGATCCTGGGTTCGATTCCCACCAGGACCTTTCTGTGTGGAGCATGTTCTCCCCGTGTCTGCGTACGTTTCCCCTAGCACTAAAACATGTACAATAGGTGAATCCTCCAGCCAGGTGATTCTGACCATCAGCCTGGCTCCACATCATGGCGATGGGTCCCCGGGCAATATTTTCCTTAAATATCAGTATTTATTAAGAACATTTTGCTCAAAAATGTGTGTAATTTAGAACATTTTACTTAAATCAAGCAACATTTAAAGCAGTACTAAGTAATGTGTTTACCTTAATAAATCCTTTCCATAGTCCCTGTGGGGGTTATACAAGTGTTTATGGGATGATTGAGGGGTCTTTCATCTCCCCCTGGTGTCTCTGGACAGAAAACCATGTTTGCAACTTGACTGCCACCGGTCCGGAGCCACCAATACACACTAATGGAATCACGAAGAAGAAGCTAACATGCTAACGGGCAAAGCTAACTGCGGGCTAGCGTCACTTTAAACAGTATTTACAGCCAGGTTTGAGTGCAAAAAAATATTTCCATTGTATAATTGGATGCACAGTAACCCTCTCTCCCTTCGCCTTTCCTGTCAGCGTAGGATTTACTCTCCAAGACAATTAAGAAGTTAAAAAATCGTAACATGCTACGACACCTGCAGTTGCGCTTATGGCCTCTAGGGGGAAGAGTTACTTAGTACTGCTTTAAGTAAAATACCCACAATTGTTCACTAAATAAGAATGTTTTCGTTAAATTTAGTGTTTCTTTCTTGTTTTATGAGAAAAATTGTTCTTGTTTTATAAGAAAAATATTCTAGAAATAAGAATTCTTAGCAAGAAAAAAATGCTTACGCTTGCTTATGCTTTAAGATTGTTTTCCTTGTTTTTAGTAGGGCACTTTTTGCAGTGCAGTTAACTTACTAATCCAGCAGTTTGAATAATGCTACAACAATAACTGCTGGCTACTGTAAGACATGATTTCCTCTCCTTTTGCTCTTGGTGAGAGACTATTTCCCATCTTTACACGTCCACTTGAGTAAAGCCACTCCAAAAGTGACGCTGCTCTTCAGCTCTATTCGCGCAGGAACTAGAATGACCTCAGGGTAAAAAAGTAAAAATCCCTGACGTCCTCGGAGTTCCCGTGCCGTGTCGGTGATTTGCAAAATAAAAAATCCCCGGCTTTTTCCGCCTTTAGGGACAAGTCGGTGTGAGAATGGACGTGAACCATCTAAATTCAAAAGCATGAAACCTCAGCACACATGTAGCTAAAGCATGAAGCCCCGGTTGGTTCCCTCTGAAGCACCTGCCTCTCCACATGTGCCCAGAGTACCCAGTGATTTCCCCGGCCCGGCACTCTGTGATTACCTTTGCTCTGTACTTAGCCTCCTTCCTCTGCTTTTGTGCGTCTCATGTAGAAACGTCTCTGAAGTTAACGACTGCTTATCTGCGCCTGTACCTGCGGGCCGTCCTCAGAGCCTGTGCAGATCACTATCAACATGATCATTTCAAAATGCACTTTTCCTCAGTTTAAAGGTGGTTTATGTACCGGAGCAGAACAAAACAGCTCTAAAAGTCATCGTAAAATGAAAGAAAATGTCCGGTCAGGATTTCACGTTGGCCGACGCGCCTGGCGCAGACGGCAGTGGGAATGAAGCTCTTTCACTTTGGTCTCACGTCATACAAGCAAACTTTGAGCAAGAAATGGGTGATGGATCCTGGACTTTAAAAACCTGTTTCATGTTTCATCGACCGGTGGACCCTGTGGATCTTTCAATTGTTCTCCAAGTACCCCCCACCCTGAGGGCTTTGCCAATATTTTGAAAGTGAGCATCGGAATTCCCAATTTAGTAGGAAAAAGTGCAATTTCAGTGCTCCAAATCAGACTATACCAATCTCAAAATCATATATTTAGTTTAAACAGCTTTTCCTTTCACAATAATGTTCAAATACAGGGTTAGGGAGAGGTTATTTAGGATACAGTTACTTTCCAAAAATCAAAGAAATGACAGTACTAAGAAACAAGAAAGAAAAGTTGCAGTGAAAGGTTTGCTCTATAACAGGGGGAGGCAAGTTTGTGTCACCGAGACGGATTTTCTTCATCACCAAATGAAAATTGAAGCACAAAATAAAGTTTTCAAATGCCAAATGTCGTGCATTTTATATATGCAGAATAAAATGGACTAGGGAACTAAAAGTCATTAAAGGAACTGTGCCCAAATGAAGGCTTTAAATGTCATAAAAAGCATTTTTATTGTAAATTAAGCCATTGGTCAACTATTTTTCCTCAAAAAAACACTAAGATTCGGGTCTAAAACACATCCAGCTCCAGTTTGGCTGAACTTGTGTTGTGTCTCATTTGCTTCTGGATGGCAAAATGTCCCCTCATTTTATGTTGTTGGTATTAAAAATACAATATTTTAGTATTAAAATGCTGACAGTGTTCCCTGCATGTTTACATTACTTTAGCAGGAATTTGATCTTTTATTTGCATAATAATATTGGGGGCCAGAGGTTCGATGCTGGAGGGCCGGATTTGGCCCCTGGGCCTGACGTTGCCTACCCCTGCTCTATAATATAGAGAATCATAGAGTCTGTATCATTCTGGGCTGTGGCTTTTTAGCTTTCCTGATAAGCGCTAAATAAGTTCATGACAGGTGATATAACAAGTGTCGCTGCATGTTTTTATGCATGTGAAAGTATTCTAAGTATTCAGATACAGTACTCTGATTGAACAAAGTAACAGAATACTTTACAAAATACAGTTTAAGACAGGTGTGTCCTAACTACATACTAACACGCTAACACGGCATCTTCCACACACAGTCTACACAGTTTATTTGTGAACGTGCAGGGGCGGGGGCCGCTCTGGACACGGCTCGGTGGGTTTCCATGTTCCAGGTGAGAGGCGAGCAGATTACAGCGGGTTTTACAGACCCCCACCCCCCCCGCGGCGGCAGGTGCGTGCGGAGCGAGGGTGGGGGGCAGAACAGCTGTGCGGAGCGCCGAGTCCCAAGGCCATGTTTACATTCTGCGCGAGGCTTTATTGGGAAGTGTAAAGTGGGGAGCGGCGGGAGCTGCAGATGGGCTGCGGAAAAGACATGTGCTCGTAATATTTGTGGACGAAGGGTGAGGGGGGGGGGGGGGGGAGAAAAATCCTATTCTGCAAATAAAATGATATTCTTGAGCTCTTACCAAGGTTGTGCCTTGCATTCACATATGTTTGAATACATCGTCCTCAAGAGCTGGAAACACCACCTGCTGATGTCATGAGGTGCCGTTCCTCTCCACAGCAGCAAGTCCAACTCAACGCTTTTCATACATTTAATGCCTAAATACTATATATGTAATGCCACAAATGCAAAAGCATCGTATTTCAGTCAGGGATATTCAAAACCCAGTAGGACACAACCGGAAACTTTCGAGGAAAAGATCGTTTCAGAACTACAGAATATGTTAAAGAATGTAGTTTCTATGTTTTTGACAAATGCATGCAGTAAAAGTAGTTGAGCGTTGTCTTTGAGAGAGTTCAGTCTCCAAGAAATTCAGATTTAATGCCAGTTTAGAGACCAGATTTTGACGCCTGTTTGTGTCCAGGGACCGCATGAAATAAGGTGACTCAGCTGTTTCACCTCAAATAAATGATAATAAAATAGTCTTTTATCAGGGTTTATACAGGCAGAAGCAAGTCAAGGTGAATGCTTTTAAATGCCCGAACACTATGTTTCATTTTGAATAATTAGCCAACAAACAGAGAAAAGAGAATTGGACAAAACGGGGAACTAGTAAGTAACTAGTAAGTAAGTAAGGAAACTGTGGTCAATTTCAGCTGAACATGTCTTACACAAGTGTTTCTCAACCAGGGGTCCGGGACTTAACAGTCAAATGTTTGAATTTCAGCTTTCCTTTGAACACATTGTCTTAGTACTTAGTCACTTGAATGATTTTATTGATTCCTTCGAAATAATCTGCAACTGATTATTTCAGTTTTTTGGTTGGTTCCCAACCAAAAAAGGTTGGGAACCAGTGTTTTATGTCATCAGTTTGGTATTTTCAATGAACTTATACAGTAAAAATTGGTGAGCGATGTCATCATTTTCCAATAAATTCAGATTTAACGCCAGTTTGATTCTAATTTAATGTTTCTTAATGACATTTAAGGCTGTGATTTCAATGACTTAATACTTTTTGAAATAAAATAATTGACATTATTGTTCTGTTTTCTGGATGGATGACACATTAGTATTAAAACAGTGTTGTTAAAGCACTGTTATCCAGCTCTAGTAAAGCCTGTGATGTAAAAATCCAAATCTGATTCTAAAGTAAATGTTGGACCCCAGCTTTAATGGAGAACATGTCAGAGCCTTGGCCGTGATGAAGCACCTCTTGGTCCTAATGAGAGGTTATCAAACCCTTCCTTTGCCTGACAGACCCCTCCCTCTCCACCGCCCACACGGACATGCTGATACGGCAGAGCCGCTAATCTGGGGCCCCTCCCTGCTCCATCTGGCCCCCGATGCGGAGGCTAACGCGAGCTGGAGCCGCGGCCTCCTTCATCACGCGCTATCAGTCGGCCTGTAATTGAGGGGGAGCGGTGTAGTGGTTTCCATATTGAGCCCCACCCATCGCTCCGAACGCTGGATGAAGAGGGGTGCCCCCCGGGAATCGTTTTTAGGGAGGACCGGATTGTGGCGCTTTGCCAAAGACAGCCCAGCGAGCGAGTAATTAGTGTAATCTGTAAGAGCTAAATGGTGGAAATGATTAATTTAATGCCATTATGGAAATGGGTGGTTAATGGTACTGTATTCCTGTGCACGGAATAAATGATCAAATAATGGTTGAACAATAAAGGCCAGCTCAGTAAGCGTCCACGTAAAGAGAGAGAGACTCTACATCATGCAAAATAATGAACTAACTGTACTTTAAGTTAGTGTGTTGTTCCCTTGTCAATGACAGACCTGGAATTATATTTTCTACATTCACATTTTGGAGTAATCCTCAGGTTAATCCTTAATCCTTCATTTAGCTTCAGTTTCTTCTACTGTGTCAACGCTTCGTTCTGCATTTCCTGGAAACAACAGCGTCAATGTCAACACATTTTTAAGATAAGATAAGATAAGATAAGATGATGATGAAGATGTTTTAAACCCATAATCCAACATTATGTCGGTACAAAGTGTGTTTAGCTGAAGCTGTAAACTACGACGTGATTCAAAACAGAAAGTTCTGCCAGCAGAATGAGCCTGAGCAAAGTCTCCAGCTCTCGCGCTTTGATCTCAGTGTTACTATTTCATTGTTATAGAGACATCATTTCACGTTATAATATGTAAAATATCACTGCTGAGGCACCGACATAATGTTTCAAAATCTATTCTTAATCCTCTTTATACTGCATACGGAGCGAAATCAAAGACGACACAGCAGGAGCCGGAGGATGAAGTGTGGTGCGTTAGATAACTGCTGTGAAGCCAGTGGAACGGGCCCAGTCCAGACTATAGCTGGACAGGGCAATGTCTGATCCTAAGAACAGTCGTCAGCACCGGCATCGCTAGAGTCAAAGCAACACAGTCGTCCAATTAGGTTCATAGGGTCAATGATGGGAGTATGATCTTATAGCCAGACCTGTGTGTGAAACAACAACACAGTGGTCTCTGGAAGTGAGGATAGACGATGTGTGGGCATTAATGGCAACAGTCTCTTAAATATCTTCCCTGTATATCATGTTATTCCTATTCCTGAAGCCAAATTGCCGGCTTTGGTGACCCCTGCCCCCCCGTCATCCCCACAGAGGGCCACGGTGAGGTTGCTCTTGCTCACGGTGAAACCCCTGCCCCGGCCTTTGGGTAACGTATTGATCATGCTTGATGTAAAAGTGATCGAGTTGGCCATGCGTGCACGAAGCCCATCTGCGTGTGCACATCGCTGATTATATTCGCAATTATGGACTTTCGAGGCAGGAGCGCATTTCCCAGCGTTGGCTGCCCAAGCGTCTCGTCGGGCTAATCACAAATCAGTGAGTTATTATTTTCAGGGCTTTCCATTAACGACTGTTTATTCCGGAAAGCTTACCAGCGAGCCGCAGCATCTTTCCCCACACGCCCAAGACCCTGTGATGTTTGGAGTGATGGTTCCCAGAATGCTTAGCGGGTCAGTCCAGGGTCTGCCTGCCCTTTGACCCCGCTCAGAGCCCTCCCACAGAGCAGAGCTTCAGCCTGTGTTTATGTGTTTCCAGTCTGTGCTGTTCCAGGTCGTATTACCTGTGATGTGTGGGGATGCACGGGCCAAAGCGTTGTTACCAGCAGAGTTACCAGACCTGAAGACGTCTCCAAACGTCCTCAAGTCTCAAACAACCCAGCCCAGATGACAAGCTTTCTGAGAACCTTTGAAGACAATCCCATCTGTTGGTGTGTTGCAATTCCCTATCATCCTTCCGGGACAGAAATGTGCTTCGTCCCTGTCAGCCGGACACGTCAGCGGCAGAGGTCAGCCCGGAGAGAGAGACGGGCACTGCGGGGGTCGGCGGGGTCATCGTTCAGGGCCCTCACCTCCATGTGAACCTGCAGCCAGCGAGAGAGGGGCCCAGACTTGAGCTTGAACATACGTCTGAGGGGGGGCCCCTGGACAAATGAGCGGGATTTCCTCCTCCTCCTCCTGCATGTGAGGACTGAGCACCCACGGCTCTGAGGGACCAGGGTCTTATCTGCCATCGGCATGTCTGGGATTAGAGGGAGGGGTCCGGCTGAGGGCCGAACCGCGGGATTGGAGTGAGCTTAAAGCAGTAGTAGTTTGGAATAGTGGAAGCTCATGCTCTCATCATCTGAGCAACTCTGAGCTGAAACTACATCAATCATAGCCTGGCCTTATCCATCCGTAAACTCCGGTCAATTATCACTTCCCTACATGTACGCCTGGGTCTGATCTCAGTGGCCGCGTTACAGCAGTTGAATTTTAATCTACCATTCAGCGAGCGGGGGAGGCGGGGCTTGTAGGTGACGTCATGCCGCATTTGCGGGTTGTAGTTTGGCAATGCCGGCGGATACGAAAGTACTGGCAGCTCTTCAATCCGTCCTGGCTCGGCTCCCAAATATCCGGAAATTAAAATTGAAGCCTTGGAATGTGCAAGGAATGTCCCCAAGAGTTATGGTAGAGTTATGATAGAGTTATGATAGAGTTATGATAGAGTTATGGTAGAGTTATGATAGAGTTATGATAGAGTTATGGTAGAGTTATGATAGAGTTATGATAGAGCTATGATAGAGCTATGATAGAGTTATGGTAGAGTTATGATAGAGTTATGATAGAGTTATGATAGAGTTATGATAGAGTTATGGTAGAGTTATGATAGAGTTATGATAGAGTTATGGTAGAGTTATGATAGAGTTATGATAGAGTTATGATAGAGTTATGGTAGAGTTATGATAGAGTTATGATAGAGCTATGATAGAGTTATGGTAGAGTTATGATAGAGTTATGATAGAGTTATGATAGAGTTATGGTAGAGTTATGATAGAGTTATGATAGAGTTATGGTAGAGTTATGATAGAGTTATGATAGAGCTATGATAGAGTTATGGTAGAGTTATGATAGAGTTATGGTAGAGTTATGATAGAGTTATGATAGAGTTATGATAGAGTTATGATAGAGCTATGATAGAGCTATGATAGAGTTATGATAGAGTTATGATAGAGTTATGATAGAGCTATGATAGAGCTATGATAGAGTTATGATAGAGTTATGATAGAGTTATGATAGAGCTATGATAGAGTTATGATAGAGTTATGATAGAGTTATGATAGAGTTATGATAGAGTTATGATAGAGTTTTGATAGAGTTTTGATAGAGTTTTGATAGAGTTATGATAGAGCTATGATAGAGTTTTGATAGAGTTTTGATAGAGTTTTGATAGAGTTATGATAGAGTTATGATAGAGCTATGATAGAGCTATGATAGAGTTATGATAGAGTTATGATAGAGTTATGATAGAGTTTTGATAGAGTTATGATAGAGTTTTGATAGAGTTATGGTAGAGTTTTGATAGAGTTATGATAGAGTTATAATAGCTGCTTCACTCCCTCGGGAGCATTACATACGTCACGACCAAACGCTAGCAAAATTCAGATCCAATGGTTTCAGAGGAGTTCACCTCCCACCTGATAACGGAGCTCATTTGTGAAGGTCCAGACCCTTGTACGAAACACAATGAGTACGAGGGTCTGGTAAAACCAGGCTGCATCAATCACGGTGCGATGCCATTGTGTGAAAATGGAGGCTCGCATACTGTGTTTTAGGATGTTGAATTGCTCTCCAACCAAACTCTGAGATTTTAATATGTATATGTCTGGAATAACCTTCCTTTTTCCATATAATACATTTCAGATTAAAAGCACACAACATTCCCTTGATAAAAACGCACCAGTGTGAGAATCAAGGTTTGATTTCATAACATGGTAATACCTCCATTGCTCTCTACATAAGGTCAGGTGCCCTTCCACTGGTGTCACGGTGTGTCGCACTAAACGTTTAAGCAGCTCATTTAGCAGGATCTATGAACTCCTGAAGTGCGGCGCTCTCTCCAGTGGGAGAGCGGGGAGTGTATTAATGTAGCATGAATGTCTCCTTAGGCGCGCTGCCCGCTGATGGATGGATGGGCCGGGGTCACGGGGGGGTCGCAACCAGGGGTCACGGAAGTCAATGTCTGTTTACTTGGGCAGAGCCGGAGAGTTGGCTTCACTCAGTCGCCATTCCTCCGCTGCTGAGTCATCGGGGAAGGCTAATGGGGTGCTAGTTCTGACTGGAACTGTGGGGGAAAGCTGGGAAGACACTGGGTTTTTGAACTTGCCAGTAGAGCCGGACCAGATGCGCCTTGGGAGACTTCAAACAAGCACATTCCTCAAATAGACTGTACTAGCCAAGGCAAGAAAATAGCAGCAGTTACACATTATCCAAAACCATTAGTGTTGTTCATCCTTTTTAGCCAATCCATCGGGGGCTTGGTCACGATCCAAATCAGTCTCACCAGAGCCGCTGTTGGCCATTTTGGTGCCCAACGCAAAAAATGTTTGTGATCCAGAGGACACTACAGGCTGCCAACTTTCTGCCACCACATCTGAACTTACATTCGCCGATGGATTTACTACGTTTTGTCTGTGGAATGAACGGGGAGTCTTCAGACCCAGAGCGATAACTGTGTGTGGAGTTTCTGCAATGGCACACATTTAATTTATCGTCTCCCTCGCCGTTCCGAGTATTTAACCATTGGTGCCCAAAATTGGCCCGCCGAAACAATTCCGTTGGCCCGCCAGAGAGTGACTACTTGCGCCGGTATGATTAATGCCAACTCTCCAATTCACTCTCAATGGGAAATGAGGATGCAGTACACTTTTTGGCCACCAGCGTCAAATTGGGGGCGCTGTTTCACTCCTTTCGCAAAGTTAAGGAAACACTGTTGCGGTGTCTTGGTGTTTAACAGAGTGTTGTAGCACATCATCTGCCAGTTTTCCAACTTTTATTGCAAAGGTTGTTGACATCAACAAATGTACGTGTTAGAAATTGATTTAAAAAAGAATGTATGCTGAACTGACACTTTCAAATTGATCTAATGTGGCATTTTCTTTGATTTTTCAATATTTTTCTATAATAGCTAGAATCAAATGCAAATGTATACCAAAAAAATGAAATAAAGTAATTATTATTATTTGCAGTTATATGTGTTTCACATGATATCGGCGTGTTTGGCTCACGACCCACAGGCACTTTTTCATTTTGGCCCTCGGAGACAAAAAGTTTGGGCACCCCTGATTTAAACCATCAAAACTGACTGACGAGTTGTGGAAATGTCACCTCATTTGACCCGAACTTGTACCAAATGGAAAATGACCTCTAAAACTTCCCATAACACAGCTCTCTGTTGGACCCCAGGGACTCGGCGTGCCTCCGCTTCTCCGAACTCCTCGTGAAAACCGAACCCTCCTGCCTACGATCCGCCGCGCATCCTGACGGCCTCGTAAATGTGTCGGGCCCGGCGTGAGTAACCGCATTCCGATCACTCAATCCCGGCGTTCCCCCGGCCCGGTGGAGAGCGGACCGTAGCTGCCGGGTGGATACGATTTCAGCGCGATCTGGTAACAAAGCGTTTTTCTTTTCGCCGTAACCCGACCCGGCTCGCTCTGCGGGCCTCGGGGGGAGCGGTGATGCCTGCACATGAACGAGCGGGCGGGCGGGCTTTTATTTTGAAATGACTCAAATGTAAGGAAAACTGCGGCGAGAGAAGAGTTGCATGGTTGAACTGGAGGATAGCGCAAAAAAAGCATTCAAACTGCAAACTGTCTCGGTCATCGTCTTCACCGTCATGTTCTTGTCGTTCGTTTTGTTGAATAAAATGTTTTGTCATCATTTTAAAGTAAGACTTGCGAGCTTAAAGGGATATTTCAGGATTTTTGACATAGGGCCTCATTTCCTAGTTATCCAGAGTGTTGCTGATTTCTGGAGATATTTTTTTTGTTGTAATTTATGCAGTTCTCATATTTGAAGAGTATTGTGGCGCTAGGCTAATGCATGGCTAGCGCATTTCTATGGTAACAGCTAGCCTGCATTAAAAACAGTGTGACCCGCTCCACAGAGCACCTGAGGCAAATCACTTATAACACCAGACTAACCATATAAATGTCTGTGTCCATAGAGGAATTTTGACCATTTTGCATTTAAAATACGTTATATTTGAGCAGCATCAGCTTGGTGGTTGTATAAGCTACGCAGCGGTGGAGTGATCTGCTGGAAAATAGTCCCTCAAAATGTGATCATTCATGTGATGCAGGTCAGATATATTTTGACATTATTCTATGGACACAGACATTTATATGGTTAGTCTGGTGGTATAAGTGATTTGCCTCAGGTGCTCTGTGGAGCGGGTCAGACTGTTTTTAATGCAGGCTAGCCGATACCATAGAAATGTGCTAGCCTAGCACAAGCCTACCGCTACTACATGAATTACAAAAAAAAAAATATGTCCAGAAATCAGCAACACTCTGGATAACTAGGAAATGAGGCCCTATGTCAAAAATCCTGAAATATCCCTTTAAAGCCACACCGCGTAGAGTTTGTGTACAACAAACATTTATGAGGCTCACCTCTTTCAAGATTTGACAACTTTACCGGGAGTGGGTGCGTCTCCAGCTCGTTTCCATGGAGATGTGACTAAAGGCAGTGGAATTTGAGATTTAAACAGGTTAGTTTCTCATCCAAATCCATTCTTTTATTACACACTGTAGTAACAGCATTTTCTGTGTGGAGCTGATCAGTGTAGTCCAAAATGTTGCGCAGTGTACCTTTAAATTAAACTAAAATTAAAGTAGTCAACAACTAAAACGATCAGTAAAACCTCCAGATTTGTTCATCAACTTGTAAAAACGAAATAAAACTGAAGCAGAATAACATAACTAAAAATGTGAATACAACATGAATGTAAAGTTGACTAATTTAATTTATGATTTAGCAGACTCAATCTACATAAAATCTATGTTGATTAAAACTAAAAAACAAAATTTCAATCTTGACTAAAATGAAACACGTTGGCGTGGACTGGCAGCCATGCTTCTGTCAGTAGGGCAGCTCTGGCTTTACAGATGTAGCACCAGTGAGTGTGAAGTGACTAAAGTTTGAATAATGTCTTTATCACTCCCTTATACTTTGTTGGTAGAACATGCACCATTTAGCAGCTGAAACTAAATATCCAGTAGTTTCACTTCCTGATCCTCCACGCCAGCTACAAGCCCCTCCCACTCCCCCCCCCCCCCCCCCCTCTTCCTGCTCCCCTTTGCTGTGTAGCTGTTTCAATAAATACAACTATATACAACTCGGTTGTAGTGAAGCTATGACGAGCGTTTTCATTTCCTGATCAGAGTATCTTTTGCGACTTAAGGTTAAGCAGGAGATGGGGAGGTGAGGGTGAGGCAAACATGACCTGGATATGTAGGACCTCAGAGCAGGATCTATGTGAGAACAGGAGGAGCCGAGAAAAGCCGCTGGAGGAGATCCAAACTCAGAGTCTGTTTTTGATGAGGGAACAACTTCTTACAAGTCAATTTAGCATAATACCCCCCGTCCCCCATAATACTACTGCTGCGGAGAGTACTATAACTACTACTGCTGCTTCTACAACAACTAGTACGACTGACCCAATGGTTTTGAAAGGCAGGTCAAATGCAGAGGACAACTTCCCCAGCACTTCTTCCTTGTGCGCTCACTGTGACCCATCTCCGCTTGTTCTTGTCTGGCCCGGTATAAATTCTCCACCTTGAAATGTCCGTGCACGCCGTCCAGGGCTCTCATCGGCGAAAGGCTGGGGGGTGGGATGGATGAAAGGGAGGGGGGCTCGAGGAGCGAAGGATGCGGGAGAATCAATAACCCAGCCGAGTGTGTCCGCCCCGGCGCACCGCGGCCTAAACCTGCCTTTCTCCGTCCTGATAACGCAACGCTCCGTGGCGCTTCAATCCTAAAGCCGGAGATTACACACAGACAGCACAAAGAATCCAATCAAAGTTGTTCGGGGGGGGGGGGGGGGAGGACTTTGGCGACTTTAACTCGGCACAAAGGCAGATCGGTGGCATGAGAGTGTCCGAGGTGTGACAGGCGGAATTACAATGCTTTTCAACGCACTTTTCCTTCAGGGAGAGAATGCTTTTTTTTTTTTTCTTTGGGGACTTTGAAGTCGGAGTCAGTCCCTGAGATGGAAGTTCTGTTAGTGGAAACATGCGAAAGCTAACCTTTCAAGATACTTTCTTTAAAAGTGACAGTGCGTGACTGACCACTAGGATATTTGATCACTGTATTCAATATTCCTGTACCATTAATGTGATATTACTGTCAACTATGTCAACACAATACACTCAAGTTGTGTCAAATCGGGACTTAAACAAGACCATTCAGGGCTAAAATGGAGCTAACATTGGGAAAATAACATTCCTCCTGTTCGTTTTTGATTTAGTCTGTCTGCAAACATCCCTTTTGAAAGACCTCAGAGGTATTGTGCGGGTTCTACGTCGCCCAGGAAGTGAAATTGTCTTCTTCCCTCGGTCAAATAGGGCAAATCTTCTTATTTAGCCCCAAAGAAGTCTGCACATAGCCTGCAACAAGTGCAAATACTGCCATTGTTTTTACTAAAGGTACTTCACTGCAAAAAGTATTGAACTAGATCAGTATAAACATCTCAATTTGAGCATAATAATCCAAATTTTTGTTGTTTTGACTAGTTAAGAAGTTCTTGGGCATATGTCCCAAATTATCTCACTTGTTCTGAGATGTTTCTGACTCGTTTCGATACATTTCGTCCTTTTTTCAAGTCATTTTCTTTGCCAATGGGGTAAGAAAATTGGTCTTATCTCATTGGCAATTCTACTTTCTAATTTCAAGCGAGATTTACCCTAGAACTGGTCTGAAATGTCCTCAAACAAGCAAAGTAAACTTGGCCCGATCAGGAAAAGTGTCTAAATGAGTGAAAACCGCTCAAAACAAGATACATTTCCTCAATTCAGGTCATTTAAGCCAATGCTTGATATTTACTTTTTGTAGTGCAGGGCCTGAAATACTTTGGCTTCTTCACTTCATCATTCACATCCAGTATAGTTTCGCATCCTGATTTTCATACGATCTCCCCATAAGCCCCTCCCAGCCTGTCAGTGCGGCCCGTGTGGCTGTGGTGAAGCTATGGCAAGAGTTTTGAGGTGGGAGGAGGAGGAGCTTTTCGAGATCCAAAGATTACTCAAAGATGGGTCGAAACACAGCTCCAGGTCTGTTTTTGACGAGAGAACATTGCAACATGGTAAAAAAAACAAAAGCTCCCCTCCTTAAACTGCCGCTGGACAAATGACAGACATTGACAGAGCATCTCACGTGAATATCTCATCAATCTAACAGACTTTTTTATTTGAATTTGCATTTTGCCAGCTTCCCCGCACAGCAATTATGGTTTTATTCTATTTTACAAACACTGCTGCATTTATAGGTATGACTGTGTCTAACAGCCAAACAAAAGGCCTTCTCTCCAGGTCCTCTTTTTAAAAATGTATGTAAAATACAAGAAAATGTCACTTGCTATTAGATTTTGAAAGTTTGGCTGCATTATTTAAAGCTTCAAAATCTTTCCCTCGTTTGGGTCTTGAATTGCTTGTATGGTAACCTCACCATGTCGCGCCTGGTGACTAACCCGGATGAAAAGGCCTCGTGCTTTTTAGTCAGCCCGGCATGAACACACTTAACCTCTGGCCACACTGCCGCCGCCTCCTGACCCCATCGATCCCGGGCCGGTCGGGCAGAGTAAATGCTGGAGGAGCGGTAAACAAAAGGGGGAGCGCAGGGATAGGCCACGGCCCATCCCACAAGGCCAACACTCAGGGCTGATAAGAAACTGCCGGAGATAACGGGACGGGGCACGCGGGACTTTCCAAACACTGAATCACAGCAGACTGAAACTTCATGTGACGGAGTTAAGACAGTCCCAGCAGAATGACTGAAGTAATAAAAGTTTGGAATCGGTGAGAGATTGTTTGCTCGTGCTGTAGAAGACGGTGCATGACTATAGCAGGGGAGTGCCTTTGAAATGGAAGCTTTACTTCATTGTCGTCAGTGTCTGTCGATGTTCTAAAAACGCGGGAGAATAAGGGGCAGATGGAGGAAACCCACACAGGTACAGGTTGAAAAGGGGTTCCCAAACTACCAAAATCACCAGACAAGCAACTCGACGCCCCGCTGTAGAACGCAATAGGCTTATAATGAGAAATTTTGAGCATTTTGTCCAAATTAAAGGCACACTGCGTAACATTTTGGACTTAACTGTTGCCATCAGTACAAAACATGCTCCTAATGAACAGCTCAACACAGAAAAGGCTGTTACTGCCGTGGTTAATCAGAGAATAGATTTGGATGAGGACCTGACCTGTTTAAATCTCAAATTCTGCTGACTTTTGTCACATCTCCATGGCGACGAGCTGGAGACGTACCCACTCCCGGTTACGCTACAGTCAAGTCTTAGATGAGTTGAGCCGCTCACAGCAAAAGCACAGTTTGTTTTATGCATTTATGAGGTATTTTTCAATGATGAAAATATCTGTCAAAAATAAATAATTGGATTTCAATTTTATTTATTAGGTCAAATCCTACGCAGTGTGGCTTTAACATGCAACCTCCAGCCTCCGAGACAGGTCCCACCTGGTCCAGGGATCAAACCTCTGCCACTTTGCGATACTGTCATGGATGGTGGTGGAGTGAAGAAGGTAAAACCCAAAATGCAGGACTGCAACAAAAACTGGCAATGTTTAATGAACGATGAAAACCAAAATGACAAAACTGAAACAGACAGGGGCTGATGTAGACAATGACGCGACAAAGGACAAGGGAAACACAGGGGTATAAATACAAGAGGAAACGGGGCACAGGTGAAACACACGAGGGCGGGGCAGGCAGGTAACGAGGGAAGTAAAGCAAAATCACAAGGACAGAACACACGTCAAAATAAAACAAAGACAAAACATACCAAAACAGAGGAACAAAAGACAAATCATGACAGATACATCTGAAATGTCTTGCCTTGAGGAGTTACAGTTTTAACTTTGTAATCAAATGATAATAAAACCTCGAACAAAAAACAAAAATCGCAACTGAGAAGAAGGAAGAATCCACTGTTCCAGACCATCTACTATGTCAGAGACTCCCAACGTGGGGTTCAAGGCCATCCAGGGAATGGGGATCTCAAAATGACACAATATTTACCAAAAGTAAATTCATAATTCTCAACTAGATTTTGAAAGTTAAAGTATCAAAATCTTTCCCTAGTTTGCGTCCTGAATTGCTTGTATGGTGACTTTGGGGTCACGTCCTGAAAAGTTTGGGCTCTACTTGGGCCCAAAGTCACACACCTCTTCTATGTTTGTAGCCAAAGTTCCCCGAGTGCAGCTCTCCCAACATGGCGGTCAGCGCTGGCAGCTAGAATCATCCGTCTGGAGCCCTGTCAGCGGGCCCTCTCAAATGCGCACGGGGGCCATATTTGACGAAAGGCCAGCTGTCATGGCGGGGGTCCGGCCTAAGTGGCCTGACGACAGAGCGATGGAGGGGGGGGGGGGGGGGGGGGGGGTACAGGCAGGTCAGGCAGAGGAGAGGGGGGCCCGCGGGGATACTGCAGCGCGTCAACACCGGCCAGCCTCACGGGGCCCGGGCAAAAGCCGGTGGGCCCCCTAACTAAGCTCTGGATATGACTGAGGTACAACAAACAGAGCAGCAGTTAGCGTGTAGCGTGTGGGGAGCAGTGACAGAGATGGAGAGGGCGGTGGTGGAAAGCAGCTCATGGAACATATACTGTATAGAAGGGGGTGTGTGTGATGTGGGGGATGCTTGAGTATTCTTTGGGATCAATCTTAGAGACAAAGTGCTTGTTGAACCAGAGAGAATAAATTATGGACTTACCTGTTTTAGATCAATATACTGTGTAAGATAGTGATCAAGAAATATTAGAAATGATCAGGTTAGTATTTGTGGAATTTCCTTTTGAATATTCGACACAAAAGCACTATAAAATTGATGGTTGGTGCCTGGGGTCATATGCACATTATGAGCTTAAATAGTAAACAGGGACATATCACAAGTTGAATGTGTTTATGGATGCATATGGAACCAGATGGAGATGAGTAATCTTCCATAGTATCTGCACTTCATGGACTCTCACCCATGACTCACAGGTTAACTGCCCGAATCCTACAGCCATTACTGTCACACTCCTGCTGTGACTCTGGGTGAAACTGTAAATGTTGTAAATTGAAGAAGTTCTAGAGCAGGGCCGCACCTCAACCACCTGACTCATCCAAGCATCCAAGCCATTCTCAGCTCTGCCCAATCACACCTCTCATTTCATCCAGGAAGTTCATTCATCACTGCCTGTCCGAAGGGAACAGGGCTCTCCAGACTGATTTCAGCTGCTGTAACAAGTGAGTTTCTCCAGATCAATAAAGGCTTATCTCATCTCTTAACCTCAGAGATGGAGCCGCCATCTGAGGGGTCTATCATCCAGACATCATTCGCTGTTCATCCTGCTGTGTCTCCGGTTGCATCCTGCTCCCGGCAGCACGACTTCAGAATATTCAAAGTCACTGCTTCTTGCTCAATAAATATTACTAATCTCTTGTCATGGTGTGGTCTTTGCAAAGTGAACCTCACAGTGCAAACATACTTTTTACCAACAAAGTGATTCAATTAACCACAAAATCCTGGCCGACTATATTAAGAAATGTCAAGCTGCTTTGATTATCTTTGACTTGATTTATCTACCCATCTATGCACGTCACCTCCAAGACAAAGGAGATGGTCCTGGACTTTAGAAGGTGTCGCCCATCTCCTCAGTCTGTGACCATCAATGGCGAGGAGATCGAGGTGGTGACCTCCTATAAATATCTTGGGCTACAGGTGGATGAGAAGCTGGACTGGTCAGTGAACACTGACCAGCTCTACAAGAAAATGCGGTGCAGACTCTACTTCCTGAGGAGGCTTGCTTCTTTTAAGATCTGTAAGAAAGTGCTCCAACTGTTCTACCAGGCAGTAGTGTCCAGTGCTCTCTTCTATGGTGTTGTGTGTTGGGGGGGAAACATCAGACAGAGGGACACTCAGAGACTGGACAAACTCATCAGAAAGGCCTCCTCTGTGATTGGGGCCGATCAGGATTCTGTAGTGTCAATCTCGGAGAAGAGAACCCTGGAGAAGCTGCTCTCTGTGATGGACGACAGAGACCACCCCCTGCAGGAGCTGGTGATGAAGCAGAGGAACTCCTTCAGTGAGAGGCTGCTCTCGCTCTCCTGCTCAAAGGACAGGCTCAGGAGATCCTTCTTGCCCAGAGCGATCAGGCTATATAACAAATCCTTGGGTGGGAGGGGTTAAATGGGAGTGAAATGTTTTTTTATAGTATCTTTATATTTTTATACTTATAAATTATTGTCATATTTATTCTCTGCACTGTTCTAGATATTTTAAATCTGATGTTTGTATGTGTGACTTGATTGTGCGGCTGATGAACTGAATTTCCTTCGGGATTAGTAAAGTATATTGTATCGTAGCGTATCGTACCAGTGTCACCAATGCAGCTACCACTAGCCTCAAAAATTGTACAAACCAGGCTTTCGTCAGTGCCCTGCCTCTTCCTAATAAGTGCAATTCCACTTAAAGTCCATACAACCGATACATCTGTGCACGAAGCATGCAGGAAGTGACTAATTTTCAAAGCATTACCAAACAGAAGTCTGGGACAACTCTTGAGCAGCGCTTCTCCTGCCAAACTCTGCTCCGGCCAGCCCTTGTACAACCCGCTCCGGTAAACATACACACGCCTCGAGACACTTTCCTGGCAAAGAACACGGCGAATCTATGTCCATAATTCTCCTTTTCGCTAACTGCTATGCGAAGCCACCGTGTGTTCGTTGGCGGCTCGCGGCCCGGGACCTAAAAATACCCGGACGTGTCGAACAAGCCAAAAAAACGGCCAATTCCAAAGCCACGGCGAGCAGCAAAACCAACGCATGCATTGTTGGTTTAGCGTAGCTTGCAATCAAGTCGTTTCAAGACAGTTTTTTCTGCAACCAAACTGCCTCGTTCCAACAAAAGAGGAGTGATTGTTGTGGTTTCCCGCTGAAATCTATCTGTCATGTGTTCTGGGCCTCTGTCAGAAAGTGGAATGGAGGAAAGACATAAAATGAAAGAGGAAGGAGGAAAAAAAGCGTCCCCTGTACAATGGCAGGCTTTGTGGGAGCACGGCTGGATGCAAGGGGAAGAGAATGCAAATGTTTGAGCAGTGGAATTGTATAAGCGTCGCCTGCGCAGTGCAAGGCCTGACCTGCCCTGACTTTGGATGATGCGCAGTGGAACTATAGTGCGTAGTATATGTTACATTGAGAAGCTACATTTTCCTTTCTCTCAAAACTGTACACACTTTGCACAGGTGCCACTCAGATGTTGCCATGTTTTATTATTATCATGGCATTTTTGTGAGGTGGAATGCATATATTTTGCTCATTTATATTTGAAATCAAGATCAAGAAGTCACTTTAATGGGAAGACGCCAGCTTGAGCCGATAGCCGCTCGGCCGTTGCGTGTCAGGCTCACTGGATAAAGAATTATGTCTCATTCTTCAAATTTCTCCTATTTCCCCAAATGTCATGAGGCCCCAGTCCAGGTGGAACACACAAGTGGTGGAATGCAGCCGGCATGTCCAGCATGTCCCCACGGCCCATTGTCTTTAGCTCAGGTGACCGATCCCTCCCCCCTATCAGCCGGCTATGGGGCAGTGTTGTGACGTTTTTGTGTTGACTTGGCGTTCAGGGTCAGGGGCCTGCTTGGGGTCCGTGCTCTCCCTCTGTCAACACGTACAGTACAGCCATCCGTCAACAACCTGCCCCGCTAACAAAGGTGGCGCTTGTTTCTTATAGGCTGACGGGCTGCAGGAGAGAAGAGTGCGGCTGAAGCATTTTGAGATTTGGAAGCATTCATGAGAATATTGTATTCTGAATACTTTGGATACTTTCACATGTACAATGAGTGTAATAATGAAAAACATGTACACTTGCTACCCCGCCTGTTATGAACTCATTTACAACTGCTTAAAATGCATAAGGAACACAGTCTTTACTGTTGTTTGGGTTTGCACATGAACATTGTGCTGTGATTGCGTGGCAGCTCCAGAACATTTGCATCTAAGACTCTTTCTTACCAGTGCAATATGAGGAAAGTAAATGTATTCTAAGTACTCTCCAAAGAAAACGGAACCATCAGACTATCTGCTGCACAGAGATTGGAATAATACAATTTTTTTCAATCCAACAAAATGTGTACATTTATTGTAAAAAACACTTCTCTGATCAATTCTTTAAATGTATGTGTTGTAGAAGGACTGGTGGAACTGTTGACAGTTTATTCAGTGCACAAATGAAAGATCCATCTCACGGGCAGAAAAAGACCAGACTGAAAAGTACCTTGCCAGTTGCCAAATCAATCAAACCTTCAACATTTGATCAGCCACTCTGGTTTAGACAGTGCCGTAGCTTGAGGAAGGCCAGGACAACCTTCGCATCCCAGGAGACAGTGCCCAGCGCTGACGTATACGCGCCGGGCTGAGGTTGCGCAGGCCGTTCCGCTAAACTTTAGGTAGCGACGTAAATTGCATGTGACAAGGCATCGAGCAGACGCTGAGCAGAGGCGCAGTGAGGGAGGAAGGAGCGAGGACGGAAGGATGGAGGAGATGAAAGGAGGAAGCAAGTAGAAACAGGATGACCCCTTTTGGCCTTACCGATCTGAATGAAACCACTGCAGAGGAGGAGCTCGCTCTTTGGGCACATTGAGTTGCTGAACCAACTGCAGCAACCCCATCAGATCAAGAATTCTGATCTGAACTTCTATCAAACGTTCAACTCCTCAAGAAAGTCCCAAAGAGATTACCAATCTCTTTACGTTAAAGAAACTCCAGAAAACCTAGGTCACTGCTCTTTTAAACAGTTTTGTTAATCATTATTAATGTTGCCAGAGACAGTGAAGGACTTTGAGGAATTGTTGAAATGGTCACAATGTTTGCGAGCAGAAATAGCAGGGGCCAAATGTTAAGCCAGTGTCCGGAGAGGCATGTGCCCTCCGTACATTCCCCACAGGGTGCAGCTGTCGGCATAATGCCCCGGACCCACATCCGTGCACCCCGATCCCCCCCCCCCCCCCCCCCCCCCCCCAAGGCCAGAAGTCAGACAGCAACTCCTGATCTGTCCCAACAAGGCCAAGACCAAATCAAGACCTCCTGAAGGTGAGCACTCGAAGGGGAATACAACGTTTTACCTGACAGTTGTTTCTGCACTTTGCTATTACTGCGGAAAAAGCATTCGGAGCAGCGGACTACCTTGACGTCTCACGTGATACTTCAGAAATTGCTTTGTTTTGCTATCACGGCGTCATCCGCACTTTTCCCTTTGATGAATGCGCCGCCATCGACAGGCCTCTATTCAACCGTTACGTAAGATGCAGATGCCATTTCCACAAGCACAGCAGTCTTCTCCCGCGCCTATTTCCTGAATTCCTTACTAGAAAGTGGCACGACTTGCAAAACTGACACCGCCGACTAATAAAACGTCTAAAAGCTCTTAGCATAGGCAGTGCCAACACGTCGAGGAAACTCCGAGCGACTGTCAGCCGGTGGGTTGAAAGCACTTGCGGCGCTCGCCTTGACAAACTCCAGACGCGCTCCTTGCTTTCCGAGCGGGCGTTCGTCACTTCAGAGCGCGCTGGCTGGTGCTGGGGTTAAATATAGCCTGTGTTTACAAAATTCCGTGTCGCTCTTTCCATCTGCTCCCCCAGCTATTGTGCTTAAATACGCACGGTTCATGTTCTATAGGCTGTTTTTACTGGTGCCGTCTCAGAAGCGCAACAGGCCACCCGCATTATGAATGGGCAAAATCAGGCTCTACAAACACGCTCAGAAAGGAACCTCCACAGCAAGTGCTTCGAAGTCCACTCTCTGTGCAACTGACATCGTTTTCAATGGGTGTTTCAGGATGACTAACTCTCCCGTGTTGAGAGAAAAGCACGTCTATCTTTGGTGGGAAGGTAAAGCGGCACAAACAAGCTAATTTCTTTGGAGTGAACATTGGAATTATGACATGCTTTCTTCTAGATTTGACATAAGGCTCTGAAGTCTGTCACTCTCAAACACATGCCACACCTTGGATTCATCACGCTGAAAAGCCCAAGATTCGTTTTATTCTGTTGGCGACTTGCACGACTTGTTTGTCTTGACTTGTTTTAACCATGTTATATTGGATGTTCCTTTGTCAAAGAAATAATCATACCCGGGCCAGCATTTTCATTTCTTCTTTTACAGCTTAAGTGCTAGACTTTGCATTTCCCGATTTGTGTTGCACCACACAGAACATAGACATACCCTTCACATTTTTACTGTGTGTGCCAGCAGCAAGAAAGTCTGCGGCAAAGCTGTGAACTTTCAGTCTCTGTATCAAGAGATGAGTGTCTATCTGAGCCCGCTATAGGCCAACTGTGTCCCTCTAATCATTCATCACAACTTGAGAGCCATGTTTGCCATGCAGGTGACAACTACCAGCGTTTCTGGGCCAGTAGGGGTTGTACTCGTGGGTGCACCTCATGGGTAAAGGAGAACAGGAATAAGAAGCAAAAAAAAACTGGTTCATGTTTGTATTAGCACTGAGGTGGCGAAAAGACCGTGTGCACTATTTAATGTACAATTCAATTCGCATTTAGCCAAGAAACACTTCAAAACCAGCGCTCATCTGTCTTCACTACACAGACAGGGAGGGGGGGGGAGGGGGGTATACATGCACAGGCATCCTCTCACGTGCACTCCCACCACACACGCTACAGTGAGCAGGACAGACAGACCGACACACACACACACACACTCGTCTAACCCGGTAATGAGAGGGTGTCTCGGCCTGACAGCGAGCTACACCGGTGCCACCCTGCCATCTGCGCCCAGCTCCAGGGAACTAATGAGGGGATTATACCCACACGCTCCGCCCCAGGACAAGACCCCCGCAAAGGCACTGACAGGAGAGCCCCCCCCACACACGCATATGCTTTAATATGGCTAACATGGCAGAGGTGGTGGGCTGCAGAGGACTGGAACGCAGTGGGAAATGGGACTAATGGACATAAACACAATTTTGACATTTGGGATTAGATTTGCGATTGGTATTTTAAATTGCAGATTGTGTTCACAGTGCACATTTTAAACACATTCGAGAGCATTAACACATTTAGGAATAACGTGACATTTATACAAGAATCAAATGCATTTAAAAACATGTGCAGCTCTGAACTAGATACTGGGTTAGCTGCTAATATGTAACAAGACTCCGCACAGGCAGGATATTATTTATCAAACTTTAACATTTCAATCTGGATTGAGGCACATAACATGAACTTTTTGCAGACTTTGGCATAAACTTTGCATTGTCACAAACAGCCAAAACAATACTCCTTTTATGTACAGTGCATGTTTACCGGATGATTAGCCCCGTGAGATGAATCATCTAGTTTTCTAGGGGGTCCTCGGGATCACATCCAAAGAAAAGAGAAAAGAAAACTTCTCACCAGTCAGAGTACTGAAAAGTCATCAGCCAGACGCCATTCTCTCACAAAAAAAAAAGCTCCCCGGCAAAAAAGTAGCGGAGCAAAAAACAGATGTCAACCTCCGTGATTAATGCAAGGACAAAAGAAACAATGTTAGCCGGCATGTTAGCGCTTTTGTTCTATAGGCTGATTACACGGAGCGCTAGCATCTCCAGGGACCTCACTCGGCACACGGGGGCCGACGGGGGTCTGCGCCGCTCTCGGTTAGACCTTCACGTGTCAACGGCGCTTTGACATTAGCGCACAGCAGGGGGCAGTGTAAAAGGTGAAGAGGTCCTCCGCCGCAAAGACAACAACGCAATTAGCCGATTAAGTAACGCATTGGCGAATTAGCGGAGAAAAACGTGGTAACCTTGGGCAAAACTAGCGCTTAATTACCGCGCCCTGGGACTTACGTTCGTTAAACACGGGAACAAAAGGCGCCGAGGGAGAATTAGTAAGAAAATACCTGGCAGCTAGCATAACATAATTAGCTGTGAGACTTGTTCCAGCCAAGGCATGAAAATACGGGGATAATAAAGTACCAAACCGCAAAAAAGGCATTATGATTACGCTGTGGGGAGGTAATGAAATGTGAAATTGTAAAAACGTGCCACTAAATGCTAACTGTTAAAAGGCATTACAGTCAAGGCCAGCGGTGGAGTTGGAGTTTTTCATTTCTGAAGTTTCCGAGCGACAAGGGGAAACTTTAGCTTCGGGGGGGAAAGTGGTACTGTTACATTTAAGACTATTCGAAATAATGGCTGGATACAAGAGCCTGAATAAGGAAATATTGGGATGCTATTTTTTAAGCCATACTCCGTAGCTTTTCACCCAATAAATAGAGCTAAGTACAAGGATACCTTGAAAAACATTAGAACATTAGAAGAAAATCTCCTCTGGTCTGACCAGTAGAGTAACTTTAATGTTGCTTTGGCTTAAATAGTAGGAAATGTAAATGCTTTCTTTTGACAGTCAATAAAAGTGCACGGTTTCCGCAGAGCATTAAAAGTCCTTAAAATGAAGGCCTTATTTGTTGGTAAAAAGCATTAAGATGGATTCAAACTGAGATATAATCGATATTTCATTTTTTACTGTATGCGATGCAGTCGAAAAACACATTTAACCCGTTATCTGCAATCTTAGGGTTACAGTTATTTTCTCCAATAATGCATTTCCAGACCTAATATACAGCCTATGTGTGATACCTCATTTGAAAGCCAAGACCTTCTAGTTTTGAAAATATGTGTAAGATGTGAGATATGTGTGAGTAAAACACAACTTGCATCACATTTGCCGTTACTGACCCTAAACCTAACACTAACGCCCTGACCCTAAACCTAACACTAACGCCCTGACCCTAAACCTAACACTAACCCCCTGACCCTAAACCCAACACTAACCCCCTGACCCTAAACCTAACACAAGCCTCTGACCCTAAACCTAACACTAGCCCCTGACCCTAAACCTAACACTAACGCCCTGACCCTAAACCTAACACTAACGCCCTGACCCTAAACCTAACACTAACCCCCTGACCCTAAACCTAACACTAGCCCCTGACCCTAAACCTAACACTAGCCCCTGACCCTAAACCTAACACTAACCCCCTGACCCTAAACCTAACACTAACCCCTGACCCTAAACCCAACACAAGCCTCTGACCCTAAACCTAACACTAACCCCCTGACCCTAAACCTAACACTAACCCCCTAACCCTAAACCTAACACTAACCCCTGACCCTAAACCTAACACTAACCCCCTGACCCTAAACCTAACACTAACCCCTGACCCTAAACCTAACACTAACCCCCTGACCCTAAACCCAACACTAACCCCTGACCCTAAACCTAACACTAACCTCTGACCCTAAACCTAACACTAACCCCCGACCCTAAACCCAACACTAACCCCTGACCCTAAACCTAACACTAACCCCCTGACCCTAAACCTAACACTAACCCCCTGACCCTAAACCTAACACTAGCCCCTGACCCTAAACCTAACACTAACCCCTGACCCTAAACCTAACACTAACCCCCTGACCCTAAACCTAACACTAACCCCTGACCCTAAACCTAACACTAACCCCTGACCCTAAACCTAACACTAGCCCCTGACCCTAAACCTAACACTAACCCCTGACCCTAAACCTAACACTGACGCCCTGACCCTAAACCTAACACTGACCTCTGACCCTAAACCTAACACTGACCTCTGACCCTAAACCTAACACTAACCCCCTGACCCTAAACCTAGCACTAACCTCTGACCCTAAACCTAACACTGACGCCCTGACCCTAAACCTAACACTAACCCCTGACCCTAAACCTAACACTAACCCCCTGACCCTAAACCTAACACTAACCCCTGACCCTAAACCTAACACTAACCCCTGACCCTAAACCTAACACTAACCCCTGATCTTAAACCTAACACTAACCTCTGACCCTAAACCTAACACTAACCCCCTGACCCTAAACCTAACACTAACCCCTGACCCTAAACCTAACACTAACCCCCTGACCCTAAACCTAACACTAACCCCCTGACCCTAAACCTAGCACTAACATCTGACCCTAAACCTAACACTAACCCCCTGACCCTAAACCTAACACTAACCCCCTGACCCTAAACCTAGCACTAACATCTGACCCTAAACCTAACACTAACCCCCTGACCCTAAACCTAACACTAGCCCCTGACCCTAAACCTAACACTAGCCCCTGACCCTAAACCTAACACTAGCCCCTGTCCCTAAACCTAACACTAACCTCTGACCCTAAACCTAACACTAACCCCCTGACCCTAAACCTAACACTAGCCCCTGACCCTAAACCTAACACTAGCCCCTGACCCTAAACCTAACACTAGCCCCTGACCCTAAACCTAACACTAGCCCCTGACCCTAAACCTAACACTAGCCCCTGTCCCTAAACCTAACACTAGCCCCTGACCCTAAACCTAACACTAGCCCCTGTCCCTAAACCTAACACTAACCTCTGACCCTAAACCTAACACTAACCCCCTGACCCTAAACATAACACTAACCCCCTGACCCTAAACCTAACACTAGCCCCTGACCCTAAACCTAACACTAGCCCCTGACCCTAAACCTAACACTAACCTCTGACCCTAAACCTAGCACTAACCTCTGACCCTAAACCTAACACTAACCCCTGACCCTAAACCTAACACTAACCCTCTGACCCTAAACCTAACACTAACCCCCTGACCCTAAACCCAACACTAACCCCTGACCCTAAACCCAACACTAACCTCTGACCCTAAACCTAACACTAACCCCCTGATCGTTGGATGCGAACTAGTTGCATCCAATTTGCTTTTTGAATATCAGAAACGGGAGAAAATACAAAACAGGAGAGCACTGAAGAAGAGAAATCAATAAATCCGACAAAGCAAAGCAAATGTAATCATTCTGGACAGTTGACCATGAAATAAAAACGACAAAGGCATTGCGTGTCAGCCCGGTGCTTCCTCCTGGGCCGCGGAGGAGTTAAAGAAACATCAGCTTGGCTCCAGAAGAACTCTAACAGTAGTGGAATTGCCCTGTGCCCTCTGTTTTTGTGCTTTGGTGGTGTCCGCGCAGACTGCTGCTACCGCCAGTCTACTTTTGGCTCTGGAAACTATTACGCAGCACCCCTACCACTCGGCGAAGTCTGAAAAGGAGAGGAGAGGGAGACAGTACAAGTAATGGTGCATGGGATTGAAGCGCTAATGCAGGAGTGAGCGAGGACGCTGGCTCCGTGCTGTCTGCTGCCTGCTGACGGGATGCTCGATGCTAATTCGCAACCATTCTGCTTCACAGGCTTTTGACTTTTGGGCAAAAAAAAAAAGGTTTGGTTAAAGGGCGCGTGTGGCGTTAAACTGGCATTTCGGAGCTTTCAGCCATGTTGTTGTTCCCTCGGGTTTTGCTTCATTGCAAAGTTGATAACTACGACTTCCGTTTTGCATCTTCTTCTTTTCTCGCGCAAGTGGATTCCAGGGGGCCCCGGGGCACAGCAGAAGGTGTGAGCTCTAAATGACCAGCTCCTGTTCTCCCCACAGCGACTGATCAAGGAAGCGTTGTGTTTACCTACTCATTAGCGTTGGGCAATTAGCACTTTTATCTGCGCTGACCCCCCGCCCCTCGCAGACACAGGGCCCGGGGGCTGTTGACACGCTCGCTTGTCTCTACCTGTTTAGCCGCCGCACTATTTATAGCCAGCAGAGCCTTGCTCACAAGAGTACAAGGGCGCGCAGTCCTTACAACTCTAAACATCCAGGAAAAAAGCTCAAGGAAAAAGGCATGTTTCCAACTGCCGCCCTCCAAAACACCTTATCCTCAGCATGTTTGATAACGCTAACTTTTTATTTCCATTTTCTCGCTAACATCAATGCTCCTGGAGGTGTTTGCAAAGCATACTAGGAACTGAACTTTGATTTCAACAAATAAATGACCAATGTGACCACAGGACTGGTACAAAAATGCTTTCTTCCACCCTTAGCTCACAGTTACCCCTTCATCAACCGCACAGAGCTAAAAATAATGACTAAATGTGTTTAAAAGATAATAAAGCGCCACCACCGGCCTTGGCAGTTATGAACGAGTCGTCACAGACTAATAAAGGGAAAACAGAATGAATGGTGAGGCTTTTCAGAACGTGGTAGAGAAGCCGGCCGGCGCTCTGGCACAGCCAGTGGAACTTTGTCCAGCCGTGTGGTTTATTAGGTCCTTGTATTTGTTAATGCGTCTGGGTCGTTAGGCCAACAGAGAGAGAGCTTGAACAGTGGCGCTCTTGTCCAATACGAGAGCTCTCCCCCTCCGGCCAAACGCCCCACAGTTCACACGTGGGAATGACTGAGTGGGTGAAAAGTCGCCCGACCACTTCAGACCGCAGGGACAGTAAAAAGCGCGACGGGTTTAATACGGCGGCTGTGTTAAACAGGAAATGTCGGGAAGGTTAAGATTTTGGATGCTCGGTGGAGTTTACGGGGCCGTTAAGTGAAAGATAGTGATGGGGGGGCTTAAAGTGGACAGCAGTGTTTCCCAACCGGGGGTGCAAGGTTTGAGAATGCAGTTGAAGCTGAATCCTGGAGGGGAGTTTAAAACTTTTGCAGCAGCGTTGACTAAATACTCTGAGGAGGTCACGACAAGAGACGGCACTGGGTCCACCAGCTTTCAGAATGTGAACATATGAACAAAAACATGTGAATAATAAATGAAGAACGTGTGATAAGAGTTCCAACATCATCACACTTACACACACATTACACTTGGTTACTTTCTGGGGGGAAAGAAATCAGAAATGTTTTTGAGTTTGAAAGTAGATCCAGGCATGTTTATGCTCATGTTTTCTACAACCTACCATGTTAATCAATGTGCACCGTTTATACAGTATTTGCAGTATGACACAAAGCACAAAGTACTCAAGAAGAAGTAAAATCTTAAGGACTGCTGCATACGGGATGAGCCACTGAAAAATAAATATTTAGCATAATGTAAAGGCTCCATGTACCTGACTGTTCGTAGGATTCTTTTTGCCCAATAAAAGTGTGGAGAAAAAAGGTCTGATGCACGAAATTTGCATTGTATTGTGATTTGTTGATGTTGTAGGGTCTAACCAGGACCTTGCTGAGAGAGTGTTAAACCAATTAGTACCCACCCCCCCCCCCACACCCCCATCTTCCACACACCCCCCCTTAACCCCCTCATCTACAAAGTCCCATTTACTGTCAGAGGTCTTTCCGGCCCGTCAATGGCTCCCTGTCTTTATAGGGTGCCCACTGCCGATTCCGCCCAACTCAACCCGAGTCTTAAATTAAGGCTTAAAGCTTTGACACATGTGGCCTTGGAGCTGACAGCGGCTTTGTGGCTCAGGCATGGGGAGAGGGGCGTCGGGGGGTGGGGGGGGGGGGGAGCGGGGGCACCTCGACGACGACAGACGAGCTGAAGGAGCCTCTTGAGAACGCCAAGCGAGCACAACAACTCCCAAACAAGGGCCCCAGTCTTCAAGCCGTCCGACCCGGCCGAGGCGAAGCGCGGTCGGGTGAAACAGGGCGGAGGCCGGAGTGCCCGGGCGACACATGGCGGGGCGGGGGGGGGTATAGAGACGGACAGGGAGTAGAGAGCCTGGGAGAGTGAGACCATGTGTGAGCGCGAGATGTGTCACAACACATTCGGGAACTCTGTGGAGAATCTGTGAAAAGGCAAAGAGCCGATAAACAAGGCTGAACACGGACAGGAGGACGGCCGACAGTGAGAGAGTGCAGACACGCGTGGAAGATTTCCCAGAATATCAAAAGTGAAATGTCACCTTTGAAAACGCCAGATCCGACGACTGTGGATGTTAAAAAAAAACAAATAAACACAGGACTTGATGCACTGCAGACAAAAACAAACAGACAAAATGATCTCCATTTCCGGATGGTTTGGAAAATAAACAGTTCGACGCATTCTTGTTGACAGTGATGTTGTGATGTGGCAAAAGAGTGATTTATGGTTACGTAACGGGCGACAAATCTCTGGGAAGTGTTCATTCCAAACCGACTTTCAAGTGTCTGTTTCATTTTTATATTCAAACTAGTCTGGAAACTCATAACAGCTGAGAACTGTTCACAGAGACGCACAGCTTTAAATCCTACAACCACGTTCTCCCTGTTTCTATGCGTAGGTTTCTACTGGTGCACCGGTTTCCTCTAGAACTAAAAAAAACTTGTACAATGGGGTCCCTGCAGGTGCCAGAACTCCCTTGAAAAAGAGATTGTAAAGTTTTCAGTGAGACTTTCCTGGTTCACGCAGGTTTTTACCTTGAAATAAATGTAAATAACAAAGAAGGCTCACTGCTTTTCCAAATCACTTTTAGTGCCGCTAAAAGAGTGGTCACTGGGGCTGACCGCTCTTGAGTTTTCTTGTGTCTTGCGTTTGTGAAGTTACATCTAGAATTGCATAGATCCAGCTCTTTCCGCAGTTGAGATCCGCTCAAAGAGACTCAAATGTTGCTCCTGTCACATCGCTCTTCCCAACCATCTGTTTTGTACTATCCTTCTGGAGAAGCGTCGAGTTCGCCTCACTTGGAAACCAAGCCGCATCTTAAAAAAATGTGGCGCTTGGAAACGCCTTCCCCTCAAAGGGATCTTGAGAACTCGAGCCAGTGGGGCATGTGGTTATAACGTGCCCGATAATAAATCAGGACGAGACTGTCGGAGAAAGCCTTAGAAGTGTCTGAGGAAGAGTGAACGATTTGCTTAATAAGTTTAAGGATTCCGGCTGAAGGTGCGCTAAGCTGGCCGTACATCAGCCTGGAAGCCCGGGCGAGCACGAGGGGTGGGTGGTCTTCCAAAAGAAGCTCCACCTAAGCCATGTGATGGGAATGATTGAAACAGATCTTTTGAGCGGATTGAGCAGATCTTATTTGAAAGGTAGTTACTCATCGAATCCAAGAAACGGCACAACAGCAGAGCAGCCAACACTGACAAAAGACTGTTTCAAATAAAATGATTTAGCAAAGCCTTTTCTTTTTTTTTCCCACTTAGCCCTTCTTAATCTTCAAATAAAAATGAACCTAGTCTAGTCTCTTCGAAATGATTCAGCTAAACAAAAAAAGAGCCATGAGTCCCACAGTAATTATCCTCCACCTCGATCGCGGCTAATCTAATCCAACATTCACCTCAGCCTCGGAGGATTTCACACTTGTCACTGCGCTGAATCCGCTCTGTTCCTTCCCACCAACAGCCTCCGTGGGGCCTGCCAAGAAGACGCCACCGAACAATTCTGGTCTAGAGTCCAGGGCTTTGTCCGTCCAACTGGGAAATGGGCTTTTGTGCTGGGAGTTAGTGTGGCACAAGAGTTAGCTCCAATACTCGGCCCGAGAAGAATTAACTTTGCTGCCAAACGCTTTATAATTTATGTAGATTTTCATGAGGAAAGTCGAGTTATTATTATTTTTTTTTGAATAAAACAAAGACATTTTTGAATATGCTTTGAAGTTCAAGCTGGTTCAGTCGTCCTAGTCCAGTCAAGTTCCAAGTCCAAGGCCTTTTCAAGGTTTTGTAGATGCAGAAAATGCAGCGACATCTTCATCTCTTTTGCCCCATCTGTTAAATATAGTCCTTGGTTGGCCTCTGCTCCACAGTCATGCGAAAGAAATCATAGTAGAAGATTTGTGTTTTTGAAAGGTCTCAGCATGTCTTCTCAAATCAAGTCGCAAGTTTGGGGAACACATTTTTCCACGTCTTTATATTTCAGGATACGGCAACAGTACAGAACTGTCCAAAAGTATTCCAAGAAACAGCTGATTTACAAACTCTCAGGTCTTTCTACTTCCCTATATTCCAGAGCAGAAAACAGTCCACTAAAAATGTGTCTTGTTAAGCTTCTGTAGAAATGCTGAAAGCCTTGGGGGGCAAAGGACCGGGGAGCTACTGGTTTGAAAGATTCCGTTGCCGACCACAATTCTTTCCAATTGTAATGTGGATGAAGCATCTCACCCAAGGAAACAGTAGGACATTCGCTTTTTAGTTGGTAGAGCGCGTCCGTCCTCGTGGATTTCACAAATGAAACAAATCCCACAAGAAGGACCAAGGCCTCTTTGGAATGGCACGCTCTGGGACTCGGAATCCCGTTGAGAACAGGGCTAGCGCGTCCACCTGTCCCGACATGTCCACCCCGACCCCACAGCAACATCCCTGTCCGTCAGCCCCATCGCTGCGTGACCTGTCCGCCGTCCGTCCCGCGGCTAACGCAGATTTATGGAGCGAAAATCTCACCTAACAAGCCGTGTGACAGAGGGAAGCCCGACAGCTGAGCGGGCCGGACAGTCGGGTACGGGACGAGCGCTAAACAAAAGCGGGATGCTTAATGGTTTTCAGAAATGCTCCGGCTTTGGAATCCCCCTCTGTCCGCGGCCCGTCTCGCCAGCTGTCTTTTGTTTTCGCCACTTCTGAGATCATCTGCCATGAAGGTCCAAATGCAGAGATGGGCGGGTTTAGTGCAACAAGAAAGGATCCTGCAAAAAACAAATCTAGAACTGGTAGCTTAGTTGTATTGTTGTATTGTGGAAGGTGTTTGTTTCCATGAATATTTGACTCTTAACCCTACACTCCCATAATGTTGTTAAACATATAGGTTGAGTGAGTCTGGAGGGTTGTCAATGGAAAAACAAAGCCAATGTTAGCCATGAATGCTAATGATGGAGGTGTGGTGGCAGTAAACATCCAGCAATGAGCGGAGCAGTAAAGTGCAACACAGAGCTATTCATCAGCGAGACTTCCCCTCAGCGGGTGGGCACGTATCTGCGTTTCCTTCTCTACACAGGCTTTGTGTCTTTATGGTTGTAATGTTGTGAGGGCAGGGAAAGCAACGTTTTTTTTATCGTGATCATTAGCAGAAATAGGGCACAGAGTTGACGTGATGTTTAGGAAAGAATGCAGCATTTGTACCTAACATTTGAAGGTAGATGTATTTTAGACTGTCAAAGCAGCTAACTCTAGGTAAATCGAAGTGAAGAAGGTGTTTTTGGAGATGCTCATGAGCGACATCTCTTCGCCTCGAGAGCCCCTGGACGTAAGCGTGAGCCTGGACTCCTGGCTCTCTCTGAAGCCCTTCTATGGAGACGCCTGTGACCGATGAGCGCGGCGCTACACTTTTAGATTATCGTCGCGGAGCGTAAACCATTTGAGGTTTTAGAGTAATGCCCCGGGCCCCCGATGGCGGGATGCCTAGGGAGGGCACTGGCTCAGACGGAACTTTAAAAGTGCAGCAGCTGAGGATTCAGGCCTGGAAAAACACCAGAGGATAAGGGACATTTGCATAGCTACAGAGTGAAAAATCATACTCATCATTTCAGACAATAAGTCAAAAAAATGTGTGGCTTTTGAAGAAGTCAAGAGTTTAGAGTCAAGAGAAGATTACTAACTTCAAGCAAACTGTGAATAGAGTAAAGAGGTTAAATATCATGAAACAATCTGCTGTCTTGAGCGCATAAACATGTTATGTCTTATGGAAATAAAACAAAAAAAAATGGCGTGTAGTATGGCACTTAATTCACACAGTTGTGAGTAATCCTGTTCACTTTGGTCGATGGTTCTTCTTCTGCTGGTGACTTCATTACCTCCTGGATTTTGTTCTGTCATGGCTCAAACAAGAGCGACTGTTATGATTTTTGCAGGTATTTGATAATAATCTCAAATATATCTTTATCACACTTCTCACACTTTGTTGGTTAGAAAATACATTGATCTTAAACAGCTGAAACTATATATCTAGCAGTTTTACTTCCTGATTTTCCACCAATCCCCCTGTAAGCCCCTCCCACTCTCCTGCTCTTGCTCCCCTTCGCTGCGGTACTGTTTTAATAAAGACTAAAAATAATACAAATGCCTGGACACTCAGGAGGAGCTATTTGTTGCCACAGTGCTAAGAACAACCACTGGAGAAGATCTAAAGATTACTCAAAGATGCGGGAGTGGGTCGAAACACAGTTCCACGAATGTTTAAGATGAGAGAATGACATTGTAACAAAGTTAAAAGTCGATTATGCATGATCCCCTTGTTTAAAGCCCCTAATCCATCACTGAACCTGTTCTGAGCTTAAAGTGTGTTCATCTCGGTGCCATTCATTTGTTTGCAGCAATTAAAGTGAAGTAAAGTAAAAATTAAAGCTTGTTTTAGTTATTTTGTAAATGTCGTTCCCACGAAATCCTGGCAGGCCCTCTCTTTACCCCCGGGTTTATACAGGCAGCAGCAGGTCAACCTTAATGACTTTTAATGCCACTTTAATGCCTGAACAAAAGGCCGTCCTAAAGCGCCGTCGCCAGGAAAGTACTTTTTCCTGAAGCTGTGGATGGATGACACATTGAAAAAGAGAAAGAAAGGAAAAAAAAAAAAAAGCGTCTCGCATTTCCAGCCGATGAGTCAACACTTCTCACAGATTGAATAAAAGGCGAGTGAGCGTGACCGATGCCCATACACACAGCTCCGCGGGTCGTTTAGCACAACAGCAACGGAACTGAAAACCTCCGACTCTGGCTGGAGCTGTCTGGAACTCACACTCTGACCACTTTCACTGACACTTTGGAACATTTCCCCCCGTGTGTCCAATGTGTTCCTTGGAGACACTGAGCCTGACCTGGTTGAGGAGTATCTCGGGGTCACTCTGGATCCAACACTTGAATCTCACTCAATCAATTTATGACAATCAATTCAGCAAAGATGTTCCAACATTCAATGATATTTTCACACATAGATTACCGCACTACATCCTGGTCACTGATCGGAAAAACAAATGGCAAGCCATAGAAATCCTTTTCAAAGAATGTCCATGTGGGTCAAAAGCCTTGGTCATATCATCACTGCAAATGCTTAATTTTACACATTTTGTCAATGTTCAAAACCTTATATTCAAAACACTTGGCCTTGCCCCGTCCCCGCTCTTTAACTACATTAAAACTAAACCGGTGAAGGTTCTCAGCAGCAGAGCCTCCTCCAGACGAGATGTGGAGATCGCACGCAGAAGAACATCTGGATAAACTGATTATGATTGTTCATTAATGTGCACTCTCCTGATCAAATAAATAAATGAATGAAGTGTGAAGGAAAGGGACCGTTTGAAAACCTGCCTGTGATATCTGACTATAAGATGATGTCAGGCTCAGATACGGAGACAGTTTGGTCGAGTTCTGAAATAAGCTATAGGTATTTACTGTAGATTCTCATCGAACATTTATTGTTGAATTTCAAAAGTAAACACAATAATAACATAAATAGTCAGAGAAATAAATAGCATTAATAACAGCAAAAAAGATAGATTTCAGATTTCATACAGCGTGAGTGGGAGAGGGCGAGAGCGGGAAGTGACACTGAACAAGAGTCTGAGTCATGAGTTTGATTTCACGCCGCCGAGGTCTTAATTGCTTGGCATATGTGCTCCAATCTAACCTTTAGGCCACAGAAAGGCAGCTCAAAGTTGAGCTCCACTTTCTGCAAATCAGAACAGTTATTATGGAATAAACTTAAAGGCCCTCGTTTGTACATTTTTTATTGCTACGTAGCTGTTCCTCATTCCTGTTTGTCCTCACAGGGATAAGTTTATTAAGCAGATTTCAGGGTCACTGCCACAGTATTGCTCACAACAACGTATTCACTAGTAGTTGAGCAACTTTTATAATCGACAAATATGACAGACAAAAATATATTACATTCCACTGCCTGGGAGAATATCCGGTATAGGGCCTTTAACTTACTTACAATATTGACTTTGTGCTGGAAAAGTACAAAAGCAATGCTCAAGAGTCAGTCGAAATGAGATGCTGAGTTGTTTTGATCATGGCTTCATCTTTATAGGATTATCTCAGGCTTGTTCAACAACAATTTGTGGGAAAATGTCATCCAGGTGGCTCAATCAATCCCATAAACATAAAACAAGACAACTGCATTTACAGTCTGTGCATCCTGAGAGCCTCCTCAAGGCAGCTGGTGATATAGAAGTGGCCGTGTATGGACCTGCCCTTGATTTTTCATCCTATAAGGCGATGGCGGGTTCCCGACGCCACGCCACTCACGAAGGCCCCGCCCCCGGCCCACGGCGCCGCACTTCTGTTTCCGCCATTGTCACGTTAGCGGCTTAAACCTCCACCGTATCTGCCAGCACACGCACAAACTCCGCTCGGAGCCTCGTCCTTCTGCCGCAGACTCCCAGGGACATCAGCCCGACGGAGCCTCTAACAGAGAGGCAGGATTAGAGCGGGCGGAAACAAGGCGCTCGGAGCCAAAACAAGAAAACGGGAACAATGTGCGATAAAGAGCGAGCGCGGCGCACTGATTATTAATGAAACAGCGCTTCAAATCGTCGGCTCCGGCAGAGAGCTCGTGCCCCAGTTCCGCTGCAGTCGAGAAAGGAGTTTGGCTGAGGTTTACTGCGAACTTTCCAACAAAACACCCTTAGAAATATCCCCCATCCCCCATGTAAATAAATGTTGTAGAAGAATCTAAGCGCAGAAGTGCCTCGCTGTATTGACCGAGTGGACTTTATTTGTTCCCCTGACTTCAAACTTCGAAAAACAGTCTAGCCAAATATGCTGATTTTTTGAAACCTCCCTGATTAGGCCTTATCCCAGCCCAAAGCAGACTAGAGTATTTGACCCAGTTTGGCGTTTAAAAAAAAAAAAAAAAGTGCAAGTCAGAAAGCCCCAGCGCTGATCTAATGAATTTCCCAAGGTGCGCATTTTCCACAAACCCCATTATTATTCAAATATATTCTGCTCGCGCCGGCTCCGCTGAATTATAGGAGGTCATTTGGCGCCGCGTGTAAATTGCCTTATTTCAGAAGCAGGTAATTGAGAGCAGTGAGGGGAATAGATAAGGATGTGGCGCTTTAACCGGACTCTCCTTTAAGGAAGGCGTACTGTTCCATCCGGGCTCACGGAAAGGGGAGGATTTCAATTCGGGTGAGGATGGTTTATCCTTTTGGCCTGTGCCCGCGGCTGCCACTTCTATACATCCCAGACATTTTGGGCAATACTTGTTGATGCCATGTACAGATTGAAATGTGAGGGCTGTGAGGGCTGGAGAACGGGAGGACTTCGTCGAGGAACACACACACATCGGTGGTCATTGTGGTGAAACTCTTCAGTTGGATGCATTTAGCAGAGGTTTAAACCATGCCCCCCACACACCTTTATTTAGGCTTGCTTTAACCTATAACCTCCAATATTCTCCAGTTCGGCTTTACCCAAATCCAAAAGCATCTCGACTGGAGAGCAACAGTATAACGCATTTGAAAGCTAAGACCTGCAGAAGTGATCGTAGCTTTGTAGTCACATTTTTGCCACATTTTTGTCACTTTTTTTGGTGTGTTTTCATCACGTTTTGGTTGCTTTTTCATCGGTTTTTTTGCCATGTTTTCGCCTTCTTTTTGCCACTTTTTTGTTGCTTTTCCAACCATTTTTTTTGTCCCTCTTTTGCTGCGTTTTCATCCTCCTTTTCGTCGTTTTGTAGGTTTTAGATTTGGGTATAAAGCCAAACAGGAGAAAATGTGCTCGGTTCAGGTGGGGATTAAGAGGTTAAAGGAACAGGCCACCGGTTTTTCCATACTGAGATATGTTCTTACCTGAGCTTAGACGAGTTGATGCGTACCTGTCTGGTCGTTGTGCGTGCCCTCAGTCACGCACAACGACCAGAGATGTTGTTAGCATTTGGCCTCTCCCAGTATGTTTCCTATAGCTCCAAACGAGGGTGAAGTTGGAAGCGACCACTCTTTTCCAAGGTACGGCTCAGGTAAGAACATATCTCAGCGTGGAAAAAACGTGGCCTGTTCCTTTAAACCTCTGATTTATTAAGCCTATACATTTATTTTGGCTCAGGGCCTTAATGCCAGCCCAATATTTGAGACACCAAATATCAGGCATCACAAGAAGCGCTACAGGAAACAATGAAGCGACGGAGGGAGGCTAAGCAAGACATCTCTCCCGCAATCAGCCACAATACCCGAGGCCCGGGTCACTATGGCGACGCAACTACGTGATGAACATCTATGGAGTTTGAATAGTGGGGTTTTCACAACGACCAGTTCCTGCTTACGGAAAGCTCCAGAGCTGTCAGCGAGTGCCGCCTGCGCAGAGCCAGGTGCTCAGCGCTCATTTGCAGGTTCAGTATTTATACGCCCGCCCCAGACGGAGAGAGAGGCGGCGGTGCTTCATTTGGGTAGATTACAGCTGTTGTGTGACGGGGAGCGCTCCTGTCTGCTCCCCGTGTTTGTGTGGAGATGGACTGTGCCCCTCCTGCTGTGACTATACTGCCCCATCCCCCCCCACCCACATTCCACCATACACAGGCATCACATAGTAGACCGTTACCATCTTCAAAGGGCACGGGCTGCAATCTGACTGACTTTGAGGCGAGACGCTGCAGGTGAGTAGGGAAAAACATCATTTAGAGACCTCAACTGAAACTTTTGCTGTCGAAGAATAAGGTGTTATATATTGAACCACAGTGACAAAGGTGGAGTGATGTTTGGACACAGTCACATTTAGTTGTTTCCATGTTTTTCCATATTCCAGGTCCATTCCAAAGGATTTCATTCCTTGACAGGGACGGGGACACCGTGACGTGTTCCCTTACATTAAGGCGTATGGACTCTGCTCTTGCTTGAGGAGAACAAAGCCTTGAATTAGCATTTCAGTCCCCAAATCTCTCTAACGGTGAAGGAAAGTGCTCATTTAGCGGCAAACCCAATTAATGCCTGGGCGCGGCTCCCCGGAGAGAGAGGCGCGAGGCAGATACGGCTTCCCCAGAACAAAGACCCGGGGACGGGGCTTTAATTGCAGATTGTTCATCAAAATTGCTCCCATTCACGCTTAAATGGACCTTTGCATTAAGAAAGAGAAAATCCATTTGCGCTTCAGTGGCGGAGGTATAGACAATGGCCACAGGAAGTGTCTCCTTCAGGCCCAGCTTTTCCCTCACTTTGACATCATCACCCTGCTTAGTTTTTTAGGAAAGAGATTAAAAAATTCCTCTGAGAAAAACTTCAAAATATTGTTAAGTCCAAGATTGGAAAGTTTGGAGACTGTAGGACAGAGGTTGCCAACCTTTTGTTCCAGGCAATGGTGGCGATCCACTTTTACATAACAAAAGTAACAGAGCTACTTCCACTGTTACATAAAAAAAGTAACAAAGAGCTACTTCCACTTGTACATAACAAAAGTAACGGAGCTACTTCCACTTTTACATAACAAAAGTAACAGAGCTACTTCCACTTTTACATAACAAAAGTAACAGAGAGCTACTTCCACTTTTACATAACAAAAGTAACAGAGCTACTTCCACTTTTACATAACAAAAGTAACAAAGAGCTACTTCCACTTTTACATAACAAAAGTAACAGAGCTACTTCCACTTTTACATAAGAAAAGTAACAGAGCTACTTCCACTTTTACATAACAAAAGTAACAGAGCTACTTCCACTTTTACAAAACAAAAGTAACAGAGCTACTTCCACTTTTACATAACAAAAGTAACAGAGAGCTACTTCCACGTTTACATAACAAAAGTAACAGAGAGCTACTTCCACTTTTACATAACAAAAGTAACAGAGCTACTTCCACTTTTACATAACAAAAGTAACAGAGAGCTACTTCCACTTTTACACAACAAAAGTAACAGAGAGCTACTTCCACTTTTACATAACAAAAGTAACAGAGCTACTTCCACTTTTACATAACAAAAGTAACAGAGCTACTTCCACTTTTACACAACAAAAGTAACAGAGAGCTACTTCCACTTTTACATAACAAAAGTAACAGAGAGCTACTTCCACTGTTACATAACAAAAGTAACAGAGCTACTTCCACTTTTACATAACAAAAGTAACAGAGAGCTACTTCCACTTTTACATAACAAAAGTAACAGAGCTACTTCCACTTTTACATAACAAAAGTAACAGAGCTTCTTCCACTTTTACATAACAAAAGTAACAGAGAGCAACTTCCACTTTTACATAACAAAAGTAACAGAGAGCTATTTCCACTTCTACACAAGAAAAGGAAATGACCATATTTGGTTACCGCGTCCTCTTTCCTGCTACACGTGGATACCAAACCCACCTACCTAAAGAGGCGGAGAGGGGGTGGAGGCGGGTCGCAACACAGCTGGGGAGCAAACAAACCAGGATTGCTGGGGCTTAAAAGCGGGACCGAGGGCGATGATCTCGGAAGCGATCATTGGCTGGAGGTCGGTGATGCTGAAATTAGTCTACCAGGTTGAATTAACGCCTAGGCTTCATAACTCAGAGAGGGGAAAAACTAGCTAAAATCTCAACATGAAAAATGTATGTTTTCCCCTGCCGTGTCTCGCCTTTAGTTTTCTAATGCTATAGTGTTAGACGTCTAACCAGTAGCAGTTAAAGCAGATGTTACTCAGTTGTTGTGTCTTTGGTTCATGCACATTTACACCACAGGATTCAGATATAACATTCAATGTATGACTTTTCCCCGATTTGACACCCAACTCTGAGTGGAACGAGTTCCAATTCTGCCAGCTATAACTAGGTCAAGGTTTATTTGACAGTAGTGGACAAAATGAAGGTACAAAGCATGATTCAGCTTGTGTTAAAAGCCAGTGTGAGGCAGATCTGATGCTTAAAGGCAGAACATTTCCAAAGTTTAGGCAAATAACTCACTCTAAGAAATACTGAATAGGCTAAAATGAGTGAAAAGCCACAACAAAGTTCAACAGATAATTCCACAAGAGTAAAAAGGCAGCGTTTAGTCACATAATTCGAAAAATAAGTTCAACATAAGAACGTTGGAAGTCTTTTCTCTATCTACACATCTCCAGCCTAAAGAATAAATCGTGCGGATGTTTCCCCACTGTACCATCCAGATAAAGCTCTTAGTTCCAATTAGGTTGAATAGAAGCCCGGGCCGACAGCGCGGACTGAAGGGGCACTAGTCAATTACAGATGTGCCACTTTTTAGGTCAGATCTCGGGCCGGGGATTTGGCTAATATTCAATTACACACCGGCTTAGTCCTCGCGTAAGCCACGAGCCGTGTCCGACAGAACTGCACGCTCGTGTCGTGAGCGCTTAACCCACTAAAGTCTGCAGCCTCTGTTTACCAGGAGGAAGGTTTGTCCCTGTCGTGTTGCCGTACAGAGGCAGAATCTGAGCGCAACTTTCTTCCTGTCACTTATTTAAACCTTTCTATTTCGAATACTTGATTATTTTCTACAGCACATACAGTACTTTCACTGAAGTAAAAATCTGACTCAGCAACTTCCAGTGATGAATTGAAGTACTTTCACCACTGAGGATGAGTAGCATTGATGATGAAATATGACAAAACATAAAGTGTTATGAACAGTCTGATAAAGAAAATGAAATATATCTCTTAAGGAGGCCCAGGATAATTGAATACAGAGACAGAAAGCTGTTGTTGCACACAATTACTCAGAGGGGAGAAGAACCACAGATTGTACCCGAATAAGAGTGATGTTGCTTGAAAAATGATATCATACAAGTGGAAGTAAAACCATACAGCGTGATAAAACGACTCAAAGAAGTTATTTTTTGAAAAGTTATGTCATTGTAGTAAATCTGAACCAACCAGAGCGCAGGTATTAAGCTTTTTGCAGGTATTTGGTAATGATCTCAAATACATCTTCATCACTACCTTAGACTTTGCTTGGTTAGAAAACGACGTATTGATCTAAAACAGCCAAAAAGAAAAACCACCAGTGAAGATCCAAAGATGACTCAGTGAAGCTCGCAGCACCAAACAAAGCTCCAGGTCTGTTTTTTGACGAGAGAACAACATTGTTAACAGGGTGAAAAGCTGTCAAAAGCAGATTTTGCGTAATACTCCCTCTAAATCACAACCACGTTTCCAGATCCTGCTCTCTGCCAGTGCGCTCCTTTCCCCGTGCGATTGCAAAAGCGCGACAAACATGAGCTCATCCCCAGGCGAGCGTCGGCCTAATGCGGCCCAGGACTGCGCTCGGTCTCTGCTGTTTTAACCTCGTCCCGTTCACAGCCCCGTTCAGATTCAGACCCAGCAAACACCAGGCCGTCCCTCTGCGGGTCCCACGCCACATCACGCACGCCGTGGGGAGGATGGAAACCAGAGCCGCTCGCAGCACGGGGTCAGTCCGGGCTCCGTCAGGACGTCCCGCACTGAAAACAGAGCCTTCCTCTGTAGCGCAGTTAAGGGGAACACGCTGCTCCAAACACAAACAAGTATTTTCTACAATAGTAACATCATCTTGAAGTAAAAGTAGTGGGCGTCTCTTCTTACTATGAGACTATAGTAAGGCTCATACACTGACTGTATGTGTGGCCTGTCACCTCCCGGACAGGGTTGGTGCGACACTTTGGTGCAGTACACGGGTGTGTTATTGCGTGGTGGGTCCGCTGCCTTCGGGACCGGCTGGGATCGTTCTGCTGTGGGGTGTTGTCACGTTGTTGTTCATTGCTCCATTGGCTCCAACCACAATCACATTATCATCACACTCACAGGCGTGGGAGTTTATACGTTCTTAGTTTATAACTTGTTGTCACTCCTTGTTTGAGTTGGAAGAAGCTTGATATGGATATGTACGTTATTTGAATGTATATTGTGAATAAATCCTGCATATATTCATTCAAATTAGTATGGGTTGGTCATGTATTTGGAACATATCAATAATCAATCAATCATCATACTATTGAGAACAGGAACCTCTTTCTTAATTCTTAATTTTCTTTTCTTTTTCCCCATTGCGTGCACCTAAAGTGGACATCTACAGCTTCATTAGGTTTGGATGCTGAGTCTCCTTTAAATCCAAACTCCCACTCACTCCGCCGACCGAGGAGACGGGATGGCTCCCGTGGCGGCTCTTATCTGCCGGTTAGCGCCGGGGAATGCTTGGCCCAGAGGAGCGCGTGGAGCCTGGTATTATCATGCTAATGGGGGCTACTGTACACCGGCCCGTATAAATGATAGCAGCTGGCCCCCACAGCGGAGCAGCACCGCACTCCAGAGCACTTCGGCGGCCCTTCATCAAACACGGCGCCCGACATGGAGGCCGGAGGGCCCCCGTCTGCAGAACATCACGCTCTGTCCTCCACACAGATTGGTACCAGTTTTTTTCCCTGCAACGTTTTTCTCAGCGAAACCCTCCGTCTAGTCGTGCGGAACAGGAAGTTGTTGAAAAGTTATAATAGACGGCACTGTTGCAGGTCCATTTAATGTCATTTCTCGAATCGTGAAGGGCCTCTTTTCCTCTCCGCAGGTGAGCTGTACATTAGCGGAGTGTGCAGTCTGAGAGGTCCATTAACTAACTCTATGATTCAGAGGATGTTAGTGGTGAGTCTGTGACCTCGAAGAGCTGCACTTGCATGGCTACAGAAAACTGACGAAAGTTTCACAGTGAACAATGGCCCATTCTTTCAATCACAGTCGTGCAGTTTTTCAACATCCATTGTCATTTTTAGGAGGAAAACAAAGACTTTGGCAGCGTATGATGGGACTGTTGCAAGAAGCTGATGGAGTTTACTTTTTTACACTGTAGAGTGATAGCATGGTGTCTGAAAAATAATAACGTAGTAACATGGTAATCATCAGTAATGACCTCAGGGTTTACACAGGCAGCAGCAAACGAATGTCCAAACCACTATATTTCCAATGCCTCAAACCTACAGTATCGGTGCATCCTTCACTCATTAGGGTTTGCAAACGTTCCATCAAACAGAAGATGACTGGGAGGTTTGATATTCAAAAGCAAAGTGGATTCAAAGGGCAAAAAGACATTTGCACATAGTCCTGTCACGACAACAGCATTAGAAGTTCGACACATTGAGGCAGAAAAATGTTGCAATAAACGATGCTATTGAAGATTGACAGTAAAGCTTTGTCGTAGCAAGCCTATGTCACTCAAAATGTCACTCAAAACTGCAGCTAAACGCGGGTAAGGCCATATTTTGTGTTTTCGCACTTGAACATCCCTGATGCAAAGACTCTTCAAATCAAACCTGAAAATGGCATCAACACAAGTCGGATCGAAACACTCTTCCTCTTCAATACCAAACAATCCACCGTATTTGCGAAGGTTTATGCTGCACTCCTTCATTAAACCCTTTCCATGTCCCACGCGAAGAACAAACCACCGAGCACATCTCCTCCATCCGTACACGCGTCTGCATGGCCACCAGAGCCTCAGCCGCTATGAGAGCCGCTCCTTCACACCACGCTTTGAAGTCGACTTTAAAGACGGCACACTGTAAGGGCTAAGCTAAACAGATGCTAGCGCGAGATTTTTTTTTCCGCCCTTCCTTTGCTGCCAATGATCACAAGTGAGTCTGAGGGAACAAAGTGAGACAGATGAGGCCCTGGGGTAGATCGGAGAGCGTGAGCACACTGGGGCTCCGACAGGGCCTGAGCCAACAGAAACCTAAGTCTAAACCAGGAATAAAAACGAGGAGATCGCACCACCTTAAAACCATCTAATCCATTTATTTCATTGTTTAATTGGTAACTGGCTTGATGCTTTTGTATAGGATGTTTTATATCAGCAAGAGTTGAAACAAGATCATTGTGAAACATTGTGAACAAGTTGCCATATTGCATGCATATTTACTCCCAGATAAATATAGTATTTGTCACTAATACGCAGCATTAACTATACTCTAACCCAGGAGGGAGGACAGGACTAGGGTAGAACGGTGTATAGTGGGCTTGTAAACCAGATCTAAAGTCGGATTAAACCACCTCAAAACTGGTTCATCACCAGGTTCAAAATGGGACTAAACCAAGTCTAAAGTCTAAACTCGGAAAGATCAAGGCCAGAACCAACCAGAAGTAGGAGAAACATACTGTGAATAAAAGTATAGAGGGAAACGTGACCACTACGTCCCTCTAGAAAGTGTAAAAAAACAAATGTGGAAGAATGCTCCCTGACGCTCCGGGCGGCCCTTTGTTTCATCCAAATACAAGCCAAAGATGTTACATTGATGTGGCTCGTTTCATTCATTCATATACCATGATACGATAGTAAAGGTGTGACTTGTTTTTTGTGTCATAAATATAGTGTCATTTTCTTTTTGTTTGAAATGGACACAGAGCAGACGCTGTGTTTGCATATGGCCAGCTCGCCGGTCTCCAGTGGGGAATCCGGTCATGCCCGGGTGGCGTTGACAGAGTTGGGCAGTGATTAGCCCGTCAGAGTTAAAGACGTGTGGACGGGACGTTCAGTGGACAGAGGCAGCGCAGAGGGACCAGGCCTGAGAGGGAGAGGTGGGGAGGGGGACACTTGGCTAACCTCCAGGAGGAAACACTCAGGCACTGACAAATCACATTGTAGCTGTTGGAAGGGCATCTGCACTAGGAAAAATCAACATAATGACCACACATTTAAAAGTGGTGGACCTTAATGCTAACGGTGAATGATCAGCAAACTCCTTTCCATCGTAGAAGAGGCTTTCAAATCGTCATCTGTACAGCTGTCTTTGAAATGAAGATGTGTTGCCTCTCATTCGAAATGGTTCTACATTTCATCTGCTCTTATTGTTTACAAATCTGGAACAACTTCATGGGCAGGTGCGTATTTTGGGTGGAACCCAATAGTCACAGGACGACAGCTAGATAATCTTTCCAACTTTGGATGATCTAGTTCAACATTCGTAGCTTTTCTGGATTCTCTTAATAAAGAAAGTCGTCACCCATTGGACGTTCCATATCGGCAAAGTTCATTTTCACTTTCAGTGTTTTGATAAAGTGTGCAGCTAGACTCATCGTTGCAGGCGGTGTGCATTCAAACGCTTTCCTTCAATAAACAATTACCGAGTGATTATGAAGTTTTAACTCACACACGCGCTCCATAATGGTTTGTGCAGACTGGTGTCGATAATTATTAATCACAAAGGCGCTGCTACCTGAGCGAGCCGCTGATGGGAAACTAAATTGCGATCGGTGGCACGTGTTTGTTGTTGTTTCAAGTCGATTTCAGTTCACACGAATTAAGAAGCGAGCTCCAACCCTCTCGCAATTCCAAATCTTCACCACAACAATTCTTTGGAAATCCCGCTGAAACAAACCAGCTCCGCGTTCAACCATGAACCGTTCCGAGTCTCCACAGAGTAATGAAGAATTATGCGGCTCCATTAAAGTCAAGGTAAGAGCGCTCATTGCTTTGGACGCTTCATTCAACTTCATTAGGGGGGCCTCTCTTAAACGGTGATTAGATCAGGAGCGCCCCCTCGCATCACCCCCCCCCCCCCCCCCCCCCAATCCACTATTCAAATCCAGCCCAAAGGAAAGTGAAGATAAGGAAGACAATAATGAGGGTGACTATTCATCTCTATCGTTCGTTTGTGAAAATGGAAATATGTGCCAAGGTGACCCAGCCACTTCAATGGAAAACTGTTTTGAATGGGAACTTCAAAGATGTCACTAATTATGAACAAGCACAAGAGGAAACTCACTCCCTTTATCTTTGCACAGAAAAGTCGTGTCGACAAAATATTGAGAAAGCCGGACGTTTCGCGATCTAGACGACCCAACCATTACCAAACACTTCTCAAGGGCCAAGGTCGGCAACTGAGGGCCCACAAGATTGCAAAGTGGGAGGTGACGCATAACAGTGCACAGGGGTTGAAAATCAAATGTCTTTCTCGTTTGTGAGTGATGTTGTTGGGTATGTTCATTTAAAGAACTTTCAGCTGAAAGATTAATATTTTTGGCAGGCGTAAAGACCTAATCCCTCAGAAATAAGGATTGGGTTGAGCATTTGAAGCTTTCCTCTAAGGAGATTTCTTTCAGAAACAGTAAATATCCCATAGAGCTACCCTGGTCCCTGCCCTGACGTGAACGCAACCTATACATGCCTATCAGTCCCGTGACTATTGTTGTTTTGGCCGCCATCTTGGGGACCATCACATACAAGCAGCAAAGCTTGCCCTGGATAACACAGAGCTACAAATCATCTCGACGTCTCGAAGGCGATGTCCTGAACCACACTCCTACATCTAGCCATGGATACAAACTGTGACAGAGGTCCGAGCTGAGCTGCTACTGTAGTTTTTTTCTAACCAAACTAGAATGCTGAAGGTTTGAGCAGCTTACGGACTCAGGCTGAGGCTCTGTTGACACCACAGAGTGTAAAGGTCAATGCAGCCACGCCCTGACAGTACTTTTCTTGAGCAGCGATTACTCTCACATAAAGCTACGGTCAATCGTTCTTTATTTACCTCCTAATAAGCCACATTATTAGACATTGTAGTACAGCAACATTCCAATGTGGTCCTGAAAAAGGCAGCATTCACCATACGTGATTGGAAACACATTACATACGCGTATCTACTGGTAAGGCAAGGCAACTTTATTTATACCGCGCATTTCGTACACGAGGTAACTCAATGCGCCTGAGCATGGAAAGCATCGGAAATGTGCAAATAAAGCTAAAAATGCAGGCACAAAGAGCACACACGCCTGCATCCATCACCAGCAACCCTTCAGGAAACAGCTCCTCATCGCATTACCCAAACAGTCGATCCGAGCTCCCATCAGACCACACTCCCCGCCACTTTACCGGCTCAATTAGACCTAAAAGCAACATTTTCACCGAGGCGGAGGAGATAAAAGCTACAGCCGCCCGTAACCCCGCCCCAGTACTGAGGACAGCGTATGTTTGTCTACAGCAAACAACCTCTACAGGCCCATGAACTGCCTCCTCTGCTCCCCCCGCTTTGAGCAAACACACCCGGGCGCCCCCCACCCCCCTCTCCTGAAAGAGAACCAGCGGGACATCAAACAGGGCGCGTATGGAAGCGACCCAAAATCAACACGGCCAAGAGCTCTGGGGCAGGAGCGGACAGTCGGCGAGTAAATAACGGAATTGTCAAGTCTCTATCGGTGTAATGCAGAGAAGAAAGGGCAGAATGGGTGGAGTATGTGGGTGCTGTGCAAGGAAAATAGATCTTTTGTCACCGAAAGAAGAAGGAAGACTTTGAAGTGTGGGCAGAAGGTTGAGGGGAAAGGTTGACGCAGGTGACGGCCGGCGGATGGCAAAAGGACAATGATTTGAAATGACGATTGGAGTATGAACATTTGGGAGCGTTCGAAAAACACCGACACCCTCTAGGTCACAGGGATCTGAAAACGGAGAGACAGAGTCCAGCTTCGACTGATGTTTATATATTAGCCATGTGCTCTGGGGCTGTTATCTCCGAAAGCGGTCCGATTTCGATTATGGAAAACTGCTACGATCGATTAACCTGTTACCACCCGCCAAAACCAAGCATTCTCTCCTCTTTGCCATTGTCGTAATTTTTTATACTTTTTCTATATGTGTTTTTGGCACTTTTTTATTGCACTTTTTCTGACTTTTTTTTTTACTTTATTGATGCATTTTTGTCTCTTTTTTCTGGATTTTTGTCATTTTCTTTACAGGATTTTTGTCACTTTTTTTGCTGGATTTTTGTCACTTTTTTTGCTGGATTTTTGTCATTTTTTTCTGGATTTTTGTCATTTTTTTCTGGATTTGTTTTTTTTTTTGCTGGATTTTTTTCTGGATTTTTTTCTTTTTTTTCTGGATTTTTGTCTTTTTTTCTGGATTTTTGTCTTTTTTTTGCTGAATTTTTGTCTTTTTTTTTGCTAGATTTTTGTCTTTTTTTCTGGATTTTTGTCTTTTTTTCTGGATTTTTGTCTTTTTTTGCTGGATTTTTGTCTTTTTTTGCTGGATTTTTGTCTTTTTTTCTGGATTTTTGTCTTTTTTTTGCTGATTTTTTGTCTTTTTTTTGCTGGATTTTTGTCTTTTTTTGCTGGATTTTTGTCTTTTTTGCTGGATTTTTGTCTTTTTTTTTGCTGGATATTTGTCTTTTTTTGCTGGATTTTTGTCTTTTTTGCTGGATTTTTGTCTTTTTTTGCTGGATTTTTGTCTTTTTTTTGCCAGATTTTTGTCACTTTTTTGCTGGATTTTTGTCTTTTTTTCTGGATTTTTGTCTTTTTTTTCTGGATTTTTGTCTATTTTTGCTGGATTTTTGTCTTTTTTTCTGGATTTTTTTCTTTTTTTGCTGAATTTTTGTCTTTTTTTGCCGGATTTTTGTCTTTTTTTGGGGGGATTTTTGTAACTTTTTTGCTGTTTTTTTGTCACTTTTTTGCTGGTTTTTTGTCACTTTTTTGCTGGATTTTTGTCACTTTTTTGCTGCTCTTTTGTCACCTTTTGGTTGAGTTTTTGTCGCTTTTTTTTGGGTCACTTTTTAACACTTTTTTGTTGCGTTTTCATCCACATTTTCTTCTCATTTCTTGCCTCTGTTTTGAAGAAGCTTCTAGATTTGGAGAACAGGAGAAAACATGTTCAGGTGGGAGTTAAGAGGTTAAACCGTGACTTCTTTCCATTCGTTTCCGTTCTTCCGCTAGTGATCTAAATGGAACTCCCCTTAACCTGAGAAGAACATCCTCCTTGTCCTCCTATCCCTCGCCGTTGTCCGACCGCTCTCCCCCCCCCAGTCAGACACTTATGAAGAGATCTCCGCAAGTGCGAGTGCGGCGCTGAGGATCCCGGAGCTGGCAGACAATCAAACAAGCCTCCAGTAAACAGACAAGAGAGAACAGGCTGGCACACGCCTCAGCCTCCTCGTGCGCGAGCATTCTGCCGCTCACAACCGCCGCGCTGCCAGCTGTCTGAGATCTGAGAGAGGACAGCCCAGCACCTGTCCTCTTATCGCACCCCGTCCCCTCCCCCCCCCCCCCTTTCCACCGTCAAACACCAAAAACCTGACTTCTTCAAACTCCGTTTCTCTCTTTGTTCTCGCTCGTCTCTCCATCTGCGCGTTTGATCCTCCAGCAATTGTCCGCGACCACATCAAGGATCTCCCCTGATCCTGAAGATGGCGAAGTATGCAAAAATCAGCGTTTGTTTGCACTCATAAAAGCAGTTTTATTTGCACTCGCCAGTCATCTTCCTGTACTTCTTAGTTTGAATCACAAATATTTTAAGCTAACAATGTGAAGGGGGGATGGGTGACAGATTAAAGGGTTTGGATTATTTTTAAGGTGTTTGGAAGGATTGGGATCGATACAAGAGCTTAATGGAAATAAATAGCATGTTTTCTGTTTCTTATTGGCCCCTAAATTCCTTTATAAGATGACCTATTTACAATATTATTTAAGGCAGAGGTACTAATCTGTCCAAAACATCTGTGAATCCAAACATCTTTTGATTCATCAGAACTCTGGCGGTCCACGATCTCGATGTCACGATCGCTCGTATTGCAGGCAAAACTCCTTTTAGATCAGTTTGTTTTCCTTGTTATATCAGCTAATTTTCACAGTGAGATGTTTTATTATTCCAATAAGTCAACATTTGTCCACAGATTTTAATTAGACCCTGTTATTTCATGGATTATTGTCTCAATTTTCTTTGTGGCGAAGACTTCTTCCGCTTAAAATAGCACCTACGGGCTCCAGATACATCAATATTGTGTTTTTAATGACTTTTTTCCCCCCAGATCTAATTCCCTGCCTGATTTATTGAGCTTTGAACCTCAAAAACAGACTTATTTTCCCCATCATTCACTTCCAATTCACTTCAATTCACTTCAATTCACTTCAATTCCAAAACGGCACAAGATATCCAAAGACTGTTCTGACTTCAACAATAACTCTAAAGTTTCAAATTGATATCTCAAAATGGACTTTTCGATGTTTTCTCTCGTCACCCGCTGCGTCTCGCTCCATGCACCGTCTTTAGATGCTGATGCTGATCCTCAAACTGATTATCGGAGGACATGTTTGCCCCTCCCTCGTCTCTCTCGTCCAATCGTCTCGCTCAGCGATGCCGACTCTGCAGGTGGAGCCCAAAGTTCATTCCCCCCGCAGTTTTGGTGCGTTAATAGCTTATTGATCCCGGGACAGAGATGCGGAGCGGTGCGCGGCGTTTGGACAGAACGAGTTAATCACTGCTCCGCGGGTTGCCAGGTTTTAATCACATCCTCCAGGGTTCACGCGGACTCTCCCCCTGCAGCCCTCAGTGCGGTCGGCTGGGGGAGAAGAGGAGGAGGAGGAGGAGGAGGACCGTCCCGGAGGTGATGGAGCTCAGCTGGGACAGACCTCTACGCCTCTCCCCCCCCCCCAGGCCGGCGCACTCCGGCGGGACACAGACTCACCGCTCGCAGCCCAGGGCCGGGCTTTAATACATGCTAAGCTGCCGGTGACTCAGGAGTCGGTGGACACAGTGCAGTGATCTCCATCTGCTTCTCTCTGGTTTAAAAACACGGGGGGGTCGAGCCAAACAAGCAAGTGTACATTATTTTCAAAGTGGCAGGACAGGGGGTCAGTGATGTCAACACCGCCTGTATCTGTGCAGCCTTGTAGCCTGTGCCTGAAGGCTCCAGAGTGCACTTTTCACTGTGAATATATCACAATTGAGCAAGAAATGCAGTGGGCACTTAGCAGGCATCTTAGTAGGCCTGTCACGATAACAAATCTGAAGTATGACAGATGGGACAGGGAAATATCGCGATAAATGATACTATTGCAGACGATTATGTCTCAATGAAAACAAAAAGTAAAGAAATGTGAAATATACTGTCAATTCCAATCAAAAGTTCTCAGCAGAACCCCCATTTAGGCCATGTATCAGACCTCCGGCCCGCAAGATGATTGAATCCGGCCCACAACTTGTAGGGCCTAAATTCCTGAGTATGTCAAAAAAAAAAAGTAAGTCTCTAGCCCAGTGTTTTTCAACCTTTTTTGAGCCAAGGCACATTTTTTTAATTGAAAAAATCACGAGGCACACCACCAGCAGACAATCTAAAAAAATGTAGCCCTGTAGCCTATATTCAGTCGTTCACATCAAAGTGTCTTGAATAGGAACACTGTATAGTCTCGCTACCCACAATGCCACAGTCACCGCCACCTGCCGCATCCATGCATCACGAATTCTCTTGTTTCAAAGAAATTAGCGACCTAATATGGAGTATTTATTACATGGTTACTCTACTCTAGACAGCACAGACACTCGAAAACTGTACATTATTTGCGGAAAACAATGAATTTGTTTTCAAAAAGCAGCTAGGTGAAATTGGATAATTTTCCATGACACACCATACAATATCAGTAAAGTATCATCTTATCTTATATCTCACGGCACACTAGTATGCCACAGCACAGTGGTTGAAAAACACTGTTCCAGCCACTAGGGGGCTGCTTAAATAAAAATGAAAAGAAAGAATCCACACATGTCCAGCAGAGGGCGCTGACATAATGAGAGATCAGGATATAAACAACACATTGGCTATAGTCCAGTCAGTTTCCTCAATAGTATTTTCCCAAGCAAAACATATTTTTATTTAGGAGCTTTTGTTAATGGACCCGGCAATGCACTCCCCATGTTTGTTTTGGCCCCCAGGGAAATTTACTTGGAGACCCCCAATTTGAATAAGCTAAATAACAATGCACACATGCGCGTCCTTGGCTTGATATGCCTGAATATTTTCAGAAAATAATAGTCCTACTAAATACCAATATCAGATATTCAAAATACACAATTTAGTGCAATGTACAATAGGATAAAGTTGCAGAACAAGTTCAGGTTATTGTTGGTGCGGCCCTCCAACTCAATTCAGGCTTTTTATGTGGCTCCCTGTGAAAATGAATTGCCCACCTCTGCCATATATGGTTTATCCCTCATTTATTAATCAGTTGGTCGATGTATAGTAATGACCCCGACTGGCATAACTGAGAGATTACAGGGAAACAAGGATGTGCAGAGTTGGACTGTTTTTCTGTTCATGATGCACAAAGCAAAGAGGAGTTCCACGCTGAAGATTCAACAGGCTTGAGATTAGCGTCTGGGTTGTGCGTCACCCGAGAGTTCCTGGTCTGATCTTAAAACAGCACCTGATGTTGTCTGAGCACTATTCTACCGTTGAACTGTTTAGACGTTACTCTGAAAATTGTTTCCAGTTCCTAAAGACTTCCTTCTGTCCATTCCCTCCGCTTCCTGCGCAAACATGTCCTTTACTTTGGCGGAGTTGGGTGGAATGGTTCTGCTCCGGCGCTCTCCAAACACCAGTCCTATATACGCTCACCGTCCAAGCGTGGCTCCCGCTCCGCAGCTGCGTTAGCCATCAGGCCCCGCGCTCCCGCCGGCCCGTTCCCAGGCCACGGCGCCGCCCCGTACCGGAGGAAGTGCGGCCCATTAGCTCTGCCGTCTCCGCTACCTACAAAACTACGACGCCTTGTCAACTGAGGCCTGGCTGAGGAAACTTGGTCTAGGCTGTCACCGCGGAGGAGAGCGGCCGGGTCAAAATATCGATTATTTTTGCAAATTATCTCCCTTAAACATCTTAGTTTTCCTGTCAGTGTTTTAAAAAGATCAAACTTACTACGTATGACGATTGTTTTATGATGTTTTGTGAGGAGGAGAGGGAGATATCCAGGAAGGAAATGCAACATCGCGCCACATAAGCCGGGTTCCCACGCTTATTCAATCACAGACATATTTTATATCCACGTGTAATGCCAAGGGTCTCCGAGATGACACTATAATCCAAATATTACAGATGCACCAATCCAGCTTTTACCGATACTATCCAATATTTACCGATACCAAGAGACTTTCTTAAACGTGGCTTTCTCTGAGTGAAAACATGTATTGACTCTTCTCCATTGTAAGATCAATAAAGTCATATTTTATTGTCATGACAGGCTTTAGGTTACATTAATATAAACAACTCGCATTAAGTGATCTGATCAGCAGAGGTTATTTTATTTTATTAGGCTAACTTAGGTATTTCTATCATAGTTTCTGACCCAGCCTTGATTCGTTTTCGCTAGCATTAGCTCCCGCTAGCTTTAGCATGCTATTGCTAACAGCAGAATTTTGCGTGGCGGTCAAAATACATTTGGTTGAATTCCCCAGGTTCGTCATTCAGCATGTCCATATTCACTTCGATTTTGATGGTAAAAGTTGTGTTTTTAAGGCGTTGAGCCAAAACTGATTCATTATCGGGTATTTGTAGCCGATACCCGATATTGTAGTTTTTCTAGTATTGTCTCCAATATCCAATACCAATATCGGAACGGTGCATCCCTACTAAATATGGTCATTTCCTTTGTAGGAGAAACCTGCTACGAAAACCTAGAGAAATGTGCAGACGATACAATGTTTCAGGGGCGTTTCTTTTCCAAAGGAGGTTTTCGTTCCACTCTTTCAACAACTTCTCCACTTTAGTAGCGCCTCGAGACTCCAGACTTTACACTGTTGGACTGAACAATATTTAGAATATTTTTTTTCTTGCATCTATTTTCCAGCCTGAATTATTGAGCTTCGCACAAGATCCACAATCCCTCTGAGAAAATCTTTACTACTAATATATCAACAAAGTAATATTCACTTAGATTTAGATTTAGTTTTGTATTGGAAATGTCTGTATGAAAATATATTTATATCAGTAATGTTCAGCAGAAGTTTCAAATCGATTTCTCTAAATGTATTTTTTTCACCTGAAGCGTCTCGTCCCGCAGCAAGATCTGAGACAGATCCTCAAACGGGACAGAGAGGCACAAGGGCAGTGGACAGAATAGACCTGTCCCCCCCCTAAGCTCTCCGGCGGGACACCCAACACCGCGCCCCCCCTTGTGTCTCCTGTTTGGGACGTTTTGAATGGACGCTACTCTACTCTTACACATGACGACCCTGTGTCTGCCTGCTCTCCGGCTCTGGCGAGGGTCCGGTTACGCACGGGGGGCCACGCCCGCTTCAGGAGGTCGCCCGGGCACAATGCAGAGGTGAGGGTGTATCTGCGCCGAACATCAGGTCTGTGAGAACCTGTTCCCTCTGGTTACCTCTGGTCACCTCCACGTAGTCCGCGGGGCAGGGGCAGGCGTTGTCCGTTTTGCTGCGGATCAGCTCGGGCAGCGGCGGGCACCAGGCCGACTCCAGGCTGGCCTCCTCCGCCTGCGACCGCGAGAACGCTGGGTTTAGAAGTTAGACCTTTAATTCACATGGTTAACCTCTTACCACCCGCCAAAACCACATGCATTCTTTCCTCTTTGCCATTGTCGTCACTTTTTATTTGTCACTTTTTTATGGCACTTTTGTTACTTTTGATGATGGCGGCGCCCTGTAGAACTGCTGTAACTTCGATCAACAAAAACTGAAACTTCTTGCAAAACGCACCAGCAAACTAAAAGATACAGCACGGGAAAATTTGGCTATGCCACCGAAGAGAGCAACAAGCAAACCAGAAATGGAGAACGAGATGGAGGACATCCGAAAGTCGCTTAGCCATATGTCTGAGGAGCTGCCTAAAGTGACTCAACAGTTGGCGAAGCTAATGGGACTTTTTGAAGAGGTCAGGCAACTGAAGGAGCTGATTAAAGAAAAAGACAAAACTATCAACGAGCTTGAAAAGAGGATCGATCAGTTGGAACAGTACACGCGAATGGACGACGTGATTATCACCGGACTGAGAGTTAAACCCCGCTCCTACGCTAAGGCGGCGGCAGCGGGGGGTATAAACATCAGCGAGGATTCTGACACACAGGACCAACAGTCACTGGAGACACAGGTTGTGACATTTCTGATGGATAAGGACATACTTCTAGATGCCAAAAATCTCGCAGCCTGTCATATGCTCCCACGGAAAGATGCAAGCACGCCTGCCATTCTTTTGCGCTTTGCAAACCGTAAACACAAAGTTGAGCTAATGCGTCAAGGGAGGAAGCTAAAGGGATCTGCTGTTTATTTGAATGAGCATCTTACAAAGAAGACTGCAGAAATGGCACGAGAAGCGCGCATCCTAAGAAGAAATGACAAAATCAAATCAACGTGGATTCTTTTCCAAATCCCGCTTGTTATGCGTTAAGGAAGTTAATATATTATCTTTTGTTTACGTTGGAAGGGACAAACAAATGGACCTTACTGTTTTCCGCTTGAGTTTTGATTATGCAGTTCACGCGCAATCACAGTTAAACTACGAGCGTGTGGGTCGATGGATTAAATATTTACTTTTTGACTACGCGTGGAAATGGATCGGATATCTAATTCACGTGGATTATGCGCGGATAATATCTGGTAACCCATGGATATACTTTTTGGACATTGGACGGAGTAAAAGGACAGAGACTTCGACACTTTTTTTGGAATTAATGAATTGCGTTAAACAGGACAATTGCGCTTGCTGTGGTGACGGACTCAAGTTACTTTCTACTTATTTTTTATTTATTTTTTTGCATTATTTTCTTACACTACGAGTGTGTGTATGTGTGAGTGTCTGTGTGGTCGTATGCGTGCTTGTGTGCGTGTGCAGTTGCAAGGAAACGCTTAACCTATATAATGTCTATTACATATCAGATGGCTGATGAGGAGTGTGAACAGTCAGAGGTGTCTGGAGATGAAGTTGAGAATGAACAAGAATATACTAATATTTTGGATAGAAATGAATTGCAAACACATATTGAACATATGAACATGAACCTACTTGATATTTTGAACTATAAAACAAATGAGTTTGGCGAAAATATAGATCCAGATAATAACTTTTACAATGACATAATAAAGGACTGTAAGTATTATTCTGATGAACAATTTAATCTTATTGATATGGATGGAGCATTTAGTATAATTCATTTCAACAGTAGGAGTCTGTACAAAAATTATGATAATATAAAAGAATACCTTAGTAAACTCAATAAATTTAAAGTTATAGCAGTATCAGAGACATGGTTGGACACAGATAAAGCAACTGAAGTAGAATTAGAAGGATATGAGCTCTTTACTGTCAATAGGACTAACAAAAAAGGTGGTGGGGTGGCATTATATGTGGATATGGATCTGAGATGTAATCTTGTTAATAGTAAGTCTTTTGCAATCGATGGAGTTATAGAGTGTATAACCGTGGAAATCGATGTAAAACAAACCAAAAATATTGTAGTTAGCTGTCTGTATAGGACACCAGGATCATGTATCGATACATTCAATCAAACAATGGATAAATTATTTAATAACTTAAAAAAAACACATATTGTCTGTGGTGATTTTAATATAAATCTTTTAAACCCTCATAATAGTAGGCAAACAAATGAGTTCACCACGACTATGTATAGCAATAATCTATTGCCACTTATCACCAGACCCACCAGACTTGCAGCTGAATCGTCAACATTAATAGATAATATATTTACCAATAGTTTCCAAACACAAACCACTGCTGGCTTACTCATAAATGATATTAGCGATCATCTTCCAGTGTTCAGTATTTTCCATAAGTTACTCAAAAGGTCTGATATATCAAGTACATCCCAAACAGTAACATATAAAATGGTGAGACGTAGAACCCCTGAAGCCATGGCTGCTTTAAGGACAGACCTATCCAGTCAGACATGGAATGAGGTCTATTCCACGTCTAATCCTGACCTAGCCTATGACATCTTCTTAACCAAACTGATAAGTCTTTATGATAAACACTGCCCACCAAAGAAACATACTATCAAGCAATCAAGCAAACAAAACAAACCGTGGATTACAAAAGGCATAGCTAATGCGTGTAAAAAGAAAAACCATTATTACAAATTATTTCTAAAATCACGATCTAAAGAAGCTGAAGAAAGATATAAAACATATAAAAATAAATTAACCAACATAATAAGATCATGCCAAAAAATATATAATAATAAGCTATTAGAGAAACAAAAAGATAATATTCAAGGTACTTGGAAAGTTCTAAATGGCATACTTAAGCACAAAACAAAAAAAGCTGATTATCCTACATATTTTGTTAAAGAAGGAAAAATCATGGATAAAAATATAGAAATAGTAAATGCATTTAACCAATTCTTTGTCAATGTTGGGCCCGCTATAGCCCAAGAAATTGCTCCACCACCAGAAACCATGGAAGTGGACATAAGCAATATCAAAAGTAACATAAATTCATTTTTTATTAGAAGTGTAGATGAGAATGAAGTTATAAATGTGGTACATACGTTTAAGAGTAAGAGGTCCACTGACAGCTTTGATTTTGATATGATGCTGGTAAAGGAGATCATAGATAGCATTGTAATACCTTTAACATATATCTTTAATCAGTCTTTCCTTACTGGTATCTTTCCAACTGCAATGAAAATATCAAAAGTAATACCTATTTTCAAAACTGGCGACAAACACAAATTCACAAACTACAGACCAATTTCTTTACTTTCCCAATTTTCCAAAATTCTAGAAAAGCTGTTTGACACGAGAATGAACGAATTTTTAAATAAGCACAAAATAATTAACGATAGGCAGTTTGGTTTTAGAGCAAATAGATCAACCTCTATGGCAGTCATGGATCTGGTGGAGGAGATTACAACTGCAACAGACAATGGAGAAAATACAGTTGGTGTCTTTATAGATCTAAGTAAGGCCTTTGACACTATTAATCATCAATTACTTTTATCAAAAATGCAAAGATATGGTTTTAGGGGAGTCGCGTACGAATGGCTAAAAAGTTATCTCAGTGGGAGGCAGCAATATGTACAAATTGATCATGTTAATTCTGAAAAATACACCATAACTCATGGTGTCCCGCAGGGATCTGTTCTTGGGCCAAAATTATTTATCATGTACATTAATGACATCTGTCAAGTCCTTAAGAACATGCAGTGTATTTTGTTTGCTGATGACACCAGCCTCTATTGTTCTGGACAAAATGTTGAACAGTTAATGCATACAGTTGAAAAGGAACTAGAATTGCTAAAAAGATGGTTTGACTATAATAAATTATCAATGAATGTGAATAAAACAAAATATATTATATTCGGTAATAAGAGAATTGATAATCCAACAACACTAAAAATTAACCAAATGGAAATTGAGAGGGTGTGTCATACAAAATTTTTGGGAGTACATGTTGATGAAAGACTAAATTGGAAAGTGCATGTAAATTATGTGAAATCAAAAGTATCAAAAATAATTGGCATATTGTGTAAAATCAAAGCAGTTGTAAATCAAAAATCACTCCATTTATTATACAATGCTCTCATTCTTCCATACCTAAATTATGGTGTGGTACTCTGGGGGAATAATTATAAAAGTACAATCCAACCCATTTTTATCCTACAAAAAAAAGCGGTCAGAATAGTCAGCTATGCAGATTATAATGCCCCAACAAATCCTTTGTTCATTAAATTAAAAATACTAAAACTACACGACTTAGTTGATCTTGGCACAGCTATTGTTATGTATAAGGTGCATAACCATAAGCTTCCTGAATGTATACAAGAAAGGTTTAAACCCAGAGAGACTGGCTATAATCTCAGAGGAACTCATATCTATCAGAAAAGAGCATTTGGAACAAACACCAAAGCCAGATGTGTCTCAGTCAGAGGAGTAAACGTCTGGAATAGTCTGAATGACACCTTAAAAAACTCAACATCCTTAAACGCTTTCAAAAAAATGTTCAAATCTGATGTAGTTAGTAGTTATAAGGCACTAGCGCAAACTCGCATATAAACTCTCCTGTGTACATTATATTTTGTTTTTACGTTACATTATTGATTGATGTGTGACTTGTGCGAACTCACTTTGTAACCAATTGATACAGAAACATAATCATTTGTCCTCATCTTGCAGATGATAAAACTGCTGTAGACTCTAAGTTGCTATAAGTTGCAATAGGGTTTGGCTTTAGATAAGTGTTTCACTTCAGCCAAAACCCTTTTCAGTCATTGTTTCTGTGTTTTCATGTTTTGGAGTAAATCGTGTCTGTGTGAAGATACTGACTGAAATAAACTAAACTAAAAAAAAAAAAAAAAAAGAACCGTGTGATTTGTTACCACGTAGTCACTTGGGTTTGGGGTATTGTCCTCTACGTTCTTAGATGAATGTTCCTCATCTGTAACTCTGCACATTTCTCTCCAGCTTGTTGTTCGGAGCGACCAGGGCATGAGCCTTTCTCACCACAGGCAAACCTTTCAGCCCAGAGGCGGCAGCAACTTATTCATGCACATTTTGAAGTGTGATGCGAGATCATTCACTTTCAATCAGGGCTTGAAATTACAGGTGGATGCAGATCTGAATCAGAAGTTCATTCATCTATTCAGTTTATTGATCTTTCAGGACAATAATTACGCTAAGCTCGAGAGGTGATTGTACCAGGACGTCATCTTTGCTCTCGAGCTTAAAGGCCCTACACCTGATTTTGTTCATTTCAAACAATGAAAGAGGAAGCCTCGAAATTGAAATGTTGGTGGGGATACAAACTCATCCCTAATCTTCCTCACGCATTTGTAATATCCCGATTCTTCACAGGGACGAGTTTGTAGGCACATTTCACAACTTGCTGGGTCTCTTTCATAAGAATGCTGGAAAACTAGCCTCAAAGTTCATGAAATTGATACACCTGCTATATAATTAGATCTACAGTGCTTCCTCACAAATGTCTGTTTACAATATACTTAAAGGGACTATAAGGAGTTTAAAAATGTTAAAATTAAGTATTTTCCTCCCCCTACATGTTCCAGCCATGTCCTAATGTGTAGAATGAGCTCAGACCTGTTCACCACAACTGCCTCTAAAATCCTGTACGGTCACTCAAAAATGTGTCACTTCGGCCCGAATTGCCGTCATGCACGAGCTTAATATAGAAGGTGCAGTTACACATATGGCCTGAGGCGGCAGTAGTGAGTATAAAATGGCGAACTTGCTTCCAGCCCCTTTAAGGAAGACAAAACTAATTTCATTCCACAACTAGAAAAAAAATCAGGTATAGCCCCTTTAATGTAATTGTGTACTTTCCAGATAAGTACATATATTTCAAACCATGTAGGCTACTTTCCTTTGTAATCAACACTTTATTTAAAGCCACAAGAAGCAACTTTTGCTTTCATTTGCTTTGCATCCAGGCACAACAAAGTAACACATTAGCAAAGTTGATTTTGAGCCCTGCTTTCAATGCCGGTCAAAGAGATGTTGTTAGCATTTGGCCTCTCGCAGTATATTCCTATAAGTTAGAAGCGACCATGCTAATCCACGGGCACAACGACCAGACAGGTACACATCAACTCGTCTAAGCTCAAGTCAGATTGAAATATGAAAGAGTTTTGCCTGCAGTGTGTCCCCTTAAGCTGCAAACAACTGACTTGGATCAACAATGAAATGAAAAGAAAAGAGAGAGTTAGGGATGTGCTGGAATGAAGCCTGTTTACCGGTTACCCATAACATCCCGAGAGCCAGCAGAGCCGCTCCTACTTTGTTGCCAAACGCTGGAGCATCTGGAGTCGCCCTCACACCCAGCGATTCCCACCGCTCCGTTTTCAGGACGGTCCCAGCAGCAGCCGGGCTAAGCTTCATAAACACGACTTCACAAACACAGTAAACCCGACCCTTCTCATGAGTCTACCAGCGCCTGTGTTCGCGCCGCTGTCGGCCGTTAGCGTTACGATTGCGCCGGGTGCCGTTAGCTCCGGGTGCTACGACAACCCGCGCAGGTGTTTTCCATTTCTCGCGCCCTGCTTTTCCCGCTCATTGCCTTTTATGCACTCTGTCATTAGCCCCGACGTGACTGCGGCCGTAATGGAGAGGCCATGTGCCGAGAATACGAGCCCTCAGACGCACGGCAGAAAAGGCCCCGACATGGCCGCGCTTGCATAACACCCGTAATGAGCGACAATGCTCTCGCTACGTGGGGCTATTTTAGGAAGAGCACGAACATCCCTGAAGGAGGAACTCATTTGGTGTTGATGTAATGATCGCATTAGCGGCTGCGGCAGCCAAGGACAATTAGGAGACAATTGGTTCATGGCGCGGGGGTTTGATGTCACCGTTTCAGATGGAGAGCAGGGGCTTGTGTAACTCTGTGGACCTACACATGAACTGTCCAAATCAACGTAGCATAATGTTGAGTCCAAAAACCTTCTTTATTAAAGTTGTGGCTTAAAGTTAATCGGGCTGAAAACAATTGTAGTGACACTTGCACGTCAATTTAAATATTTGGTTGACTAAAGAGTCGTATCGCAGCTGATCTCCATGGTAACGCAGGACAGTCAGTGCTGGACGATCACGGACAGCTTTCACTGGACTTAAAGTGGGCAGAAAACAACCACTATCTCTTAAAGTTTAAACTAAATCAAATGGCTTTTACACAGCATCTTTCAGCTGCCAGATTCATTTTTATATTGCATTACGTTAGATCTGTACCACAGTGTTTCCCAATCAGAGGTACAGGGACCCCTGGAGGTACTTAAAGGAACAGGCCACTGTTTTTCCATACTGAGATATGTTCTTGAGCTGAGCTTAGACGAGTTGATACGTACCTGTCTGGTCTTTGTGTGTGCGCTCAGTCACACAAAACGACCAAAGATGTTGTTAGCATTTGGCCTCTCCCAGCATGTTCCTATAGCTCCAAACGGGGGTGAAGTTAGAAGTGACCACGCTCTTCCACGTGCACACACAAAGACCAGACAGATATGTATCAACTGGTCTAAGCTCAGGTAAGAACATATCTCAGTATGGAAAGACGGTGGCCTGTTCCTTTAAGAACTTTGCAGGGGGTACTTGGAATGGCCTCGGATTAAAGAAAAGGTGAAACTGAGTAGAATGTCAATATTACTTTCAATTAAAAGTTAGGTTTTTCAGGAAAAGTTTTGACTTGCAGTGTATTGTATTTAACTAAATACGGTCAAAATCTAGTTTAAAGGGGCCGGATGCAAGTTGGCCATTGCAGTTACACATACTGCCACCTCAGGTCATACGTGTAACTGCAGCTTCTATATTAAGCTCGTGCATGACGGCAATTCGGACCCGAAGTGACACCTTTCTGAGTGACAGTGCAGGATTTAGAGGCAGTTGTGGTGAACAGGTCTGTGTTCATTCTACACATTAGGACATGGCTGGAACATGTAGGGGAAGGAAAATACTTAATTTTTTTTCCATTCTTAAACTCACTATAGTCCCTTTAAGTTCCTCACTTTGTTAAAATGTTGGCAGAATTATAAATCAAAGCATAAATCAATGCTTCAAGGGTTATGTGGGACAAAACAGGTTTGGAACCACTGCTGTAAGCTAGTAGCTAATTATGTGTTAGAACTTAAGGCAAAATACCCTAAAATCAAGCAATTTTTGTAGTTTAAAATATCGCTACATTTTGTGCAGTACTCTGTGGTTGTAGTAATTCCTGTTGCCTCTCTGCGACAGTGAAAAAGCAATCATCTTCTCGTAATTTGAATCGTTTCCATCAGCGGAGGTCTCCAGCCTCTTGTTTCTGAGGACAAGAGCGAGAAGCAGCTTCTAAACATAGGAACGTTACATCCTCAACTCAACCAACCCAGTCCAATCGATTTGAAAAACTCTGCACGATTCCTTGTATGTTTTTTTCCTTCCCTTCTGCAAAATATTGTATTGTAGAAAATCTTGAAACTAACTGCAAACAGAAAAAGCGCAGTTATTATTGTTTAAAACTTCTCCCTCCCAATGGCTTCATGCAATAATGCACCGCGCTACGAAATGTTTCCCCACTTAGACAATTTTCCATCTATTGCACAGGGAAATGCAAGTCCCTGAAGTCATCAGAGCGAACCGTAGGTGGAAATCCAACTGCTACTGGGTGGTAATCTTCAGCCCAATATGTTCCTTGGTGCACGTTTTCACAACTTTGCCAAAAAAAAATAAAAAAAATAAAAAGTGTCTTGCAAATCCCCCCACCCCTGCTAATCCTCAGCCGGTCCCCGTCCCGGATGAGTGAGCATGATAGAAGGACTGGACTGGGACTGGTCTGGGAGTGTTACGTCTCATCCGATGACCAAACAAGTTTCTGGGTTCAATTTCCATTTCTGCCGTTTTCAGGAGCTTGGACGACCACTACCGCTTGAAAATGCTGCTCCCTCTTTTATTGACTAGAAAAAATCCATTAATCAATTAATGCGTCATAGGGCCTTTAAAGTGACACTGTGAAATTGCAAAATGAGGAGACAGAGTAGTTTTAAACGTACACAATCAAGCCTGAAAGTCACTCCTAGTTTGGGAAATGAGAAGACAATGAGAAAGGAAAAGACCTGACAGGAAAGCTCGGGTCATTGGTCAAAGTGATTCTGATTAGAGTCTGAGATCGGCAAAGATGTCATTATTTTGTATTACTTGCGCTCCATCACATTGCAGACCCAGACGGACAATTTGTAAAACATTTAGGGCCCAATCTTCAAGTCCAAGTCTCCCACTGTGAGTTAAACACTGTCCAGCTCCCGGATATATCAACGGTCAGTGCCAGTGTTAAAGAGCGCGGGGCGAACTACACCCCGCAGAAAGACCAGCACCTGCATCACCCACAGCAGCGGAAAATATTCCAGTCTGGTACGGTCTGTAGGAGGTAAAGCTTGGGGAGGACAACATCGCTATGAGAGTCGGTCCAGCCACTTGTTGCGCCAGGTCTGAAGTTTTCATTTAAGGCGAGACACTTTAGGTGAAAGTATTGATTTTTCACGCAGTGGTCGAAGTGGAGATTTTTATCTATTTTCCTCCCTTTACATCTTAGTTTTCATGTCAGATATAAAAATGACAAAACTCACCCGCATGATGTTTATTTTATGATGTTTTGTCTGTGAGGTGGGGGCAACCCGGAAGTAGCTGCTGCGCCGCGTAGAAAGTCCGTCTTTCCCGCGGGTTTTCATTCATAAATATTGACAGATTTGACATCCACGTGTCCTGCTAAGGGGCCCCGTGATGACGCTTTCACCCAAATATGGTGTTTTTCCTCCTACGAGACGCTGGAGCGGAAATGCAGAAGAACGGGTTGAGCATGCGCACTCGCTACAAAACTTCAGGGCTGGTTTTCTCTGAATGAGAGAAGCCGCACTCGGACAGAGCCTGAGCCCTTATAGAAGCTCCCACAGACTCCAAACTTTACAGTCTGAGACCTAACAATATTTAGAAGTTTTTTTTCAGAGGGATTTTTTAATATCTAATTCCTAGCCTGATTTATTCAGCTTTGAAACCAAAAAAACAGGCGGAATTTGACTTTTTACAGATTTTTTCACTAATGATTAGTTATTGAAAAACTAAACAAAATATCCAAAATCCCCTATGAAAAAATCTTAGTTACTAATATGTCAATAAAAAAAACCCATCAAATTTAATCTGGCTCAATTCATTATTTTGATTTTGTTGCCCAAAATATAGGCAATTTTGGCCATTTTAATGCTCAAAATGCCTTATTTTTTATGTGAAAACATAAAATGACAGAAAAAATGCAATACATTCTTTCCTCATATTTATATCTATAATGTTCAGCAAAAGTTTCAAATTGATATCTCTACATTTATTTTTTGTCCCTATTCACCTGCAGTGTCTCGCCTTAACAACACCCGTCTGCGCAAAAGTCTATTCTGTGTCTAGAAACGCAGGATCGGGCCCTTAAACTGACAGACATGTTTTCCCGGGTGCTGCCCCGCGGTGGACAAGTTGCCCCAGCGCTGCTGATGATTCAGAGGACAAGTTTCCCCTCGGGTCCCATGTAACTTTAACCATCTCTGATATCACTAACAGGTGGAGAAACCAAATCATAGCCCTCCAGGGTCACAAGTTAACGTGGAGGTGATAAATCATATTTTATTAGAATAAATATCAAACTGATGAACTGCTCTGAAAGGTGAGCAGATGTTTGAGAGGAACTGCCATTTGCATTTGAGACAGAAAGTAGGAGTGGCCTGCTCACAGTGTAATGCATTACTATGATTATACCCGACATGATCTTTTTCCGGCCTGTTCTTTGTGAGTGTATTTCTTCCATGCACTGAAAGGTAAGAGGACACACTATTCAATCAGTAATTATACGTTACGCGGCATTAACAAACAAAGGACTGCCTTATGTAACCTCCATCTCCTGTACACTTCATTCATCTGTCAATCTGACTGGTCGGACCACTTTCCCATTGTGCGAGTTCTCCGAGGGCCCGGCGCCAAATGTGTCTGTGCAAAAACTCCAGTTATTTCCACGTTCTGGCTTGTATCCACAGCAGTTTGGAGAGCGCTCCCGGTGCGAGCGTTTCGCCGCTTGGCCTCGCACCTTGTACAATATTAGCTTTGGCAAGAGCGCCAGTGTACAGTGGGCGAAAGGACATCGGGCTGTTTGGAATATTCAGGGCTAAAAAAATCAAATAAAAAATGGATATTTCAGCTTTTGGAAGTGTGAAAGAAGTGAGGGTATGGGTGCATGGGCAGAGTTGAACATCTAAGAAGAAGAGGAATAGAATAGGACTGAAAGAACAAATCGATCAACAACTTATCGATTAGTTATTTCTGGTTTTTGACACAAAAATGACTGAAATGAACTGAAAAACTCCATTGTTTTTAAAGCAAGGGTCTATACAGTGTTTTGTACATTGTAAATGTCCTAAATACTGTATGAACTCCACTCTCACTGTTGCCTGGTCCAATAGTTTTTAAAATTCAATCAAAGCTCCTGTCCCCGATAAAGTCCCAGTCAGTGTCAATGCAGCCTCCAGTCATTCTTAGCTTTCAAATGTTCACATAAACTGTAGAGACGTTTTTGAAAGTACTAAGAGCCTTATACAAACATTCACTTTAACTTTTCTCCATCGACACGACCTCACAGCGTTGTGTGGAAAAAATCCTTTCTCATTTGTTTGTTTGTATACTTTATTCTCCCGTCCTGGTGGGAATCGAACCCGGGACTTTCTAGCTGTGAAGCGGAGGCGCTAACCACTGCGCTAACGTGCCGCACCAAGGCATTGATCAATTTCACTCAAGACATTGATCAATTTATCATGAAAAAGAATCGATAACCAATATAATTGTTAATTCCAGCTCTAGAAATGAATATACCACTAAGGACCTAAATTAGGACAAATCTAAACCTTATAGTAAAGTAAAAACCTTGTCAAATAAGATCCAAGAAATATAATCTTTAACTCTATGTTCATATGTCGAAATGAAGCTTTTGCCTCTCACTCACAGTGGAAAGAGTTTTTCTCCAGTAAGAGCATCGATATGGGAGATCAGCTGTAATACGAACATTTCAAACTTGATTTGGTCACTGAGAACCACTTTTCGATGTCTTATCGCAGCACCAACAGGACTAAACTGGGTATCAACATGTCGCTCCTCAATATTTCAGCACTTCTGTGCATGGACATGGATAAAAAGCATCATGAAATATGCAGATGCAAACCATATCATATCTCCCGTGTCCCTCCGGTCTTTTTTTTCTGACCTTCTCCCTCGCCAAGAACGCCCGACGCTCATTACGTTGTTGTGCATCGACCCTTCCGCTCCAAACTGGAAACTGCGGCTTTAATTACACGACCCTCATTGATTTATGCAAACAGCCCGCAGTGCTGAATATGCCGCCATCGACCCCACACACACGGATTATTGCGAGGCCTGTTTGAGAAGCGCGTCGGAGGGATCGTCACTGCGGAGGATTAGCAGGAGCGCCTCAGCCCTGACAGGTTTGTGCCGAAGGGGGAGGCAATTAGACAGGAGCCTCTCGGAGTCATTTTGAGATTAGCAACATCGAGAGGGAAATTGTTTAGAGAGAAAGAACACGCCCAGCTGCCTCCCAGACGCAGAGAAAGTGGGTTCTTCCAAGGAGTGTAGAAGCAAGAAGCAAACACGGCCGACAAATCACCCATGATAGGTCTGTTTTTGACGAAGATGGAACATTGTCAAACCAGGCAACATGGGGACACTCCATCCACAGGACCAAACATGGGAATAATAGCAAGCTTTAACTGTTCTATGGCTTGAGCAGCCCTCAAGATGTCTTCCAAAACAGGAAAGTTGAACAAAAAAGTTAAGGGAATCGGATGAGTTTAGTGGCCGTTGAGCTTTTAAAGGGAGCGCCCCCTCCTGTAGTCCTATATCGCTTTCATTTTGTCGCATTGGACAGACCAGAGTGCAAACACAACGTGGCTTTTCCTCTGATACCTGCTGATGGAGACAGAAGAGGGCTGTCAAAAGGAGCTATCAGTCAAAAGGACAAAGTAACCGCAGATTCACAGCGAACATTTATCACAGGGTTAGATTAAATGTGCATTATGCAACTTTGCTGTATGCTCCAGGACCAATTGTTTTTTTTTAATCGTTTCTGGTCGGATTTCACTCCTAGCGGAACCGCCACCTTAACGTGGTGGAGGGGTTTGAGCACCCGCAAGATCCTGGAGCTCTGTTGTCGGGGCTTTGTGCCCCTGGTAGGGTCTCCCATGGCACAACAGGTCCTTGGTGACGGGTCAGACAAAGAGCGGTTCAGAAGCTCCTCATGAGAGACCAACCGGCCCAGTTAGAACCATGAGGCTGTCCTTCTGTGAACCCACCACCTGCAGGAGGAGCCATAAGGGGACGGATGGTGCAACGACCAAACAACAGACAAGAGGAAGAAAATGGATGGATGGATGGTCGGTTTTCACTGCTGATGGATCTGTGTCCATGGTTTACGTAAACATTCTATCCAGAAAACCTACAAGAAACCCTAAAAATATAAATCGGAAACATAATCCTGGGCTGGGATGGAAAGCAAATGTGCCATTTTAACTAGCCATTTGGATGCTGGGTCACAGTAAGGTAGACTATGCACGAACATCAACTTTATTCACATTAAAAGTTGCGTAATGCACCTTTAACATGTATTTCAAATGTAATAAATCGCAATCAAAGACAAGGCGCATTCGGCAAGGTGTAAAATAACTAGCAACTGTGGAGAACATATATTTCCTTTTCTGCCCTGGGGTTAAAGAAAGGGACAATATTTTTAAAAAATCCATTAGGCTGTGTTGATGTCTTGCTAAACATCTGCCAAATGCAAGAGACTTTATCCACATACTTCGGGAAACAGAACAATCATTTCCGCAGCATTTTTGGACACCCACCGTAAACTGCTGCGCTCCAAATGTCCGCCCTTTCCAACCTGGCTTTGCGCAAACTCCGGATGGTGTTTACAGTATCCCTTTGTTTACGTTTTATAGCTGTTTGGCCCAAAGTCCATATACAAACACGGCGGATACGTAAATGGTCTCGTAAAATATGGAGCTGGAGAGGTCATTTGAGTGTTTGCTAACCCAGCCTCAGCCTCAGCCTGGTGGAGTGGCCCCTCGCTGGGCTGTTTGCACCAATTTGCCGTGAATCTCCTTGAGACAAATAGGTTGGACCGAAGCAGTATGTCAAAGTGGCCCCTGGGCCCCTGGCACACGGCCAAACCCCCACTGAGGAAGCACATGCACTGAGCAGAAAGTAGAGGTGGGAGAGGTGTTGAAGAGATGGGGGGGGTGATTATTGCTGTCTGGAAGACGCAAATCTAGTATATAGTCACTCATTTTAAAACAAAATGTCATTCAACGACCAAGTCACAGGAACATGGACCAAACCGGGACTAATTGTAGCCAAAACCAAAGCTAAACAGGGCCGAACCAGGACTAAAATGAGTATTGATGGATACGAGTGTCTAGTTGAAAGGATAATTCCAGTTTCAAAGTAACCACAGAATGACCTACATAAAGAGAAGCTAAGTAAATATATCAAAAGTCCATAGTGGAAGATGGCTGTGTGCTGTGGAGAAACCCGATCTGTCCCGCCGTCAGATGGACCATGTGGGGAGCAGACTTTGTAAAGCCAGGATTCCTCTGATCCAACAGATGTGGTCCAGCGGATTTCCTGCAGGAGACCGAGTCCGCGCTTAAGACCCGTGAAACCGGCGCAGACGCCTGGAAGAGACAGCTTTTTGGCTCCGGCCCCTTCTATAGCCGTGCATAAGGGATGGCACTGCGTCAAATATAGGCTTACTGTTTTTGTGACTTAAAGGAGACATAGCAGGCAAAGCTGACTTTTTGATTTAACGTTCCCTTCACTAAAAACATACCAGTATTTCGCTTTATTGAGTCCTGTTTACTTTGTTCCAACAGCTCAACCAAACTTTGTGACTAAAACCAACACAGTCCTTGGTGATGTGTCCATGTCTTAAAACAATGAATTATCAAAGGTGAAATGTCTCATTAAGTCTTCAATTATGAATAACACCCACTTCCTTTAATATATTGGTCCAGGTGGAAAGGTTTGATAAATAATAAATGATCTGGATATATAAGTTCTTCAATCCTTTCAACACTATCGTTTCCGTGCACAACTTCACATTTTACAGTTGGAGAGCGAATGGATGTCCCAAACTCCACGCAGATATTTGGCAGACACACAGAGAGATCAGAGGGCCTCGGTCAGATAAACCGGGCCTGGTTCAGTGCTTTCAAGTCCCTTTTGCTGTTGTCAGGGACTGCGGAGAGTCAACATTGTGTCAGCGCACGGTCATGAAAGCAGCTGTGTGCGGTCAGCCAGGCCCCTTGGTGCGTCCATTACCTCACCAGGACATATCTATACTGCAGCAGGGCCCGGGCCACGGGCTATGGTCCTGATAACGGACAGTTTGAAGCCAACAGTGGGGCCAACCATTCAGCAGTGAGCGCTGCAGCAAGTTTGATTCCCAAATGTGTATGTTTGAAAAGCCTGACCCCACATGCACTGTGGTTCTAAAAAGGAAAAAAGAAAAATGATCTGAAGAAAGGTTATGCTGTAAGGTAATATTGAAAAAATCCACTTTTTGACATCGGTTATGAGTGTGCGATGCTGTTTTTTTTTTTTTTTTTTTTTGGAAAGCCTGACCTGCATAAACATACTTTTCTTTGCCTAAAGATGAATAAAAGCAGCCCAACCTGGCAACACTGGTTCTGACCACTCTAAGGTGTGTGTCAGGGTCAGTCCGCCATTGTCCACTCAAGGTTCAAGGGATTCAATATCTGGAAATTACCATAAATAAGCACCAAATAAAGACTGAAGTGTCACATCCTGAATTGAAATTGAGCTTAACTTTGGGCCCAGAACGGTCTAGTCCTCCTCCAGCTGTTCTGGGGGGACCCCGAGGCCACACCAGGCCAGCTGGGAAACAAAGTCCCACCACCGTGTCCTGGGTCTTCCACGAGGCCTTGTCCCACAAGGACATGCCTGAAACACCTCCTGCGGGAGGTGACCAGGAGGCATCCGGAACAGACGCCCGAGCCACCTCATCTGCTCCTTTCGACGTGAAGGAGCAGCGACTCTACTCCGAGCTCCTCACCCGATCTCGAAAGGTGCGCCCGGGCACCCTGCGAAGGAGGCTCATTTCAGCTGCTTGTATCCGCGATCTTGTCCTTTCGGTCAATACACGGTCTAAACACTTAAATGAAACCTTGAGTCCTGTTGCAGGCTGAAACTAAGAGCTGCTGCTTTATATCGGAGATACAGTAGGTTGCATTAAAACAAAAGGCATACGAGCCAGTCTCTGAACAGATCTAAAGATTCGGCCCCCGGTAGAGACCCATAACTCTCATCTTATCTTCCAGTATATAGGACAACATTGATTTATAGCTTCCTTTTATACCTCTGACATGTGTTTCCTAACTCTTTTGTCATTAATCCCAGCGACGAAACGAAGCAGATCAATGTTTAACACTTTAACCAAACACGTCAGCCATATTTCATAACAAGCGCTCTGACCCACATTGTGTCTCCGAGCGCTTTATCAACCTCCTGCCCGAAAGCACAAAGGAAATCCATTATTTACCCTCCGCACCTTTTAATGCCAGGAAGATCGTGACAGGAGAAGAAGAAGAAAAAAAAGAAAAGAAAGAAAGATGCCATGTTAATGTTAAACTAAACAGGCCGGGTTAGCGCGCCGAGCCTGGCAAAACACACGCCGTTGAAAAGCTGGATTAGACGGAACAATCGCGCCAGGACGCAGAGGAAACTGTAAGCGCCAGCTCCTTTGCAACAACAAAAACAGAAATATGTAACGCGTTAGCTAAAAGAAACAAAATGTTGAGCGCCGCTTCCTTTTGGGATTGTGCGGTTAATCCAGGGAACGAGTGTCTGAATGACGTGATGACAGCGGTGTGCCGGGAAGTCTAGTCTAAAATGGCGGCCGATATTCTACCATGTAGCGTGTCTGCTGTGTGACGTCGTGAGCGTGCGGAAGGCGTGTGTTGGTTTGCTTTGTTTTGCTCAGATGTGGGTGCTTTATGTCCAGGGTTCGGCAACAGTAAGTTTCAGTTCATCCAAAACCTCGCAGTCACAATTACTATGTCTTATTGATGAAGTAAATTGATGTAAAATAACTATCTTTACGTGCTTTACTGAAGAAAAAACAAACAAAAAACTATTTATGCACTTTTGCCGTGATCCAATACGTACAGGTGCTCGTCATGAAATTGGAATATCATGAAAAAGTGCATTTAATTCTGTAATTCAACTTAAAATGTGAAATTAATACATGACATAGACTCTTAACATGCAAAGTGACATATGTCAAGCCTTTTGTTTGTTATAATTTTGATGATTATGGCTTGCAGTCCATTTTCAAAGTATTCAAATTTTTCAGATTCAGATTTTTAATTTTGTTTTTTTACAAGCTGCACTGCAAAAAGTGAATATCAAGCATTGCCTTAAATGACTTGAATTGAGGAAATGTATCTTGTTTTGAGCAGTTTTCACTCATTTAGACACTTTTCCTGATCGGGCCAAGTTTACTTTGCTTGTTTGAGGACATTTCAGTTCTAAGGTAAATCTCGCTTGAAATAAGAAAGTCAAATTGCCAATGAGATACGACCAATTTTCTTACCCCATTGGCAAAGAAAATGACCTGAAATAAGGACGAAATGTATCGAAACGAGTCAGAAACATCTCAGAACAAGTGAAATAATCTGGGACAAATGCCCAACAACTTCTTAACTAGTCAAAACAACTAAAATTTGGATTATTGTGCTCAAATTGAGATGTTTATACTGATCTAGTTAATTACTTTTTGCAGTGTGAGCCATAATTATCAAAATGATAACAAATAAAGGCTTGACATATCTCACTTTGAATGGAATGAGTCTATCCTATATTAGTTTCACAGTTTAAGTTGAATGACAGAACTAAATGCACTTTTTCATGATGTTTCAATTATATGACAAGCACCTGTAACACAGTACTGAGGGCCCGATACGATATATTTGATTAAGTATTCCTTATTTTTCATTGTGACACATTGCAATGTCCAATAAGAAAGTGCAAGTCGAGTTTACAAATGTCTGAATTAAATAAGAACCAGTCTGATATGGAGTGATGGAAGCATTTTTAAAAGTCTGGCTCTTTTGTTAAAGGGATTATACAGGGTTTAAAAATGTTAACAGTGTGTTCCTTCGCCTACATGTTCCAGCCATGTCATAATGACCTGTTCACCACAACTGCATCTAAAATCCTGCACTGTCACTCAAAAAGGTGTTACTTTGGGTCTGCAGTGCTTAATATAGAAGGTGCAGTTACACGTATGACCTGAGGTGGCAGTAGTGAGTATGAAATGACCAACTTGCATTTATCAGCAAAGATAAGAAAACTATTTTTAAGTCAAAGACATTTCTATATTTATTTTTCTATAATTGACTTGAGTATCAAAAGTATTGCAATACATAGTTTCCAATAGTTGTGATATATTGCAATACAATATTTTGTCCCAGCCCTATTAGACAAATACTGTTGGAAATAATGAAATACAAGAGTGAAGTTATTGTTTTTGAAAATGAAGTCTTGAAATAATCTCCCGACCACCTTGAGGGTCTCACCTTCTTCTTTGGAACTCCTCTTTTAGACGATGGTGTCAAGATGAACAAGCAAGACAGGCCCAAACCGGCCCGGTGTTTGAAAGCAGGACCTTCTGTCGTGAATGGAGAGAAACACCCACCCGCCTTTCCCTGATGTTTAGCCGTGCAACTGCTAACATTGTTCATTTCAAAACAATATAGAACGCTAGTTTGCTACTATAAGCATAAATGGGCCATCTAAGTACTTCACACAAAACTTTCCTCACTTTTGTGTTTTTTGCTGATTCTCCACTGCACCGCTATATCGACCCTGAGGTGCCCAAAAGAATTCCTCAATCCTGCGAGCCGTGCTGACCAATCCCTCTTTTGTGCAGGCCATCCCCGCTTCTTTTCACGCCGCATTCTACGGCCCGCACCGGGGAGCGCGGTCCTGGAAACTCCTCGACAAACCGGTCGCTGCGCATTCTCGACAGCAGATGAAGAGGTCTCGGCGAGCTGCTCCGTGGAAGCGCTCGGCGGCGGTTACTGTGACAACATAATTACACGGAGTTAAGTATGGAGGGCCGAGCGACGCAGACGGGCCGAGGGGAGCGAGAGAGTGCGCCGGCTTGTCATTACGCCCGTTTGAAGCGCCGGCCGAGAGAGTTATCCCAAAGTTGACAGTGCTCGAACGCTGCTGTGTATTTTTGGTCTAACCGCTCTGCCAACTCCAGGTTCTGAACATAAAAACTCGTGCTGGAAATAAACACGTGAAACATTTGCAGCTATACTATACTATACACTTCTGGAAAATCATAGAAGTGCCTCACAAACCTGCTTGTGGACGGGACAGTGTTGAGATTTCACCTGATATTAAGGCCGTTCTTTTTGAAATCTATTGGATGACTCGCCAACAAATCCATGGTTTCATAAAAAACACTGGTCGAATGACAGAGAACACTTCAAGTTTATGTTTTGTGCAGCAAAATCCAGGAAAGTGAAGTGGATTACTCAAACCGGCGTGAATGAAGCAGAATACTACTGAACGTGGAAACAAATGTTAACGACGAGTCACAGCAGGTGTTGCTGTAGATGACTGAAATAAATATGAGAACTGTTTCTGTCATTAGTTTCACACCAGAAATAAAGCCTTTTACGCAAAAAAATAATTAAAAATACATTTTCAGCAACGGAATGTAAATAATGGATAGACTCTGTCCATTATTTAGAGCCACGTTTAAATGTGTAGTCTTATTGTGTTGAAATATTAGTTACAAAGATCAGTTACATCACCTTGTTTTTTTTGCATTTCAAAGCAAAATAAAAAGGTACTTAAACTTGTAACAAGTTATTTAAAAAATCCTTCTGAAAAACCTTAAAAATATTTTTCCATACTGAGATATGTTCTTACCTGAGCTTAGACGAGTTGATGTGTACCTGTCTGCTCTTTGTGCGTGCCCTCAGTCACGCAAAACGACCAAAGATGTTGTTAGCATTTGGCCTCTCCTATAGCTCCAAACGGGGGTGAAGTTAGAAGCGACCACGCTCTTCCACGGGCACAAAGACCAGACGGGTACGCATCAACTCGTCTAAGCTCAGGTAAGAACATATGGAAGAACGATGGCCTGTTCCTTTAACATCTGCACATGGGCCCTGTGTGTATTTCTCCAGTCAATTCCCCTTATTCACCTTATTCCGCCCCGCCCACTTTTGCCACTTTTTTGCTTCCGGTCAAGAGCGAAGCCCGTTAATTTAAACGGAGAACGAGGGAAAATATTCTCCGCTCAAATCTGATGTTTAACGGATTGATTTGTGTAAAATGGCCAATGTTCATTTGCACCAACATGTCGACACTGCAGCGTTTCTCTGCATGGCCAAAAAATGTCTTTGTTTTGGTGTAGTGACTGATTTTATGTGGACTTCTCCAGCCCCATGTTAACTGATAGGAGAAAAGGGGCGGGCACAATTCATGGCGGCGCCCACGCGAGCCTCCGGAATAAGGTGAATAGCCGCTGCTGTCTCCCACAAAGGAAATGACCATATTTGGATTACAGTGTCATCTCCGTCGCCTTTCATGCTACACGACACGTGGATACCAAACTTGTCAGTATTTCTGAATGAATAAGCGTGGGGAAAACGGCCGGTGTGATGCGATGTTGTAGTTATTTCTGAGAAATCTCTGGCTCGCTCGTGACCAAATGTAAACGGTAAGTCTTTGTTTTGTTTTTTTACTCTGACATTAGAACTAAGACGTAAAGGGCTGAGTTCATCTCAACACTGACCACTGCGTGAAAAGGCGATTTTTTTCCCTGCCGTGTCTCGCCTTCAGAGACAGCAATAGAGTTTTTTCTTTGTTGAGGGGAACAAACTATATCTGCGGGGCATTTATCCAGCGCTTTTTTTCCCCCCCAGGTCAACAATGGACCAAGCGTCTGGAAATGCACTTAAAACGTTTGTGGGAAAAGCCTGTAAAACTGTAGACTGCTTTTTGCAATCCCTCAGATTTAAAGCTCCCATCGCTTTTCCACGGAGCAGCCAGTGTCCTACCAGACACGTAACCTCAGAGGACCCACAGCGAGCCTATAGATCCCCTTTTTTTATTTCTGCTGCTTAATTTAAAGTCCCTATCACTTTTCCACGGGGCCTTATCTAACCTTGGACGGGCCCGGAGCCTCTGTGGGAGTCCGTGGGGCTGCGTCTCGCTTCTCTACCCCTCCGTCCAGATAGGGTTACAGGGGGGTAGCTCCGCTGACAGCCCGGGGACATCTGAGCCCTCATATCCCGAGGAGAAGAGAGTGTGTAGATAATGTGTCCGCCCGGCTGACCTCTCCACAGCCACCGTCGCTTTAAAGAATCATGGGAACTAATTTGTCAACAGGGGTGAGTCATCTCCGAGGCTAAAAGGCTGTTTTCTCTGTAACGCGACTCTGGGATGGCCAAGTTTTTGCATAAATATCATGCATGTTTAATAGCAATCACGGTGTCATGGCAACGTAAACTCTGCAATCACAAAAGCGTTCGGAAAGATTTCATATACTTTGCCATCTCTTATCGCCTTTATAGGTTAGGCATATTTGGTTTTGAATACTTACAGAAACTATGAAGTATATTCTTTCAGTTGGACCGTATTTCCTCGTTGTCGGCCAATCACAGCCTGCTATGATTGGCTGCCTCTCAACCAATCACCTCACAACTACTTGACAGAATAAATGCACTCTCTCCCCTCTCCTTTCATCTCAAAGGGGACAGATGATATTGACAAATCAACTTTTTTTGTTACCATGCCAAAAACTCACACAGCTTTGAATTCACAAAAGTGTTTATTAAAGGTGTATTATGCAAAAAAGGGTTATATTTGTACATATTTGACCCAGCGGCCTTTATTTTACCTTTTTATTTGCATCACAGTCTATGATGCTCCAGGATCAACTGTTATAAAGGGGGGGTATTCTGCAAAATCGACTTTTTCAAGCTTTACATCATGTTATTATGTCATTCCCTCATTAAAAACATGCCTGAAGTGTTGCCTTGGCTCATTCACGTATTTTTTGAGTAATCTGTAAAAACTCTGATGGCGGCCATTTTAGGGATAGGTTTGCCTGAGTCCTCCTAGGAACGCCCCCACCTCCTGGAGACGCCTCCGAGCTTTCGTCACCAGCCGAGTAACCAACCACTGCTCCTCAGCAGAACCCCCTCCCCACTGATGCCACAGACAGCGTGTGGAGGGGGCGTGTCAGAAAGGCTCAGAGGTTCTTAAAGAGACAGAGGCCTATTTCAAGACATTCACTACAGCCATTTTGAGAGAGACATTTTATACAAGGCAGTTATTCTAATTTACTGCATTTACAGACCAACAGAAGGTTTGGTCATCATTGTAGTGTGATATAGACTGGTGCTATGTGATTGAAAAAAGCATAATACCCCCTCTTTAAGAGTTTCTGGTAGGTTTTCACTGCTGATGGATACTCTCACCAGAAAGCCTACAAAACCATTGATCCTGGAAAGTTGTAGAGGCCACCGTGATGGAAAGTAAAGGCGGCATGATAATCACTCATACAACCATTGAGTCACAAAATTGTCAATGACAACACATAAAAGTTGCACAATGCACCTTTAAGGCACCATCGATTTTCTATTTAAAACAGAAAATGTCCACAGTAGTCTACAGACGGCACAAAAACAAAACGACGAGATGCAAACCAACACGGTCCTTGGTGATAAAGTGTCAATTCCGTGTACGCCGAAAGGATTTCAATGACTTATAAAACGTAACACACTAACGCTGAAGTGCCCGAAAGCTCCAAAGCCAAAATTGTGCAGGATATGTCCACTCCGTGTTCACTGTCTGCGGTCCAACTCAGTGCAACAAAGCCATGCCAAAGTGCTGAACGACGGAGTGAAGAAAATCAATTTAGGTCGAGCGAGGCCGGCCGTGGAGACTTGAAAGAGTCTGCAGCCCGGGATAAATATTTAGACTCCGAAACAGCCCGAACCGCAGGAGAAAAGAAGTTGTTCTGCTTGTGTTTATCCCCAGATCCTTTGGTCAGAGTGAAAACCTGCGGAAAGCCAAACCAGCCCCAGGTTTGTCACAGCGAACCCACAACTACGGCGGAGACTGCACAAACGGAACGACTACAAACGCTTCAAAGGATCTATAAATGGATCAAGACACACAAGGACAATTTTTGAAAATCGCTACTAAATAAATAAAGGGGTAAAGTGATGAAAAGGGATAAAAGCAACATCTCAAATGAGTCAGCGGAGAGTATAACAGCTTTACTAGGACTTTAAGTTGGAAGGAGGGGTTAGAATATCATTTGGTGAAAACATAACAAACATACTGTGAAACTTCTTGGACATATTAGCATGTTTTAGCAATAAGCCATTAAAAAACATTTCTAAACAAAGAGAAAATTACAAGCAAATGAGTATCTGAGATCATGTAGACTAAGGACATCTAAAATTAAGATTGTATTAGTTAGAAGTATTGTGACTTGTATTGTGGTGGAAAGTATGTTTCTATCAAGTTAATCATTGCGCCTATAGTGACATAATTCCAATCTTGTCAGAAAGCACTACATAAATGTAAGTGTTTCCTTGCTTTCTTGCTCCATACCGTAATGCTGGATAGGGCTTACTCACTAACGCTTTGACAAGTCTAACCCACTTCAAAGCCGTTCTGCTCGGGCCTGAGCGAAGCGCAGAAAACGGGGAATCCGCACTGGCGAGAGCGGGCTTCATTAAAAGGATGACTTAAGAAGGGCGCAACTCTCGCATTCCTTTTCATATAAAACCTCATATCTATCTCTCTGACACGCAGCCCAAAGAGGGTCAAAACAGAGGGGCCTTTGTTCCCTTTGTGGCTCCTGACCACCTACGGAGGGGCCCTATAGAGGAGCGCTCACCCCGGGATGATCGGCCCTCCCCGCCCACCACCAACCCCCCCCCCCCCCCGCGGCTCCTCGGGCCTGGGGAGGACCAAACACATCCTATTGCCATCTCCTCAAAGATTATTCAAACCAATGAGCACATTCACGGGGGAACAGTGGAAATGGCAAACTGGAGCAGCCATTCAGCCACATTCCACGGCAACAAAGTCTCAAAGCAGACCGTTTCCCAACAGATCAGAGACACATCTGAGTAATATCTGCACCATATCGTACTTTATCTACTTTTTATGGTCTATTCTAATCTTATCGTATTTTTTATACAATATTTTCCTATTGTTTATATTTCGGCCCCTTAAGATATCTTATCTTATTACGACAGAGGTATATACCATTTCCGCACATTGTCACCGGCCTACTATCTGTTAAAACATCTCAGCAACTAGCAAGATTCTTACACACAGTCAATGAAATACAAATACATAATAGTGCACAAAACACACTTCTAGGTTAAACTGTGAGAACCGAAGATGTCCAAAACCGGACTGATTTGATGTAAACAATAGCGGGACTAAGCTACAACCTTGAGGTACTCCATTCTGAGTTGCCTTTTTTGTTACAAATGAATGCCTACTCTGTTATAGCCTCCAACATAATGCATTTCCATTTGCAGTACAAAAGTTGACAAAGCATAGCACCTCTACTGACCCAAGAACGACCAATAGCTTCTAGGCAACAATACCGGAACCAAGCTACAACCTTGAGGTACGTTTTTCAAATGTAGTGTATTTTCACGTGCAGAACCAAAAAATATGGCTAAAATGACCCAGATTTTAAACAGTAACAGCTTTTATGATGTTTAGCCGATCTTAATTCACCCAAGAACACCCTAAAGCCAGCTTCTAGGTATTTACTCAAAGCAATGATCTCACTCTGAATGGAAACTGACACTAAACCGGAGAATGTATTCAGCCACATTCATATGCGCACAGTCAGCCACAGCAGCCTCCACGGCGGGAGGATCAAAACCAGTGATGGATTCACAACACAGACCAGGCTTCCACACACCACGAGCTCCAGATCAATAATATGGACGTTTGCTTGATGTTAATGTATCACTTTGCATTTCAAAGTCACAGTTTGGTTAACATAACAATAGCCAGATTAACGGTAAAATGATCCAAAAGCAATGGTTATTAGCCGGAGATCTAGGACCAGATGGGGTTATGGTCTTGCACAGTTTTGAAAAAGAAAGTATTTTGTATTTTAGAATATATCTATATTACTACTTTTTCAACTATTATTTAGCCTCTGACTCTTAACTTGTGTGTTAAAAAGAAGTGGTGCAAGGCCGCTACCTTGAGGCAAGCCACTTCTGTATACTAAACATATCAATTTATTTAACCACTTTGTATCGGGTCCAAATAAAAAAGGAATATTGTAATTGTGTGGTAAGAATCTTAATTTTTGCAATAGTATATTTGAGATATTTGGATGACATCATTCTGCTGGAATTCACCTACGAATAGGTTGAGGTTTGTGTGATATTATAGAATTCCAAAAAGCCTGTAGCTTTACATTGAGGAGGAGGACAGGCACAAATCTGATGAAGATGTTTTCTCCAAGTTTATGGTTAATACTTTCAACATCTTTTTTGTCAGCAAAAACTGAAACATATTTTTTCCCTGAAATTGTCTAAATTGTTATTTACTTCAAATGTATGGATTCAATCAAACACAAAGATTTTTCAAATGTCAATGTTTGTGTGTTTTTTTCTATTTTGATTGTTTTTTTCAACCGTTAATCTCATATAGACTTGAAAATGACACAAAATGTGAAATCTGAGAAGCCAGGGCCGCTTTGTGAAACCACCCGAAAGAGTCGTGCACCACTTACGGGCCACTTCCAGCGACGCGTTGTGACTGACCGCCTCCCCCAGGTAATTCCGAGCCACGCACACGTAAGATCCCTCGTCCGGTTTGCTCCTGCGGCCGTGCACGATTCGAAGGAAGAACAGAGATCCGCTCGGCAGCAGCATCTTCTGGGAGCGCGGGTTATCCGTCTCCACGCGCTCCCCGTCCTTGTACCATTCCACAGTGGGCGTGGGCCGTCCCTCAGCCTTGCAATTCAGAGTGGCCGGTTCACCCTTGGAGACGATCAGGTCAGACGGGTGCTCCACGATTCGGGGCGGCGTGTCCTCCTGGCGCAGTCGGGACCCTGGAAGAAAAGGCAACAAAAGTTAGTGCGCTATGGAATTTATAAATGACTCCCACTGAGATGTTGACAAATAAAGTAAAGCATTCAAAAAAGACCAACATGTTCAGTGACACTTCAATGAGACTAGGCTGCCAGGATTCGAACCACTGACCTTTGGATTCGAGGACAAATACGGCCACAAACTGAGCCACTGTCGCCAAAGAACACAACATGGATTCATAAACGAAGAATGATTCATGGCTTAACTTGGATGAGCAATTTCCTTTTCATTGTTAGAGAGTCTATAACAAAGATGCGTAAAGAACTGTAAAGAAAAGGCTATTTGTCGACCAAAAAATAAATGAACAAATAAAAAAACACAGTCTTCTTGTCTGCTCACCCTTCTCTGATCAAATAAAAAAGGTAGGAAAGGCCTGAATATGACGCTGGGTAGATAGAGGATATGAAAAAGATGGAAGATAACCACCTCCAGAGGACGCCCTGGGAATTCATAAGGAGCGAACCATAAGGTCACCGTGTGCCAACAGCTAATAAGTTACGCCCAGTCAGCTGTTACTATCAACTCTTGCATTGTGTTTCTGGTGGAGAAGCGCAAAATGGCATCAAATTAATCATTTTTCCCCCAAAAAAATGAACAAATGAAATAGCCATGTCTCAGGAAATCAAATATCTTGTAATAAAGCTGAGATTTACACAGCATTTCAGACAAGAATAATGTGGTGCAACTTGAAATATGTTATTATGCCCATGAGCAACAAAGCTAACCCACATTATTCCCATTCTGACTTGGGGATAATGAGGATTCTGGTATCCAATAAATAGTCAATCAATCAATCAATCTACAATTTTGTTATACAAGGGGCATATTACGCTTTTGGTGATCATTACAAACACGTGATACTAATAAATAAATACTTACTAATCCCTATACCTGATATTTTGATGACAAACAATGAAAGAGGAAGGGTTAGGCAACGTCAGGCAAAAAAAAAATTGGGAACAATATTAACAAAGGAAAAGATTGGGTGAAATGTGACAAACTCTGGGCAAGAAATTTAAAAAATGGGGGAAAAAATTAGATTTGAGCTGAAAGAAGAAAGTCCCTTCCTTTAAAGTTGTCCCTGGACTAACAGCATCAAAGCCTGTTTTTTTCTTCTTCTCGGTACCTGCTTTAGATATCAGTAGAACCTAAACCTTTTTCCCCCGATACCAGACTGGTATAGTTTGATGGTATGGCCATGATCATGTACAGACAACGCCGGCATTTGTAGAAAATGTTGCTTTACTTGGAGCTAAAATTGGCACCTTTGGACTTTTTACAATGAAGAAAATCGTCCCTCCGCCAAGCAAACTTGCCTGCCCTCGCCCTAAATGAACGTTAGTCCCTCTCGGTGTCTGCAAAGGAGAGCTGAGCCGTGCTATGGATTGGGAGCCTGGACGGGAGGTCGGCGGAGAACGTTCTGGTTACGCTGTGGGAAGAGCTTGGGGTGAAATGCTGGAACAATGTACGAAAAAAAGCAAGGCCAGGACCATGGCACCTGAACATTACTCCAGGTATGTTTTTGATGAGGAAACAACTTTCTCATCTCTATTAAAAAAGTCGATATTGCGTAATGTCCCACTTCAGCAGTCAGCACGTTTGAGCCGACTTCGCTGGCGATGTGGGTCCACTGTGCAACCGCTCTGAACTGAGCAGAAGGAATCCCAGCGTCGGCCTTTGGAGCCCATTCAGCCGCCAATTAAAAGCAGCCTGCTCTAATTGGAGGCACGGGCCCGCAATTAATTCACCCCGCGACGAAGCCGGCAGAGTGGCTGGCTTTTGGGTTGCCCCCTGCCCCTCCCCTCCCCCGCTCGCACGCTTCTCGGTCGGCCGCGGTGCTGAGACGGCAGCTTCCCTCGCCTGGTCTCGTCAGCGTAATTAGTTGACAGCTCGGCGGGAAGATGGATCACTCGCATGCATATGTGTGCTGCGGTCAATGGAGAATAATTAATCGGTGCCATCGGAGAGCGCGCGGATCGGAGGGCTTGTGGCGTGATGAAGAGGGTACAACTAGCGTGGGCCGCGGACACGTGCTAACTCCACACGCATTAGCGGCCAGGGCGGAGAGTCGCCGGCTTCCTGGAACTCAAGGAGCCGGCCCAAACTGAAGGGACGGAGCCACGAACATGCTCTCAGCAGATGTGTTGTTTCCTGCTTTATCCAGGTGAAATAAGGAGGGGAAAAAATGGATGATTGAAAAAGTTTATGCCTACCTTTGGAGCACTAACGTTAGCATTAGCACGGCTCTAGCACCAATTATTCAGACTATTACATATTAAGGTCAAAAAGTTCATATTGTGTTAAGTTGAACCTTTATGTTTTCCGCACACATCTGTTATTTTTCAGTGACTCACAGACTATGGTCAGCACATTATTGGACATGTGTGCTAGCCAAAGATGCTAATCACCAGGGCCGGTCCTGGGTAAGACAGGCCCCACCCAAATATGGCTTTCCACATCTTTGCTTTAGGCTATAGGCCTGTCACGATAACAGAATGGGAAGCTTGATATATTGAGCCACAAAAAGATTGCGATAAATGATATAACTGAAGACTATAAAGCAAAAAAAATGACAGTGAAGCTTTGTTTGAAAAGTACTTCATCTTAAAATATCCCATAGAAATGTGACAAAAAATGTAAATGGATGCACTGACGATAAATACTGAGCCCAAAAATGTTAAAATGTTGTGTTTATCCGTCATTTATTGAACAATAAAGCCAGTATCGTGACAGCCCTATTTGGCAAACATTCTTTGTCTAAAAGTCTAAAACTATTATTATTTTTAAATACACAACATGTGCATCATCAGAAAACGCTCCCACAACAGTTTTACTGAAGGATCCACAACTTCTGACGTGAATGTTTACACATTTTCACAGTGTTGGACACAAAACAGTGCCAGTTTCCATTATGTTGCAGTCTAAAGGTATGTGTGAAAGTCGGCCATGTTGGAGATGGCGGGGGCATTCATAGAGTCCTGCAGATGGCCCTGGTGTCCGCCTGGGTTGCCTATGCCCACGGCCATTCTGTGTTGCCTGCTACGATCTACTTCTAGGCCTTCTCCACCAAACTGATCATAATGTCAATAGCTTCTTGTCTTCATCCAGATAACACTGATATGAATGGAGACTTCTCACCAGTGGAAGTCAATCTTTTTCTAAACATCTGTTTGAATATCTTCAAGATCCTTAGATGATTTCGATCCCACTCCAATCAAAATCAAGTTAAAATCAAGTTTTCTTAATACAAGCAATTTGAACTTATTTGTATTTTGATATGAATACACTAAAGCAGGGCCGAATTCAAATTGGTTTTATTACAAGAAAAGTCTAAAGTCTGAGCTTTTATCACTCATTGATCATTTCTTACAGATCTTGTACCATGAATAACTCAATGTACCGTCTAACACAGTGGTTCCCAACCTTTTTTTCCCATGTACCCCTCGAGGCATTCATTTATACTCAGAGTACCCTCAACCTCGAGGACCCTGTCAGAAAGTGAACAATTCAATATAGATCTGATTAGATTCAGTATTTATTTTTATACTGTGTAATGTTCAAAATACAGCTAAAACACTGTCAAAGTCAAATCTTTAAAGGGGCTAGATGCAAGTTTGCCATTTTATACTCACCACTGCCACCTCAGGTCTTATGTGTAACTGCACCTTCTATATTAAGCTCGTGCATGACGGCACTTTGGACCCGAAGTCACACCTTTCTGAGTGACAGTGCAGGATTTTAGAGGCAGTTGTGGTGAACAGGTCTGAGCTCATTCTACACATAGGACATGGAGGAACATGTAGGGGGAGGAAAATACTTAATTTTAACATTTTTAAACTCCGTATAGTCTCCTTTAAGTGAAAAACGTCCTTCAATCTAACTTTTGTGTGAAAGTAATTTTTAAATTCCTCTAATTTTCACTTAAAAAAAAAAAGTCTCCCCTGCCAAGTGCTCAACCCTGGTCTAACCTACAGTGCGACGTGACAAAAATGCAGACATAAATACATAATCATGAATCTCTTTCGTAAGAACCACGTACGGTCCTCAACTAATGACAGAAACATCTTTCACACAACATTCAGACTTCCCATATCCGTCATATTTACCATATCCCGAACACATGCGTAGAAGCCACACATGCTAACGCTAATTTAAGCCAGTCTTTTGGGCGGGTAGTCATTAGCCGCTCAAACGCCGTAGCGCGCACTGCCAGTTCTACCACGAGCTGCAGCTCCCGACCGCCGCTACCAACGCCCATGAGCAGCAACGGGAGGAAACCCAGTATGTTTTATTAAAGAGCGCTTTGAAGGGTCCGGGCGCGGGCTTCTTCTGGGCCTGTTCCCCTCGCTCTGTCTCCAGTGAAGGCTCGTCTCTAATTTGAGCGGGCCCGAAGTGTTGCTCCTCTTTCATGGGGCCGTATTAAGTATTCAGGAGGCGCTCACTGCGAGCTGGGAGAGAGGACAGAGCTGTGTGTTTGATCACAGAAGGTTTGCTCCACTTTATTAAAGCAAATATGTTCAGCAGAGCGGGCTGAGGGGGAGATTAGATTAGGAGCTGCTCCGTGGTTACATTAACACTCTATGAAATGGTATTAAGGCGAGACGCTGCAGGTGAATGAGGGGGATAAATAAATTAGAGATATCATTTTGAAACCTTTGCTGGAGATTGCTGACACATATATGAGGAGAATGTAGAGCTAATTTAATTTTGTTTTCAGGTGAAATTAAGGCATTTTATGGATAAACATGGCCAACATATAGAAATAATTCAATATATGGTTTTATTTGTTTAAGTAAGACACTTTTTTTTTCTGTGTTTTTGTTGGTGGATGGAAGTGTGTGCTAAACCTGCCTTTTCACCCCAGTGTTGTAGCTACTTCCTGGATATCTCTGTCTCGCAAGCTACAAAACAGCATAGAATAAGACTATATCCACACGAAGACAAAGCGCTTATATTTTCAGAAACTTTCTTTGTAACCATGAAGCAGCTCAGTAAATGTGTGCGTCCACATGGGTCGACTCAGGTCTGTGAAAACGGCACAATTCATCTTCCAGGCCTGTGTGAGGCGCTGTGACGCTAACACAGATAATAGAACAAGATGTAGAGGCGCATGTGCAGTAAACTTGGAAAGTGGAATGAAAAGTGGAATGTAAACAGTGAAAATGAAACTGATTCAAGGATTTACGATCTACAGAAGAGACGAGGAGGAGAGTTTATTCTTCAGACGTGACGGGACTAAAGCAGAAAACCCTGTCAGTGACTTTTACTGTCAGTCCAGAAACACAGACTGACTCGTGTTTTTCTACTTGTCACCTGTGGCTTGTGGACGGCAGTGGAGCAAAGAGGAGCGGAGTCAAACCATCATAGATCCATGAGTAAAACTCATTATAAGGTCAGTAGATTATGGATAACAGGCTGTGATGTCATCGTTTTAGTAAAGGTTGGGGAGACGTCGTAACAACGAAGCCACGTAAACGGCGTTTTGAGATCTTTCCACTCTGGGACCTAGTTTGGAAAATGTTTGTTTACAGACCCTGAAAACGGCGTATGGACGATACACTGGATTGATAAAATATCTTTGTGTTTGGTCCTCAGCTTGACTTCGTATTCGTATTTTGTATGTTATGTTATGAAGAAGTATACTTAACTGAATGTAAATCTTTTGTCATAATTTTGACCGAATAAACTGAAACTGAAACTGTATGGACAGGGTCTACGCATCGCAAAGGGTGAGTTTGGTCTTTTAAAGGGAGGACACTAAAAATCTCAACAGATGGTTCCTCGCCATCACTGCTAAAAAGAGTCTCTTCAAGATGGTTTGAAAGGAAGTTAGCAAACAGAAAACGATATATAACCCAGGTGACCTCCCGCTGGCTCTCCTCAGGACGGTGAAGTGGGCGGTGGCACACAACAATGCACGGGTATGAAAACTGCTCCAGTCTTCAGGCAAACATTACCAAACTCTACTTCCATCAAACTACATCCGGGAAAATGAATATTCTTTCACCATCCAGCGGAAAGTCAGTCCTTTGAGAGAGATTTTGGATGAAGCGTTGACAGTTTTTTGATTGGATTTTAGAAAGTTTTCATAAGTGCCCCCAAAATATCTATTGATGACACGGCATAATTCAAATAACTCACACACTAAGATAAGCAAAGGTCACATTCAGCAAGTCCAAAAGATCGCAGTTGTTTGTTCTAGATCATGAAATGTACAATACTGTGGAGAACGTATTGAAGATAACGGCGGCGTGATGAATCCCCTGTCACCCGGAGCATGGAGCAGGTCTGTAGAAGAACAGCAGGCGGGGCGTGTATCACTTCCATTGGTGAGCGAGCCCTTTGTGCGTCAGTGTGTACGACATGATCAGGGAGCGGCTCCGTTACACTCTGACACCACTCGGTCATGTCACTTCAGCTCTTAAACCCGGCCTTTTCTTGCAAATCTGCTTGTTTTAACGGTTGCCTGTTCACTTTGGTCGTTTCTTCTTCTACTGCGGGAGTGCTGTCGGTTATACATCGACTCACGAAGCTCTTGATTCATCGCTTAAAATGTATAATCCATCAAAACAAAACATCATCGTCTATGTGTTTCTTGATTCTGCAGCTTTTCCCTTTGTCTGAGTAACACCTTTGATGTTGGTTTTCAAATGTTTCTGAGCTCCAGCCTGTTCATAGTCTGAGCAGAACAATGAGGTCTGCAAACAAACGACTGTGAGATGTTGCAGGAGCGGATCCTACTTTGGAAAGATCTACCTTCACATAATTTGAGTAACTTGGTAGTTTAAGGACTTATGAAACCTTGGCGTTAATTCAACCTGGGAGACTAGTTTCAGCATGAACGACCTCCAGCCAATGATCGCTTCCGTGAGGGCCACACCTCCACCTCAGCCCATCAGCGTAACAGCCGCACCTCCGTAGTAGCCAATCACCGCCCTCGGTCCCGCTTTTAAGCCCCAGCAATCATGGTTCGTTCGCTTCCCAGCTGCGTTGTGACCCGCCTCCACCCCATTTCCGCCTCTTCCGTCCACGGCTTCTCCCTGCTGCATCTTCACGGGTCTTCCATACCACCACCGGTGTCCAGGCTCTGGGGAAGACATCCCTAACTCCAACCTGTCCAACCACACATACAGGGTCTGATCGCCAAAACTAATATACATGTCAATAAATCTCCCTAATCGCTGCTTTTGTGTGTTTGAGTCTATCCAGGTTGAGTTAAATCATACTTGTCTGCACTGGCTTTCAACACAAACTGAGCTGGATGTTGTTTTATCTTTATATCTCTAACTTTTGCATTTTATATTGTGAATTCCAGTCATTTTAACTCCAATGGTTGTTCAGCTTTCTGCAGCTTGCCCCCTGCCCCTCTTCCTCTTCTCTCAGCCGGAGAGTCCCAGATGAGCTTCCTCCTCCGCCAGATCGATCAGCGCCTCGGGCTAACTCCTCTCCGTGCTCTCCCTCTCTCATTCATCTGCCCATGTTAAACTGAGCGAGCCTTCATTAAAACATCGCACTTCTACAAGAGACTCTGTATCAAAGCTGGACCAAACAACAGTACGATCTCTGAAACTTTGAAATGACCCCATGTGAATTGATTGTGAAGAAAATAAGGCAGCAGGACTCTGGTGGTGCTGAGGAGTCTTTTGTGCTTCATCTGATCATTCTTGGAGGTATAGAAAGAGTTAGTGCTGACCTTTACAGCTCAGCGACTGATTCTGGAGGTTGTCCACCAACCAGCAGCTGAAGGAAATCTCGTGTGCATCCCACATACACTGCTCTGAATTAGGGCTGGACAGTCGATCCAATTTGATTCCAATTGTGATCCCGTCGCAGAAATAAACATGTGGAACTGGGCAGCAGGAAGCGCCCGCGTGTTGACAAAGTGACAGACACGAGCCAAGCAAGAGCGTCCCGTGAGTGTGTGGTTGGAGAAGCTTGGAGAGCGTTTGGTTTTGAAGTCCACAATTGTTAGTCAAGTGCAGTACATACATAAAAGTACTTCATAATGCGAGCTATAGCTAACAACAAAAAGCACCCTCATCTCTCATGTCAGCCTTTGAGAATCACCCACCTCAAGGTTAACCTGCTCCCTTCACAGACAGACACCCCCCCGACACAGCGTCCAAATCTCATTCATTTTGGTACATTTTCTAAGATTTCTCGACTGCTCTCGCAAAAAAAACCAAAAAAACAAGGTCATCCGCATTTCCATTTCTCTCCCCGAGGCTCAGACGCAACATTAAAACCATATCTCCCAGCGTCGTATCGATCCATCCCCGTCTCTCGGATAAACAAGTGGGATCATGCAACAGGAGCAGATGCAGAGAGCGCATGTATAATTCAGCACGCTCATGCGGAAAGACGTGCATATATAGACATGTGTTAATAACACAGCCATGTATAGGCAGCACGCCTTTATTATTTATGATCTATTGATTTGAAACACAATTCCTTCTCGTAGAGCACTTTGAATGACTTTGTGTAAGATCTGAGCAATACAAATAAATAATATATCAGGAGAAGCAGTAGTTGGCACTCTCCAAATCTCAACTTCCGTCAAGTCTTTTCAATCGTCAAGTCAGCAGGAAATATGAGATGAAAAAGTGGCCGCCCCTCATGTCGCTCAGCCCTAGTGCTGGTATTTTTTATTTTATTTTTTTTACATATATAGGTCACACTTGTCTATAAGCTATAGGTGTTCATGTTGTAACAGGAGATCTTTACACAGAACGATGGTAAACGAAAACCTTTATTTAATGCCATTCGCCATTTTAATGCCAAACGCTATATTTTTTTAATGCCACAAATGCAAAAAATCTTGGAATATATTTTTTGGGAGGTTTTCAATCTTTTGCATGCTATTAATATATGCAGCTGATAAACTGAAATTCCTGACTCGCATTGTATCGAATATTTCATTTCAAATCATTTGTAAACATTCAACAGATGAATGGGGGGAGATTTTGCCAATCAAAACCATAATGGACACAACGGGAAACTTTTGATTTATCGCCAATTGGAATGCAATTGAATGTTTTGTAATGACCTTTAAAGGGGCTATACAGAGTTTAAAAATGTTAAAATTATGTATTTTCCTCTCCCTACATGTTCCTCCATGTCCTAATGTGTAGAATGAGCTCAGACCTGCCTCTAAAATCCTGCACTGTCACTCAGAAAGGTGTTAATTCGGGTCTGAAGTGCCGTCATGCACGAGCGTAATATAGAAGGTGCAGTTACATGTATGACCTGAGGTGGCAGTAGACTCACTACCGCATAAAATGGCGAACTTACATCTAGCCCCTTTAAAGGAACAGGTCACCATTTTTCAATACTGAGATATGTTCTTACTTGAGCTTGGACGAGTTGATACGTACCTGTCTGGTCTTTGCATGTGCGCTCGGTCAGGCACAACGACCCAAAAATGTTAGCATTTGGCAGCATATTCTTATAGCTCCATACGGGGGGTGAAGTTGGAAGCTACCACGCTCTTTCCACGGGCACGCACGAAGACCAGACAGCTACGCATCAACTCGTCTAAGCTCAGGTAAGAACATATCTCAGTATGGAAAAACGGTGACCTGTTCCTTTAAGGCCTTCATTTTGGCATCATTCATTTAATGACTTTTAATGACGATCAAACTCGTGCCTTCCTCGGTGCATTATCTCTTCCACCTGTTTGTCTCACTCCTGCTCTTCCTGCTGGAGCGCCCCTCGAGGCCATTAGCCCATAAAAACCTATACATTAGCTGCATCCTTGTTTAGGCCACAGGGTTCGAAGCGCGTGAAAAAAGTAGTGGCTTCAACAAAAGTGGCGCTATACAAGTTCCTCAAGCGTAGTTTTGTTTATAATGCTCAGAAAACATGGGTCAGATGGAGGATTCCAGGATTCAAACGGTCGTATTTGAATGGGAACCAAAAAGGAAAGAAACTGGAAGGTGAACAACGGAAGACAGAGAGGCCAAAAGCCAAATACGTGTCGCTGAAACATCTGAAACGTTGGCGTAAGTTCAGTCACGTCATCAACTTCTGAATACTTGTAAACCTCCGTGACTGAAGTGAACGCAGTTGTAAAGTCCACGACTAGGAAAAACCCGAATGTCTCGGTGGATGAAAAAGCACCGGTCGGAGTCTGGGGGGGGGGGGGGGGGCGTCGTGGAGTCTTTGAACGCCTCGTCGCTCACATCTCTGTCCCACAAGTGAGCGGCCGCTGCACAGTAGGCCCCCCTCCCATGTCTGCGGGGCCATTAACGTGTGATTAGGAGCTTTAAGAGGATTTACGGGGGAGATAAGAGCAGGGGGCGGGGCTACGAAGGGGAAGGGGGCGGAGTCTGGAGACGTGCCAAGAGTTTCCCGGGAACGAAAGCGCGAGACAGACCAGCAAAGGAGAGAAACGCTGGAGGATTCTTGGCCTTTGTGTCTTGTTGTTGGTGGGTGAAGCCAGTCCCTATATACAAGTATGGCACAGTAAAGCAGGTCCATTTCATGACTTTAATCAAATCTGTCTTCGCTCATTCTGATCCAAAGTAAGATCTCAAAAGTTAGTGTATGCAGTAATGAAAAGAAAAATACATGAACATAGCTACAGGATTCTGGAAAGTTTCCTGGAATATCTTGCCTTGCTAACTGTTACGTAAAGAACACATTTTCACAGACCAATGACTTTTAGAGCTCGAGTAGAACGATTCTCCATCCACTCCTATAGGTCAGTCTCTGTCATCATCTTTGTGTGTGGCTGTCGGATTTGACCAATCCCAGAGAAGAGTCAATCATCAGACAGATTTATGAACCTGTTAAGTCTGCAGAAGTTGTGATCAAATTGAAATCCAGGGCTCTAAAGAAACGTTGACGTTGAAGCCAACATAATGACTTCTATGGCCGCCTGTAAACCATAAACGGGACAGGCCCGGGCAGGGATGGAGAGGATGCTGTTGGTACCAAAGACCGCTAACTGTCCTGGAGAGAAGCTTAAAAAGAGGCTAATCACTATCCTACGATCCGTGACAGCGTGCAATTACGGCGTTTAAAACGGCGGCTTCTTCCACTGGGTCCTGCCCACTGTAAACCCGAGCAAACCCCTCCCTCCTGGTGGGAACAGGCACCCGGGACGTCCCATGTGCAGACTCGCCAATCACAATGGACAATGTACTCTGATAAAAAAAAAGGGGAATGGGGAACGACATGCAGTCACCAGGAAGTTACAGTTCCATTTCTCTTCGATACATCGCAAAAACAGTCAGTGGAATCTCAAACGGTGGTGTCAACCTTCAAACGAGTTTCTGATGGAGAGAGAATTAACCTCTTAACTCCCGCCTGAACCGAAAGGATCTTTTTCCTCACGTCATCAGATGTCTTTTCCATCATTTTTTTGTTGGGTATTCAACTCATTTTTCTAACTTTTTTTAGTCATTTTTTTGTCATTTTTGTCACATTTCTGTAATTTTTTGTCAAATTTTTATCACATTTTTGGTCATTTTTTTGTCATTTTTTTAATCATTTTTTTGTTATTTTTTGTCACATTTTTGTCATATTTTTTTTACTTTTTTTGTCACATTTTGTCACTTTTTTTCGTCCATTTTTGGTCAATTTCTTGTGACAATTTTGTGACATTTTTGCCACCCATTAAAGGCCCTATACCTGTTTTTTTTTATTGCTAAGAATGAAATGGGAAGCCACTAAATTAAAATGTTAGTTGTGCTCCAAGCTCATTCGTAACTTTCCTAATGTATTTGTAGCATCCCTATTCTTTACAGGGACAAGATTTATAGGCAAATTTCAAAACTCACAGGGTCACTTTTCAGGGTCACGTTCACAAAAATGGTGCAAAAATAGCCTGAAAGTTCATGAAATTGATACAAATGTTTTATAATTTGATGCACGCTGTTTTCCCTACAAGCATTTGAGTTTACAATATACTAAAAAAAGGATCAAATAATTTTCATTCCATTTCTAGAAGTAAAATCAGGTATAGCTCCTTTAAGGGTGGCTTTAATTTCAAACCTATCTTTATCTGTGCCTCATGAATTCACTACAATTACAAAAGAGTTCCTAAATAAATGCACCATCAGCTGATTTCCATGCGCTCGCTCACTTTGACTTTTGTTTCTCCCATGACAGAAGAACCGCAGCCGCAGATGGTTCATGGTTCTTTTGGGACTCTTCCTTTGTGAAAATGGTTGAACCTGCTGCTGACTTCATGTGTTTTTACACCGGCCGCCTTTACCGGTGAGGCACATGGTTTGGCACAAATACACCACGGCTCCTGGGTCCGAACATTCTTACGATGAACTTTGAGCTTTCAGAACCTCGGTAACTGTAAAGCCGGATCATCTTCACATCTTCACTGACTGACCACTCACACTGGCGGCTTACCTGCACCAGACTCTACCAAATATGAGCAGATAATGACGCGGAAACCTTCTCCTTCTCTCTCTCCATGATCCGGTCACATTATCCGCTGAAACAGAAACCTATGTGCAGGACCCCCCGACTTTTAGCGTCCCGCCCCCGGAATGCGCGCCGTGAAAAGGGTCCTGCCAGTCCTGTCCCGGATCAGCCTGCTTTTAAAATGCTACACAAGGCTATCGCTTTCCCCTCCCGAGAGGCAGGATTAGCCGTGTGCGGGGGGGGAGGAGGAGAGGGGGGGGGGCTGATGGATATCTTTATGGCCTCTTTCTCTCCTCCTCTCTTTGTCTACTTTTAGCAAACAGCGCGGGATAGGGTGACCGCGCCGATACTGCGGCGGCACCGGAGGAGGCGGCTCGGGTTGCGGTAAGAAAGGAGACGATCGGCAGGAAGGAGTCCGGCGAGATCGCGGAATCAGAACTGCGGACGGGAAAACGTGCGGCCGGCTGTTTTTGCGTAATGGGTTTAGAATGTGTCGCTGCAGGTAACGCTGCGACACGGCGAGGCGCGGGAGTGCAGCTCTCCAAAACAGATGCATCTTTGAAAAGAGACACGGGAAACTGCACAAGAGCTGAGCAGAAACAACCGAGGAAAGGTTTTCACTGTGGCGCAAAGTTTTGTTTACACATTTCAAAGGTTCAGATGATCCCCCTCAATCAAAATGACAAACCTCTGTCTGAGCTGATTTCATGTCTGGCTTCTTTAAAAAAAAAATCTGCATAAATATGAGCCATTGAACGGCTCTTTTAACCTCTTAACCTCCACCTGAACCAAGCACTTATTCTCCAGTTTGGCACTACCCAAATCTAAAAGCTTCTTGAAAATACCGACAAAATGAGAACAAAATGAGGACGAAAACACAACAAAAAAGCATTAAAAAAGTGACAAAAAGCTGTTAAAAAAAGAAAAGTAACAAAAATACAACAAAAAAAGTACAGTAAAAAAGTTAGCAAGTGCAAGTGACAATAGGGAAACAAAAAAGCAACAAAATGTGACAAGAAAGGGATGAAAGTGCAGCAAAAATGTAACAAAAACTAGGGGTGCTCGATTATTGAAAATTTTTGAATCACGATTATTTTAGTCAGAATTGAAAGCATGATTATTCAAACGATTATTTGTTGTCTTTAAAAAAGTCTTTATTTTGTTTATATATTTATTAATATAAAAAAACTATGCTGAATATTTTCTGTTTTCTGAACAGTCATGAAAGTACGATTAAGGAGAGGTCTCTGTTTCACACCTGCCCCCTGCTGGCCAGCCCTCACACCTGCGCAAGCAAACTGAGCAGCGCGGCCTGATGACATCATCACACATGTTTGTTTTTATGCTAGGCTAAAGCATGAGCCATGGCACATGAAATGCGAAGGGAAAATAATCCCAGCGTGATGAAATAATGCAAGTCAGCCTTGCAAAAAAAAAATGTTTTGAAAAAAACATTTTTCGATTATGCTAATTTTGTCATTGTTTAGTGTAATAATCGAAATTGTAATCGAATTTCGATTAATTGCACAGCCCTAACAAAAACTAAACAAAAAAGTGGCAAAATTGTGATGAAAACACCATAAAAAAGCAACAAAAGAGCGACAAGAAAGGAGTAAAATAAGATGAAAAAGAACGTGGACAAAGTGATGACAACACAGCAGCAACACAAGGAAAAAGATTTGTAGGTCTCAGCTTTCAAATGACGCACTGGCCTAGAGGCTGTCAACTCCAGTCGTTTCTAGATTTGGGTAAAGCTGAACTAGAGAAAGTGCGCTCGGTTAAGGCGGGTGGTAAGAGGTTAACTCTGATGTTTTGAGCTCTGAACCACAGAAAAAATGAGGTGAAAGAAGATTTTTTTTTTTTACACATTTGTATTATTATTGTTTTGACTTTTAAATAGCTTATTCAAGAACTAAACAAGATCCAAAATCTCTGTATGTAATAAATCAACAAACTAAAACCATACAAGCCTGGCTCTATCCATTATTTAAATATTGTTGCTTTAGGCAATTATGGCCAATAATCTACAGTAAAGTTTGTATCTGAAGGTAAAAGTGAGACTAATATCAATAATGGAGGATGTGAAGGATCACCATTTCATAAACACTGCCGTTCTTACTCTTGGTTCAGTTTCATTTGTTTGGGACGTTTACTTCTCAATAAGAAAGTAGAAAGGACTGCCCCTGTTTTTCTAAGATGGTGGACTTTCATAAGACAAAGTAAACATGTTCTGATCCTCAACCATGCATGCTTCTCGACCTTTATCCATATTGTAACGAACACATGCATGGAGTCGGTATGTTTTTCCACACGCGCCACACTCCACATACCCCCCCCAGCCCCTCCTCATCTTTGTGTCTGAGGTATCATCAGTCATCGCCCAGACAGCCAGCAGAAGGCCAGAGGCTGCAGTCAGCTGGGACCCATCTCGTTCACCCCCCCCCCCCATACCACCACCACCACCGCCACCTCCACCACCACACCCCTGACAGCGAGCAGGGGAGGGGGGGGGGGCATGTCAACGTGCTGTCCCGCTCCACTCCTCTCCCAACACAGTTACAAGAGACAATTTCTTTAGATGAATCCAAAAGAAATGTCTGCAGTCCTGGTCTTTATTCCGCTGTATTCACTGAGCAGATCAAGAGTTTTCACAATGTGACATCAGTTAAACATTACAGGACGCATGAAATGTTGTCGAAAAACCAAGAAACATAGGAAATTCAGGTACTGCAGCTTTCCCTTCGAACAGTTAAACCCGTGTCATATCAGTCATAGGATAAAATGTATTATTTGTGTATCAGTGAGACAGAACAGGCCTCTATACCCTTCTTTTTTTTGTCAAATGACATGTATTACCGTGTTTAATGTAGGTTATAGAAAATGAATTGAAAACGCAAACAGCAGACGGTGATATATTGTTGCTGTTGCGTCCTGTTTTTAACACATTGAGTGCCAAAAAAGGAAAACTCTTTTTTGCAGGGTTTTTTTAAATTGTGAAACTAGACACTCTAATACACTTTATGTGTGATTTTGGGAGCTCTGTGATGAACAGAAGTGAAATAAATTCCGATCAAAAACTTTTATATTAACTTTTTATATATAACTTATATATACATTTTATATATATTATTGCGTTTCTTTTCTTTTTATTCTGAGGGGGCGCGTTTGACAAAGCAGAGCGGCTTCTCATGGACAGATCAAAACAGTTGAGATTAAAACGTTTCTCTGAGTTTTTAAATAGTTAAAGTCGGTCCAAGGATGGCTGAGAAACATCCTGTTAAAGTCTTCAATCTGAGACCCAGGCTGTTTAAATGCACACGTGATAATGAGCGATCGATCTGCGGCAACACGCGGTGTTTCAATACTGTCAACAATGTTGCTGAAAATTGACATGTAAATAATATATTTAGGCATTTGCCTCTTCACATAACGTTAGCGTCTTTCCAGAGAGGAGAGAGAAGTTAATCAGAAAGTAGAGTGTTTCATAAAACTAATCTAGAAAAAAAACACTAATCTAGAAAAAAAGAATCTGTGATTTTGATCAATATTAGCCTCTGTTTGGCTTAGGATTTCTCAGGAACCGAGGCACGGAGAGCTTAGAATAGCGTCTTTGAGCGAGCCACAGCATGTGTCCATAGCTATAACATAGAATACCCTGTGGTGCTACAAATATCATGTGCAGCTAAATCCCAAAAACAGCACGTCACTCAATGTGCTACGTCGTACGTCTAAATGTTGTCCTGATCCGCCTGCGTTTTGATCATAGACTGTAGAATAGTGGTGGACCGAGGCAGGGAGGCCTTTCCCCCATAGCGTTCAGCATAACTGAAGCTCCTCCATACGAGCAGTTTGACTGGGTTGTTTTGCAGCTCCTGTATTTAGAATAGTGAAGAAGAATGTCGCGAGTTTTCAGAATGACAAGCCTGTGATCGCTGAAAGTGATGCTACGTCCATGTTTGTCACAGTCTGTGGTTTGGATGCACTGGAGCTAGTCTGGGGCCCTGAGTTCACACATGCAGCTAAACGAAGCACAAACAAAGTATCAAACATGTGTCCACAAGAAACAGACGTCATGTTTGAAACGGAGCCACCCTGATAAAACTGCTCATACTGTGTTCACATGGATATGAGTTCACACATCCATAACCGTGCTCTGGGCTGGTCCAACTCTGTGCATGGCAACTCATTACAAACAAGAGTCTGCTCAAGGCCGTGTCTACTTTTCCAAACACATTTACACCTTTGTATGCAACATTATTAGACTTTTTCCCCTTGAAACTCCGCTCCCTATAAGGTCTATGTGCATGGCTACCTTCTGATGCCCAATTCCCAGTGAGTGCCATTAAACCTCCATAAAGCATACAGAGGATTCCGGGTGCTTGATGAGTCTTCCCCGTCGACATGTTGGAATATGGAGGGCAGGACGCTCATTAGGCTGTGCCTGTCAGAGGGATCCAGGGAGAGGGTCTGCTGTGGGGAGGGGGCAGCCAGGGGGATACAGGAATCACAGCCGACATGATGGATAAGACTTGACTCTGTTGGACTTTGTGTGGGAATCACTGGTGTAGAAAGAAAGATTAAGACGTCGCCAAGGCACGGAAATTCAACCTTATTTCTACTGACTCTGAATGCGCTTCATGTACACAGGAAAAGGGAGATATCTTAAGAAAACTTCAGCTGATTACAAAAGAAAGAAAGGAAGCCCTATTGAGATTGACCATGGTGAAGATTGCAATTCAATTCAATTCAATTCAATTCAATTCAATTCTACTTTAGGAGATTCTAGAGAAGAGCGATTCAGCACAGCCTAGAGCAGGAGCTGAAACGGACCTGAGTAAAAGTTATACTAGACTTCTGAAAGAGCACCTTAAATCATAGGACTAGTGCCATTCATGGACAGGAAGTTGAAAGTGTGCACAAATAAAATATATTGGCACCGTGTTTGATTCTCAGTTGAAGTCTGGAATAGACACTAATCATTATCACAAAGAAAGGCAACAGTGGATTCATCTTTTAAGAAAACTCATTTAAAACTGAACAACATTGTGAGGAAAAGCACTACTGTTTAGGTTTCGTTGTAGAGCAGACAGGTGCTAGGAGCATTTCAGACTGCTCTGCTCAATCATTTTCTTTAATGCCCTCTGGTCCCAGCTAAAGATAAGCAGGTTTTTAAACTCAACTCAACTGCAGCATTTGAGTCTTGTTTTTATGGCTGTCCATTCCCTTTTCTATTGCCGTACTGTGGCCTTGTAAAGCCCCTTGCTCTCTGCTATTACAGAAACTGCTTGTTGTTGCACTGACTTATAGCAACTATGTTCTTGTTTGAATGATTAGTGAATTTCTTTTTAACTGTTTTTATTCTTGAAAAGTGGCAGCAAACCCAATTGCTCTTCTGGAAATAAAAAAAGAAACTTTTTTGAATCTGAATCTTTAAAGCTAGACTGACACCAATCCGACTGTTCAGGGGGACAGTATCCGTCTCACCTGCTCAGAGCAGTGACACTGAGGCCCTAAACCCCAGACCGAGCCCGGCTCTCTGTGAAATGTTCCTATGTTTCGTAGTGAATTGTAAACAAACTGCCTCTGTCCGTTCAAACGCCATGTGGTGGTAGTAGCTGGCATTTGAATTGTTTTCTCAGAGAGTCCCGCCACATTTTTGTTTCTGTTTAAGTCACAAAGAAGTTTGTACATTTATCCAGCTAGCAGATAAAACAGCTTTTACCAGATCCTCGTATTCATTACATTTTGTACAAGAGTCTGGACTTTCACAATTGAGCTCCGTTATCAGGTGAGAGGTGAACTCCTTTGAAACGATCAGTTCTGATTTTCGCTAGCGTTTGGTTGTGACATATGTAATGCGTCCGAGTGAGTTAAGCAGCTATCATAACTATCATAACTCTATCATAACTCTATCATAACTCTATCATAGCTCTATCATAACTCTTGGGGACATTCCTTGCACATTCCAAGGCTTCAATTGTAATTTCTGGATATTTGGGAGCTGAGCCAGAACGGATAGAAGAGCTTCCATTACTTTCGTATCTGCCGCCATTGCCAAACTACAACCCACAAATGCGGCATGACGTCACCTACAAGCCCCGCCTCCCCCGCTCGCTGAATGGTAGGTTGAAATTCAACCGATGTAACGCGGCCACTGAGCTCAGACCCAGACGTACATGTAGGGAAATGATAATTGACCGGGGTTTACAGATGGCTATGGCCAGGCTCATTTCCTGTGGGAATTTATGGTAATCAGCTGTTTCTTAAGAAAACGATTTATTACTGCAAAAAATTACCATTTTTACGGTAATTTCTTACAGTGTAGGGCTGAACGATATGGACAAAATTTAATGTCTCGATATTCATGCAAGATATCTAGATATCGATACGATAAGATATAACTATGGGTTCGGTGAAATCCACAGAAGAGTGCAGTTTAATTGATGAAAGTCTATATCGTTTATATCTTGCAGTTTCGATTTTAATATTCTGAATGTTCATATCTCGATATCAATACGATTACGATACATCTTTCTTTACCAAACACACAAACTTGCTCCATCACTCCTGACTGGAGATTATTGCATTGGCGTGACAGGACTTTAACAGCACCCCAGCCCCTTGGTGAGCCCTCCTGCTTCAAGAGTAGCTAAGTACACAGGAGGACACCCTGCAGAAGCTCACGTCCCACCACAGATTCCATCCTTTGTCGTGACTTTCAAACACAGGCCTCATTTAGACCCTCCACACCGCAGTTAAGGGATGAGAACGACACAGGCGACCAGCAGTGACCAATTACATGTTGTTTTTGTTTGCCCATCTCTGTTTCTCTCTAATGAGCTCGGACCAGTGCGTGTTCCTCCACACTTCAAAGAGCGCCCCGCTGGAGGAGGCTGGAGGAGGCTGGAGGAGGCTGGATGTGTGTTCTGCTCTCCGTTTGTGTGCGGCGAGAGAGGCCAGCTCCAGCTCCAGCTCCGGCTCCGGATGGTCCCGCTCCTCTTCCACTGGCAGCCTCAGCGCTCTCCCGAGATCAATAAAAGCCTTCCCGGCCAAACAATTTGCTCCACATTTCAAAAACAAACTGTTTGATAGAAATGAAAGAGCCGCTGGAGGAGGCCGTCAGGGAGGAAACATAATTGAGATGAGTCGGAACTAAAAAGGAACGATAACAGAACGACGTAATGTGACTTTTTTTTTAAGGTTCAAAAGGAATTCTTCAAAGTTGAATTACTTGTACCAATGGAAAAGCGATAGTGCCATAACGTGGAATGAAATGTCATGGATACGAGTATGATATAAGAGCCGCTGGACAAGCTCATAAATCTATTGGGCATTGCCTCTGTAGACTACACAATAAAACTTTCATCGAGCTCTCAACATTACGGGCTAACGCGGTTACCGTAGCCCTAATTCAATCTGAAATCTGCCGTCTCCCCGGTCTGCGCCCGACAGTATGTTCTGAAGTGCTCCGCTCCGTCCAGGGTCAGCCGGCAGTTATGAACACTGCAGAAAAGAAAAGACCACTTCGCTTCGGCATCTGGAGTCCTTTTGACAAGTTTGATTCGTTTTCTTCAATAGGCCTGTTAAGTCTGACATGTTTTGGGAAGTTCTTGAAGTTACATTTTTACAGCGCAATGAGTAGCAGGAGTGCTTCTGTCATGGTTCAAAATGAGCAAAATTATATGTAGAATCTTGAAATCAACCTGGAATAAAGACTGCAGCTACTGATAGTCATAGCTGTGGATTTACTTTAAAAAGGTCACACTTCTATTCTAGATACACACTATTTAACAGAGGTGGGAGTAAGTCACTGAGACCAAGTCAAATGGTTCTGGAGTCAAGTCCAGTCATGCTCTAGTCACTTCAAGTCGAACACATTTATCTACTTGAAAATGTGCAATCAAACTGAGCAATGCCCCAAATTTAGGGTATTACAGGTTCAAAAGTCCATTTATTTCTGTAATTGAACTTAAAACGTGAAACTAATATATGATACAGACCAGGTATCTCCAACCAGTAGCTCACCAAAGCCTCTCCAGGTCGCTCTCCAAAGACTTTCTACATCTCTACACGCTTTATAACTCATAACTTAAGATGCATTTTCTGTTTGTTCTGAACATGCTGAACACAAGCTGTGAACCGATGGTTCATTCTAGTAAAGTAAAGGACTAAACTCAAGTCACTTTCTTTGAAATACCATCTTGGCAAGTAATTCTTCTGGGTGAACTCCACCTCAGTTGCGTTTTTCAAGTGTTTTTGAACATAAGTAGCTCTCTGATGTTCATATTGAGTAAAAGTAGCTTGTCAGGTAAAACAATTTGGAGACCCCTGATATAAACTCATTACACGCAAAGTGACATATTTGTTATAATTTTGATGATGTTGGCAAACAGCCCATTTTCAAAATATTCTAATTTTATCTTCTTATTATTTGGGGTTCATTTAAAAATGAAAATTACCTTTGCTTGTAATGAGTCCATCATATACTGTATTAGTGTCACAGTTTTAGTTGAATAACAGAAATGAATGCACTTTTTTAACGCTATTCTAATTTTCCGAGTTTCACGTGTATAAAACTAATGTAATGGATTTAGATTTCCATGCAGTTTGAAAGATGAATATAAAATAATATATATTTAAGACGTTTCTGACAGCCACTGCATGTGTATGTAAAGATGCGACTCAAACGGACTCTTACACATCAAAATACTGCAAACATACTGCTCTTAACACACTCCAAGTTCAAATGTTGAACTGGTTTTAGTCTGAATGCAGCTCATGTCGTACTTCCGGAGGTGCTGTCTGCGCCATGGCTTCAGCCCATTGTTTAAAAAGTTTCCCTCTCAGTAAACCTCTATGACGGGGTGTCCAAAGTGGGGCTCGCGGGCCAAATTTGGTGTGGTTAATACTAACTCGCTTCCATTCATTCCCAATGGTAAATATGGATGCAGTACACTTTTTGACCACCAGGGTCAAATTGGGGGCGCTGTTTCTCTCCTTTCGCAAAGTTAAGGAAACACTGTTGTGGTGTCTTGGTATTTATTAATCACAGAGCGTTTTAGCATCAACTTTCACAGTTTTCCAACTTTTATTGCAAAGGTTGTTGACGTCAACAACAGTACATGTTAAAAATGTACTTATGAAAGAATTGATGCTGAACTGACACTTTCAAAAGAATCTAATGTGGCATTTTCTTTGAATTAACGAATGAGGTAAAGTTACTGTTGGTAATGTAGATACTGGTGTTTTTTTTGTTTTTTGTTTTTACATTTTACACTACATTGCTACAATGGTTGATTTTGTTCTACAAAAAACAGGCTTTTGCCATAGTTACCATTTAATAATAATAATAATAATGCATTGGTTTTATATAGCGCTTCTCTGGACACACAAAGACGCTTTACATTGCACTATTCATTCACTCCATACCCGGTGGTGGTAAGCTACTATTGTAGCCACAGCTGCCCTGGGGTAGACTGACGGAAGCGAGGCAACCAGTCTGCGCCATCGGCCCCATCGGCGCCATCGGCCCCTCTGACCACCACCAACCACTCACTCACACACAACATTCGCTAGGCTTCCTGGTGTTACTAAACGGTCTCCCATCCAAGTACCGACCAGGCCCTTCCCTGCTTAGCTTCCAAGGTCTGACGGGACTGGGCATCACAAAGGCGGTATGGCCACACCATTTGTTTTAATATAGCATGTTATTTGCACAGATATAATCAAATGCAAATGTAGGCTATCGAATAAATAAAAACTATATAGAATAAAGTAACTATTATTATTTGCAGTTATATGTGTTTCACACTTGACATCGGCGTGTTTGGCCCGCGACCCACAGGCACTTTATCATTTTGGCCCTCGGAGACTAAAATTTTGGGCACCCCTGCTCTATAAATTCTATGAATCTTCACCTCTGCACTCACTGTTGGAGACGCTGTGTCGGGGAAGAGCATGTGGCTAATTACCATATGTAAACATAGATGTGCTGGTTTTACGCCCTGCACCCTGCTGCAGGTCATTGGCCTAAAGTCACAACATAAGTCTCAAGTCCTCAGTCAAGTCTTCATTGGTTGAGTCGGACTCGGGTTCAGTCATGTGACTCCAGTCTTTTTGCTTGTTGTTTGTACGGGATATATGTAAACCTCCATTCTGGTTTATTTTGAATCAAAGCTCTAAATGAAACCTCATTAACTGTGTTGATATTGTACATGTTTTTACAGAGTGGAGAGGAAGGTAAAGGGGGGGGGGGGGGGGGGGTTAGGGGGGCACTTGGCTGGCACAGTCCAGACATGGAGAGTATGGCATTCAGGCAGCGCGCCAGTAAAAGCCCCGCGCTGAGTGGAGGAGGAGGGGGCGGCGGGGCAGAGTGGGGCGGCGGTGGCTGCCAGGGCCAAAAAGCAGCTAATGTGTTTGAAATGTTATTGAGTGGATGGAAGTGCTGATACGACCCGCTCGCTCGGCGTCGGGACGGGGTAGAGTTACCGACAGAGAGAGCTGGAGCACTTATAGGGGATTCTGTCAGTGCTGCGCCAACACCTCCTAATCTGCCATCTTTAAACGGCAGGAAACGGGTCGAGCGAGGAACACAGTTGACTTTCTCTCTTTGTTTTTACAGTTTTAAAGAAACACATTTGGGCAACGATCACATACAGGTCTATGAGGAGTTCAACGGAAAAGTAGGAAAAAAAATAAATCTCGATGACTTGACTGATGTAAATACGAGAAAATAATGCATTGCAAGTTTTCTGTCTCATTTTAAGCATAAAAATGGGCAAAATTGCAGATATTGTCAGTGATAATGGATAGAGCCAGGTTTAAAGGAACAGGCCATGGTTTTTACATTCTGAGATATGTTCTTACCTGAGCTTAGACGAGTTGATACGTACCTGTCTGGGCTTTTTGCGTTCCTGTGGAAGAGCTTGGTAGCTTCTAACTCCATTTGGAGCTAAAGGAATACACTGGGAGAGACCAAATGCTAGCGACATCTTTGGTCTTTTTTGCGTGACTGAGGACACGCACAAAGACCAGACAGGTACGCATCAACTCGTCTAAGCTCAGGCAAGAACATATCTCAGTATGGAAAAACGGTGGCCTGTTCCTTTAAATGTACAGATTTATGGTGTTGATATATTAATAAAAAAACGGATTCTTTTTTTTTCAGAGGGAATTTTGGATTGGCCTTGATTTTAGGGTTCAAAGCTCAATAAAAAAAAAAGCCTGTAAAGTTTGGAGTCTGTCGGAGCTAAAGCGGAGATGTTGTTCTAAGCTCTATAGTTTTGTAATGGCTCCACATGCGCCTGCACATTTCTCCCCGAGTAAAGCAGAATATTGAACCTTTAAGTATATATAACAGAAATCCGAGATATGGCTCTTTTCCTGAGTGTTTCTGGAATCAAAAGCACGTTCTGTTTGGGTTTGACCAAATGCACAAACGTCGAACTTAACTCTCCATTAGCGGCGCGGCCAGTTGGCATATTTTGTCCAACAATACCCCCTCTCTACTCCCTGACAGATTATTTTGATATAGCGCTGTTTTAAACGGCGGCTAATGCGCTCTAAATGTTATTGGCCCGATGGCAGGTCCTGATAGAGTGCCGCGGGGGTGTACGGTTACCGGAGACGTGACCTTCAGAGCTCGGGGGGACTTTGTGCCAAGCCCTCTCTCTCGGCGGACAGCTGGAGCTGGGTGCGGAAAGCCCAGTGTCGTATGTGCGAGAGGCAGAGGAACTCAGACTTGGCACGTTTCCCCCGCGGTGCCCTTTCGGTTCAGAGGGTAAGTATGGAGTGCAGGGGAGGGGGAGGGGGGGCGCATAGCGGGGGGTGTCAATGCGTGCAGGAGCGCATGTGTGCACGCTCATACCCATGTAGCAACACTTCATAAACACCACGCTTCCAGTCGGGGCGTGACGCGCACAGGCCGCGGCGGACTGTGGGAATGTGTGCAGCCTTCTCCGATCTGCGGGGGGGGGGGGAGATATTTATATGAGACTGGGGGATCTCGAGAAGGAAGGAACCGACAAAGGAGCAGGACGTTGATGCTTTCATTCATTGGTTGGAGAACACCAAAGCAAAAAGCAGAGTTTGTGAAATTTTGAGGAGGTTCCCTCCTGGAACCGCCACCTTAGCATGGTGGAGGGTTTGAGCACCCGAATGATCTGTTTTTGGGGGCTTCGTGCCCCTGGTAGGGTCTCCCAGGGCAAACTGGTCCTAGGTGACGGGTCAGACAAAGAGCGGTTCAGAAGCCCCTTATGAGAGACCAACAGGCCCAGTTAGAATCATAAGACCGTCCTTCTGTGGACCCATCACCTGCAGGAGGAGCCATAAGGGGCCGGTGATTTGGGCAGCTCCAACAGCTGCCCCCACGACCCGGAAACGGAAAAGTGGACGAAAATGGATGGATGACAAACAATACCTTTGCCGACACATGACAGTCTTCGTAGAAATGTGGGCCTGTTTTTCGTTAGACATATGTCTATGTTTCACTTAAGCAATGCCTTTAATATCTGTTTTGTCCACCGTGTTGACGTGTTTGAGTCTTCAACAGTTTCTCCCAGCACTTCAGCCCCTTTTACCCTGAAATGTTGTAGCAAATAAAGTCAAATCCTAACATGAATGACCAAAACTTAAAGAAAGAGCCAATTGGGCATCAGCAGTGCCCATAGCACGTCAGAGCGGCTCCTGGGCTTACCTCACCATGATGTGGGAGGAGCAGCTGTGCTACTCTGAGCTTATCCTGGGGATTGAGCTCAGTCTCTTTCTCTAAAGGAGATCCTGCAGTGGGATTTCATTCTGATCACCCATTCTGACCATAATCCCCTATAATAAAGGGACTAACAGCTGCATCAACATTCAGTTTATCAGGCAAAGACTCAAAACAAAGTGGATTCACGTTGAAGATCAGTCCCCCTCAGGAAGGCCCATGGAGAGGTGAGGTTTTACAACAAATACGACAAAGAGAGAGGTCCTAAGTCAACCTCGAGACCAGTTTTCTTGCCACACGCTTGCACATTACATTTCTCTAAAACAAATCTCCGCAACAATCTTTCACCGCGCTTTCCGTGAACACGTCTGCACTCTGAGGCAGTTGGAGGACAAAGCCCCTGCATGTGCCATCTCCTTCTCCAAACACAGTAGCTCTGAAGTCCAGCACTTCTCCTTCAGGCACACAGTACGGTAAGACTCTGTGGAGCCTGGCCCTAATGTGGTCCAACCCCAAAAACCAGCACTCCCAACCCAGCCACGGAGCGGGGCATGGCGCCCCTCCAGTGGCTTGGAACTGCAAAAAAAAACCTCAACCGTTCCAACTGCACGGAAATCTTACAAAGACAAAAAAAAAAAGCCCAATCCGAAAGCTGGCGCGGAAAGTCTGGAGTGCCATGCCGTGCACTGTAAATATTTGGTCAAAATTAATGAAGGGGCGAAGGCTGCCAAGAGTTCTTTTTGAGCGGAGAGAGAGCGACGGAGGGGAGCGTGCCCAGTCTGAGCCCAGTCTGTACGGGTTTTTAATGGATATTGCTTCTGCAGACAAACGCTAAGTGCTACTGTCTGCCTTCCAGCCTCTGCACCACGTCACCGACTGTCCACCCAAACCTTAGCTGCGCTTCCAAACTCCACCTCTGCAGACGCGGCTGAAATCGACTTTTTTGAAACTGCTATAGTGTTGTTCCCTCACGAAAGACGCATTCATACTTCTTGTAAACTTTCAGTCAAGGATTTCCATAACTTATCTGTTTCACGAGCGTTCCCTCAAACCTCCTCCATCAAACATGTCTTTGAGCTCACAAAAAAAAAAACTTACAAAAAAAAAAATAAGTAGGTGCAAGTGAAAGCCCATCAATCATATCCTGCAGCTGTAATCCCCATAAGAGCTGTTGGGGTAGAACTACTGTCACACGTCTGATCTCTTTCCTCACGACTTTTCCACGCAAGAATTTAAAGATGGAGGAGCGGGCGGAGGGAGGAGGCAGCTGCCGTGACAAATGTGGATCAACACGCTCGCTCCAAAGTGTTCTGCAAAGTGGACACGAGGAGTTGTTAAGGCGAGATACTGCAGGTGAAGTTCTGTATTGTCCTTTTATGTTTTCATACAAAAAGACATGTTATGCATAAAGTAAAGGATAGACTGGTCTTGTTGATGTATCAATGACAAGTCGAAAAGGCCAAGTTTTGTCTTTTTTTTATCATCTTGACTTTATCTCTTAAGCATTTTCTCCAGTTCGGCTTTACCCAAATCTAAAAGCTTCTCGACTGGAGCTTCCTGCCACCAGTGTAACGCCTCATTTGAAAGCTAAGACCTACAGAACTCATCGGGCCTTTTTTTTTTGCTTTTATGTCACTTTTTATGTCTGGATTTAGTCACGTTTTTGTCTTTTTTTGTTGTTGTTGCATTTTTGCCACTTTCTGCCATTCTTTTTTTTTGCTTTTTTAAATCACTTTTTAGTCTGCGTTTTTGTTGTATTTTCATCCTAGTTTTTGTCCTTTTTTTGTCATGTTTTTGTCGCCTTTTTATTGCGTTATTGCTGCTTTTTACGGCACATTTTTGTTGCTCTTTTGTTGTGTTTTTCATCCTCTGATTCGTTGCCTTTTTGATGCTTTTTTCAAAAAGCTTTTACTGGAGAAAATGTGCTCAGATCAGCTGGGGGTTGAGCGGGCCCACCTTAATGTGCCCATAGGGTAGGCCCCCACCCCCCACCTCAGCGCAAACCCTAACCCTAAATCCCACAAAAACCCTACCCCTGCTCCTCCTGCATGTTTCCCTCTGGGCCAGGTCGGGCGGGGCTACTCCAGGTACACACATAGGAGCTTAGCACAATCATCACATACGGTCAGTCATGCTGCAAAGTGAAGTGATTGACATGAAATTACTTTTTTTTCCTCTTAATTCTGCCTTGACTATGGTAGGCCCTTGGGCTCCAGCCACTGCTAGCCCTTTGGATAAGGTGGCTCTGGGGTCTAAGAGGTTAAAGGAACAGGCCACCGTTTTTTCCATACTGAGATATGTTCTTACCTGAGCTTAGACGAGTTGATACATACCTGTCTGATCGTTGTGCGTGCCCTCAGTCACGCACAACGACCAAAGATGTTGTTAGCATTTGGTCTCTCCCAACACATCCCTATAGCTCCAAACGGGGGTGAAGTTGGAAGCTACCACGCTCTTCCACGGGCACAAAGACTGGACAAGTTCGTATCAACTCGTCTAAGCTCAGGTAAGAACATATCTCAGTATGGAAAAACGGTGGCCTGTTCCTTTAAGGTAGTTCGAAAACTTGTGCCCAAAGCTTGATAACTTTTCCCCTTTAAGTCCAGGTTGTAAAATGTGAAATTCTTGTGCAAAAGTGTTCAAAAGCATGAAAAAAACCCAAAAGAAACTCAATGCAGACTTTGCGATAAGCCACTTGCGACCATTCATATTCCAATTGAGTTTGCGATTAACCTTTCAACCGCTCAGCCAATGCAGAAAAAAGCAGCCTGGAGCTTACGCCTCCTGACAGCGATTGTTATTCAATTAGAGCTTTCAGAGCGGAGGAGAGTGGAAGAATGTGGGCGGAAAAGGGGCGAGAAGTGACGCGGAGGGCTCATAAACAGAGTCGCAAATCAGTCGGAGAGAAAAAGGTTTGTCTCAGGGCTTTGGGAAACGCCGGAGGGATCAGGAGGAGGCAGCAACCGAGTGCACTTTTCAAAGACGCCGCACAAAGGGCTGAAGCACATGCCGCGCACAACGGGAGAAAAGACTTGTTTTGTAGACGAATGTAAAAGTTTGTTACAGGTGGAAGTTCTTCACTTTGTGACAAGACGGAAAAGGTAATTGGGTTTGTGACAGTCGGGGAGAAACGTGTTCAATGAGAGCATGTGTTTTTGTGCTTATGCTGTAATATAAATCTACTGTTTTCCATTGAAAGTTTGGTATTATCTCTTGCACCTACAGTAGTTTGGCTTTGGGATGTTTTTGAATGTATCATTATGTGATGAAGTAAATACATAACTTTGTAAACAAAAGTGCATCATGCCTTTCTTACAAAAAAACAAATCTGCTAAATGCTAAGTATTGACAATAGAGCGGATATTTGATGAGAAACTAAATACTAAACACTTGAAAATACAGTGAAACGTTTTCATTTCAAGTTTTAGATTTTGTATTTAAAATTGTTTGTTTTATGTCACTGAGTGTCATTAAGTGTTGGTAAGAGTGGATCAGCAGCAGACTCATTTGCCCATTTCTTACTCGTGCTGTACTTTCGCCTTTACATATCAGAGTCTTGTAAAACATGCACCCTCAAATGGCAAATTAACTGCAACATCCCCACAAACAGCTATATGGACAGTTTCAAGTACCTGGGTGTTCACCTCAACAATAAACTGGATCAACGCCCTGTACAAGAATGGCCAAAGTCGCCTCCACCTTCTGAGGAGACTAAGGTCCTTCTGAGGAGACTGAGGTCCTTCTGAGGAGACTGAGGTCCTTCGGAGGAGACTGAGGTCTTTCTGAGGAGACTGAGGTCCTTCTGAGGAGACTGAGGTCCTTCGGAGGAGACTGAGGTCTTTCTGAGGAGACTGAGGTCCTTCTGAGGAGACTGAGGTCCTTCGGAGGAGACTGAGGTCCTTCGGAGTGAGCAGGCCTCCGCTCAGGACTGTTTATGACTCTGAAGTCTCTGCTCTCCACTACGCTGCCGTGTGCTGGGCCCCGGGCCGCACAGAGCGGGACAAGAACAGACTGAACAAGCTGGTCAAGAGGCAGCTCTGGACTCTCCCACCTACTGCACAGGACTGTAGAGGAGCTGAGCAGCTCTTTCAGTGGCAGACTGAGGCTCCCTCAGTGCAAGAAGGAGAGTTACCGCAAGGCCTTCATCCCCACTGCTGAACAACAAGACTGTAAGGTAACATGTGCAATAACCCCTTTGCAGAATACAATAATCCCTGTATTTACATCACTTATCTGCGTCACTTTATCAACCACTTGCACTATGATCTAAACCTACACTGCTAACACTGACTGACATTTTTTGTTGTAGTCTGTTTACTTAATTATTTACTGTTTATACTTTTGTCCCCACAAAGTCCTTGGTCATAAGATATCACTATTTTACTATGTAATTGTTTTTTTGTTTTGTTTTTTTCCTCTCACATTTCATGCTTATTTGCACACCCTGAGTGTAAGTACAAGTACATTTCTCCATTGTGAGATCAATAAAGGCTTATCTTATCTCATCTCTTATTCTACTTTCCCGGTTTGCACTCGCTATTTAGCACCTGTCCTGGTCCACCACTTCTTTATTGTTTTCCTAAAGTCTATGAAGATTCTGAATGGGATTATTACTCCTGCCTCAACCATTGAGCTCTGAACTAAACACAGCAGATTGACAAGTCCGAAGGGTGTCAGTCTCCATGTTAGCCTTGAGGAAGCTCCATGGGTTTCCTTGTTAATCATTAGTCACAAAAGGATTGAATGAAACACTTCTGACACTTCTGAGGTTGAGGTCTTTCACAAACAAAACCGTGATTGTAAAGTTGCGCTCAGTACATAATTCTCTTTCATTGCGTTTACTTGCTAATTTAAAGTGCTTGGCCGTGTTCGCTCTCATTGTGGACTGAACTGCATCATTACGGTGAAGGTGACTTTGTGTAGCGCTCATCTGTACCCGTATGCACGCGCATTAGCGTGTTAGCACATTAGCATTCCTGATGGATTTTCTGTGGGCTGCTGATGCCGCTAACAGCTGTTAACATTATTGATTTATGTTTACGTTCATCGACCACACGTTAAATACAGATACACATGTAAATTTATGACCGTCCATGATGGATGAGTTGAGGGAGAAGAAAGTTTCACGTGTAATGAGGTTTCTCATTGACTCATGTTAAAAAAAAGATTCAGGCTTTCTCTTTAAAGGAATAGGCCACCGGTTTTACATACTGAGATATGCTCTTACCTCACTTTAGCCGGGTTAATATATGAGGCGTAATGATACGAGGAGTAAAACGTCTGCGCAGTAACTCCTAAAGGTTATTGACGGAAGTGAGCGGGGGAAGTCTTTAGGAGTTACTGCGCGGACGTTTTGCTCCTCGTATCATTACGCCTCACAATATAGTCCCCCTTTTTATCTGCTTATAAAATCGACATGCTACATTTCTGTGTAAATATACTTCGCATGAAAACACTTCACGTAACTTTATTTAAATAGGGAACACGTGGAAGAGCTTGGTAGCTTCTATCGTGAGCTTTTTTGGAGCTATGTGACATGTGGGAGAGGCTGCGTATGTGCTCCGTTTGCCTGACAGAGCGCACGGACAAAGACCAGACGGGGATATATTAACCCGGCTAAAGTGAGGTAAGAACATATCTTAGTATGTAAAAACGGTGGCCTATTCCTTTAAGCTAACGCCGCACTAACAAAGCCGACACATTCTGAGAGAACTGCTTTGAAGTCCACTGATGGATAATGGACATGAAGCAAATGTAGCTGAGGTGTTTTCTGCTACGTAACAATCTCCAAGAGCTGAGGCCTTATTGTGAACCGAATTATGCAAACCAAACAGATACTGTCTGATTCAGATGAGAGATCAAACACTTAAAACGGTATTTTTTAAGCATGATATGCAGCCGATAAATAACTTTGGAATGAGTGAGAACGAGGCGCTGTAAACCATATGGCTCATTTGCATAAACATATGTACGCAGTAATCACATACTTCCACTTACATTTCACTGAACACTGGGAATCCCCAGTATGTCTCCAGCAAAGCCACATCCACACCAGCAAAGGAAGTCAAATTACTGACTCTGCCATCCAAAATATCTCTGTTATTATCCAAAACCTGCTACAGTCTCAGTGGGTGAGGCTGTATCCTGAAGTTCCTTTTGTCACAATATACATCTAGGCTACAGTTCCTCTAACAGCGGGCAGAAACCAGCGCATTAATCAACTCATTAACACGCTCTCTGTGAAGCCATGGCTCCTTTCAGCTTCTTTTAAGCGATTTTCCTGCTAGCTCTGACCAAAAGAACTTCCCCATTTCAAAAGTGCAGTGAGAGCCTCATTGGTCTTTGAGTCCGAGAGCGGCAGTATGTTCTCAACGCATTCGCCTCTAATCAGTTCAAAATGACGGGGAGCAAACCGGGAGGTCTTTACATATCATTGAGTTTGTTCCAAATCAGAAGGCTTTCAGGAATCCTAAGTGGCAGAGGATGGTTTTAGTAAACTATAATAGACAGAATGTGGTTTGTGTTTGGTTTTGTTGGCCTGATCCTCAGCGGAGCAGGTGCTTTTGCTCACTCAGCACCTTGAAAAGCCGCTCCTCTCCCACATGTGCACCCGAAGGAGACAAATTGCCCCGGTGTCCTTGTCCGCAGCCTCCCTCCCTGCACACAGCCCACTTTACTTCGGATCAAGAGTACAGCCGTAAATAACAAGCAGGAATGCATGTTGCACAGACGTGGTATACTGGGGAAACAATACGACTGTCACATCCCAGAGCACCTTCTGCATAAAGAACTCATGGACATGGAAGATGAAGTTGTCTTTGTGGAAAATATTAGGATTGTAAATAGTCAAATAGATACAGTACACGGAAAAAAATGTCATATTCGATACCAAACGCGCTCTTTATTCATTTATCCTTATTTTATGGCGTTTTGTTTGCGAAGGAGCTGCACATGTTTGGTATCCACGTGTAGCATGAAAGGCCAAGATGACGCTGTAATCCAAATGGTCATTTCCTTCGTGGGAGACAGCAGCGGGAGAAATATACACAGGACGCCTGTGCAGACAAACTGACTGAACTTCAGGGCCGTTTTTTTTCCATAATGAGGTTTTAATGTGACTCTTTAACAGCATCTCCACTTCACAGGCTTGGACTGAACAATATTTTCAAGGCTTTTTTCAGAGTGACTTTCTCATGTCTAATTCCTGCCTGATTTATTCAGCTTTGAACCTCGAAAAAACAAGGATAAATTAAACTAAACAAGATCCAGAATCCCCTCTGAAAAACTAACTAATATATCAAATGAATAAAAACATACATTTAAACCCGGATTTATACATTATTTTATGCAGCAAAGGTCTTATCTTTTATTCACCTGCAGTGCCTCGCCTTAAACAATAGTAAATCCAAACCAAAACAAGGCAGAAAGGGAAAAAACAAACTGAAAAATCTGCATATGCATATACAGAAGTTTGCAGTCCAATAATCAAGTTGAAACGGTCCACTCCCCACTCTGACCTCGCCGATACAGATGTGAACAGGCTTCAGGCTCTCCATCCTTTCACCCATCCCCCGCTTTTTTTCCTTTCCTTTTATTTCTGGCCCATTTTTTTTTTTTTTTTTAAGTCTTGCCTTTTTTTTGTGGCCGGTCAGCGTAGAGAGGGGGGGTCCTCTCCTGAATAAAGCCGTTTAAAGCCTTCGGGGACGGATTGGGCGGCTGCATTGTGTCTGCCTTGAACACAGAGAGCCGCGGAGATGGGGGAGAGGGTTAGGGAAGAAGGGGGGGGGGGGGGGCACATAGAGGAGATCCCAGCAGAGCGGAATGGAGGAAGAGGAGGATGAAGCAGTCAAACCAGAGCGTCTGCACCTAAGAAACCACTGCGTTTCGGTGATGGTGTGCACATGATCTGAGGTCATTTTGAAAAAGAATGTGCACTTTTCTTACGAAATGATAAAGCTCTTGAAATACAATGATCTTTTCTTGTGTTTCTTGTGGTTCAGTTTGCAAAACCATGTCGACATTTCAACACAAATAATAGAATTGTAAAAAGTACGCAATTGCACAGGGAGCCAGGCCAACTCCACAGAAAGGCTCTGGGACCGAACCCAGGGCCTTCTAGCAGTGGAAGTGTCACAAAATCAGAAGTCAAGCTAGAACTAAACTTCAAGACACATTCTCTCAATTCAAGCAAACTTAAGAGTCACTTTTCTTCTTTGTGATGACTCTCAAACTCAGAGTCATCACATACACGCTAACATGTATGTGATTGTTGTCTTCGTTCAGGTTTGGGCTCCTGGAAGTTGAATCTTGCCTCTAAAACACAAATAATCTCTACGGTATCACATGCTACATCATGGGTCGTTGTCGACAAAGGAAATCGACACTGCTGGCGGGAATTCTCTGCCTGGCCGTTGTGAACCAAGATGAACAGCACACAGGAGCTCTTGGCCCAGAAGAACGGGTCATCTATCAGGCCAGGAACAAGGGGAAGAGTGTCCTCAACGTCCCAACAAGATGGATTAGCAAAAGGATGACTCACTTTGCAGCAAACGGACGACAAAAATAGATTTCTTCAGACGTCAGCGAGAGAACAGTATATCGGTTAACTGCTTTCCTGTACAGGTCCTATGATCTTCAATCAGGCTTCTTAACAATACTTTTGGATAGTTTGACGTTGATATTTTATAAAGCTGATCACAGAGTAAGTGCGGTGAAGGCCAACTGGAATGCATGCTGTTCATAAACCAAATTAAACTTTCAACAAGATAAGAATCGCATTAGCTCGTCAAAGTCATGTAGAAATGTCAGGAAGCCTTTGGAGAGATTCGGGGAGCTCCAAAGCTGACGCACAGGTCGTAAGGATGAGCTATAGAGTTGGCAGAGCAGGACGAGGAAGCAGAGGAAGCATCCGAACTGAGCACACTGGTAAGAGGTCTAAGCCAAAACCGGATGTGCGTCAGCTTCAGCCATGATAAGAAGCGTCCGAATAGTGCGGTCACTTTGGAGGGAGGTAGGGAAAGGAGCATGAAGGAGCCTGTATCATTCAGTAAGTAAATGGACTGAAGTCAGTTGGGGAACTTTAGCTTTCTTTAGAATCAAAACTTAAAAGTCACAATCAAGGCTGTCCTTTGAGAACATGAGACGAGCTTTCCTGTGCACAGGGAGTGAGGAGCTGCTTTCAGGTCCAATCAGGAGCGGAGGTGGAGGGAGCTTCATGGTTTACTTTTGAAATCTCTCTCTCCTCATTTATCCTACTTGAAGAGTAAGAAGAAGCCGCGATTCGAACCTCAGGCCCTCTGATTGTTACAGGATAACATTAAATCGCTATTTCAACCTGGATAGACTCAAACAGACAAAGCGATTAGGAAGATTTATTGACATGTATATTAGTTTTGGCGATCAGACCCCAGTGGTAGACATCGATGTATGAAAGTCAGTGTGGATGAACAGCTTGTAGTTAGGGATGTCTTCCCCGGAGCCTGGACACTGGTGGTGGTATAGAGACCCGTGAAGCTGCAGCAGGGAGAAGCCGTGGATGGAAGAGGCGGAGATGGGGTGGAGGCGGGTCGCAGCGCTGCTGGGAAGCGAACGAACCATGATTGCTAGGGCTTAAAAGCAGGACTGATGATTGGCTGTCACAGAGGTGCGGCTCTTACACTGATGGTTGAGGTGGAGGTGTGGCCCTCTTGGAAGCGATTATTGGCCGGAGGTATGTGATGCTGAAATTAGTCTCCCAGATTGAATTAACGCCTAGGTTTCATTTATCATACTGTGGAAGCATAGACAGACTTGAATGGTAGGACTAGCGCAATGACTCGAGTCCATGTCTCCGGGTCCCGCACCGATGGTAAATAAACTTCTCCTGTGTAAGACATCCAGACTGCTGCCTGTTCTTCATCTATCCTCTCAAACACCATTGTTAATTCTCTAACACCGATCATGAGACGACCCGCTCTACCAAGTGTAATCTCTCATGTAAATATGACGTCAGTCTCTCTGCTCGCTCATATTATGTAAAACAGCTTCTCAAACCGTTTCAGTCCTGCTTCACACCTTTCTTGTCCCAGTTTCACAGTCACACTCTCTCTAATGAATCTGATGAGCCGCTCTCCGAGCTCGTCGAGAGGTCAGCCGGAGCGTGTCCGTCCGGCTGAAGGCGAGGCCAGGAGTCAAAGGACTCATTTCTCCATCCCTCGGCCCAACTGCTGCTAACTGCTCATCTGCGCGGGCGCCATTAGCGAGTGGGAACACCGCGAGCAGCGCTAAGCTAAAGTCGCGCTAATCCCAGATCTCCGAGTGTAAAAGCCTGCTTGGTCGGGATTAGCAGCAGATTAAAAGCGTGTTAGTGGAAGTTACAGAGATACGGATTACTGTAAACTTATGTAGGTGTGGTGTTTGGGGGAAAACATGTATTTGGGGCGCTGTAGCCTACATTTTGGGCTTAAATTAACCTACTTTTCTGCTTCAAATCAATGAGTTCACGACAAAAATAAAATGTGTCCTAAATGGTAGTCATCAACAGAAACAGAAACAGTGTTTGGGAAGCTGCTTGGAACTGTATGATTTGACTATAATAAAACCTTTAAACCATTATGTAACCTCATTAGCCAGTTAGCGTTACAAGCTGTGGGCCCAATTAACACTCAAAGAAATGATTAAACAAAATGTCCACAAAACTTGATCATTTCTATCTTTGGTTGTTTTTTGGCACATTCATCTTGGTGTTGTACTCATTACTTGTGTTTCTGGATACAAACTGCAGTACTCCAGTGGAGAAAAATTGATAAAGTACATAGAACTTTGAATAGATACAGCCAACATCTTATGGAACTCTTTCACCAATTAGTCCAACAAAACTTAAACAAATTCTGTATTTTCTACCAAATAACGACCCGGGGACTTGGAGAGGAGCAAAGTGGTTCAACTGCCCGCAAAAATATAATAATGGAGAATGCTAACCATAATGGAACAAGCTAAAGTCTAACTTCAAGTTCCATTATTTTGGTTCTGGGGGAAAATCTGCTGTGATAAAACATTCAGAAGGACCTGATTTTGACTGGACTTTATTTGTGCTGAATACGCTTATAGTCTGCTGCAGGGGCGCAACAGTGAGTACAGTCCTTTCAATAACATGTATGACAATGTTTCTAATTTGCTGCTGGTATAACCACATTATATTCTTTCATGAGGCCTGAAAGTGTGTTGACGATGTCATATCAGTTTAGATTGAGCTCTTCGATGCCCTTCCCTCCTGAGCGAGAGCGCTGATGGACTCAATGGAAATGTTTAACCTCCAATTAGCTGCAAATATCAATGTCATTCCTGCGCGGCGCTGCTAATCCAATTGTCCCGACACTCCGCCTAATCCAGGGAGACAGCAGAGGAGGGCCGCCTGCAGCAGCTCTCTTGGTATACGTGTACTCCGACTGTGTTTATGCGGACCACACGTTAACTTAAATGCTCAGAAAAAGCCATTTTCTTTTGTTATTAGGGCCATAAAGATCAACAACACTTGGATAAGAACTTTTTTCTCGGTTTGAAATGTTCTGGGTGGTTTAGAGCTTACATCGAGCATGGGATTTACGGCTCTTTACTGGGACCTGAGTCTTTTGGTTCCGTTCATTTCGAAGAGCCGTTGAAAAGTCTGTCTCTTTTCAATGAAAGCAGATCAGCTTGATAACTCTAAGACACGATCAATGACAGGCACACTTTTAAAATTACAATGGGACTGACATTTACGTTTGTGAATGAAATATTGCGCCACAACTAATAAAAAGAGGCTGCATCTGTCTGAGAAATCATTTTTAGTGCAAAGAGCTTTGACTTTAGAGCAGAAAGCTTTGACTCATGTGGCCTGCTCCGTTGTTGGGCTGATTCTTGGGTTCGTTCCGGGGAACTGACTGAAACAAAGGACCGGCTCTTTTCACAACTGAGATCCAGTTCGAAACCGTTCACCTTAAAGAGCCGTTCAAAGGAGCCGCTCGGTCATGAACGTCACATCACTAAAAACTAGCCTGCATCCAGAGGTTTTTACGAAAGAATGTTACACCAAACTCTTCTCACACATATCTCTATTGGTAAATGTGTGTTTCAAGCACTTCTGTCCTTTAAATTGTTCATTGATTGATTGATGTAAAGGCTAGAGTTCCAAATGTCAAAGCGGAAACTTGTTCTGTAGATTGTTCTGTAGATCTCCCATGTTCTTTGTTTCCAGACAGAAGTTGCAACGAGAAACTGACCCCAAATCACAACATTGAAAATAGTCCGTGTTGCCCGTGAAGTCTCCCCGTGTACACAGCCGTGCCTTTAATCTTCTTCTCTGTCCTCATCTCCGCACAGCCCCCTGCGGTCCCAGCCGTCGTATGAAAGGACCCCTCTCCAGTCCCAGCCTCATTACTCGTACGAGCTTTTACATTAGAACGCCCCAGTAGCTGACTTCGCCCCTCTTCCCCCTAATGCCGTACAATGGCGGCTGGCTGCTTCTTCATAACTACGCCGCGTTAACTGACCTGGAAAGTCCCAGCGCTCTTACGGTCCGGAGTCCAATAAAACCTCGGCAAAGACCTCATAACGAGCGCCAGAATGAGCACTGCTACGTCCAATGAAATTAAGACTTTGAAGCGTCAATTCCTTAGATAACGCAACTAATTGAACAGTTGATGTGTTTGAAATTGATCTTTCTACACGCAGAATACTACCACTGCTCCTTTCACTATATTGGGCCCTACAAAGGGGAGAAAAAAGGTCTGGGCTCCATAGTGCTGTGGCGTCAAACTGCACCTGCATTTGGGTCGTAAGAATAACGCCTTTTATCTACAAACCGCTTAAACTTAGTTTTCATGAAAGCACATGACAAGGCAAGACAACTTAAAAGCCAGAAAATGACAGTATGGCAGCGCACGGTCTCTGGAGTTGATGCGTTGAAACTCTGCTTTTGCAAAATGTATTACGATTTCATTAAAGGAACAGGCCGCCATTTTCTCATACTGAGATATGTTCTTGCCTAAGCTTAGACGAGTTGATACGTACCTGTCTTCTTTGTGCGTGCCCTCAGTCACGCAAAACGGCCAAAGATGTTGTTAGCATTTAGCCTCTCCCAGCATATTCCTATGGCTCCAAACGGGGTGAAGTTAGAAGCAACCAAGCTCTTCCACGGGCACAAAGACCAGACTCATCAACTCGTCTAAGCTCAGGTAAGAACATATCTCAGTATGGAAGAACGGTGGCCTGTTCCTTTAAAACTGAATATTGTGTTTATTCATTTATTTCTGTACTAGCTGAGACCCGGCCTTTGGCCGGGCCTCGCTAGTCTCCACATTTGATATTCAGAGATTGTGAGTGATTACAAAGAAATGTCCAACCCGTCACACAGTTCAGCTGTAGACCAGTGGTTCCCAACCCATTCCAAAAACTATGGCCACTACAAATGAGTAAAAGAATGAAGGCTCAAAAAAATTTCAAACAAACTGCAATTGGAGTGTTTGATGCACCCGTGCTCCTTTCGTATAAAGTAGGACAATATTTTCGCTAAACTCGGGGAACAGGATTCAAGAGACAGTGGAATAATTATGGATAAATATTAGGGGTTCAGCTGTAACGGTTTGGGTCACGGTGCAGGACCAGTGGTTTAGTGGATCATGGTAGTGTACAATAAAAAAAAAGAATGAGTAGGTTTTGAACTGAAATAGCCTAATGATCGTTTATAACCTTACAATAAAATTGGCAATGCTTTCAAAGATGCTTTAGAATAAAATGTACCTCTGGGCTCACAATACGTGAAAGCAAAATAGAAAACAAAAGGTACAGCAGCAAAGTAAAGAGAAAAAGGGAAAAAAAACAACGCAGTGCAGGCCATGCGCTCGTTAAGTTGTAGTTTCATTTTCGCTTTTACTCACACGGAGGAGAAATCAGTCGGAGCAGCGCGTTTGATTAGAGGCTCGTGTTTGAGAAGGTTTTGGGCACGCACGCGCACGCACACACATACACACACGCACACACACGCACACACGCGCGCACAGACGCGCACACACACATCGCCCTGTTTGGATGCGCGCACACGCACGGCAGTCAGATCTCGTGCACTCGCGTTTGTGTGACAGCGGGTTGTCCTCGGACAGCAGCACCGCGGTCCATATGGACCTGTGGCCAATGCCCGCGGCCGGTGGGACGGTCACGTGGGGGCCGGCCGCGGATGTCCACGCACACACTCAGTACTTTCGCCAGGCTTCCTGGTGTTCCCAAACGGTCTCCCATCCCAGTCCTAACCAGGCCCGTCCCTGCTTAGCTTCAAAGTCGGTATGGGAAATAAACATGGCGGCGCCCAGGCGACGGCCATTGAGATAGCGTTTTCTATAATAGATTTGTTTGAGCAGCATAGGCATGGACGGAGGTTCCAGGTGGTAAACATGGAGCGCTCGGGCTCAAAAGGAGTAGGTCGAAGTTTCAAGTCCCTCGCTGGCGCTTGCTAAAAATGCCGAGCTTTTATCTTCATTGATTTCACTTGTGTCTCGATGCACTTACAGTTCATAATGTATTGAATGTGGCTGTATGTGTCTTATTTGATTATTTCCGTGCCCACAGAGCAGCGGACAGAGTCGGCCCTCGGGATGAATAAAGTTGTTTGATTGATTTTGAAAGCCTCACATCAGAGTTTATAGCATTCACCTTTTATGGTTGTACAAAGTCTAATCTATCAAATATCTAGAAAGAATCTCGCGACCTCCAGCTCAGTCTCCCCACAGGGCAGCTCCGAGTGCGGAGAACATGAATCCTAACAATAGTGTCGCTCCTTCAGAAGGTTGTTGGGCACATCACAAGTGGAAGACATTGTTCATTTATTCACAAATAAAGTCAAGTTTAAAGTCATAAAACATGACACACCAACCATGCATCAAAAGCTTGAATGTTGCATAAATCGTGGAGGAGAAACGGGCAAAGACCCAAACAGCGCGGTCCCGCGGGTCGAGAACCACTGCGGTACAGCCCAGTGGTTGGAAGTGCAGGGCTAAGCAGTAATGGCCATCCCAGTTCGGTGCATGGAAAGCGGGGTGATTCGGGAGGGGGATCGGGGAGTAGGGGGGGGTGGTCCGTGGAGGCCTGGCTGTCTGCGTATGACCGATGATACTGGTGCTCCGAGCTCGTCCCAAACGCGCTTCAGCAGTTCGGGCCCGGCTCTGTGTGCTCAGCTGTTAAAACTTCAGCACACTTTACAAGCACATTTAGCTTTCACTACAGCCCAGGGAGGGAGCGAGTGCCGGGGAAATAACGCTCTCGACGTGCAGGGAGGATCAACCCGTGAGTCCGCCTGCAATTGCATCGCATTTTTTCAAAGAAGTGCTGGTGTTATGGTTGGATCATCGAAATCAAAGACATGCCGTCAGCCCTGAGCCTGTTCCTACAAATGCCAATCCCAGACCTGCTAGAAATGAACGTTCCCAGTCCCTATAATAAAGTACGGCGAGGTGTGACGTGTCCGTTTCAAGGCATTTCTATCATTTCTATGGTTTATGCATCATTGACAGAATTCAATGTCATTAGCATTTAACTGGATTCAAAACTGGTAAACTTCTTGGAAAAGTATGGCATCGCTCTACAATTTTTTCTGTAAAGTGTAATGAAAATAACTGAATTATGGTCATTATGTTCAGCCGCAGTTCCCGATTCTCTGTCCTCTGTTCACTGAAATGTTTGCAGATCTTAAGAAATTATATATGCATTGTTTTTTTTCCTGCGTTTGTGGCATTGAAACATCATTAAAATGGTTTTAAATAGCACTGAGTTTGACTTGCTTCCATCACTATAAACCCTGTGAACATTGGATGTGCCTGAAAACTGAAAATGATTGCAGCATTTAGCTCATATAACTTTTTTATGTTAATTCTTACCTAAAGTTAAATCTCTAAAGGTCTGTGCATTCATGACTGATTTCTAACTAGGCTTGGACCTCACCACAATGTGGCCGATGGTTAACAACAGCTGAAAACATCTGGATCGTCCGTTTAATGGCTAAATGCTAACGGCTGTAGAAAAAATACATTGAGCAGGCGAACAAACACCGTATCTTGACTGAGTAATAACTAGTTAAAAGCGGCTCATCAGAGTTGATCTCCATGGTAACGCAGGACAGTCAGTGCCGTACAACAGACAGCTTTTCAGGGGCAGGAACTGATCAAAATCGATCTCCAAAAGCTCATGGAGAGTTTCAAGCATTTCCACAGTATCTCTCCGTTGTCAGAAGACTTTTTGTGTTATTTTGTGTCCGGCAGGCTCTAGGGCCACCAGTCCCTTATCAACTGAGCTTTACCCAAATCTAAAAGCTAAAAAGAAAAGCATCAAAATAGCGAGAAAAAGAGGATGAAAAGTCAACAAAAACATGAGAAAAACACGGACAAATAAAACGACAAAAACGTGTGGAAAAAACAACAAAAATATGACAAAAATGTGGCGACGTGACGAAAAGTTTCCATCACTTTTGTAGGTCTTAACTTTCAAATAAGGCGTTACATTGTTGCTCTCCAGTCGAGAAGCTTTTAGATTTGGGTAAAACACAGTATAAAAAAAACATGAATCTAAAAGGAATTCCGTGGAGTATGGTGTGCCACAAGGTTCAATTTTGGGACCATTATTATTTATTATTTATATTAATGATTTTGCTTCTGTTTCTACGACCGCCTTTCCCGTTCTTTTTGCTGATGATGCCAATCAAAAAAATAATAATAAAAAGCCGAACTGGGGAAAATGCACTCGTTATTGTTTGGGGCGGGTGGCAAAAGATTAAAATATGTATTCGTGGAAGTCACAATTACGCTAATTTGGGCCAGGCTGGTCAGAGTCCAGGGCTGTTTTTCAGTCCCATGTCCGCCCCTGGTGTCCGGCCTGTAATCACGGTTGCTCATCATTCGCTAGCATTTCAGGCAAATAACTTAGTAGTAAAGCTGTTCATAAGCTTTAAAATGTGGCAGTGTTGTGTGCAGTATGTCCTGTGGTTGTTGTAATTCCCTTTGCTTCTCTCTGACAGTAAAAAAGTGAGAAATGAAAGACCAATGAGCAGTTACAGCTTTGTGACTTCAGTTCAGGTTTGATGATTAACATTTGAAACATCATCCAATATGTTTTATGTCACATGACTCATAAAAGGACAATATTGCTGACTGAATTACAGCCTACATAGACAGTAACTGATACCTGTAACTCATGCCAGTACTTTTCAAACGCTTCAAACCAAATCCCAACTGAACCAGGCCTAGAAGTGGCTAACATGAACCTAAACTTGAATTGATAAAAGCTAGTCTGAACCAAGATGGCACCAAACTTTGAAACAGGTTGAGAATCACCGACTTGCGCAATGTTTGTGGAATCTAGTTGGAAAAAGTCGCAGCTAACATGGACACGATTAAGTTCTGGCATTTTCAACACCACTGTAGCCAACTGTAGTTATGGCGGTGGGAACAGTAGTTAAACTTTGTATTGAGGCCAAATGTAGAATGAGAAAAGAAGTATCATCAAGCGCGCAACACATGAGTAGATATTAAATAGTCATAACTGTTCCCACTGATTCAAACATGAGATTCCGAGCTCAAGTCTCTGCAGTCAGGCGTGGACTTAACTCCTGCACTCACGGCTTTACGACACAGACACTGCCACTCACTCCTGCTCTGTCATTGACACCGCTCTTATTACACCGTGGGCTTCTTGAAAATCTGTTTGAACTCCCAGCAACGCGAGCAATCATCCACGGGGGCAAAGACACACAACTCAAGAACAGCTTCCCCAGCGGTGCAAAGTCACAAAGTTCTAAAGCGCAGCGCCTTACCTGAGCACGTCTGCAGAACCGCCGCCAGCACCACTATCCCGATAGAAGTTGGAGACATCGTTTGCCCCTTTGAAAATCCCTTTATAATCCAAATTAGTCTTGCGTAAAGTTACATTCCTTCATGACAAAAATGCAGAGCAAGTAAATAGCCACATGCGAAGTTGCCTGGTTCGCTGTCGCTCCAAAGATACACCCGGCGCAGTCCGCTTCGTAATGCGCAATTTAGTGCTCCGGGTAAAGCATCGCGAGGGAGAAACGCTGAAGTTTCAGATGCCCAAGTGGCGCACGGGGAGACTCGAAGCATGTGCTGAGGAAGAATGTGGGAAAGGAGTCGCGTATTAGAATGCAAAGTAACGTGAATGGGTTCCAGTGGTGGGGAAAAAAGCGCTTCTCTGTCCGTCCCAGCGCAGCGAGCTCCCCGTAAAACCGCGCACTTCCTCCGCGCGGCGCAGGAAAACGGTCACAAAACGATAAATCCACCTCAAAGAAGTAAAAAAAAAATCAAAATAATAAAAAAAACAAAAAAACAAGTCGTCCCCAAATGGGAAAATCCACAGGGTTTACGCCATCAAGTCCACTCGGAGATGGAAAACTTTTACGCGCAGTGTCCACCGCTCGCTCCTCATCCAAAACGCGAATAAAAGCTCCAGCGGTGGACGACTTCCCCGTCACTTTGTGCGCGCTGGTCTCCACGGGGCTGCGGCGTCTCGGTGGCAGAGAGGAGCGCGGGGGATGAGCGTGTAGCCTGTCCCGGGCTGCGGTGCTTTCATTGAAGGGAGAAGGAACAGCGCGGCCCCCTTCGTCTCTCGCTCCGAGTCGTCCGTGGAGCGGGCTGGTTCCCACAGCGCTCGCACACCGCACACGCGCACACACACAGCGCTCTGGAGTTAACCTCTTCCCACCCGCCTCTCTCACTCACTCACTCACCCACTGACTGGGGCTGGGAACAGCACGCACGCGCCCTCGTGAACGCGGCAGAGGGAGAGTGGAGTGCGTAAAGGTGTTCTACAGTTCTGTGCTCCATGCTTTTTTTGTGCCATAAACGCTTGTCCTCACTGGAAGCAAACAAACAGGCATATGCTCGCCTTTGGTTAAATATGTGCTGGCTCTCAATCGTCCAGGAGTTATTTATCCTAGTTAAATAGTTCAGCGTTTTTTCCATACTGTGATATGTTCTTACCTGAGCTTAGACGAGTTGATACGTACGGGAAGAGTGTGGGAGCTTCCAACTTTGGTCTTTTTGCGTGACTGAGCGCACGCACAAAGACCAGACAGGTACGCATCAACTCATCTAAGCTCAGGTAAGAACAAATCACAGTATGGTAAAGCGGTGAACTCTTCCTTTTAGGCTCGTCTCGTCCGCCACTTTGAAAACCTCTGCCTTTATGTTCACTCCAACGTTGCTCATTTTCTCCTCGCTCATCCACCCTGCCAGTCTGCACTTTCACAAGCTCTTCTGTCAGAGCCAACACCAAACAAAATATGAAGCTTTACCCAAATCTAAAAGCTAAAAAGAAAAGCATCAAAATAGCGATGAAAAGTCAACAAAAACATGACAAAAACACAGACATAAAAAACGACAAAAACGTGTGGAAAAAACTACAAAAATATGACAAAAATGTGGCGACGTGACGAAAAGTTTCCATCACTTTTGTAGGTCTTAGCTTTCAAATGAGGCGTTACATTGTTGATCTCCAGTCGAGAAGCTTTTAGATTTGGGTAAAGCCCAGTATTAAAAAAAACATGAATGTAAAAGGAATTCCGTGGAGTATGGTGTACCACAAGGTTCAGTTTTGGGACCATTATTATTTATTATTTATATTAATGATTTTGCTTCTGTTTCTACGACCACCTTTCCCGTTCTTTTTGCTGATGATACCGATCAAAAAAAAAAAGAGTCCAGGGCTGTTTTTCAGTCCCAGTCCGCCCATGCTTCGATGTGTGACGTTTAGTTACTTTTGTGTCTTCATGTTTAGTCTACAGCCAGGTGTGATGTAAAAGTGCAGCCTTACTTGACTGAGCTTGGCAGAGGTTCTTCTTTGTGGTCCATAATGTGCTTCTAAACTTGTACATAGGCTCTGACAACCCAAGAATGATGCACAAGCGTACAATAATCAACTGGCTCTTCTAATGTTTGACCTCCCAAGCCCCACCAGGCCTATAGATCAAGATTGATCAAATCAGGGCTAAACTGGACCGAAACCTGACAAAATTATGCGCACTCCATGTCTAAACCAAACACATTTAAATTAATTTCTAAAAACATAATGAAATGTGTAGAATCATTTTGCATTTCTATCTTCTCTCAATTGTCAATGCTCCTGAACCTGCTCTCATTCACAGACAAAGGAAATAAACAATAAAAATAACCTTTTTTTCAGCTTAACATTCAAGCAAATATACAAAGTATCCAAATGACTCAAGTATTGCGGCGGCGTTCATACAAGTCTTATCACGCCTCCCTCTCTTCTTCTACAAAGACGGCTTTCGTTTTCTGTCAAGCCTAAAATATTAATGATTTTTTTTTTTCCCCCCACTCTCATAAAAAGAATCAGAAGTTAAACCCAACATGAAAAGGAGAACTGGAGAATTTCATATGCGCTCTGCTCCTTTGTGGACAGCCTCACAGTGAGAGAGGAGAGGGGAGCATTCGTGACCACACAGCGCCCTCCAGTGGCCGAGCCCGCTACAGCAGCCTGGAGCACAAAGAGAGACCCCCAGACCAGACAACCACCACGGGACACACCCACAGAGATGTGATATAGCAGCCGCTTTAAAATGCGCCTTTGATTGACATTGCACTTTTGAAAAATGTACGATCCTGGACTAAAAGCTCTGATTATATAGTCCCTAATGAACGAAATGCACTTCTATTTTTGTACAGTTAATGTTAATCCATAACAAAATCCTGGAGGTAAGCCTCAAACAAATTTCCCTACAATAAAGCCTACAGATATAAATGCAAATAATCATTGTCCTACATCATTTTAGTGCATGTTATTCTCAAATGTGTCTCATTAACATAATTAAGAAAATGGAAAATACATATTCTCACAAAAAAAGAAACACACTTCTTTCATATATTGTCTGCTGTTGGCTTTACAAGCTCTGAAGGTGTAGAAATTATATCATTTGTTTAAAAAAAAGTGATGACATCTCAACACTGATATTTCATGTTTTACAGCAAAAAACAATGTCCAGTTGCTAATAAATAACTGCTGGTATATATATATTTGTTTTACTTTTTTTGTAGCTCACTGTAAATTGCAGATAGTGAGGAAATGCGCACTCAAAACATGGATGAGAATAAAAATCTGAAAGGAATATTAACTCAAATTTAATTAAGGAAGCAAAATGATATATATATATAAAATCGATGCAAAAATATGAATGCAAAATATCAAAAGAAGAAAAGCAAAATGCAAAGAAACCATGTGAAAAACTGACACAACAGTTCTTCTGAAACATTGCAGACCAGAAAGACCAAATCCAGGAGCAGTTTGATTATGAAACAGTCCGAAATCAGGAATTTACATCGACCAAGAGTTCTAAAACGTTCTAAAAAGATTAGCACCAGATAAAACCTTTTAAAACCTTTTACCTTTTACTTTTGGAGCTTTTGTAGAAATGCGGCGGAGTAGAAAGTATTGTTTAAAGTGCATACCCTCAAAAATGCTTCTCATGTACTGTACTCAAGTAAAATGCCTTTGTTACTGGCCACCTCTGCCACAGTGGAAGCAATGTCAAACCAAGATGACGTTTAATAAATGTGCCCACATATGACAGATCAAATACCTGTGAAAATACTTCAAATGACTCAAATGTGAGGTGTACAAAATACAACCTTTTGAACTTGTGCCTTTTATGGCAAAATGAACATGAAATAGCATTCTCTTGAACATAACATCCATCGTTTTGAGGTCCCTGTACCCTAGGTTGGGAAACACTGGCATAAACCGCCGTATACGGAAATATATTGAACCGTCGGAGACCACAAATGTAACATAAAAAGTCCAAGCACCACCAGTGTCATTCATAACATACTTTGAGCACTGCTGCAACAAGATTGTGTCTCTCCAGTTTCCAGTGTAGACAAAAGTACTTAAACTGTCATTCGTACTGGGTAGTTGAAGGGTTTAGCGCACATTTTGCCTCTCACCTAAAACGGGCTTTATTTAATATTTGTATTACAGTCTCAGCAAAATGGGAAAAAAGCAAGTTTGCCAATGTCTGACATGCCCCATTCACAAAGTTAACAACTTGAATTGATATAACACTTTCATTACAGCGTGCCAAGGCAGTCCAAGGACTCATATCTCAGCGAAACATAAATTCCCCTTTGGAGATTAAAATGACTTTCCAAGGACTTTTGTGGGTCTACTTACTGTGCCAGTGCAGCTCACACTTCTTAGCTTTCCCGTGAGAGTGCCTGAGCAGCGGGTAACTCTGCCCGTCTCCGAAGTCGCTCTGAATCCGCTTGCAAAACTCCGGCGTCCAGCTTTTCCTCTGCGTTTTGTGCTCCTTCGAGGCGACCTGCACGGCCCACACCAGCAAAAGCAGCGTCCACTTCATTCTCCAAATCATCCGAAACGCATCAAGTTCTTCAAAAACAAAAAAAAGAAATGCCTCACTCCATCTTTCACCCATCCATTAGGTGAACTTAACACCAGCTACTGCGAGCACACATGCCCTCGAGAATCCGCCACTTTGCCAAATCCGTTGAAGTTTTGGCAACGCATGTTAAGCTACATACTACACTACCCCTGAAAAGTATGGGATTTTAACGAGGGGTGGCTCTATACAAACCGAAAAAAAAAAGGTCCTTTCAATAGCCACACTGTCTCTCATCTTTTCCCCTCTTTTTCCCCCCAAAAAACGCCAATGTTAATATTCACATGGAGGTTCCTTGCGAGGTTGCTTTGGGAAAGGGATCCAGGGACGCCACGCTGGGTTGCATTGAGACGTGGCTGGATAGGGCCTCTCCGGCATAAAGGTGCAGTGGTGAGACGCGAGGGGGGGGACGCGACAGGGGGGTCCACTTACCCCAAAACTATTTCAAGTCTTTGAAAAGTGCCAGAACACTGGAACACCAAACAGGACGGAGAGAAACAAAAAGGAACAGTGCTGAAAAGATGTTCCCCGGTGAGTGGAGAGGAGAGAGAGAGATTCTATCAAGAAGGACTTTGGAGAATATAAAACCAGACTGGTAAATATTATGAAAACGACAGCAATATTGATGGAGGAAAAACATTTGCTATTGTCAATTTTCAACCAACTATAGGTATATTTTAGATGATGGAAAATGTATAAACAGTCACGTTGTTAGTATCCACTATCAACAGAACTGACAAAAGCAATACTCAGGAAACTTTAAAAAAGAGTATTAAGCTATGATCACTGTCCTACCAAATGCTGTATTGATCTAAAACAATGTACAGAACTTCTCATTTCTGTCACGGAATATTCAGACTAGTCTAAAGTAGGGCTCCCCTGATACCACTTTTTCCAAAAATGAAGCCTAGGCGTTAATTCAACCTGGGAGACGATTTTCAGCATCACATACCTCCAGCCAATGATCGCTTCCGTGAGGGCCACACCTCCACCTCAGCCATCAGCGTAAGAGCCACACCTCCATAGCAGCCAATCATCGCCCTCGGTCCCGCTTTTAAGCCCCAGCAATCATGGTTCGTTCGCTTCCCAGCTGTGCTGCGACCCACCTCCACCCCATCTCTGCCTCTTCCATCCGCGGCTTCTACTGCTGCAGCTTCACGGGTCTACCACACCACCACCAGTGTCCAGGCTCCGGGGGAAGGCATCCCTAACTACAAGCTGTTTATCCATCCTGACTTTCATACATCAATGTCTACCACCGGGGTCTGATCGCCAAAACTAATATACATGTCAATTAATCTTCCTAATCACTGCTTTAGTCCGTTTGAGTCTATCCAGGTTGAATTGATACTACTCTAATACTTTGATTTAAGAACTTGCTGACACCGAACACCGATCCAAGTACAAGGCATTTTCTTTCACATACTTTTTGAAGTGAATAGACGGTTTATAGACTGACTTTTTCACAGCAGATTAGTTAGCATTTAGTTAATTTACTTATTTACATTACCTTGAGTACAGTAGGCGACAGATGCCATTTTATTTTTCATTCAATATTATCTTTATTTTTTGTTGCACTGTCCATAAACAGAACAGCTCATGTCCAAAAGCTCTTCAATGCCTGTGCTTCATTCATTTATCTATTTTTCTTTAACAATAGTATTGAGATGTTACTTATTACTGCAGGTAAATGGTCTCTTTTCTCCTTTACTTCAGCTCTGTGTGGATTTTCTCGTGTGTTATAAGTAACTTATCCAATAGCTGCAGCTCATTTTGGCTCAATATAGACATGTTGTATCTCTTTAATTTGGATTTTCTGAGGACTTTATAGTCGTTGGGTTAGTTTTTCCGATGAATAAGCCCCTGGGTGTAAGAATCGCCAGAACTGCTAGCCGTGAGTTAGCAACAGTAGCCTGTATGTGGTAAACACTGCAGACTCAACGCTGCAGCACGAACAACATTAAGCTCTGGTTAAATCCAGCACAGACTCTGATTTAGGGAGTGCCGTCTGTAATAAAGTCAGCTCTATGTGGAATATTGTATTTACACTAAACAATTCTCCAGTTTGTTGCTATTTTCTCTCCTCAGTGGAGCGGTACAGCGCCCTGTAGGTGTGCTGGCCACACATCAAGGTGTATCGGTTAATGGTATCGTTATGGGTGCATCTCTAGTCTAAAGAGTGGGCTTCTGCGTGTTGCTCAGTGGTCCGTACACACATAATGATGGCAGCGGCATCACTTCAATAATCTTATTAGGCATTAAGTCTGGTCCCAGAGAGTACGGGGCACTAACCTGCCTCTCAAAGGCAAAGTGTAACGTCTGCGGTAACATTCCATTTGAGAAAAATGTCACTGATTTAACCTTTTATCCCAAACTCAACTTAAAGTGCTACTACTAAGTGCTACAACTACTTAAAGTGTTTTAAATGGGTTGGTCTAAAAAACACATTTTGAGAACTATTTCATTGGGAAAATTATAAAGTGTTTTAGATGATATACTGATAAAGATAAGGAGAAAGTTTCATATTGCGTCCCTTCTCAGCTTAAAGGAATAGGCCACCGTTTTTATATACTAAGATATGTTCTTACCTCACTTTAGTCGAGTTAATATATCCCCGTCTGGTCATTGTCCGCGCGCTCTGTCACGCAAACGGAGCACATACGCAGCCTCTCCCATATGTGACATAGCTCCGAAAAAGCTCACGATAGAAGCTACCAAGCTCTTCCACGTGTTCCCTATTTAAATAAAGTTACGTGAAGTGTTTTCATGCGAAGTATATTTACACAGAAATGTAACGTGTCGATTTTATAAGCAAATAAAAAGGGGGACTATATTGTGAGGCGTAATGATACGAGGAGCACAGCGTCCGCGCAGTAACTCCTAAAGACTTCCCCCGCTCACTTCCGTCAATAACCTTTAGGAGTTACTGCGCGGACGTTTTACTCCTCGTATCATTACGCCTCACAATATAGTCCCCCTTTTTATTTGCTTATAAAATCGACACGTTACATTTCTGTGTAAATATACTTCGCATGAAAACACTTCACGTAACTTTATTTAAATAGGGAACACGTGGAAGAGCTTGGTAGCTTCTATCGTGAGCTTTTTCGGAGCTATGTCACATATGGGAGAGGCTGCGTATGTGCTCCGTTTGCGTGACAGAGCGCGCGGACAATGACCAGACGGGGATATATTAACTCGACTAAAGTGAGGTAAGAACATATCTTAGTATATAAAAACGGTGGCCTATTCCTTTAAGACCAATGAAGCTTTCAGTAACTGTGTCTGTTGATCTTGCACTTTTCCCTTGTAAGGCAGTAATGCTGCATGTTTCTTGGTCATTTTAGTCCGTGCAAACACATTTTGATGCATTTTAGTTTGCTCGTTGCAGTTCTGGTACCATCGTCACAGCAAAGCAGGCAGAATTGGATTTGTCTGGTCCCGTCATTTACCACTGCTCCCAGAGTCCCGTTTAAAAGGTCAAACATAGGCAAGTTCTCAATCAGAGTCTGAAGGAGTAGGACTCAGACCAAACATTGCTTCATGACGGGCTCGTGGAGAGAATGTGAGAGTGGTGGATGTTTGATGAAGCAAAAACCTGACTCATTTTGTGACAACGGGTACTGCATAACTCTAACAAAATAATACATGAACAATCAGTTATCTAAAAACTGTGTGGTCAAGTTTTTACAAATCCGAAAGAAGATTGATTTTGTGGACCTTTATTACACTAAACGGTCCGGTCCTGTGCGTGTGGGGCCATTCCTTCTCCTCTCCATTGTCTCTTCTCCAAACCTGCACTTCAATATTCTCTACTTGGCACTGGACAGCTCCAACAGTCCCAGGTGTTTCTGAAAGATAAATGCCTCCAGCACAATGTACCGAGACTGTGTAAGGCCCCGATTGTTTTTCGCGTTCCCAACCCAAGTGAAGAGCTCCAGGGCGCATTGTCCAGCCCGGGGGTTTGGAAAATTGTTACAGATGCACAAAAAACGCAAGATAAAGGAAAGAACAAATGTGTTGAAATACTTAAAGAAGTCTCTCTCTCTCAGCCCATATGGTAATGTATTTATTAGACAAAGCCAACGTTTATTCAACCTTTCGAAAACAGGTGGATTTCTCTGTTTTCTACGACGTCCTGACAGTCGGAGCTGTTTTGTGACTGACAGACGAGTGGGGCATGTTTCCAAGAGAAATGTTATACAATAGGGACATTGTCTACATGCATAGGGGAAAGCACATTTATTTTTGAGTTTCTACAGTTTTATTGCGGTGAGACAAAGCGTCAACACAAGGATGTAGTTAGTTCAATTGCGTTTTTCAATGACAGCGATGTTTTAAGAAATAAGGGGAAAAGTTGGATCCCGGCCGGACGGGGCCTTTCTAAGTGGAGTTTGCATGTTCTCCCCGTGTCAGTGATGGTTTCCCCCGGGTGCTCTGGTTTCCCCTGGGTGCTCTGGTTTCCCCTTGGGTGCTCTGGTTTCCACTGCTATCATTTATGTTTGTCTCAATGCAAGTGGTTCTCAACTGCTATGACACCGGGACCTACAATCACTCAGCCACAACCCAAATATGACTTTGACTTGTAAAATGTAATGTAAAATGACCAGTTGAGAATCTCTGTCTTGATGGATTCTCTCCATGTTTCCCCCGTGTTACACAGAGAGAGGAGGATGTTGCTTAGTTTGTGGTTGAGCTAGTCCTGACTCTGGTCTGCTTGTTCGTGTCTCCCACCATCACCTTTTACGCACGGATTGGCAAACCTCAGGAGGCGGTTGTTAGTAGAGGTTGGTCAAGGTGTTATTTGCTGCTGTTGCTACAGTATGCTCAAGATGGGACGAGGAGTAGGGAAATATTATTATTTTATATTATTTCAGCACTGTAAAACCTTTGAGATGCCCGGATAATGTTCTTGCAACCCGCGGTTCACAGTGGAGTCAGAATCGTTTCGAAAACAGGGGCTGATCAGAGCAGACTGAGGACTGGGGCCCCACCTGAGGGCTGAGTAACTGAGGATCTGCAGACCTGTTCTGGGCCAGGTCAATATGCATAGGGCGGGATTAGAGGTGACCGGTTGTGGTTGTAACATGGGGAGAGTAACACCACCAATTCCACCACTAAGGGATAAGACAGGAGTCAAATGGGCATATCAGATTCTATAGAGAAAAATTAGATTTTGAGGTAAGAAAGTAACTTTTTTGACCAAGACTATATTTTGTTTAGTGCTGAGACTATTGCACATAAAACCATATGACTTACATTAGATTACATTGTAGTTCCTCAGGCAAAATGTGATGCACCTTTCCCCTGATAATTTCAAACCATTATGCTAACACAGCTAGCGAAACAATGCCTAGGCAGTGGGAAAGACAGACTGACCGAGGTGCCTTCAAATGTTTTTAAAAAGCATCTGTTGAGGCCAGAAATAAGGGCAAGTCTGTCAGATCAGTTGCAAAGGCACATGGGATCTGCCATATAACACTGAGCGTACTGCAAAACACAGCACAAGCTGAGAGAGAAGTGTAGGTTATTGGAACGTCAACAAATCCTCAAGTTTTCTCTGAGAGGCAAGAGGAAGTGTTGACTATTTGACTCAGGCGGCAGACCTGCATTATGGACTGACTCCACGTGAGGTAAGCATATGACAGGTTAGAGAGAGAGAGGGACATTTCACATGGCATGGCCTCTTTTTTTTCAAACAACTTACCCCAGCATGTGTTACAACCAACCCGGTAGTGGGGTAGGTTGTAACAAAGGAACACCATGTATTTGACATCAACTCACGAGGTCTGTGATATTCTTGCAGAAGTTTGAATTGGTGCCATGTGGACACTTTGTATGAAAATTTGACAACTCTAGCTTCAATAGTCTGTGAGTTACAGTGTGTGTGTGTGTGTGTGTGTGTTTACACCATACCCGGTCTCCCCTATATAAAACTGTATAGAGCTGAAATTCCCAAACTGTGGACCAAGCCCAAAACATGCAGTTGACAAATATTTTCGAAGTTGGTTTGGCTGATTTAAAGATTTGTCGGTTACTGTACTTTTCTTAAGCGGGTTATAAAAGAGGTCAGCTGATGCATACTGACCCCTGAGATGTAACCACATAACACATGTAAAAACAAAACTAAAAACAAGTGCAGTGAGGGATCAGTAAATGCTCTGTTTTTAATGAGTCACAACATTGTGATATGGCTCAAAGTTTTAAATGGACAGTCTGTGCTTTGGCGGAGTTTGGGGTCTTAGAGTTGACCTGACAGTCTGGTAGCGGGCTGGACTGAGGACTTTGGAGTTCAGAGACGTGAGGAGGAGGAGGAGTGAGGACACACAGATGGACTCGGATGGTGATGGAAAGCTGATGCGGCCGGGGTAAATAGATCCCTGCGGTGCTACTACAGTCATAGATCACACTGATGGGTGGCTTTGAGGGAATACAGTCCCGGGCGCACATCCATAAAGAGAGGAGCAGACAGCGGCTATAGAAACGTCTCACCAGTGGGAGTGGGGAGACTTATTACACAAGTTTCAAAGAGATCTATAAGGCAAGACGGGGTTTATGTGAAAAAGTCTTTTATAAGGATGGGGTCTCAAAGTTTAAAGGTCCTGATTCAGGATTTTATGAAACACTGCACCGTAGCGTTGGTATGTTTCATAACCTGAAATAAATGTAATACAAATAAATCCAAAATAATTTCTGATGGCAAGACGCATGGAATCTCTTGCTGCTGAGTGACAACAGTAAATGTATCAATACATTAGTGTAGTGAAGTGAAGGCAATCTGAGCTCTGAAATGGTCAGGATGACTGCTGTTTAGACTTAAAAAACACAGAAGTACCACCTCATGACATCAGCAGGTGGAAGGCTGGCAGCAAAAGGAAAAAAACTCCCTTAAATTAGTGGTTCAAAACCTTTTTTCCATGATGTTTGATTAAGCTCTCAGTCGTGCAGGAGTTGTCCTAAACCGAGAACTCCCACACATGAATCCAATTCTAAATCTTTCTGGTCAAGTCTGATCAACCGAACGTTTGATGACATCTGACAGGAAAGACAAACCCAGGCAATCTTAGACTTCATTTGAAGGGGCTAGAATATTCAAAACATTTCCTTCTACACGAGGTCAACAACTGAATGGCTCCAAACCAACTGATGATAACTGAAATGAACCTTTCAAATGTCTCTACCCACTAGGGCTGTCACGGTATGAAAATTTTACCTCACGGTTATTGTGACCAAAATTATCACGGTTTTCGGTATTACCGCGGTATTTTTATTAAATGTGTTAATATGTTCAGAAAGCATTGATAGTCCTACACAAACTGAAATAGTTTCAAAAAAGTTTAACAGTGCTTGTTACATAAAAAAAGGAACTATGACGATGTGTTGTTGATCGTTTCGAGGGTATTACATGAACTATTTATAGCGTCAGAAACGAAGATAAACCGTCTATATCAGGAAAACTGTTGTTGTCCTTCCAGTGAGCTTTTGCTTTGCAGATTTGGGAAAATACCATCATTATTAAATTCATAAAACTGCGGCGAGAGTGAATCTATTGCGATCTGCCACCGGGAGCCCCGTAACGCATTGTGCCATCGTGCGGAGGTATCCGGACACGGCTTATGTACTGGCGGTGGCGCTGCAGCCGCACTATGAGGCGACTCGTTACATTCTCCCTCAACCCAAAGTCCCACATCAGCATTTCAGCTAAAACCCCAACCTTAACTTACTTGCTATAGAGCTGTGACGGTCACGCAGGTGAGTCAAGAGGTCCGAAGTATTGCTGCATTTGGAGACACTTTTTCCTGCACGCTCCGCAAACTGAACCCTGAAGGCTGACAGATCCTGCGCGCTGTCGTGTCGGACATGATTCCAGCTTCGAGAAAGTTTTGTTTGGGTTGCAAACAACAAAGTGCGCATTCGCGGAAACTGCAGCAGATGAGACGGTGGCTGGTGAGGCTCACCGTGCCTACACCGCGGGTGCGGTTATTCACCGAGATAATAATAAAAACACAAAACAAGAAGATAATTTTCACCGTCAAAATGTTTACCGGGGTTTACCGCTACACCGGTTACCGTGACATCCCTACTACCCACTGCTGTACATACTGATATGTACGACTCTACTTATCAACTACGGCTGAAACAACTTATAAATTGATCAACAACTAAACGATTTTTAAAATAGTTGACAGCTGTTTGTTTATTGATGAATGGTTTTCTGGTTTACACAGGCTCAAAAATGGCAAAAGTGACATAAAAAAGTAATATGTTTCATGAAAATCTCATTTGTAGTTAAAGTGAGGGTCTGTAGAGTGTTTTGTTCATTGTAAATTATTCAAAAAAGGACAATATTTCCAATCAGAAAGCAGAATGAGTTCCACTCTTATTGTTGCCAGATCCTACAGTTTAAACTAGTTTGAAAATAAACTTCCTCAATCCCTGATATTAAAGCTCAGCGGCTGAACTCTGGAGATTCGTAGCTTTCACATGTGCACAGCTTTGAGCAAACCAAGTTCAGCCCCTCATTCACTTTAACTATACTCCAACAACACGCCGCTTTAGCTTTATGTGGGAAAAGCCTTTCACAGCCACAGCTTTAATCCATTTATCGATATAATAATCTACAGATTCATTGATTACCAAAATAATCATTATCTACAGCCCCATAATTATCAACCCCCATTTTTCTCTCCCCAAAAAAGAAACTGTAACTGTTTGTAGTTCTCTAACATTTTTCTTTCAATTACATATCCAAAGTGGACAAAAGGGCACAGCCAAACAATACAAAAATGTCATCTGGATTTGGTCCATAGAAAACGCGTTGACCCGATGCGATGAACCGCAGTGAAGTGGACAGCTCGAAAGTGTATGCTGTCAGACGCTGTCCAGAGTGGGCAGATGTGCGCGGGGTCAGGAGTGATGGGAAACAGCGTGTGACAGAACGAAAACAATAAACAAATCTCTTCTTGGTTCAGTGGGGCGTCCGCGCCAAGCTTTCAGGCAGGAAAGTGCTTTACGCTGCTGGCTTTTGTCATGGCTAAGCTGCGATTCATGGCCAAATCAGATCTTTGGAATGGCTTTTCAGCAAAAATGGCTATATATATATATATATATATATATATATATATATATATATATATAATATATAATGATCTCTATCGCATTTTTTACACATGTAACTTAACAAACACAACAGCCGAAGATATGATAATGTTCATACGGACTGAAAATGCACCGCTATGTTATTCAATGATAATCAGGGGCGTGGGGCACTTCTGGCTATTGCTGTATTCCAGGCCAGTGGTAATAGGAATATAGCAGTTCACACTGTAGAGTGTTAAGTGAATAAGTAAGTAAGTTTAACTTTAAGTGTTCAGGTGTCAGTCCTGAGCCGCGCTGACACTGTGTGTCCACCTGACCCGCATGACCTTGGAGGTCGGGGAAACCGTAGCACTTGGAGGAAACCTGGCTGCCCTCAGTCTCCTCTGATCCTCTGAAACAGTGTGTATGTCCCTGTTACAGAGCGTGGTGTCCTGCACTGATCAGCTCCACCTCCTCCTTCCTCTTCCTCCTGCGCAGCTCCCTCCGCCCCACAACAGTCTTTCACCATCTTCTCGTTTGTCCCTTTTTGTTGTCCCTGTTGTGACGTCCCTCTGTGCTGCAGGTGTGGGGGCTCTTAGAGCCTCTTCAGTGACTCAGAAGAACAAATGTGTAGGTCTCAAATGGGTTCCAGCTAGATAACCATGTAGGCCATGTAGATATCATTTAGAACATGCTACATTACAAAATCTAGAAGGTCGTGATCAATATCAGATTGACCTCGCTGGTGCAGTGGCAAAGTTAAAGTTTCACCAGTTAAATACACTGCTCTGCTGTTGTTGTAGTCCATTACAGACCAGTGTCTAAAGATGGAGCACTCTGAGTATCTTCTAGTCTGTATTCCGAGGCTATTTTCCTGTAGTTGTTCAGCAGACACTTTCCAGTTACCAGTTGTTGCATATTAAAAGCTTAGAGTTACATACGAGGAGAGCTCAGGCAACCATCATTTGCAAAATTCAGTAAAGCCTTGCATCCCATTATTATTGGTCTTTAGAAAATGTAATTTCCTTCAAAGTGCAGCAGAAAGGCCACTTCAAAAACACGCTGCTTGTGAAGTGGCAGTTCTTCCTCCTTCGTCACAGTGAAAGTAGCACAAAATCTAGTGCTACATTACTAGATTTTGATGAGATTCTTTTTTCAAAAGAACTGTGATTTTCCAATAGTTCAATCTAAACAATGACATTGTATGGTTCTTCCTGCTCTTTTACATCCCATATTGACCTAGCATTAAAACTTCACTTTAGCAAAGTTTTTCTCTTTGCATTTCCAGAACCACGATCTAAAAAAGTTGAAGAACTACTTCAAACCTCACATTTATTACAGAACCCCTTTAGTGTAATGGAGCCCTCCATAATTCACTTAAGTATTTTTGGTCCCATTACTCTGCCTTTTATCACAGCACATTTTCAGTCTAAAGTTCCAAACCACATCACTGCGAAAGTTGAGCGTTTTCTGCCAAATATAATACAGTTACATACACAATCCTCCTCCAAGTCTACGCCTTCTCTTTCCTCTCCATGAGATGGAAAAATCTTCTAGTTCCTTCAGCGTTGCGTATGTCAAAACAATGGCACTTCCATATTTCGTGCCTGGTGTTAGTAGTTCCCATTAGATGGTTGTATTAGCGGTTCCAGAGGGGAGCTTAGACCAATAGAGCTGACTGATGACTCTCTCTGAAGGCCACACGAAAGAAAACCTCCTGCAGTTAGAGCGGTCCAACAGTGCAAATAAAAGCAGGATTCTGTGTGTCAGCGGCCAATGAAAACACAGACAGAGGAGCTTCAATATGATGGATAAAGGGGTGGGAATGTCATCATTTTACCGCTATAACTATTAAATGACATAACTCATGCAAAATGGACTTTTCACATTGTTCTCAGACCTCGTTTGCTCATTCATGCAGTTGTGAGTAATTCCTGTTCACTTTGCTCGTTTCTTCACGCTCAAGTGCTGCACTCTGTATTTTTTGGATGAGGAATTTGGTGAAGCTCTTAGGAGCCCCACCTCATGACATCACCAGGAGGAGCTACTCTTTTTGAGCTCTTGAGGAGACAGGCTTGTTTTACTGAATTAATGGGTAGAACTCTGATCATCAATCTTCTGCTTTGAGGCAGCATTCTGAGCCCAGATGTCCAGATTTCACCAACCACTTCCTCCAGCTCTTCCTGGTGGATCGAGAGGCTTCCAGAACAGATGCCCGAGCCACCTCAGCAGGCTCCTCTCGACACGGAGGTGCAGCGGCTCTACTCTGAGCTCCTCACCCTGTCTCTGAGGCCACCTTGTGGTGGAAACTCATTTCGCCTGTATCTGGGATCTTGTCTTGAGGAGCTTAACTCTTAAAGGAACAGGCCACCATTTTTCCATACTGAGATATGTTCTTACCTGAGCTTAGATGAGTTGATGCGTACCTGTCTGGTCTTTGTGCGTGTCTTTGTGAATAGAAATAAGCCAATATTTGTAATACCGTCCTTAAAGTAATTAGACAGAACAAGAACTAATACCAAATGTTAACAAACACAATGGAATCAACAATGGGGAGCCAAGTCAAACCAAGAGCTTGTGATTTTGTGACTTTGTATGATGGGCAGCAGCTCGAGGTAAAAACAAATTCAAATTTACTTTAACCGACCAGGAATTTCCATCCAGTCTCCAGGCGCTTCATCTCGTTTTTTTTTTTTATTTCTCACTGTCACGGTTTGTTGATGTCAGACAGAGAAAAACTTCTTTATATGCATATGGGGTGTGTTGTTCTTGTGCTTCTACTGTGAGATCAAATTCAATCGGAGAAGAGCCGGGCCCCCCCATGTCGTGTGGCCAATCCGTGCCGAGACCATGTCAGCCCTACACTCTGTCTGGGAGTGTTTCCTTAACCGCCTGCTACAGCGGAGGGCTTTTGATGTGCCCTCTGCACACTGTGACAAATGCACTGTTGATGAGAGAGAGGAGCATAACACGCACACTTTCATGTGTAGACGGAGAACCACGGAGTCTCCCAAGGTTCATGATCTGCAAACCTTTGCTTTTTGAGCTTTGAACCATGTTCTGATATAGTTCCCTAATGAAAAAAGACCCAAGGTTGTTTTGATTCTGTCATGTTGTAATGTTAATGATGTCAATCCTGCATCTTCAGTCTGTCCCCTTCTCAAGTGTTTAAAACGTGTAATCCCCACCTGAACACCACCTCATGAGGTGCTTTTAAAGACCAGACAGTTCCATCTTGTGATTTCAACACTCAAACTGCCTCCGCTTCAAATCTTGTCTTGCTTTATCTAAAGTGCTTCACTAACTACGGTGTCAAGAATTTGTGTATGATCAGAAATCTGGGTTAAATTCATTTATCATGTTATTTTCAAGTTAGAAATCATGAAATACCAAGGCTACGTAAATACTATTTACAAGAAAAGCTTCGTAGACAATTAGCAAATGTGCAAAGGCACAGACTTGTTTCCGAAATAGTGAATATTTTATGTGTTTGCACTCTCTAAATTGATAAGGAAATAGAATAAGAAATAGAATTCAAATTGCTTCATCGGAAGTTGATTTGTATGTTGTTTTTGTATCAGTAGTTTTTCACTCATCAAGGTCCAGCGTGCATAAAGATCAATAGCATAGAAACTGGTTTAGCTCTTCTGAAAACTAAAACTTAAAGAATAAACAAAGGAAAATCTGGATTAATTTATTTAATGCACCTTATATGAAGAAAAGTACTTCATCCATGATTTGTGAAAATAAGCAAACTGCTGTCTGCAGGGGGAACAAAACTAAAATAGCAATGTTTGCAGCTAATAGCGAGTGTTGTTTTTATCCCAGATCACGATCATTGATACATTGTCCTCAGCCCAAAGTAAATCCATAGAAGTCCAAGGACTTAGCCGCCTCCTCCCTCACTGTCGGCCTGATCAGATTAACACTGAGCTCTCTTTAATCAATGCACCACTTTCCCACGAAGGTCACCGCGGCAACAGCATCACATGGCGCCAAGCTGACACCAAGATGGCCGTTTTCACCTGGGCCCAAACACGGTGCAGATGCATGGGAGATTACTCAGCGCGGTTATGCTCTGCAAGGATCGGGGCGCATTAGAGTCATTTCCAATCCATTGAGCATCGCTCATGCACAGATGGGATTAAAGATGAACTTCTAACACTGTCCACAGAGATTCTGAAGAAGTTCTAAAGCATTCAAGCAAAAGTGATGTGATTTTAAACTTATCATTACAGAGAGAACTGGGGATTAAAAGCAGTGCATCTCCACGTCACAGATCTACAGAATGTTTGGCCCGTCAGGAGTCATTTGACTTCATTTGACCCAGTTCTGCACATCATCTCTCAGGTCAACTCACTCTCCACATTTGATGAAAATCAGGGGTTTCCAAACTTTTTTTAATGTGGGCAACATTGAATCACAAATCAGAACTCACATATCATCAGTCTGAAGAAGTCCACATTATCTGACAATATTTCACTTACGCTCTCCCCAAAATCTTATCCGACGGTTGGGGGAGTGACGGATTTTTGCGTTGCATTAAAGGTAATTGTCACCATTGTCGCTGATTTTTATGATGCAGACTTTGACTTCCGACTCCCTACTTTTGTGTCTCCCGCTTCCTGCCTTTGGCGGACACTCGGCCACACTCTATACTCTCCAGCTCCGAGCAGGCGGGCTAGCTTCTCCGCACATAGCAACACTTTCCAGGACACTGAAGCCTCTCGTACCGGATACATGCAGAGTGCACTGCAGGCGGTGGACATCTCCCCGCTTCCCCTCCTGCGGACACTAAGTCACACTCTGCCCCGCTCTATTCACCTTATTCCGCCCTGCCCACTTTTGCCACTTTTTGCGTTGTCTCAGCACCTCGTTGTCCAGTCACTTCCGATCGAGCGCGAAGCCCGTTCATTTAAACGGAGAACGAGGGAAAATATTCTCCGCTCAAATCTGATGTTTAGTCGATTGATTAGTGTAAAATGGCCAATGTTCATTTGCACCAACATGTCGACACTGCACCATTTCTCTGTGCGGCCTGAAAACGGCTTTGTTTTCGTGTCGTGACTTTTCCAGTCCCATGTTAACACATAGGAGAAAAGGGGCGGGCACAATTCATGGCGGCGCCCACGCGAACCTCCAGAATAAGGTGAATAGCTTCCTGCCCTCCTCAGCCATGTCAATAAATAAGTCTGTAGCCGAACAGTTAGCACACAGGGTAAGCTGCTAACTAAACTAGCTTCTAGCTCATATCGATCCTGTGAAAACAAGTAGCCTTGTATGCACTGTCAATAAAGCCGGTAAATACATAAAGCAGCCATTAAGATGATCACACGCTGAACCTGGCTTGTTGGTTTATTTCTGCTCACATTTAATCTACAATTGGCCATAGCAGAGCTGTTAGCACCCGGAGCTAAGGCTTAGCAGCCTACAGCTAGCTCGTATCGATCTGGTGAAAACAAGTATTGTGCACTAATAATGTAAATAAAGAGGCTTTTAAGATGATCACACACAATGAGGTGGTTTATTGCAGACTTTTCATCAACAATGAGCTGTAGGTGATTATAACAAGCTAATGGAGGAACCTGGAATAACCATTGTCCACCGGCACAAATGACCGCTGTGTATTCAAGTGTGTGGGCTGGGGAGAACCTGGTGTGGACTATGGGGTAAGATCCATAGGACATGGCAGTAGCAAAAAGGGACTAGCTACCCCAAAACAGTAGCTATTTATTTTCAGGCATGAGCCCCTTCCAAGATATGGCTATGGTCTGAATGCAATATGCTATCAGCAGGAAGTGCACATTGTCATTTATAGACCACAGTGCCGTTCAGTGGATGAAATTTTGGGAGAGCAGATTGCCTGAATTGGTAGCACTAAGGACTGTCAGTGAAAAAAAAAAAATATTATCCACAATGACCACAAAAGCTGACAGAAAACAAAACCAAGAGCATGTCTCCACCATCAAACTCTTCACCAAATAAAACAGATAATTCCTGTCTGTAAACAATAAAAGCTATAAGTATAGACAATTCTTCTCCTTCCTCACACAAACATAGCTGTTCCATGGACCCCGCAGCCGTACCTGTGTATCCCAGAGAGTTGTCGTCGTCCTGCTCGGCGGGGGGAGCGGCTGTGACCCCTTCCTTGGTCTCGTCCTGAGCACCTGCAGGCTCTGTCAAGTACAACATCACAGGCACTGAAACCACGGATCCACCGGTGTCCTCCCCGTCTCCGTACCTCCAGACCTCCACCCCAGCGCCCCCACGGAACCAACATGCAAGCAACATCACAAGCACGCTTCGTCCTCGCAAACGCTCTCCAAACACTCCGAACGGGATGAGAAAAGTCCACATTTCTTTACGGGTAAAGTCCAGTCCGTAGTTGGTCTTCTACAGATTTGCCATTTCAAGTTCATGCAAATTTAAAAAATGCAGGAAACATGCAGTTTGCTCTAAATCTGTGAGTGTTTGCTTCCCTTTTGAACACTTTTTGTGCTATGGTCGATGCTCAACACCCCATACCCCTCTCAAGTGTCTAGCCCACCAATGAGATCACATGGTGCGTTGCGGCCAATTCCATTCAGCCTCGATGCTAATTTGCCTATGCACTATTAATTGCTAATAAGCTACTTTCTCGGTTCAGAAGGTGCGTGCACGTTGTGAGTGACAGGTTGAGTGCATGTGACAGGAGGCCAGGGCGGGACAATGGGGGGTGTGCTTGAGGGGGAGTCCCTTTTGGGAACGGGGGGCACCCAGAAGGCCAACTGCGCCCTGTGTGGAGTAAATCAGACGTAACCGGGACGACTCTTTGTAGGACAGAGACAGGAGGTTAATTTGTATAGTGGAGAAAATGGGAGGGAGTGTGGTAAAGAGTTGGGGGGACAGTGGGCGTCCTTGTGGAGAACCCCCCGGGTTGGGCCTGGCATGAGCTCTGATAAATGGCAGACTGGCACTGGGGAATGGCCCACTGGAGAGCACTTTGGACCAGTTGAGTGTGGGCTTTCAGGGGGAATGGGTGGTACGTGCACCTGCTACAAAGAGCAATACTGAGAGTGAAGAGATATGGTGCCACACTGTACGTTTCAGGGGAGGATTTGGAGCAAAAATGAGAAATGCTGGAAATGAACAAATGTGCAACAGATTAGCCTCTTACCCCCCGTCTTAACTGAGCACATTTTCTCCAGTTTTGCTTTACCCACATCTGAAAGCTTCTTGACTGGAGAGCTGACAACCTACAGGCCAGTGTAACACCTCATTTGTAACCTAAAACCTGATCTAAGTTCTTTCTTTCTTGGTTTTTTGTCACGTCTTCATCACATTCTTGTTGCTTTTTAAATTTTTTTACATGTTTTGGTCACATTTGTGTGGTCTCATCACAGTTATATTACACTAAAACACCAAATGCGGTCAAAACGCACCAAAAAAGCAACGAAAACGTGACAAAAATGTGGCAAAATCTGACAACATAAAGCAGCAAAAACATGACAAAAACTTGACTGCAAATACTCGGAAGAAGATTAGATGAGTTTTGTAGGTCTTAGATTTGAAATGAGGTGTTCCTCTGGCCTACAGGCTGGAAGCTCTCCACTCAAAAAGCTTCTAGATTTGGGTAAAACTGGAGAAAGTATTTGTCTGAACTGTATTTCATTTAAGGTCAATCTGTCAGTTTTAATGATGAAATGGAAAAAATGGTATTGCTCTACACTTATAGCATAGCAATGATTCATTTAGGTCTGGGCGATATGGCCAAAAACTAAAATACTTATTGTCTTTCTTGGGCTATTATGACTTTAATCAATTAGTATTTGAGTATGAACTTAAAAGTGGTATCATCCAAACAAGGGAGGTCTATAAGATGTTTCCACACAAAAGTGAAAAGTTCTTATAATAACTGTTTGGGAAGTCTAGAAGTCATATTAACTGGGAGGAACCTTGATTGTACAATTTAGTTTCACAATGTGCACTCAAGAGCACAAATGATTATGATACTTTAATGTCCATTTCTACTTTTATCACAACCCTTTTCAATTATCGTCATGAACTGTATTTCAGAGGTATAAAACTGAAAGGTAAGTAAAAAACATTATACATCGTCATTGTGGGAGTGGGTGGCGTTCAACTCTTTGAAAACAAAATGTATACATTGTTGTTGCAGTCAATAGTCTTCACAACAGTCACAGCTCACTCATGCAGGTCAATGGGGAACATGAACGCTCATTCTGATGGTCACAGCACGCACCAAACTGTGTGGGGAAGTGTGAGAGGAAAAGGTTTGAATGTGTGGACGTGTTGTAGACTGCAAAGGGATGTGCAAGGATTCCACACTGAGTATTATAGTATTTCACAGCGTACAGTACACCCAAGCAATGGTGGCAGTGATATCCCCACATGATGTAGCGTCTTGATATTAACCAGATCCATCCATGCTTGGCTTTGAAGATATAACAAGATCGGGCTTTTGCGGACAACTACCGCCGGTATCACAATCACACAAAGTAGTACTACAACCACCACTGCTACTTCAATCAGCAGAGACATGTATCAGAAAGGTGTACGTTTTAGTCATTTCTTTGAACATGTCTTTCTCTCGCCCTTTCATTTACGAAGCTGGTCTCACAAACACAAGAGAGATGCGTGGATTCAACACAGCGCTATGTCAGGAATGTCACGTGTTCCATAAATATCGTAAATGACAGCCAATGTCAGATTCATTTAGACCCTCAAGATGGTACCCCCCCCCCCCCCCCCCCCCCCACTGCGAGTTCCTGAATAAGGTGAATACTTTGATGACTTCCTGAAGCAGGTCGTCAAATTTCACAGCAAAAAAGCCCTTCGCAAGTCAATCCATACAAACGATCAAATTCACAGAAAGTGTGTGTGTTTGGAAACAGCCATGGCATTGAACTTTGCACGGCCCCGTGACCTTGTCTTGCGCAGCCTTTAGTCACACTGAACAAAGCTCATCAAAATGGAAATGAGCGATCGTGCGGAGGGGGGCAGACGACACTGGGCCTTTGTGACTTTAAAAAAAAAAAACACACACATTCGCCGCCGCATCTTTAACCAAAAACCGCTGCGCCCCAAAAGCTCATTCAAATCTATGTAAATCTGATTCGGACCTCCATTTGCATTCGCCATTGGCCGCGTTCCATGCACAGATGTTCGAAAAACCCTCCAGGAAATGAAATAGGAAAACCGATGTTGGGGGGAAATTTGCGAATGGCTACAACGAACCGTATTTCAGTCCGGTTAACAAGTGTTGTGTCTACTCCTCTCACTCCTCTTCCTAGCCCTATCCATCAGGGCTCGGGAGTGGGAAGGCAGCCAGTTCATGACAAGATAAATACCAGACAGCAGAACACTCCAAAGAGTCCTGTCAAAGAGGAAAAACAAGGCGAAAAGGAGCAGCGAGTTACAGAGAAGTGTGTTGTCAAGGTTCGATGGGCACGAATAATGGCTACACCGTGAGACTGTTGGAGATACAATAAAACTGAGCAATGAAAGGGATTGGAAAATGTCTTGTTTCTAAAGCCGGTGCGGAGTGTCCAGCTGAGACGGGGTGGAAAAATCAACAATATTATATGAAGAAAGAAACAAAAATAACAGTCAGATCAGAGCACTAAAGGGATATACTGCTCTTTATGTGGTCAAATCGTTCTGTTCCATTCAAAGAGCGGTTCAAAATAAATCGTTTAATAATAATTCTATGAAAATAAGAAGGACACCTGACAAGTTATAGTCATCCAAGCTTAAAGTGGATATAATTGAGGCTTGAAAACTGCTCAGAACGAACCCAGTGATGGATCACAGGCTTACAGAAAGGAAATACAGATAGGAGCACTTCAGCAGGAAAGGCTTTCACTCGCGTTACCATACAAAGCAGAAAGAAGAAGATGTGGCTCTTTTCAGGAATGAGATTCATTCGAACTATTCATGTCATATAGCCTTTCAACAGATCCAGTTTGGTCGCGACAGATTAGGGAAGCCTTCAAACACATTGATAACTTGTCCACGCGTTTTGCCCAGTGACAATATGCAGTGGGTCATGTAGATTCCCTCAGTCACATGTCGTTACTGAGGGAATCTACATGAAACAAAAACTGTCGAAAAATCCATTGTCTTCTCTGTCAGCGCTTCTAAAAGCTAAGGTCTAAAAATAGGAGTGTGATGTTGTCCAGTAGAAATGACTTTAACGCTCTGAAAAATAAAATACAGGGTTTGTGAATCCAAAAACAACAAAAGTACGGATGAGGTACGATGTTTGTCAATTTCCTTTTGGAGATTTCTTACAAAAACCCTGCCCTCCACCTGAGATTATGTCATCATCCCATTCTAGAAATGTGGTTGGACTTTCAAATGGACAAAGTTTTTCGTCGGTCTGAAGTACCCCGTGTGATAAACCAGGAGAATCATTGGTGTTCCATGTTTTCCCTGGTGCTGGGTGTCTGTGGGAACACTTTTGATCGGGAGGCGCAGGTCCCAGAGGGATGTGTCACGCTGCAGCTATGACAGCAACAGACAGCTCTGTTTACCACTCAGTCCCCAGGGCCAACTGCACTGAGTCACCTTAATCTAACTTTGTTTAGGGATTAAGTCGCGCCCCGGCTCTAGTCCCACTGATTTGAAACATGCTGTATATTTTTGGACTCCTTAGCAGTAATAATGTTTTCATATCCTCAAATTACATCGGTGTCTAGCAAGCAATAAGCACTGAAACAATGTGGTCTATTGTGATTGTGCCTGTCCACTGAATAACACGACTTAAAGATGGGGAAATGAAACAAAGCGAATGCTAAGGCAGCACTTTATTACATGGTTAAAGGCTTTTGAATGCTATTTCGCAATTTGTGAAATGTTTAGGAGCTGCCATTAGCTTGTTTTGTATTTGCTGTTGTGTTGGTAACAGGGGCCACAGTCAGCTGCTCACAAATATGATCCGGATTATGATTTATTTTTAATCAAGGCGTAAATGCATGAGAGAGTGAGAGATGTGTTCTGAGGGCTTAGCCGATCTACAATACACCTCATACACTTACTGGTGTACCAAATGATTCTGCAACATAGGGAAAAACAAGAAATTAGCCATCTCATGTCTATTTGGATTCCATTTCGGTGACAATGGGGGGGGGGAAAAACGGTAACACGTTATAATGCATGATTTCATGATACATTCATGCATTACTAAATCATGTCTTCTCAGGAACAAACATGATCACATGTTGGTTCCATAAATGTCTAACTTCTGTCATGACTGCTGTCATCAAACGGCAATGAAATGACAATTAAATGATCAACCAATCATGATCATGAGGATCATACATGAACATCATGACTCATCATGGTGGTGAACATCATGGTGGTGCCCTTCACAACTAAAGAGGTGCATAATCCTAAACTTTTGAACCTGTGAAGGACCTTAGTCCTGAAGAAGAAGCAATGATTTCTGGATTGTTTCCTCAATTGGAATTTTTGTGTGAAAAATAAACTATTGAAGAACTTTTATTACAAATTATAAGTACAGCATATCCAAATAAGATCTCCAGAGCTGGTCTTTAACAGGTTCAAAAGTTTAGGGTAATGCACCACTTTAGTTGAGGGGACATGATCATAATGAAATCATGTTGTATAAAGGATTTGCAAATGAGAAGTTCATGATTGTCGAAACGCTTATAAAGTTATACTTTGCAAGTAGATTTCCACCATATGAGTCATGATGTTCATGCATGATCCTCATGATCATGATTGGTTGATCATTTTATTGTCGTTTCATTGTCGTTTGTGAATTCATGGTATTATGTGATCCTCATGATCATGATGAATTATTAAGATTTTCATGTACATTCATTACAGTAGTTAGACGTTAGTAATGCATAAATGTATCATGAAAATCATGCATGAGCGTTGCCAAAATAACTCATACTGTATCTGTGAGCATTGGACCCCTTGTGCATCCCTAAGAAGCTTTTTCCTATGTTAAAATACTTTTCAGTCCAGTTCTCTTCTTCTCAACGCTGGCTGATAATTCTGCACACCCGTTGTAGACTGTGGCCTAATGTGAAAAATAGTGGATGAAAATTGGGAATAAATGTGAGGAAAAATAGGGGGAATATTAATAATAATATATATAAAATTGGGGAAAAAAAGGAGGAAAAAACACAAAAACATTTGAAAACATTAAAAGAATTTTAAAAAACAAAATTGGTAGTTCTTTTTTTCAGGACAATTATCTTTTTGAGCGACAAAACAATGTAAATGAAGGCGTTTGCAGCACAAAACACGTCTCAATTAGAAGTCTTGTATATGCACGCTTCCCGTGTGGCTGTTTTACTGTAACGGGTCAGTTTCCATCAGAGTGTGATAAACTTATTTTTTTCCTCCATATTTCTTTGCGCACCCCCTGGGGTGTCCTGTGTACCTGTTTGAAAACCCCTACTACATAGACGTTTTCCCAGGACCGTATGGGATTACGCCGTGTCACTATAGGTTTGACTCCATGTGGAGTATTTGAACTACAGTCACCGTCTTATTTCCCACACTTCTCTTACATAAGCCTTGGAGATGCCAGCTCCAGCTCAGCGCCTGCTCTGACACGGGCCTGAAGTGTACGAAAAGTCTGAACTCGTCCTGATGTCCCACGGGAGCATTTCTTCTCGCGCTGCCAAACCCCCCCCCAAGTGCACCTCTCTCTGACACAACGCCGAGCGAGGCTTTGGAAGGATTTGACGTGAGGATTACAGAATGACGCTGGTCTCTCCTACTGCTGTACTTCTAAGGATCTGTGAGGCGTTAGTCTGACAGGACAGCTTTGAAGTGTGTTACCAGGAGGAGTGAGGTGGCCTGTGAGGTAATGTAGAGCAACCTCATTCTCAGGGACCTAAGATAACTTCTTTATTTGTGTCACCACAGAAAAACCCTCTAAGTTTTACTCTCAACGCCACTCGAGCAGGAGACTCAAACCTCTTTTTTCTCTGTTAATGCAAGCATTGATACTAACTATGGGCCTTAGGCGGAATACTTCCTGGACTGTTCGATGAGAGTCCCGTACAGTGTAGTAAGATAGGTAAGATTTCTGGTCTACTGTTCAAATATTACTCGTCAAAGTTGCTCAGTCACATTATTACTTTAGTGAAAGTATTGATGTATTTGCTGTAGAAATACTTAAAGGAATAGGCCACCGTTTTTACATACTGAGATATGTTCTTACCTTAGCACAGTAAAGTGAAGATTACTGCGCGGATATCGAACTACTCCTGGTATTATTACGCCTTACAATATAGTTCCCCCTTTTATCCGCTTAGAAAATCCACATTGTTTACTTTTGTGTAACTACACTTTGTAGTGGAACACTTCACGTAACCATATATAAAAAGGGAAAACATGGAAGAGCTTGGTAGCTTCTATCTTGACCTGTTTTGGAGCTATAGTGGAGAGAGGGAGAGGCTAAATGCTAACGCCGTCTGCGCTGTGTTTTGAAGGCACAGGGGAAGACCAGACAGGTAAGAACATATCTCAGTATGTAAAAACGGTGGCCTCTTCCTTTAAATATTCAAAGTAGAAAGTGGAAATTGGTTTAAATAGCAATTCTGTCTGGCCCTCGACTCTTTCCATAATTGATATAATTATGTTGTTTGCCACGGCGGATTATCAGGGGCACCATTACCATCCCCTGCCATAATGGGCTCAATAGGCATATTTCTCAGTTTATATTTTCATTTAAAAGTGACATTGAAATATATACAAAAAGTCAATGCAGTTTGAATGAAAAGGAGCAGATAAGAGCAATCTTATGATCTGCCCCTTAGCTAACTTTACAAATCACAATCATTTTATTTGATTTATTTATTTTTACAATATGTACAATTAATATCAAGCAAGTTCCAGATATAATTTTGTGCATCTTGCATTGGGATAATTCAACTCAATTGAGGTTACTCAGGTGGCCCCTTGTGAAAATGAATTGTTCCAGAGTGTGCATTATCAGGCTATTAAAAGTAAAAAATATGACTCAAGCAAAGTACTGCTTCTCAAAAACTCTACTTAAGTACAGTACTTAGTTATATTTGGGTCCCGACCCTACAATTGAGAACCATTGTTTTTGTTTGTCCTGTATCAAATAAATGCTGATTGTTTTGTTCATATTCTTTTTTCTCCCAAAGGTATTTTTAAGACAAATACCTTTAATTTCAGTTATACTACAGAAATAATTATCCAAAGTGCAGTCAAAGTAAGCTGAAATAAAGCTTTAAGTCCCTCATGATTGAAGCGTAATGCAGTGTGGCACATGTCCTCGGATGGCGATGCAGAACGCATCACTGCAGACTCATTTACATGAGCGGAAACGGCCCTCAGAACAAACTGCCACATGTTTTCAGCGTCATCTCCCCGAATTCCATCAATATGCAAATGTGACGACTTCCCCGACCAAAAACCAAGCCTCGGATCTGCCAGACCTCCCAGCCCCGCGCTCTGGAACGGCTCCACACTCCCAAACACTCCCAAAGACTTTCCAGGCACAAATAAGCAGGTTTTACCCAGTTAATTGACATGTAGGTTGGATACGCTCTTGGCAACATGTTCCAAGCACGGGGGGACGGGTGATAAACTTCCGTTTCACTCGTCAGGACCAAGTCTGAAGAAAATGACATTGTGTGTGGATGTGTTTTTAATTAGTCTGCATTTGGTCACCATTCTCTTTTCTTTTTTTATGTACTTTCAGAGCAATATTGCACACCGCTGCACCAAATAAAATACAAAACATTCTTTAGAAAAACACTCTTTTTGAAAATGTACAGCTCATGAATATTGTTTGACAGCTGCACATCTCCCTATGTTGTTATCAGTCTCTCCAGGAAACCAATACCAAAACTAGAATGAAATGTTCACTTCCATTTGTACAGTTTACGGAACATGCAGCTTCACACTGCACAACGCCATGTTGAATCTTTTATGTCTGTCCGTTTCAACCCTTTATATTGAATCAAATCAAGCAAGTCCAAATAAATCCCTGCTGAAGGTTCTCGTTTTCCCCCAAAATGTTTGAGCTCCAGTCTCTGCAGCAATATAGACTCTCTAATAGGAATGCTATTGTAACGGGTTGTCTCCCTTACTGCCACTTTAAGTTGGGTGTGATTTTCTTTTGTGGGTGTTTCTTTATTTGCAGTGGGCCAATGGCCATGTCTTAAGTTAAGTGGGCAGTTAGTAGGGGCGGGACCTTAATCATAAAAACACCTGTGCACCTTTTTGTTCTCCCTCATTGTTTTGTTTGGTCTTGTCCACCAGGTCAGTAGCCTCACTCATGCTTGTTTATAAGTTAAGATGTATTAGTTGAATGTTTTATTTCTTAACATTGCGCTCATTGTTTTGTTTGGTCTTGTCCACCAGGGGTCCAGGCCAGTCTAAGGGCAAGTCGGCTGCTCCGCTGGGACGGCGTGTGGTTGCTGGGGTCATAGCACCTTACCAGCACAGAGACCAGGAGCCATGTTGCGGAGTATGCCGACCGTTCAGCCTGGACCCCTGGAAAAGAGACCTTCACTAAGCCCATTCAAGTTCCTTCCAACCATGTCCCCACCAAGCTCCTCCTACTCCTAAAGGGCATCAGTGGAACACCATCTGCCTAACCTGCTCCTCGATTTTAATAGTGATTTTATGAAATAAACAAACCTAAAACTTTCTCCTGGTCTTGGTCTCCTTGTACCCTGGTGATCGACCCAGAGGGGGTGTTACACTATCATATTTTTTTTCTTTCTTTCTTTTTTATTTGAGCAGCAGAGTATTCAGCTGAAAACATAACATGACAAAAAAACAAAAACAAACATAACAGGTAAGATGCCCAAAGGGAGTACGCAGAAGCAAGGCGCACAAAACTCGACAAAACAATGTCACTAAATGTGTCTTACATTAAATTTCAAACCTCTCTTGTCTCACTAGAGTCTCACTGTCCACCAACAGTGACACTAACACTCGAAGCATGATCAGATTTGTCCACTCACTGCTCATACACTGACTGTTCGATTGTCTCCAGGCCTGCACTGATGGTACTAAACTTCTACACAACTCCTTTTCAGTTCATTTCCTGGTGTCACTTTCATGTTTTCTCCAGCGACCTGAAACTTCTACAACAGAAAACAGTGATCAAGAACTCCAGCCTTCTTCAACTTCTACATTGACTGCGGACCAGTGGTCAGTGGGTGCATTTAGCCAAGGTTTAAACCACACACCTTTAGTAACTTTAATGCCGGCTCTGTCACACAATACAATGTTCGTTTTTGAGGTCATAATTGTGTTGAATTTTTAAACGGGCAGTAAATACAAGAAGCCAGAGGGCCACCAAAACTTGTTTCCAGCTGATTGAAGAAATGTCTTCATCGTGAAGCCTGCAGGATTACTCAAACAATGAATAAAACTCAACACAGCTCAGCTTTGGTTTCCATGTCAAAAGTTCAGAAAGTGGAGTTAGCTTTAAAGTAAGGACTATGGTTACAACCGTGGAGCACCGGCCGTCCACCTGAAGTCCTCGGGCGGCTCGTGTCAGCAGATCCCGCGGCAGAGGGGGTAAATGGCGGTTTGGGAGCGTATCAGAGAAGCTCCGCTGATGTACGGTCGAGCCTGGCTTTGAAGTGACGACAACACGTTTCAGTCCTCACCACGCGCTCTCATTATCCTGCCCAGCTGTGTTGTGCTCTAAACACAGCAGCCAGGCACTATCGCTCTGGCACCACTTTGAGGAGTTCAACAGACAAGCAACAGTCGTCAAAAACACTGCTGATGACACGATGAAAGTCTCAGGCTGTTAAAGCTTGTGTGGCTGAATATTGTAAGGTTTGTGCCACAGAGGGAGTATTTGACCAGTTAAACGACTCTTAATGCATTCAAAGCAGTAACACGCGGTTCTCACCAGAATGTGAAGAGTGATCTTTTATCTCAGACAAAATTGTGAAACGTACACCTGACTGACAATTTGATTTACCACTTGTACCACACTCCTCCTGAAGGAAACAAAATGATACAGCATTTGGGATAGTTCCCTCAAGGATACAAATGTTGTTCAAACATGCTTGTGTTAGAGACGTGCCAGAGAGGATTGATGAGGCAGCCTGGCACGAGCCGGACTGATCCTCCATGTTAAGAGATACATGGGGGATACAGTCTGGAATTCTGCGATTTGAATCTCGCTGACTCAGGCAAAACCAAGACGAGCCAATCGTAGCACAGGAGGTGCTATGATAAACAGTACAGATGGCGGCTGTGACACGACGACCTTTTACCAGTGCCCTTTCTTCTGTTTCAAATGAGCAGCAAGAAGCTGCTCTGAGGGCTTTCACCAGAACATTTACTCGACTCCATGTGTGGACGACAAACAATCATGGTGGAGGACGTAAACACACTTTGTGTTTGATTGGTTCGGTCTGGTTAAAACTGTGATCGTTAGCCCCGCCTTGAGTCTCAATTTGTATATTGTGTCCTTTTACCACAACTCCAGACTGTCTATATTTGTATTTATAAATACATAAGTAAAGTCAGTCTGGCTTAATGCCAGGCCATTGATGAGGAGTCTGGTTTATTTACCGTCAGGGCATGACCCAGAGACATGAACTTGAGACATTGTGCTAGTCTGACCAGTCAAGACTGGCTGCACTTCCACATGAAGGAGGATAATTACCCTCTGTAGTGCGCCATACTGATATGCAAGCCGAAACATACAGTGCCAGAGAGCAAAGTTATGACAATACAACAGATTGTTTGACTAATGTTGACCATACTACAGCCAATATGATAAATAAAAAATAAAAACTCTTCCTCACCCTCCGCGGGCGGTCTCTTTTTCCTCCTGCTCGGGTCCTCTACCAGAGGCCTGGGAGCTTGAGGGTTCTGCGCAGTATCTTTGCTGTTCCTAGAACTGCACTTTTCTGGACCGAGATGTCTGATGTATTTCCTGGGATCTGCTGGAGCCACTCCTCCAGTTTGGGGGTCACTGCCCCGAGTGCCCCAACGACCACGGGCACCACTGATGCCTTCACCCTCCAGGTTTTCTCCAGCTCTTCTCTGAGCCCCTGGTATTTCTCTAGTTTCTCGTGTTCCTTTTTCCTGATGTTGAAGTCGCTTGGTATTGCTATGTCGACCACAATGGCTCCTCTGCTCTTTGTCACCACCACAATGTCCGGTTGGTTCATCACCATTTTGTCCGTCTGTATCTGGAAGTCCCACAGGATCTTGGCTCGGTCATTCTCTACCACCTTTGGAGGTGTTTCCCACTTTGACCTTGGGGTTTCCAGCCCATATTCTGCACACTTCCTGTACACTATACCAGCCACTTGGTTATGGCGCTCCATGTAAGCTTTCCCTGCAGCATCTTACACCCTGCAGTTATGTAAAGCTGGATTGTCTCATTGGCCTCTTAGCACAGTCTACACCTGGGGTCTTGTCTGGTGTGGTAGATCTGTGCCTCTATTGCTCTGGTGCTCAAGGCCTGCTCCTGTATATGTGTATATATATATATATATATATAAATATATATATACATATATACATATATACATATATAAATACATATATGTGTGTGCGTGTATATGTATATGACATATATATTACATGTATATTACATATATCTGTATAGATATATACATATATCTATGTGATGTTTTCAGGTATGCCACTAATTCATCTGGATTGTGTAGATCCACTTCTCAGGTGAATTGTTTCTCTGAATGTGGCCCCCGGGAGGCTGTAGGAAAGTGTATTTTCCTCGGTGTGGTGAAACAATGGCTGGAAGGTAAAGCATGTGCTCATTTGTGCGTGATTGGCTGAGTCACGTCTGATCTGGTGTGGAGCCAGTTGGCATCCAGCTATCGGCGCTCCCCACCTCATTCCAACAGGATGGGTACCTGCTAGTGTACCGCCACACACGCTATGTCCATGCTGTATAGTGAGCAGATGGACCGATGGAAACTGTGAGCATCATCTTGGAACATTTTTTGAAATAATTAGTAAATAATCAGTCTATTACATGATAAACGTGTGTGTGTAAATGAGTTCATGAACTTGAGTTCACTAAACTGCCTTCAACTAGTTAGATGTTTACTTAAGGCAAGACTCTGCCAGATAACAATTTGAAACTTTTGCTCCAGATTATTGATATAAATATGAGGAAAAAATGAATTGCAGGATTTTCATTAAAAAAAAAGATTTTTTATGCATAATAATTGCCAAAATGTTGTATATTTTCGGTGACGACGTCTGAAGAAAAGAAAAGACCTAGCATGACGTTGGTGCTGGGCCTCTAGTCACAGCGTAGCACAACCGGAGCTGCCTTTGACCACACTACCGGCCAGTATCTCACACAAGCTGTAAATATGACAACTTGTGTCAAAGTGAGCTCGTGGGTCGAAACATATTTTACTCTTCTACAAAGCTAGGCACAGGAGCTTCGATATGCGTTTGAACTGTAATACATCACCCCGATGAGACTGTGATTTGAACCGTATCCAAGAACAGCGCCTATTGTCCCGCGGTGGCTTGTATTACCTGCCCCTGCACCTGGAAACATGGATGGTAATGAAACGGATCAGAACGCCCATGTACGGCTTAAACAGGAGAACAAAGTCCAGCTTAGGCGTCAATCTTCAGGCTAACACGCTAACGTGACACACTCCTCTCTCTCCCATTGTCACGCCGGCGCTCCTACAGCTGTGAAACACGGCTGAGATGTCGTTCCGCCTGTGGCCTCTTGGCAAAGCTTTTTTGACACCGGATCTGGACAGCTGGATTCTTCTGCGCGGTGTGTCATGGAGGGAATAGAACCAGCAGCGTCTAGCCCTCTGAAAAGGAGCACCCCTGGCATTTTGCACATAGCTACGGCCGGCGAGAGACAGATAAATGAGCTGTTACAACACACCGGGATACGAAAAATTCATTAGCCTGTCAAGTAAAAGCAGGCGAAGGTTGAAGGAGACGTGGTCGGTAACACCTCGGGCCACTTTTCAGACTAAGAATGTGGAAATGAAGTCTGACACAAGATTTACAAGCGGAGATGGCGGGAATGTCTTGAAACGTTTATGTGCAGGTAAGACTAGAGCTTCATCCAGGAGTCTTTCGGTCTGTTTACCGTCCGTGAGCCCACACATGCGCAGTACGCTGATGGGCAAAGGCTCACTTCCACAATCAACACAGGTCACTCAAAACATCGCTAATGTAATATCATTTTAAGACACTCGCTGGCAGTACAGTCGCTGACAGACCTGCACCGAACAAACTGAAACTGAAAGAGTTGACTCATTTAGATCACCTCTGTGCCGAGGATCACGAGGTACACCACTAGCCTGAGTTCTGCAAGAGAAAAGCCCTAAATGTGCAGAAAACACTTACTAAGTAAGTAAGAAAGGATCTAGCAATCAAGAATTACACACATTTATTATCGTTATCAGCACTTAAATATGACTAAAATCACAGAAGATGGCGGCGGCGGCGAAACCATCCCCTCAATTTGGACAAAATGCCCTGCTGTGCATTTGGGAAATGCTCATTTTAAAAGTCTGATCTGTCCTCAGTATGACCCCTGGTTTATATATTCTATTAATTCCAATAACATGAACAGAGCAAATTCAGCTCATGGGACGGTCATTCAGTCTCCTCCTCATCGCCATTGCCTTCAGCGTGTTTCATCTGGACATTTCTGCTCCTCTGTTTCCTTCGTTTGTTTGTGTCGCCAACAGCACTGTGTGTGTTCAGCACATTGAGTTTGTTAGTGTCACCAACAGCACCGTTGAGTTTGTAATACTCAACATGATCTGAGTTTTCAGCTCATTTACAATGACATACGAAGGGCTGTGCTTTCCCTTTGTCCCCCAGTCGGCGCCCGGTTCATTGGTCACTCGTCAGCGTGCGTACATGGACAGCATATGGAATGGCATCTGTCATCAGCTCAGTGCCACTGTTTTAATAATCCAGGGCATCAAAATGGCTGGCAGCAGATCTCTGTGTGAAATACTTTGATATTGGTAGTCTTTGAAGCATGAAAAAAAAAGAATGAAAGAATGAAAGAATGAAATGTGATCCCAATTGGCAATCATACTAATCTTTCTTAGAAAATAATGACAATGACAAAAATACAATAATCAGGTCTAAAACACATTTGATTGCAGTTCTGGCTGTAAGTTGTACACATTTTTTGCTCTGAAGCTTGCAGTTCTATCCATTTTACTAAAATGATCAAAGTGAAATATGCTCAATTTTGTTGCGTTTGTGACTCGAGACAATGTGGTCTATAGTTTCGATGTGTGGTGATGTGGCTCCAGCTGCTCTGATGCACTCAGCTAAGTCAAATGATCTAAATCAGGCGTCTCAGACATGCGGCCAGGGGGCCAAATGCGGCCCGTGAGGTAATTTTTTGCGGCCCGCGAGATAATTACTTATTTATATTATATGCGGCCCGCCAGTAAATTGCACTAAACACGTTAGAACTACATTTCCCATGATGCACCGCGCGGTAGCGGCAATGCTGCTGCGGACGCGAGAATGTCAACATCAGACGGGGGAAGGGAGATGCGACGCTTCTGCAGACGACTAAAAGCAGCGATTGAGAGAGAGGAGCTTCTGAAACAGGTGGAGACTGTCAGAACGCGAGGGAGAAACTTCAGTGGTTCAGCTAAACATGTGCTGGAAAAGTTACAGCTGCAGCAGGACAAAAAGCACCTTTACCATATTTGCAAAGCGAACACATTGTATTAGTGTTTAAAAGCGTCACAACAGTAAAGTGAGGAGCCTTTTCTCTCCATCTCTCTCTCAGAGCAACATTATCATGTCAATGAATTGGAATTTCGACACATTCATTGATGTATTTATTATATAACAGGGTCATTGAAAATGAACACAGAACAAAACAAGTTTGAAGCTGATGCTTTTTGCTAGTGCACATTATCAGCTCTAGTACTTGGTTGGACTTTTCTACACTAAATTAAAATAACATTTGGTGTACATGTTGCATTTCTTTAATAGGCTCACAGACAGAAACTGGACCTGACCCCTGAAAGATCACTGATGCCCTCAACCAAAATGGGACTCATTACAAAAAAAATGGTCTTAGTCTGTAATTTCAAATTTAGAAGCTCAGCAAATGTTTGGATTCGAAACCTCTAGAAGCTTAAAAATGTACAGTCTATTTTAAGTTATATTATAGCAAACAGTAAAAAGTTGCTAAATCATAATTGACTTAATATAAAAGGCTTCGTCTGTTGCGCCCCCCGACCAACACTGGGTTCGCATTTTTGGCCCCCAGTCCAAATGAGACCCCTGATCTAAATGTTGCTTCTCCATGCAATAGATTTACCTTAAATGTCCCCGAGTGAGCTCCAAAGCAGTGCCACATGAGTCAATCACAGCTCACCTGACGCCAGCCTGGGGCGTTCACACGGCAGCGTAATTATAGCCTCTAAAATAATTCATATGCACTTGAATAGCAGTCATCGTAAATCAGACCTGTTTTATGATCAAGTGTTGTCAGCAAATTTACCCTAAAACCGCCCTGCCACGGACCAGCTGCTTATGGAAATTATAGCAAACGATAATGTTTTTACGACAGTAAGATTACATCGATAAACTTGAGTTGTGTTTTAAAGTGTGGCACACATTTAGTTTGTGGGAAAAGTTGTCAGGCCTGGGCAGGAGTTTCTTCCCATATGCTGGATCGTCATGAGATTTGTAAATTCACTAACTCACAAAGATCCAAACGAAACAGCAAAAATCCATCTCAAACTCTTATATCAAAACAACAAGCAATTCATCCATAATTGTGAGCAACACATCGATGACACACATTAATAAACTGGATTTTAAATCATTTGCACCTGAAATGAGTGAATATAATCGTATTTTACTGTGGAGGTTGGGAAGGTTGGGAACCCTGCTCATACTCATGGAGCAAGACAAACTAGAACAATATATACAGTACATAGAAGACACCGGGGTGGACAATGTCAGGCTTTGCCGCATAGAAACTCTGGCTTTTGAGAAATACCATTACATAAATCCAAGAGTAAAGTACAAAAACACAATAATGGCATTTGTATAGAAGTATTGCTTTACTTTGGGTCCGGATTCCCTCCTGGAACCGCCACCTTAACGTGGTGGAGGGGTTTGAGCACCTGAATGATCCTGGGAGCTCTGTTGTCGGAGGCTTCGTGCCCCTGGTCGGGTCTCCCAGGGCAAACAGGTCCTCGGTGACGGGTCAGACAAAGAGCGGTACAGAAGCCCCTTATGAGAGACCGACAGGCCCGGTTAGAATCGTGAGGCCGTCCTTCTGTGGACCCACCACCTGCAGGAGGAGCCATAAGGGACTGGTGCAATGTGATTTGGGCAGCTCCAACAGCCGCCCCCATGACCCAGCAAAGGACAAGTGGAAGAAAATGGATGGATGGATGGGTCAGGATTGGGAGGTTTGGTTCCTGGTCCTTTAATGAGTGAATGAATGATCTGCCCATCACCAAACAAACTTGCCTACCCTTGCAATACACTATAACAGTATATGGTCAAACAGGTTTATGAATGACTGACATAAAGAGTTGTACAATAGTCCATGGTCTTGATCTTACTCATAATGTCAGAGTCATTTGTCTTCCTTTTTCACATTTTCTTTTAAAGGAACAGGCGACCGTTTTTCCATATATGTCCTTACCCGAGCTTAGACGAGTTGATGTGTACCTTTCTGGTCATTGTGCGTGCGCTCAGTCACGCATGTTGTTAGCATTTAGCCTCTCCTCCTCTCCTCTATGGGGCCAAAAGGGGGTATTATCTTCACTTTACCCCTTTTTATCCGCTTATCCCCATAGAGGAGTGTAGGAGAGTCTAAATGCTTACAAGATCTTTTTTGTGTGTGTGTGACTGAGCTCACACGTAAAGACCAGACAGGTACACATCAACTTGTCTAAGCTCAGGTAAGAACATATCTCAGTATGGAAGAACGGTGGTGTGTTCCTTTAAATGTAGTGTCTTACCCCTGGAGTAGATACAGTGTACAGCGCTCTGCCCGCCATGTGTCAAATTCTAGAACTATAAACCCAACATTCCAACTTTTTCATTTACTCTCCTGACCTTCTGCACTCTTTTGGCAAAAACATTCCTCAATTTTTACATGAAAGGAAAACTGTCCACATCTCCCTGTCATACAACCCAGGCATCCATTGAATCTAAAGCTTCAGTGTCAGCTCTTGTGTCACATGACTCAAGGGAGTGGTTCGGCACCTGGGGGCCAGAGGGTGTGGGGGCCGCACCGTAAATCCACAGAAGAAAAGAGGTCGAACAAAAGACGCCTCCTCCGTCCCGAGCTTTTAAAGACCCCGCCGACAAGGATGCCCCCTGTCGCCTCTTGTGTTGGCGCACTGGGAATACGTCAGATTTATGAGTGGCAGCTGACCTTTAGCGCGGCGCGCCGTGGACTCATGCTGAAAAGTATTACATTCCATCTGCGCGGCGTTAGCAGAGGTGCTAAAAGAGCTTCACACGAGAGGGTCTATGGAGGTGTGAAAGCTGTCGGACACTTCGTACAGTCCATGCTTTACGACCCGAAAGCCCACTCTGAAAATCATAAAAACCATGTTCCAGTCAGCGCGGAATTATGGGAAACATCTGCTGATGACACGTGCAAAACGTATTCAAGCCTGTTTGATTCAGAAGGAGAAGATGGACCTTTGAATGCGACTTGATGCATTTAAGTTGTTTTCGTCAAGTTAGTATCAACGCTTTTGTAGAAATGTGGGACGATATTGGGACAGGGCTGGAGAGCCACTGGTCGCAGACACAGGGTTCACACAACATAAACACAAATCATTATTAAAGAGGGGGTATTATGCTTTTTTCAGTCACATAGCACCAGTCTATATCACACTACAATGATGACCAAACCTTCTGTTGGTCTGTAACTGCAGTAAATTAGAATAACTGCCTTGTATAAAATGTCTCTCTCAGAATGGCTTGAAATGTCTTGAAATAGGCCTCTGTCTCTTTAAGAACCTCTGAGCCTTTCTGACACGCCCCCTCCACATGCTGTCTGTGGCATCAGTGGGGAGGGGGTTCTGCTGAGGAGCAGTGGTTGGTTACTCGGCTGGTGACGAAAGGTCGGAGGCGTCTCCAGGAGGTGGGGGCGTTCCTAGGAGGACTCAGGCAAACCTATCCCTAAAATGGCCACCATCAGAGTTTTTACAGATTACTCAAAAATACGTGAATGTGCCAAGGCAACACTTCAGGCATGTTTTTAATGAGGGAATGACATAATAACATGATGTAAAGCTTGATAAAGTTGATTTTGCATAACACCCCCCCTTTAAAGCAGTACTAAGTAACTCTTGCCCCTAGAGGCCATAAGCGCAACTGCAGGTGTAGTAGAAAGTTATGATTTTTTAACTTATTAATTACAATGGAAATATTTTTTTTCACTCAAACTTGGCTGTAAATACTGTTTAAAGTGACGCTAGCCCGCAGTTAGCTTTGCCCATTAGCCTGTTAGCTTCTTCTTTGTGATTCTATTTGTGTGTATTGGTTGCTCCGGCCCACTGGCAGTTGCAAACATGGTTTTCTGGCCAGAGACACCAGGGGGAGATGAAAGACCCTCCAATCATCCCATAAACACTTGTATTACCCCCGCAGGGACTACGGAAAGATGCAAGTTTGCCATTTTATACTCACTACTGCCACCTCAGGTCATACGTGTAACTGCACTTTCTATATTTAGCTCGTGCATGACGGCACTTCAGACCCGAATTAACACCTTTTTGAGAGACAGTGCAGGATTTTAGAGGCAGTTGCGGTGAACAGGTCTGAGCACATTCTACACATTAGGACATGGCTGGAACATGTAGGGGGAGGAAAATACATAATTTTAACATTTTTAAACTCTGTATAGTCCCTTTAAGTCATCTGACAACACTTAAAATGTTTTTCTTTTTCACACTGGGTATTGTAGCTTGTTATAGTTAAAATACTGCTAATACAACTTCAGGTATTGTATTTTGGTACAATATCCTAAATAATCTCATAAAACAATGCAATTCAATTTGTCCGCATGTATTGAGTCCAATCTTTTTATTGAATCTCTTTTCTAGTTTCTCTATATCTTTTTGTAATTCATAAGGTTATCTTTTGTTTTTCTCATAAGGGCTCACTGTATTGTACGTCGTTAGCTGCGGTGTGTGATGCCAGTCGTAAGGGACCAGATGGTGGGACACATCAGTGCGATCATTTGTGAAGGGTGCCTTTTTGAAGCCGCTTTGTTTCTGCTGTTGTTTTGCTTCAGGCAGAGACTGGAGAGACAGACTGGAGGGGGAAGAACCTGAGAACGACCCATCCACCAGCCTGCTCTGGCACACTTCTACCAGCAGGATGCACTATAGGTACCTGCATCTATCTATGATTCTCTCTCTTTACGCCATTGTTGACCTGCCAAGGTCTAAGCGCCAATGTTTATCTCATGACGAACTCTTGGCCGACATTTACAGTAGCTTGATGTGTTCCATCCACAGTTATCCAGAGCAGGATGTGCCCGAGACAGAGTCATGTTTGTGTGTGAGGTGTGTAATTAACACTTCATCATATGGAAACACTGAGATCAGCAGACCGGGACAGTGAACGCACCATCTCAGTCTGTCTCACTCCTGCCTGTGCTGATGAGGCCTTCACTGACCCAGAGTGAGTAGACGCACTTTCAACTTCTGCATATCAACTAATTATTAGTACATTAGCACTTTGATGAGCTCCACTAGTGTCTCACAGTGTGGAACATTAGATCAGGGGTGTCCAAACGTGTTTCATCAGGGGTCACAGTTTGACATGCATATCACAGTGATACATTCAACAGGATACACTTAGAGGAGCTTCATTTGGAGCATAAATCCCAGCTCTGTATTACACTATATGATAGTTACTGAGGTTGTGTTTGTTTTCCAGATGCTTAAAGTTTATTTCCATGTATCATTCATTCACTCCATACTCTGTGGCTGTAAGCTGTGTTTGTAGCCAAAGCTGCCCTGGGGTAGACTTATGGAGGCAAGGCAACCGATGTGCGCCATTGGCCCTTCCGACCACCAACAACCACTCACTCACTCACTCCATTTCCCCAGGCTTCCTGCTGTTCCCCGGCGGTCTCCCATCCAGGCACTAACCAGGCCCTCCCTGCTTAGCTTCTGAGATCTGACAGGATCGGACAGAGCAAATAGAGCCACAGCTGCCCTGGGGCAAACTGACACATTAGCATAGCCATAAGTCTTGAACCAAGGGACACAATGACACAGTTTTGTCTTAGTTTAAGTCAAAGTTTAATCATACAAGGATTTTTATGTGTGTTTTTGGATGGAAAACATTTCAGTTCAATTTTAAATGAAATGTCACATTATTGTACTCAAACATATTTAATCCAGTTGCCGCTTGCTGTCGTCCCGTTTCTTCTCCCACATGTAGAAAGCACTCACTCCTGTGGCTGTGAATTTGAATGATATGAGGCTCCTTCATCTTCTGTCACTGGAAGTTCAGTTAGTCTTAGTCCTTTCTTTTCATTTTTATTTAGTCGTTAGGAGTTGACGGATATCTCTGGTGATTGTATTCACAGTTTTAGTCATCATTAACCACTTTTCAGTTAGTTTCAGTCAGCAAAAATATTACATCGACTAAAATGAAGAAATGTTTAGGGACAGAAAACAAAACTTTACAAACAATGTGTAAATAGAGCAGCAGATGGAGAAAGTCTCCCATACCACAGCGTTAAAGTCAGTTTCGGCATATTTACTGTATACTCGCGCTCACCCTCATAGACGATGCAAACAGCCAATTTCACCAGTCTAGCCACAGTTACATAACAGTCTATTAGCGGCTCCATTACCCAGCATTCCCCAGTGTGCACTCTGACCTCAGCAGGACTGTGTTTTCTCTAGTTAGATAAAGCCTGTTGGCCGACAGGGTGAACAGCTATAGCAACATGACCACATGTGTGCGGGCGGCGGGGGCAGTGTGGAGCAGCAGATGCCCCGTTCAGATCCTCGGCTTTATCATGGAGTCATTTCTTGGCAAAATCTGGAATCTTCCCCAGGCTACACTCCACACACTGATGGATGTGTGCGCCTAAAACACCTAAAAAAAACTGCCTAAGTTACCTTCTTGACTTAATGCCATACTTACTTATTATTATCTTACGCATTATTTAAAACACCGCATAACGGGATCTGACTTGAAGAGAGTATAAACCGCCAGAACATAAAGTTGTATGTAAATGTCTGCATGATCAAATATTATATACATGCCTCTGTCTAACACTCAGCTAACAGTGCAGCACTGACGCCCTCTAATGGATCCTCAACATACATGATTCAGATCATCAGCCGTTATTATGGAGCAGCAGCTGGATGTACCTGCTCTGATGTGGAGCTGCTGCAGGTGCTCAGGTCTCGGTTCAGCAACACTGAGGCTGCGTCCGAAACCATCACAGCCTCTAAGTATTAACACTAGCAACTAATCCTTAACCTTTCATGGGGTCGACTCTTAGATCTCTATGCAGTTAGTGAACTATAGAGCTTCAGCAGCATTTTCCCAATTCAACCGTCCTTACCCAGGGGAAGTGACGTCAGCTGCTGTTCTTCTTCTTTAAGGTCATTGGCAGACAAACAAAAGTGCATGTCGCCAGCTTCTGTATTGCATATGCAACAACATAGTGTCCAAATAAAGACATTTAAAAAAAATCCAAATGAGCCATGCATTTCCTTCTAGTATTATTTTATCTCAAGAGCTGTTTCATTAGCTACAGTGGCAAATTAGCCATGTGAATCAAGTTTCTACTAAATGAAAGCAAAAGCACAAAAGCACAAACTGCCTTCATTTAAGAGCATTTGCTGAGGCGGCTCTTAAACACACTGACATGTGACTGACGTGTGACTGAGCTGTGGTGACGATAACATATATTTTGTCACTTTTATATTGGCTTGTGCAGAATCTTATCTACACTGCAAAACGTAATTAACTATATCAGTATAAACATCTCAATTTAAGCATAATAATCCAAATACTAGTTGTTTTGACTAGTTAAGATGTTGTTGGGCATTTGTATAGATTATTTCACTTGTTCTGGGATGTTTCTGACTCGTTTCAATACATTTCGTCCTCATTTCAGATAAGAATGGGGTAAGACAATTGGTCTTATCTCATTGGCAATTTCCTATTTCAAGCGAGATTTACCTTAGAACCTGTCTGAGATGTCCTCAAGCAAGCAAAGTAAACTTGGTCCGATCAAGAAAAATGTCTAAATTAGTGAAAACCGCTCTAAACAAGACACAAGTCCTTTAAGCCAATGCTTGATATTTACTTTTTGCAGTGCATTTTTTTGTATTAAATGTGCTCCTGTCAATCAACAGTGGTTGCACATGAATCACTCATGGGGCCGATCATGTAATACTACATAGTGAAAAATGGACATCCAAAAAGCTTCAAGTTCACACACAGGGGGTCATCACACCGTCACCCTGAGCAACCGAAAAACTAGCTCCCGCAGGGATCTCCTGTCTCCTCACGGACCTCTGTGAGGAGACAGGAGAGTCCATAATGAGGGGGCAGATTGACTGGCACCCCTGCATAGCTACAGCACGGGCACCTTTCCAACAGCCGCTCATATTAACCTCTTAACCCCCGCCTGAACCCAGCACATTTTCTCCAGTTTGGCTTTACCCCAATCCAAAATAGCAACAAAAACGTGATGACAACACAGCAACAAGCAAGGAAAAAGAGCAGTCAATATTGAGGTATTACACTGGCCTATAGGCTGCAAGCTCCAGTCGAGAAGCTTTTAGATTTGGGTAAAGTTGAACTGGAGAAAATGTGCTCGGTTATGGTGGGGGGTAAGAGGTCGATGTCCGTTTATAAATATACTGCCATTCTCCTTTGACCACCAACCAGAGGTGGGGAGAGTAGCTAAAACATATACTCAAGTAAGAGTAGCGTTACTTTGAAATCATTTCACTCTAGCACAAGTAAAAAGTAGACACCCAAACAGTTACTCAAGGAGAAGTAAAAAGTGTACCTGAGTACTACCCGCCAACCAGTACATGTGTTTTGGTCAGGTCAGGCAGGGTACGTGTTGAATTGGGTAAAGCGGATCGATGTGGAGAAAGCATTTTATCTTGCACCTGCTCATTGCTGATGAACAATATTGTAGATAAAATAATAATGAATCATGAACCAACAGGTTGTTATTGAGGATGAAGTGATTGAAACAAGGCCCTCCTCACCTTCCCAACCACGTGGCCATCACCGGAGTCAGGCATTTAGATTGGATTGCTCGCCCATAATTAGATTCAAATTCATTACCGACTTTTCTACACCTCTGTAGGTCATATTGTTCTCACAAACACATTTCCCAAGCACAGTGAGGTGATGCCGGAGCAGAGCTTAATGCCGTGCGACTGCAGCGGAGCCATGAGAGGGACATGTCGGCCGCTCATATGAACTCAAACAGACAAGTGTCACTAAATATAGAGCTTTGCATGTTTTATTTATTACATTCAGCTCTGACACATTAATCTCCTCGTGTTCAGAGGCGGAGAGAGACCTGGACTGACAACGCACAGATTTAAACTACAGGTATAGCAGCTTATCCAGGAACAAGACCTCAAAGAGACAGGGTGTTTTGTTGATTGTGTTTAAATTCTTAGACTTGGTTCACCTGTTATCTACCGCGTTAGGGTCTCAAAGCGTATTGACTGAAGAGTATGCCAGTGTGATACCTCGTTTGAAAGCCAAGACCTTCTAGTTTCTAATATAATAATATATATAATACACTGCTCACAAAAACTTAGGGCACACTCAAAAAACACAATGTAACTCCAAGTCAGTCAAATTTCTGGGATATCAGACTGTCCAGTTAGGAAGCCACGCTTATTGTGAATCAGTTTCACTTGGTGTTGTGGAAATTAAACAGACACAGGTGGAAATGAGCGGCAATTAGCAAGATCACTCCAAAAGAGGAATGGTTTTGCAGGTGGTAACCACAGACCATTTCCCTGTCTTCATCCTTTGTACCGTGTTTTTGGAACACTTTTGCATTTGTCCAGTGTTCTCACCACTAGAGGTATCATGAGGAGCATCTACAGCCCACAGAAGCTGCTCAGGGAGTGATGCTCATCCAAAATGGCACGTCCATTCGTGCTGTGGCAAGAAGGTTTGCTGTGTCTCCCAGCGCAGTGTCCAGAGCATGGAGGAGATACCAGGAGACAGGCCAGTACACCAGGAGACCTGGGGGGGGGGGCGACCGAGGTCAACAACCCAGAAGCAGGACCGCTATCTGCTCATTTGTGCACGGAGAAACAGGAGAAGCACTGCCCGAGCCCTACAAAATGACCTCCAGAGGGCCACAAATGTGCATGTTGGTCCTCAAATGGTCAGAAACCGACTCCATGAGGGGGGTATGAGGGCCCGACGTCCACAAGTTGGGCCGGTGCTTACTGCCCAACACCGTGCAGCCCGATTGGCATTTGCCCGAGAACACAGCGATTGGCAGGTTGGCCAATGGTGCCCTGTGCTCTTCACGGATGAGAGCAGGTTCACCCTGAGCACATGTGACAGACGTGACAGAGTCTGGAGACGCCCTGGAGAACGTTCTGCTGCTGCAACATCATCCAGCATGACCGGTTTGGTGGTGGGTCAGTGATGGTCTGGGGAGGCATTTCATTGGAGGGCCGCACAGCCCTCCATGTGCGAGCCAGAGGTTCCCTGACTGGCATTGGGGACCGGGATGAGATCCTCAGACCTATTGTAAGACCATATGCTGGTGCTGTGGGCCCTGGGTTCCTTCTGATGCCTGATAATGCCAGGCCACATGTGGCAAGAGTGTGTCAGCAGTTCCTGCATGATGAAGGTATTGATGTTCTGGACTGGCCTGCCCGTTCCCCAGACTTAAATCCAATAGAGCACATCTGGGACATCATGTCTCGGTCCATCCATCAACGGCACGTCGCACCACAGACTGTCCAGGAGCTGACTGATGCTCTAATCCAGGTCTGGGAGGAGATCCCTCAGGAGGACATCCGTGGTCTCATCAGGAGCATGCCCAGGCGTTGTAGGGAGTGCATTCAGGCACGTGGAGGCCACACACACGACTGAGGATGATACAGACTCGTTTGGAGGAATTTCTACAGAATTTGGATCAACCAGTGACCTGATTTGTCACTTTGATTTTGACTATAATTTTGGATCCAGACCTCCAGGGGCTGAGAATTTGATTTCCATTTATCATTCTTATGTTATTTTGTTCTCAACACATTGTCCTACACTATGAATAAAGATTTTCATCCGAAAAATCTAATTGATTGACATCTAGGATGTGTCTTTTGAGTGTGCCCTAAGTTTTTGTGAGCAGTGTATATATAATGCATGCCTTATTATTAAGCTTTGAACCCTAAAAAAACAAGGGGAAATTTGACTTTCACTAATAAAAGAGCTCAATAACTATAATAAAATCTTTGTACTAAAATCTCAACATAATGAAAGTATAAATTTAAACCTGGCTCCATCCATTGTTAAGATTTCGATGCTGAAAATATGAGCAGTTTTGGCCAGAGAAGTGCACGGTGATATCCTGCTGCTCCAGACCTGGTGCATAAAGTGGGAGGTAAGTGGGCAGAACAGACTCCCAGGGCCGGTGGTGCTGATGTTATGTAGAACAGCCTTTTTCCTCCAAACAGACTCCTCAAGGCGAGGGAGAGGGGTGGTGGGGGAGTGAGGGCGAACATGTGCTTTTGTTTGGGTCACGTTAACGCAATTATGGCCGAGCGAGTGCCGACCCGCACCACAGCAGGGTCATATCTCTTTCTTTTGAGGCACAGACATTGTTCAGCTCATGGAATAAATAAGGTTTATAGTTTGACCTGTGAGAATCTTAGGTCTTAGTTTTCATGTCACAGTATAAAAATAACAAAATTGACCCCATATCATGTTTATTTTATGGTGTTGTTGCCGCGAGTGAGGCGGAGATAACCTGGAAGCAGCAGCGAAAAGCCGTCTTTCACAAAATATTGACAGATTTTACATCCATGTTTCCTGCGAATGGTCCAAATATGGAATTTCCTTCTGGGAAGTGCAAAATATGAAGGAGCGGCGGAGGGGGCGCTTGAGCCCTTATTGTAGCTCATACAGACTTCAAACTTTCCAGTCTTGGACTTAATCTGTTGCCCAAAATATAGGCAATTTTAGCCATTTTCAGCCATTTTGCAATACATTTCTCATATTTATATCAGTAATGTTCAGCAAAAGTTTCAAATTCATATCTCTACATTTCATTTTTTCCCCATTCACCTGCAGTGTCTCGCCTTAAGGAAGAACATGATAGAAAATAGCATGAGGCTGTATCAGCACCTCAGTCGACCTCTTCTCTTTTTATAAGCGACACTCTCTGTGTCACAGGCACAGCTGCACCGCGGAAGCTGACCACCACGCTTGGAGCAACGCTGTCCTTGCGCCAGGCACAAGATCTGGCCCCATAAGGCAGTAATACAGCAATAGTTTAAAATTGATATCTGTGAATGATTTTTTTTGCCCATCCACCGGCAGCGTCTCGCCTAATGCGATTTTGACTGGATCGTGATAAACCCTTACTGATCTCCGCTGTTTATTCATTCAGTGTTGGAACATAGTTGATGTTGCTTGTGTTTTTGTGTATTTGTCTTGTGCGGTGAGGCAGACAGAGTTCGAGACTGTCAGGTCAGACTTAGCAGGAGATTTAGCGGCCGCCGAGAGGAAATCATATCTGCTGACATTATCATTGTAATCTTCCTCTCTCCCGGCTCCTGTCTGCTCTCATAATGGAAGTTTTGTGCAGACTTCAGCTGAGCACCGTGTCTATCTCAAAGCTCAGCGCGATAAAAACCCAGTCAGGGCTCCCACGTAATGCCTTTTGACAGATAAAAACTTTTTTTTTTTTTAATCACGTTTGAAGGAAATAAACAGAGAAAACTGCGGTGACATTTTTGCCACTAAGTGATGTGTGTTTTGACAAGTCCGCGGCATTTGAGTTCTTGGAGATTTTCCTGAGGAGTAAACACTGTAGGGGCTTATGGTGAAGTGGGGGGGGGCTCTGAAGGTCAGGTTTGTTAAATCTCTTGGTTCATCCCTTAAGGCGAGACACTGCGGGTGACGAGGGGAGAATATTACATTTAGATTTGTGGAAACGTTGGCTGCACATTACAGACAAATATAAGGGAGAAAAAGTAGTTCTTTCATTTGATATAATAAAGGATTTGTAAAAATGACCAAACTTTGAATAAATATGAATAACAACTTGTAATAACTTGTTAGTTGTGGTCCGAAGTCATTCTGAACTTTCCGAACATATTTGCTGCATCTTCACAGGGACGAGTTTATAGGCACTTTTCACAACTTCAGGGTCACTTCCACAGAAATGGATAGAAATGTTTTATAATTTGATGCACAGTGTGGATCCAGATGTCTGAGTTCACACTGTACTAAAGGAGGACAAAGCACATTCTGTTCAATTTCCAGAAAAAACATCAGGCATAGAGCGGATGTTCAGCATTTTGTAAGTATTTTGTAAAAATGTCAAACACATCTTTTTTACATTCTTACACTTTGTTGGCTAGAAAATTAAATATTGATCCAAAACAGCTGAAAGTAAATATCCAGTGGTTTCACTTCCTGATCCTCCATGTGAGCGGCCATAAGCCCCACCCACTCCCCTTTGCTGCCCTGCTGTTTCAAATAAGAGAGGGGAGAAAGGGGGGAAATACACCCCTTTCCCGGCGAATGTTTTCACTTGGTGATGAGAGGATGAAGCTTTGCATGAAATGTGGAGGTGAGGAATATTTCCTGGATACGCAAGACCTCAGGGGGAGCTTTTTGGGAGCTGCTGAGACGACAAAGACTAAGGATGAGAACTGGAGGCAGGCGCTCTTGGTAACAGTCTGGAGAAAACTCTGGTGGGCTGAGTTTATTCTTTTGAGTAAACTCCACATCTGCACTATGCAGAACCTTTACCTGATCATTTCGGCACTCAAAATGCCTGTATGCAGTGTGTGAAATAGGGGGGGGGCCTGATCTTGAGGGCGAAGGCAAACGTGGTAGACGAGAGCAAAGGTGCAGACACAAGCGCACCCTGCACCCTTGCCGGCGGTGAATGTGAGCTGGGCCAGCAGCACCTGAAGGGCCCATCGCGGGCAGGGATTGGGCGCATTGTGCAGACTCAAAATGAAAATACTGTCAACGTGGATGGCACGTAGGCCTACTACACAAAGTATTCCCTAAATCTGACTGGCCATTAGTTTACGAGCGTTAGCCTCTTCCTCGTGTGTGTCTGTAGCTTCACAGTTGCTGCAGCTCCCGCTTTGAATATCTACCAAATATCCAACTAACTTCAGCGCCGTGCCACACCGGACATTATCATTAATCAGCGACTTCAGAGGTTGGTTTTCCTGCGTGAAACCAGTGAACTTTTCCCGGCTATCTATGTGTTCTGAACAATGCGACAATGATGCCCTGTCATAAGTGTCCCACTTTGGCCGGGAAACGACCGTATCTGGATATCATCTCATAAACAATCTGACTTGTACGTCGCTTAAGAGACGCGTCAGAAACATCAGGCTAAATAGAACAGACTGTGACCTGTTCTCCGGCCCGTCCCTGCACTCCGGTTCCAGTCAGTTTATCTTGGATCAGATTCAAGATGGAGGCGAGCGTTCGACCTCCGCACAGAGGGTAACTCTTCATCACTCAGCGGCGCGAGGTGCATGCCAAAACGATCGCTTTGGACGGGGACGGCAAGGGCAGCGCGCTCCAAAACAAGTACTTAGGAAAGTCTTATGATTCCAGAATACAAACCTGAAAGGGACATGACGTGGACAGTGCATTGTGGGTAAATTGGTGAGTGGATGAGTGCGAGGCTGGATATGTGCACATTAGTAAGTAACTTGTTCAGTGACAGTGGCTCCGGCGATAGAACAGGTGTCTCGCTCTTGTTGTTGTGGCTACGCTATCTGCTAACCTCAAGTTAGTGCCAGTACTTCCTACTCGGGCTGACCGATATGGATTTTTGGGGGTTGGCATGGCTGATACATAGGCCGATATTTTAAGTTTAATTTGATTACTAGTTTAAGGTCTCAATCATAGAAACCGATATTTTTCACCAAATCTTTAAGAGTGTCTGGTCTATAGTCCTGTGTATGATGCTTCTAAACGTGCCAGTGTTGAACTGGGACAGCAGGGGGCGCTGTATGAGGGGCATAGGGAAGTCTATCACTTTTGGTCCCGGAGATATTGACCTTTTTATCGTCCGATACTCAAATACTGGCCCAATATATCGGCCGGTCGATATATTCCTGTCCCTACTCATATCATGCCACTCACTGTGTGTTAAAGGAATAGGCCACCGCTTTTCCACACTGAGATATGTTTTTAGCTGAGCTTAGACGAGGTGACGCGTACCTGTCTGGTCCAAAGATGTTGTTTTCATTTTGCCTCTCCCAGTATATTCCTATAGCTCCAAACGGGGGTGAAGTTGGAAGCTACCACGCTCTTCCACGCTCACGCACAAAGACCAGACAGGTACGTATCAACTCGTCTAAGCTCAGCAAAGAACATATCTCAGTATGGAAAAACGGCGGCCTGTTCCTTTAAGAACTTGACATAGGATGTGTGTAAATACTTGAGCGTAGGAGACGTCTGCATTTATATAAGTCGAACAGCTAAAACACCGCTAAATGAAATGAAAACTGTAGACACAATACTTAAACTTCAGAAGATGACTCAAGAACCTTCATTGCACACAAGACAATCGTTTCAATGCTGATTGTTAATGTTAGCCTTTAGCTTCCTGATTCTAGAGTTTGGGGGCTTTAACCCCTTGACACCTGCATTTATATTGAACTATATAAAAAATATATTATCAATGTTTTAATGTTAGGGATTTAGGTTTATTTAACATTGACATAGCAGGAAAGAAACACTAAATTCAACCTGAAATGTGTCAATTATAATAGAATAAAAACAGCAGTAGTAGAAAAAAAAAAACATCTATTAAACAGATTTATAAAACAACGTTAAAGCTTATGGGATAAAAGATATTTCATGTTATGGTGGTGTGGTATCCAATGTAGGGGGGGCCTGAGTCATGAAGGTGTGCAGAGGAGAGGAACTGTCCTTCAGGATATTCTGGAGGGTCTGCAGTGTGGCCATGTCCCGCCTCTCACTCACAGATCGGATGTGTTTTTTGCTTTCAAGCTGATGCTAAATTCTTGCAGGAAGATTTATGTCGTGAATTAGCGACACAGTGTTAAGGGTTAACCCGAAAGCACCGGTTTCTAAACGGGGCTTTGGGACCTTTAGGAAACTATGATCTAAAGACCCAACGGTGCACCATGAGGAAGAGGAGCACAGCAAGCGAGGCCTCACTACGCATGGTGTGAAAAGTACTGGAAACCAATGGAGGATAGAAACTTACTACCAACCGAGTATGTGGGGTGAATGAACAATGCTTACAGTGCGGAGATTTCAAATGCTATGGGTAAAAGAAAAAGAAAACGAGAGTAAAATGATTGGAGTGGAAAAGTTTGGGTCACACTGTTTGTACAAATGTGTCAAGCAGGAACTTTTGTCGTGCTCCCGCTCTCATGTGTGCACTCGGCTCCACTCAGCTGCTTTTACTTCAGGAAACAGACCACAGACCACCATATCCGTCGGTGTGAGAGGCTCTTTACATCTCAGCTGATCAATTAATGAGAGCCAATGAGGGCAGCACATCTCCATATCTGCACACGGCAGCTGGAGGATCTGCTCATAAAGTATGTACATGGCACTCCAGCACTTTACCCTCAAACTGACACTCGAGGCTTCAAACGGGAAATGTAGTGATGCAACTGCCCGATGAAACACTCTGGACATCTGAGCATGACTGACTGTTTTTACATTCAGCTGTTTGAACCATAAAACACAAGGTACCAAGCCCAAGATGTCCAAAAGAAGCGAGATATCTTTTAGGCTTTCACTTGTTTTATCATGCGCAAAAAGTGCTGATATTTCTTGGTGAAAAACTCCCTCTCCGGATGCAGAACGTCTGGTGAGTCCTTGTGTTTAGCTGTGGGCGCTTTGGGTCTGCTACAGTCAGATAATAAATCACACGTTGGTGCAAAAACCCAGAGGAGTGTGTGGAAAAAACATGTTGGAGGCCCAATTCACACTGCATTCCGAACTTCCAAGCTTTTGATTGACACGTTCTGCCTAAATGTGCCAGAAAAAGATTGGTAATGATTGAAAAGGTGTGCGGGAGAAGGAGCCGAAACAAAATTCCATCCGTCACCAGTGTTTTGGGGAGTAACGGAATATGTGAACCCAATCAGCAGCGCCTCAGCTCCTGAAGACTGAGGATTTGTCTTTCCTCCCGAAATAAAACTCCTCTTTGTAGTTCGTGCATCTGCTTCCTGTGTGCCACGGCAAAACTAAATGTTGACAAAAATGTACAGCTCACGTACGTCTGAAGAACATGCAGAAGGTACAGTAGGTGCAATAAAAATGCAGAATATAAAAACACAAAGAGACAAATAAAAAGTAAGATAATACATATGTGTCATAGTCATAAGGTCATGTGACTGTTTCACTTAGCATCAGCACCACCGACAGCCATTTCTATCAGCGGCTAGTTTGCAAAACCACCTGTTACAACCGCGGTATGACGTTATGGAGTAGTACGTAAGTTGCTAGACCAGGAGTAGTAGCTCACACATACAACATGCCTGTTTCAGAGGCTGTGCTCTCTCTCCTCTGAACACTCACAGGTCAGCAGTCTGTTCACGTCACGTTAGTTTGAGCGTGGCTCGCCCGACGCCCTGATCGGCCAGTATCAAAATGCAACAAAACAGGGTTAAAGAGGCATATATGCTGATAATACAAGTAAATACACAATACACAATTCAAAAATGTCAAGTTAAAGCCACACCGCGTAGAATTTTACCCAAAAAATAAAATTGAAATACAAGAATACCTCAAACAAACGTGATTTTGCTGTGAGCGGCTCAGCTCTCCTAAGACATGACATAACTTTACCGGGAGTGGGTACGTCTCCAGCTCGTTTCCATGGAGATGTCGACTAAAGTCAGCCGAATTTGAGATTTTAGCAGGTTAGGTTCCCATCCAAATCCACTCTTTGATTTCTCACTGCAGAAATAGCATTTTCTGTCGAGCCGGTCACTAGGAGCATGTTTTGTAATGATGGCAACAGTATAGTCCAAAATGTTACGCAGTGTACCTTTAAATTCATTACTATCAAGTGTCCTGACTGATATAATTCATTATTCATTCATTATTCTTCAGCCCTTTAGCTCTGCGACTACTCTCAAACCTCAAACTAAAACCTTCATGCTTCATCATTGGTCAACACTGAGGGGAACATGAAAACCATGGCGACAAGCGTGTCAATGTGCACACGTCAGCCTAGTGTACAGCGCACGATGGTAGCCCAGCACAGCAGAGGGCAAACTGAAAACAAACTCAGCACAGGTGAGAGGGTTTACTCACGACTCCTGTCCCCCTTCCACTTCCAGCTCTTCAGCCTGCCTCCGCTGCTCTCCCCCGGGGCACCCTCGCCTCTCGTCACCCCCTCCGACAGGACCACCAGGAGCACCATCATCACCGCCGTCTGGACACCCCCCAGACCGCCCCCGACCCCCTGTCTGCCGCCGGACATCCCAACCAGCCCGGGACCCTGGCCCGGGGGCTACACTGCAGGAGATGCGGGGGCTCGTGGAAGCAATGACTTGTTCTCAGACATCTTTGGTACTGATGAGATGAGCAATGTCAATGTGTATCCTTTTTGGGGGATTTGGAAGTTCTAGTTCCGATGTAAACTTGTGTATTCTGACAAACTCTGTCCACTTTCCCCAGTAATCAGTTCATCGTAAATGTTGTGTTTCTTCAGATGGCACATCCAATGTATCCGAGGGCTTTGCAAATATTCCGATTGGATGAATTTTAACAGCAATTCCAGCCAAACAAAGCATTAGTCTCAAAGTTCTTTTATATAGGTATAATTCATGCTATGAACTTCACCGTTTACTGCTCCATGAAACGGACAAATTGTGAGCGAAAATATCCACAAACTTAGCGTCCTTCAACTTGTTGTGTTGATAAATTTTACGATGTCAAATCACAAGAAAAATGTTAATCCCCTCCAACAAAAATCACCAGAATCTTGAAGTTTTGGAGTCTGTTTTTCATTTATGTTGACATCATCTTTTGATATCTTGTTTTCTACTCTTAAATCCTTGAGATTGCAAATGTCAGCTCCTTGTTAATGTCCTCTTAAATTCCACTCAGTTCAAATTCTTGACATCGCAGCGATTACGAGATCGCACATCCAACAATCCGGTGACTTTTGAAGATTAACTACAGCTCTTTTTTTTTTTTTAATCAGTTCAAAATAGTTCCCAAAAGTGAAGGAATTCCTTAGAGAAAGCCAAAGTCCTTGCTCCGAGCGATATTCCCAAGTAGATCACAGGCACCGGTGCAGCTTGTCACTCCTCGCCCCGCGCACGGAATCCGAAGTGTCCTGCAGTCAAACAACGGGACCTGCGATTGCATCCTCCCCCCCCCGCTTCTTCCCTTCCTACCTCCTCCCGTCTCACACCCTCCGGCCGGCACTTAGCGGCGAGCGCACGGGGCCAAACGAAAACAAGAAATAAATCACAGGGATGAGCACGCGGCAGGCAGCCCGGACTTCCTGAACGGAGCGGAGAGTGTGAGAGAGAGAGAGATGTGAGGGCTGTGACTGAGCATGCCTCGCACACACCACAGAGACAGAAACCCACTGCTGTGCAAATCTGCATTCACATGTTTGTAACTTAAGTGGACACACTACAGGCAAAAGTCAGGCTTTCAATTCTTATGTTTTGGGCCAGCTCTTTACAAACACTTTCACCTGGAAACTAAGGATTTATATGTGAAACTGTGAATTCAAAGATGATTTCATTATGACAACATCTTCACATGAGTAGCGCCTACAAACACTACATTTTCTTGTCTTATACTTCACTATATTTTTAAAGAGGGGGTATTCTGCTTTTTTCAATCACACAGCACCAGTCTATATCACACTACAATGATGACCAAACCTTCTGTTGGTCTGTAAATGCAGTAAATTAGAATAACTGCCTTGTATAAAATGTCTCTCTCAAAATGGCTGTAGCGAATGTCTTGAAATAGGCCTCTGTCTCTTTAAGAACCTCTGAGCCTTTCCGACACGCCCCCTCCACACGCTGTCTGTGGCATCAGTGGGGAGGGGGTTCTGCTGAGGAGCAGTGGTTGGTTACTCGGCTGGTGACGAAAGGTCGGAGGCGTCTCCAGGAGGTGGGGGCGTTCCTAGGAGGACTCAGGCAAACCTATCCCTAAAATGGCCGCCATCAGAGTTTTCTACAGATTACTCAAAAATACGTGAATGTGCCAAGGCAACACTTCAGCCATGTTTTTAATGAGGGAATGACATAATAACATGATGTAAAGCTTGAAAAAGTCGATTTTGCATAATACCCCCCCCTTTAAGACTTTTTTTTTCCAGAAGTATTTCTCATTTCTATATCTCTTCATTGTCATGCTTGATTTATTCATCTTTGAACCCCCAAAAACATGTCACAATTGTTTTCAGATAGCTAGCTGATTCAAATATGTATAGAAATGTAAGAAAAGAAGATGGCAGCACTCCACGAGAAGAAGACAAAATGACCAAAGTGAACAGGATTACTCAAAACTGTGCATAAAGTAGAAATAGTACAGAAGTTATGTTTTGGGTGAGAGAACATCTAATAAGTGTTTATAGATGCTTTGTTTGGAGGTTGAAATGTTGAAAGCAAGAGTTTCTGTCCGTTTCAGAAGGAGACAGCAGAATACCTAAATTAAACTAAATCATCCCAGATAGTTTTTCGGAGCGGAAACGTTATGGCTACAACGCTCCAAAAGTCGATTTAGAGTGTGTCTTGGCAGCCTTCAGATTTACAAAAATCATTCCAGTAGCAGCATGTGTGGAGACCAGTTTGACAGCATGCTAATGTGCCTGTAAAAGTCAATCTGTCATTTCCCCAAAGTCATAACGGCAAAAACGGTTTGTGTCGCGCTTTGAACTGCAGCATCAAACAGGAAGGTTGCGCAATGGCTTTCATGGTGATAAGATGAAGGTGCATGCAGAAAAAAAAATGAAATATATATAATATCCTTGTATTTCTATCAGCAAAAGTTTTAAATTGATATCTTTCAATGAATTTCTCCCTATATTCACCTCCTGTCTCTAACCTTAAAAGAACAGCTTAGGAGGTGATTGAAAGGTGGAGGGATTAAAGGAGGAAATATCGACTTCCTGGTTGGATTTGTGCGACAGCTTCATAACACCGGAGAGCTCTGTGACGACCAACAGTTGTAGATCATAAGGACAGAGCTGCAGACTCCTGAGGGCCAGTGTTTGGGCGTCTGCAGTGATTAATGGGGGTGAGAGAACAAGAGCGGAGCGAGTGGGCAGCCTTGACGACAGCCCCATAACAAATCAGAAATGTCGAGTTTCATTTGAGAATAAACAGGTGACTTTCGTGGATGAAGTATTTGTAAAAAAAAAACATGCCATGTATCGTGGTATAAGTTGTCCTTTGATAACTTTAATGCTCTTAACTGGATTAGCAAACACCACTAAATCAATCTCATTTTAGTGGCACCTTTTCCAATGATTAAAAAGGCTACTCGCGAAAGTATTCAATATTGGCTACTCGCGAAAGTATTCAATACTGATCAATAGACTTGATCCTTCAGGTCTCTACCTTGACTTGATTTGAAGGAAGCAGTGTCGGTCTTCCAAGTACCACCGAGGGACTAAACCAGGTCTAAAAAGGATGTAAAAGTGGAATAAATTATGGTTTAACAAGGAGTAAAGGCCTTACTAAAGCAGTCTTGAAGTATAAAATTGCAGGTGACCTTGAGAACCACTTGAAGAAGCCCAAGTACCACCAGGAGTCCATATACCATAGTTCTGAAAACCACTATTCTAGACATTACTACCCATTACAGTAAGTGGTATAGTGGTATGTGGTACAGTTAGTACTATTGCCTCTCATCAAAACAATGTGTTCAATTTGGTCCTGTCCGTTTGAACTCTGCATGTTTTCCCGGTGTCTGGAGGAGTTTGCTCTGGGTGCTTTGGCGTAAACAAGCATTTTGGGTTAGTCCTCCACCGAGGCACTCCTGATCATGAAGTTGGCTCTGGAGATGCGCGGTGATGCTCCTGAAAGGTTTCCCCCAGTGGCACTGAAGGATGCACCAAATGCAGAAGACACTTTTCCCTGCAGGGACAATGAGGTACATCTGCATTTGAACCATGAAAAGACCAGACAAGACTTCGAAAGCTGTAACCATAATGTACAGCGATAGCCATTTTCATCTTAGCATTGGAATTTCACTTTGTATTTTGCTACTCAGTTCAAATTAGTGCTTTTTGCTTGATTCTCCTCACAGCTCCGACTATTTGCTGAACGTCTCTGCCCACGACATACCTGTAATGCCTTTTCATGTGGTGATGAAACTGCATGTTCTGTCATTGCAGCCCTGGCATGTTTTAGGAAAATATAAGAGAAGATGAGTCAAGAAATGTTTTTGGATGTGAAGAATCCGTTTCCAGTTCATGCATATGTAAGACGATACGACGAGGCTATGCTGCATTTTTCAGCAACATGGCCCATTCCAGTCTGTCATCGATTACTTATTCCTCCCTCATAAAACCTCAACAAAAGCCTGCTTTGTGATCAAACCTCCTCTGGCTTCTCAAATACAGCACCAACCCGCTCATATCTTTCCATTTGTCACACCCAGTCCATAACATAAGGCTGGCTCCTTGGTGGAATTTTTTACTAAAATCCCTCAGAAGCAAAATCATCTCAACTTAAAACCACACAGCGTCACATTTCACAACATGCACAATAAAATAAACCTATTTAAAGGTGTTTATGCAGCAAAAATCATGTTCTTTTACTGTGTGCTAAAATCACAAGCACTTTATTTTTCTTCAAATTGTGGCAAATCAGACTAAGGCTATATCGACACAAAGACAAAACGCTTATATAAAACTTTCTTTGTAAGCCTGAAGCCAGCTCAGTAAACGTGTGCGTCCACATGGGTCGACTCAGGTCTGTGAAAACGGCGCTATTCATCTTCCAGGCCTGTGTGAGGCGCTGTGACGCTAACACAGATAATATAACAAGATGTAGAGGGCGCATGCGCGGTAAACTGTTGTGGAATGTAAACAAAATGAAAAATGAAACTGATTCAAGTATTTAGGATCTACAGAAGAGACAAGGAGGAGAGTTTAGTATTCAGATGTAATGGGACTAAAGCAGAAAAACCTGTCAGTGACTTTTACTGTCAGTCCAAAAACAAAGACTGACTCGGCCGTGTTTTTCTACTTTTCACCTGTGGCTTGTGGACTGCATAGATTATGGATAACAGACACCACTCTGGTGCTGTGTTAGTAAAGGTTGCGGAGACTTTGTAACAACGGCGCCACGTAAACGGCGTTTTGAGATCTTTCCACTCTGGGACCTAGTTTGAACATGTTTGTTTACAGACGCCCAAATGCCGGGCTCGCATTGATGATACGCTGGATTGATGAAATATCTTTGCGTTTGGTCCTCAGCTTGACTTCGTATGGACAGGGCCTAAATCAGGACCAACACAAGATGAAAATGAAACTAAATGAGTAAAAGGAAGATTCATAATCTTTATGTCTCCCCATATTGCAATAACAATCATGAGGCGATGCATTGTGTAGTCTCGTCAAATGATGGGAAATACGGCTCTTTATTAGAAGTTAAGTTTAGGTTTAGACTTGGTTGGTTCAAAAGATTATAGTTTTTCTATAATTTTTTTGAGGAGGCGTCCAGAAACACCAAGATGTCTGAGAAGTCATTTCCTCAAAGTGACATATTTCGATAAGATTATGTTAATCTTTGAAATGCATGTTTAGCAAATGAAACTTTGCGGCACAATTAAAGGAAAGAGACCTCAACCGCATTAACAAGTCGTGTTTTTGTGCTCGTGGGCGGCTTTCCTGCGTTTTTCTCAGCTACATTTGCATCAAAAATGGGCAGAAAAAGATCTGGTTTGAAAAGTAAAAGTAAATATTATGTCATTACCCTATAGTTATTATGCTAATTCCATCCTATCACCATGCCATGACTGCAGTAAAGAATCAGAAAAAGATCCAGCCCTCGTAACAGATGGAGCTTATTCAAAAGATCTGATCCGCTCGTGAACGGCACATCCTTCCTTTGCCCTGCCCGTGAACGCCGCTCCTTTGTGCACACCCCTGGCACTATTTCAGTCCAGCCTCCTCAGCAGCTCTGCAGACCGAGGTGGAGGAGGGGGGGGGGGTTGGGTTACTGCGCTGGTGCCCTGCCCGGTCCACGGTGTCAGGCGGAGGTGAGGCGGGTTAATGCGGGGTGTCAGCAGTCCTCCCCCCCCTCCTGCTCTCAGGCTCCTGTCTCTGAAATGCCCTTCCTGACTGCAGAGTGGGAAGGGCGTGTTGTGGGGAGGCTAATGGGAAACACAGTGTAGCAGAGGGGCTAGTAAAGCGAGGCAGCGCGGGGAGGTCAGGGGGATAGACCGGCTGTGTGGGTTTCAATATATCAGGTCTGGGAGGGAAGTGACGGGAGAGGAGTGGAGACAGGCCGAAGTTTAGGTTGACCCTTTATGCTGCAGATGAAAAACACGAACATGACGAACCGCCAGAGTTCAGCCAATTGGATTTTAACAATGATGCGATTGTATCCAGAAAGTACAGATCAGAGGGCTGACACCGTAGAAGAAGAAACAGCTAAATTAAACAGAATTAAGCTGAGGATTACTCAAAACTGGGTGAATAATACTCCAGGTCTGTCCTGGACAAGGGAACAACGTTCTTACATGGATAAGCCTCCTGCTCTCATCTGCATTGTCTCCAGCTCAGCTTTACCCGAATGAAGCTTCTCCACTGGAGAGCTCCGTGTAATACCTCATTGTACGAAAACTGATTGTAAAATATTTGTTGCTTTGTTGCTGCGGTTTTGTCACATTTTTGAAGTGTTTTTGTCATGTTTTCTCTTTTTATGTCGCTTTATTGTCATGTTTTTGCCACATTTTTCATCACTTTTTAATGTTGTGTTATTGTTGCTTTTCTGGCAGGTTTTTGTCACTCTTTTGTTGCTTTTTTTTGTCACTTTTTTTTTCTCGCTCTTATGGCTTTTTTCCACGCTATTTTGACACTTTTATTTTAGATTTGGGTAAAGCCAAACTGGGGAAAATGTGCTTGGTTCAGGTTGTGGTTAAGAGGTTAAAGGTCAGAAGTTGATTTAGCAAGATATGTCTCCTTAAAAGATGCATTATGGAACTTTTTATTTGAAAAAAAAAAAAGTTGATATTTGTGCGTATTTGACCTTGTAGTGACCCAGTGGCTGAATGGTCAGCGTGGTGCCCTTACTTTTGATCAGGATGTTCTCTACAGCGTTCCAGGATCAGGTGTTTCGTAGGTTTTCTGGGTGCCTTGTCAGCAATGAGCGCCCGAGACCAGGCGCCATGCTGACCACTCATCACTACAAGGTCAAATACGCACAGATACAAAACAAAAAATTCACATAAAAAGTTGCATAATGCACCTTTAAAATAATGATTTTGAAAATAACAATTGTAATGTTGATTTATTCATACCTCAAGCTCAGAAAGTTTAAAATGACGTCACTGAGCTCTAGCACCAGGGGACGTGTGCTCGGACCCAGCAAGTGTGAAAAAGTGATCTTAAGTTTTTTGTGAACTGATTTTAGCCGTAAAATCTGCTTTCCAATTGGAATCTCAAGAATCTTTACAAAATATTTAAACATGAACAATTCCTCCATGAGTGTTATCCCGAAAACCAGTATTTGAAAAATATATGAACTTTTTTTTTTTTTTTTTACTAATGTGGGCCATTACTTCTTAGTTTCTTGGTCTCCCAACATTAAAGTTTGCACCCACTTCCGACCAGCGGTTATTCACCAACATGATTAAAGTGTCTTGCCCGAGGACACAAACACAATGTGCAGTGTTTGGAGCAGGGGACTGAACCAACCTTTAGGCATGTGTATAAACCATGAGTGCAGAGCCTCTTCTACTCCTTTATTAGAGGAAAGCATATTTTTATTTCCCCACCCTGTGCTGGTGAACCTGTCAGACGGCCCTCGCAGCGGTGTCCCCATTCATCACTTATGTAACCCAGTTACGGTGGCCCTCCAGGTCCACGCCGCTGCAGGTTGTAATTACCTGTGCCACATTAGCCGCTGATGGAGGTCTGATTGAAATGGCACTCCAGAGATTAGCCTTGTGGAATAATTAGCACCGGGCCGCAGATTGTCCACTCAGAGCCCTCCCCCCGGGACACCCATCCACCGCACGCTAACAGCACGGCTAATGTCAGCGCTAATGCTAACTGCCCTGAAACACTGAGCGCGGCCGAGGCAGACTGGAAAGTTTACTCCAGAGGAAAGAGACACAAGGAAGATTGTGTTGCTCGAGCGTTTTTTTTTAAATTAGAATCTGCGATGTCCAAAGACCCAGTGTCGCGTTCAGACTGTATCTCACCAAGACCTTGCATTGATGATGGGAGAGTGTGACCACTGTGCAAGAAAATCCCAAAGATTCTCAAAGGGGTTAAGATCTGGACTCTGTGGTGGACGATCCATCTCCTGCTCCTTGATCCACTCTTTCACAACATGAGCCCAATGGTCATGGCGTTGTCGTCTTGTAAGAATCATGGAAGAAGAAATCCATGATCTCATTCTTTAGGCACATAGTAATGAACCAAGACCTGGTTGTTCTGATCTGAGGTTGTTGAATTGCAGCAAACCCAAATCAGAACATTTCCAAGTGTCAAATTTGCTGTGAGTATTAACAAGTAACAAATACACTGCAAGTTGGGAGAGGGAGAAATGTCAATTACATTCTGAAATGTGCTATTGTAGATGTTTTTTTTTTGTGATCAGGAAACATGAGGACATCCCTGACCGAAGAAATAAATATGTGAGAGTGACCATGTCCGGGACCAACAGCTGATGCAATGACCAAGAGCAGATGAAGAAAAGAAAGCCAGAAAAAGAGGAAAATGGAGAGAAGCCAATCATAACAGAGACAGAAAATGACTGCTCAAAAAAGACAAATGATAAATGAAAAGAGCAGAAAGGTATACCAAAAGAACCAAAACTTGACATAGCACTATGCTATGTTGAGGGGCGACGGTGGTGGAGCGGGTCGTCTTGTGATCGGAAGGTCGTGGGTTTGAATCCCAGCTCCCACAAATGCACACTGTGCACACCTTGGGCAAGACACTTCACCCTCCTTGCCTCCAGTGTCTGCGTGCATTGGTGTATGAATGAAAGCCTGACTGGTTCCTTACTGTAAAGCGCTTTGGGCCTGATAAAGGTACAAAAGAGCGATATAAGTCCATTTACCATTTATTTGCTGGTAAATGTTAGCAATAGTCATTGTGACAACATTTTACAAAGAACATAATTACATTAGATGCAGTTTACAGTTGTGTCTTGTCTGTACTTCGCTCTGTTAAAATCTGAAGACTTTTGCTCACGTCTAGAGGACGGGGTTATGGTGGGCGGGGCCGGCCGCTCAACTATAAATCAGGCTTAAAGCTAAACAACATTTTCATTTACTAAAGTCTCTCTGGAAGAACCACAAAAAATAAGGTGAAAAGCCTGCATCTGTTAAGCGAGAGTTCTCACTGTTCCACCCATTTAGGTTGTAAATCCAGATTGGGTTCATACCTGAATACGAGACTTAATTATACATCTTCTAATTTTAACAATATTTGAAGGAATTTGAAAACATGATCAGGTTAAAGATGATTCATTTTTCCTCATGAACTTCCGCTCTTCCGTGAATGTAGTCCGAATCTAAAGATGTCGGCTCAAACAGGCTACGTCCCACGTCAACAACATTATTATGGGATTTGTGCGGTTCTGTGCTAAAGGCGAGTGTTGACGCGTCGCCGGTGATGAGCGAGCCTGGAGAACAATGCCTGTTTATTTTGCCCCAGTCTGAGATGCTGCAGTCATGCGTGCACACATGTATTACAGCTCAAGTGGGATTGTGTCCTGATCCAGGCTGGGTTTGGCTGTTCACACTCTCAATGGACTACACAGGTGAGCGCCGGGGTAATGGTAGGCTGTTCTGTTTGGGGGTTTAGTTTGGACAAAAAGCCGTTAAAACTCCAACAACAGCTACAGTGTATGACCTGTCAGCAAAGACACTGCGTCATGTTTCGTAAAAATGGACTAACCAACTTATAAAGTTGAGTGTACAACTTGGCTTAAAGTAACTTTCAGAGCCACTACATCATTCACCTGCACTGGGATTGTAAACTTTCCACTGCATTGACTTTTTGATTTCTAATTTCTTTCTTAGTGTTTTTATTCTTTGACCCACTTTTTTTAGGGTTTATATGATCCATTGCACATAATATACCCCCATTTACTCTGACTTGTTTGCACATTATCCTGTTCTTCTTTGGTTGCACATTTATTTGCACCTTTTCTGATGCAACAAGTAAATTCCTCCATTGTGAGATCAATAAAGCCCCATCTTATCTTATTTTTAGCTACAAAGGCCTGTAAAATGAAGCCTCCAAATTAAAATCATTGCTGTTAATGTCCCTTATGGAATTTACATAATACTCTTGCATGTGAGTCTCTAGTTGTAGCCACAACTATCAGTATGACTATCAGATCCACTATTGGTAAGTTTTCAACTACAGCACTGAATAAACGAATGATTGTCTTTATTCTCGCCAACCTTTTTTTGATGAAAATAAAGGTCCACAGCTGCAATAGATGGTGGAACCAAAACACACTCTGAGCCTATAAAAATACTACCACTTGAACATATATTTCAAACAGGTCAACAATATCTGTAAAAATTAACATTATACATCATTTTTTGCATGGATATGTCCATTGTGTTTTATAGGACCTTTGTATTACCCAAATCTAACATTTGACTAACATGTGGGGCAGTGTGACAGTGGTGTGTACAGGAATGCATTTAATGGTGCGTAGCTTCTTTCCTGTCTACTTTCATTTCTTCTTCTATTAAAAGGCACAAAGTCATAGAAATGTCTCAGAAATCTCAAAATTCAAAATAGGTGCTGAATAGCGAGTGCAAGCTGGAAAATAGAATACAGACTGCCAAAAAACTAAATATAGTTTACAAGTAGGGCAGTTTGAATTCATAAACTGCACAAACAAGGCGGAGTGTCCCGAGAATTAAGCTAAGATTTGCTTCAGATGGACCAAATGTGAATACGTATGAATTAGAGTGTGAATGGGTGACTGGTGACTGTCCAGTGCTTTGTGCCTCATGAAGGTAGAAAAGTGCCAGATCAGTTGAGACCATTTAACTTTTGATGGCACAAGTTAACTTCACGCTTTGGCCGTAAGTATAAGCCTGATCTGACCTCGGAGACGATGAACTGTATCCAGTCTTATCTTGTCCACGTGAGAGTGCTTCTCTCTATCGCCCTCTCCACTTCCTTCTATCTGCTTACTGCGAGTACTTAATGCAGAGATGCCCCTGCTGCTGCGCTCCTCTGCAGCCCATATCAAATGACTAACCCTGGGAACAAAATGCTTATGCAGGAGAAGCTCCAACGGCTGCACACATGCTCAGTAACTAGAATCATGGAGCCTATACGCGGCTAACAAAAGGCTTCAGACTCGCACATGTGCCAAAGATATGTATGTTTGTGACCTTTTGCAGTGGAAGATAATGTGGAATTGCTGCCTTGGTTGTTCATAATGTCATGCATTCAGCAGAAGATGTTTTTTTATATAGGCCAATATATAATAGAAGCAAAACTAAAGACAGAATAGTTCAAATCTTGGTGCTATTTTGTTATTGTAAGCTTTTACAAGAAAAAAAAAACAACAGCTACTTCTCTGGTGAAGTATTTACGACTGCTATAGGGCAGGGCTCTCCAACCTTTTTTACCCAGCGAGCTACTTTTACAAAATAAGAACGTCGGAGCGCTACTTATGCTTCAAATACACTTGTAAAATGCAACTTAGCTGGTCTTCGTAGAAAGTCTTTGGCGAGCTACGAAGAAAGGCCTAGCGAGCTACTGGTAGCTCCCGAGCTACTGGCTGGAGATACCTTCTATAGGGGGTTTGATGCAAACCTTTTCAAGTTTTTATCATGTTACAATGTTGTTCTCTCACCAACAACAAACCGAGAGCTGTGCTTCGATGTGCCTGTGAAACTTTGAGTGATCTTGAATCTTCAGTGGCTGTTGTAGCCACTGTAGCATCGAGCGGACGCTCCCAAACAGCTCCCCTTGAGGTCCTACGTATCCTGGAAAAGCTTTCCTCACCTCTCCATCTCTTGTTAAAGGGACTATAAAGAGTTTAAGAGAGCTTTCTTGTATTTATGCAACTGTGAAGCACTTTGAATTGCCTTGTGTATGAATTGTGCTCTACAAATAAACTTGTCTTGCCTTGCCTAAACATTTAAAAATGTTGTATTTTCCTCCCCCTACATGTTCCAGCCATGTCCTAATGTGTAGAATGAGCTCAGACCTGTTCACCACAACTGCCTCTAAATCCTGCACCGTCACTCAGAAAGGTGTTACTTCGGGTCCCAAGTGCCGTCATGCACGAGCTTAATATAGAAGCTGCAGTTACACGTATGACCTGAGGTGGCAGTAGTGAGTATAAAATGGCCAATTTGCATCAAACCCCTTTAAGCGTAATCCTCTCATTGCCGTGTGAAGACACTCGCCATAGCTTCACTACACCTGCAGAGACATTTCTTTATTGATGCAGCTGCGCAGCAAAGGGGAGCAAGAGCCTATGTGGATTTTGTTTGAATACCAGTAAGTGAAACTACACTGTTTGTTTTGCTTCAGCGCTTTTAGATCAATATGTGTCAGATAAAGATGTGTTTGAGATTATTACCAAATACCTGAAAAAGCATGTTGCCACATTAGAGACACTGAGGTGGATATTTTTCAATATAGGTAATGATTTATTGACCACAGGTGAAGCACAGATTGCTCCCGCTCCCTCCGCACCGTGGCACTCGGCGATGACAGGATTATTTCAACCCCCTCAAGCCTCTCCTCACATAACTTCCTCACTTCGTATTTCACTCCATCTCCGCCGCGGACACTTTTACAGGCGCGGGTTTCCACTTCCTCCTCCTGACACCGGATCTGCGCGCGGTAAATCCGATTGCTCTCAAAGTGCATTTGGAAACCCGGGGCTTCAGACTCCGCACCGCCTGCGAGTGACTTATGCGTCCAGGATGATAAACTCCCCCAGCGTGCTTTGCCCTTGGGGGTGTGAGACAGGGGTCTGTTCAATCAGCGCTTTAGCCCCGCCCCTCTCCGGTCCTCAGCCGCCTCCCGCACGCTCTCCAATCAGGCAGGAGTGCAGCCGACTCAAGGTTAATGTGTGCACTGACAACTGGAGCGGCTGATGACATGCTGGATAAACACGCTGGAAGAGGAAACAAGAGCCGGACGAAAAAAGCAGAAGAACTACAACAGAGGCAAGTGATGAGCGGAGAGTGTTTTCATCAGGACTCGAGCAGAGGGGTAGAGTTAGTTTGGGGTAAACCCTTCTCTGGCGGGAAAATGCAGCTGGCTCAGTTCTTACCTTCTCTGTGGTAACATGCCACGCACCCACACACCACATTCATAAAGTGTCTTGCCCGAGGACACAATGGCAGCATGTACCTGCAGGAGCTGGGACTCTACCGTCAGAGCCACTGTCGCCCCTAACGCCCAGATCCCACCACATGCTCAGTGTTCGCACCACAGTAAATACTTTTCTGCTTGAGTCCGTGAGAACACCTCCACATCCTCCTCTCTACAGGGCTTCAGCTGATCTCTGACCAAAATATGGATCAAGTCTGTTTTCTGCAACCAGTCCGAAAGAGAACAACAACATCCAGAATTTCAAAGGCATTCTGCATGGACTATTATAATACCATTATAACCACTCTGTCACTTTAGGAGCAAAACACATGACATGAGCTTCCACAACTGTATAATGTGAACTGAAGAAAAGAAAACAAGGGACAAGACAGAGTTTAAAAATGTTAAAATAAAGTATTTTCCTCCCCCTACGTGTTCCAGCCATGTCCTAATGTGTAGAATGAGCTCAGACCTGTTCACCACAACTGCCTCTAAAATCCTGCACTGTCGCTCAGAAAGGTGTTACTTCGGGGTCAGAAGTTCCGTCATGCACGAGCTTGAGACCTGACGTGGCAGTGGCGAATATAAAAATGTCAACTTCTATCTAGTCCCTTTAAAGGTCCTATTACATGCAAAATCGGAGCTTTTAACCATGTTGTAATGCTATTTCCTTGTCAAAAAAAAAACCCCACAGAGTAGTTTTTGACTTCATTCATGCATCCTCTCCCCTCCTAAGCAATCCTCCTAAATCCTGCTCTCTAAGCAGCTTTTTCTTACCTATCAATAATGTCACAGAGAAAAATAAGCGTTTGGCTACAAGGACTTCATTCAACCTCCTAAAGAAGAGGCTACTCCCCAGAAGTTGGAATTTCTCTCTGGGATTCGGAGAGTATCAGCCAGAATAGTGTTTTTCTGTATTTATAACCAACGCAAGTCCCGCAATAAAAACACCCGATGTACCAGAGCGGTGAGTCAGTCAAAACGCATGCTAGCATGTGTGTTAGCCAGTTATAAAAAGTTGTTTTGTCTCCCGGGTTTGAATAATACCTCCAGAAAACACTTATATTTATCACAAAAATGTGTACTCCATAGTGGTAGTGGTACAATATATCATATAAATGCCTATACTTTGCTTTGGAATGGCTAAAATAGCAGGATATAGATCCTTTAAGAAAAGATGTACTTCATGCTGCTTTGATTCAAAGTGATCTCCGCAGCTTGTCTGCTCCTGAATAGTTAGTTATTATTGTAATAGGCGTTGATCTTGCAGAGGCGGTCTGGTCTGGTCTGGTCTGGTCTGGTCTAGAGCGAAGTGGAGCTGAACGATCATTGCCCAGCCCTCGTTGTAATATTACTGTGGCTGTGTGACGTCTGGAGCTCATGGACCAAGCCCTGGGACTGCATTTCACTCAAATCAAGTCCTTTCAGCCTTCTTTTCTTTGGCACATTTAAAAACAGCTTCTGTCCCATTACTTCCCTTCTGAGGAGACACGTTCACAAAGAGGAGCAGTCATTCCTGAACTCTTCCTTTGATTTGGACATGAATAGCCTCAAATTAAAGCTGAGTTTAAATGAAGAACTTTCTGGCCTCCATCTCATCATTTATAGACCTGACTGTATATCTTGATTTTGGTGAATCTGCGATGTTAAAACATGCTACTTTTTCTCCAGCCGTTTGTAAATCCGCAGACCTTCTGCAGCGCTCGGCCACATCATTGTCCCAGCCTGATTTCATTACCCAGATGGCTCTGGGGGATTCCTGACTTTTAGGAACCTGCCGCCGCGACATTGAGAAGGTAGCACTCTCCATGTCAATCACTTTACGATCTGGGCTGTCCTTGGACTCCACATATGCTCCTGTCATCATCGCTGCCGGCCCTCCTCCATCCGCCCCACCTCAAACACACACTTCATCCCAGTAATGGCGCCCTCTGCTCCCAGCGACGCCTCGCTCTCTCCACCGAGCGCTTCAGTGCCGTCTGATTTACAGCTGCCCAGAGCGGGACGGGATCACTCAGCACCAGGGCCTGACCCCCACAGCCTGACCCCCACAGCCCACACACTTGACTTTTTCAGGTGGTACTCAGGGTCGAGCTGCTTTATTGAAGGATCCGCATCTATGGGCGTAACTAGTCCCACCAATATTTCACACCTTTTCCTTTCTGAACATTTCCCTTTGCAGCGGCGGGGCAGAGTTCACAGGGTCTTCAAGACAAATGCGATGATGCGCAAATGTTTTTAACATGTAGCTGCTCCTGCTGTGATTGTCGCATGGGACATGTGGAGATGTTCTTTCATAAAGGCAGATAGATACTTTAGGCTTGGAGAGAGGACGGTCAGCAATATAATTATCCCCACCAACATTGACACCAAACCTACATCCTCGTCCCCATGAGTCGTTACCAAACCAACTGCTCCCTGGGGTCCAATCTTATTAGAGATCTTCATTTAGTCTTCAGTCATGTATTTAAGCTTGTGTTTGTCTGGTTTAGACATGGTTTACACTCAAGACACTTAATTTGAATACATTTTAAGACTTAAATTCCTGATTTGATCTCGCTAATGGTAGTTTGGACAGATACAGTGGGGGAAAAAGTATTTGGCCAAAATCCAATAGAATGTCTATGTGAAACTGACCAAATACTTTTTTTCCCCACTGTATATGAAGTGGAGTGCAGTGTGAAAAGTTGGAGAACCAAGGTTCTACATAAACATTTTTTATTCCAAATATTAAAGGGATAGTCTGTAAGTTTAAATATTTTACAAATATTTTACATAAAGCACGTATAAACTGGACCTGCAATTTGACACAACATAAGTCATATTAAATTCCCTTTGCTGATCTCAGTAACTAATCAGGATCTGCGGGCTCACTTTGACCAATGGGACGAGCTGTGCTGTGAACCGGCCTGTCAGGTTGAATCGGGAGGGGAGTTGGAGGGAGCATGATTGTTTACTTTTTAATATCTTTGTCATCAACTTTGTTGATCGGAAAATGCAAGCTTGATCTAAGAGAGAGAATTAAAGGAATAGGCCACCGTTTTTACATACTGAGATATGTTCTTACCTAACCTTAGCCGAGTTAATATATCCCCGTCTGGTCTTTGTCCGTGCGCTCTGTCACGCAAACGGAGCACATACGCAGCCTCTCCCACATGTCATATAGCTAAAAAAAAACTCATGATAGAAGCTACCAAGCTCTTCCACGTGTTCCCTATTTAAATGAAGTTACGAGAAGTGTTTTCAAGCGAAGTATATTCACACAGAAATGTAGCATGTCGATTTTATAAGCAGATAAAAAGGGGTACTATATTGTGAGGCGTAATGATACGAGGAGCAAAACGTCCGCGCAGTAACTCCTAAAGACTTCCCCCGCTCACTTCCGTCAATAGAAGCTGCGTGACTGGTAGAGAGCCTTTTACAACAAGCAGAAAATATGGTAGAGGTCCAGAGTCCTGTGTCGTCGTCCGGGGTGAGTTGGAAATCTGTGAAACTACTATTACTACTACTATTACTACACTATATACTTTCTGCTTGTTATCACAGCCCGGCACGATGCACGTAAAAGGCATTGTTCACAAGTTATCGTGCTAAAACTTGACGCTTCTTCAACTGTTCTCTGCTAGCTGGCGTGACAGAGCGCACGGACAAAGACCAGACGGGGATATATTAACTCGTCTAAGGTTAGGTAAGAACATATCTCAGTATGTAAAAACGGTGGCCTATTCCTTTAAAAAAAAAAATAGACGCCATGTTTTCTCTTAACAGTGAGACTTGAAGACCCCATACCTGTTTTTTTGCATAATTATTTTTTACTATTAAAATGTTTCTAGTGGTCCAGGTCACAGAAACACTATAGGAAGCCACCCTGTAAGTCATTGAAATCTATACAAATGTTTTGTAATTAGATGCACAGAGTTCACAATATTCTAAAGGACAACACTGATGTTTGATTGCTAGAAAAGACATCAGGTATAGGGCCTTTGTGCTTAGCGAGAGATGGAGGAGGTGAGGAGAGGTGAGCACTTCCTGGATACACAGAACCTCAGGAGGAGCTGTTTTTGGAGCTGCTGCCTCGCTGTCAAGAGCAGCCTCAGGAGAAGAGTCAAAGATTGCTCAAAGAAGCACGAGTGGCTTGAAACACAACCCCAGGCCTGTATTTGATGAGAGAACAACAATGTAACATGGTAGAAAGCTGTATTGCAGTGTTCTATGTCTTTTCATTATCACATAAGTGTTTATATTTGTCCTCAGTCACTCTGTGGTGCCAGTGAGACCCTTTCTTTAAATGAATAATTGCTTTTCTGTTGTAATCCACCATGCAATACACAAACTGTTCCGCAGTTTGAATCAGATTGGGCCGTGAGCGCATTATCCTCCCTCACTGACCACTAATGCACGGAGCAAACAAGCCATCGCTCCATCCGGGCGCTGCCTCAAGTCTTTAGCGCTTCTGCTGTAACGTGTGATGGGGACATGTCTCAGAACAGGGAACGCAGCTTTTTAATGTCCCGCGTCACCATTCACAGTGCTTCTGTTCAGCCGAGTGTGACAGCAGCATCTGCAGGGCGCACACTGATCCCACAGAGGAACAAACTAACAGCTCAGAGGGGAGAGGGGCGGGCACCGAGGGCGGCCATGAGAGGGCGCTGTCGGAGTGTGTAAAGGAAGAGTTACATGATGGAGGAGGGATGTGTGATGAGTGTTGTGCTGTGTGTGAGCAGACACGGGCCAGAGGGCAGAGCAGAGGCAGCAGAGAGTTCCACCCCTGTGTGGGACGTCCCGGGTGAGAACACTACACCACACACCGACACAAACGATCGATGCAGAGACACAGGGACACGGCTCAAGGACAGCAGCAGAGGAAACTGCAGGGGAGGAACATTTAAAGGGGAGGTTGGTCTGGTCAAAGCAAACATATTCCTTCTAGATTTGCCATGTTCAAAGTGCAAAAGAGCGGTTTTCGTATTTGCGTGCTTAATTCTCACGGTGCAGCGTTGCCGGAGAAAGTATTAATCAAAGTTTTGCGGGCGAAGTGCCAATTTACTGATGAAAAGTTGGAAATAAAAATGCCTGTTTTTTGCTTGTTTCCCCGAGAATGTTAATGACATTGTGACGCGAGTTTATTTTCAGTCCCTTCTTCAAACCTCAAGGCTGGAAATTCGTCATAAGACACTATTATGCACGCTTGATTAGTGATAATGAGTCATTTTTAATCTTAACAGTTAAAGAAGTTGTGAAAAGTGTAGGAACAATGTGAGGCTGACTGACATCAACTATGAACTGACTATGGGAGCTGTGATTACAGACGTCCACCAGGAGAGGGCACTGTCTGACTGACAGCAGAATGGAATATCAGTTTCTAAACTGCTCTGCTCAGTTCACTTTGGGATGATTTGTTTATGAACTGATGAGTTTGAAACCGAGCGTCAAACCAGTTCTATATACTGTAGAAATACTTATTATTAAATAAATAAATCAAGAGAAAATGATTGATCCAAGACATTTACTTATAGATTTTTATACAATGCTCTTCAAACAGTTTTGATATAAGAAGCATCTTTTTGGATTGTAGAGATTATGTCACCACTGCTTTAAATTCTGTTAAACTGATGGAGATTTTAAGGTCAAACTCTCAGGGCAGAGTTCACAATCAATTGATTTATTATATTAAATTAAATTAATTAAATTCTGAATGACTCACAGGGCTTTAGTCTCTGGCCTGTCCTTCAGATAATCTTCAGATAATCAGAATCATTTTGGAAAGGGCACATGCGTCCTTTTCATTCTATATTCATTCTGTCACGGCGTTAACAATGTTTAAACTTTTATATTGTGGCAAAAATATATTGCAATAAACATGAGACCGTTTTATGCGTCTGGAACTGAATTTTGTATTTATTTATTTGGTCAGGACAGTGGATGTTAATGAACATACATGGGACTCATGCATGTAAACACACCGTGCCGGATAGTCATGGGAATATTTGCATCCATTGTCTCTCACTCACACTCTCATTCATCCTGGCCTATTGTACATGTTTTTAGTGGTAAGGGAAACAGGAGTACCTGGAGGAAACAGGGGAGAACATGCAAACTCCACACAGAAAGGCTCCGTCTCGGTGGGAATCAAACCCGGGACCTTCTATTTGTAAAGCACAAGTGCTAACCACTGTGCCGCCCAAACCACAGTCACAGAAATGCAATTTACTTTGGTTCAATTGTTTAACACCGGTTTTAGGCTCCCTGTGTGTTTCAGGATTGATTTTAAAGTTCTTTTAATGGTTTTTAAATGTCTTAATGGTCTTGGTCCTTCTTATCTTTCAGAACTGCTTTTACCTTACGAACCTTCACGGCCCCTTCGCTCCTCCAGCAGGGGTCTCCTAGTTATTCCCAAAGTCAACAAAAAGACTCATGGTGAGGCATCTTTCCAATATTACGGCCCTCGCCTCTGGAACCACCTGAGAAGGAGCTCAGAGCTGCAGAGAACGAAAATGCAGCTCAAGACCCACCTTTTTAGCTTAGCCTTTAACTGACTAATCTATGTATTTAATCCTAATATATAAAATGTATATATGGGAGGTTGTGCCAGGCGCATTGTTTTAAATGTTGTAATCGGTAAAGCACTTTGTGATACCTTTCGGTATGAAAAGCGCCTTATAAATAAAGTTTGATTGATTGATTGATTGATTGATTGATTGATTGATTGATTGATTGATTGATTGATTGATTGATTGATTGATTGATTGATTGATTGATTGATTGATTGATTGAAGTAAAAAAAATAAAAAAGTCAACCAAGTGACAAAATCCCTACCATAATGTTCCAGTCAGAACAAATAATACTTGTTCAGCCATTCACTGTGGCATCACGTGCATATCATAAAAGTAAAGTAAAATAAGTAAAGTCTTAATTTAATAATGTAAGTTAGAATGAATCAACATTATGTTATAGCTGGTTGCTATAGATGTGGTAACTGTTCTTTTTGTGAAAATATGCAAAGAACTAACATCTTCAAGGATACAACATCAGGTCAGACTTACAACATTAAAAGCATCATCAACTGCAACACCACCTATGTTGTATATAGACTTGAATGTCCCTGCAGTCGATTTTATGTTGGCAGAACGAAACGCAAACTGAAAAACAGACTAGCAGAACACAAACAAGCAATAAGAACTAGCAACCCCCTGTATCCTATGGCCATGCATTAAATAGATGTTCACCATGGGAATTGCAAAAGCCTTCAAATTTGTGGCTTAGAACAAATACAAGAGACTATCAGAGGAGGGGACAGATTAAAAAAGCTCCTTCAAAGGGAATCCTTTTGGATCTATACCCTCAAAGCTATGGAGTACCCTGGCCTCAATGGAGAATTAGATTTGTCTGTATTTTTGTAAAATGTATGGATTTTGTAATTATTTGCATTTCTCTCTATGGTTTTGTAAAGAACAGTGTATTGTACATATGCTAATGTTTTGTATTCTATAAACCAGGTGACTATGAACACACCCACCTTGGACCAACACACTTGGGACATGTGATCAATGCTGTGAGCTTTATAGCTGTACAGAGGAAGCCATCTCGAGCTTGCCCTGAGGAAGGCCTAGAGCCGAAACGCGTTGGCAATTTTACCTTATCTAGCCATGTTTCAATAAAGGCTTTTTAATATTTCTACCTTTGGAGTGCCTCAGTTTGTTTGATTTTTAGCTGAATCAACATTATGGTCACGATTTGTCTTTATGGGTCAGTGGGAACTGAAAGGACCACTGCTGTACAACGTCTTCTGTCTGTATTCACTCAGCGGCCAATGAAGTTGCTCCATGGCTCTTCTACTCTTATTACTATACTTGTTTTAATAATGAATGTTTGCGATTCACAACTAAAGATTGGATTCCACAGACAGAGATGTTACATTCATCATTGTCTTGAAAAGGCTCCATAGGTCAAATAACACATCTGTAAATGCTTCATACTGAGTGTCCACAGGAGTGTGCTTCCCGCCAGTAGAGGGCAGTATCTCTCCATGTGTCGTCTCCGATCTCACCCCCCTCTTCTACCTCCCTCTTCTCCCTTTCTCCCTCTGACACAGAGCTTATGGGTTTAGCTGAACTTTATCCCTGCTTTCTCTGGGACTAATTACACTTTCCCTCATCAAAACGTCCAAATGTTAACCGTCCGTTCAGCTCCCGCGCCCTGCGACGCCTCCAAAACGATCGCCCTGGGTCACTTTCCACCCCTGTCCTCCGCGAGCCCCGACCGACCGTGCTCCTCTGTACTCGCTGATATTTATTGAAATTTCAGTTTCATTCGTCGCATTTTCTCATTTCTTTGTTCCATCACCGCCGACGTACGATAAGCCCGCGTAATCCTTTTTGCTGGAATCTCCTCCCTGGATGGATTTCTTTGAGATTAAGTCCGTGAGGTTGTGAATTTTAACCATCCAGGCCTGAACAAACGCGGTGCAGCGGGTGGTTCATTGGTAAACTTTAACATTTCGTTTTTTGTGGATGTTCAAAACCCAATAAATCAGACGACAGAAAAAAACAAGTCACAAGTACAAGTCTGGAAAATGAGGTGTCTGCAGGAGCTAGGAGATGTTGTACAGTGTGAAAGTTTAGAAACCCTGGATCAAAATGTCTATTCATGTCAAAAATGAAGATCGGGAAAGATTTAGTGATCTCTGTTACGATCCCGGACGAACCCCCAATTGATACAACCCGGCTCTGCTGGGGTAAAGGGGTTCATAAAAGGAGTGTAAAAGGTAGTGCAGCCCAGAATGTCCCAAAGTGTGGCCTTTTTTAGGTGTGGCTGGCACCAGGTGGTTCATAGCCAGGTGTTCAGATGCCATGGGACCATGGGCGAGCAGCCAACCCGGACCGAGTCTGAACCGAGTCCTCCATATCCCAGGCCAGGGCTCACACAGCCAGGTTTCCATGGAGGACAAGAGGGAAATCAACCACACAGTCAAAACTTATACAAACAGGACTGAGCCTGGAGGCCGCGACAATCTCCAATGGCATGAAGGTACAGACATTCCGATAACATAACTTTGAAGGCTTTTCTAGGCAGCCAAGGGTTTTTTAATTCTAGCTTGAAAATGTTTTGCTTCCATCCACAGATCTTCAATAATGTTCAGGTCAGGAGATGGTGAAGGCCACAGCAAAGGCTTCACACTGCACCTCTTGAGTTCGTCCATTCTGGATTTCAAGGTGTGTTTAAGATCAAGCCATCTGCTTTTTAACTTTACCATTTTCTTTCAGAATTTGTTGGCAATCACTTCTCCACAAATTGCTCCCCGTGCTACTGGCTGCGACACAACCCCAAAGGATGATGGATCCCACAGAAGTGCTTTACATGACCGTTGCTGACCCCAGCCAAAAGTTCGACTTTAACCTGGTCTCCATAAGGCTTGTCTAAATGTGATGCCTAAACTTTTGCATGGCGCGGTAGAACTTGTTGGCTGCAGAAAATGCACAAGTATTCAAAGTATAATGAATTAAAATAATGAATACAGAGTGGGCGGTGACCGAGCTCACAATGCCAAACATCCAGAAGTCAGAAGAGGAGATTTCTATGAGGAGTTAGGCAGAAAGGCACAAAGGCTGTGATTGGCTGACGATGACGGACAAGTGCCTCAAACGGGAGCACAGAGGAGGAGGGCAGTCATCCCGGGTGAGCTCCGCTTCGCTCTCGATCGTCCAGAAGTGTGGGAGTGCAGGGGAAGGATGATTACGGAGGTGATGTTACAGTTTGTGGCTGCGGCGGTGATTTATGGAAGTACTTTGTGAGCGCAGCCTTAGAACTGGGCGCACTCCGAACCATTACAGAGCAGCCAGGCAGAGAGAGGAGGCCATTCATCAGGAGAGAGGCTGCTGATGAGGAGGAGGCAAGGCCCATAGTTTTAAAGACAGCTAAAGTTATCACTATTACACACTTTTACTCAGGAACCAGGGCTGTTCAATTACACCTAAAGGCCTTTCCAGCTCCATTGTATTATGTTTAAGGCCTGACACTAAGTGCAAACCAGAAACACATGGCTACTTAATATGCGTGAACATAAGGACGTACTTTAGCTCCGTCACAGCTGTTGGTTGTGATTATACCGGAGTTCTGACTCTTAACAGAAGCACTGCAAAGGTAATAACAATTCACTCTCTGTAATAATGATGTTTTTAGCAGGTGCAGAGCTGTATTTTCCTATACGCAGACTACGCAAGTTGCGTGAGGCCCCCGCAACCGCAAGGGCCCCACATCTCAGTGTTGTTTCGCTTGTTAATCAGCGGGTTGCTACGGTGACAGGCTCTCTGACAGCGCTCACTCATCCTCCGCCTACTTTACCACATGTAAGAGCAAAGTGGAGCGGTGTGCTGAAGTGAATGAGCAGGAGAGACCTTCCACCTCCCCCCCGTCACCCCCAAGGCGTGAGTGCTTCTCCGCTCGCGTCCCCACCCGGCTGTCTGTCTCCTGGTGCTCTCCTCATGCTCGTGGACACGGAGCTGCATCGGCCACACACTCATTTAAACTAACTTGTTATTGTCTCCAGCAGAGCAGCAGGACAGTAGTTCTGTGAATAGAAGAGAGTGAAGCCATTTTGTGTCAAAGGGGGTTGAATCCACATGGTTCTCATGAGCGTAGTTACTTTGAGTAACTCTAGTTCTCTGAATGTGCTTTGTTCAAATTACTGTCAGGCTAATTCTCAGTGGTAAGATGAAAATAACGAGTCAGGTGCAGGTTTCAGTTTCAGAATGTGACCATTTTAAAAAGTGGGGACAATAGCCTTTTTTCGTCCTAAATCCCAGTCTGCCTGTAGTGGTTCTCACACAGAGGGGTCAGCCCGAGGTCATCATGTTCCACCTCTGCCCTGCACTTCTGCAGTGGAACTGTTTTTGACCGTAGGTGTGTTCGCTCTTCATCCGATAGCCTTGGAATGCGCACTGTAGGGCCCCTTGGTGGATTTTCGCTTAGGGCCCCAGAAAGGCCAGCTCCGGCTCTGGTGTGTAGCCATAGGAGCATTAGCGAGTGCAGCACAACAAGCATAATAGGCTATTGGTTCTTGAGGCATGGTGTTAAGTGTGAGACTTCATCAGCAACATAAAGGCTTCCAGCTCACAGAGCAGACGAGATATAGACACTCCCCTCTTTACTCTAAGGTCGTTCATACAGAAAAAAGATCTTTTTTAAGTTAATAATGAAAGCCTTTGGGATAAATTAAGTGGGAATTTAGGCAGACACTGGTGAGCTCTGTCGACTGGACACGCACCACTGAGCGGGAGGGGTCCATCCAAACCCGCACAGAGCCCTTCCTCCCAGCCTCCCGGGCCCCTTCGGAGCGGTATGCAAATGCTGTGTTTAAATTCATACTCCTAATCCCGGTAATCAGAGGCAGGGGAGTAGCTCCAGCTGGTAGGAACCCGTGTTGAGATGTAATTAAGCCTCTGATTGAATTTGGGCACAGTCCGGGGCGGGAGCCAGAGCGGGGCGGGGGGAGACGGGGACTGCATATGTCCTCGGCATGTCGACTTGAGTGTTGGTATTTCATGTAAGGGAGACACGGAAAGCAAAACCATCCAGGTTTTGAGACGGTTTATTACATGAGTATGAATCTACATGAGCTGTTTTGTTCATTCACTGAATCCTGTGAGTATCCGGAACACTTACAGGCTTTTATTATTGTACATTTGTGTCTTTAGTTATTCTTTGTATATATACGTAGAGTGGGTGTTTATAAATGTTTGACTAATTTTTGCAGAAATACAAATTCACCTACAGATGCGAATAAAGTCACCTGACCTCACCTCCGCGGAAACGTAGAAAATAAACGTGCTTGCATGCTTAGGGGCCAAAAGCAAGTTTAAAACAAATGTACAGCTTATAAACTTTCTGACCCATCTGCCAGCACCACTGCAGCTCTTATATAAACCACATGTTTATTTGTTGAATCCTACAAATCTACTATAGAGGAAAAGAGTGGGGTTTTGGGTGTCCAGGCTAATGCCGACCACATTTTTCATGAGGAGATTCAGACGACTGTGCATGTTTGGGTTGGTTACATTACTATTAAAACATCATTAAGTTTACATTTACTTCTGAAAGGATGTCCAAACAGTGTCCAGTCCAGTGACCCACAATGCCACTTCAAAGAGAGAGAGAAAACGCCTCGTCTCCACCTGAACACGTCCTTCTGTTGCATCATGTTTTTGTTCTCCCCCCTCTCCCCCCCCTGCACCTCCTCCTGCTTTGTTCATGAACGCTCACTAGATTCAAGGTGACATGCCACATGCAAAAGCACTTTGATTTGAGCTTATGGCGAGACACGGCCAGTTTCAAACCTGGATTCGGATTTTGTGATAAAATATATATTTCTAACACAGAAATAACACTTTTTATATATGAAAACATGAACTACAAAATATTGTTCTCATATATTTTTTTCAATAATCTGCAGTAAAAGTGTCCAGTTGCTATATCAAAATGATTGATTTGTGTATTTAACCTTCAGAATGTTGTTTCATCAAGAACAACTCCCCATATAATCAAACACGAAAGGGCTGTAACACACTCATTGTGACCATTTCAGCACTCAAATTGCCTTCTATTCACACAATCATGCCCCCAAACCCTATGTGATGCTAAACAGGTGCATTTCCCAGTTATTAATATTGTTTTATGAATGTAAAAGAAAAGCCAAAGCGTCCCGAGCATGAACGCAGGCGCTCAGCGACAGTGACGGCCTGTCAGAACCTGTGTCTCCCTTTGTCTCCCCTGTGTCCCCTCCCCCTCTCCCCTCAGGTAACTGATGAAAGAGCATGTAATGTCTCCTCTCGTGTCAGGGATAAGTCTTCTGTACTCAAAAGAACATACATCTCACTACACATAAAAATAATATGATCAATCTAATTTGACCAGATTCTTTTACTTGGCAAGTCAGAGTTATTCATATTAAGGTGAAATATTCTGAATTCTTATCGAGAGATCATTGTCTTGCATAGTGAGATCCAGTGTTAGCCTTTTGTGCATGTTCTGTGTCTCTCAGCACTGGCCCTGCCGAGTGCTGGGTTGGGAAAGCGATCCAACAAAGGGCCGTGTCGGGATCCTCCTCACAGGCAAACAGTGGACATATTTATTTTTCGAGGGTAAATAACTTCGGCTTGCTCTGCTTTTGGGGCTTGTGTCGGAGCCCGTCTGTGTGTGCCATGGCTGTCAGCGCACTTATGTGAAGAATGGAAGGCAAACACCGATGCATCTGCACTTGGTCAACGTCCAGATCCCACGGCTCTGCGGAGTGCCGTTCACAGGGGTCAAGTTTGGCGGCTTAGGATTTTCTCCTGAAATCACTTAGTTCAGGGGTGTCAAACATACGGTCCGCGGGCCGGATCAGGCCCGCGAGATGATTTAATCCGGCCCCTGCCATGTAGAGCATAAATTCCAGAGTATGTAAAAAAAAAGTAAGTCTCCAGCCCATTCCTGTGCGGAGTTATGATTTTTTAAAGAATTACCAGAGTTCCACACGTGTCCAGCAGAGGGCACTGACATAACAAGAGCTCAGGATTTGAACACCACATTATACAGCCACGTGGTAAAGGGACTGTCTGCCCCAGGACGGCTGTGGCTTCAATAACAGCTCACCGCCACCGAGTGTGGAGTGAATGAATAATGACTATGTAGCACTTTGAGGAACTTGTGACACAGGCTTGTAAAGTGCAATACAAGTGTAAGTGTACAAGTGTGTTTATGAAGCTACAGTTAAGTTGGGGCTTTCACCAAATCACAGCTTATTATTATTGATTTATTGGGAAAATGTTTTCTATTACACGCGTCCCGCGACTCGCCGTGGGAGCTGAATTTCGGCCGCCGACCCAAAATGAGTTTGACACTCCGACTTAGTTAAACATCTCCATTCACAAAAACATCTCCGTTGTAGTAGCATAGAAAAAAAAAACTTTCCCAGCCTTGTTTGTAATATTTTGAGAGTTTTTGAAGGCTTCTTTTCAGAGGTAGGCTTTAATATTTCTTTCATATTTTTTTGTATATTTCTAGCCTGATTTATTGCATTCAAACCACAAAAAACAAGATGGAATTGGAGGTTCTACAGATTTTTCCACTGATAACGAATCATCCATCTGCCTGGAACACCTCCCGAGGGAACAGATGCCCGAGCCGCCTCAGCTGCTCCTTTTGACGTGAAGGAGCAGCGACTCTACTCCGAGCTCCTCCCGGGAAACTGAGCTCCTCGGCATCAGAAAGTTTGACGGACCTCTAGCAACACTAAGTGGGCGGGGCTTTTGTGAAAGGTCAGTCGGAGGCGAAACGTCCTCAGATCGATGTGAAGGCCGTGCATGCTCCCGGGTCACACGCACGGGGGTAAAAGTGATCGAACGTCAAAGCGCCATCGACCCGCTCTTTTGTGTCTGCTCCATTTGCTGCAATACAGTGATGCTCGCAGACTTTGACCCACGCGCCGCAGACAAAAGGGGTTTCAGACCAGATAAGAGAGATAAAGGCACAGCCCCTCCCTATGGCCGGGCAAATAATGGATTTGAATTAAAAATCAAGTTAAGTCAAATCACCAAGCTCTACAGTTAGGGATCATTTATCAAGACGGGTGCAAGCTGAAAAATCTGATATTTGTTTTGAGACTGCCTGTATTACAGTTTCAGGGCCCCAAATGTGACACGTAAATGAGAGAATTCTGTACGAGTAAAACATGCACAAAGGATTCCTGTGCACGTGCTGCTCATTTTGTGCAAACACTTGGCAGCCTAAGTGTACATGTTTAACTCAAAGTAACTCAAGGTACTTCACTGCAGTAGTTTGATCACACAGTACATTTGACTTAAGTATTTTGAAGCATCAAATTTCTTGTATCTTATGAAATGTATTTTTCATCCTATATTATGGTGATTTTTTTTGTAAATATCTTTTTTACGTTTTGTCTGTCCAACGTCAACGCTAAAGCTACTTTCTTTCAAATATATTTCCAATATAAAAAGAAAGAAGTGAGTGTGGCTGGCCAGGTTATATGTTTGTATAACTGCATGCATGGGAAAAAAGTATCCGCAGCGGGTGAAGCAGTTTAAATAAAGCTAAAAACTGTGAAACCTAAGAGTGAAGGCAATATGAGATCTGACATTCAGTATTGTGCAAAATCAACTTAATAGAGGTTTTTTTTTACCATGTTTTAAGGTTGTTCCTTCATCAAAAGCATACAGTGGTCAAAGTACTTTATTTATAAGTAGATACTACTAGTACTTTAAAAAGAGCAAACTCAGTTGTTTGACCATAAATGGCTTCGCACAACCACTAACTATGAGTGACAGAAAGCTTTTTGTGCTATCATTCATATTCTTTGAAAAATGGTCAAAACATCTCAAATTCTGCCTGGGTGTGTAAACTTTGAGCACATCTGTATCTTTCCTGCAGTCGCTCTGCTGATCTCAGACACCAATCAGAATCCCCGGGGCTTCACTCTGACCAATGAGATCACAGAAAGAAAAAGGAGAATGTGCATTCAATCCTCACGTCTGCAGACAGTCGTTTAGTCCGTTAGCATTAGCATGCTCAGTGTATTTTTCCTATAGCCGTTAGCATCAGCCCTCAAACATTACAAATTATGACCGATCCAGATGTTTACAGCTGCTGTCAACCATCGACATAAGTGAGGCCGAAGTCTAGTTAGAGATCATGAATGTGCAGATTTTGTTTTAGAAATAAATTAGCATCTAAAAGTGTCCTCTGAGCAAATTGCCTATTGTGGGGTCGGATACACGTCCAGTGGTCACTAACTGGACAAAACAAACCTCCCCATATGTTAGTATTGTGCTTGTCTTCCCTATTCATTTGCATGGGAGCGGAAAATTCAGTTTAAATGGGGTCCGCGATGTGCACATTTGTAGGAACAGGAGAATGAGACGAGCTTTCCTAGATCGTTTACTTTTAAATTTCTCTCTCTCTCTCCTCATTTTGCGCCGGCCAAGCTGCAGTGTGCAAGTGTCAAGCCACAATATCGCCGTCGACGTTATGCAAAACATCTCCCGCCGCACTCCCACCGTGGGTCGTGTTTAATAATGCATGATTCTCCGAAAGCCAAACAACATTAAGGGACACAGATGAAGGAGACGCTTGAGCTGAAGCGCCTCCTGTCACGATACGTCCGCCCGAGCGCTCCACAACACACGACTATTACGAGGAGCGGACTCTAAGTGATCCGGCTCCTTCTAAAGCACTGTTTAATAAAGCCACAGTGGGTCTTAACTGCCGCGGCGTCACTGAAGGACTGTGGGAGAAAATGATCATGCGTTTCTACAGCTGTGTTCGTTGACGACACAATCTGCACATTACGCTCGAGATCGAGATCGTAGAGAGTATTGTTTTTATTGATTTTGTTTGGTTTTTAACGGACCGATTCCAGCAAGGTTTAAAGCAGGCTCGCTATAAAGGTGTTATGGCGGTTTGGAATTATTAACAAAAGTATGTGAATGGTGAGAAGTCCACAAAATGGCACCATAACAGAAACCCCCCCCCACAGATGATCGACTGCAGCCTTCATTGCTTTAGAATATTAAAGTCGCACTTTGTAACAATTCACTCAATCAATAGAACCTAATGATATTTCATATGTGAAGAGCGAGTCCTCCGAGGCCCTACCACCACCCTTCTCTTGCTCCCCTTCACTGTGCAGCTGTTTCAATAAAATAATACATTGCTACATTTGTGTGTGTGCAGTTAAGCTATGGTGAGTGTTTTCACTTCATGACGAGAAGAAGGTGAGATGTGGTTTTTTTGAAGGAATATTTTAACATGGTAAAAAGCTCTGAGACATAGATTTTGCATAAAAACCCTCCTTTAAAGGGAGACACTACGGGCAAAACTTTTTTTTATTTTTTTAAACGTTTTTTGGTTTTGGGCCAAATTGGTCTTTGAACAAACTTTCACCTGGAAATAAAAATGATACCTACTCTTTACAATAACATAATTAAATATTGCACTGGTTGAATTTTTCTCCATAGATATATATGGGAAATCATAATCTCAAAGGCCATTTCCTCAAAACACATTGTTCTCTCATTATGGGGCAACATCTGCACGTCAGTAGCACCTAAAGACTTACATTTTTCCAGCCTTGGATTGAACAATATTTGGAAGATTTTTTCAGAGGGATTTTTTTAGTATCTAATTCTTAGCCTGATTTAATGAGTTTTGAATGTTAAAAAACAAGGCAAAATTTACATTTTACAGATTTATTTTAAAACTGAACAAGACATCCAAAATCCCCTCTGAAAAAGTCTTTGTAACTAATATAACAACAAAACAAAACCATACATTTAAATCTGGCTCAATCTATTATCCAGTTTTTATCGCCGGAAAAATGCAACAATTTGGGCATTTTTAAACATAAAACACCTAATTTTTATATATACACATAAAATGACAGAAATTTGCAATTGATTTTTCTTCAGATTTATGCCAGTGACCTACAGTAGAAGTTTCAAATTGATATCTTTAAATAAATGTAAAAAAAAATCCCTATTCACCTGTAGTGCCTCACCTTAAATGGAATAATCTGTGTGTACTTACCAATCTTATTCCAAGACTAATCCAAACACAGAATAAATGATCTTTTCTCATTTTGGTTCACAAAGCCAGGCACACTTCTGTTTCCCATGACAAGAGCGACCTCTGCTGGTGAGCCCAATGCCTGAGAACCTAAACTCTGGCCCACACAACCTTACAAATCTTACAAATCTGTGTTGGTTTTCTTTGATGACGTCCTCTCACCAGTGTCCTCACAGTTTCTCCTCAGGCCTGAAGAGCTGGGAGCGGGACAGAAATAGCTTTGATTTCATCACCAAGCGGCGTCTTTCAATAACCCACAGACTGGCCACATGCTGGCAGGGCATATGGGACCAAGCACTGACGGCGTGTCCCAGATGGACCACGGGACAGTGAAGAATGAGTGGGACCGAAGCACCAGCTCAGCACACTGGGACGGTTTGTCATCATTTAGGCTCACGTTCAGGAGGCTGTGGGGCAATGCCAGCAACTAACTCGTGTTTACAGCCAGCGGAGGCGCTCTTAGGGTTAGTTTTACCAGAGATGTTCATGGAATTCGGGGCAAACTGTCACAACAAACATGGGCTGGTAGGCAAATGGCTTAGATATAGACGTCATGTAAATCAATACAAGACTGGGACTACCCCTGTAAATCAAATATGGTCATTTAGTTTCTGGGAGACTAGAGAAATATACACATGTCTAAGCTCAGGTAAGAACACATCTCAGTATGGAAAAACGATGGCCTGTTCCTTTAAGGCACGAGCTTGGACCACACCAAACACTTTAACTTAACTAACTGAATACAGAGAATTCATCCGTCCATCCAAATGGCTCACCCGTTCCCACCTTTTCTATGATTCCAGGCGAGTCCCCTGCCCGACAGCTTCCCACTTAGAAAAGTATTCTCCTCTCCTGAAGGTCAGAGATGGAGCCTCCTCCAGGGTTCTCCGCTCCGTAATGGGGCTCAGAGGGACTCCACGTCTCCTGCAGCGCGATATTCTTAATTGGGTTTGAAAAACAGCAATCCCAGTCCAGGATATGTTGAAGAAGAGCAGAGACGTGACACGCAGAAAAAATCTTAAGGTCGGACTTTGTATGCTCTGCTGAGCAAGCCTCACGATGGACGGGCCGGCAATGATGACGATGTCGCCATGTTCTGGGGGAAAAGATACTGAAATTTTGGGTTGATAGGACTTTTGTGAACTGTTTGGAGCTTTTAACCATGTTACAATAATGTTCCTTCATCAAAAACATACAGTACTTGGAGTTGTGTTTTATGTTTCCACATGTTTCCACAGAAATCTTCCTGAGTAACTATTGAAAGTGCCCTGCTGAAAATGGCGGCACAAGATTTGTCATCCAAACAGAAACGTCTGGAAAAAAAAGAGGGGATTGGCTTCTTTCAGTCAGTCCACCCCAGGACAAACGTGGCTTCATTCCTTAGCTAATAATGGGCTATTTGAAATTGCAAAGCGATTTTGACTGTCAGGAAAAATCCTACATGACACTAGTGCACTGGCTGTTGAAGAGCAGCCAGTGTAGTGGTCATATGTTCTTTACTTTAATCTTTGTTTTAGGGACAATGTACAGAGACATAGAGCTCACACAAACAGAGATGCACTGAACCAGAAAAAAGCTAATAGCTAGACTACATCTGTAGTCTCTAAAATGAACGTATCTCTTCGAAAAAAAGAAAAAAAAACATGTTGCAAATGCACACGAGCAATGGCCATGTCGTCACATCCGGGAGCTGTTGTAGGCAATTTAACATTTTAAATACAAAATGATAGTTCTACGGCTCGCCCATCACCCACGCTGAAGTCACCGAGGTGGTGAGAAAGCTCCTCAGTGGCTCCGGGGGTGGATGAGATTCGCCCTGAATACCATAAGTCTCTGGATGTTGTAGGACTGTCGTGGCTGACACGTCTCTGCAACATCGCGTGGCGGTCGGGGACAGTGCCCCTGGATGTGCAGACCGTGGTGGTGGTCCCGCTCTTTAAGAAGGGGGATCGGAGGGTGTGCTCAAATTACAGAGGGATCACCCTCCTTAGCCTCCCCGGTAAGGTCTACTCCAGGGAGCTGAGTCGGGGGCAAAGCTCTCAAGTTACTGATCGATCTACGTTCCCACCCTCACCTATGGTCATGAGATCTGGGTAATGATCTGGGTGGCTGGGCGCACCCTTCGAGATCAGGTGAGGAGCTCAGTTACCCAGGAGAAGCTCGGAGTAGAGTCGCTGCTCCTTCACGTTGAAAGGAGCAGCTGAGGTGGCTCGGGCATCTGTTTTGGATGCCTCCTGTTCGCCTCCCTCGGGAGGTGTTCCAGGCATGTCCTAGTGGGACGAGGCCTTGTGGAAGACCCAGGACACGCTGGTGGGACTATGTCTCCGAGCTGGCCTGGTGTCGCCTCGGGGTCCCCCCAGAACAGCTGGATGAGGTGTGCGTGGAGCGGGAAGTCTGGGCATCTCTGCTGAGACTGCTGCCCCCACGACCCGGCCCCGGATAAAGCGGAAGAAAATGAATGGATGAAGTTCTACTGTATGATGAGCAAAAACAATGTTCACTGTTTGTTTTCAAGTGCAACTTTCTCAATCTACTGTCAATATCAACCATAACCAGCCTCGAAATGGGAAACAATTTTAATGCAACAGTGATCATCTTCTTGAGTAGTTTTGACAAGTTTTTATATAACCACATATATTCATTTACTTGTTTCGTGATGTTTTAGAGATAGTTTAGCTTGACAGAAGAAACAATGTAGCTCAAAACGAATCAAAGTCTCGGGTTACGAGCTTGTGTGCTCTCCCTGCGTCTGGAGGGAGACCTTTTATTTGTAAAGTAGTCAAACCTACTCAGCGTGTGGTTAACGCTCTGATTTGAAGTCTTTTAACTCAATGGCAGTAGTGCGGACAGTGCCTGCTCTTCAGCGCACTCTGCTCCGCGCTTCGCCTTCGTTCCAAGGGGAAACGAGTGCTTACGGTGATGAATGGACTGGACTGTCACCGCTCGCCCACTCCGCTCAATTCTTCCCCTCAAACAGATAAATCAAACGCAGCCGTCGCTCGGATGCGGAGAGCCGTGCTGGGGCAGAGCCAGAGGTACCGAGCACATAAAACCCATTCGGAAAAACAATCCCAATAAAAAGACGGATAAATCATTGTTGAGCGCGCCGGTCGGTGGTATCGAGCTGCGGAGACGTCTTCACCGGGGCAAGGAGTGGGATGTGAATGGGGGAGACTCGAGGACCCGCGAGATAATGCGTACGAACACGCCAAAGGCACAGGGCTGACGGATTGACGGCGGTAAATCACAAAACCGGACAGGCCTTTGCAGGAGTTCAGGCGAGAAAGTTTGCAGCACCAAAGGTTGGAAGGAAAGTGCGCTGACATTTCAAAATGGGTAAAGGCAGAGTTAGATGCAGCACTGGAACTACAACTGAACCTGAGACCTTCTCCTAAAATAGAAGTCTGTAAGTTTAATAGTTTTACAAATATAATAGATTTATTCCCTTTCTCTCACTCTTCTCATTTTGCAAAACTAGGAGGGGCTTTGAGGTGCTTGATCTTTATTTGAAATGACTCTCTCTGCACCTTGTCATCTTTAAGCTGCATATTGAGGACACAGACACAACCTGTGGACAGGCGTTCCTCATTTGAAAGCTCAGAACATCCAGAATTCAATGTTTAACTGAACGGCATTCGCATTAATAGCTATGATTGAGCTGAATGTATTTTATGTATTTTATCTACACTCCTGCCTTTTACTGTAATTGACTAATTTTATGTTGATGTCCAGAGGAGAAGGAGCGACAAAAACAGAGGTTAGGTAACTTTGTGTGAACGAGCAAGAAAAATAGTGCTCAAGACAGAGCGAAATAGTGCTCAAGACAGAGCGAGTCCAAACAAGACTTAAAAAATAGTGCTCAAGACAGAGCGAAAAAGTGCTCAAGACAGAGAGAGTCCAAACAAGACCTAAAATAGTTCTCAAGACAGAGCGAATCTAAACAAGACTTAAAAATGCATATAACTGAAAGTATTTTATCTACACTCTTGCCTCTTACTGTAATTGATTAATTCTATGTTGATGTTTTTATTGATTGTATTTGTTTTCTTATATTTATGCAACTGTGAAGCACTTTGAATTGCCTTGTGTATGAATTGTGCTCTACAAATAAACTTGCCTTGCCTTGCCTTGCCATTAGATCAGATCAGGAAAAGAAGCTGGGAAGTGTGGGAGTGTCTTGAACTGGTTTTGACCATATGATCTGGCAACCCAAAGTGGGGATCATTCTGCATTGAAAGACGAGTGAATGTGAGTGAATCACTTCTACACGACGGCAAATGTAATGCGGTAAATGCAGAAATGAATGGGACTTCTCAAAGCGTGGCAATAACGTAAGGCTACGTCACTGAAGGGGACGTTTTTCAATACAGTTGCTAAATAGTGAGTCAAATCTGGAGAGTAGCATCTTTTTTGGGGAATTTTACACCCTTTGAAATTGCCCATAGCACAGCTTTAGAGCCCAAAACCGAGATGTAAATGAGAGAAGAGTGGAAATAAAACAACTGTAAATGACTGTGCTGCTGGTGATGAGAAAACGCTGTGTAAATCACCCCCTAAGACTCATATAAGCCAACCACTCCAGCTCAGTTGGCTGGTTTTAGCTTTACAAACCTTTGAAGCACTGAAGGGTTAAAAAGAACACTATGCAATTTCCCAAGGTTCTTCGTTTTCAATCACAAAGCCTGAAAGGGGACGGAGACGTGGGGGTACCTCCGCGATAATGCGTGCTAATACTCTAAAAGCCGCGGGGCCATTCTACCTGATGGATTGTCTTCAGTAAATTACAAGGCCTGACAGTTCTATATGGGCAGCTGTAGAGCGAGGACAGAGCTGCCAGTCACACTACGGAAGCCGGCCAGGGACATACAGGGGGTTTACATAAGGAGAGAGACAATGACATTTACGGCCTAAAGGAGGAGGCACGACAGGACAGGACGAGAGGCACGTTTACACGAATACTGACAAAGTCCAAGTTATGATTTAAAAGTGCACTACATGAGGTTTTTCACGCCACCACACTGAAAGGAGAAGTCGAGACGCTGCAGGTGAAAACATCCACTTTTGATGCAGTGGCCAATGTTGGTATTTAAAAAGACCAAACTCACTGATGCTTGTTGTATGATTTTTTTGTCTGTTAGCGAGCCGGAGATTTCCCAGAAATAACCACATGAGTGCGGCGCTCTCTGGTCTTTCCCACGCTTATTCACACACACACATATTGACACGCTTGGTATCCACGTGTAGCATGAACGGCGACTGCTGTGATGTGCGGAAGATACAAAACTCTAGGGCCGTTTTCTCCAAATGAGGTTTTCATTCCACTCTTGCAACAACATCTTCACTTTAGCAGCTCCTACAAACTCCAAACTATACAGGCTTGGACTTAACAAGATTTCATTTTTGTTTTGTATTATTACAGATTATTTGCTCATAAGTAGCTTATTCAAAATCGAAACAAGTCCCACAATCCCCCGTGAAAAAAATAAAATCTTTGCTACCACTATATGAACATAATAAATCATGAATTTAAACCTGGCTCATTGCATTATCTAGATTTCTTGAACATGCTGAAAATATCTAGCCTGACCAACACCAGCTGTGTGCGCTCGAGTCATTTCCAACTGCACAGCAGCCTGGGGACCATGGCCCAAATGTTCTCATGGATTTGGGACCAATCACAGAACGAGGAGGGACGGCAACACGAGGACGAGCTGTTCGATATACGGAAGCTTATTTACGGATACCTTTTGTTTTAAGTTTATTTACTGATCCAACATGACAGCAGCGACGCCATATTTCGTTCAAGCTTCAGACCGTGTTCTAAATAGTTTAGCTGTAAAGTTTACAGCGGGTGCGTCATACGTCATTGATGTGATGATACGATTGGCTAAGGCTACTCCACATGATAGACATTAAGCCCAATAAACGGCTCTGGACAATCGTAAGCAAAACCTCTTCTACCAGAACATGAATTGGTGGTCCCCAGCAGTGTTCATTTTGACAACATATTTTAATTTCATTTTAGTCGAGATTTAGTAAAAAAAAAAAAATCTTAAATTTTAGTCAAGATTTGCAAGTAAATTTAGTCGACTTTGCATTTATAATATTCATAATAATCATATTTAATCAGGTCCTCTGCTTCATGGAGCTGCTCCACATGAATTAAAGCTCAGAGCTGCTCCTTTGGCAGTGAATCTACATGATCTGAGGCTCTTTCAGACGCTCAATAGAAGTTTGGATGATTTTAGTCTCTCCTTTTCACTTTTATTCAGTCATGTTTAGTCGACTAAAATATCTGGACATTTTAGTCATAGTTCTAGTTTCATGAAAAGCTTTTAATTTAGTTTTAGTCCAATTTTAGTCATCAAAAATATCATTTTGGCTAATATTAAGACTAAATATTTTAGTCGGCGTAAGTAACCTTGGTCCCCAGACTAAATAACTTGTGATTTTAGTCTGGCATTAGCCAGGCAAGAAAATATCAGCAATTTTGGTCATTTTGAAACATAAAATCTTTTTTTAATGACACCATAAAATGACAAAAACTTTTCCCTCGTATTTATGTCAGTAATCTCTGCAAAAGTTAATTCATCTTGAGTGTCTTGCCTTGAGCTTTTAGCCGAGCAACAAACTTGTTTCTAGCTCTCACAACGCACACAACACATCCTGCCTATTCACATGATTGAACTGATAGCATATTTTGTACATATTATTATACAGTACTAAAAAAAGCTTTATATTGAAATGTAGACAGTGTGCATGGTCTGGTCTGCTGGAGAGTATTGGAAAATAAAAGACTTTTCGGATTGAAAGACACCGTCCACATGAACCAGACTTCCTGCCCTGACTTGGACACCATCAGAATGCTAATGCAGAAGAAAAAGCAGCTGTAGTCCAATAGCAGACGAGCACACACCAGGCTGCCGCATACCTCTGCTGTTCGGACATCGATTGCTCTGCCTTTGGAGCGCTCCTCCTGCCCGGGCTCGGCTCGCACACACCACTGACGCTAAATCAATGCTAACCCTGGCTCCTGCGCAAACATATGCAGCCGGGCAGGAGCACGTGGGCGCGTCGGCACATCTGCGGGAGATCAGGTCAACATTATGACAGGAGCGGTGGAGGACGAGCGGGCGGATACGCTTTAGAAATGTTGCTATCCTTTGTTTCCCTCAGTGTGGCAGCGGCTGGACTAATACTACATTCAAATCATCAAAATAAAGCTTATCAGTCACAGTCATGCAGGATGTGTCCACTGAAAACTACTTTTGGACATCTGCATGGAGACTAAGTCGAGTTTCTCAACACACCTCCAGCAGAAAGCACCAGTCTCCAACTTGGCAAAGTGTAGTGATGACAATGTGAGCGCTGAAATGATCTAACCACATCTGTGAGGGTGAATAAAAAGTGTATCACATGCAAAACACTGCTTGCAGACGGAGTAGCAGAGGTTTCTTATGGGAGGTTGTGCAAAACAGGTGACAGTATTACAAAAACAACAACACATGCAGTAAACGGGCACTTCAGCACAATGCATTCCAAAAAAAGAAAAGAGTGCATCAAACAAATCTGCGTTCACACAGCGCAACATTTTGGATTATACTATTGCTTAGGGCTGGAGAATTAATAGAATTGTAATCTAATCGCAATTTTAATAAAGGTGGATCTCGTTTTGATTGGCCAGTCCTGTCGCGATGCTGTGGCGCCTGCCAGATCAAGCCCAGGGAATCACTCAGACAAACAGGAAGAGGATCAGGACGCTGCGCGTGGACGAAAAGTTTACCTTCGAAGATGAAAACTATCCATTGCTGTATTTGGAACATGTGGATTTTTTGAGGCTTCAGCTGAAAGTACAGGTGTACAGTACAGGTGTTTGTGTTTACTTGGTGCAGGGGCAGAAATGGGGATGTATTGTGAGGCAAGAAGTGGGGAGCTTGTCTTTGCCCGGCAGAGCTAGCTACAGTTTTCAGTCTGGCTTCAGCAGCTACAAAGCTACAAAGTTTTTATCATTAAAAAAATACATAGGGACGATAATCAAAATCGCCCAGCCCTATGTTGCCAATACAAAACATGCTCCTACTTCACATTCTCACATGCGGCTGCCTATAGTCAACATTTGGGCTGTACTGGCAATATATTGTCAATATATTGTATATCATATTGAGTCACCTTAATAAATTGCACACTGAGCCTATTTAGCATAATAAAAACCTCCATTTTGTGCACCTATAAGATCCTTTTTCTTAAAGCCACACCGTGTAGAATGTTACCCAATAAATCACATTGAAATAAAAGCATTTATTATATGACAGATATTTTCATAATTGAAACCTCATAAATGTACAAACAAACATGTGCCTTTGCTTTGAGCGGCTCAGCTCTCCTAAGTCAAGACTGTAACTTTACCGGAAGTTGGTACGTCTCCAGCTCGTCGCCATGGAGATGTTGACTAAAGATAGTAGAATTTTATATTTGATTAAGTTAGTCATTCTTTGATTATCCATTGCAATAACAGCATTTTCCATGCGCAGCTGGTCATTAGGAGCATGTTTTGTTTTGATGACAACGGTATAGTTCAAATGTTACGCAGTGTGCCTTTAAAATTCGGAATATATGTTGTATTGTGGGCACTTTATCATGATGCATTCTAATCACAATACGTATTGTATGATGAAGTCTGTATCGGGATACGTATTGTATCCTGAAGTTGCCCAAGTCCAAATCTCCATGGAGACGAGCTTCAGTTACAGTCAGGTCAGAGATGACAAAAACCACTGTATTCAAATAAAAGTCTTTATCTGTTGAGTGAAATGTCACGGTGTGTGGCTTTAAACATCTGAATTAAAGCTAAACGTTTTGTGCTTTTGGCCGAATAATGGAGAAGTCTCTGACGTACTCCTCTGCAGTGAAGTCCAGCAGAGGATGCAGTGCCTTGTGAATAGACTCCAGCGCGTCTCTGTGTTGCCAGGTTGGGCTGAGGGAGCGTGTCTGCTTACATGACAAGACTTTGGATATAGCTGTGGCCAGTTCCAGCAATTTTTCAATCATCTTTTCTTTGAATCCCCATCTTGTTTGGCATGCTGTAATGAGGCTGTGCTCAGGCAATTTTAGCTCTTTCTGAGCTTCAGCCAATGTAATCTTCTTTGAACTGTGAGGGAAATGTTCCACAAGCTGCTTGCACAGCTCTGTTGCTTTCGACACTTTGTCTACTTTGAGCGCATTTTCTGAAAAACACAATTAGGGATTCATTCGTTTTTAGCCCCATGTACAAACAAACTGAGCAATGTTAGCTTGGTTCAACAAAATGACGGCAAATAAAGCAAAACAAAATAAATTCTAGTTTTAAAAATACCTTCTCCCCTTTAATGATTGGGGGTTTACAATATTTGCTTTGGTAAAATTTGAATATGTATGATGAGATGCAGTCTGTGTCCCGAGCACTGAAGCCTGGTCCACTTACTAAGCACTGCAGCCTTCACCATATGAAACACACAAGCTTCTCCTCAGGTAGATTCCAGCAGGACGGCCCCTCTCTCGGACCCTCCTGTGTAAGCCCTCCTCGTACTCATTGCATTTCGTACAAGGGTCTGGACTTTCACAATTGAGCTCCGTTTTCAGGTGGGAGGGGTGAACTGCTTTGAAACCATTGGATCTGACTGTCGATAGCGTTTGGTCGTGACGTATGTAGTGCGTCCGAGTGAGTGAAGCAGCTCTCAGCTATGCTCTTGGGGGACATTCCTTGCACATCCCAGGACTTCAATTTTATCTTCTGGATATTTGGGAGCCGAGCCAGGACGGATAGAAGAGCTTCCATTGCTTTCGTATCCGCCGCCATTGCCAAACTACAACCCGCAAATGCGGCACAAATACTTGACGTCACCTACAAGCCCCGCCTCCCCGCCTCACTGAATGGTCGGTTGAAATCCAACCTCGGCCACTGAGATCCGACCCAGACGTACATGTAGGGAAAATATAATTGACCGGAGTTTACGGATGGCTATGGCCAGGCTACACCTATGGCCTCATGGGAAATATGCAGTTCTTTGATGAAAAGCAACATAAAGCTCAGCTGTACGACTTGTCCACATGTCTACTGTTGCATGCTGGGATGTTGTAACACTTTTCTAATGTGTTTATCATTTTGAATCTGGATCCGGTGTCAAATGGCTCTATGGCCCATGAGATTTCAGTAAGCCTCTTCAGTGTGCGCTCGTGCGGGAGAGCACTTTCAAACATGGCAGTTAGCTAAGTTTTCGTGTTGTGGTGTCAGAGTGTCTTATGGGAAAAATGTTCCCTCTTGTTGTTAAAATCTTTGTCTAACACATTCTGCAAAACAGCTCAGTGTTAACAGTGGAGCCTGCCTTCTTCAGCTCCAGAGGCAGAGGATCAACGTTACCAGAAGACATCGTTTAACAAACTTCACGAGACAACTCTGAGTCTCTCCGTTAGACCGAGCGTGTATCTTTTCCTCAACCAAATTCTGTCCAAGATCATGTGGCTCCATGATTTCAAAATCACACTGTAATATTCTGAGTAACACCTTTAGACCTTTTCACACTATCGGACGAAGGAGATTGTTGGAGTTCGGAGAGAGGCTCGTTTTCGGGGTTTGTGTTTGTAGAGTCTGCACCTCCAGTCACCACACAAGGAGTGCTTCTCAACTAAAACTAAAATAACTTTTAATAAAGCAACAACTCCTGTCTTTATCCTGGATCAATGATAGTTGTGCTGTCGTTACAGCTGTGTGGAAATGAAAACATTCATCCATTCATGAGATTGGATTTGTTAAGTGCATCTTTCCGCTGTTCAAACCTGGGTTCTTCTGACTGATTAGATGACAGTATCTGGAGAAAGTGCCTGCTTGTGCACATCGATTCCATCCCAACTCTTGTTGAATGGAATTGGCTGTTTGGTGCGTCAGGTGCTTTGTTGACATGTCCAAATGGATTGAGCCCTGTCAGGCCGTCTTCTCCCTTCACGGCGGGACCACCGCACACCTCCCCCTGAACCCCCCCCCTAAGCGCTGCGTCAGCCTCCGCATTATCGACTCGCGGCCTTCAGCGGGGAATTCGCTTTGATCCTCTCTCCGTGGGCCGCAAATTGAATAGAAGAATCAGATGTATAAATAAACAGCAGCTCACGGAGTAAAGTCACCTTGACATAAGCCTGCTGCTGGACCGGGTTTATCAGAGCGGCCCCGCCACCAAAGAGGAAGGTTAAGCGTCTGTAGTTCTTCCATCGCCATCGTGTTTCTCATTCCCAAGCTGACAAGGTTGTAAAAGAACTATAGCCATAGACTCTCGGCCGGTGTAACTTCAGAACAAACCATCGGCCCATCCGGACAAGCCTCAGCACAAAATAACAACAACAAATACATTTCCATCAGCATGTGTAGCTCATGTTTGGGAGATGGTAGTGTTCGAAATAATAATACTGAACACAAACCCCGACATAAGCTATCATTTATAAGAGCCAGAATAAAAGCTTATTACGTCCCATTTAAAAGCAGCACACTGACACGGTCACCTTGACATAACCCTGGAGCTGCCCCACCCCCCTCCTGACCACTAATGACCAGTGGAGGGCTCACACACTGCTGGACGGCCCATATCCCAGAGTGGAGATGAGTGTGGCCGGTGGAATGGAGGGCCAGTGCTGAATGAGAGGTTAAGGGCCTCGTTACAGTGTAATTGCTGAGCTGGACACATTCAGAGCTGATAAAAAGACACGCCGGCTTATTTCATTACTGTTAGGATCACAAAATAACTATCAGAGACGGAGCCGTGCATCTTTTGTAAATGTTACAGGCTGATTTGAATTTGATACATGTTGTATTCAGAGCTCTCAGGTCTCATTTCTCTCACACGCAACACCTCGCATTTCTCCAGCTGAAAAACCTGCCCTCAGGTTGGAGTCTGGCCCTGCACTCATGGTTTACTCCAACTTACGTCACATTTGGCAGAATCTACAATCAACCATCGTCTGGTTTAATGTGGTATAATACACTGTACATACATTGACTTTTGGATTGATGCCAGGAAGTGTCATGTTCGAACATGGATGTCAGACACACGAGTAAAACCAGAGGTGAGGAGGAGAGAGACTGAGCCCAGAGATGTTTAAAGACCACAACAGCTCCTGGCTCTGGTTTTAAAACTAGCCTCTGGTCTTTATAATATATGAGATCAGAGCTTTGAACATAGGAATTGCTTTTACTTACTTCTAATTAGTTTAAGCAGATGAGCAGCTTGTAACGTTTAAGATAAATTCTGAATGAAGAAGTTCGTCTGAAATCCACCACGTTATGGACCAATCACGTGGCGGCATTGCTGTGAGTAGGCGGGTTTTACATTGCAGGAAACAACAAGCACAAGTGTCGATGGAAAAACACCAGGCTTCAGGCTTCTAAACACAAGTCACATTTTCTCAAATTTAATGTGTAATTTAGAATTTATTTTGATTTTGTGCTTTGATGTTGAAGGGGACTAGATGCAAGTTGGCCATTTTATACTCACTACTGCCACCTCAGGTCTTATGCATAACTGCCGGTTCCATATTAAGCTCGTGCATGACGGCACTTCGGACCCAAAGTAACACCTTTTTGAGTGACAGTGCAGGATTTTAGAGGCAGTTGTGGTGAACAGGTCTGAGCTCATTCTACACATTAGGACATGGCTGGAACATGTAAGGAAAATACTTACTTTTAACACAGTCTCTTTAAGCTATGATTTGAGACACGCAGTGATTGGCTTAAATGGATGTACTGTATAACAATTTAAACTGGACCCTTTGATTTATACTGCTGAGATCATGAAATTTGCACAGTAATATTAATCAGGCTTATCATCAGTCTGGTTATTTACAATGAGCATGTTCTTTTTACTTAAGAAAAAGTGTGCACCAAACAGGCTACGTTTGAAAATCACTCTTTGTTCCTTTTACTGTATTTGTCAAAGAAGACAAATTCATTGCCTCTAGCACTTAAGTTTCTCTTTGATTTTTCCTTCAAGTGTGTTCCAGTCGCCAGTAGGTAACAGCAGCAGGTAACAGCAGCAGCAGCAGCAGCAGCCCACCTCCTCATCTCTGCTCGTCAAACTCTGGACCTCTCCTGTTGATTGGAACAGTAGTGTTTGTATTAGGGGCTGTGGGCTCTCTCCTCGTCTGTTAAATCCAAGCCAAACCTCACACATACAGGCAGGACAGGGCAAAGCTAAGGTAGAGTGACAGAGTGCTGACAGGAAGATTAATGACCCGACATGCTGAGGCCTACAGCCCCTCCCCGGCCCCTGTACACACAGGCCTGGCTCCTGTCCAGACACATCCACAGAAGAGCATGGCCATAGAGGTCACAGTGGTCCGGACAGCAGGATTTTGTTGAATAAGTGCTGGACCAGGACGAGGTCTGAAACAAGGTCTAATATGTTGCATCGTCAAGACAAAATCCGTGATAAACTCCTGCCAAACTTTTACCAAATCAGGACAGAACCAGGGCTGAAGTGGTGCAAAACTAAGATTTATATATATAAGGGATACAGACCAAATCATTCGGATCAAGTTTAAACCAAGCAGCAACACTGTAACCAGGCACCGCCACCACGGAAGACTGTGGAGGAGATGATACCACCTCAGCAGGAGGCCGCTCACAGTCGCTCGGCCTCCATGCACCTGGACACTGGTGGTGTCGCAGGGAATGATGTCGTCACAGCACCGATCTGGACACTGACTGGCCAATGCCACCTAACCTGCAATCTCAAAATACAAAGCTTTCAGGCTTTTGTATTCAGGCAAAGAAAAACAACACATTTCATGATAAACTGCCACTTTATCGGGTTTCATCAGGAGTGATGTTGTGTGGGCTTTGTGTCCCTAGCAGGGTCACCCACGGATAACAGGGCCTAGGTGACGGGTCAGATGAAGAGTGTTCGAGAAGCCCCTTAAAGCCTAGTTTATGGTTATGTGTCAACTCCTCCTATCTGCGATGAACGTACCAAGCATCCAATCAGTGAGCTCGCGGGAGCTGCAGGTGTGAACTTACGCATACGTGCACCTCCTGGTCCACCTGGATCGGGCCTTTCTGTGTGGAGTTTGCATGTTCTCCCCAGTGTCTGTGTAAGTTTCCTCCGGTTTCCCCTACCACTAAAAAGCCAGGATGAATGGTGTGTGTGTGTGAATGCATGGTGATGGTCAGACGGATCTGTTAGTCTCCCCCAGGGGACCCTGAACGAGTCTGGAGTGAATGTAAAAGTGTCTCATGTAAAACGCTTTGTGACTATGTCTTTGAAAGGGGCTATAGAAATAAAGTTCTTCTTCTCCTTCAAAATGTGACGTGCTAGAGAATGATCCATATACAACATGAGGAAACTGACAACCTTCAGTCTCCCTCCTCCAAATAATCTTCCATCAATATACAGTCCTTATGTTTTAGCATGTTTATGTCTTTACACTTTCTCCTCCCCTGTCGGCTGTGGCTGCAAACCCCCTCACAGCACATTCAGAAGCCCTGAACCACAAATCCTGACATAGTGAAACAAGGCATAAATCACTTAATCATCTTAATTCTGTACAAATGCGGATCATAACAATAGTAATAACACTAATCACTAAAATGATGCCCGGTTTGTCATTCCAGTCTGTTCTAGTAAACTTTGTTTATCACACTTCACTCAGTGTCAGCGTCCTAAGGCCGGGTCTGAAGGGCACTGCAATCACCGCGGTCCATCACTGATCTGAACTGTATCTGCGAACGACAGAAATCTACTCCATAGAGGCTGTCTACAGTTATACAGCCTGGATGGAGGATCTACATTTCCAGACACCTCGATGTGAAAGCTCTGATAGACATGTCAGACAGCGAAGGACAGTGAAGTATGGAAATGAGAGCGGAGTCTGACGGGCTTTTATTTTCAATAGGCCGTGTGTGTGTGCGTGCGTGTGTGTGTGTGTGTGTGGGGGGGGGGGTGTCTGTTCAGAGCAGCCCTTCAAATGGAAATGAGAAATGATGAAGTCAACACTGTCAGCTCCGTCTCATTGTCATAAAGGACGCTGGAGGGATTGTGGGTTGATTGCCATGAGAGAAGAAGCGCAGCGGCTCAGTGGTAGAGCATTTATCCACAAGCTGTGTTGTTTTTGCAGACAGCTTTTAGTTTTAGTCACATTTTAGTCATAAAGGCTTAGTTTTAGTCAGTTTCATTAACAACAAATGTATTTATAAGTATTGGAAATCAGGATGATGGTTGACAGGCTGCACTAAGCTTTTGACAGATTACTCCACAATAAGCACTGGCACAATTGTGAACGTAGCTTCGAGATTTTTTGAGATCAACAGCACTGTCTGCACATTGGTTCATGAACATGCTTTCTGTTCATACGTTACAAATGAACTGGGAAAAAGCCCCAGTTTGATCAGCGACAGTCGCGCTCAGGTCACGGGGCTGTTGGCGCAGACTGTGGCTCGTGTAGCGGCTCAAGCCCCGGTTGCAAAGATCTGACAAACCACTTTCTCCCATTTTTGTCTCATAATTTTTATTTCAGCACCAGTATGTTATCGTCATTAAAATGGATAATAATGTAATGATATTGTTATAGTCGTTATTTGACAAAAACAACACTGTCCACAAGGCAGTTCAATCTAAGCTCCAACCTGCTCCCAATTTTGCCGTGTCCTACAATGCCTAATTATGAATGTGTGAGGAAGTCATAGATGCTGTCAGTCCCAAGGCGCCTGTGGCTTGGCATGCTGCTCGCTTAAGGTTCAGATGTACTTTACTACCCCTGTAGAGAAACTGATCCATTCTTCAATGCCACTGCCAACTAGTTCAGCACCAAGAGATCCACCACCAGATCTTAAGCAGCATTACCAAAAGTATTAGGTCACTCATACTGCGCACTCAATCACTGCACCTTCAGATTGTTTCATGGAATTGGTAAAGCACAGCGTCTGTGGACTCCAGAGCAGTGGTTAGTCTCTGGTGAGAATGTTGACGCACCTCCATTTGACAATCTGATGGACCACTCTGGGTTTGGCTGTTTCCGGGAGAATGTTACTTGTCTGATTGCATTGTGCCTATCGGTTGGGGGACTATGGAGTGGGGTTGTTTTTTCATGAGCTGGTTGTGGACCCTTAGTTCCAGTGGAAGAAACTGAATGCTTCAGCAATTCCATGCTTTTTTGCCATATTTGTGGGAAAACTTTGGTAATGGCCCCCTTCTGTTCCAACATGACCAGCCAGGTCCATAAAGACATGAATGAGAGAGTTTGATGTGGTTGAATTTGATTGGCCTACGCAAAGTCCCGACCTCAACCCCATAGAATACTTTTGGGATGAATTAGAGTGGAGACAGAGAACCGGACCTTCTCGTCCAACACTTGCCTGGCCAGCCAGATGCTTCTCTTTTTTATTAAATAGAAGAATCGTCTGGGCAGCAGCTCACAGCCAATTATTTCACGATTTTACCACTATCGATCCACTCACGGACCGAGAGGCGGGAGTTCATCGCTTCAATTGACAGAAGCTGTTGCCGCATTCTTCCTAAACATTAAAAAATGGCGTTCTGCGGCGGTTTTCTTCTGCTCTATTTCCTGTTTAAATAAGAAACAGCGTTGTCCTGGCAGTCATGTCATCCCTTCCTTGTTTAATGTTCCTCCGTCATATCAGGAGTTTCTCTAATTGGTTGATGCCGTCTGTCAATCGCGCCCACTGGGAAATCGCTGAGATCACGCTTCCTGCCAGACTACATATCTTTGAAAAAAGTTTTTTGAATAAGCATGTAGTTTGGCTGGCCAAGCAAATCCAACACCACTGTGTGACCTCACAAGTGCGCTCTTAGAAGAATGGTTAAAAATCCCCATGAACACACTCCTAAACCTCGTGGACAGCCTTTACAGGCAAGTGGAAGCTATTACAGCTGCAAAAGAAGGACGGACAGGCTCTGGGTTAAGAGTTCATACAGTATGCAAGTACAGACAGGTGAGTGAATTCCTTTGGTAATATAGTGTAGATTTAGTAAGAAGTACTTACTAGCTGGAAGAATAGCTTATTGTGCATGCTTTAAGATGTCTGGGACTCATATAGTCTGGGAATAGAATGCATGACATTGATTAGATCATTTAAAAGCCAAACAAATCAGCCTGGAGTGTAATAAGCTCACACATGTGAGAAACCTGTACTTTCATATTTCATATTCATTATGCCACTCTATGTGATTCTTGACAGTTTCCTGCAATTGTCTCTCTCTCTGCTTTCATTCTGAAGAAAAAAACCCCATCATTTTTATGTAAATACAATACAGAACAAACCATGAAATAGAGAATCAACAGGCGCGTGTTCTTTGGCAGTCTTTCACGCTCCACAGCAGCATATGCATAAGAAATAATGCCACAGACCGTATGTAACCCATGCATGAGTAATGTCCTATTGAAGACTGTATCTCACTCATCACAAAGGCTGTGGCAGTCTCTAGTAGTGTGTGAAATGCTACATGCTTGGCTGTGTGTGCAGATGGATGGATGACCTGGATAAAAATACCAAGTCCTGCTCTGTCCTTGATCGAGTCTCATCAGTCTCCAGCAGGTTCAGTATCAGTGAGAGCTCATTCTGACATAGATCAGACTGCAGGTACAGTATCAGAGCTCATTCTGACATAGATCAGACTGCAGGTACAGTATCAGAGCTCATTCTGACATAGATCAGACTGCAGGTACAGTATCAGAGCTCATACTGACATAGATCAGACTGCAGGTACAGTATCAGTGAGAGCTCATTCTGACATAGATCAGACTGCAGGTACAGCATTAGAGCTCATTCTGACATAGATCAGACTGCAGGTACAGTATCAGAGCTCATTCTGACATAGATCAGACTGCAGGTACAGTATCAGAGCTCATTCTGACATAGATCAGACTGCAGGTACAGTATCAGAGCTCATACTGACATAGATCAGACTGCAGGTACATTATCAGAGCTCATACTGACATAGATCAGACTGCAGGTACAGTATCAGAGCCCATTCTGACATAGATCAGACTGCAGGTACAGTATCAGAGCTCATACTGACATAGATCAGACTGCAGGTACAGTATCAGAGCCCATTCTGACATAGATCAGACTGCAGGTACAGTATCAGAGCTCATACTGACATAGATCAGACTGCAGGTACAGTATCAGAGCTCATTCTGACATAGATCAGACTGCATTTATTGCATGTGGCAGTTACAGAGGGAGTGAAACATGGTTAGAGTTTGGATTGATTTAGCAGAATCAGCATTAAAGTAGCGTTGTTTTCAGCAACAAAGACTAACAATGTAGTGAGAACTTTGGTGGCATTGTACTTTGTAGCAGAATCATAGTGATTTTATGATTACAAGATTTATATTACAATGAAATTGCAATTACTTGTGGAGTCCAACTCAGTACTAAACCTGTAACAAATGAAAGAAAAAAAGAAAGTCTTATTTCATTTGAATTCCTGATTCATTCTGATCCAGTGTGACTGACAGCCATGTTCTGTTCCTCAAGCAGCCGTGAAGGTTGGGTGAGGCTCACCTTCCTCCCAGCACCCAAAGGCCCGGAGGTGCGGCGGACCATAAACCTCAGAAAAGCCACAAAGCCGAGCCTCTCCGATCATTAATATGAGCGAGGAGTCGGGGAGACCAAGTTGGTGGGGGAGGGTTAAGTGCAGAAACACTGACACCTGATATAAGTCTGCAGAATAGGCTCAGGGGCAGCGAGAACAGTGATCATGAACACACATCACCATAACTGTCCCAGAAAACACATGGAGAAACTCAGCAAGAGTGCTTAAGGCAGGAGAGGGCAAATACTCATCTTTGATTATGGGTTGGACATTGGATTAAACGTAAATGGTCCCTCACTGAAGCCAAGGCAGGGCGGAGTGTCTTGCCAAAATACATGAGGATATGAAATCATAACATGGATAAAAGCTCAACATAGTAGATTCTGCATTTGGCTCTTTAAATGTTTTTGTCTGGACATCACAGCTCCTCCACGTGCCTTTTCTGCGGGTGTTTAACCTGACACTTGGCCTTGTCCCGGGGTCCGCTGTAATCCCCCGCCCCCCTCCTCAGCCCCCTCCCCCTGTTCTCCTTGAGCCGGAGCAGAGATGGCACCGCGCCAAAGACCAATCACCTTTCTCATTCTTCCACGTCAGCGTTTTCGCTCATCAGCACCACACTCATAAAAACCAATGTCACTGGCGCCGCGCTCCCTCCGCACCCCGCTACAGCGCCAGATAACAGCCGCGATCTTTGCTTCACAATTAATCCCCCTTGTCTTGGTGTAGAACAGCATTTCCGCCGCCGCATTCAGGGGCTGACGGACGGATCATCTCCTGTTTACAGAAGCGAGTTGGGGGTGATTTAAAGCCTGTGTTGGATCCGGGGTGTTTTGTATTCGATCATTGGTGGATGTGTTAAAGAGAGCCATGTGCAGCAGATGGAAACATTAGCAGAACAAGGGAAAAGTGGATAATCATCACTTAAATCTACCCAGGAAGATTTAAAGGTCCTTTATCATGCAAAATCAACTTTTTGGAGGTTTTAGCCATGTTGTTGTGCTATTTCCTTATCAAAACCAGAGTGGTTTTTGGCTTCATTCACACAGTTCTCAGCAATCCTCCTGAATCCTGCTCTCTGAGCAGCTGCTCCGCCCTCTGTAATGGAAAACCACTGACATGCTCCGTTGTGTGGTCAGAGCGGAACAAAAGTGCTCGGCGTCTGTAATGTATTGTCTTAATTGTATGCTTACGGCCTGATTTTAATTTGTAAAACAGCTTTTTCATTATTTCTTAATAAAATAAATAAATAAAGGAAGTGCCTGAAGCGTCCGCGCTGCCCCTGCAGGGAAAACAAACACACCCCCTGAGCATCTGAACAGATGTCATGTTTGCACTGAAAGTTGTAAAGAAGGAGCTCTTTCTAACCTACTCTGGGCAAGTCTTTTTTTCTTACCTAACAATAATGTCACAGAGAAAAGCGCGTTTGGCTACGAGGACTTTATTCAACCTGCCAAAGAAGAGGCCACTCGCCTTGATGGATGCATGGATTGTGTGTTAGCGTGTGTGTGTTAGCGTGCATGTGTTAGCGTGTGTGCTAGCCAGTTATGAAGCTGTGTTGCAGATGTCAACTCCTTATAACTGCAACTTCACTTTTTGCTGTGATATTTATATTTCTACTACTGCAAAAGTTCCATGAGCGGAGAGAGGGGGCAGAGTTAACTGAATCCAAGCATTTTGTCTTGCGGGTTATAAAAACATCTCCAGAAAATACTTATATTTATCACAAAAATGAGTACTCCATAGTGGTAGTGGTACAAAATATGACATAAATGAAGTAAAAAGTAAACAAATGTGATGATTATACTAGTCAAGTACTGAGCAACAGTTCAACCAAAGACTGATAACATGACAAAACGATCAAATCATCGTATATTTCCATTTTATACACCATAGAAATAAACTAGTTCAAGAATCACAACCTGTATCTACGTGTGAACCCTGAACTATTTGTCCAGTAGATTTCAAGTATTTGCTGCTGCATAACGGCTCTCTTGTAAGTCCAGCTGTCCTCACAAAAAAAGGTCACATACTCTAATAATTGGTTGTAGCGTCTTCAGCTTTGATTACAGCAGCATTCACAGTAGCATTGTTTAAAAAGCTTCTGCAAAGTCTGCAAAGATCCAGCGTTCACTTTTCCACCAAGGTCTTGTATTGATGATGGGAGAATGTGATCACTGTGCAAAGTATTCTCCAGCACATCACAAATATTCTCAATGGGGTTAAGATCTGGAAACTCTGGCCACTGAATGACAGCATGGGCACAGGCCACTGTGCATCATTATACAATCAAGCAATAAAGATCATGGACAAAAAGCCAACCCACACCATCACTGCAGTATTCTTGAGAAGCATAAACTGCTAAGTTGTGCTTTCTCAAACTAATATTCAAATGAATATCAGTAATCTAGCACCTGAGCCTCTCAGTTCATTTACACAGAGACAAGACATGTAACAGAGACACCACAGGCTCCATCAGTCACAACTGTACTATTCCACTCTGCAAGACTTCACTTGGTCAGTCTGGCATTTCACACTCAGGTCCAAAGCTGTGGAGCTCATTACCCACAGAACTTAAAACCACATCTGAGTTTAAACTGTTCACTCAAGTCTTGGCTGAAAACAAACCAAAGCTGCACCCATTTGTAAAACGCACTGAGTCTGTGTGAATGTTGATGTGAGTGTGTACAGTGTGTTAGTGTGTGACAAAGTTTTATACAAATGTTAGATTCATGTATTTGATTATTGTAAATTGTGTAGAAAGGCCTAAACAGGGACATGAGCTGTGAATTAGCACGAGCTAAAAGCTCTTTATGCGCCGCATCAGCTGCAAACAGTGATTGACAAATAAATAAATAAACCCATCTGATGCTCCCTGAACCACTCTTTCACAATGTGAGCCCCATGAATCCTGGCATTGTCATCCATCAGGAATGAAGAAATCCATTTATGGAATAACCTGGTCATTCAGGATGTTCAGGTCGTTCTTTGGCACATAGTGTAGCTGAACCTCGAACTGACCGACTGCAGCAGCCTCAGATCAGAACAGTGACTTACATCCAGGCAAAAGACACATTTTTTTGTTCAGACATGCAAAGATGTTTGTATCTAATATATATATATAAACAAAATTAACCCATAAACATAACCATCCATATTTTATTGCCATAAACATTAGCTTTTTTGTTCATTTTGTCCAGATAAAATGCCTTAGGAACATGAGGCGACAAAGGTCATCTCTGTTATACTTGTTCCAATAGAGCCTTTACTTTCACTTCTAAAACAAACTTTATGCAAATGACCAGGTCCTGTCCAAATCCCATCTCTTTGCACTTCCTCGAGTCTAAACACAAAGCACGTTGCACGACCTGACAGATGGAGCTTTAATACGCTCTATCGATTATGGCGGAATTCGATGTGAAACCCAAACATTGCGCGGTTATATCCATCCGGGTCGGAGCGGCGGAAATCCAATGCAACTTTTGGCAGCGCGCGCCCATAAATCAAACACGGACAGGCCTATTTTCTCTATAATCTTTCCACTTATTTGCGGGAACGTCGGTGGAGAAGGAGGAGGAAATTCCTCAGTAATTCTCCGGAACATTTCTTATCCAAATGGCAGCGCTCTCAGACAGGCTGTGGTGAAGGGGAGAGAAGGATGCGGCGGCTGATACGGACGTGCAGGTGGGACCACGGCATTAACAATAGATAAGCACGAGTCATAAAAGAGCGGCGTTTCATTTCCCAACAACACTACGGAGAGAGAGACTGATAGTACGGAAGAAAGAAGAGACGGGGGAGAGAGTTTGTGGATAGAATACTGATGGAGGATGGCAGCTGATGTTTGTTTTACTTTATTGGAGCCATATTTAGTTGCAGCAGCGCTAAACTATCCTTACAGCTCAGAGGCATGATTTACACAACTGAAGAGTTTCACATAGAGAACATATTACAGAGTTTATCGTGGGCAATGAGCTCCACAGCTCAACAGAAGCGAAGTCGAGATACGACAGGTGAAAACATCAGGTGGTCAATGTTGAGATTTTAGAGGTGATAGTTCCTCTTACAGACTCCAAATCTTTTACACATGTGTGATTCCTTGAGCTTTGAACAACAAAAGACAAGGCTGAATTAGAATTTTTACAGATTTTTTCCACTAGCTTGTTCAAAAACTAAACAAGAACCAATATTCCCTCTGAAAAATGTCTTTGTGACTAATATATCAACAAAATGAAATCATAAATTTCTACTTGGCTCGATCCATTATTTAGATTTCACCGCTGAAAGTATCCGCAATGTTGGGCATTTATATTCAATAAAACGTCCAACATAAAGCTTGCAAAAGTTATTTATACTAGTGTTCTTCAGCAAAAGTTTTAAAATTATGTTTGTAAAAGTAACTCTTTTTTTTCCCTGTTCACCTGCGCAGTCTCACCTTAAAGCAGGGGTGTCCAAACTTTTTTCATGGTGGGCCGCATATTGAAGCGTACACGGGGTGAAGGGCCGTAGATCAGTAGTTAGTGCCGCAAAACCTTCGACTAGCAGAGGTTTAAATTGTGCCCCACACCTCTATTTAAGCTTAAAACCTTCATGCCAGCTCTGTCTCACAATAAAATGTTAGTTGTTAGGTTAGAATTGTATAGAATTATTACATTTCAAATAAAAAGGTCAATCTCTGGTGATGTGTACCGATACAGCAAGAGGCCGAGGGCCACCATAAATTGGTCTGAGGGCCGCATTTGGCCCCCGGGCCGCACTTTGGACACCCCTGCCTTAAAGGAACAGGCCTCCGTTTTTCCATACTGAGACATGTTCTGAGCTTAGACAAGTGTGAACCGTATTTTCCGGACTATAAGTCGCTCCGGAGTATAAGACGCACCAGCCATAAAACGCCTAATGGGATAAAAACAACAGGCTGAATAGGCGTACGGTTTGCTAACGTGACACATTACACAAAGAATTAAATAGGTGTGTGTTATGTTAACGTCACATAAACAGTTCAGATAACTAAAGCATAAGGAATATACCTCTACATCGTTAACAAACCTCTCCCAACAGCATGTTTTTCAAGCTCTCATTTGCAAAGTCGTTCCTCTAAATGTGGCCATCGAGCTTTTAGCCCGTGACTAGCTTTGTTTTGTTTTGTTCTAAAAGTTCTTCTAACTTTCTTTCTGCTGCTCGATTAGTCTGCAGTGGCAAAATTATATAATTGAATTAAAAAAAATAATAAAAAAATCCACATATTAGTCCCATATAAGACGCACCCCCTGCCAAACTATGAAAAAAAGTGTGACTTATAGTCCGGAAAATACGTACCTGTCTGGTCTTTGTGCCCATGAAAGAGCATGGTCGCTTCCAACTTCACCCCTGTTTGGAGCCATAGGAATACATTGGGAGAGGCCAAATGCTAACAACATCCTTGGTCGTTTTGCGCGACTGAGCGCACGCACAAAGACCAGAAAGGGACGCATCAACTCGTCTAAGCTCAGGTAAGAACACAGCTCAGTATGTAAAAACGGTGGCCTGTTCCTTTAAAGAGACTAGATGCAAGTTGGTATTTTTTATACTCACTACTGCCACCTCAGGTCTTGTGCGTAGCTGCAGCTTCTATATTAAGCTCGTGCATGACGGCACTTCGGACCCGAATTAACACCTTTTTGTGCAGGATTTTAGAGGCAGTTGTGGTGAACAGGTCTGAGCTCATTCTACACATTAGGACATGGCTGGAAAATGTAGGGGGAGGAAAATACTTCATTTTAACATCTTAAAACTCCATATAGTCCCTTTAAAGGAACAGGCCACCGTTTTTACATACTGAGATATGTTCTAACCTGAGCTTAGACGAGTTCATTTGTACCTGTCTGGTCTTCGCCCGTGCCTTCAACCACGTAAACACAGCACAGACGGCCTTAGCATTTAGCCTCTCCTCCACTATAGCTCCACACAAGGTGAAGATAGAAGCCACCAAGCTCTTCCACGTTTTCCCTATGTAAATATGGTTAAGTGAAGTGCTACACGATATAGTATAATTACACAAAATTAAACAATGTGGATTTTCTAAGCGATTAAAAAGGGGAACTATATTGTAAGGCGTAATAATACCAGAAGTAGTTCGACATCCGTGCAGTAATATCTTTACTTTACTGTGCGGATGTCGAACTACGAGAGGCTAAATGCTAACGCCGTCTGTGCTGTGTTTACACGACTGAGGGCACGCGTGAAGACCAGACAGGTACAAATGAACTCGTCTAAGCTAAGGTAAGAACATATGTAAAAACAGTGGCCTATTGCTTTAAAGGCATAGTTATTGCATTAAAATTGTTTTGGTGAAAAGCGACAGCTTCAAATGAAAAAAAAAAAAATCTGGTTTACAGTATTCTTTTTGTGTGTGGCGGAACAGCGGCTCTACTCCGAGCTCCTCCTATTCGGGACTGAACATTATCTCTTTGGAAAAATATAGACACTGATCATTTGCTTTTGTTCTAAAGCTCTAAAAAGTGGGGGAAATGCTAGCGTACATATTAACAGTAAAACTGATGAATCTGTTGTTTAGTGTATTCAGAAATGTGCGTGCAAGCTTTGAAACTGCTCTCCCTAAAGCAGTACAATCTGCAGTCTGTCCTTGCACCCGGCTGCTGCGTTCGAGGCACCGCCGCGCATTAATATTTCATATCGCAAACACTGATTCACTCACGCATTGTACACCTTATTCTGCGATATGAAAGACGCTCCCGGCTGGTCCTGGTACTCCCACTCTGACCTGAAGTATACGGCGGACTGCAATCCACCCGAGCGCCGGAATACGCCGGCTACTGGGGCGTGAAGTATTACTGCACGCTTCCTACCTAGTGGTGCGTGTAGAAGTTTACCATTCATGATGCCACAGTAGAATATCCACATACTCACATAACCAGAGTGACGAGAATGATCCTTATTTTACAATTATGTTTAAACAAAACTGAAATCTGCTTAATCCAGTTCTTCAATTTCTTTTGATTTAAAGGCTGAATTTTCCTTGTTCCTCAATGTATTCATTTTTGTTTTAATAAAGTCATAAAACGTAAAATGCCATTATAAAAAGTAGTGATAGTCAAAATATGGTCAAAATATAAGTAAAATCAGTTTAGAAGTGTTTCAGAGAAGAGATAATATTATATTCATCTTCCAAAGGAGGAGTAAAAGTAACAAGTTCTCAACGAAAATACTACTCCAGTAAAGTACGGACCCTCAGAACTGTAACTGTATACTCTGTTACCGACCACCTGTGGCAAAAAGTGCAAAGTACTTTAAACCACCACAAACAGCCCATGGTGTTTCGTCAGAAAGCAGCGGTGGATGTTGTGTGTGTTTTCTGTTGATGAGCTGCTCTCCGGGAGGCCAGTGCACCAGCGGCAGCAGCAGAGGAGGAGGAAGAGGAGGAAGAGGAAGAGGAGGAAGAGGAGGAGGTTGTGATTGGAGATGTGCTTTCGGACGTGATCGGCACGAGGATGAGCAGAAGCTTTTGTGTGCGCAGAGATCACGCTGACATGGCCCCGCAGCCGACCGGTGATTGCACTTTTACAATGCTGATGGGCGGGACGGCCTGTTGGGCAGGACCTTCTACAGGCGTGTGAAGAATGGAGGCGGTGCAGGTTCAACGTTTCAGAAAAGGCTTCACGCTGTGTGTTTTCATTTGGGTGCAAGCTAAAACCTGTCGCTCCCCAACCCTGTCCATTGGACTACTCTCCAACTGGCACAACTCGTATGCTTCAAGTCATCTTCATAGATGCTCTTTATCTTTATGAAAATGATTGAGCTACGGACAGGTTTGAAGGGAAATTAAAATGTACTAGTTTAAGCATATGCCACAATGCCTATGGAATGAGTTGAAAGACAACTGTGGATGTTGTGGCTAACAAAAATCCTAAAGAAAAATGCTAGAACGCAAAGTAGTTCTCAGAGCCTTTATTAGCACAAGATGACAGCATGACAGTCGCAGAGAGTCACAGGAGAGTCTGCAGGTAAAACAGAAGACCCCGCATTTATACCACAAGGGCTGATCTATAAGGTCTACATCAAAGCATTCGTTACCAAACAGATAACAAATGAACTCTTGCTTTACGGCAAGTTTACGACTGCAATTTCCCCAAAAGCAGTCTCCTGAGCTCCTTTGTTCCTCAGGTCAACCGATGGTCAACACAGGGCAGCAAGTAGGTCGCATACCTAATTTTATAGCTTTGTAAACCATACAGTTACTCTCACTTACAGCTAAAAGAACAGACTTTATAATTTTAAAGATACATGCCTTATAAAGTCCTCACAACTTAAAACAATCTCCTGCTTTAACTATATTTAAAAGGAGACTAAAGAGTCAACTTCTGGAGAGCTATGCTTCTGGCTAGCTTGTGGCCCAGGACTCCCAGGGTTCTACTGGTTTCTCTCTGTGCATGGAAACATTTTTGAGGCACGAGGTAGTACACTGATACAAGGAGGATACTAGGACCAGTATTCTACCAATGTATTCTATTTAAAATGTCTTTTTCAGTACTGACTTAAAAATAATAATAAGTTGGACTGTCAAAAAAGCCCACACTGTACCGCTGATACTTTGGCAGGATGAAATATTGCTTGTAATGTGAAGGCAAAAAGTATATATCTATGTAAACATATACAAATGAATATTATATATTGTCAACATGCCACCTGTTTTGCTTTTATACGATGAATTTCCTGATTGTTGGTGCGAAATTGTGACATAAAGTAAACTAAGCTAAATTAAAGGGACTACATGGAGTTTAAAAATGTTCAAACTAAGTATTCTCCTCCTCCTACATGTTTCAGCCATGTCCTAATGTGTAGAATGAGCTCAGACCTGTTCACCACAACTGCCTCTAAAATCCTGCACTGTCACTCAGAAAGTTGTTACTTTGGGTCCGAATTGCTGTTATGCACAAGCTTAATATAGAGACTGCAGTTACCTATATGCTAAATTGTGTTTGTGTACAATTTGCACAGGCCATTTTATATAATCTGCTGCACCTCATTTAACATTAGAAAATTATTATTAGTGGCACAAATCTGAGAATCTTGTTTCTTTTGTTTCTCTTAGTCACTCAATGTTCAAATCACATTCATGGGACTTAACAGGGCATTTCATAAATCGTGGGGTGCTTTCAGGTCATTTATTCACTTAGCGTTGGCAAAATAGGACGTGGTATCAATGGTAAATGTTGATTAGCGCCCCCTTTTTTACGTGTTATCAGTAAGCTAGCGACAGACAGGAGCTTACTTGCAGACATTGAAGAAAGAGTTCAGCCAAGGCTTTCTCTGCCTCTTCTACACACAGCATTGTCCTCCTCCACACGGTGTGCCCTGCCATAGAAAAGAACGGCATAACGGCCTGTAAAGCATGAGAGGAAGTCTCGTCCAATTTAGTCTGGTTTAGCCGAGAATGAAACCCACTTCAGCCAAAAGACATTTTACGGTGTGATAGATGGGAGCAACATCTATTTCACTAAGTTGATTAGCGCCCCCTGTGGGTGAAACAGGAGCTCTTGTCTGTTGGAAAGAACAGGCAGAGATCGGCTGAGAACTTCTATTTCATGTCTGAAGAAACATTTTATTTGTTTAAGGCTAAGGGAGTGATCTGAGATGATTCATAAAGAATACTGCTTTTAAACTGATCACTGAACTCACTGTGACCATGACATGTCAGCAACATTTGCTTGTGTAACTTTTTTGTTTGTTGGTTCATAATGTCATTACTATTGATGCAGCCTATGTTAAAGATCTCTAGATTGTGAGAGGAAAATATCTATAATTCTTTCAGCAGCTAATCTACTACTGCTATTGCTAATATGTTTCTTAGAGATAGAGCTGCGTTCATCATCATCATCGTCATCAAACCTTTATTGCAGACTCGAGGTCCAGCTAGAAAAACAAGCACACAACAAACAAAATAACAACACACAACTGTACCAGTGTTGCCACAGTTTCAGACTTTGATGTTGGTCAAGCTCATAATAATCATATTGTCACAGTTGTTGAGCCGACAAATAAATCTGCACATTAACTTTCTCAAAACAGCATGAAAAGTTCTGATGCCAGCAGAAACAAATAAGTGGCTGGTACTCTCCCATCGAGGTCATTATATGCCACGTTAAGTTTTCGTATGCTCGAACGTTTACAGTTTGACCACAGGTGTGCCGTTTAAAGCGGAGTACAATGGGCATTAAACACTGTCCTTTTCACTACATTTGTAAACGTGCCAAACCTGCGCACAAGCATGTTAGCCTGCACATACACAATGCGACACTGTCAGAATGCGTCATCATCATCCGCCAAATCATCAGTAATTAAATGTCCCAAATATTTGTATTTGCTACACAAGGTCAGACTAATTAAGCATTAAGCTTCCATAATCGAAACTGAAGCCTAGGCGTTAATTTAGCCTGGTAGACTAATTTCAGCATTACCTTTTTCCAGCCAATGATTGCTTCTGTGAGGGCCACACCTCCACCTCAGCCATCAGCGTAAGAGCCGCAATCAAAAGCCCAATCATCGTCCTCGGTCCCACTTTTAAGCCCCAGCAATGGTTTGTTCGCTTCCCAGCTGCACTGTGACCCACCTCCACCCCATCTCCGGAAGAGGCGGAGATGGGCTTTCTTCACAGGTCTCCCATGACCACCACCAGTGTCCAGGCTCCGGGGAAGACATCCCTAACTTCAAGCTGTGCATCCAAGCTGTTCATACATACATCGATGTCTACCACCGGGGTCTGATCACCAAAACTAATATACATGTCAATAAATCTTCCTAATTGCTGCTTTTGTCTGTTTGAGTCTATCCAGGTTGAATAAAGGTCTGAGAGACCGTTAAAACCTCTCTTAAATGCATTCAGTTGAATGTTTCCCATGTTGACCACCCTCAACGCTGTACAATGTTCAAAATGGGGCACCCCTGACTATCAAGCATACAACAATCTTTCAAAGTTACATCATATTTTGCACGCATACTGTACAATCTCTTTACTATACTACTCTATACTAATCCCTGCACACACTATGCACTTTGTGGTTTCCGTCAGTTGGTTAAAAACATTCAGATTGAAGGCACTTCAGTCCTCTTCACATCTCCAACAAAGCAGCCCGGATGGACCCATCTACTGTCTGTTCTGTTCAATGAGGGTTTTTTCACACAATCCCGCCGGGTCCTCTGTATGCGTGTCTCTTAACCAGCCTTTGTGCCATCGCGATTGTGCTTCTCCATTCATGGCCCAAGATATTGGCGATGATCCCTCTATTTTCTTTAAACGGTGGGAGCCGTTTCAAAAGCTTCCATTCGTCAATCAGCTCGGAGAGTGGCGGGTAATTGTCACCGTCCCCTGCAGCTTTTGCATAAGAAAGAACGTCTCAGGATCTGAATTAATGGTTCGTCTCGTCCGCCTTCAGTGGCTTTTGCTTCGGAGACGTAGAAAGACTCTGGACAATCAGTCAGGAAGAAAAGAACGGTGGATTTTTTTTTCTTTTTAGGCGTAAATATCACTTGGGCTGTCAATCAAAAGTAGTGCCCCAAAGTTTCACGCAATGTTGATCAAGAATGATGAAGAATTTGGACATTCTTGGCAAATATTCTGACAAATGCTGTAGTCAGATTTCAAATTCATCCATAACAAGATTTCAGCACATCCCAGAGCAGTGACATGAGAACATACTGAAATGTAGTAGGATATGTTTTAAAAGATCCCATGAAGACACAGAGATCAGCACTATCCATCGAAGAAAGCATTGAAAACCACAATAAGCTATTCTCTTTGAATAGTTGGTGAGAGGCGTGTTAGAGTAGGTGAGAGGCGTGTTAGAGCAGACGAGGGCGTGTTAGAGTAGGTGAGGGGCATGTTAGAGCAGGTGAGAGACGTGTTAGAGCAGGTGAGAGGCGTGTTAGAGCAGGCGAGAGCGTGTTAGAGCAGACGAGGGCGTGTTAGAGTAGGTGAGGGGCATGTTAGAGCAGGTGAGAGACGTGTTAGAGCAGGTGAGAGGCGTGTTAGAGCAGGTGAGAGGCATGTTAGAGCAGACAAGGGCGTGTTAGAGCAGGTGAGGGGCGTGTTAGAGCAGGTGAGAGGCGTGTTAGAGCAGGTGAGAGGCGTGTTAGAGCAGACGAGGGCGTGTTAGAGCAGGTGAGAGACGTGTTAGAGCAGGTGAGAGGCGTGTTAGAGCAGGTGAGAGGCGTGTTAGAGCAGGTGAGAGGCGTGTTAGAGCAGGTGAGGGGCGTGTTTGAGCAGGTGAGAGGCGTGTTAGAGCAGGTGAGGGGCGTGTTAGAGCAGGGGAGAGGCGTGTTAGAGCAGGTGAGAGGCGTGTTAGAGCAGGGGAGAGGCGTGTTAGAGCAGGTAAGGGGCGTGTTAGAGCAGGTGAGAGGCGTGTTAGAGCAGGGGAGAGGCGTGTTAGAGCAGGTAAGGGGCGTGTTAGAGCAGGTGAGAGGCGTGTTAGAGCAGGGGAGGGCGTGTTAGAGCAGGTGAGGGGCGTGTTAGAGCAGGGGAGAGGTGTGTTAGAGCAGGTGAGGGGCGTGTTAGAGCAGGTGAGAGGCGTGTTAGAGCAGGTGAGGGGCGTGTTAGAGCAGGGGAGAGGCATGTTAGAGCAGGGGAGAGGCGTGTTAAAGCAGGTGAGAGGCGTGTTAGAGCAGGGGAGAGGCGAGTTAGAGCAGGTAAGGGGCGTGTTAGAGCAGGTGAGAGGCGTGTTAGAGCAGGGGAGAGGCGTGTTAGAGCAGGTAAGGGGCGTGTTAGAGCAGGTGAGAGGCGTGTTAGAGCAGGGGAGAGGCGTGTTAGAGCAGGTGAGGGGCGTGTTAGAGCAGGGGAGAGGCGTGTTAGAGCAGGTGAGAGGCGTGTTAGAGCAGGGGAGAGGCGTGTTAGAGCAGGTGAGAGACGTGTTAGAGCAGGTGAGAGGCGTGTTAGAGCAGGTGAGAGGCGTGTTAGAGCAGGTGAGAGGCGTGTTAGAGCAGACGAGGGCGTGTTAGAGTAGGTGAGGGGCATGTTAGAGCAGGTGAGAGACGTGTTAGAGCAGGTGAGAGGCGTGTTAGAGCAGGCGAGAGCGTGTTAGAGCAGACGAGGGCGTGTTAGAGTAGGTGAGGGGCATGTTAGAGCAGGTGAGAGACGTGTTAGAGCAGGTGAGAGGCGTGTTAGAGCAGGTGAGAGGCATGTTAGAGCAGACAAGGGCGTGTTAGAGCAGGTGAGGGGCGTGTTAGAGCAGGTGAGAGGCGTGTTAGAGCAGGTGAGAGGCGTGTTAGAGCAGACGAGGGCGTGTTAGAGCAGGTGAGAGACGTGTTAGAGCAGGTGAGAGGCGTGTTAGAGCAGGTGAGAGGCGTGTTAGAGCAGGTGAGAGGCGTGTTAGAGCAGGTGAGGGGCGTGTTTGAGCAGGTGAGAGGCGTGTTAGAGCAGGTGAGGGGCGTGTTAGAGCAGGGGAGAGGCGTGTTAGAGCAGGTGAGAGGCGTGTTAGAGCAGGGGAGAGGCGTGTTAGAGCAGGTAAGGGGCGTGTTAGAGCAGGTGAGAGGCGTGTTAGAGCAGGGGAGAGGCGTGTTAGAGCAGGTAAGGGGCGTGTTAGAGCAGGTGAGAGGCGTGTTAGAGCAGGGGAGGGCGTGTTAGAGCAGGTGAGGGGCGTGTTAGAGCAGGGGAGAGGTGTGTTAGAGCAGGTGAGGGGCGTGTTAGAGCAGGTGAGAGGCGTGTTAGAGCAGGTGAGGGGCGTGTTAGAGCAGGGGAGAGGCATGTTAGAGCAGGGGAGAGGCGTGTTAAAGCAGGTGAGAGGCGTGTTAGAGCAGGGGAGAGGCGAGTTAGAGCAGGTAAGGGGCGTGTTAGAGCAGGTGAGAGGCGTGTTAGAGCAGGGGAGAGGCGTGTTAGAGCAGGTAAGGGGCGTGTTAGAGCAGGTGAGAGGCGTGTTAGAGCAGGGGAGAGGCGTGTTAGAGCAGGTGAGGGGCGTGTTAGAGCAGGGGAGAGGCGTGTTAGAGCAGGTGAGAGGCGTGTTAGAGCAGGGGAGAGGCGTGTTAGAGCAGGTAAGGGGCGTGTTAGAGCAGGGGAGAGGCGTGTTAGAGCAGGCGAGGGCGTGTTAGAGCAGGGGAGAGGCGTGTTAGAGCAGGAAAGGGGCGTGTTAGAGCAGGTAAGGGGCGTGTTAGAGCAGGTGAGAGGCGTGTTAGAGCAGGGGAGAGGCGTGTTAGAGCAGGCGAGGGCGTGTTAGAGCAGGGGAGAGGCGTGTTAGAGCAGGAAAGGGGCGTGTTAGAGCAGGTAAGGGGCGTGTTAGAGCAGGTGAGAGGCGTGTTAGAGCAGGGGAGAGGCGTGTTAGAGCAGGAAAGGGGCGTGTTAGAGCAGGTAAGGGGCGTGTTAGAGCAGGTGAGAGGCGTGTTAGAGCAGGTGAGGGGCGTGTTAGAGCAGGTGAGAGGCGTGTTAGAGCAGGTGAGGGGCGTGTTAGAGCAGGTAAGGGGCGTGTTAGAGCAGGTGAGAGGCGTGTTAGAGCAGGGGAGAGGCGTGTTAGAGCAGGTGAGGGGCGTGTTAGAGCAGGTGAGAGGCGTGTTAGAGCAGGTGAGGGGCGTGTTAGAGCAGGTGAGAGGCGTGTTAGAGCAGGGGAGAGGCGTGTTAGAGCAGGTTAGAGGCGTGTTAGAGCAGGTTAGAGGCGTGTTAGAGCAGGTGAGAGGCGTGTTAGAGCAGGTGAGAGGCGTGTTAGAGCAGGCGAGAGCGTGTTAGAGCAGGCGAGAGCGTGTTAGAGCAGGTGAGAGGCGTGTTAGAGCAGGTGAGAGGCGTGTTAGAGCAGGCGAGAGCGTGTTAGAGCAGGCGAGAGCGTGTTAGAGCAGGCGAGAGCGTGTTAGAGCAGGCGAGAGCGTGTTAGAGCAGGCGAGAGCGTGTTAGAGCAGGTGAGGGGCGTGTTAGAGCAGGTGAGAGGCGTGTTAGAGCAGGCGAGAGCGTGTTAGAGCAGGCGAGAGCGTGTTAGAGCAGGTGAGGGGTGTGTTAGAGCAGGTGAGAGGCGTGTTAGAGCAGGTGAGGAGCGTGTTAGAGCAGGTGAGGAGCGTGTTAGAGCAGGTGAGAGGCGTGTTAGAGGAGTCGAGTGCGTGTTAAAGCAGGCGAGAGCGTGTTAGAGCAGGCGAGAGCGTGTTAGAGCAGGTGAGGGGCGTGTTAGAGCAGGCGAGAGCGTGTTAGAGCAGGCGAGAGCGTGTTAGAGCTTGATTCATTCACTTCTCTCTGGTTTTCATTTAATATAGTCTCAATGTTTACCATAACAGCGCACAATGCAGCGCTCTGCAGAGACAGCCAGGTGTGCACGACAGGTCCTGCAGACAAAGGGGCAGGACACGGATAAAAGTGTCACAGACAGTTGCACAGGCCCCATAGGCTTATGAAAATATTGTGATTTTAATTGTGTCGGGCACGGTCGGACTCGGGCACAAATATCTAAATGATCACTGCTCTGCCGGACGAGGGCCGGGCTCGGACAGAAAAAAATATGTGAAATGTGAAAGTTTGTAACTACAACCTGAAATATACAGTACATTGTTGTTTATTACTAAAAAAGAAAAAGTTATCAAGGCTCTGGTACCAGTTACAGTTGCACTGGAAAGGTTTCCTGGTGTATTCTTCTCTTTTAACGTTACTTGAAAGAGAAGGATACAACAATTTGTGTAGATTATGAATAAGATTCTAGTTATTGTTAAGTATAAGACTAGAAATGTTGATGTCTTTCTGGACCATTTATGTGAAGTTGTTGTCGCCAAATCGTTTCTCATATAAACCGAAGAAACATTGAATCAGTGACTATCAGGCACTTTCTTTGTTTACAGGTGAAATTTCATACGAGGAAACCTGAAAACTGTCTCCCCTTTAGTTGTACCAATATTTCAAGGCTAAGGTGTCCAGTGTATTTACAAAGCCGGAAATGAATGTATGCAAGTGGACCTTTAAATCTTTCCTGACTGAAATGCATTTATTTAAGATGACAGCGTCCGCAGGTGCCGTGTCTCTATGGAAATCAATAAACGCCGCAGAATACATCATAAAACCATGTACGCAACAATGAAGCTGCGGGCGAGAGGAAGACACAAGTGGATTAGGCTTTATGATGTTTTGTATTGCATTTAGATGGCATTATTAACTTGTGACGGGCAACTAAATTTATTTATGACTTATTCGAATTTATATAGTAGACTTATGAATTATGAATGTGGAAGATGCGTGTGGTGTGGCGGAGGCGTAATGGCTGTTACTGTGGTCAGCACTTTTGATAATGACTTTAAACCCACTGGATTTTCTCTTGAGCTGGTCTCTTGTAATTAACTTGCAAACACTGAACTTTTTCTCCTCACAGGTACAAAGATAATAAGAAATGGCTCTAATACTACATTCAAAATCACCCAAAAATGTAAAAGTAAGGCATGTTGAGTAGAACTCGTTTGAAGGATTACTTTTATGCTTATTTGCTTGAAATTTCTTCAGTTGCACTGCTAGTTTAAGACTTCGGAGATCCACAAAAGGAGCTCCCTAGTCATCTGCAGCAGTCTACAACTGAACACTGAAAAATCCAAGACCCTTTTTTTCCCAGATTGTGCCATTCCAAATATTAAACCACACTTAGGCGTGCTGAACCTCTCAGCTAAAACTTAACTGAGGTATGTTGGGGTGATGACGAAGCCATGTCATTAGAACACTATTCAAGGCAGTTAAAGCAGTACAAAGCAACTCATGCCATAAGCGTTTTTTTACTTATTAATTGTCACTCACCAACCATTTTGCATCAATGTCTTCAGGAAGTGAAGGACTGGATGTCCCTTAATTTTCTAAATTTGAACGAGGACAAAACAGAGATTGTTGTTTTTGGCGACCTCAATCTCTGCAAAAATGCTCTTGGACCACTTGAGTCTCGTTCTCAGACCTGTGGCAAAGCTCTTGGTGTTTTTATTGATAGCTCTTTTAAGCTGGAAAAGCAGCTGAGCGCAGTGGTTAGAGCTGGCTTTTTTCATCTTAGGCTTCTTGGGAAGGTGAAGCGCTACTTGCCCCATAACCAATTCGAAACGGTCATCCTTGCCCTTGTAACCAGTCGCCTGGACTACTGTAATTCACTTTATTTTGGCCTGAGCCAGTCCTCGATTCAGCGCCTCCAGATGGTACAAAATGCAGCTGCACGACTGCTCTCAGGAGCATCACGATATGACCACATCACTCCTGTGCTTGCATCTCTTCATTGGCTCCCTGTTGGATTTAGAATCAATTTTAAAATCCTCTTGTTTGTTTTTAAATGTCTAAAGGGTTTAGCTCCACCTTATTTGTCAGAGTTGATATCTTTGCACAGTCCTGTCCGAGCTCTGAGGTCCGCTGAACAATATCTTCTAGACCATCCCAGGTCTAAGCGGAAGAGCAGAGGGGACAGAGCCTTCGCTGTAGCCGGCCCTAAATTGTGGAATTCTCTCCCTTTACACATTAGAACTGCAACATCTTTGGAGAGTTTCAAGCGCTCGCTGAAGACTCACTTTTTTGCACTGGCCTTCGGCACGAGCTGAGCTGAGCATTTTTCTCATGTTGATTTTATTATTCTATTTGTATTAAATGTTGATTGTTTTATTTTATGAATCTGTACAGCACTTTGGGGCAGTGGCTGCTGTTTGTAAATGTGCTCTATAAATAAATTTGACCTTTGACCTTTGAATTGTCCGTGAGAGTAAATACTTCGCTGATAGAAAAGACAGAGGGAGAGAGTGATATTGTACATCCAATTACACAATGGAGATCATTTTTTTCTCTCAAACTTGGCTGTAAATATTGTTTAAGTGGTGCTAGCCCACAGTTAGCTTTGCCCGTTAGCCTATTAGCTTCTTCTTCGTGATTCCACTAGTGTGTATTGTGCCTCCGACCCAGTGACAGCAAAGATGCAACTGTGGTTTTCTGGCCAGAGACACCAGGGGGAGATGAAAGACCCCCCAATCATCCCATTAACACTTGTATTACCCCCAGAGGGACTACGGAAAGGATTTATTGAGGTAAACAGGTTACTCGTGGTTCGACTACTGCAATAATAAGAAAGAATTGTCTCTTCTGCCGTCAGTCCAAAACTCAGCTGCAAGACTTTTGACCAGCACCAACAGGGGGGCCCACATGATTCCTCTGTAAAAAAAAATAAGGCATAAATAGGATTTTTACTTTAAGTTGTCACTAAGAATTCCAAAAACACGACGCGCTCCGGCTAAACTGCCAAGTACAACTCTTGAAGATTAAAGATTGAAGTTCCAGTGGAGGCATGCTGACCTTTGGGAAAGGCACTGGCGGTTTTGCAGGGCGGCAGGGGGGGTTGGTAACCCAGAGGAGAGGTGTGATCCTGGGGGCAGCCCGCTGGGTCTGAAGCCTATTAGTGCTGCGCTCTGTGGAGGAGTCCCTGACACACAGCGGTGGGCCGAGTGCAAGCAGGGCGAGCTGACGAGAGCCAACAGCGAGGGGAAAAGTCCAACAGACAAATGGGTTCACACAAACTAACGGCTTGGAAGTTTCTCTGGAGCAACAGTGGAGCAATGGGTTGAGTGTCTGCTTGTTAACAGGAGGATAGCCAGTTCACTTTTGTGAGTAGGCAAAAAAGGAAAAAAAAATAATGATAATAACTAACTTTTAGTATTGAGATAAAAAAAAAAAAAACAGACCACACTCACCCTTCATGACTTCATGAACTACGACATCACAGCTTTCCACCATCTGTGATCACAAACCCATTCACAAAACCAATCACAAAGCCTGATGCAATGTAAACCTCTTTACTTCCTAAGCAACACTACATCATCCAATTATTATCACTTCCTTTGAGGAAGATACCCACTGCAAAAGTCTGCGGAGGGATCTTCAGCTGATAAAACATTACACTCTTGTAGCAACATCTACGCTTTAGTAGAGTATTATAACCACATGGTCACTTGCTGCTGGTTCAACACTCAAACCAATAGAGTCTCTGTCTAAAAAAGCCATACAAATCATAAAAGAGTCTTTCATATTTTAGCAGGATGAAACTAAGTAAGTAAGTGAGTGTTTTTGTATGTTGTGCTGTCTGTGCGCATTTGTAATGTACTGTTATGTGTACTATGTCATACATGCTTTGTCATACTCATGTTCTGTGTTGGTAGTATGTTTTTACCCCACGGGACTGCGGAGGGAAACTAGCTGTCTGTTCATTAAAGCAGTACAAAGTAACTCAGGCCCCTACAGGCCAAAAGCGCTACTGCAGGTGTCGTAGCATGTTGCGTTTTTTACTCATAAATTGTCTGTGAGAGTAAATACTACGCTGACAGAAAAGACACAGGGACAGAGGGATATTGTAATCCAATCCAATTACACAATGGAGATAATATTTTTCACTCAAACTTGGCTGTAAATACTTTTTAAATGGTGCTAGCCCGCAGTTAGCTTTGCCCGTTAGCCTGGTAGCTTCTTCTTTGTGATTCCATTAGTGTGTATTGGTGACTCCGACCCGGTGGCATAAAGTTGCAATTGCGTTTTTCTGGCCAGAGACACCAGGGGGAGATGAAAAGACCCCCCATTACCCCCAGAGGAACTGCGAAAAAGATTTATTATGGTAAACAAGTTCCTTAGTGCTGCTTTAATATGCATTGTCAAATAAATTGATGAATGAAATAAAATGAAAACGCAGCCTCAGCGTGTTTAGTCCTGACTCTGGGACCATCCAGGGACCACCCAGACGTTCTCACTGTGTTTAGTCCTGACCCTGGTTTAGACCTTTCCCTGAGTTTCCCAGAGCTTAGATTGTTCATGTGGCTCTAACATGTCAGAGATGTGTTTTCGCGCTAGACCATGAATTGGCTTAACACGCCCCTCCACTGGCAGAACCATCTTAAAGTCTGTTCTCTGTTCAAGAGGAGGCTGACGCAGAGACCTGAGCACTGGACTAATATGGTCAAAAATCCTGGTTCTAGTCAGAATCCCATAAAAAAAAGAAAAAAAGACCACCATCACACCTGAATAATAAAACAGGGGGAGCGCGCCTCCTGCAGAAGTTGTATATCTGTCCCATATTGCAGACTCCATACTCTGCACCTGCCATCATGTGTCTGTGTGACATTTCATGTGAGTGTTGATGACACACTTGGGTCCTCCACGGCGCGGGGCCCCAGCCATAAATCTCCATCAATAATCTCCATCTCGGCCTCTTCTCCCGCACTCAGCACATTGTAACCACTCTGAAGGTCGTCCCGCGTCTGATCCAATCTGAACGTTAAGCCGGGACTATAGACCAGTGGAGTCCGGATCAGCCGGCAGGACGACAATAATAACTCCACACACTAACTAGATCCAGACACTTTCTTTCTTTCATTCTTTCATTTTGTTCTGACACACACTTTTTTAGAAAACAATATTTGATATAAATGTGGCCAAATGAACAATTTCTGGGATCAACACAGACAGCTCCTAAAAATGTGGATCCTGTTTCCTGACTGACCCGATGAATGAGACAGCTTTAACTTGGTTTGATTTGGCGTTTACTCTTTTGTGTCAGGCAAAAGGCAATATTTTCTCTTAACAAAACAACTTTTCAAACAAGACAACTTTGTCCCTAAATAAGACAACAGTAGTGGACTCTTCTAAAAACATAATACAGAGAAAACACTTCTTAAAATACATTAAAAGAAAATCACATTTCAATTGTTTCTAACTCCAAACTTGAACTCACTTTTACAATGGCAGACAGCCTGTCCAGCCCGGACCTCTCAGAAATACACTAGACAGTACTATCTCCCTACTACAATCTTAGGCTAGGGCTGGGCAGTTAATCGAAATCGCAATCTCTACTTTGGTCAAACTCAATAATCATCATAGGACTTGACAGGTTTACAGCCAGTTCTTTGGCACCAACAGTACCTAGTTTGGGAGTTTGGACGAGACGATGGAAGACTTTTATGTGTTAACTGAGACTTGATGAAAGTGTTTGTCTTTGTTTGAGATGAGGTTTGAATAAAAGATGTATCTAATTTTACAAATGAACAAGATGTATTTAATTATAAAAATCAAATAAAATTGAATTGAAAATCGAGATTGATTAATATGGGGATTTTTTTTTTTTCCAAAATCGCCCAGCCCTACATCAGGCTACTTAGAGCTTTGTCTTACAATATGTAAGATTATTTGCGCAATAAGAACATTAGAAGCATTTTTTTTCACTGATACATAAACCGTCTCTGACCGAGGGCTTCTGGCTGTCGCATAGCAACGTGTCTTATATGTGACGACAAACGCAAAGTTAACACGGCATTATTTAAAGATATAACAGACACAGCAGCCTGGGGACCATGGCCCAACTGTTCGCATGGATTTGGGACCAGTCACAGAACGAGGAGGGACGGCAAGACGATGACGCACTATTCGCTTGTTTGTTTTCGGATAAAACTAAAAAAAAAAAAAAAAAGTTTGTTTACAGATCCAACATGACAGCAGCAACACCATATTTTGGTCCGGCTTTAGATTGTGTTCTAAATAGTTTAGCTCTAAAGTTTACAGCTGGTACGTCAGACGCCATTGATACGATGATATGATTGGCTATGGCTACTCCAGACACGTGATAGACATTCAGCCCAATAAATGGCTCTGGACCATCGTAATCCACACCTCTCCTACCAGAACATGAATTGGTGGTCCCCAAACTAAATATCACTGCATACATTTTTTGAGTGGTTTCCGTTCATACATGTTCAACCCATTCCAAGAGCATTATTATTCATGAAAAGACGGTAAAGCAAATTGATAATCACACGTGAATCACATGCATCCAGAACATGTTTGTAGAGGTCTGAAATGCAGAGTTCGCAGACTTTATGCTCGATTTTGTTGTTGGTAGTAGGTGTGCGCAAAATCTCGGCAAATGATTATTATTAAATTAACGCAACAGTAGGAGATGAACTCAAAAACACTTTGTGTCTCATTGTGGTCCTGACTTTTGACAATGTGCAAAAAAAAAAAAAAAAAGTGCTACAAGTATGTGTTAAAGATTTGGAGTGGTGGGAATTTCAGCATTCAAAGCAAATTCGCAACTTCGGGGACAATTTCTTTTTATCATTTCAACCAAAACTTGAGTGAAACACTCTATTTTTGTGTTCTCGACATACTGATTCTTTTTACACAATTCCATTATCAAGTTGAAACTGTTTGGAAAAATATCAAAACAACAACATTGCTATCTCGATATTCAAGACCGTTTTCGAAAGATGTCCCCGTCAGTCGTCAGAGATTCCCCATAATGCACAGTTGGCGTAGGATATTACATTTCCAAAATAACGTCATTCTTTGCCATTTGAAATACGGGGCAGTGGAGTTTGTATCAGCCGGGAAAAGACATGGTTAGCCTTTCAAAGTAATATCTCCTTTCATCGGCCGCTGTTATGAAGGATTTAGACGGCGTTGGCAGCCTCGCGCAGATATACTGGCAGACGGCCCACCAAAAGCGCTCTACAGATGAAATGTAAAAATGAAATCGGACGTTTAGAGAGTGTTCTTTGTGCCAGCACCGAGGACTCGTGCCTGATTGCTTTCGCTCTGTGCTGATTGTGTTTGGGTGAAAAGGCTGAGGAGGTGGAGTCGAGGCACACACACAGTGAGAACAGAATACTACTTTAAGTCATTGATTTTGCAAAGTGTTGGGAAGCGTTACTTATGTGTTTCTACTGACAAACTACAGCATCAGTCCACAATAAGAGACATTGTCATGAAGCAATGGCAAAGCTGAGAATGAGCCAACGATCACCACATTGGTCTTCGCAGAGAGTTTCTCAGCAAATAAAGACATTCAAACACACTTCTTCCTGTCCTGCAAATCAGGTTAGTGTCTGGTTGAGGGAAAAGTAACCAAATCCACATATAGTTTCATAAGCCTATAAATCTATCTTCTGTTCTCCAGTCGTTGGGGCCACGTATTCACTAAAAAGATTACACCCAAACTAAGATGGATACGGCTGAAATGAAAAGGCAAACCTGCTGACAAGGCACAAAATCAGACTGCGATAGGACACACGCTAAAACATGTCAGAAATATTAGAAAGTCATAGAATTTATCATTTCTCTGATGCTATTATTGTTGGCTGGGGATAAAAAATGTTGTAGCAAATGACATAATGCAAGAAATATTTCATTGTGCGCACACGCATGAACAAAACTCAATTTGAAAGACCTAAAGGAAACCAAAGAGAAGGTCTAGGGAAGTAGTTGATGTGCGGCTGTCTTTTTGAGTCCATGTGATGTATATCGGAGTGTGGGCTAGAGTTTTGAATCCATGTGACGTATATATAAAAGCCTGGGCTGGAGTTTTGAATCCATGTGACGTATATCGGAGTGTGGGCTAGAGTTTTGAATCCATGTGACGTATATCCGAGTGTGGGCTGGAGTTTTGAGTCCATGTGACGTATATCCGAGTGTGGGCTGGCGTTTTGAGGACAAAATGAGCGCAAGTCAGAATTTATTGAAACATATAAATTAGGGCGGTACAAAAAATGTTTTCAGAAAATTGCTTTTTGTAAATAATACTTTGGATGTTGAGACTTGCAAACTGCACACCGCACAGTGACTTTTCAGTTTTTTTTGTTTGTTTGTTTTGTTGATGCACTTCAACTAAATGAGTGAATGAAACAATGCACCACTGGAGCATCTACATAGCAATTCTCCATTACCAAATCCATGGTGTCCAAAAGCCGCAATATCAGGGCCAATGCGAGAACCCCATTTGTTTTACACTGAGCATCCTCCACATGCACCTCCAGGAGTGTGATTGAAAACGCGTTGACCAGATCTTCCGACTCCGCCGCAGTGCCCTCTGTTGACAAGTAAATTGCTTCCAGGATCATGTTGGCAGCAGCGAATCTAAAAAGGCTGCCGTGAACGGCGGTGGGCTGAATTGAAATAGCCGGGATAAGCAGAAAGTCATTTATAAGAAAGATAACGCGGAGAGAGCAGACTTAAACGGTTTTATGAGAAAACACAGAAAGGGGTTGGTGTAACTTTGACGATTGCGCTGACAGTAAGTGGCTCAGTGACCTTCCTTTGTGACAAGAAGTTTGAAAAATGAGGCTGGGAAAGTTACCGCAGAGGTTTGAATGCAGACAATGGTAGGACAAGTCGAAAGAACTCCTGAGAGGAAAGACAAGCTGATATGGGATATAAATCAGTGTTTTTTAGATTTTAAACGCTGAGTAACATCTTATAAACTATTTGACCTTCCAAATACCACCAGGCCTTGTTCAAGAACAAGCTGATACGCACTAAACCAGGTCTACAAAACTTAGTTATGTTTAAATGACATCTTACTATATCGATAATGGCTTTTATTAAGACAGTTATGAGCAAAGAAAGTTACCCAATTCTTAACCTAAACACTAAACAATCTAAAACATTGAACATTGATTTGCACAGACTTTTTGTCTAAAGGACGGACCCATTCTTTCTTTTGAGCATCATATGAATTCTTAATGACAAATGTATACAAAAACGAAAGACCCAATCCTCCCAAATTCCAAAACATGTATAAATATCCTGAAAGCAAGCTGCTGCTTCAACAAGAAAACATGACTGTTTAGGTCAGAACCTTGAATCAGTGGTTTTGGGTCCTGGACCTACTCCCCCTTTGTCAGAGTACCAAGTACAAACTTGCGTCTTCAGACACGTTTGTCTCACACAGAGCCGGTGCTGGCCCGTCTGGGGCCCTAAGCAAAAATCCACACGTGGGCCCTACAGTACACATCCCATGGCTATTCAACGAAGAGCGAATCCATCTACGGTCAAAAACAGTTCCACTGCAGTAGTGCAAGGCAGAAGTGAAACATGATGACCTCAATTCAGGCCCTGTCCCTCTGTGTGAGAACCACTAAGCCACTGTGAGACTGGGATTTAGGACTACTACTAGTCTATTTCCCCCACTTTTTAAAAGGTTAAATGGCAAACGGTCACATTCTCTCACCTCTGGTCCCTGACCCACAGTTTGGGAACCGCTGATTTAAAACTAAAAACCTGCACCTGACGGTTATTTCTGACTAACCACTGAGAATTAGCCTGTGAGTCGCCCAATTTGTTTTAGACTGTGCACATTCAGAGAACCAGAGTTACTGTAAGTTACTGTGCTCATGAGAACCATGTGGATTCAACTCCACTTTTAAACAAAAACGCCACATAGAGCGGCATTTTACTCTCGTCTACTTACCAAGACTACTGTCCTGATACTCTAGCCTCACCAGACACAGTAAGAAGAGAGTAGCCCAGCTACACAGCCCAGAGTCCACGCAGAGAAAACATGAGAGCAGCACCCGGGACACGGGTGACATGATGCAGCTGCAGAGGAGCCGTGCATGAGGGGAGCATGAGGCGAAGTGAGCACCGGGAGACAGACGGCCGAGCAGGGACACGAGCAGAGAAGTGACCGGTCTCTCCGGCTCATCCACTTAATCAGACTGCTGCGTTCTGGTGTTATATGTGGCAAAGTAGGCGGAGAGTGAGTGAGTGCTGTCAGAGCCTGTCCCTTTAACAACGCGTTGATTAATCAGTGAAACAACACTGTAGTTTGACTGAGAAGCGGCCCTTGCGACTGCCGGGCCTTACGTACTTTGCATAGTTTGCGTATAGGAAAAAACGGTTGCAACACAAAGGCAGAATTTAGACACAACTCCAGCACAACCGTCACTAAAAACACAGACAAAGCTGCTCCCAATGAAATCACAAATAGCAGGTTTAATACAACCAAAGCTCCAACAATGAAGTGTCAAACACAGTTTTGTAACACACTAAGACTATATCCAAACAAAGACAAAACGCTTATATTTTCAGAAACTTTCTTTGTAAGCCTGAAGCCAGCTTAGTAAATGTGTGCGTCCACATGGGTCGACTCAGGTCTGTGAAAACGGGGCAATTCATCCTCCAGGCCTGTGTGAGGCGCTGTGACGCTAACACAGATAATAGAACAAGATGTAGAGGCTCAGGTGCAGTAAACTTTTATGGAATGTAAACAGTGAAAATGAAACTGATTCAAGGATTTAGGATCTACAGAAGAGACGAGGAGGAGTTTATTCTTCAGATGTAACGGGACTAAAGCAGAAAACCCTGTCAGTGACTTTTACTGTCAGTCAAAAAACACAGACTGACTCATGTTTTTCTACTTGTCACCTGTGGCTTGTGGACTGCAGTGGAGCAAAGAGGAGCGGAGTCAAACCATCATAGATCCATGAGTAAAACTCATTATAAGGTCAGTAGATTATGCATAATAGACACCACTCTGGAGCTGTGAGCGTTTTAGTAAAGGTTATGGAGACGTTGTAACAACGGCGCCACGTAAACGACATTTTGAGATCTTTCCACGCTGGGACCTAGTTTGTAAAATGTTGGTTTACAGACCCCCAAAACGCCGGGCTCGTATGGACGATACACTGGATTGATAAAATATCTTTGCGTTTGGTCCTCAGCTTGACTTCATATGGACAGGGCCTAAACGCATCTTCTTGAACCAAACACCGTACTGCTGCTGAAACTCATTTCTCAAAAACATAACTCTGGCCAAAACCTGGAACACAATTTGTACTTGAGAGACAGATTCTTACGCTCTCCTTTTCAGAAAACTGGGCACAGTCTTGCAAGTTTGCCATTCAAGATACATAATATTGCAAAAAGTCCACACAAGGAGGTGAAAGTCAGACTCCAACCCAAACACTCAAAACTCTTTCTAAATAAGTCTCATTTCTAGAGTATTGCATTGGCCCACATTTCGACGTATTCTTAAATACCACCAAAGCAAGTCTGTGAAGTGCTAGACAAGGTCTTTCATAATTGCTGCCAAACTAAAATCTAAAAATCACAGTTTTGTAAATCTCTCACTTTGACAACTGATTCCACATGCATTGATACTGTCACAAGGTTAAGACAATTGAATCTTCTTGTACTGCATTTGTGAAGCATGTTGTTGTTTGGTGCGTGCTGTAACAGTCAGACAGATGAAGTCCGGTCATTCACACCAGTAAACGATCACGTATCGGGCGGAGAGGGTCCTACCTGGGAGCGGAGGGAGGTCCTCACAGGGGACAGTCCTCAGCAGACACAGCATGAAGAGCCCCCAGGTCCAGCTCTTAGGTCCAGGCATGATCGACTCACTGTGCAACCATCACTGAGCCGCAACCTGCAAGAGAGAGAGAAAAGGCAATTAAGATCACCAATAACATGAAGTCACCGGTGTAAGCTGTGATTTGGTGTGAAGATGTTCCTGACAAGGGTGACCAGACTTCCCGGTCTGAAACTCGGGACGGGGTCAGGTATGACGCATCTACACTGAACACATCACGGCTCTTAAAAACGCTTTAACACAACCAGAGGAGTGAAAACAATTTTTTCATCCTCAATTCACCGACCAAATATAGCACAGGGATGTGTGAGCAAAGAGCGAACGGGTTATAAGTGAGAGACATGCTGACTAAAGTTCTAGATGGAAGCACAGTTGAGGTTCTGCCTGAGCAGCTCTCTGTCCACAAACTACTTTACAGCATCTCTGTGTCCATGACAGACCTGAGACCTGTTTCTGTGCAGAAGGATATGCAAGCAGATGTGCCGTGTTGTATGCTGCATCCAGAACGACTTGTCTCGTTCTTTCCTATAGACATTAACAGTATCCATATCACATTGACTTCAAACAAGGGGACCAAGCTATTCAACTGTCTTGACTGTTCCAAATTCATGGAAGACATCCGTCATTAAACCACTGCCCAAAAGATAAGATAAGATAAACCTTTATTGATCTCACAAAGGAGAAATTCACTTGTTACAGTCGGCGTTCAAGAAGATCACTCAGAGTTAATAAAGTGCAGATGATACAGAGATTATTGCACATGTTACTTCACAGTCTTATTGTACAGTCTGACAGCAGTGGGGATGAAGGCTTTGCGGTAGTACTCCGTCCTGCACTGAGGGTGTCTCAGTCTGCCACTGAGAGAGCTGCACAGCTCTTCTACAGTCCCGTGCAGTGGGTGGGAGGTGTTGTCCATGATGGAGGTGAGCTTGGCTAACACCCTCCTGTCCCTCACCTCCTCCACAGAGTCCAGGGGGCAGCCCAGGACGGAGCTGGCCCTCCTGACCAGCTTGTTCAGTCTGTTCTTGTCCCGGGCCGGGATCTAGGACAGTAAATGACTTCCGATCAGTTGCCCTCACTTCAATATTAGCGAAGTGTATGGAGAGAGTGGTGAGCAAACACCTTGCTGAAGCTGTAAAGGACCAGCTTGACCACCTACAATTTGCCTGTAGGCCCGGTGGGGGGACGGAAGATGCTACACTAACTCTCATAAATACTGTGGCCAGCCATCTTCAGAAGAAGGCCGTGTTTGCACTGATTTTATTCATTGACCTGACCTTGTTTTTTAACACAATGAGGACGGACATCTTGTCGGGACAGCTCTCCACTTTGGGGGTGAATGGGGGCTCAGAGAAGAGACTTTTTAACGGATCGACCTCAGAGGCATGACATGAATGGAGCGGTGGCTGATGAGATAATCGTTAACACTGGGGCCCACAGGGTTGTGTGACATCACCTCTGTTGTTTTCTTTGTATTTAAATGCTTTGCAGATTAAGGACAGCGATGTTAAACTCTTTAAGTTGGCCCCCAAGAAGGAATTGCTTTGGCTCAAATAAGATGAATCAGAAGTTGACCTGTGAAGAAATGTCACAGGTTTTCTTCTACATGTGCTTGATACATATATTTATATATTTGATGCATTTAACACAATCAGCAAACATTTGAGTACAAAATATAAGGAACTATTATGAAGAAGTCAAAGGCGCAGTGAGTGACACAAGAATCCTCAAAGTAGAAAGCTCTCAGTCATTTTTAGTCAGTAACTCAAGGACAAAAACGAATTAGTGTTGAGGAATTTAAGTATTTGGGCGTGCTAATAGACTCGAAACCATCCTTCAAAAAACATGTTAAAAAAAGCAGTGAAAACTGTAAATGTTAATATACGGAACTTTAGACATATTCGCACATCATTAACGGATACAGCAGCGATTACATTCCTGCACACTATAAGACTGGCTCATATTGAGTACTGTATCACAGGTTGGTCCTATACGAGTCATGCTGCTATTGGGCCAATTGAAGTATGCTACAAAAAAGCATTGGAAATATTAGACAAGAAACCTTCGTCATACCACCATTGTCAAATTTGAGATAGATATACATTTTTAAACTTTGCTAATTTCAAATTATTTAAACCAGCCGGTCTAATCTACAAGGTTATACATGGTCTGGCGAGTGATTTTATTAAACAAAAGCCCTGAGTGACTCGAGCTACTGTGACAGGTGACTGTGAATTGGCATTTAGGCAGACTGCATTTCACAGAACGTCCTGTCATATCAGGGAGTGAGCTTCTGGAGTAGTATTCCACTGTCAGTGAGGCAAAGCACAAGTCTCCATACCTTCAGGAGTCATTTAAAAGTGTGGCTGAGGGGCACACAAACATGTGATCATGTTTAGTTAATCATGGTAGTGCATTACAAAAAGGGATACAATTATCAGTGTAGTACAGGTTATAAGAGTCAGTATAACATGGGTTGGGCAATAGGGGTCAGTGTAATGTGGGTCGGTGCAATAGAGAATTGTGGAATATGGGTAAGTGTGGGTCAGTACAATATCAGGTCTGTCAGGGCATGTGCAAAGGTGGGGTTTGTGCAATACAGTTGTATATATAGATACAGATGTGTTGTACATAATGACCAAGTCAGCATGTTATAAAAATGAGCTGTGCATATTTAAGCAACAAGTAACAATGTTAGCAACAAAATATGTTATAAAATGATGTCCATGAAATAATAAGGTGTTTTAACATGGTTTATTAAAAAACATGTGATTGGATCTGTTAGCTGTTGACCATGTGATCTGTACGGAGCACAATGTATGCATATACCAAGAAAATAGACCATGACCGGTAACTGATAGAAGGGGGACATGCAATATGACGGGTTTTTCCCCTCACATGACTTGATCTGTGCAGACGACAATTAAACTGTTTCATGATACACATGTCTGTGACTTAGAATTAAGGAGGGGGCGAACTAGTTACATATATAAGAAGATGTTTTTTTGTTGAACGAGAGGTCTTTTGGCACCCTTGAGATATGGTTGTACTCGCATTTAATTTCTTTAATTTCTAAAAATCCGCAAAACGCAGTACCTGTCCTCGAGCTTAAATTTTTAGTGTGTGTCCACTTCTGGCTTAGCATCTTAGGGATATTGACTTTGTATGCTTTCCCCCCACACGAGGAGGCACGGTAAAGCCAATATTCCTTAATAAGTTCTGTTTTCTTCAAACCTTGAGGTCTACGCGGGAAACAGAGGGAGTATTGCGCCATATGGTATATCTTGTGGGTGTAAAGAATAACCTTAGCTTGTACTGCGGGGAAACTTTGGCTTTATCCGAGTCGTACATTCGATTTTCACATTTATGGAGGCGAAGCCGCAACTACAGTTAAAATGCGCTAAAAGAACGGTGTTGGCAAGTCTGTACGGGATGTACGGAGACCACAGTTTAGGTGAAGGATAGAAGGAAATCAAAGTGGCTCTAGTATAAAATAAAGGAAGCTTTGAGCTCTCTCAATAGATACGGGACGTATAAGCAGAGGGTGCGTGCTCGGCTTCTGCCTTCAGCGGGACGCGAGTTGCCCCGGTGACGTCGGACTGCTGTAGAGAGCCTGAGGCTGTGGATGCTTCAGTATAAACTTGTTATATCGTAGAAAAGGTAATCACAGGAGCAGAAAAGATGCATTTCCATGACTATTTTCTATCTTCTCCTTTGTTGTCCACTCTTGTTGTTATCGTTTGTTTTAACATGATGTGACCACTGTTCTCGTCCTTGTCTCTCTGTACATAGTCTGTATATAGTGTCTCTGTATGTTTTTACTAACTTGTTTGTAACACCAACCTGCCAGGGAGTCTGCAGATGGAAATCCGCCTAAAGCTGTAATCTGGCATATTTCCATTTGTGAAAATGTGCATTAATATGTATGGTCCCTCCTTTTCAAATAAATAAAATGAAAATAATAACTCACAGGAGAAAAGCGACTCTTGAATTAGCATTTTGTTTTCATGTTCAGCCCTATATCAACATTTTTAACCATATGCTAACAACAGTCTGCGTTGTTATCAAACTTCACGCAGGTAGAACCACTTCTAAGAGATTGGATACAGCAGACGCGCTGGAGTTTGGTGATGTGTGCAATACAATATGTGCGCAATGACACTAGAATACAGATACCGCTGCCATCTGTGCAACAAGCTGCTCACTGCCGTTTGATTAAACCTCAGCCCCTGCTCCTTCTCTCCCTTCTCCTCCTCTCTGATTCAGAATCGGATATGCCTGCTCTAAAATATGATGGACCGTCTTTATCATGAATTTCAAGGTGCTGCGCAGGATCTGTCGTAGTTAAGCGGTGCGTTTTACAGCCCATCTCTGCGGTAAGAGGGTGAAAATAGCGAGAAGAGAGGCAGAAACGCTCACTTAGCCATGTTCTGAGCACCCGGACAGCTCACAAAGATTCATATGTGACGGTTTCATTTGGAGAACCGCTCCTTTTGCGACTTCTACCTGCGCCAGAAGAGAAAAATGCACTCTTTTTCACATCAAAGTGCAGTCTATATTGGTATCCATGGGTCTATGTCAATGTCAATGTACAGTTACAGAAGACAAGCATGCACTATTGACTATTGTCATGTTTCTGATCAGAAGTGCATTTTACTTTTAGATTCTTCTACTGCCCATGTACAAACACAGAGGTTCCAAACCTTTCAGGTCACAGTCCCCCAAACTACCATGCACCCCATCCAGGACCACCACTGTTAAATCTGATAATAATATAGAGATATCTGATCTAGTTTAACACATTGTTGTGCGGCCTCAATTCACAAATGTACAGTTTTCAATTAAGTTGTTCAATTAGTATGTTTTTTATGTCGTATAATCCTCCTGGGACCCCCAGATCAATGCTCGCGGCCTCCTGGGGAGTCCTGACTCACACTTTGGGAACCACCGCACAAAGAGTACACAGCAAAAATGTAGTGAAGAAATGTATGCGTTTAAGAAATGCCCTTTGTTACGTGTTTTCGGTGCTGAAGGATCAGGTGAAGGTTAATGAAACTTAAAAACAAAACACAGTGTGACCTCATGACATCAGCAGGTGGGACAGAGCATTTTTAGCTCTGAGGGACAACACATTCGCATGTGTGAGTTTCTCTCATTGATTTTGTTGTTTTTGGAGACATTTGTTGGTCTATTTTAGGAGTGTACAAAACACAGAGTTGAGACAGAACGATTTCCAATAATGTTGCAGTTTGATTGATTGCGGCTGTCGGTGATTGCAGGTGCCAAAAGGATTTCTAAATTTAGCAAGTTGGATAGATTCAGCACTAGCGCCTGTTGTGGAAGTTTAAATTCACACTGTGGCTGTAGCAGGGCATGACCTACAGACTGAGTCCCAGCGTACGATGGGCGAGTCCTACTGCAGGTACTCCTGAGTGTGTATGGCTCAAATGCCCCTGTAGGGACAATTACATTGAAGAACAACTTGTTCTTCCGATCTTGGTTCAGACTTTTGGTCAGGAGTAAATAGCTGGAGGCTTAGCCTACTGTACATGTGTGTGTTGATGGAAGCCGCAGCATGCTTAACCCCTTAGACACACAGAATGTCCTCCTCTACAGTTTTGCACACTGAACCTGAGACTTTCGATCATATCACCACAAATAACAAAACAAATCATCTGACTGTGAGAGATGTTTGTTTCACCATGTGCCAAAGGAATACAGGCTATAAACTACTGGTTCAATCTGAGACAATACAGATATTTATACAGTTTCACAAATTTAGAGCAGTAGTTCTCAAGCTTTTCCACCAAAGTATCACTTAATAAAATATTTATCTTTCCAAGTAGCACCAGGACACAACCTACATCAAATCTGGACCAAAGACGGCGCTTCTATCTCCTCAAAATTCTGTCCACATGCGCTGTAGAACCAGTGGGTTTGAATGACTCGGCCTGTCTTCCTTTGGCGCCTGTTTGAAACCCATGAGTAGGCAGGCAGTTGATGCTGCTGACGCTCCTGTCTGCACTGAGCGATGGAGCCTGATCCAGCAGCCTGCTCCCGTCACGCTCTGGGTAATTGGCTGCAATCCATTCCCCGCTCATTGACTCCCATAAAAAGAGACAATGAGGTCCTTTCGTTCAGCGCAGACTGGGAGAACAAGCCACTCAGACACCACGTGTAAGACACACTGAAGGCTTTGGCGAGGCAGCCAGAGAGAAGAGCATTCACTGAAGAACACAGGTACATAAATACAACCATTTAGAGTGCACACATCGGAATAATAGGAGAAAGCGGGACTAAAAAGAAGCCAGGCTCCACATCTATTTGAGATGGGTCCCCGGGTGCCTTCCTACTGCGCCTGCCCTCTGCTCTTAAGGTGCATTCAGACCTAACGTGGCTCCCACGACAAGTGTGGGTGATTACTGTGTATTGTCAATATGAAAGGTACACATACGTGCAGTTAATTACTGCGTGTGGTGTGTGGACAGTGTACTGCACGCGTCAGCTGTTTAGAGCAGGTGAATGTGGCGTGAGAGTCCAACACACACATTCGGGACAAGGACAGGAGATTTTCTGTCTGAATTTGGAGCAACATGACCACCTGTACTACATCATAAAGACACAGGAGGAACAGGAGGAAAAACTTTATGACAAACGCAGATCCAGGCCTTCGGATCAGAGCTTCAATAAACTTATGACAACACGGACGTAATAATGAACATACTGGACTACAAACAGGAGGATTTTATCATGACATGAGGCTGGACAGACAGATACTGCACACTCTAGCCACACATATTGAAATAATATCCGGGAGAGGCAGGAAGGAGGAAAGAGGTGAGGTCTGGCTTAAGTATCAAGTGAAATGCGTTAAAAATATTCCAATGTCCAAAGCACAAGCAAAGAATCAGGAAGCAATTTTCATTCACAACTTAGTGCTCAGCATCAACAGAACAAATAAGCGTCGTTTCATGAGACCAAATAGAAGCGGCGACGCGATTCGACGGGTTTGGTGCGTACACATCTTTGCAGGTTTGCCCCAGAGGAATCAAAGGCTGGGCCAAGCGCAGAGAACCATCAATATCTTGAAAAGGAAAAAACAGGAATCAGCTCGACAGTAACCTGATGAGAATAACAGACGAGTGTTTTTATGTGAGCTCCTGTTTCAGAAAAGCAGGAGTTCGATTGAAAATAGCATCCTGTAAAATGATGTCAGTAAATAGCTCAGTCAGTCAGTAAACAAATCACATGTCCCGTTCCTTCCTGCACAAAGGCCTTTGCATTCGGATTTAGCCGACGTGTCACTGACAGAAATAGTTCACTTTGATTCACCATCTAAGCATATTGAGCAATTTAGACATTGTGTTTTGCCGTTTGTGTGAATTGTTTTTGAGAAATGTTTTTTAACCATATAAGAATTAAATAAAAGGTTTGATAACTACATTGCATTCCTAGCTTATAAGAGACTAATCATCAAACTCCACTACTACTACTACTCCAACATGCATGACAGAAACAAAACACGAGTCCACATGCTAAAGTCATGAAACTATTTTACAACATGATGGAAACGTCCAGCAGGTCATTTTACTCACTTCGCAGTTCTAGCCACTCACTGGCTTTGGACAAAAGATCCAATAAGACCTTTGTATCTGCCCAGACTCGGGCTCCTCTTGTGAACCCCACCATTCTCTTTGATGGCTCTGCTTTGGTAATGCTCCCAGACAGATGAGCATTGATCTGACCCAGGTCCGTTGAAGGTGGGAGCTAAGATTAATCCTTTATGGGAGATCTGTCCATTCTTTAATCTAACTGGACACAATGGCCAGTCCGCATTAAGGCGTTGGGATGGAGAAGTCCCCTCTAATTCTCTGTAACAAACTGGAGCAGCTTTGATGCGACTCTTCTCGGCTAAAGCGCAATGGTCTGGACGTCTGACTATAAAGAAGTGCACACATCGATATGTTGTTATCTTTATCATTGTGACAGAGACAGTGAAGGAGTTTCAAGCCTGAACTACAGTTGGAAATGTCTTCTCAGAGACGTCAGTGTTTCAACAAAGTATTGAGCTGAACTTTGACTTGAAACACACTTGAAAAATAAGACAGGGTCCTTCTTGAAGTTACAGCGTTAACTTAAGCCTTGCTATACTTGAGTACAAAGTGAAACTGTCAAAAAAAATGACATTGCAATTAGCTACCGTTCTAATTCACAGTGACTGAGCATACAAGCTGCTATCTGTCTATATTTACATCAAATAAATGGATCAATCATCTGCAACTTTACAATCTCATTTTCAAGTACAGAAAAAAATTACAAAACTCTCTAAAATACCTTAAGGTGACAAAAATTAACAATTGGATTCGTTTCTGGGGGTCGAACAGTCTGTGCATCATCTCAGCATCAACCTGTGTCTGTGTGTCTCTGCAGTGCTCTAATGGACTTTCCATTGAAACTTTTTCACCTGTCTTTATGTCCTCATTGGATACAGCCTCATCATTTTGACCTCCACGTGTCTTAACATGCATTTTGTCTTTTTCTTTTGTGTGCAATTACTATGTTTGCCCTATTCTAAATAATGGAGGTGGCTAAACCAGCCAAACAGCAAAACATAAAGGAGCTTGAGTTATAGATGGAAAAACCACACATCCTTAAGTCTATTGATCTACAGTATGGTTTCTGAGGAAAGGTTTCTGTAGCACATCCGCTTTTTGTGTGAGCTGCTGAAATAAGTGCGGGGTAGTTTCACAAATAAACCTTTATGTGGAACTGTACTGAAAACCATCACTGAATGGAATCGAACCATACTGGATGGAAAAAGGCACTTTTTGTGAAAATGTAAAAGCCATCATTAGATTGATCATTTTTCACGTCTGTGGGGAGTCCTTGCCTCAAGTAGAGGAGTTCAAGTATCTCCGGGTCTTGTTCACGAGTGAGGGACGGATCGGTGCGGCGTCAGCAGTGATGCGGTCGCCGTATCGAACTGTCGTGGTGAAGAGGGAGCTGAGTCGGGGCAAAGCTCTCGATTTACCGATCGATCTACGTTCCCACCCTCACCTATGGTCATGAGATTTGTGTAATGACCGAAAGGACACGATCGCGAATACAAGCGGCCGAAATGAGTTTCCCCCGCAGGGTGGCTGGGCGCACCCTTCGAGATCAGGTGAGGAGCTCAGGGATGCCTCCTGGTCGCCTCCCGCGGGAGGTGTTCCAGGCATGTCCTATTAGGACAAGGCCTCGTGGAAGGCCCAGGACACGCTGGTGGGACTATGTCTCCGAGCTGGCCTGGTGTCGCCTCGGGGTGCCCCAGAGCAGCTGGAGGAGGTGTGCGTAGGTCAGGAAGTCTGGGCATACAGACTTCAGCCCTGCGGCACGGCCCCGGATAAAGAGAAGAAAATGAATGGATGGATTTTTCAGGTACAGGCAGGAAGTCCTGAGTTCGGTTCCCGAGCTGGTTGGGGCCTGCATGTTCTCTCCTTCTATGTATAAGTTTCTGCCAAAGTACCCGGACCAGCGCTCCATAGCATTAAACATGCACAGTATCATCACTCACTGTCAGATGAGTGATGTGAGGGGGAACAGACTTGTGCTACTATTCTGAGTCAGGTTCATTTAGCGAATATAAAAACTATAATGCTATATTTTATTTGATTAGAATTGGCAAAGATCTGATTGATTAAAAAACAAGTCACGCGAGACCCCACCAGCAGCAAATGCAAAAAGATTGACTGAATTTCCGTCCAAGTCAGTTCTGTTTTCCGTTTAAGTTTCTGAATCTGAGCCAAAGAAATTGCAAAGTCTTCTGAGTGAAACCATACAAACAAACTACAAAGTAAAATGAGGGGGAAAAATCTCCTTATCATGCACATTAGCAAAATCTTTTCTTAGTTCATTTGCAGAGTTTAAAATGTTGGAGATTGTGTTTGTTACCGATTGGCTGCGGCTCAGTGGCGCGGTAAATGTTCTCGTCTCCGATAAACAAAGAGCAATCACAGCGCACCAGTTGGAACAGGGGCAGAATACATCACACACTGCTTTGTTTCGCTGCGCAGTCGCTCGTGAAGAGGTCTGCGGGGCCAAAATACTTTATCAGCATATTAATATCTGCGGATTAGGCTTTGGAGAGGCTAAAAGTGTTTACCAGAACATGTCACAATGAAAATCAACTTTTTTTTGAACCATTTACAGACCTGGAGCCACCCATGTGGACAAGAGGGTCCGCTCTGGGGCCGGGACTCAACGGGAAAAGGAGAATCCAAAAAGTCTTGTATTAACCCCTTAACTCCCACCTGAACCGAGCACATTTTCTCCAGTTTGGCTTTAGCCCAGTCCAAAAGCTTCTGGAAAAAAGCTGTGAAAATAGCAACAAAACTGAGACGAAAACAATGATGGAAATGTGACAAAAAAGTGAGAAAACATTGACAAAAAAGTGATGAAAAATTGGCAAAAATGTCACTAAAATGTCACAAGAAATTGACAAAAATTGACGAAAAAATGACAAAAAAATGACAAAAATGTGACAAAAAATTACAAAAAATTGATAAAAATTTGACCAAAAAAACCGACAAAAATGTGACATAAAATGATAAAAATGTGACCAAAAAATTTAAAAAAATTGACAAAAAAATGTCAAAAATGTGACAAAAATTACAATAAAATGACAAAAAAGTAAAAAAAAGAATGAGTTGAATACCCAATAAAAAAATAATGGAAAAAAAATCTGATGACGAGAGGAAAAAGATCCTCTCGGTTCAGGTGGAGTTAAGAGGTTAAATATCGAAACATGGAGAGGGGTAATTGGCTTTTTTTACAAGTGCTCACACCTGCTGTCCCTGAGTTACTAGTTATTAGCATCGCCTGGATTCTCTCCTCAGTGTTAAAACCAGTCCCTATGACTGTTACCGAGTATAAGTGAACCTGTGTCGTCATCTTTAACACACAGTATTAAAGGTCCTATATCATGCAAAATCGACTTTTTGGAGCTTTTAGCCATGTTGTTTTGCTATTTCCTTATTAAAAACACCCCCAGAGTGGTTTGTGGCTTCATTCACGCAGCTCTCAGTAATCCTCCTGAATCCTGCTCTCTGAGCAGCTGCTCCTCCCTCTCCTCGTGAACGAGTGAGTGTTCAATTGTGTCGTAACAACGGCGGAACGGAAGTGCTCGACGTCTGTAATGTAATGTCTTAATTCTATGCTTACGGCCTGATTTTAATTTGTAAAACAGCGTTTTCATTATTTCTGTCATAAGAGAGAAACAAAGAGTAAAAAATGAAAAAAAAAAAAAAAAAGGATGTGTCCGAGGTGCTTCCAGGTCAGCTGTGGCCAAAACAAACACATCGCGTCTGAACAGATCAGTCATGTTTGTGCTGCAGCTGAAGATGGAGCTCGTTACCTATTCTGGACACAGCTGTTCTTTATTCTTAACTAACGATAATGTCACGGAGAAAAAGAAGCGCGTTTGGCTACGAGGACGAGGAGTTTATATTCAACCCTTTTCAGGAAGAGGCCACTCAGCTGTTTTTTTCTCCGGGATTCAGCGACTATCACCAAAATATTGTTTTTCTGTGACTGTCTCTGATGGATGTTTGGGGAACCTTCGCCAGAATCAAAGTGGATTAACTTTTATAACCAACGCGAGTCCCATAATGTAAACAGCGATGGAGCAGAGGGTGAGTCAGTCCAAACGCGTGTTAGCTTGTGTGTTAGCATATTAGCATGTGTGTTAGCCATTTATGAAGCTGTGTTGCAGATGTCAACTCCTTATAACTGCATCGTGAAGTGACTTCACTTATTGCTGTTTATTTATATTACGGTAAAGTTGTATGCGCGGAGAGAGGGGCGGAGTTAACTGAATCGAAGCGTTCTGTCTTCCGGGTTTGAAAAATACCTCCAGAAAACACTTATATTTATCACAAAAATGAGTGCTCCATAATGGTAGAGGTACAATATATCATATAAATGCCTATACTTAACTTTGGAATGGCTAAAATAGCATGATATAGCTCCTTTAAAAGGCCTCCTGTTTGCCTGACTCCAATCCCTCCAAAACAAACAAATTGAATCTCTGCTTGACTCCACAGAAAGGAGAGTAAGTAGAGGAGACCAAGCTAGTTTGTCACATTGCTTTTTATAGCCACCCTAGGGGGCGCTGTGACTTGATATTGTTGCTGAACATCAAGTTTAGCGTCATCATTCTCTTTCCATTCTCAGGAGGAGAGAATTGGTCTCCATCAGAGTTTGTTGAGCACATGTTTGGGTATTATGGGTGAATTCCTATTTTTTTTTTAAATTTCATTATAATGAAAAGTAAGAGTTTAAAATAGGGACAGGCATTGATCTGTGTATATTAAAAGGCTTTGAATACATTTTTTGTTTCTTGAGGTAAAATGATGAATTCTTTCCTACATTTATGTAAACAGCAAAAACAATAAAACATTAATAACAATAGGGACAACCAACAGCACACATTTTGACAACCTGCCCTACACTCGGGGCACATTGTGACCAACCTCAGTTCTGTGTTTTTTTGTTGCACACTCACACAGTGGCCTGTATGGTCTCAGTCTCTCCTAAAAATGCTTGGTGAGATTAAGAGTCTCACATTCAGCCTCATTCAGACCTGTCTTCACTGGAACAGGATTAGCGTCTGGTCTGCGTCCTCGGTCTTAAGCGCTGGGTAACAATCTCACACACGTCTCTATCACTAGTGCACTTTGTTGGTTCGACAATGAAGGAGAAAGATGTTTAATAGGGAAGTGCTGCTGCTCCACAATGGATGGATGAGCTTTGCATGCACTTGGTGGTTGCATAGATAGGACCATGGGAAGTGCTCGAGGAATGCCAACGTGGCCCTAACAATAACCACTGGGGAAGATTCCAGCATGTGTATGAGATTCCAGAATCTCTTTGTCAGGGGAGTCCTTTTGTGTTTAGCACCCGGGGGAGAGGAGCACCCAGCAGAAGCAGAAAGTGTCCAAGGATCCTACCTGGAACTTTCTGACTTTCTGACCAACTCTACTCACAATCCACCACTTCTTCACCTCCTTGGATATAGTTTGCCATCAAACAACAGCACTTTCACTGGTTACGTGAGGGAAGCTTAAAGATATCGTCTGTAAGAGTCTGTACAGTCAGGAGAGAGAGACAGTGTAATGTTAAAGGGACTATACAGAGTTTAAAAATGTTAAAACTAAGTATTTTCCTCCCCTTACATGTTCCAGCCATGTCCTAATGTGTAGAATGAGCTCAGACCTGTTCACCACAACTGCCTCTAAAATCCTGCACTGTCACTCAAAGAGGTGTTAAATCGGGTCTGAAGTGCCGTCATGCACGGGCTTATTATAGAAGCTGCAGTTACACGTAAGACCTGAGGTGGCAGTAGTGAGCATAAAATGTCTAACTTGCATCTAGCCCCTTTAAAGTAAGAAATCAAGTTCCTCTTCTCTGCCTCCTGATTGGACCAGAGAGCCACTCCTAGTTTGCAAAATGCAGAGCGAGCAACAAACCTTCAAAAGCAAACGATCAAGCTCCCTCGCCTCTCCATCCCATCAGCACGGTGGCACAGCAGTTAGCGCTCGTGCTTCACAGCCCCCGGGTTCTGTGTGGAGTTTGCATGTTCTTCCTGTGTCTGTACCACTAAAAACATGTACATCATACAATCCTACCAAATAAAACCAATCAATCCTGATTGGACCCGACAGGCCGGCTCACAGGAAAGCTCGTCTCATTGCTCAAAGTGATGGATTAGCAAAAGGAGAAAAAAGATCATTATAATACAATATTACTTCTGCTCAAATTACAATCTATAACATGTCTAAAACATTTAAACTTGCAGACTATTGCTTTAATGAGACTAAAGAGTTCCCATGTGGGTCATAAGGATTACACAAACATGGGGAAAAACAGTAACATGGTTGAAAGCCGGAAACGTCCATTTTGCACAGAACCCCTCCTTTAATAACTATGAGCGCTGTACAGAAATGCAAAGCAAGTTCAACTCCCTATAAATAGCAGATGTATCATTAATAGTCTCTGACAGCGGTTGGCTGTCGCAGGCCATTATCTCCGCCTGGAACCACAGTAAAACACATTGTCTTTCTCTCGTCATTTAATTCCCCATTGAGACAAACGACTTGCATCTATTTGTGCAGTAATATCAAGATGAAATTATGTTTGAGACCACTTCCATTCCCAAATAGATTAATAAATGACTCTCGGTGTGACTATATTTTAAATGAGATCTTCTAAGTGCAAAGTGCTGAGTGTAAATGAATATAAATGTGTGTGTGTGGATCGCTGGACTGTGGAGACTCGGGCCCCTCCGCAGTGATCCGTCTTCTCCCGTGAATGTGATTCGTGTTGAATTAAAAGCTGATTATTTGCCGGCGTGGGCCCCCCGCGTTCGGCCCCCGGGCCCCTGGGTGCCGCTGATGGATGGTCCGCACTTGTCTCAGGCCTAAGTGGCTCCCATCACAGCCCTCTGACACGTCTTCATTTATTTGAATAAGCGCGGCCGTCTCCCAGAGGACAGTTTCATTTTTTCCATGAAACAGATGGATGGGTCTTTGATTTTTTATGCGCTGCTTTTACAAATGTCTACAGTTGCTTAGCTTGTGTTGAGACACGGCTGAAGCGGCGAAAGATCAATGGAAGGCATTGTTAAAGCATTAAAGTATTATGGACTCAAATCATAATTGGAAGAGACAAAGAAACATGGACTTGAAAGAGAAGGAACATGTATCGAACGTTCAATTTACTTCACAAACTGGTACAATTTAATTTTCTGGGTTATTTTATCAACATATTGATGGTTGGGGCAATAAATATGTTAGATCTTTTGGTGGCATATTCTCACCAGGGTTTTATTGGTTTGTCCAAAATAGAAATGTTGATGAATATTTCAGTATGTTTTCTGTCAGTTTTTCCACATTTATTTGCACCTGTTTCCTGTTGTGTCCACATTGGCCTTTGAATATCCACATTTTCTGTCATTCGTCTCTTTACTGAATATGTTACAAATCTTTGCAAATGATAAATGCAAAGACTGGTTTGGCTTCAATACATTGTTCCAAAAGCACTGGATTTGAAGCTGCTGCTGCTGCTGCTGCTGCTGCTGCTGCTGCCTGTACAAACCCAGTCACAGAGTGAAACTTATGTTTGTGTCTGAAACCCACTTCTCACTGTGTACACTATCTGCTGTGTTGTATTAAAATAGGTTATAGTGCAAAATACTCAAGTGCTTCTCTCTGTAGACCTTTGTAATAATCTGAATTCTAAAAGAAAATGAACATGTAAGTCGCTCAAATAAATGAAACTACACTTAAATACAGTATGTTAAAAGTAATGGACACTCAAAAGGAGTCAGCTGAAGTAAGGCTTATATGTGCCGAGTCTTTATTCAAGAGTCAATAGACTGGTGCATTTCATAGTTACACATGCAGCATGCTTTCCCCAAAGGGGCGCTATTATAATAACAGCATGTTATTATTACATACACATATCTCACATACAACTGACATTTAATACATTGTGCTCAGAACAATCTTTATAATGTGATCGACTGTTTTCATAAGCTAAATAATACACTCGATATCAGCCCTACTATAGACGCCAGGTTTCCTCAGTCTGTTCATCAGTGCGTCTGACAAACGTGAAGTCATACATGAATAACAGGAAATAATGCAGGATTTCATGACGATATCATGACTCATCATGAGTTAACATGACTTCATGTTCTTTTATTGATGACTTCATGCATGAATGAATGAAGTTTACTGTCATCAATTCATGAGAAAATCTTGTCTTAGAATCATGATGAATTAACTAAAACATTTACTAATCAACAAACAAACTTGATTGCACGTTTTACCTTAGTACAACATTTCCTGCTGTAATGAACTCATCATTAGCTAATCCTTAGTTCATTCATAAATTCATGATAATTGTGTCTCCTTTACTAAAGTGAGGCACTTTTATGCTTTGGACAAAAATGAAGGACAAAACAAACACAAACATTTAAGACTTTATAATGTTATAACTGTTCACAATGCATTATGGGTTTATATTAAGTTAATGTTTTTTATCTATTTAATTTCAGACATTTACAATAATACACAGGATTATAGTCAAGACATATTCTAAAAATATTGACGGTATAATCAGCATCAGCCTTAGAAAAGGTATAGGCAGTGTTAATGTTGACGTAATGGACATTAAATAAACCTGAAAACAGATCATTTAAATCATTTAAAACTCGTTTTCCACCCTCACAGGGGAACAGAAGTCTGTGATTCTTCCATGTAAAGCTGCCTTGCATGTTTTGCTCATAACTTCTGGGTTTCAATCGAAATAAAGTTCAGTGTTTTCAAAATATTTATTTGTGTAAAATAAGAAGAAATAATGATCACAAATAATATTTAAGCTCAGTTACAGGCGGGTTTCTTGTCCTCATCTGTATAAAAGTCATCCAACAACACAACAACCTCCATTGACAATTACAGCACAATATATATCACAACAAAGTGTTTGTATATAATAAGTATTGCCAGTGTGATCAAAGGTCCTATATCATGATGAACTGGCTTTTTTGAGGGATATTTTATTGTTCTCATGAGAAACAAACCTGGATGATCTTTCTAGTACAAGAAATACTGGCCATTTTAAAAGTCTGAAAAAAGCATGATACGACCTTTAGGTTCTCAAAATCACCACTTTCTATACAAAATTATGGAAAATAGCCGGGCCCGCGACTCCACTCCATCACCTGCACAACCTTTGTGACGTCCAAATAGAGCCACTTGATTCTTCTGAAACAGCCTGGGATTGTTTTGCGAGCACCTTTGGCCACTTGTCTTGGCTGACTTCCTTATGCATGAAGGGCGCGGGGGACAGAGGGGTCCCTGGTGCATTGCCTCTCGCCCACGCTGTTATTGCGGCTGGATATTGGATGTGCTCGGTGCGTTTTTGGTGCGCTCCACATTACCGCCTCATTCTCCGGTGTCGCAGCCAGTTTTCCTCGCGCCTGCATCATTTGGACAGCCCTCGCCGTAATTTGCGGCCGCTGATTGGGTGGGTTCCCGCGCTGAGGCTATTGTCCTATTGTGTCGTATATGTCACCAGTCGGTCGGCGAAAACAAAGCTGGTCCGGTTATCTGGAGACGCATTCATCAACGCCTGAAGCCAATTGTAAGCCCTGAGATTGTGTAATAATTAGCCAAGCACGAGTGGGAAAGGGCACCAAATGTCTAAGTGTTGACAGCTTGACAAAGGCTGGGCATGTTCTACACGGTGATTTGGCCGATCTTTAAGCTGCAGGCCCTTCCTCACAAAACAAGACACCTTATTGTGACTCGAGTGGGTGGGACGCAATGGTGAACGAGTCGGGACGAAGAGCCAGTTCCTCTGAGTAAACAGGGAGAGATGAGTCTATCTATCTATCTATCTATCTATCTATCTATCTATCTATCTATCTATCTATCTATCTATCTATCTATCTATCTATCTATCTATCTATCTATCTATCTATCTATCTATCTATCTATCTAAGTTTCATCTGGGTCTATCTTTGCCTGGCTCTGCCATACTCTTCCCTGTCCATTCCACGCAGGGAATTAGTCTGGTCTCGGAGCAATTGGAGCAGTTTGAAGGGGCGGGCCTAACGTGCACAGATTGTCAGAGCGATTAGCGGACGTGACGACAGCCGTAGTCCAATTCAAAAAATATAAACTGAATGTAAACTCACGCTGAGAACGCTACTTCATCCATGATTAGTTTTTGATCTATCTTAGATTGATAGGTCTAGATTAGATCTATCTATCTATCTATCTATCTATCTATCTATCTATCTATCTATCTATCTATCTATCTATCTATCTATCTATCTATCTATCTATCTATCTATCTATCTATCTATCCATCCATCCATCCATCCATCCATCCATCCATCCATCCATCCATCCATCCATCCATCCATCCATCCATCCATCCATCCATCCATCCATCCATCCATCCATCCATCCATCGGGGTGGGGGGGGGGGGGGGCGGGGGGGCGAGGGCACCCAGAAGTGAAGACAAATAAGACAGACCACCATGAGCCAATTATCGCCACTACTGGTTAAAGAAAATCTTTACTTTTTGGTTCTTTTGTAAGCTTGAGTATAGTTGAGGGAATTAGATAAGGTTCATTCAATAAGTCATGAATCAAAATCTCAGCTAAATTTGAACTATATAGGTAAAATTGTGTGAGCTGAAACCAAAAAAAAAAAAAGAGGCAAAAATCCCATCACACAACAGATTAAGCATCTCAGGTGACATTTGAACTGGTAATCTCCTCATCCAAGGGTGAACGTTGAACAAATGTAATATAATTATATCCTGAAAAAATTATATTGAAAGATTTTTAAAGGGGACGTACCATGCAAAATTAATGACGTGCCATTGATTTGCTAGCATGCCATTAGCTAAAAAACACTGCTTGTCTCATTTTTGATACGCATAGTTCACAAAACTGTCTGCAGACGGCATTAAACTTCACACAGTCCTTACAGATAAAGTGCACTTCCACACACACACGGTCATTTTAAGTCTGAAAACAGTAAATCTCTGCTGTAGTGCTCAAAAGAACGTTTCTAAACCACGTTCATGAACGTTCTAACCACGTGCTCTTCAGGCTCTGCAGTGACAGACGTGTGAGGTCCAGTTAATTGTTCTGGGACTCCAGCGCCGCTGATAACTAACGTCTCATTAATAGCAGCACTCATAAATCAGACTCTGCTCCCACATTATTGTTATCATGATTAGACCTGAGCTCATATATGCAGCGCTGAGGGACTCCGCCCCCCTGAGCTCCATCATCCACCTGCAGAGTCTTGATATACTTCATACATGACATTTCTGTAGGGCAAGGGCATTAAAAAAGCCTATAGTGGGGACAGAAAAGTAAGAAAATGGATTGACTAGTGTTTTTTAATTTCAGATTGTGAATTATGTTCACAACTTAGCCTGAAGAAGAAGTATCACTCCCTACCAGGAACCCCGACCTCCTGCTCAGTCTCCTGCTCAGTCTCCTGCTCAGGCTCCTTCAGCCGCCTTCACAAAACACTCACACCACAATCTGCGGGCCCCTCGTTCACTTTCACTCCCTCCCCCTGGAAAAAGCTTTCAGTCGTGGGTTGTATGGACTGGTGAATGATGAAACCGTTTGTGCATAGCATTTGAGAACATGTTGTGTGTTTGCCTTTTGTCTACAACTTTATAGTACGTGTTACCAACCGAAATCTGATGAATAGCCCATAACATTAGTCTATTTCTTTTCTATTATGTAGCAATGTGGTTGTTAAATGATGCGGTATATAAAAAATGTGGTTCTACTGGTATCGAAAAATAATCCAAATCTTTAGATCCAAGTGGGTCCAGGGACAGCATTAAAGGAAGTGACTTGGTTGTTTCGGCTCAAGTTAACACATTTAAAAGTCTTACATGGAACAAATTAACAATATTATCGTACAGGTATAGAAAAAAGCATCATTCAGGTGTCAATATTAACAGTAACCAGCCCTACAGTTGTAGTGTTCCCAATAGTAGTTACTCAGTACTTACATAGTAGTGTTGTTTATTTACATGAAGCGTATGGATTCCACCTGGGTTAAATCAATGGTTTTATTTTGTTGGTTTTAGATGCAAATATTCTCTTTGAATGAACATTTGTGGGGGGGAAATAATCAAAATTGTAGTTTGTGGAGACGCTGTCACTACAATGTCATCATATTTTAAATGTTTATAGTGAATATTAGGCAATTCATTTGAGTCCATTTGATTGGTTTATATGTGAAGAAAACAAACTGGCTCAAAACATGTAGCTTAACTGCAGCGTCTCTTTATAAAAGTTGAAACCAAAGTGGAGCCGTCCCAAAGCTCGGTTGTTTTTTCTCTGCAGACCCGTCGCCCAAAGTGCCCACATCCCTGTGGCAGATGTGGCTGTTTCCAAATCTAATCACAAAGTAGTGGCCCCTGATGACAGCGGGGGCCCAATCACAAGTGAGAACTTGAAAACCTTATTACCACTTACAGTTTGTGTTGGTTATTGTTAGAACGAGCTCGGTGAAAACCATCGGCCTCTGTAGCACCACACCTGGTGCCCTTTGACCTTTCAGTGGAGCCACTCCCACAGCGCCCTCTAACAGAAATGGCCATACCGGCCCCTAAATGTCTATGGCCTTGGCATAACAATTAAACAAAATAATACAATACCTAATGACAAGGTAATATTTTACATACAAACAAAGAATACATATTCGACAGAGAGTTGTATTTTACTTATTTTTTTACATTTCAATAACACAATGATGCACACGATTTTTGTACAGTATTTCTTTTGTTACTTTACTTTTTCTTTATGCAATATTTGCCTTTTACTAATATTTGAGGGAACAATAGAATTGAACTCATGGGTCATTCTGCACTGACATGCAGAACGTGGTTACTGGTCTTTTGATTGTTTAGGCTTTTGTTTTGATTTGAACAGAACCACTCCGTAAGTGTCTGGAGATACATGAATGATTCTTCCAATCATCCATGAGTTGTGTGGGGCTGGAGGATCTGCAGCTAGGACGATGGCTGTTTCTCAAGTGCGAGGATCCGTCCTCCGTTTGGCCACTTCGTTGACGTCCTCGGTGGCGGCTCCTCCAAAACGGAGCGGAGTGTCCTCTCACCGCCGCCTTTGAGCTCAAATGGAACGGCCTCCGGAGCGAGCGGCTGCGTCAGGTCACGTGCCAATCTATGCTTATTAAAACAACTGTTTTATGAATAACAGAGGCCAGGAAACTGTTTATGTGGAACAAAACTTTTTTAAAGTGAGTTCAAACTAATAAAGTTTTGCGAGAAAAGAAAAAAGAAACTATGCTGCAGTGCATCATGGGTAATTTCAGCTCTCCGAGGCAGCGGAGGATCCACAGCTGTATCCTTCGTAAATGAGCCAAACGGAGGAGTCGAGCTGCGAGGGGGCGAGTGGTCCAGGTGAAATGGAACACCACTTGGCGGCGACGTGATGACGCGAATGACGTCGGAAGTGGTCGAGACGCCGAGGATCCTGGTAATTGGGAAACAGCCAATGTCTCCTGTTTAACAGATTCCATTTTCACATATTCTTTGAACCATCTCTTCCAGAAGAGATCACAGATGTAATTGGGCTTGTTGAGAGCATAGATTAGCAGCACTCACACTCTATTGACAACTGAACCTGAAATATGTTTGGAGAAATTAAATTCATATGTTTGTCATATTCATCAGCATTAGAAATGTGCTGAGTTCACCGGTGCAGACTCAACACTCCACAAATGCCTTTGTTTTCAGGGCCTGGCTTCAGGTGGAGTCTTATGTGTATTTATTGGGATGTATATTTGATTTTTTTATGTTCAAGTCGTCGACCATCTGCCTTTTATGCGGGCCTACGGCGGGGAAGTCCGAGGTGATCCTCCCCACGGGAACAGTATATACAGGGACATGCTGTTGTTATTCCTCATTATATCTCAGCAGCAGCAGCAAAAGAACTACATCTGTGCTCCGTATGAAGAGGAACACAGTCCCCCTGCTCATTCAGTCCAGCCAATTTACTCTTCCAGAAAGAATGTATTTTGGGGCACTTTTTTTCTTGCTAATTTATTTTGATTTAAGATAGAGATAAGTACTTTATGAACAAAGGCTGCTGTGCTTGTCATGCTAGTTTTAGTGTGTTTTAATGATATGTATCAGATTTGTTGGTATATTAGGACATAGGTTCATAAAGGTACGACACTGACATTTCAAATTGGGGTTGAATCCTTTGGTTAGGGGGGAAAGAAAGCAATTTGTGACAACATCACAATTTCCCCGACCTCTATCCTAAAGTGGTCATGACATTTGTGGTTGATTTTCTTCTGTGACTAAAACGAGGTTATTGGGATTTCTTAACATTAGTGCGGGATGAAGTCAGACTGCCACACTTTGTTTTTCATAATTGAGAACGACTTGTTTCCGTCAAAACAGAACACGGACCACAATGTTCTCTGCTTCAACTCAACATAATGTCTGCGTTTCAGCCAGACTTTCTAGTTTTTGGTTGTTTTTCTAAATTCTAAATTTCTGACATTTTATGAGAAACAATATTACAAAAAGTTATCAATAGTTACTTGATAAAGTCATCACCAGCTCTGTCATTGTAATTATTTTTAACTATTATCTAATTACAGTAGTGGAGTACTTCAGTAATCCACTTCTGGCAACACTGATGGATGCCATATTTGTGTGAATGGATCCGGGTGGAGCATGACAGAATGTGGCAAACCTTTATTGATTTGTAGAATGTTTGGAATACAAAAAAATCAACAGGTAGGGCGTAAAAAGGCAACGTAATCATGTATCTATTAATTAATTCATTTCTTTTACAAAAAACGAATAAAAAGCGTGACTTCGCCCGCCGAAATGTGCTCCCAGACTTTTGCTAAGCCAGATCTACGGACTCTGCAAATCTTCCCCACACGGCGGCATTAATCACCATAAAACTGCACTCTCCCCCTCCTCTCCGGTGAACTGAACGCAGCACAATAATACCTCTATCACGCCTTTTACTTCTGCGCGGTGACACCGGCATTTATCTGCCTCTGGAGCGAGGAGCCGCCTCGGCCTGCCAGCTCGCCAAACTCCGGGGCCGCGCGCTATCACAAGTGACAGAGTTAATGTGGTGTTTCGGACGGGGATTCAGGAGGGTGTGGACCGGCTCAGGGGGCGGGCTCATGGAGCTGCTGCTGCTGCTGGGAAAGACACGAGTGGTACGTCTGGTATGTTCCTGTAGGATGATCCACACAGGTTTTATTGTTTCTTTTATGTGATAGAGGCAATATTACCTGCCTGTCATTGTGTTGCTGCACTCTCTAATGTACTTATACTTGTTTCTTGATGAGTCTTGTTGTTTATGAGCTGTGTGATCCCTGAAATGTTGCTATGAACCATGTATGAGCATGTGTGTTCTTCAGGCCTATATCTAAAGTTTGATGTGTTAAGGCAGAAAACTATCACGATAAACAATATTATTGAAGACCTTACGATGCCACAGAAACTATAATATACTGTAACTCTCCAAAATGACAGTTAAGCTCCAGTCAAAATGCACTTAAAATATATAAATTAACATGAAATAAACTTACAATACAACTGGCTTTGTATAAAAAGGAAAGTATTGCATTAGAAAAATGGGGGGAAATGAACTGGGGATGAATATTGAGCCCCGAACTGTGCTGTTTATCTAACTGAATGATAAGTGGATATAGTAATTATTGTGACCGCCCTGTGTACGTCTGTGTATTTTATGATAGATGTTAAATCATCACAGGTTTGGATCATTTACGTTATTTCACAAGTTGAGGGAACTGATGCTCAAAATATCATAAGACTTAGATCTCTACAGTTATGGTGCTCAAAAGGAGGAGGCTGAAGAAGGAAAGCTAATGCACAAAAGTCAAGTCCTTTATTGTCCCTGTGGAGAGGTCCGTCTGCATTTGACCCATCTTTCCATCCCACTGGGGTTACACCAGGTTAGCCTGACCTTTTTGATGTCGCAAAAAGCCCAAAGGTTTGTCAACTAATGGTTAAAGATGAGAGTCAGCATAATTTTGAAGTCTTTAACTGGTAGAGACATGGTGGCCATTCACCCACCATCCACTCGTCCATCCATCTGACCATCCAGGGCTACACGGCCTCATCAGTGAACAAGACTGTTTGAAAATGAGTCTTCATTTATTTCTGAGCCTGTTGCAGCCGTTTCTGCTTCAGCTTCAATGAACAGTTTTATGCACAACTGCAGCCTCTGGAGGGTCCTACACCTTGATGTTCGGGAGACTCCAGAGGCACCAGAAGCTTCAAATACCTGTCTGCTGCTTTGTAGCATCTGTTCTAATAATCTGATGTGTTTGTCTGGCAGAAACCGTCCTCATTGTGCCTTTATCTGCTCAAACCCACGGGTGTCTGAATCATCCACAGATCTCTTAACAGTACGATGATTGCTTTTAATCTTTCAAGAAATATCGAAGGTTTTCATACGTAGTTCAAGGCATTCAACTATTTCACGCTTTTCATCAGCAGAGAGACCCTTTTTCTTTCCCATATGACAATGGTGATCTGCTTAATAATGTGGAACATCCTTTTTCAGTAGTTTTTCCCTTAACTGGGCTTAACTTGACAACTAATCATCCCAGGTCTCTGAGATTGATGTCAGTGATTCATAGAGCCTTGAGACACGACACCATCCATGAGTTTTATTGAAAAACTTTTTTTTTTTTACCTTTTTGACACTGAAATACAATTTGCATTATAATTTTGAACGCGGTGTATATCCATGCAGTAAGGGTTCATAATTCTCTAAATGGATATCTTCTATTCCATAAGCCTGTCTTAGTTCAGACTCAGTGGTTTAGTCTTGGTCTTGTGTGTTCTGACGACAAACGATTCCGTCACATCCATGTTTCTCTGATTGGTTCTCTCTTGTTAGTCCCGCGGCCTCCCTTCAGTCTCAATTTGAAATCCATCCCAAACAGCTCCCTCTGAGATTGTCTTGCCCTGTATCTCATACCTCGAGTAAGCCAGGCTGACTCACCAGGCTAATAAAGAGATATAGATGTATAGAAAAGTGTTTGGAAAGTGGCTGCCCTGTGCTGCATCCTCTTGTTTTGGACACACACTTAACCTAATGAAGTAGGCCCTTTATTGCACTCAGGGATGAATGGGTCTCTTTAAAGTTTCCCTTGACACAGTTTATTCAATTTCAGCCCTCTGTTAATGGCCTGGAGTCACATTTATTTAGGACCAAGCACTCAGACCTGCTGCTAATGATGATTTGCCTCTGATCAATTTGGGGCATTAAGCCTCACCTTGATAAACAACTCAAGCCCAGTCCTCTTTATACACAAGGTAGTTTTCCAGTCTGTTGGATAAGCAATGGCCCAGTGGGTAAAGAACCCACCAACCAGAAAACAGGGGAGTCGATCCAAACCTCAGAGGCAGCAGATGATTAAAGAGTGTGACATCAATCATTTGAACAGTAAGTATTAGCAACATTCATGTACTTTTTAGTATCTGTTGTCCATCGGCTCCGCCCCGCTGTCGTACCTGCCAGACTTAGGCGCCTGAGCACCTCCTAACTCCGTGTACCGTGTGATGTGAGACATGGAAACGGCTCCACAGCCGGAACACTTCCAGGTGGATAATGAGAGCTCTGCGGGACCAGAGTGACAGACAGGAGCAGCCATCCTAAACATGTACGCCGCCTCCCAACATGGCTTCCCCAGGACCCCTCTGTCGCTGCACAGTTCAAGGCAAAGCACAATCTGTTCATTCGTTCATTCAAAAAGCCGTCTCATATTCAGAGCTATAGCCGTGTCTGTTTCCCAAGTACAACAAGTTTAAGTCCTGTAGTTAATGATTTGTTTAAAAATAGTTGTTAATAAATGCATTGGTTATACAGGCTTTCACAGTGAGCAATACATCTATATTTTTTAGCAAGTCAATTAGGGGCTTAAACATCATATTGGATTGGAACATTTGTGGAGACTATTTTTACTGCATGGATTTGTTGGCTTTAGATTATCAAAATGTCCCGTCATCCCACTGTTTCATGAAATGTTTGCAAATCTTACAAAATTGAATGTGTGCAGATTTTCATGAAAAATATTGTATTTGTTTTTTGAACGGCATTAATTAATTAATTTGACTTGTTGGGATTTTCCGTTTTTAAAATTTGAGTTTGATAACTTTAGCTTGTTCTATATGGTCATAGTTCATTAGTAATGACGGATTCCAAGTCTATAGGCACATTGACCATCGCACACACAGAGCTGATGTCAAAAAGTGGATTTATTCAAGATGACGTTTCGTCATAGCCTTCTTTAGATCATTTCTCTTTTTTTCTTTTTGGAACCACAGTGCAGTTTATTTTTTATGATCTTCCTCAACATCTGCACCTCGTTTTTCACTTTTGGTGCCGGTACTATGTCACGCGCGCACACACACACACATATACATATACAAGTATTATATAGCCTAAACATCATCTTAATCTTATCCAACTTATTTACCACTAATGTGGAATGCAAAAAAAGCACTTTGCAAATGCACCGCCCAGAAAGACTAAAAATACATTTTTATCCTTTTTTCTTCTTAATATTATGATATGAAACTGAAATTTAATGACCGATTACTTTAATGTATTCCTCTGATATCAGGAAAGAAACTGTATTCTGAATACCCTCAAATGAAAGAGTGACTAACCTGAATACAGTTACCTAAAATTAGTATTCCAAATATTCTAAATGCATATTCAGTTACTGCTCAGCATTGATTATGCAGTGTTATTATAGCAGTGTTTTTCATAACCAGACCTGTTTCATAGAAAATATGCGCTTGTTTTTGCATAAATTCCCTTTCACACGTGTCAACAAATATCCGATTTGGAAAGAAAATCATAAAGGAGAGAGGGGAGCATTTGCATCAATCATTATATCATGCCTTTCACAACAAAGGCTTTGGCTTTTATTTTGTAAGGCCAACAGGAAGCACAGTTCTAATTATGCTACTTGAGTCTTCAGAAATATGTTTGGTTTTGGTAAAAGGATTTAACATTTCCAAGACATGGATAAACAACTGCAGAGAGAGACTCGAGAGCGAGAGGCCCGGGTTTGTTCACTCCGCCTTTTTCGCAGGTAAACAAAGTCTGCATGCTGTGACAGAGTCCTGCGAAGGAAAACTAGAAAACCCAATCGAGCCCGTTTAAGAGGACCCTCAGTCTAATGTGACAGCTTTAGGTTGAGGAGCGTGTGTGCCGTGATGCTGACGACTCTGTCATGTGATGTGTAAAGGCGCACGGGGGGACCCGCGGCTGCAGCCAAATGGCAAAACTGCGCCGTTACTGTGGTGCAGAAAGTTCAGGGACAGAGCAGATCAGTCTGCCCAGTCTCTACGTTGCATTTGTGTGGCTAAACTTCAAGCCCACGGTGCAGAATTAAAGGCAGACAACTGTTTTGTGCGTAAGGTGAGAGAGCGCACCTCTTCTCCTTCCCAGTACTGCGTACCACCGGCAAATCTTTTAACGGAACGCCATACCGGACCATAACGGCTGACTTTCACCCCTACTCCTCTCCTCTCATATAGGCACATTCACACCCTACAGGAGAAAACCATGTCATGTTCAGCTGAAACAGACTTTGTTTACAGCATCAGTGCTATTTCCTGGGTTTATGATTGCTCAAAATAATTCATAACACGCTGTAGACGCAGCGCAACTGTCCCCAGGTGCAATTTTCCCTCTATGGTGCATAAAATAATGGGTACTGCCCCTTTAAGAAACTGATTAATCATAACTGTTCATTGAAGTCTGCACATTCACACTTTGTTAGAGGAAAGTGCGCCTCAAAGTGAGCCTCAGTCATGTCCTCCTTCTCTTACTGTGAAGATTCAACACATTAGCTTACGCCTGGTCGTGCGCCCGCATACACAACGGCAAAACGCGGCAAGCTGTAATTAGCCAGACTTAAGCTTGTGTAAAATGTATGCAGACTATTCAGATTACAAAAGAGCACGCCTCGTCTAGTTAGCGCTCATAACACACGGGCTTAATTAAAGTAAATGCCTTATGATGCCGGCAAAAAGCGGAGATGAGAGACGAAGTGCCACGCCACCGGGTAATTGGGGGATCGGCGCATGGTGACGGCTCAGACGGGCTCAAAAGCCAATTAAAAGTCGCACCTAAGTTTGTCGTGTCTGATAACTTCTCCGATGTTTCAGAAGTCGGATGAAGTGGGGTTTGTAACATGAAATGAATAAGAATAGAACACTGAAGCTAGCAATTACCGCGAGTCCTCACTTGCTAAAATGGGACGGGTACAGTACGAAATTAACTTCTGAGATTTGGACTTTTTGAGACAATAATCAGTTGCTCTCTCTGGAAAACGTGTCAATGTAACTTATATTTGAGAAAGTTTGTGTTATGGGCTGTCTCCAATTCAATATCATATGGATCATCTCAGTGATCAGTCTGTCTTCGAATCATGTAGAAGTTTGTAGCACAGGCAACATAAGATTTAAGTTTAATATTATTTCTGCCACGGATTAATGAACTCTTGACGAACATTAAAGGGGCAGTACACGTTTTTTCGAGGGCCGTGTTTTTTGTTTATAATTAAACAAGTATGATTTGTACATCCCCGAAATACTGTCTGTCGACTCACAGGGGACAATACCCTCACCTTTGACTAAGATGCTACTGACATCCATAAGCTGTTCCAGCAAAAAGTACATCATCCAACAAAAAGTAAATCATCCAACATAAAGTATATCATCCAACAAAAAGTATATCATCATCCAACAAAAAGTATATCATCTAACGAAAAGTATATCATCTAACGAAAAGTCTATCATCTAACGAAAAGTCTATCATCCAACAAAAAGTATATAATCCAACAAAAAGTATATAATCCAACAAAAAGTATATAATTCAACAAAAAGTATATCATCCAACATAAAGTATATCATCTAACAAAAAGTATATCATCTAACGAAAAGTATATCATCCAACAAAAAGTATATCATCCAGCAAAAAGTATATCATCTAACGAAAAGTATATCATCTAACAAAAAGTATATCATCTAACAAAAAGTATATCATCTAACGAAAAGTATATCATCCAACAAAAAGTATATCATCCAACAAAAAGTACATCATCCACAAACTCTGTGCCTTTCTGTTGTTCCCAGAACTTCAGCAACGACTGTACAAAAGTATAATCCAGCCCATTCTGCTCTACCAGGACTACACGAACTCGGGCACAGTGGTTAGCGCTCGTGCTTCACAGCGAGAAGGTCCCGGGTTCGATCCCCGGGCAGACGGGGCCGTTCTCTGTGGGGTTTGCATGTTCTCCCCGTGTCTGCATAGGTTTCCTCCGCGCACTCCGGTTCCCCCTACCACTAAAAACATGTACAACAGGCCAGAATGAATGCAGTGTGTTGGTGGTGGTCGGAAGGGCCAGTGGCACAGATTGGCAGCCTCACATCCGTCAGTCTACCACAGGGCAGCTGTGGCTACAATAGTAGCTTACCCAACCGAGTACGGCTTGAATGAATAATGACCACAGTGTAGCGCTTTGAGAAACTTGGTAATACAGGTTTGTAAAGCGCAATAAGAGTGTAAGCCATTATTATTATTATTATTATAACAAACTGTCCCAACTCATCATTCTCCCCATCACAGAACTCTGACCTTAATAATAAAGCAGCCACACTCCTCGCACAAATAATAGCCATGACTCTGACCACCTCCTCCACACAGGTCTATAGTTACAACATGGTTAACGCTGAGGATATGTCCGCTTTAGACAAAGCCACATTTAAACCTTTTCACACCTTGTGTAAGTGTGTGCCTGGTGTAGAGATAATGAGCGTATACTTTCCAGGCACTTTTCAAAAGAATCAAGGCATCATCATAACATTGTAAATATGCTTATAATACAGCCCCGGTCTGTTGTTGTGGGCGTGGGACGCGCAGCACCGATCATTCTACCTCTGGAAGTGTGTCTAAATCAGAAGCAGCAGTCTCCTGAGGCGCCTCATTGTTACAGAGAGACAGTGGCGCAGAAACATCAAGGCGCCGTACGTGAGGGCGCACGAGGATAAAGACTACTCCACTTTCAAAACCACACCAAAGACCACTTCTCATAAGACGTGTTTGTAGTAAAGGACTCCCACCAAAGACAAAAATACAATATTGTTTTAATGCCTTCTCTTGCTTTTTAAGCCTGTGCAACCTGGGAAAGAAAAAGTGTGTCGTACTATTCTCTGGCAGTGCATACTTGGTAAAAATGTGTTACAAAAACATAAGGATCACTCCAGAATTCCCCTTCAAACCTTCGTCCTTGTTGTGTGGCAGAGGCTAACGAGTCCCTCTTTCCTACTGCCATGTCTTATGGATCTTTAACTACACCACGTTCCAAATTACTATATTTCAGTGTCAAAAAGGTACAAAAAAAAAGGTTTTTCAATGAAACTCATGGATGGTTTCGTGTCTTGGGCTTTGAATCACTGACATTAATCTCAGAGACCTGGGATGATTCGTTTTCAGGTTAAGCCCAGTTAAGGGAAAAACTACTGAAAAAGGGTGTTCCACATTATTAAGCAGATCATCATTTTCAAGCAATATGGGAAAGAAAAAGGTTCTATCTGCTGATGAAAAGTGTGAAATAGTTGAATGCCTTGGTCTAGGTATGAAAACCTTCGATAGTTCATGAAAGATGAAGTGTAATCATCGTACTGATAAGAGATTTGTGGCTGATTCAGACACACATGGGTTTGTGCAGCTAAAGGCACAATAAGGATGGTTTATGCCAGACAAACACATCAGATTAAGAGAACAGCAGCTACAAAGCATCAACAGGTATTTGAAGCTGCTGGTCCCTCTGGAGTCTCTCGAACATAAAGGTGCAGAACCCGCCAGAGGCTGCAGTTGTGCATAAACCTTCTATCCAGGTCTCCCCTAAACGGTTAATTGAAGCTGAAGCAGAAACGGCTGCAGTGGCTCAGAAATACATGAAGACTCATTTTCAAACAGTCTTGTTCACTGATGAGGCCGTGTAGCCCTGGAGGGTCAGCTGGATGGAGTTGTGGATGGTTGGTGAATGGCCAAACCATTTCTTTCCAAACTTTTGCTTCGTCGCTATTGATATGACACACAGGGTTCATCGCTGCTGCACCTGCTGTCTTCTCGCTGTCTGTGTACCTGTGTCGCTATGCTCTGAGCCCTGGTCTGAGGCTGACCCAGTCTGAGCGCACCTCGGCAGCCTCCGCTCAGGCCCGGGGCTCAGAGTGGTACCTCTGCCCGTCCCCACTGTGAGTGTGCTACATGAGCGGGTTGGCTGGTCTCTCGCAGCTCTGGCTGCAGCCACAGCGACCGGCGGTTGAAGCAACACACGGACGGGGGAAGGAGCATGAGACGAGTCCTGTTGTTACAAAACAGTATCAGTCAAGTGATGAACTGGTTCAGTACAAACATGCTATACAGACAAGTAAGCTTGTTTTTTTTTTTAGATAACCTTAATCATCTGTGTTAAAAGTAAATGCAATCAAATGGAGGACCGTCCGATTTCTTAGCGCAGTCTTTTCAACCCTCACCCTTAGCCCTTGATTTCTGGGTGTAGGGAAAGGGCTAGGGCTAGGGGGAGGGGTAGAAAAGAGAAGTGAGATTGGGCCTAAAAGTCTGCAATAAACCACAAATGCGTCAAGCCCGGCTTAGTGTGTGATTATCTCAAAGGCTGCTCTTTGGAGTTGCCGGCTTATTTGCGCATAATACCAGGTCAATGTGAGTTTGCTGTTTGTGATTGGTTGATGCACCAACTCACCTACGAAAAAAAAAATGCAGGAGGGGAACATAGGACCCGGGGAACATAGGTACGCACCCGTTTGCTGCTAAGCAGCTAAGCTAAGCAGCTAGCTCCAGGAAACAAATGGTAACTACGACCTGTTGTAGTTGAAATGGGAGCAATAAACTTCAGAATCAACAAGCCCGGCTCAATGTGTGATCATTGTTAAACGGTTGCTTTATGTAGATGGTGCTTGAATTGACTTTATTCGTGCATATTTCTCGTTTTCACACTTGCATTAGCTTTCTCTGAAGGGTGCGCTCCGGGCATTATGATAATCAAGGCCCAAACACATTACCAGCGCAGATCCAGCCACTCAAATAAATGTTCTTTTTTGACTGGTTAAGAAGCAAAGGTAACAGGCTGTGATTGGCTGACAGGAGGAAGAACAAGGAGATAAAAAAAAGTCCTGTGCTTCAGATTAACAGTATGCTTCAACTTGATAAACCCTGACACCATGGCTGCTGGCAAAAGCGGTCTGACACCTGCTGAACCGTAATAGAAAAAGCATCATTAGAGCGTCAGAGCTGACTGCGTGTGACGGAGTAATTATAGCTGATAAAAACAGCTCCATCACATCGCTCCAAACGCGGAGCTGCCTAATTCAAAATAAACACTCATTTACATAAGGTAAAGAGAGCTACAGAATGGGGACAGTGCTGCGCAACACCAGGCCTTTCATAAAATCATCATGTGTCAAGTCTTGTCATAACTGACGTTGTCGTGCAATTACTCCAATATCTGGAGACTGTATACAAACTGGCACGTGTAATACAGGCGTTCTGTTGAATAGTGGTTTAATTGAACTTTTCTTGTGGAGATAAGATGAGGTTTAGGTCAAATGTACGAACACTATCTGAGGCATTAGGCTCATAGAACTGTGTGAGCTATTCCCCGTGCACTTTCACTGAGCATTTAAGGCAAACGGTTTCGATATAAGTAGCGCTATTCCACCAACATTAGGCACTAAAGGCGCTTTTCATCAAGGAACCACTCACCCCAATCACACTCTCATTCAGACCCAGGAGGAAAAGTGGATGAAGTGTCCTGCCCAAGGACGGTGGTCAAGGTGCTAAGATGGTAAGTCCGTACCATATAAGAACCAGTGTTTACATGTTTTCTACAATCACACTGAACAGCAAACCAGTGTCATCAGTGCCTCAGAGCGCAGAGGCTCGATTCTTAAAACTACGAGCTGCCCTGGTTCAGTAGATGGCGAACCCAATCGGACTATTGTAAAATTAGCCATAGCAAGCAACACTTCCAATGATTCTTATTTGAAAGTTTTCAAAATGAAAAATAAAAAAGTAAGGGGCCTGAAGTCCATTGACAGACCAGCCCAGTGTCTCGTTACAAGTCTTTCGTAAAAGTCATTTTGTAGGGAAACGCTGTCGGACAACTGGAAAATGCAACTTGCTCAAACTAACCAGTGACAAAACAGGCATTATCATCATCGGCCCAAAAAACATCCCCGAATCTGCTAAAAACGTCTGCCTCAATTTTGACAGCACCACCGTCACTCCTTGGTTGGCTTTCCTTCCAACCCCAAGTCAAGAAAATAACCCAGACTGCTCTCTTCCATCTTTAAAGTATATCACGACTCCGCCCGTCTCTCACTTTCTCCGCCGCTGAAACTCTGATTCACGCCTTCATTACATCCAGAATTGAGAACTGCGACAGCGCTCTCTACAGCTCTCCAAACTATGGCATTCTTCACCAGTTTCAGTTTCCAACTTAACTGGAAACTGAAATCTCATAAAGATTTCAGGTCGTCTTTATTAGATGAAGAGGAATATTGAAATGGATCTTTGTGCAAATCCCATGGGCATTAACTGTCTCTTCTAATCAGAAACTTAAAAGAATCTCACCTAACAACTCCAGCCTCTCCCCACTGTCACAGGCCGCTGTCTGTGATGCTGATGTGGAAAGCTTACATGACCCATTACAGTAAGTGCTCCTTCAAAACATCCAGATAGGCGGACATAGTGAGTAAGATGTGAGTCTGATAAAAGCACAAACCTGCCACTTTAAAGCACCATTAGGTTTTCCTTTGAACAAAAAAAATGCTTCTTTTTACTCCTCCCTCAATCCGTTTTCTTCCTTTGGCTAAAATCTTTGCCTCACTGTCCCCAAAGGAGCGACGTGTGCCTTTGAGACGGAGGTGAGCGGCTGATTGGGGGCAGCCGCTGTTCTCTCTGTAATGTTGATACATTCTCCTGTGTTGAAGCCGTTTCCGTGGTGCTGATGTGGACGGCCCGCGTAGATTGATGGGCCGTCGCCGGCCCGGCCCTGACATGCGGCCATTACAGCCACGAAGCTTAGTCGTGTAGGAGTTTCCATCATGATCTTTGTCATGACCATTAGCGGCTGACGGAGAGCGTACACAAACAGGCGGTCATTACAGGAGCCAGGCCTGAGGGTGCTGTCCGTGGTGCTGATGTAGAGAACTAGTGGAAAGGGGTGGGATTTATTAAGTTGAGACTGTAATAATCATGTTGATGTTATTGGGAAATATAATGTAAAATAGGAAAGCGAAATATTAGAGCTTTTTATTGTGTTACAAGAACATACCTGTCGCTGTGTTTTGAGCTTCTAGCACATCTTTTAGTAATATTTGAATCGCCTCCAGTGGCTGTTCTTAGCACGGTGACTCTCAATAAACTCCTCCTTTTCCCAAAAACCTATGAGTTCCGATGTACAGTAGTATATAGTAAATGGACTCAGCTTATATAGCGCTTTTCTACCTTTATCAGGCCCAAAGCACTTTACAGTAAGGAACCAGTCACCCATTCACTCTCTCATTCATACACCAATGTACGCAGACACTGGAGGCAAGTAGGGTGAAGTGTCTTGCCCGAGGACACAACGACAGTGTGCATTTGCAGGAGCTGGGATTTGAACCCTCGACTTTCCGATCACGAGACGACCCGCTCTGCCAACTGCGCCTTTCGATCTTTTCAAAAGCTCAATCCTCATCACCTCATATTTAGCTCCACCACAACCACACGCTCCGGGCAGTGTGTTATTTGTCTTCTCTTTTTTTTTCCTTCTTTACTGAAACAGCCACACAGCGAAGGGGAGCAAGAGGGGTGGGGCGAACTGATAGTGAGATAGAGATAACACACCATAGGTACAATAAACATTACACATGTGTGGTCAGTGTTCACAGATTTGATTTTACAGTCAAGCTCGTTCAGATCATTGAAAGTTTCAGTTCGATCGTGTCGCCTCATGAGCTTCTGGGCAAGCACCTCTGAAGCTAGGGCTGAACCATTTTGCCAAAAAATTCTATAATATTCCTATTTCGACTTAATTTTTTCCCCCCATTTACCAATAAATAACTTTTTGTTGTATATAAGTAAAATATGGCCTAAACTGAGACATGACAACACACTCATTATGCTCATTTATATTTACAATAATCTTAGATAAATGAATAAAGATCAACAATGTTTTAGTAAATAGTTTTTTGCTATTTGCTCCTAATTGTGTTTTAGTGCTTGTAAGATAATTTCAGAGAGGGCAGAGACATGTGAATCCAGTCGGAGCGAAGTTTATTGACACGACAGGAGCTTCTGTGAGCATTGCCCGGGACTCTGAATGGAGTGATTAGCGCGGCGGCTAACTCAAAGCTAACAGAGGAACAAGCAATTGCAAATGCGATACATCGTTCCGCCCGATCTAAAGCTTGTTTGTAAAGAAAGATCACACTCTGATAACTGGTCCCAGACTGAGAGTATAACGTAGCTGCACTAATTAACAGGCAAGATCTCATCAGGTGGAGCAGTGGCGGTCCGTCTGCTCAAAGAAAGAGTGGTTTGTGGTGACGAAGACGATGAAGACGTGCAGCTCACAGACGGCGAGTGAAGCGATGCTGTCCAGGTCTGGGTGTAGCCGCCGAGGCCGCCCCCGCCACAGGCTGCTGGTCCCACACCAGGTCATTACAGTAAACAGAGCGGCGCCAGGACTGGGTGAAAGGGGGCGCTGTCCATGGTGCTGATGTGGAGAGCTCATGTAGATTGATGCCCACATCGCGGGCTGCTGGTCCTACATGAGATCATTACGGTAAACAGAGCGCTGTGACGAGGCCTGGAGCGGAGAGGAGAGGGGCTGGGTATCCGGGGGGAGCCACGCTGCCTGACACCCCACATTTGTCTCTCTTATAGAGGGGCAGGAGAGGGGAGGGGAGTGTTTTCGTAAGGCATTACAGGAGCCAGCCCAGAGGAGAGTCGGCTGGCTGTGGTGAGACACAAAGGGCATTTGAAAAACAAAGTCTATTGTCCAGCTAATTAGAGTCCTGGCAATTTGAAACACTCACAAACACTACACTTTAGTCGCTTTGGAGAGTTGGCATTGACTAAATCTAGACGGGAGCAACATCCGGGAACTATTGCCGAGTTCCTGCAGATGCCAAGCCAGTGATCAGAACCACAGCAAAATGACCAGTCTCGCTCATGAACACAGTTTACTGTCAGTAGCCGATTGTGGTGACTTTATTTTGAATGCAAAAAAGCTATTTTATCGATCTTTGTCTGTAAAGGGTTATTGTTAGCAGCTCTTTGAAATGAATTAATCCCAAATATCCCAGTGAAGAGACATAGAGCACGGGTCAAAACCATTTTAGGGACAAGGACCTTATGAAGCACTTCTGTGAGGAAATGCCTAGAATAAAGCAAATTTAGAATACAGACAAATGTTTAGTTATTTGACCCTTTGTCTTTCCTACATAATCCCATGTGTTCATTCAAGGTTTAACATCTTCAACGAGAATCACACAATGGAAATACAAGCTTGTGATGGGCACTGTGACTCCCATCACTACAGAAAAAAAATAATGATTATTAACCCTTTATGTGGTAAAAAGCAGTGCAGTAACATTGATCCATATATTACCGTAGGGCTGGGCGATATATCGATATTTAAGATATATCGATGTATTTTTAAAAGAGATATGGAATTAGACCATATCGCGTTTGTCGGGATATTTCAAATTCAGATGAGCTCTTAAGTTACCAAAGAGAAACAGGTAATCTCAAACCGTTTTTTTTAGAAAGTTTATGTTAAACTGAGAACTTTGTAATCTCTTTATATAGAAATGCCCTATTTTATATTCTAGGCTATTTTTATTTAAGATATTTTTTTGTTTAAATGTTCACTTTACGGAGCTGTGTTTTTATTTACATTTTACAATGAGTTTTCTCGTATTTGGCTTTGACTTTGACTCAACATTTCATTTCACAGCTCTCACGTCGCGGAAAAAATATTGGGATATATATCGTATATTGATATTCAACCAAAATATATCGGAATATGACTTTTAGTTCATATCGCCCAGCCCTATATTACCGTTAGCACGCCGGCTATAAAGTCTTTAGCCTCTTCAGTATATTTTAGACATTGCTGCTAGCATTAGCCATCAAACGTGAGACATGATCCAGAAGCTCCAGATGCTAATGGTTGTTTGCTAAGTCATCAATAACTTTTAGGTGAATAAAAATCATTACTTGATATAAGACTTTTATGAGATTTACTTTAGATAAACTGTTTTACTGATTTTGTGAGTTCGTATAAACCTCGGAAATGATGGAGAAACAAAAAAACTATTCACTCAAGTCTGGACAGATGAACCCCACTTCCCTCCCCCTTTTGTCTACAAGATCTTAAAGAAACAATTAGCAGGTCCTAAATGAGACCATCCTGGTGCGGTTACTCCTGACCCCCGCCCACTGGGGTCGCCCCGCAGCAGGTGAGCCATGACCCAGCGCTGCCCCCGGTGGACAGGTGGGAGGACAGGTCGCTCAATAGTGCTGTGCCTGTGTTTACAAATGTGTCCACGCGACTCCCACGAGACCACACCCCCACCTGCTGCAAGCCCCTCCCCCCACAAAGACTCCTCCCACGCAGCCGCGGGGCCGATGAGAGGATAAAGGCTTGTTCTGTCAATGATGGGACGCTGGAGGGAACTGGCTCCTGAATGTGGCTCTAGATTCATGGCTATTTTATGGGAACCACATTGATTTAAATGAGCTGTTCAATATCATGGCAAACATATATATTACACAATTATTATTTCAACAGTATGGCCTCACAGCCCTCGCCCTTAAAAGTTTCAGGAGTCTCACAATTGCAGTGTATCAATAACAGCATCAATAGCTGCTGTTATTGATACAGAGTGGATTTTTACTTTGACCTGATACTGACCAAATCCATCCATTATTGTGACGTCTATTAATACAATTAATTACAAAATCAATTCTTCAGGACATGCCTGACTGCAGTAGACGCTGTAAGCCATGTTTTTGTTGTGTGTGTCTCTGCCAGGTATGGCGGCTTCTTTGTTCTGAGAGGGCAGAGTGTGAGGGGGAGAGTCAGTGTGCGGAGGAGAGGCGTAGGGAGGGAGCAGACGGACAGAATGAAGCCCCCTCCCAGCCCCCCAAGTGCAGGTCAATAAGAGCTCACACAGTCGGCAGCAGGGCTGAACAATGTGGGAAAACACACAATACTTTCAAGTCAGCGGTCGTTTTAGAATGTTGTTTTACTCTATGTTTGCTAATGGAGTAATGCCCTCAGCGTCTGCCTCGTTCTCTATCAATAAAAATACAATAATGTCAACATTGTTCAAATAGTAAATCTAAATGAAGAAATATAGAACTGAGGGTTATTGAATAGGCAAGGCAAGTTTATTTGTCGAGCACAATTCATACACAAGGCAAAGCGCTTCACAGTTGCAACAGTAGAATGCATTTGAACTCAAAAGTCTTTATTAGAAGCCCTTTATATTTATCTTAAAAGGCCTATATCATGCAAAATCGACTTTTTGGAGCTTTTAGCCATGTTGTTATGCTATTTTCTTATCAAAAACACCCCAGAGTGTTTTTTGGCTTCATTCACGTAGTTCTCAGCAAACCTCCTGAATCCTGCTCTCTGAGCAGCTGCTCCGCCCTCTGCTGGAAAACCACTGACTTGTGACACTGACGTTTTTCACGTCATAGAGTCTGACGTCTGTAATGTAATGCCTTACGGCCTGATTTTAATTTATAAAACAGCTCTTTCACAAAGTGTCCGTGGTGCTTACAGGTCAGAGCTGCCCCTGCAGACAAAACAAACGCACCCCCTGAGTGTCTGAGCAGATGTCAGTTTGCACCGACAGCTGTGAAGAAGGAGCTCTTTCTAACCTACTCTGGACACGCTTGTTCTTTTTTCTTACCGAACGATAATGTCACAGAGAAAAGCGCTTTTGGCTACGAGCGGACATGATTTTATTGAACCTTCCCAAAGAATAGTGTTTTTCTGTGACTGTCACTGATGGATGTTTGGTGAATCTTCTCAAAGTGGATTAACTTTTATAACCAACGCGAGTCCCATAACGTAAACACCCGATGGAGCGGCCACGGCAGAGTGGTGAGTCAATCATAACACGTGTTAGTGTGTGTGTTAGTGTGTTAGCGTGTGTGCTAGCGGTATTAGCTTGTGTGTTAGCCATTTATGAAGCTGTGTTGCAGATGTCAACTCCTTATAACTGCATTGTGAAGTAACTTCACTTATTGCTGTGATACTTATATTTTTTTCTGCTAATTTTGCATGGGCGGATTACCTCGGAGAGATTCTGGGTTTGCAAAATACCTGCAGAAATACTTAAAATGTAAGTATTTTTATAATTTAAAAAAACAGTGCTCCATAGTGGTCGAGGTACAATATATCATACAAATGCCTATAGTTTACTTTGGGATGGCTAAAACAGCATGACTACTCAGTAAATCTACATATATAGAGTAATTGGTAACCTGTTTCCGCCAGATTGATATTAACATGCAGATATCATTTACATTATCATTCTGGAATCGCTCTGGTTTGAATCGTTTGGGAAGTGGAACTCGTTTTAGCCAATCACAGTCAAGTCTCCAAACAGCAAACCGAAACCTGTTTAAATATTTAGTTTTTAAAATGTATGTGTGTTCAGTAGCATAAATCTGTTCTATCCTCGGCACTGTGGATCTGACAAATGTCTCTCCCACTCTTCACCCTGCTCTGTCCTGTCAAGCACTGGCCGAAGGTCCTCAGACATCACACACTAAAACACCAAAGAGTTTTATTATACAAGGTCTGTACAAAGTGAAACTGTTCGGAACAAAGTATGAACAGAAGTAGCTGCCGGTTAAAGAGCTTGAGCAGCCCATAATCAGGGCATTTTGCTCCGAGGTTGGCAGTGGTAAAGTGAAGATACGTGACAGTGCATCACCCGGTGTTTGTGGGCCGTGATGTGGTCAAACAAATGGCGCTCCGGTGCGCGCTTGGCTGTGACAGGTTATGCTAATGCCCTGGCTAAGATGTTTGGACAGGCTGGTGCTAAACGCAGCTGTGCACTCCTCGCTGTGGGGAGGGGCGATCGACACCAAACACGGAGTCAGTGCTGAGCCGGCACCGCTGTCCTTTGTGTGTGAAGAGGCTGAGAGATGTAAACAGGGCAGCAGGTAAAACTGAACACTGCAGGGTCACCTTCATGTGCAAGTCTTGCTAATGCACTTGGTGTATTTCCTATTTCCTAGACCTCCACTGGGCACTCACAGAAACGTTGACCCTCATTCTGATGCAGGCTGGGTTCATTTTTAAAGCAAAATCCCAATTCAGAGGTTGTAATCAGTTTTCTGCTTCAGGATCTTTGGGACACAATGTTGAGCTGTTCAAAACCACCCGATAACCTGAGACTTGCTTGAATGTTTAGGCACAGTGGTTTAATTCTGGGCTGGTGGGGCCCCGAGGCATGCTGGGACCTCATTTCAGCCTGGGAGTTTTCATTTAGAGGGGTCCTCTACCACTCGGGGCTTTGGCTTGTCTCGTAAGGAGTTCATCTGTTAAGTCCGACGTTGTAAAGTCATGAAACTTTCTCTTTCCACATGGGGCGGAACCACACATAATCTGGGCCTGAGGCGTGTCCACAGTCAGCACACCAAATTATGAAAATGAAATATTTTTTACTCCCCCACATGGGTCGCTAATACCTTTCGGAAGAAAGTAGATTTCCACCACATTCTGAATCATGATGTTCATGCATGATCCTCAGGATCATGATCATTGTATTGTGATTTCATTGCTGTTTTAGTGAATTCATGGTTTGCTTATGATCCTCATGATCATGATGAGTTATTAAGATTTTCATGTACATTCATTACAGTCATTAGACGTTTAATTCATGGATGAAGTCATCGATGAACCAACATGTGATCATGTTTGTTCCAGAGAAGTCATGATTTAGTAATGCATGAATGTTTCATGAAATCATGCATTCATTCATGCATAACTTTATGAAAATCATTCATGAACTCATGTACCATTGTTATAAAGAGTTACCTGTCTTTCTTTTTTAGCCTTTCAGCTTCTTTACTAACGGTGGACACCTCTGTATATCTGCTGGACTGGACTTTTACAGAGAAATGAACGAGTAAACAGTAAAAACACAAAATCCCAAATGTGTAAATGTTTTCGTATCGTCTGAAATCATTCTAACTGCAGCAAAGTTAAAGCCTTTAGCCTTAAACGTTCCAACTAGGAGTCTGTTATTAATTGGTATATTTTTTGTCTGCTGGCCTAAAGGTGCTGCAGCCCACAGGGAAATACTCCAACTCTCCTAATTACCCAGCATGCCATTGGTGGGGCGTCTCCATGCTATTTCAATTTATTTTGTGCCTTTTGTCCATTCGGTTACACCTGTGCATGTGGCACCTTGGACTCTTTCTCATATTGAGATCCTTCTGAACAGTTGATGTTAAAGCACTGTGAGCGCTGTCGGACACGTGACCTGATCCCACAGACCCGTCCCGTGCTCCGACATAGTATAGCCCACAGCTGTGGCTGTGGGCTATACTGCCAACAAAAGCACACCGTCCCATCCCAGTGATCTGCCCCGCTTCAGTTCATCACTCACTCCGCAGTCCCCCAAAGCCCCACCACAAACACACCACGCACCTCTGGACAGATCATCCCATCATCCCTGCCCCGGACATGACTAATGCCACACGGCTGACGGACAGGAGCGTCCAGGGGGCGCTGTAACCCCTGACCGTACGGGGAGAGTGAAGGATACAGCCCCCAGCTATGACCTCAGGTCGGGGCCGGGGGTCACAGGGAACGGGATCTTCCGACGTTGGGACTTGCTGGGGCCAAGGCCTGGGGGAAGTCACTCCTCACCACATTACGAGTTTGGAATCGCTTTTGTTAATATTTACTGAATTATACGATTGAGTTATATACACTCAATGGTACAGATGGGATGGAATTTGCTTTGTCCATCAGACAAACAGGCACTCACAGAGTCCAGACCTTACCCTCATTGAGAATCTTTGGGATGTGCTGGAAAAGACTGTGCAGTGGTCACACTCTCCCATCATCAATTAAAGATCTGGTTGAAAAATGAAAGCAACACTGGCTTTTTGGACACTGAATTTTGAAACGCCAAAGCGAATGGTGCTGGAATCAAAGTTAAAGGTGACAACCAAATATTAAAACGTGTGACCCTATTTATTTGTGGTGACTTTTTTGTCCGGCAGTGGAGACTGTAAACTAGCAGGCCTGTTGTCATTAGCTCTGCTTCGCTCCCACAATGAACAACATTGTTTATTGACAAAACAAACAAAGAAGCCTGGAACAGGGAGAGCAGCTGCTGATGCTAAAAGGTGGCAAAAATTACAGGAACTTCATCTCTTTTTGTGAGTAAGTGTGACTTACTTCATCAAAGAATTCCGTCTATGCAAAAGACGTTTTTGTGCTTCAAACTGAGACCTTTTGTCTTAAACTGAAATGCCTAAAGACAGTCGAGTGTATTTGAGGAGCATTAACATGTGTTTTTTCTCTTCCTCTAAATAAAATATCTGGATTTTGTGTGCATCGATGAAAACTCTGACCAAATATATCAGTCTGGTAAAATAAACCCTGGACGTTTCGGAGCCTTCTCGCGTGAGCGGGGCAGTGACTTGATGCAGCCGCGCGTCAGAGTGAAAAATCCCAACAATAAAAGAGAGATCAATCGCGGGCCGCCGCAGGGACTTAAACCTCAGCGGGACGGAGGAGATGGAGGAGGCCATAACCACTCTGTCATCTTCACAAACGCGGCTCTGTGGTTTTTTCGGCCGCAGCCTCAGGCACTTTCACAAACTCAATGGGATAGTGAATTGTCTATTGTGAGATAATGCATTTTTACATTTTATTATCGTCATGCTGTTTCATTTAGCGTCAAGGTGAATAAGTGACGGCGTTAAGGTCGAGTTTCCAGGGCCGCACAACTGATCACTATCGAATCTAAATTGAAATCACCAAATTGCAACGACAGTAACCCAGGAAGAGACCTGGGAAGGAAGACCGAGCTGGAGGACCGGACAATCGGGCATGTTCCACAAAGCCAAGGAGTCAAACTCAGGACCTTGAAGAGAGAGCGCCAACCACTAAGCCACTGTACTTGTAATGACAAGTGAGGAATGATCAGGAATAACTCTTTACACTGTAGTTCTCTTTCACTCCATACTGGGTATAAGGTGTTTATTTATTTAACACTTGTCCATAGGAGACTGGGAAGTAAGATACTATTGTACTGTCTTTTATTTCATTTCTTATGTCAATACACTTAAGGTTCTAGAAAGACAACAATTGACAATTAAAACTTTGTTCAAACCAAATGCAGTTGTCTCCAACCTTTTTACCTGGTGAGCTACTTTAATGTAACAAACTATGGGACACCGGAGGAGTTACCCCTCGAGAGGTAGTAGCCAAGATTTAGCTACTGTAGCTTTGGCAATTGTAGCTGACGCTATTAAAGCGAAGACGAGAGAATGGAGGAAGGCGAAGGAAAAGGAAATCTCAGACTGCACTTTTTTATATTTTGCCAAAAGTAACTCAAAGTAACTGAATGTATTGTAACTCAGTTACATTGTTGAAACAGTAATATAATACAAACATATACATTTCTAAAGCTGCAACAACTAATATAGAATATATTACAATTTTAAAATAACTTGCCCAACACTTCATAATACTCACAACAATCATGTTGGTATTCTAACTATCCTTGGACATTTATAGGTGACACCCTTTACTTAAAGGTGACCTTTGCAAACTCACAGGCCTTTGTGAGCTTTTAAGCTGAGCTTTTGATCACGACATGCCAATAAAAGCATAAATGACGTCTCCTTTAAGTGTTTGTTGTTTTCAGTAATTGTTAAATTACTGTGGCAACACTGCCACGTGATTGGCTCGTCCCACCTTTGGCACATTAACTTTCCGTCACATGAATTTTTCACCACATGAATTTTTCACCACATGAATTTTTCACCACATGAATTCAACTCACAGATCTCACAGCGACCCAGCCTGTAGTGCCATGTAAGGAGGCGAGAGAAGCTAAAATGAACCTGTCTAATGGATCTCGTAGATGTTTGGGCTTTAATAGCACAGAAGAGCGCCACTTCATGACATCAGGAAAACAGAGAACAGACTGAAACATGAAACAAAGCACAACTACAGTGAACAATGTGGTGAAAGCTCAGAACAGTCAGTTTGAACAGATTGGGTGTCTTTCACTGAATGGATTTTCACTTTCACTGATCTGATGTGAATGTGGTGTTATTTTCCTGAACACCCCTCTCCTCCGGGCGCCGTGTAAGAATAGCCCTCTCTCATTGTTAGCTCCCATCGCTGTCTCATTATCCCGTCCTGCTCCTGTGAGGGATTTGTGCGCCGTGCCTTTCCACGCGCTTTTATTCCCACGTTTGTCGATGCTGTTGGTTTTCCTCTCCAAGCCCGCTGTTTAATGTCTTATTCATTTTCTGCTTCCCGACGTCTCGTTTCCAAACAGTGCTAATCCCGTTAGATGGAATGCATTATCTTTGTGCCCCTGGATAATCCGAGATGCGGCGTGAAGGCATATCTGCGCGGGATTAGGGAGATTTAGGAGGGACCCGAGACCAAACGCATTCCATAAACAATACGGCTGTACTGTCCCGTTCATCCGTTACTGTGTCAGATCGCTCTACACAGGGATTTAAGGGCCGGGTCTCAGAAGACTTGTCACTTGATAGCTTCTTATTGGAGACCAGACAACAGTGGGACAAGTGAGCATCTGATGAAAGGTAGTATGGGGATAGTATACTAGATTCTTTGTGTTGAGTCAGAGGCATTGAAGGTACACAACTGTTCCAGAGTGTACACCTTAAACAAAGCTCTTTAATAAAACTCTAAATAGGACATGGCCATAGTAATACATTGGTGGCCATCTTGTGACTGGCCCTTCTAACCCAGTGCAATGTAAACAAATGGATAGACCACTTATTTCCTTTATACTGCTTTGATCGATTTTTTAGTTATTTCTCTTTGGCAATTGTTACTGACTTTATGTCACAAGGCAAGAAAATGATGTTTTTGTGGTTTTGTTTTATAGGAGGCACAGACTTTAGCTCCATGTTCATGGATTTTCCTCTGTCAAACACTTCGAATGATTCAGTTCTATTCATATCAAATATAACATTTGTTTCCTACTTTAAAACAGTATTTCTGTACTTTTTTTTTTACACCACATGACCGATATTCATTGAACATGGGACAGTGACACAGTGAATGCTAACAAGTGAGCCCAGGGAATGAATGGAGAAAACAAAGCTAATACGGCTAAACAACGCGTCTAATAAAAAAAAAACAGACATATCAAAGAAACGAGCTGATCCTGACTGAGATTAGAGACTTAGAAATAAAAAATCAATCACAAATAATGAGTCTCACATTCTGCCGTTGGACCAATGAAATTGGTGAAAATTAAAATTGTCCTGGTACTCTCACGGTATTGTCACAGTATTCCCATAGTATTGTCATGGTATTGTCACGGTATTCTCATGGCATTCTCACATTCTCTCACAGTATTGTCCTGGTATTGTCACAGCATTGTCAAGGTATTGTTATGGTATTGTTATGGTACTGTCATGGTATTGTTAAGGTATTGTAATGGTATTGTCATGGCATCAATCAATCAATCAAACTTTTTTTATAAAGCGCTTTTCATACCGAAAGGTATCACAAAGTGCTTTACAGATTACAACATTTAAAACAATACGCCTGGGACAACCTCTCATATATATACATTTTATATATTAGGATTAAATAAATAGATTAGTCAGTTAAAGGCTAAGCTAAAAAGGTGGGTCTTGAGCTGCTCTTAAAAACATTTTCGTTCTCTGCAGCTCTGAGCTCCTCCTCAGGTGGTTCCAGAGGCGAGGGCCGTAATACTGGAAAGACGCCTCACCGTAAGTCTTTTTGTTGACTTTGGGAATAACTAGGAGACCCCTGCTGGAGGAGCGAAGGGGCCGTGAAGGTTCGTAAGGTAAAAGCAGTTCTGAAAGATAAGAAGGACCAAGACCATTAAGACATTTAAAAACGCTTAAAAGAACTTTAAAATCGATCCTGAAACACACGGGGAGCCAATGCAGCGAATCTAAAACCGGTGTAATGTGGTCCCGCCTCCTCGTCAGGACATGAGCTGCTGAAGTTTGTAAAAGTTGTAGACCTGAGATTCTCTTTTTGTGAAGACCAGAGAGCAGGGCATTACAGTAGTGGATACGACTGGTGATAAAAGCATGCATTAGCGTCTCCGTGTTGGCCCGAGAGAGAATGGGGCGGACTCTGGCTATGTTCTTTAGATGGTAAAAATCTTTGTGATATTCTTAATGTGTGGAATAAACGCCAGCTCAGAGTCAAAGATCACACCCAGGTTCTTCACCTGTGAGGAAGGATTCATAGACAGTGACTGTAGTTTGGGTAAAAGTCTCTCTCTCTGGGCCTCAGGACCGATGACTAAAACTTTTTAAACATTTTTTTCCTGGTTAAGCTGGAGAAAGTTTCTGCCATCCAGAATTTGATTTCTAAAATGCAGTTAAAAAGTGCATCTATTGGCCTGGTGTCATCAGGAGACATGGAGATGTATAACTGTGTGTCATCAGCTGTGAAAGTTGACCCCTTGTCTCCTGATGACATCACCAAGAGGGAGCATATACAGATTAAAAAAGCACTGGGCCTAAAATCGAACCCTGGGGCACACCACAAGTGATCTTATGGACCTTAGAGGAGCAGGTATCCACACTTACCATGAACGTCCTGTCTGTGAGGTAGGAAGTAAACCATTTGTGTACAGCACAGAGAGGCCGATGTGTTTTAAACGAGTTAAAAGAATAGTGTGACTGTATCAAAGGCAGTGCTCAGATTCAGAAGAACCAACACTGTGACCTTCTGTGAGTCATAATTTAATCTAAAGTCATTTAAAATCTTTAAGAGGGCGGTCTCGGTGCTGTGGTTTACCCTAAAGCCGGACTGGAATTTCTCAAGGACATTTTGTGCAGTAATAAATTCATTAAGTTGGATAAAGACAAGTTTTTCTAAGATTTTGTTAAAAATGGTAAGTTGGATACTGGTCTGAAATTGTTAAAATCTTTACAGTCCAAATTGCTCTTCTTCAACAGGGGCCTCAAGGTATTGTCATGATAGTGTTCTGGTATTGTCATGGTATTGTAATGGTGATGTCATGGTATTTTCATGGTATTGTAATGGTGATGTCATAGTATTTTCATGGTATTGTCATGGTATTGTCACGGCATTGTCAAGGTATTGTCATGGTATTCTCACGGTATTGTCATGGTGATGTCATGGTATTTTCATGGTATTTTCATGGTATTTTCGTGGTATTGTCATGGTATTTTCATGGTATTTTCATGGTATTTTCGTGGTATTTGTTAGTTCAAACACAAACGCATGAGAATCCATCTTGTGCTGCTCCCATTTGGGTCAAATAAATATAACAATGCGGCCATAGCGAAAAAACACAAGGTGCTGAGACCAAACACATATAACATTTTCCAAGAATAAATATTTAATCATTTTGCTTGATCCAAAACTCTCCCAATGATTAAAGATGGAGCGATCCCAGACCGAGACAGAGCTAAAGTCATTGGCACTTGAATCTCAGTCTGGCTACCTCATAACCATGTAATGTAATTGTAGAAAATACAGCTATGGAGGTATTGGCAAATATAAAATAAGTACTTTGAGCTCACAACCCCCTCTCTCTATCAGTCCTTTCAAACTCCCCGATGCCAGCTCTGTATCACGGGCAGAAATAGTGTCAGTGGGAAACAGAAAAGCAGTGAATTGATCGGAGAGTTCAGCACACCTCCACTGCATCTCCACCATCTCCGCGACCAAGATGAGGAGCAGCGGATAAAACACAGCGCGCTCGGGGAAACCAAATCAATCCGAGAGATCCACACAACTCTCACGTTCTCTCACGGCCGGCCTCCAAACGTGAACATATTTAGAGCTTACTGGATGGAGAGTTTGACGTCCTTCAGGATATTTCTGATTCGTTTGACTTCTATTCTTTGTGGGGATAGAACTACAATGGAAAATGAAACAAAGAGAGAACATTATTTAACTTGATCAATTACAATTATTATGAAGTGTTGTCACTTATCATTAATCCAGCTGTAGACCTGGACTAAATGTCGAAGGCGGGTCATATCGCCCAAAAATAATTATCCCAAAAATAAATGTAGATTGAGGCCTATTATCTCTTCATTTCTTGCGTTTCAAATATGATTGGAGTCATTTTTGTGAGTGACAGGAGCTCCATGGTGACGCTCAGAGGCTTTTTTTGGCTCTAACAACAACCAACTACTGGAAGGACAGAAACCGGAGTATGGAATATGGGTCTACCTGTCTCCTCCTCTTTGTCTCCGCTCGCTCTTCCTCCCCGAGTGTGACAGTGTCGCCGTCTGTGGCACAGAGCCGCCGCTGCAACCGCTGGCCGCACAAACACTAAAGGAATGCATCCGAAATGCCGCCGGAGTTTAGTCGTTGACGTTCATTATTCTGTTTGTTGCTTGAATGTATCAGGCCGTCGTTTCATGCGTTGATCCAGGACCAAATGCAAGACCGTTTTGGAGAGATAGGGCTCTGCGATCAACGATACCAGTATGCTAACATTTCTGTTGTTACCATGTTTTTATGCCTGTTGGATCCAGGGACAGCACTACAGAAAGTTACTTGATTGTTTCAGCTCAAATAAAAGGCCTTTTATGGATTAAATGATCATTATGGTTCTGTTCCATGGTTCTAGATGACAATTATTGCACTACAGGCATTAGAAATATATTGTTAAGGTGTCGGTGTCATAAACCAAGTATTGTTAAAGTACGTATTGAAATGTTTTTTATTATGGTGCCCGGCCCAATTCTCTCATTGCCACATCAGATTTGCAGCTCTAATTCAAATGGTGAGTTAGAGGCAACACGGTTACAAAAACTACTAAAGACAAATGAACTTCTAAATGTATTTTCATCCACATAAGACTTACGGCAAATGCAACAATCTGTGATGAAGAGTGTCCCTCTGGATTTACTTCTCATGTAGATTTATTTAGGAAAACAAGTTTAAATGTACTTGTATGCAGTGTCTCCGTGTAAAAATGCGGCCTTGTAAACAAAACAATGGGGGATTGGGATATGCTGTGCTGTTTTTGAATTAACAAGTTATTACTGGACAAAATGAGGGGGGTAAAAAGCAAAGATCTTGTTTTTTGGGGGTTCGAAGATCAATCATTCAGGCCCGGAATATAGATACAGAAAATTCTTCTGAAAAAACTTCAAAATCTTACGTACGAGACACCTGGTAACTGAACATGTGGTGACTGAAGGCGCTACTGGAAGTGGAGATGTCGAGAAAACCCAACCCTTTTCCGAATTTCTTTTTTAAGGAGAAACTGTGATTCAGTCCAATAATAATGATTCTTTTTTGTTTCCAGTTTATACGTTAAAGGAGCTACTTGGTAATTATTTCAAGTCAAAAGTCAAGTTGCTTCAAAGCTTCAATTATTTCTATTAAAACACTAAACAAAACGCTGAATCCCCGTCACGTCACCTGATGTGGGCATTTCTTTTCCCGCGGCACAACCGGCCAGACGCGATGGAAGAACCGGAGGACCCCCGCCTCTCCCGTCAGCGTGGCCAGGATTAGCCAGCTCTCGTGGGGGGTGGAAGGAGGAGAAACACGCGGCGCTGGAGGCGTTTTAGTGAAGATGTGGGAGAGGGTTTACGGCAGGTTAGCTACAACAGCGCTGCCGGGGGAGACGAGAGCGAGCGTGTCACTGCGGCGGGCCAGCACTTACTCACACTTCTATCTCTGTTTACGAGTGTACGAGCTCACAAGATCTCTGAAGTTGTGAGAGATGCTTGAACCCACGTAAACTACTACAGTACATGCTTCAAAGTAGTGGAAGTTCCATAGTATACAGTATGAATGAGACGTACAAGTGCAGTGGGAGGAAAAAGTATGTGAACGCTTTGGAATTTCTCACATTTCTGCCTAATTGTGGTCTGATCTGCATCAAAATCATGAGAATGAGTAAACAGTGTCTGCTTAAACTAATACCACCCATTTACATTTGATCATATTTTTATTTGTCATAACATGTAAACATTCACAGGAGAGCGTGGAATAAGTAAGTACACCGCCTGAATCTCACTGAACTGCAGCAGTTTTGTAAAGAGGAATGGTCCAAGATTCATCCTGATCTGCAACTACAGAAAAGCAGTTTTTGCTGCAAAAGAAGGATCAACCAGCTATTTAATACAAGGGATTCCACGCTGTGTGGAGCAGGGAAGATTATGGCTTGGGGCTGTTTTGTTGCCTCAGGGCCTGGACAACATGTTGTCATCAAAAGAAGAATTAATTTGCAAGTTTATGAAGATATTCTGCAGAAAAACCTGAGACATTCACAACGGCACGGAATCCCTTGTATTAAATATCTGGCTGATTCTTCTATTGCAGAAATAACTGCTTTTCTGTAGTTGCAGATCACAACGATCAGGGTGAATCTTGGATCTTTCCAAAACTGCTGCAGTTCAGCAAGATTTCTGGGCATTCACTTACTTTTTCCACGCTGTCCTGTGAATGTTTACATGTTATGGCTAATAAAAATATGATCAAATCTAAATGTTTGGGTGGTATTAGTTTAAGCAGACACTGTTAATCATTCTTCTCCACATTTAGTGACCAATTTAGGCAGAAATGTGAGAAATTCCAAAGTGTTGACGTACTTATCAGATTGATAATGGAAACCTGTGGAAGCGGAAGCTGTGGTTAAATATGCCGCATACCACTGCTGAGTAGACTAAATGCAAAATGGCCCTTTGTGAAGAGCTTTATGTGGCTTGACTCATGTGAAAAGCAACTCCGCACGCAAGATTCCATTCCCTCTTGTGCTTTGAGGAAACTTGAGGAACTGTGGGTCGTCACCCTGGACAAACAGTGAAGATGATGATGACAAAACACAACGGAAAGTCAATTAACGCCATACATAAAAGTTCATAACTCTATGTCCGGTCCATTCAAGCTCATTTATAGCCTAGCAGTACCCGGTAAGAAGCGCTTCCTGAAATCCTGCCGCTACCATGGCACAAAACGAAACAAGCGCGCGCTCTTGTCGCCACACACCGGTCTCGCTGTTGTCACACCATGAGTCTGGGGTGACCACCTGTCCCTCTTTTGCAACAGAAAACCTTTAATGTCACTGAGTTCTTTCACGCAGGCATTAAATGTACATTTCTTGATCTTTCATGCCATAAATTCATAAAAAATCCCAAAGTATTTATTTTGCAGAATATCCACATGTTACTCCATTCCTCAACTTAATCCAATATTTCCTTCTTATGTCTTTTGTGCATAAAATGTAAGATATTGTGCCCTGACTTCCCAGGTAAGAACATTTCGTGACCCGTTCCTGTGTGTGTGATATGAGCCGAAACTGCAACGGAAACGCTTCAGTGCTGCTCTTCATCCAAGTCTGAATTTCTCCCGTGTGTCTCCTCATGTCCCGCCTGCATCGCACACTTGTCCCACTTCCACGACTATTCGAGGTGGTCACCCTCCGCGAGCCACGTGTTGAGCAAACTTTCAGCACCACGAGGAGGGACAGCTCCAGACAGCGCGCACTTGCCCCTTTCCCTTCCCTCCCTCTCCTGATGCCCGTCCACGATACGAAGCCACAGACCAACTATATCAGCGACTAAACAACAGCAAACAGTTTCTCTCCCACTGCTTTAGCGCGTGCAGAGAGCGAAAACCACGATGCCAGTGCTTTGCGTTCAAGAGTCTCCTTTCCTTTCACAAACGCTGAGCATCGAAAAGAAGTCTTCGGAAGCCTATACTTGTCCTAATATGTGTGAGTCGGGATTTCCAGCCTGTGGAATGATCCGCTTTCTCCTCATGAGTCAACTTCATGACGAAGAAAATCATCTCAAGCCTTGGAGCCAGATGTGTTTCTTTGTGACTTTGCGGCTCAACGTGTTACGCACCAAACAACTGAGCTCCACGCATCCCCGAAGCCTTTTGAAACATCGTGAAAAGGTGTGGAAGGAGGTGGAAGAAGTCAATGCGTAAAGAAGTGGGCAGGAGAGTAGCCAGAATGGGATATACAAGCGCTTTTACGCACGGCACACTGCGGGAGCGGGGAACCAGCGGCACCATTCAGAAAACACAGCGGAACCGGCAGCATTTTACGCATCACCGTAAGCCAGTCCACGTGCATCACTCACCTCTCCGGAACGAAGCGAAGGCACGTTTGGAAGTCGCTTAAAAGCAGCGCGAAAGGTCCATCCCGGCGCACCGGCAAACTTTTATCGGCAAATCCGCGTTGTGGAGAGAGAAAAAAAAAGAAAAGGTATCGAGGTAGACTGTCCACACGAGCGCGCCGGTAAACTGCTAATTCCCCGCGTATTCCTCGTGGTAAAAGTCCGAATGGAAGTGGAGAGAATGGTTGGACGTAGCCAGGATTGTGCGATCGCGCGCCGCTGTATCCTCCCCGGCGAAGGTGAGCGATGCCCGGGGTTAGAGAGAGACAGAGAGGGAGAGAGAGAGAGAGAGAGAGAGAGAGACGCGCCGTGGCCGTCAGTGCAGAGGCGCAGAGGCAGTGAATACAAATGTGGCCATGTTTCTGCGGCGGAGAGAGAGCGCGAAGGAGAGCAGCCCTCCCCGGGTCCTAGAGCGGCCACAATGAGCTTTACGCACGGAGCCGCACGGTCACAGGCTAATAGGATTCAAGCATTCGTTTTTTGCGCATTTTTTTGTGCTATGTTAACCTCTGAACCCTCGCCTGAACCGAGCACTTTTTCACCAGTTTGGCTTTACCCAAATCTAATCGAAATAGCAACAAGAACAAGGATGAAAATACAACCAAAGTGAGCAAAAATAGTAAGAAAAGAGCGACAAAAACCCGATGAAAAGGTGCAGAAGAAGCACAAAGAACATTTAAAAAGCCATGAAGAAAACGATTTTTCTTTTTACTAAAACATGACAACAAAAACGTATAGAAAACAAATGAGGCGTTACTCTGGCCTGTAAGCTCTCCGGTCAAGAAGCTTTTAGATTTGGGTAAAATTGAACTGGAGAAAATACTCGTGGTTAAGAGGTTAAAGGAAAAGGCAACTGTTTTTCCATACTGAGATATGTTCTTACCTGAGCTTAGACGAGTTGATGTGTACCTGTCTGGTCTTTGTGTGTCAGGCAAAAAGACCAAAGATGTTGTTAGCATTTGACCTCTCCCAATGTGTTCCAATAGCTCGAAACGGGGTGAAGTTAGATGCTACCACGCTCTTCCACGGGCACAAAGACCAGACAGGTACGTATCAACTCGTCTAAACTCAAGTAAGAACATGTCTCAGTATGGCCTGTTCCTTTAAGCTTATCTATAATGAGTTCCCTTCTCTTATTTATTGTTTTGAATAAAGGAAAGGACTTTAAAGTACTCATGTTCTCAATACATTACCATTTTTAAGAAAGCTCCAAACGCTGTATTCCACACCGGCTGACGTCATGAGAAGGTGCTCTGATATAAGTCAATAGGTGGGAGCTATTGTGTTAAGGTTTTTTTTTCAATCAGCTTCATCTCCCTCTGTGCCAGTTTTTGCATCCTCTGCATTCAGGGCTAAATCATTTTATCTTACAAAACTGGAAAAACCAAGGGGTCGAAAGGTATTTAGAATCGTTTAACTTTTAGCAGGACCTGATTGGCAAGCCAAGCAGGTTCTTACAGTCTGAAATGTGACTGAAACGTTCAAGTTAGGCTGTCAGTGAATAAGTTAGAGTTAAATGACTGTGATTTTTCTCTCCTGAGTAAAGCTGAGGTGTGGACAGGAGCACAAAGGCAGCGCCGCAGCCTGAGAGGGCGGGGCACTTATTAGTCCCCTATTAGGAGTGATATGAGCTTATGAATGCACGCTCCACGTCTCATTCATGTCAAGCAGCTGCTCACTCCACACACACACACACACACGCACGCACAAACACACACACACACACACACACACAGAAGTCTTTAACAACACACAGGAGCACCACCTTGTGCCATCAGCTATATGAGTTGAAAGAAGGTTTATTATCACGAAGGAACAACATGGTAAAAAGCTCATGGGACACTCAGAAACTCTTACTGGCCCTCAGGCTCCTTCTGCATTAAGCCAAAGCAGTCAGTTGTATAGCCTTTTACTGCTAAAAACTGTGGGGAAGGTGGGAATAAACTTGAGTGAGTCTCTGGGTGAAACACCTGGCTGCAGTTATTACAAAGTTTAGTGTGTTGTCCCTGAAGAGAGAAGTTTGAAAAGCTCAGTTAAAGCCTTGTCTTTAATACAAATGCACCGGTTGGAGTCTCATCCAGAGCACATACAGTATTGTGTCGCTAGTGCTACTGCATTGACAAAAGAGCCTGGGATTGTGTTGTCAAAACCGTTCAGTGTCCTGGGGAAGGGTGCTTATAGCAGTCTGACAATGTCAAATAATGGATGCACATGCAGAGGCTTCACTCTCCCAGAACAAGGTGTCTGAGTGTGAGCTCAGAAGTTACAAATGGAGTGGAAAGAAAATGGAGGATGGTAAAAAGCGGGTGAATCCGAGCCAGACCAGCGGCTAATCCACACAAGCCTGTAGACCCACCGCACGGGCTTCATTCACTCTCTGGATATTCCAGCTGAACGACGCTCTTCTGGACTGTGAAAGGCTGTTGTGTTTCTGGCTCAACAATGATCTGGACGAGGCCCATTTGACCAGCTTTACCACGGCAGAGCGGACAGGGTTATCCCAGAGGGGTCCTGCCTCAGGGAGAAGCCTGCAGAGTCTCAGTCAGTTACAGGTCCAACTGACTGAAGTGCAGTTTTATCTACCGGATCACTAAACTCTCCTGTTGTGTGCATATGTCTCTGATATTTTTTTTATGTAACAAGATTTTGATTGTCTGCATTGGCGTCGTTGAATTGAAAATAGCTCGATGGATAAAAGCATTTGGACCACAGTGTTTTAGATCAACATTAGTGAAGCTCTTCTCTCTTCTTGTTAAGGCGAGACACTGCAGGTGAATAGGGAACAAAAAAAATGTAGAGATCTCAATTTGAAACTTTTGCTTAACATCACAGATATAAATATGAGAAAAAAATGTATTGCATTTTTTCTGTCATTTTATGTTTTCACCTAAAAATAAGGCATTTTGAGCATTAAAATGGCCAAAATGGTCTATATTTTGGGCAAAGAAATCAAAATAATGAATTGAGCCAGATTAAATTTGATGGTTTTATTTTATTGACATATTAGTAACTAAGATTTTTTCAGAGGGGATTTTGGATATTTTGTTTAGTTTTTCAATAAACTAATCATCAGTGAAAAAATCTGTAAAAACTCAAATTTCGCCTGTTTTTTTTTTATTCAAAGCTGAATAAATCAGGCTAGGAATTAGATATTAAAAAATCCCTCTGAAAAAAACTTCTAAATATTGTTGTGTCTCAGCCTGTAAAGTTTGGAGTCTGTGGGAGCTTCTATAAGGGCTCAGGCTCTGCCCGAGTGCGGCTTCTCTCATTCAGAGAAAACCAGCCCTGAAGTTTTGTAGCGAGTGCTCATGCTCGGCCCGTTCTTCAGCTTTTCCGCTCCAGCGTCTCGTAGGAGGAAAAATACCATATTTGGGTGAAGGTGTCATCACGGGGCCCCTTAGCAGGACACGTGGATGTCAAATCTGTCAATATTTATGAATGAAAACCCGCGGGAAAGACGGCCTTTCTACGCGGCGCAGCAGCTACTTCCGGGTTGCCCCCACCTCGCAGACAAAACATCATAAAATAAACATCATGCGGGTGAGTTTTGTCATTTTTATATCTGACATGAAAACTAAGATGTAAAGGGAGGAAAATAGATAAAAATCTCCACTTCGACCACTGCGTGAAAAATCAATCCTTTCACCTGCCGTGTCTCGCCTTAAAATGCTATGTCAAAGAATGATTTTTTTTTCTTAAATAATCCAGTATTTCAGTTGCTTGACTGAGAGTCACGGTTCTTCCGTTTCATTGAGTGCAGTCCTCTGCGTCCTCCCTCATTAGACATTTTCATGGAGGGCCACGGCAGGACCCACCGCTCTATTTGGATTTCAAATTGAATTTTGATATTGATGCATTTATGTATTCCATCAGCTGCATGTATCATCCAGCTTCTTCATGCATTATGCCCCAATCTCTCTCTCATTCTCTGCCTTTTTGTCCATTCAGAGCTGGCCCCAATCTGCAGCCCCCCCGCCCCCATGTGTTCTCTTTAGGGGTGAATAGGATGTAACCTCGCCCTGTCAGTCTGCGCGTGCTGAATTTTAACGCCCAATCTGTCCGTCTGCAGCCCGCGGGGTCAAAAGTCGGGTCTGAGGGGAACGGACGACGCAGAGCAGGGCTAACGCGAGCCACGAAGTTTGAAGTATAGGAGATCACGTGTATGTTGTTCTAACTTTGGCATCTTCTTTAGAAAGTCTGCTACAAATGTGCCCTTTGTGGCTGTTTTTGTTATAGCCCAAAGCCTAAATGTTTACCTGAAGTCGCCATGTGCTGAACTTTACTCTTGCATTACAGAGAAATCATCTTTTGTATGAAGTTGATTTGTAAAAACTGCATCTGTGGGAATAAAGTCAGCAGTAATCTCCCAGGTTGTCCCTAACCCTGAGTGTTCTCGGCCACATGTTGTTAGTGCCTTGTCATTCTGTGTTTCAGCCCATGTTCATGCGTTGACACTAATTCCAAATAGACCCTTCCATGAGGCCGTGAACGCAGCATTTCTGACGCCTGTTTCTCTCAAGAGAGTTTTCGCTGCTGCTGCGCTAACGTACAGTCACTCTGGCATGACTAATGAGTTTAAAAAGCATGAGAGGAGGAGATTTTTGAGCTGTGGTTAGATTAATAACAATTATGATTCATTATATTGACGCTAATTAGTCTGAAGGTCCTTGTTTGGAGGTTGACATGACAAACGGCGGAGTGCATTGGATTAGACACTGCTCTCGACTCCGGGTAGGGAGAGTATGTTTGATCGTTTTGCATGAGAGGATGACAAACTTTACAATCTGAAAGATATACAGCGTTATATTATGTCAAAGCAACATTAGTATTTCTTTATAGTTTTCTTTCTGTCCAGCTGATCTGAGACCGGACAGGCTACAAAGAAACACAAGTGTGTCCTGGACAGGGCTTTGGGACCAATGTCCAGAGCCAGTGTCTTAGTCAGAAGTAGCTGTGGGAACACTACTGTAGTATGCGTTCATTTCTTTATCATATTTTTATTTATCTCAATCTTCATGCATGCCCTTATAGCCATAAAGTTTTTATAGTTTATTTTTTATCTTAATTATGTGTAATATGTTTAATGTTTCTTTTTTGTGTGGTTGAACCGAGAAAAATTCCCAGTCTGTGAACCTGTGTTCAAACAATGGCAATAAAAGTATTCTGAGTCTGATGGGGGGAAACCAGATTACCCAGAGGAAAACCACTCATGGTTAAGGTTCGTCTTTCCTCACGGTTGGACAATGAAGTGACACCTTTTTTCCAACCAGCTGCCGTGTCAAGGGAAGGGGAAAACACACGGGAAAACCAATGAGCGAGTCACAGCGACTTCACTCTAATCATCAAAATCTCTGAAATGATTGGCACAAATGCCCTTAAATTATACACAGCCTGAGACCAAACACCGCAAACCATTGCCAGACTGCCAAACCCACTGAATTTGTTAGCACACTTGGCCACATTGCATTCTTGCCTCGTGTCTCGTGTTTGCGCGGTCACATCAGGTGAAAGCTGGTCTTAGCTGCAGTTAGCGCTCGTGCGGGGTCGGCCCTATGTCCCCCGGTACCTATGTTCCCCAGTACCTATGTTCCCCGGTATCTATATCCCCCGGTACCTATGTCCCCCGGTACCAATGTTCCCCAGTACCTATGTCCCCTGGTACCCATGTCCCCCCGGTACCTACGTTCCCCAGTACCTATGTTCCCTGATACCTATGTCCCCAGTACCTATGTTCCCTGGTACCAATGTTCCCCAGTGCCTATGTTCCCCAGTACCTATGTTCCCCCACTACTATTGATTAAGATTAGGCACCAGCCCACTATCCTTAAGGTTAGTGGCTAAGGTTAGGGAACATAGGACTCGGGGAACATAGGACCCGGGGAACATAGGACCCGGAGAACATAGGACCCGGGGAACATAGGACACGGGGAACATAGGTACGCACCCGCTCGTGCATCACAGCTTGAAGGTCCGGGTTCGATTCCCACCTGAACGGGGCCTTTCTGCTCAGTTTCATGTTCTCCCTGTGACTGCGTAAGCTTCCTCCAGGTACTCCGGTTTCTGCGACCACTAAAAACATGTACAATAGGTAGCGTTCACGTGACATCACAACATTCTTAAGAGCCTATAGTTTAACATTGAGGTGGAGGTCAACTGACCGTAACTATGGTAACGGTGGTAACTGACAAAATGCATATTTGTATGTCTTTGTTTTTTGGCTCATATCTCAGTCATTACTGGAGGAATCCACATGAAACAAAAACTGTCACAAAGTTCATCGTCTCCTCTGTCGGCATATATGAGCTAATGTCCAATTATTATCTCTGAAAAATGTCAAAAAGTGGTGACAATATGCAAAAACATGACCATGATGTTGTCCAATAGAAAGGACTTTCAGACAAAAAAATAATATCACAGGTTTGTGAATCCGATCACGATCAGTTACTGAAGAGGAAAAACATTTGTCAATTTTCGTTTTGGAGATTTCTTCCAAAAACTGCATTTCTCCCATAGAGTTGCATTGGCCCCGCCCTCCATCTGACATTATGACATCATCACATTCTAAATCGTGAACGCTACCTATTGGTGAATCCTCCAGCCAGGTGTTTCTGACCATCAGCCTGGCTCCTCATTCTACGGGTGGCCGCGAGGGATGGGTCAAATGCAGGACAAATGAAGGGCTCATTTGCCAAAGCGGATATCTCTGTGATTTTTTTTTTATTTCAATATCATTTTGGATATTCCTATCCAACATGTAATATGTTACTGTCCGCAAAAGATCCCTCTTATGAAACTAAAGTTGTGTGAATTTATTTTTTTAATTTTTATGGCACTGAAATCTGGTAATGAAAAACACTATGTAAAGAGAAATGTTCAAACACACATTGAGTTTTTTCTTATCTGTTGTTTGCAAATGAACTGGTAAAGGTGCTTTATTGTCATTATTCAACAACATTTGAAATGTTGTTGAATAATGACAATAAAGCACCTTTACCACCTTTTTACCTTAACGTGTATCGCAGCATTTTCACACACAGAAGTGAATCAAACTGGAGGGAAACATTTAAACTGAATCTGTGTGTCAGGTCCTAGGTCAGACAAAGAGCAGTTCAGAAGCCCCTTATGAGAGACCAACAGGCCTGTTTAATCATGAGGCCGTCCTCCCGTAGACCCACCACCTGCAGGAGGAGCCATAAGCAATGTGGTTTGGGCAGCTCCAACGGCTGCCCCAACGGACAAATGGAAGAAAGTGGATGGATTTGTTTATTTGAAGAGTAACTGAATAAAACACATGATTTGGCTATTTTTCATCTTTACTCTTCTGGCTATGATGTAAAACTTAAAAAGCATTAAAGTAACTTAACATAAAAATACATAGCATGTCATACACTGAGAAGAGAAAAAGGCTTTTGGGTGTAATATTGTGGATACATCATTGTGAACAGGCTTCTCAAACTCCAGTTCTGATTCTCTATAAGACAGAGGATCACGTTCATTTAGATTCCGGGCTTGTGCAGAGGACAGTGGGATAAAAGTGAGGAGTCAGCTCCCCCCCCCCCCCCCCCCCCCGACACGGTGCGATGTGCAGAGTCCGCGCCGCATCTGCAACTTGTTCATCATATCCAACAATAACTGCCACCGGCGCCATAAGGACACGCATTAATCGGCTGCCATTACCTTACTTAGAACGGCCCGAGCAGGTGCAGCGGTGCAGAGAGCCATGTGGTGCTTCAAAAGGTTTACTACCACGCTAAATATCAGGACAGTCGATAAAAATATTAAATATGGACAGTCGTGATTACGGAGGTGTAAATTACGCAAGCCGCTGGATGTGCACGGGGCAGGGCGCGCTGAAAGATTTGACTAATTTGACTGTTTCATTTATGCGTGTTTGAGGAATCCTGCATCTCTCAGCATAGTTGCGTTGGTCACATTTTGGATCGGATCGGCTCAGAAAGATGAATGGTAAGGTTCCTTCTTATTGGTTGATGCTGCAGTATTTGGAGAGTAGAAAGATACAAGAAGGCCAAACTGCATCCTCTTTTCTAGAACCAGGCTGTAAGTTATACAGCACTGATACTGATGACAAGTCATGATTGCAGTGAAGGCGATTCCATTCACTTCTCTATGAAAGGACAGCGTTATGCACTGGGAGGAAAAAGTGAGTACACGATTTGCAATTTCCAACATTTCTACCTAAATTGCTCATACAAATCAATAATTCTCGATGGTAGGTCTTCAGAGAGCTCTTCTGAGTGAGGCCTGGTGCACATCAGACAATGCGTCTCAACAAGAGACAATTCTTAACTAGCGTGTGTTTTTCAATACCCAGGGCAGCTTTAAACCACACCTCAGTTATTGGGCTTCAGGTTGGCTCACACCTGACTCTAAATCCATCCATCCATTTTCTTCCGCTTTATCCAGGGCCGGGTCGCGGGGGCAGCAGTCTCAGCAGAGATGCCCAAACTTCCCGATCCACGCACACCTCCTCCAGCTGTTCTGGGGGGACCCTGAGGCGACACCAGGCCAGCTCGGAGACATAGTCCCACCAGTGTGTGACCTTCCACGAGGCCTTGTCCCACTAGGACATACCTGGAACACCTCCCACGGGAAGTGGCCATGAGGCATCCAAAACAGATGCCCTAGCCACCTCAGCTGGCTCCTTTCGATGTGAAGGAGCAGCGACTCCGAGCTCCTCCTGACTCTAAATATCTGCATAAACCTGTCTGATTTGCTCTTGGAGGATCCTTAGCCAGGGGGTGTACCTCCTCGCCGTCCTGTGAATGTGTACATGTTATGGCCAATAAAAACATGATCAAATATAAATGTTTTTTTTTTTTTTTTTTTTTTTTTACTTTATTAACATAAAACAAAGCTTACAAATGGCACATAGACAAAGGAAAGATACACAAGGGTAAGGTATTAGATTGATACACATTTGATTCTTAGGATCATTCTTGGATCAGACCACATTTTCCCCTCCTGCCACCTTTACGTGATGGAGGGGTTTGAACACCCTTATGAGAGACCAACAGGATTGATTAGAACCAAGAGGCCGTCCCTCTGTGGACCCACCACCTGCAGGAGGAGCCATAAGGGGCTGGTGCAATGTGACCTGGAAATGGAAAAGTGGAAGAAAATGGATAGATGGATGGATGGATCAGACCACATTTTAAGAGCAATTTAGGAACGTGTACCCCACTGTAAAAACACAAATCAACTCAAAAATGTGAGTTTAGCAAATTATGGTGCCGTCTGGTCTTTGAGCTGAACTTTTCTCCCTCTCCCTTTTCCTCAGAGCCAGCCCTGGGCATAGGCGACCGAGGCTGCTACCTAGTGCACCACCTGCAGGAGGGGGTACCAAATTGTGCTTTGATATGTTTTTTTTAAACCCTTTGAGCGCCATCTACAACATTTTTACGGACAAAACCTTGACTTGTTGTTCTTTATGTCAGAAACTAGAGATTTCAAACTTTCCAATCCTTCCACGCTTTGCATGTTCTGATTTAAGAATAATAATGCAATAAAAACTACCTTTTCCTTCAAAGTGTGTCCAAATGGACTGGTAGCCAAAAAAAACAGTGCAAAATCTCGCACAAAGCCCAATCTTACCCCCGCCAAATTGTCTGGGACCAGCCCTGTCAAGTCCTGATGGTGATTGATACAACGTGGCACCGTCCCATAGGCCCCATATTGTGACCCCAGGTGTGGCACCGCCCAGACCGTCGCGTGTGACATTGTGACGTTAACCGGAGTGTTTTTTTGTGCATATTTCTTGTGAATAACTAAGGAATAATCTGCGTGTGCTTTAGACGTGGTAGAGCTGACAATAATGCGGACTGAACTAATGAGAAATCTAACATTGGTTAAAGAAAAGCAAAAAGTCCATTTCGATTTACTTCCACCATCAGCAGACGCGCTGAAGCATGACGTGTGAATGGACAGGGAATACGACACTGTTCTTTTGTAGTACACCTACATAAATCCAGATTGTACTTTCATTGCTTCTACCGGCTTCCCCTCCGTCCACACTGAGCCCATCCCCGATCCGCCGGCCCCATTTTTATGGGCCGGCATCAAATTTTTACCATTCAGGCGGGGTGGCTCTGAGGGACGCCGCCGCTGTCCCCCGCTCCCCGCCTAATAGCTTTTCACATCGGAACTTAATTTTAGCGTGGAATTAAATTAGAAACCATGTCCAAACAAATTAACGTCAAGCCCAAAGCAGGTGCGTTTCTGACAGTCCGGGGCATTTTGTAATCTAACGCATGAGCCCCTTTTCCAAGCCGTGCCTCCGTCCTCCCAATAATCAGGCGCTGCAGAGGCGCATGGGGAGAATGTAGTCTGACGCATAGATTAAAGGTCTTATATAGTCACCGACTGGCTAATGCTAAATATGCCGAGAGTTTCGTTTCACGCCTGCAGGTTGTGCTGCTCAACCACCTGAGCCACAGTCGCCACTCCAAGTCAGTACTTGCAGATAGCTGGAGGTGAAAACATTGTTTTTACACGTTTTAGCACAGCATGTCTGAGTAAAAGATGTAAAACAACATGGCGGCGCTCCCTCGTCTTTCCCACGCTTATCCATTCACAAATATTGACCGGTTTGGTATCCATGTGTAGCACGAAAGGAGACCGAGATAACACTGTAATACAAATACACGGCATATCCTTTCTGGGAGACAACAGGGGCTAAAGACAGGAGAAATATACACACGCATGTGCAGACGTTTTAAACTTTAGACCTGTTATCTGAAAATGAGCTTTTATTTACACTCTTACAACAACTTCTCCACTTCAGTGGCTCCTACAGACTCCACACTTCACAGTCTTGGACTTAACAACATTTGAGAGGTTTTAACCGAGGGGTTTTGGAATGTCTAATTTCAAGCCTGATTTATTGAGCATTGAATTGCAAAAAATAAGGCCGATTTACAGATTCACTTAATAGCTATAGCTAGATATCCAAAATCCCATCCATCTTCTTCCACTTGTCCATTTCCGGGTCATGGGGCAGCCGTTGGAGCTGCCAAAATCACATTGCACCAGCCCCCAATGGTTCCTCATGCAGGTGGTGGGTCCACGGGAGGACGGCCTCATGATTAAACGGGCTTCTGAACCGGCCTTTGTCTGACCCGTCACCTAGGACCAGTTTGTCATGGGAGACCCTACGAGGGGCACGAAGCCCCCGACAACAGAGCTCCAGGATCATTCGGGTGCTCAAACCCCTCCACCATGTTGAGGTGGCGGTTCCAGGAGGGGTATCCAAAATCCCCTCTGAAATAAATGATTAAGTAATACGTCAACAAATCGAAACCTGGTTCTATCCATTATTTACATTTTATCGCTGAACTTTGGCCATTTTTATAAATGCTGTATTTTTATATGGAATTTAATGATAGAAAACGTATATTATGTCAAGAATCTACATCAAGGATTCTGCATTACAAAAACAAGTGGACTACACCTGCCGAGGCATCCCAAATCTTCCTACTTCATAGACTTTCTTTCTCTGTTAATGACAAGAACAAAGACACGTTCAAATGCTATATTCTGCCTCACTTTGAGTTTGCATCACCTGTCTGTCACACAAACTACCCGCTTGGAAAAACTCCAATGTGGAGCCATTAGGACCATACTACACTACAGTCAGTTACAGATGGGGACGACCAAGCACTAAAACTGGCTCCATTAAAACACAGGAGAAACTTTGCAGCGCTGTGCTCTGGTTACATGGATTACTCCCAAGGACTCTCCGGTCCCTTTGTCCAATCATTAAAAGAATTCCTATCCAATAAAACACTTGTCCACCCAAGTACCCCACCAGTCGAGCATTGGAATGATCTCCATTCTTTTTAGTTACTAAATACAACTTTGGGACTGTCCTACTTTGGACTGTTTTAAAAACAATTTAGGTTACACTGAGCAGAGGCTGACTTTTGATACTGAAGAATTATAAAATATATACAAGGTTTTATACTGTTTTTTATTCTTATTACTGTTTAGTTTGACTTAACAAAATGTATGCGAAGTATTCTCAGTTCTCTGTTACAGCGGAAAAGTACCAGAGCACCAAAGTGTGTGAGCACAAAACCCCCGTGCCCCAAAAGTAAGATAAACAACTGCCTTCCTCCAGAAGGATCCTATCAGTTGCCACATTCCATTGAAGACATAAAATTGGGGGTCGCAGGGCGGAACTATGTGATGCAGCAGAAGCACTGGAGCCAATGGAACCAATGAGATTTAGTTTTAGGCTCATGAATATTCCAATGTTTAATGTGATACAAATACTCTGCTTCCTAGTAAAAAATCCAGTCTCCTATGGAAATGGACAGCTGGTAGACTCGATGTTAGGGAACTAGGGAAGCAGAGCTCTGTATTAGATGACCTGTTAGGGAAATAAACCTTTGTGATTTAATCTTCTGAATCCTGGGTCATCTGTGCTGGTATGTGTTATTAGCTGGTAGTGTAGCGTTGTTTGTCAATAACTCTTCTTCCAGTGTTGAACACGCTTGGTGTTGTCCGACGTTTGGGTAATTAATTAGGAAGTGGACAACACAGGAGAAGGAGTGAAAAACTCCTTACCCAACATGTGGTGACCTCGGACGTGCTGAAGGGGGACTTATAGACAGACAACACGGGACGCGGCTGAGGTCCGGTCTCCTAAAAACTATTTGCGGTAGACATACCAGACATTCTTTTCCACATCCAGCCATCAGCGATTTCACGGACGTCCAATTAGATTAAGGTAAGACGACTTTTGACTTCTACTAAAGTGTGAGTCTCAAAGTACGTCTATTTGCTATTTTTCCAAAGTTTAGTTTAAAGATTTTTACTGAAATCGACTGTTGGCTGGTATAATCTGTGAATTGATGGTGGAAGGAATAAGGGACACACGTTAAAATTATAAACCGTTGAAAATAAAGTAGAGAAAAAGTAGTGAAATGACAAAAGAAGTGAGAAATAGTGAAGAAGAAGAAGAAGAAGAAGAAGTAGAGGACTGCACGCTGGGTTTTACCCTTTAAAAGCCGAAAGGTGCGTAGGTAGGACCTCCCAAGCCCACGGACGCGTGGACTAAAATTAAAACGTTGAAATAAGTCGTTGACGGATTTGGGGACCGTCTGAAATAGTGGGTTAGAGTCCCAAATAGCAGAGAAAAATTAATTAAAGAAGTGTGAGAAGAAAAAAAAAAAAAAAGAATTAATTAAAGAAGTGTAAAAGAAGTGTAATAATGTGTGAAGTGAATTAAAGAGATACGTGAAGTTGTTTTCGCGGAGAGAGAAAAAGGAAAAAGAAAAAGAAAAAGAAAAAGCGACTAGAAGGTAAGAGAAATGTCGAGAAAACATGATTGTGAGAAATGGGTTATGTGGTTGTGCCAGGGAACGGGCTTCCTGAAGGGAAGGTCAAAGAAAGAGGTAAGGAAGGCAACAGAGGCGTGTGCACAAATGTATGAAGAACAAAAGAGAAATCCTAAGGAACCACATGATTTAGGAACACTCTGTGGAACGCTGACGGCGGGAGTAGAACTCTGCGCTATGGAAATGCAAGATGCGGAAGCAATGAAGAAAAAAAGAAAATTGGGTAAGCAAGACCTAAAACTCACAAACCTCACAATAAGAAGATATTTTAAGATCAAACAAAGAATCGAACCGGTCTTGGAGGCTGCCGTATCTAAATGGACAAAGGAACAAAAGATTTTCTCCCCCACTTCGGGGGGCGGGACAAAACAGCCCCTCCCACAGGGAGGAGGCCCCGTCTTGGGCCCTTCGGCCCCCCTTTCATATGAGGCGGGGGGAGCTGGTAGCTCTCTCTACCCTCATAAATCACTTCACGGACTTCTGGATCTGGATGTGGCTCCATCAGACCAACTAACGAAAGGAGAGGCACGAGAAGCCTTCGATAGAATTCAGAAAATGACCAAAGAAGCGCATGATACAGCATTGGAAAGACAACGAGAACTTTATGAAGACCAGGTTAAAACAATGAAAGAGGAAGCAGAATGGAGGAAAGCAGAAGTTGATGAGCTTAGACGGAAACTAGAGGAATTCACACTTAAAGCCAAACCAGACCCAGTGGCAAAAGGAACATATCCCCTAATTCCCACTGGGGCGCCAGCGGTGGGAAATGTTCTCCCTATGGCATATAAACCACTTAAATGTACAGAAATACAACAGATGAAAAACACCCTGCCACCCCTACAGGAAGGGGGCAGGAAGTGGTTTCGCACTCTTCAAATGCAGTGCGCAAATGCCACATTAGCAGTAGGAGATTTGAGGGGCCTGGTGGCGTCGTGTGCTCCTCCGCACGCAGTGGATCAACTCCTGAGAACATCCGGTTTGGACAATCTGCCCCTGCATCAACCTTTTGACCCACATGTGGAAGGCTTTTTAGCGGTGGTGGAATTAATGTATCCCCCTCCACACCCGCAGCCCCCAACCTTTTCCGCCTATTTACCTGGGATGTGCCCTACTAAATTCTTGGAAGAATGTGTTCAGGTTTATGTGAGCTCAATGCAAACTCACCCATACAGAAACCCCCAAACAATGTGTCTGTTCCTCCAGGGGGTGTTGGATGTTTTGCCGGAACCAATTAAAACAAGCCTGATGAGTGTTCCAGGATTGTCTTCGGACTCAACTCTCTTTTTGACACATTTAAAACATCACGCCGATCTGTATAACAAAAAACAACGCGAGCGTGAAACAAATTTTAAAGAAATGCAAGAAGAATTGCTAAAATCTCAGCTGAACCAAGCACGGCAACAGGCCACAGCTGCGAGAAAAGACTGAAAAAACAAGGCCCAGGGGCAAATGGTGGCAACAACCTCGACAACTGAAATAGCAGACACGCCTGCCCCATCACCCGCAAGCGCCTTATACGCCTCCCAATCACAGCCCTTAGGGCAACATAACCCCAACATGCTCCCACCAATGCCCCAAACCCAAACACACATCCACTTACATGGGAACTAAGGTGGGAGGGGCAGAGGGAATAATAGGGGACAGTTTAGAGGCAGAGGGTTCGGCGGGCAGGGCTATGGGGGACGGCAGCAACAAAATAACAGAGACAAGTCATGTTTCCAATGTGGAGGAACCGACCATTGGGCCAAACAGTGCCCTCAGTCAGGATGTTACAATTGTGGAGCCACAGATCACTGGGCTAGAGACTGTTCCTAACCCCCAGCCCAAGCTAATCCAGGAGGACGAGGTGGGTCTCCTCTGAGAAATCCAGCGGGAGGGCCTGGCCCTGCACCGTGGAGGCGTGGGGGTGGAGGAAATAACTACCCTGTGTACGACACTCAAGGAAGTTTTCCCTACGACAGGGATGACCACTGCTAGGGGTGCCCGGTGAGTCCTGGCCCCACCCCAGAACCGTTTGTTCCTGTAGAGGTTGGTGGGGAAAAGTTGATGATGCTCGTGGATACGGGTGCTACGCATTCTACGATGAGGAAGGCTGCCCCGCACATGCTAAGTGATAAACACATCAACCTTTCAGGGCTCACTGGAAAAGTGACCCCTCTACGGATGACAAAGAAATTGAAGAGACATTTTACAAGCTACGGGAGCTTCCATCTAATGCTCCCCGGACGCAATGCAGGTCACATGGTCTAATGGACAGAAAATCACCTGCACACCTTCAACCTCTCATGGACTTTATGTTTTTCGAAAGGACCCTGAATATCCTGGTGTTTCAATCTACTGGCTCCTCCTTGAACCCGATACCCCACAGAAGAATGGAAACCATGGTTCTCGATGCTGCACCCATAAGCCCCTCCCAAAGACCCACTGCATTGCACTCTTTTATATAATAGAGCATTAGACCCTCAATATCAGTTAGATTTTGAAAAAGAGTTAAAGGGAAACGCATATACGATAACAGCCACCCATTTCTATGTCCACAAAACGGGAGTTGTTGCCCCAGTTGTCCTGCCTGAAATTGTGAAACCTTTTTATAAAAGAGACTCGCTTACTGACCCACATATCTCTCTATTCTTAGGCTCTGGTCATGAAGAGCGCGAACTAGGGCCTCTGACTTATAAATTGAACCACACCCTGGAATGGGAACAGACCGGACTTCTTGGTATAATGTATAGTCCATTTGAAAAAGCTTATAAAGTTGACATTGGTTCTTGTACTGATGCAGTTGTAGCAGACGAGGAATTTCTCTCACGGTCACACGGCCGTGAACTTACAGATCATGAGGGGACTGCTCAAAGGCTGGCTGGGTTCTCAGGAGAGCTGTGGGCGGAAGGGCCCGCTGACATTGGACATTGTAATAAAGTTGATCCAGTGGTTCTAACGGTGCTCCCTGGTGCACATGTGTATGTCCCCAGAGGCCATTTCGCCATGATAAACAGAGACAGGGCATAGAACAGGCCTTAACAGAATTATGGAACTCTCCCCGTTACTTAGGACCTTTTGAAGTGACTCAGAGGACTGCTACAGCAGTTAAAGTGCAGGGAAAAGACAGCTGGTTTCATTGGACACATCTGAAACCTTGCTCGGACAAGACCGGCTACCACTGGTCCCACACTTTGCCTAATGATGGTGAAAGTGGGTCTGGGAGCCCCACTGAAGGGGGTGGGCAAGCAAACCCACAAACCCATAAACTTGAACTAGAGATAAAGAAGGACAAAAGCTCCTCTCTAAAGTCATGGCTACAAAAGCTAGGCCCACTTAGGTGCCCATACGGGGTGTGGGCTGTAATACTAGCTCTCTGCATATTACTAATATTAATGGCTTTAAAATTAGAAGATCAAAACAATTGTGATAAAATGGTTGAAGGTCAATCAGTGAAAGAATTAAAACAAGTACTGTATAACATGTGTAAAAAAGTAGGCTAAAAACAAGGTGGAAATGTAGTCATTTATTGTAATCAAATCGGAATGATACTGGTTAAAAGGCGAGGAGCAGTATCCAACCGCCACACTTATAATGGGTTACCCATTATACAGAAGAAGCGATTGAAACTTGGAATAAAAAAGGAAAATACACACACCCAGGTTGCAAGGAGTATGCTAACTATGATAACCTTTCAAACTGGGTAAATCCAATAAATTGGACCGCAATTAGAGATAAGGTGAGTAGACTCAAGGACCAAAATCCACAATGGACTTGGTTGAATTGGCTAGAGTCCGGTTCCTGGATCCACATCCTTCAAAAAGTGAGTATTATAATAGGTGTTGTGTTACTGTTATGTTGTGTTTTGTTTTGTTGTGTTGTATCTCTCATTCGCAGCATGATAACCAGGGCTTTAGCCCCTTCAGGAGGGATCTTTGTTGTCAGTAGTGATTCCCCTGAGGATCTGGAGATGGGTTTTACAGAGACGCCTGAAGGGGGCGTCTAAGATCTGTATACTGAAAGAGCCAGAATGGCGTTTAAAATCGATTGGACCCAGACGAAGGCTATGATGGAAAATGTGGAGGAGATTTTATCTAACCAAACATTTAAGAGTGTTGTTTTGTTTTGTTTTGTTTTGTTGTGCTTTGTGTTGCAGGAATGTTTATTTTTATAGCAATACGTGATGGTGCGCGAGGCACAGAAAAAATAAAGTGTACTGTTGACCTTGGTACTCCATCGCTGACCTTTCGTTGGGAAAGGTTGGTGAGTGGAGACTACGTCTGGGAGAAAAAAGATGATTTTGAAACTCCTCAGGAACTGATTGAATATGCTCAGATGAAGATGGAGACCTGGTGGTGGTTTTTATACTCAGAGAAACGGTGAATCACTGTTCAATCAAGGTTTTACATTTATTAATTAAGGGATTTAGTGTTTTAGTTGATCTCTATCGAGATCAGAAGGGGGAATGAAGAATTATAAAATATATACAAGGTTTTATACTGTTTTTTATTCTTATTACTGTTTAGTTTGACTTAACAAAATGTATGCGAAGTATTCTCAGTTCTCTGTTACAGCGGAAAAGTACCAGAGCACCAAAGTGTGTGAGCACAAAACCCCCGTGCCCCAAAAGTAAGATAAACAACTGCCTTCCTCCAGAAGGATCCTATCAGTTGCCACATTCCATTGAAGACATAAAATTGGGGGTCGCAGGGCGGAACTATGTGATGCAGCAGAAGCACTGGAGCCAATGGAACCAATGAGATTTAGTTTTAGGCTCATGAATATTCCAATGTTTAATGTGATACAAATACTCTGCTTCCTAGTAAAAAATCCAGTCTCCTATGGAAATGGACAGCTGGTAGACTCGATGTTAGGGAACTAGGGAAGCAGAGCTCTGTATTAGATGACCTGTTAGGGAAATAAACCTTTGTGATTTAATCTTCTGAATCCTGGGTCATCTGTGCTGGTATGTGTTATTAGCTGGTAGTGTAGCGTTGTTTGTCAATAACTCTTCTTCCAGTGTTGAACACGCTTGGTGTTGTCCGACGTTTGGGTAATTAATTAGGAAGTGGACAACACAGGAGAAGGAGTGAAAAACTCCTTACCCAACAATACCATGTTTTAAATATTCAAACCCAGCAGTCAATACCTTTGGGCACGACGTTTAAAAAAATAAATCTTTCAAATTTACATCTCTAAATGTATTTTTTCCCCGATTCACCTGCAGCGTCTCCCCAAAATCACTTAACTCTGTTATGTGCTATATGTGCTCTGAAAGTAGCTATTTAAAGTTAGTTAGATTGAATGATTCCAAGTGGATAAGGCGTTTCAAAGAGCCTGAATAAAGCATATTCCATAGTTATTTCATGACGATCGTCCCGTGCCAAAAGCCAAAGCTCAAAACACATCATGCAGACAGGATTCTGCTGTTAAAACATTTATTCTCCCTTTTCAATTTGCCTGGCCGTCACCAGCGGGCAGCAGCGCTGACAGCACCAGGGGAAATGGAGATAAACGCGGACTAATACTCGGCTCATGGTAAATAGAGTTGATGATATGAGAAAAGTGGTTGCTCAATGTATTTTCCAAATCCCTCCAGTCCCAGGGTGGATATGTAGAAGTGTGTTGTGTTAGGAATGAGTCACATGTTCCAGATCCCTGATTGAAAACAGTAAAGATGGCGCCATACATTTCCTGAATTGGTTCAGTGCAGCTTTAGGTTCTATTTAAAATGATCACGTTTCCATTCATTTTGCTCACGTATTGTCATGAAGATCCAAGACCAATGTCTGGCGTGTTTCATGTCGCCTTTCGAGGGCCTCGTGTGTTGCTTATCTTGTTAGTTTACTGCAGATTTTTGCTCACCACCCGTCAAAGAAACTGAGTTAAGCACTCAGCTGTGCCAGGCTGCCATTCTGGAGCTATATGTCAGGGCATTTCTTTTTTCAGCTCTTTCTTTTTTTAAACTGTATGGGGAAAATTACTCATTATGCATGATTCCTGTTAGATTTGTTTTCTTATCTTTTCATCCTACAATCTGAAAAAAAAAAAAAAATACACTCTCCTGCCAAAAAGTGAAATACGATCAAAAGGAAATGACCAACGTAAACATGATCCAAAGTATTATTCACATTTGTGTGATTGAAAGAAAATAGTACAGCACGTACGATGCTAGGGCAACGCTACAACATGGACAAAAGCTCATTAAAAAATGTCCAATTAAATATCACTGGGATAGCCGGTCAGGAGTTTGCCTGGCCTGCCAAACTACATGCTTTTTCATATATATTATTTCCCGGTGGGCGTGATTGACAGACGGCATCAACCAATCAGAGCAACGCTGGATATGTCAGTAACAAGCGGCAGGAAGTCTTTCCAAAAACGTCCCTTTTTACGAAGAACGCTTCGAAAACTTCGAATCTTTCTTGCTTCGGTTTTAGGGATTTTATATCTTCCAAATGATTTAAAACAGACGAAAGAGCAGAAGAAATCGGTCGCCGCGCTGCCATCTTTAATGTTTGTGAAGGTGGTGACAGGTGACGGCTTCCGTCTCTTGGTGTGTGATTGGACCGATGTGGCTAAAATCGTGAAATGATTGGCTGAGAGCAGCCGCCCAGACTGTTCTTCTTTCGAACAGAAAGCAGGAGTGTCTGGCAGGCCAGGCAAGTCGGGGGGGGGAGTACTTTTTTGACGACAAGCCATCTCTTCAGGATGATGGGATCAAAGGAGAAACAGAGGTAACCCACCTGGACACAAGAGAACATGCCAAACATTGAATCTTAAATATGCAAAAGTAGAAGTCCTAGTGCTGATCCTTGTGGGACACCCATGTAAATAAGACTGTGGCTGTTTGTGAGCATTGACCAGAAGCTGTCAAATTGTAATCATTCCCTCACTGTAACTAACGCAGCTGTTGACACATTTGACATTTGCTGCACTGGGTCATCTTCCTCCAGGCACAAAGCGTTGTTTACACATTCATCAAAATGTAAATGACGTGTTTTGGAGAAGACGGGCTATTGTGACTTTGAAATGGGACGCACAGAGACCTCTGGGGCCAGGGCCGTTTTAGGCACAGCCTATTGATCGAGAAGCAGAGTGTCGGGTCCAATGAGTGTCTAAGTGAAAGTCAATGCAACACGAGCGCTGCAGCCAAAAGCACTCAAATGGGATGTTTTATTAAAGAGACATGACGACTCCTGATCGGTTTGCATAGTTAAATCACGCATCGGTCTCCTCAAACTGTCACCAGAGACGGACTATCAATTACTGACGAGTATCAGCTGCTGACCAGGACAGCATTGATTGGACAGGCTCTGCCTCCACATGCATTGCAAATGAAACAAAGAACAATGTCTACTTTCAGAACCATTTATTATATTAAAGTCAATACATTTTCAAGATACTTTTTGTGTTAAATTTCCTATTTATTTAAATGCACAAAGCAATATCAGACGGATGTATTTTACTTCAAGTGTTGTAGCTTAAGGACAACAACACAAAGAGGAAAAACTACTTTATAGCTCACGGTAGCTCTCTGTGAAAGATGTTGGTCTGCAGTTTTAGTCCAGTGGGGGTGGAGCTCCACAGTCCCCACAGTCCCCCCGGACTGAATCTGACAGACAAAACTTGCATACTGATATTTACAGAACGCAACCAGTAAGTATATTTTAAAAATAGCTCTCATGTTTAAAACTTTGAGTTCTTAACTCCTAACTCCGCTAAACTTACTTTTTTGTAAAGTAATCTGATTAAAATATATGTTCATTTTAAAGCTTTTCCTTGTGTTCATGCATGTTTGAGCAATACAGATGTGACTGTGCGCTTTACAACGCAGGGTCATCCACCCGATCGACCTCTTCCCCGACGACGTCACTGGGAAACCGCTGGAGCAGGGTCGCAGTTTCCTTTTTATTGAAGGGACAGTGCACAGAGACATTAAGCTCAAAGTCAGATATGTTCTGCACCAGATTATAGCGAAATAGCTCGTTTCCATCTGTTAAAATGACTGTTATTGGGTTGTTAAAATCATAATTTCTCTCTTTTTTTTGGCTTATTTAAAGCTCATTCAACAATATTTAGTGAGGGAAACACTGTATTCTGCATTATGTATTACAATTTCAAGCTGTGGCTCATGGTGGATCCCGACACCATAACCAATTGAGAACCACTGGTTTAGGGCAGGGGTTCCCAAACATTCCAAGCTGCGACACCCCAAAATCATTCAACCAACAGCTCTTCTGCAAAATGTCATTATAATTTATAATAATTTAGGATGCTTTTTGACCCCTGGTCTAGGGTACTTTTTTAACAGGGCTGAATCCACAATGAACCTTCAAAATGAACTCAATTTGCAAATGAAAACAAATGATTTCTGTTTTTGAACAAACCCTTTGTCCCATCAACTGAGTGAACCTGTGTGCCTTTTTAGAATTGTTGGTCTTACCATAGAGGAAACTAAGGTTACATTGCAGGTATTTAAAGCTTGCTCTGCCGCACACATACAATATATCGAATCAACTTCAGTAATAAACCGATTTTTAAGAGGCTGCTGAACTTGACACTGTAACTTCAGCCTTCGATTGGTCAGTACAACATTAAACCCTGAAAAACCAGGATCTTCTTCTTTCTGTTCAAACAAAGATCTGTGTTAATGAATATTCTTTTATCAGACAAACCACCAAAACATCGAGCCTCTAATTTACAATTTTAGCTAGCCACTTCATGCCACATTTACATTTCAAGCTCTTTTTCTCTTTTGCACACACTTGAAAAGGCCGACACGCCGTCATTCCGCTGTCCTTGTGTGATGGAGGCAATTGATTCATTTTCCTATTCCACGCTGTTTTTTTTTTTACATCCTCAAGAATCAATGACAAGTCTTAATTGAATAATTCAGTCCTCCCCCGGGCGCCGCTTGTTTTGGCTGTTCAATTTTGCAGCAGGAGCCGGTGCGTGGAGGTCAGCCGTGCCGCGCGGCGTGAATTCTCAAACGCCCGCCCTTTGTGGAAGCGAGCGGAAAGGTCAGAGATGCTTTTTAATTATGGAAAACACACGGCCTGGTCAGAAATATGAAAAAGACATTACTTGGATTTAGCCAAAGAGAGAGGTAAAGACGTGAGTGCGTGTTCAGCAAGTCGGGAAGTGCCGTGTCAGCTTTTTCACCAGAATGTTCTCTCTTATATTCTTTTTCTCATATATATTGATTTACTTTTGACCAATTCTAAAAGCTGTATGTCTGACTGTTCCATCATCACCCATCGATGTCTGTTCTAGACCCTTTTAAGACTCTGTTCAGTCCTCATTTTGATCTTGATCGACAGGACTGAACAAACTGACTCAATCTCACGTTCCAAAAAGTCACTCATTCCTGTTTCTGTCGTCTTTGCACAATCAGCAAATTCAAACCCGTCCTTTCCCGCCCCCGACTTGGAAAAAGTTGTTAACGCCCTCATTTTCACACGGCTCGATTATTGAATCTTCCTGCTCTCCGATATGAACAGCAAATCACTGCCGCTCTTCACTGGCTCACTGTGCGTCTTTACTGATCACTTTTAAAGCAGTACTAAGTAACTATTGCCCCTAGAGGCCATAAGCGCAACTGCAGGTGTCATAGCAAGTTACGATTTTTTCAACTTATTAATTGTCTTGGAGAGTAAATACTACGCTGACAGGAAAGGCGAAGGGAGAGAGGGATATTGTACATCCAATTATACAATGGAAATATTTTTTTTTACTCAAACTTGGCTGTAAATACTGTTTAAAGTGACGTCAGCCCGCAATTAGCTTTGCCGGTTAGCATGTTAGCTTCTTCTTCGTGATTCCATAAGTGTGTATTGGTGGCTCCGGTCCGGTGGCAGTCAAGTTGCAAACATGGTTCTCTGGCCAGACACCAGGGGGAGATGAAAGACCCTCCAATCATCCCATAAACACTTGTATTACCCCCACAGGGACTACGGAAAGGATTTATTAAGGTAAAGACGTTACTTAGTACTGCTTTAAAGTTCATGTAGGTCTTGTTCCAAGTAATATCTGAGAACTTTTAACCCCCTACAAGCTAACCTATAGTGACTCTGATTGTAAAGGGTAAATGGACTCAACTTATATAGAGCTTTTCTACCTTTATCGGGCCCAAAGCGCTTTAGTAAGGAACCAGTCACCCTTTCACTCTCTCATTCATACACCAATGTACGCAGACACTGATTGTCTAATTTGTCTGGTTTGTTGTAGATTGTTTTGTTTTTTTCCACAATAAAGATTTATTTTGATTTGGAAGGTCAAATATTTGCATTATCGTTTAAGGTTGTGAAAAGAGAACCACTGGTCTAAGCCTTTGCCTGTCTGGAGATCACAGGTTTCAGTTTGTTCTGTCTCTGGGTAAAGACACTTAACAATGGCGTAACTGCACTTTAGAGGCTGAGATGGCAATTTCTCAAAGAGCAACACTGTCGCCATCATTCGTTCACTCCATACTCAGTGGTGGTAAGCTACTTTATAACCATGACACCCTGGGGTAGACCAATGGCCGCTGGCTGCTCTGCTTTGTGACGACGACACTAGGGTCCCCAGTGGTTAATTTGTAAATTTGTAGTTTCAGGTACATTTTTGGTCTGAAGTGATGAATTCGGGGAACAGGCCAAAACATTAGCCGGAACACTCTTATTAAACACCATTATATCAGATCCAATCCTTGCTGGATCCTCCTAATTATTTACCGGATCCTTTACCCTGAAAAACTGAAAATTCATTAAAGGGACTATAAGGAGTTTAAAAATGTTAAAATTAAGTATTTTCCTCCCCCTACATGTTCCAGCCATGTCCTAATGAGTAGAATGAGCTCAGACTTGTTCACCACAACTGCCTCTAAAATCCTGTACGGACACTCAAAAATGTGTCACTTCGGCCCGAATTGCCGTCATGCACGAGCTTAATATAGAAGGTGCAGTTACACATATGGCCTGAGGTGGCAGTAGTGAATATAAAATGGCGAACTTGCTTCCAGCCCCTTTAACTTAGACATAAAGAGGCTGTAAAATAATACTAGTTAAATTGGTATTCCTTAGACTTTACTAGGGCTGGGTACCGTTCGTTTTTCCCCCCGATACCACTACTTTAACGATACCTGCTTTGCGGTACCGGTGCCTTAACAGTACTTTTCAATACCTATGTTATTTTAATTGAGTTATAATAATGTGTATAAAAAGTATTGTTCAGGAGAAAGTCCAAACACGGCACAACAGAAAACAGGCCGCAGCAGCATCACCTGTAACTTCATTTTTTTTTTTTGCAGAATTCCCACTAAAGCAGTGATAAAAAGAGAGAAAGGACATTATTCCCTCCTGAGCTGCAAAGACAGATCCACATCAGGCACCGTTTTCAGCTAAACTTTTCTAAACACACTGCGCTGTTCAATAGTGAAAGCGCCTCACGTCAAAGATCTGTTACATAGTGAGAGCGCTCACTCTGTCACTGAAAATGTACCATAACTGTTCCAAACATGGCTAATGCAGAGTGAGCGCTCACTTTTTCCAGAAACAATCTTTGATCCCAAATGCTCCGGTGCAGCTGGAGTTTAAACAACAGCAACTTCAGGCTCTGCGGCTAAAGCTAAAGGTAAAGCTAAAGCTAAAGGTAAAGCCCATGTGTTTCTCGTTGTCACTACCGTGTTGTCACTGCTTTTCTATTTGTCTAAGAGCTCTAGTTTCTTATTCGGTCCAGGTTTAGTCCTGGTTTTTAACCAGTTTACTGTAAGTCCTGGTTTAGTCCTGGTTTAGTCCTGGCTCAGTCCGCGGCTCTGCCATCTCTGATAATGACTGAAGAGTGAGTGAGTTATAGCTTCTCTTCGCTTCTGTATTTGCGTTGAAGCTGCTCATGAGTTCAGGCTTTTTTAGACTCACTGCAGATCATTTATTATCTGCAGTGTATTTATTTTGACGTTTGGAGAGAAAAAGTAGAGAAAATTAGCACGGAATAAAAAAACAACGTTTTTCGATACCGCCTCCTACCGGAGCTTTTCGGTCGGTACCAAGTTTAACAGTACCCAGCTCTAGACTTTACACTTTACTTGACTGCAGTGCTTCAAAACCATAATAATGTTATTTATAATGGAAAATATTACAAATGAATGAATAGCACAAGGAACCCTAGGCCACCCAAGTGAAAAAAGTCTGGACACGCCACTGGACATAAGTTGTATATCACAGGGCCTTGAAATATGGAATTGCTCTCTTGACTGTTTTTGGAACATATTTGAGTGAATAGTTTCACTGGTGTCAGAATTATTCCCTGCCACTGGCATCATCCTGTCAAAGTAAGTAGAAATTAGAAAATCATGCATAAAATAAACATCTCTTTGAATAACCCCAGAAGTGCAAACTCAGAAAGCTTACCTTTTTCTCTTTCTAAAATCCAAGTGTCTTTTTTCCATGACCGGGCAGAGTATTATGTAAATTCCAACACACTGCAAACGCCATCCCCCTGTGGCTCCGTGGACAACCTGACTGCTCACGGAGACGTTTCGGCGAGGGCTAATTAACGCGTTTTGTGAAAGTTTGGAGACGTTAGCATCGGGGAAAAGGGAAGTCGGATCTCGTTATTATTCCGTGCGCACTGAAGCCGGTATTTGGGCAGCAGAGCGGTTCTTCAAACAGAGCCGACATGTTTGCGTAGCCGCGCTGTGATCGTCCGGGTAAATAACACTGTCAGCTCGTGCGCACCGGCATTAGCATTCTCTCATCCCTGTGATAACATGCGGAGTTAGGCGTGCACGGACTTCACACAACTGTCTTTGCAAATGCCCCGGCAAACACGCATCCGGGAAGATTTGTGCTGCAATCCTGGAAACTGCGGAGATTTTCATGAATATCTGTTGACTGAAGATAGCCCCATTCTTCCCGCCGAGGGGAGCACTGTCGCACTGTCCGTGGGGGAAATGATGTGATTGAAATCAAGGATCAAAGTCGGCTTTATCGTCCATTCCGCCACTTGTAGACAGACTACACAGACGTGGAATGGCCTGACTTTCAAAGCCACAGTGCAAACAATAAGTGAAGACAGTAAGTAAGGTCATCTGTCATGGCATGTGTGCAAAGATCTGAAAATGTAGTTTTGTTTAGTTTAGTTTATTGAAAGGACAGTGTGCAGTTACATTAAAAAAGATGGCTGCACTAGATTCAGCACTACGCTTATTTCCATCTGTAGCCCTACACAATTAAAAATACATAACAAAATTTAAAATTACATAACAAAAGGCAATTTACAACAAGTGCAATATACAATCCAAAGTGCAAGTAACAGGGTGCAATATTGGCAAGTTACAGATCATAAAGTGCAGAATTATAAAGTGCAACTTAAGATAACATGTAATCTGTAACACAAGGGCATCATCTGATGGCCAAATACCCGTCTGGTACTTTTAGTGTGGGCAGGACTGGTGGTCCAGAAGTCAGTTATTGAGCGTGTGAGAAGCTTTCTTCTTTGATGGCTTTGTAGGAGAAGGCCGATTGAGAGAAGGCAGAGAAGGCTTTCTTTTGGGAACATTGCAGTCACCCCTGGATACAGACCTTGACGCTTGTTTGTTAGTTGAGAGCGCAGCTGTACATATGTTTTTATGGTGGAGCAGCATCATTAAGGGTTTTATGTACCAAGCGGATATCGGAGTACCTGATCAGGTTGTCGAAGCTTAGTACACTTTCTTTTTCAAGTATATTGTAGTGGTGATACAGCCAAGACTTTTTATCGATAATTTTCAAGGCCTGATTATGTAATGATCTATGGGGGTTTAAAATAGTCTGTTTGGCCTGAGACCATGATGACATACAGTACAAGATACTGTATGTGATCTTCAACATTGTTGTCTCATATAACTAGCCAATTAGCCACAGATAGTTTAGCTGCTATTGGAGCCATGGGGACTTCCACGTTATCGTACATGGAAGGTAGGTCATTGATAGGGATTGGAATTTTTAAGATTTTATTATTTATCAATGCCGTAAAATTCTTTATCTGTTCTATTATCAATGCCTGACTTGTCTGTGTGTTGAGGAAAAGCAAGGAATGAATGTGCGTTCGATAAACTCCATCAAAAAAGACATATTGTTTGTTTCCCCAAGAAAAAATACTGTTGAGTGGAGGTTAAGCTGCTGCTGCTGCAGCCGCTGCCTCCGCTCTGAGCCCCGAAGGCGCTCTCAGACCGGGTCAGTCTCGGACCTGTGCTCAGAGCACAGCGGCATGGGGAGACAGCGGGCGCAGCAGCGAGGCACTGAACACTGAATTGACATGTTTAGTGCAATGGACTGTTTTGGGACACCCCTTTGTCTCTCGTGAACGTGCAAAACAGAAGAGAAGAGCTAAGCGGAGGGCTAAGGGGTAGAATTGAGATTGAGCCGATGTTTCACTGCTTTTACTTCGAAGCAGCATCAACAGACTTGGAGAACTACGTCATGTGCACGTGTGTAGCTCCACAGCACCCTATGGTGTCCGAAAAGGAGAAAAAAGAGTGTTTTCAGAGCGGGAGCATCAATAAGAGGGATCGATACTGAAGTAGACATACGGCTCTGATGTTTTGCTCAAACAGAACCGGGTCTGCTCGTAGAACCGGTTCTCGATTCCCATCCCTAGTCCTTGATGTACAAATTGAAGAGCAACGGCCCCAGAATAAACCCTTGAGGTACCCCTGTAGTACAGGAGCTGAACAGTTTTATCACTTTTTCTTACACACTGGAAACGGTCTGCGAGGTACGATTGAAACCAACTGATAGTATTTGCGGAGCGATTTTAGTTCAGCAGTTTTGTCTGCAACACTAAGTGGTTAACGTCGTCGAATGCAAAATTGCCCCAACCCCCCCTCCAACAACAGGCTGTATCGGTGGAATGTTTGGATCGGAAGCGGGATTGGGGGGCAACATATTTCCATCATCGAGGTGCTCAATCAGCAGCTCAGCAACATCTTTTTCAATAACCTTTAAAACTGCAAAAAGTTTACTGATAGGTCTATAATTCTTAATGTCCTTCTGTTTACTGATTGAAAAATGGGTGGTACAATTACAGTTTTACAGGAGGAAGGGAATACACATTCTTTTAACGACTGATTTTGTCAACCTTGTCTTCACTCACACATTCCAAGTTCAGTACTTCCACGAGAGTGGGTTGTAGTCCACCTGTGGGACCGTCAGCCATAGCCCCAATAGACGCTGCAGGTGATGTAAAAGGCAACTCTGTGTTCAAGGGTTTACTCTGTTCTAAGATCAAGGTGATGATAGGTCCATTTTTAGTCCGCTCTCTCCCACATAAATTGTCAATACACTTCCATATCATATAATTTTACTATTCCCTTTGGCCTGTTTTATTATTTCTTTTGCTCCTCTGAGCTGTCCTGTGACTTTGTTTCGCAGGCTTTAGAAAATCAACTGGTCAGTCCCTTGACTTGAGATACTTTTTTAGGACAGCATCTCTATCCTTCATTAAAAGCCATAACCTCTCACTGAACCATGGTATGGTGAGTCAGCAGCTCGAATCCAACTCCAACTGCTCCATCATGCTTACAAGTTCATGTTCTCAGACTATTTTCAGCACTCAAATTGGCGGCTAAGGCAATCACCACAAAGTAGGGCTGGTCAATCTCAATAATCGTCATGGGACTTTATAATCACCAGGGTTATAGTCAGTTATTTGGCAGAAACAAAGAATCAAGACAATGGGAGTTTCATAATTCCGTGATTATGACCTGAAAAAAATGCTGCACTTATTGTTCCAAACCTAATTAAATGTGTGGCGAACAGGAAAACGCTTCAATATGGAAAAAGACACCCCTGAGTTTTTTATTTATTTATTTATTATTATTTATTTGGTCAGACCTGTGCATGTTGATGAACACACATGGGTCTCATGCATGTAGGCATGCCACAACGGATTGTCCCCCATTTGCACTCGCACTCTCATTCATCCTGGCCTATTGTACATGTTTTTAGTGGCAGGTGAAACGGGAGTACCCAGGGAGAACATGCAAACTCCACACAGATCCACCTCATGGATAAATGCAGAAAAAAACATCCAAGGCGCTCTAATGATATAAAGTTAAAATGCCTTTTGCGCTTCACCCGCCGACCTCCAATGACTGATCTGTTTCCATTCACACCCACAAGATCCATGATCCTCTCACCATTTCAAAGTCAGGAAACAAACTACTTCACGTCGTGTTACTTTCAGATGATGATCCTTCCGTTGCACTTGCTCCGAATCTCCTTTTCAGTCGTGTTTCGCATCACTTTTGCCTTGACCCAAACGCTTCGCCGGCGAATCTCCCCCAGGGGAGGAGGAGCGGACAGGAGCGAGCCACAGCAGACTGAATGGACCTCGGACAGGTGCACTTATCTGGGCTGTATCGCTGGTGAAGGGCCCCTCAGCCTGATAGAGAGAAGATGAAGGCGCGGGATAAGAAATGATTATCGATCGCGCTTGCCTTTATCTGCTGCCGCTCTGATGACCACACAAAGCAATCTGCCCCGGATCCGAGAGGAGCGGACAGGGCTGATGGCCTCCCCTCACCTGGCCTCATCAGTATGGGGCACAGTGGTTAACCTTGATTAAGGGCCGCTCTGAGGGGAGAAAGTTTCCAGCCTTGGGAAGAAAAGTTCTAGAAAGCAGAGGGAAAAAAAGAGTCTGCAACACCTTGGTCGGTTCGAAATATTGTAAAGTGAGTGAGGATCGTCTGGGGCTCTGGTTTCTTTCAATTATGTAGAAGAGATTTGACTCGCCTATTGTGCATGTTTCAGATCTGTGTATCAGGTGGCGTTGAATTTCAACACTGCTTCTACACTGCTTCTGTGCTGCTTTACAGTCCCGTCAGGCTGGTCCTGGTTTAATTATGGTTTTACATCCAGTCTTTGTCTAGTCCTGGCGGCAAATTTCAGCACATTCAGAGCTTACCCCGGACTTCCCCCAGACTTTTCAAAAAATGGTTATGGAAAAACTGAACATGGCTTGAGCAAAAGAAACACATCATGAATTACATGCAAAGAATTCGATTAAAGGTCCTACATCATGCAAAATCGATGTTTTGGAGCTTTTAACCATGCTATTTCCTTTAAAAACACCCACAGAGTGGTTTTTGGCTTCATTAACGCAGTTCCCTGCAATCCTCCTGAATCCTGCTGTCTGAGCAGCTGCTCCGCCCTCTCCTGGAAAACCACTGAGTTGTGACACTCTGACGTTTTTTACGTCATAGTGTCAAACAGGAAGAGCACAACTTCTGTAATGTTATGCCTTAAAGGCCTGACTTTAATTTATAGAACAGCTTTTTTATTATTTCTGTTGTAAGAAAGCAATGAATGAAAAATGGGAGATGATGATAAAACAGGGGCAGTGCGTCTGAACAGATGTTTGCACCGACAGCTGTGAAGATGGAGCTCTTTCTAACCTACTCTGGTCACCTGTTCTTTTTTCTTACCTAACGCTAATGTCACGGAGAAAAGAGCGTTTGGCTACGAGAGGACAGAACTTTATTCAACCTTCCTAAAGAAGAGGCCACTCGCCAGAAGTTGGAATTTCTTTTCCGGGATTCGGCGACTATCACCAAAATTGTGTTTTTCTGTGACTGTCACTGATGGATGTTTGGTGAACCTTCGCCAGATTCAAAGTGGATTAACTTTTATAACCAACGCGAGTCCCGATGGATGAAACACCCGATGGAGCGGCCAGGACAGAGCGGTGAGTCAATCTAAATGTGTGTTAGCTTGTGTGTTAACTTGTGTGTGTTAACGTGTGTGTTAACTTGTGTTTGCTAGCCATTTACAAAGCTGTGTTGCAAATGTCAACTCCTTATAACTACATTGTGAAGTAACTTCACTTATTGCTGTGATATTTATATTTCTTTTACTGCTAATAATGGGCGGATAGGCTCGGAGAGAGGGGGCGGAGTTAAGTGAATCGAAGTGTCTTCCGGGTTTGCAAAATACCCCAGATAATATTTATATTTCTCACAAAAAATAGAACTCCATAAATGCCTATACTTTACTTTGGGATGGCTAAAATAGCACGATACAGATCCTTGAAAACATTACATGTGCTTGCAGGACCTGTTTAGCGCTAATAAAAAAAGCTGAAATATATTAACAACCGTTCATGGGTCTGAATTCTCAATCAGTGTGGTTTCATTGCTAAATAAAGTTTATCTACAGAGGATCCAGAGAGCTGGCTTGCAATTACTGTAGCTACGATTCATAAACCAACTACAAAAACAAGAAAATATAAAATCATCCTTAGAGAGCGCCCTTGGTTTCGACCAAAAGGGGAGGACACACAAACACAACATCTTATCTTCACATCTTATTCATCAGTGAAGCATTATTTGTAAACGGCTTCATTTGACATGTTGGAACTATAAACCTTTTTCCAGACGGAAGATGTTGGAAGTGTTCGTGAAAAGGATAAGACTCACTCTGTAAGACGGCGAAGCACTGGAGCTGCCTGGTGCCAAGGGATTCTCGATGCAGCTGTGTACGTCTGATCTGCTTACTCGCCCATTTTACTATTTAGGAAAAACTATTGTACCAAGAGACGAACACAAAAGACAAAACTCTGCAGAACAAGATTTCAGAGGTTTGTCTAAATGTTATGCCTAAACTTTTGCATGCTTCTGCAGCACTTTTTGCCACTAAATAGCAAAAGTCAAAGAAGAGAAGAACGGGCAAAAATCCCCCAAACTTGAAGTGAAGGACATGGCTGCCTCGAAAAGCGTTTAAAGCAGCGACCATATTAGGAGACTACAAGGTGTTATGGCTTTATTTACTGTAAAAATGTAAAAGATATAATATTTTCGAAATGTTATGGGAATGGGTATCTATAACTTCATGCCTTTACAGATCATTTCATCTTCATTGTTCACATTAATACAAATTTAGATCCAGGGTGCCTCCACTTTCCAAACCCCAGGTACCGCAAACGTCTCATTGTGGTGTAATTAGCAGTTTGTCATTAGCTATGCAGATCTACTACTTTATTCTTTACTGCAACTTCTACTTGTTGTGTGCTATTGAGATGCTTTGATTGTGCACGTCTGCTCGGGTTATTGATGTCAAACCAGGCTGTACTGTGTCCCAGGATTGACAATATTTCACTTTATAAATTCCTCTGAAAGAGCTGAAGAAAATATGTTTCATTAACTTGTGTGTGACGTTCTTAAGGCTCCAATGACACTAGATATGTATCAGAAGGACGTTTTTTAATCCTCAAAGCAAATACACATTTTCTCAAAAGCACTTTGTCTGTAGAGCTATGAAGGGATTGAACCACTAAACCTGGTTCAAATAGACCACAAATCTGTTTTTTATGAACAATTGAAGAAGTACATTGGTGTTGATGATCTTTGAGGATTCAGAATGATGTCAAGTTTACTTTGTACTTGTTGTATTATCTTATATTCAAATAACTGAACATGATTTATAATATACTTATGTCTGTTTTCTGTCATACTGACTGAAAATTGTGTATATGTATGCTTTTAACAAGGACCCCAGGAAGACTAGCTGGCTGTTAAGCACAGCTAATGGGGATCCTAATAATAAAGTAAACTAAACTAGACAATGAGTCCCGGACACATCACACAAAATGTTGGGGCGGTGTTTGGCATCTGGACGGGCTGAACGCACAAACTGTGAGAGGCGCTGATTAAACGTGTTCTCTTGGACGGACTGTTCTCACGCCACAAAGAGCGCTTTCGAGTTCCCGATCAAACCTCGGCTTCAACAAAAATGCGGCGCTGCTGTTGGATTTACATCCAGCACCATCTTATTACCGTTCAATAAACGCCAGCATCGAGCTGGTTTTACAATCATCATCAAAAATCAACATACCCAAACTTCCACATCGGAGCCAGTATCAAAGTGTATACTTATACTGTCATTTCTTTAACCTCCTAACCCCCACATTAACCAAGCACATTTCTCCAGTTCGCTTTACCCAAACCATTTGAAAGCTCAGGCCTACAAAACTCTCTACGATTTCTTCCTTGCGTTTTTCATTGTATTTTTTGCTCTGTTTTTGGCACGTTTTGGTCGCTCTTTCATGACTTTTTCGTCATCAGTTTTGTTGCATTTTTGTCATCATAAAACATAAATCGTCACAAAACAAGCATTGCAAAGTGGAGTTTGTTCTTTTCTACACTCTGACATTAAAGCTAGGATATTAATGGAGAAAACTAGCTAAAAATCTTGACATTGTCCACTGCGTGAAACATGTTCCCACCTAGCCTGGCCTTAGCCATCTGTAAACTACGGTCAATTATGGCTTCGTTACATCGGTTGACTTTCTACCTACCATTCAGCGAGCGGGGGAGGCGGGGCTTGTAGGTGACGTCAAACGATTTGTTTGTAGTCTGACAATGGTGGCGGATACGAAAGAAATGGAAGCTCTTCAGTCTGTCCTGGCTCGGCTCCTAAATATCCAGAAATTAAAATTGAAGCCTTGGAATGTGCAAGGAATGTCTCCAGGAGTTATGATAGAGTTATGATAGAGTTATGATAGAGTTATGACAGAGTTATGACAGACTTATGATAGAGTTATGATAGAGTTATGATAGAGTTATGACAGAGTTATGACAGAGTTATGACAGACTTATGATAGAGTTATGATAGAGTTATGACAGAGTTATGACAGAGTTATGACAGAGTTATGACAGACTTATGACAGAGTTATGATAGAGTTATGACAGAGTTATGATAGAGTTATGACAGAGTTATGACAGAGTTATGACAGAGTTATGACAGACTTATGATAGAGTTATGATAGAGTTATGATAGAGTTATGACAGAGTTATGACAGACTTATGATAGAGTTATGATAGAGTTATGATAGAGTTATGATAGAGTTATGATAGAGTTATGATAGCTGCTTCACCCACTGGGGCGCATTACATACGTCACGACCAAATGCTAGCGAAAATCACATCCAATGGTTTCAAAGGAGTTCACCCCTCCCACCTGATAACAACTGACCAACCAGACCCAGGTGGACACTTTATGTGCCCAGCAGAGACAGCATTATGCATTTCACCAGGCTTTTGTGGTTACTGAACTCATCGCACATGGAGAGTTAAATAATCCCAAACAAATGTGATAGATATGCTATTCTGGAAAACTCACTGGCCTGATGCTGCAGAGAAAACTCTGGCTCATGTGCTTTGACTCGTGGACGAAGAAATTTGACCAGGAAGTACAAGGGACGACTAAACATTCACTCAACACTTGGTATAGACAAGCTACCTACCTACCTCCTATTTCTTTTGAACTTGTATTTGCTCCATGCACAGGTGTGTTCTGTTCCCCTCTTCCCCCAGTCTAAGTGAGCGTACCCCTCCTCTTCCCGGGCAGACCCCCTCTGAAGCTGGCGGGGCACATGTGGCAGCGTCTGCGTATCAATTACTATGATTTATAGCCCCCGTGTTTGTAATTGGGACATGGCCATGTATTTAATAACACGCATTAGGAGCCTAATTAGACGTAAATTGAGCTGCGTCCCATTGTCTGCTCATCAACATGGGACGGGCGTAAAGAGCCCCGCCCTGGGCTGCAGGCTCCAGCCTATAGGGTATCTACAACATGGAATTATACAAACATCCATTCATCATTTATGGCATTTATACTTGTGAGTCTAGAATACATTTCTGTGGTTCTGTTGTTATTGCATTCCTTTTTAATGGGTATTTTAATTCATATTTAATCATGAATGAATTTGTTTCTTATTTTAGCTGAGACACAGTGGAGAAAAAAGAACAGCCTCATCCACCACACTGCACTGAACTCTCTCCCTTCCCTTCCCCACCCGCACCTTCTCCGCTTACACCTGCAGTCACAAACTGTCGTCCACTCTGGCCCCTCAAAGACTCTGAACTCTACTCCCGCCTGGCCCCTTTTGCACCAAGGGTTTGAGAGGAAGTTCTTGTCTTTATCTTAATATTCTGATGAGAAAATCTGAATAATCGTTTAAAATGTTTGGCTTTATGGGTGAGTCTGACCATTAGCCTGGCTCCACACATGGAGGTGGGTCCTATACTGCAGCTACTTCTACAATTCCTCCACGGTGATCAATAAAGTGCTGTTACTAATTACTAGGATACAATTTCCCAAATAAACCTATGGAGTAAACGATATACCGTTTCATTGTTTCTTGGTGAAAGTTAATATGGTGAATCAACGTCTATTGACAGTAAAGAACCAGTCACCCATTCACACTCTCATTCACACACCAATGTACGCAGACACTGGAGGGAAGGTGGGTGAAGTGTCTTGCCCAAGGACACAGCGACACCTTGCACCTTCAGGGAGATTCGAACTCCCAACTTTCAGATCATGCACCACTGTCGCAGTTTTATGTGTCATACCTTTCTTTACTTTACTTTACTTTACTTTAGCACACAGAACAATCTCTCTCTAAATGTGGAGACAAAAGAGATTGTTGTGGACTTTCCAGCATGCTCCTCTAACAATCAACGGTGCTGCAGTGGAGAGGGTGACCAGCACTAAGGTCCTGGGGGTGCACATCACGGAGAAGCTCTCCTGGACCATGCACACGACATCACTGGTCAAGAAAAGTCATCAGTGTCTCTACTTTCTCCGCAAGTTAAGAAGAGCCAGAGTCCCAGCCTCTGTTTTGTGATACTACTACAGAGGGACTATAGAGAGCATCCCCTGTTCCCCCTCCCCCCCACTCCACAATCAAGGATGAGGGAAATATAACAATATAATTTCAAACCATTCACATGGTTTGACAAATAAAAAATCTTGAATCTTATTTGTCCCGTGGGCGACATGTGCCTTGGTCAATGGTCAGGGTCTTTGTTGCACCCTGTCTGATGTTGCACATTTGCAATAAAGAAAAATCCTAGTTTGTAAACCTGGTCACTGAAATAAAATCTATTTTGATTCTGATCAAACAAACCCAACCTGAGAGACAATCACATTATTGTTATGATGGGCAATGCATTACGTTTCTTGAGTGATCGCCACGGCAAATTCCACACTGAGCTTTTGTTTTGCTTTTGCATTTTGTCTTCTTGCAAAGATTAGCCTGAAATGAAGCCACATTAAGCCCAACCTTTGCCTTCCTTTTGGAGATTTTGATCCACTGTCTTTAGTGTGAAAATGTGCTAACTGCCCGTTTCTCTGGTGTGTGTGGAGGTCAGCAGACTTCCTGGTGCTGCTGACTTCAGGTAAACGCTGTGTTTTATGGACAGCTCCGAGCTCTCACACGTCACTGTAAAGAGAGTGGTGCTTTATGGTCCACAGTCCAAGTACCTGCCCCATAAACACACGCACCACACATCAGGCTGAGGTGGGCAGGGAGAGGTCGACCAAACAGGCTCAGCCTGGCTCTTAAAATGATGAACTGAGGGTTTGTCAGGGAGCACCATGCTGTAATCTCCATTAGCTGTTCACGGCTGGGCCTTTATCCATCAGCGGTGATCTTAAGGCAAGTTTATTTGTAGAGCACAATTCCCAATACCCAAGGAAATTCAAAATGCTTTACAAGAAGACAAATAAACCCATACATACAACATAAATATTGTGGGAAAGTTACATTTGTTACCCCAACGTTATAAGGCTTATTTATATAAGGCAACACATACTAGGTGTAATACTTAGTGTTCACCAGAGTTAGTTCTTACGTTGTTGATTACATGGAACTCGTGGCTGAAAATTTTGGGAACCGCTGTTATAACGTCATTAACAGCATGCGCCTGAACCAGCAGCACACAAGGAGTCATTACAATCTCCATTACAATAGAAATGCAGCTCATATGTGGACAAGAAAAAAGTCATGGACCAGCTGTGTCAGCCACATGTGTAGGGAAAGTTACAACATGATGTCACTACTTTAGAAGTCCATGCACCTTACAAATAAAGGAGTTCTCTCAGCCCTCCTCAAGGTGCTTCATCCTCTTCCCTCTCTTCTCCTTAAACCGCAGAGTTTGGGCGACAAAGTGGAGGAATCTCTCGTCTGATTGGTCAAAGAGCCGTCTTCTTATCTTAGCTTGGAACTAAACCTGGTCTAGAGCAGGTTTTGCGTTAAGGGCATGTGTCCACAGAGATCTATCCCGCCAGAAAGTTATCCAGCTTTGTAGAACCGCAAAACCAGGGATGACGCTAAACTCACCCCGCTAACCCTCCAATCCAGTTTCGTAGTTTACCCCTCAAGTCCAGTCAACTACATTTGAAAATCTCTGTACAATGGTTGATACACACATACAAAAAACAGAAGAGCTGACGGGTGAAAGCTTAAAACAGATTCCTTAATAAAGCACATTAAACAACCTCATGTGGCATTCCCTCCTGAGATACATCCTCCTGTATTGCTCAGATTGATTTATGTATTTTTTAGTAATCTTTAAGGGGACGAGGCCCCTCCCATGTTCTCTTCCTCAGCTCAGCTCACAGCACCCGCAATGTAAACGAGGAAGTGAATGTCAGCCGTGTTTCCATCAGTGCAGTCACCTCCTTTTGTGACGCCCCCTCACAGGTGGCGGAGGCGAATGGCACATATAATAATTCGCCAAGAGCCTGCGCCGCCCCGTGCGCCGCCATAAGATCTGGCCCTGAGTGTCACACTGTTTTGGGGATTTAGCTGTTGAGTGCCAACAATCCAGACCATTTTTCATGATATTTGGAGCACCACAGCATATTCTATGTTATAGCTATGGACACATGCTGTGGAAGACAAGAAAGACAAGAATCTAAGCTCTCCGTAGGTGATAACAGTTTAATTCTACGTGCCTCGGTTCCTGAGAAATCTAAGCTAAACACAGGCTAGTTTGGATCAAAATCACAGATTTTTTTTCTAGATTCTGAGATAACTAGGCGTATGTGAGCGTCTAGGTTCAAAAAACGAGTTTTTCCGTTTTTGGCACCCAATGTGTTAAAGAGACAGCATCAGGAACAGTGTTGCTGTGAGGGAAAATTATTTTAGTTGTTTTTGATATTTGCTGCATTTTCCAAACAATGTTGGATAGCATAGTTATTTGAGTATGCTACAGAATGATACTACCTGAAAAAAACATAATACCCCACCTTTAAAAACTTTCGGAGCCAAACTCCCTGATGCTGATAACGGCGCCGGAGGAGTCGATATTAAACTTTCATCGTCTCAACATTGGGGACTTTATTACCGCCTTCATAAACCTCCTCTTCTCCCGCGACTTTCACTTGATCATATTACGGCACAAAAAACCAACAAACTCTGCATTTTTTCCCCCCCGCTCGCCGCGCAAAGTTGAAAAAGCGCTATTGATCGCTCCGCACTCCCACTGTATTGGTTATCTATATGGTAATGCCTGACTCCGCGTCTCATTTTCCTACTTCATCTTTCTCTACGGACTCATTACAAGAGGACGTCGCTGTAAACACCTCCTGCGCATCCAGATAAAGGCGGCGTGAGCGCAGAGGGCATTCTATTTGGGCCAGACAAAGAGGTTATCGAGACGCGCACGCCCAAACCTGCGATCGCCCGACCATTCATCATACTCGCCGCCCGCTCCTTTGTGTCCGCGCGATAATTAGCATAAGATCGCTTGTTTAGAGGCGCGGAGATATGCGCGCTATCTGCGGCGCGGCGGAGGATCGCTTCAAACGCGTAATTAATCTACATGAAGACACAGCGAGGGCTAATGTCAGGGAAAGGACGATGGCTACAGAGAGGAATGGCAAATGTTTACTCCATAGATTCGTTAGAGAGAGACACTCTTCAAAGACAATGAGACCGACTGGAGGTAAATGGAGGATTACGAGGGGCAGCTCTGGGCAGGAACATCGCTCTTACAGTAACGGTCAAAAGTTTGGAAACACTTTTTATGTATCGGCTTTTCCTTATTTTCAACACTATCTACATTGTACCATCATCATTGAAGACATTACACTATGAATGAACATAGGAATCAAAATGGCCACTCTTTATTCTTGACATTTTCTCAATGAGCTTCATTCCTTCAGTCCTTGACACTGAAAGGGCACTTCATCGTCCGAGCAGCAGTCCGAGAAGTTACTGCGCGGACGTCGAATTGCTCCTAAGGTGTTACTGTGCCTTACAGTTATTACCCCTTTTTATCCGTTTAGAGCAGGGGTCCTCAAACTTTTTTCCTCAGGGGGCCACATTATCGTTCCTGCCTGTGATGGGGGGCTTACACTTGTATTGTGCTTTACAAGCCTGTGTCACAAGTTTCTCAAAGTTAGTCATTATTCATTCACTCCATCCTCTGCTTCGTCTATATCCCGATCTCTTATGTCAGTGCCCCTGCTGGACACGTGTGGAATTCTTTTTTATTTATTCAAGTTGCCCCCTAGTGGCTGGAATGAGTATACTGGTTATTTAGTTTAAGAAAAAATCATAACTCCGCACAGGAATGGGCTTGAGACTTCCTTTTTTTTTTGGACATTTGTTCTCTACAAGAATTTGAGTAAGTATACGTGGGTCGTGTAAGTACTCACATAATCGTAATCAAATAGGGGAAACGTGGAAGAGCTTGGTCGCCTCTAGCTTCACCCCTGTTCCATAGGAATATGCAGGGAGAAGCTAAATGCAAACATACTTGGTCTTTTTGTGTGACTGAGTGTATGCACAAAGACCATCAACTCTAAGTCTAAGCTCAGGAACATACCTCATTATGGAAAAACAGTGTCCAAACCATGTCTGTGACAACATTGTGAAGCTCACTGAGAAAATGTCAAAAGTGTAAAGCAGATTTTGAAGAATCTATTTCACTCTCTTTGTTTAAAACATCATTCCATGGGCCCAATCTTGTGTTTCTAAATTCAGACTGTACACTGCTGCGCAGACAGGGGGCGCTCTCTGTGAAATGTTTAAGTTCAGGTGCTGTAGGTGGCTGGACAAACTCCCATGACGATGTTCTGGGAGCCGAGTCTTTGGAATCCGCTCTTTTCAAAGAGACGTTCAAAAGATCATCTTATTATCTGCAGGCTGCAGCTTCTGATTGAAATCATCCAAAATCACAATGGGGCTGATTGTTACGCTACACATCACTTGTTTGTTATTTTTTAGATATCATCCAATGATAAAAATGTCTGTATTAAAATACATTTAACTGACAGATCATCTTTTGTGAGTCATTTCCTTTTTATGTCTGATGCATTGCCGTTTGTTTTATTAGTTATTTAATTTACAAGCCCATAGTCTTGAATCTAGACCATGTTTTTGAGCAGCTCTCTGCTTTTCTGTGGTAGCTTCTTCGCCTGCTGTGTTTGGAGACTGTTCAGTCCACAGTTCAGTTCACTGTTCAGTCCACAGTTCAGTCCACAGCTCAGTCCACAGTTCAGTCCACAGTTCAGTCCACTGTTCAGTCCACAGCTCAGTCCACTGTTCAGTCCACAGTTTAGTCCACAGCTCAGTCCACAGTTCAGTCCACAGCTCAGTCCACAGTTCAGTCCACTGTTCAGTCCACAGTTCAGTCCACTGTTCAGTCCACAGCTCAGTCCACTGTTCAGTCCACAGTTCAGTACACTGTTCAGTCCACAGTTCAGTCCACTGTTCAGTCCACAGCTCAGTCCACTGTTCAGTCCACAGTTCAGTACACTGTTCAGTCCACAGCTCAGTCCGCAGCTCAGTCCACTGTTCAGTCCACAGTTCAGTCCACAGTTTAGTCCACTGTTCAGTCCACTGTTCAGTCCACAGTTCAGTCCACTGTTCAGTCCACAGTTCAGTCCACTGTTTAGTCCACAGTTTAGTCCACAGTTTAGTCCACAGCTCAGTCTACAGCTCAGTCCACAGCTCAGTCCACAGTTCAATCCATAGTTCAGTCCACAGCTTCATCCGACCCCCCCTCTCTCTGAGTCCGCCTCACTGCTACTAGCCCCCACCACCCCTCCCTTTTGTATCGAAGAAAAATTTCCACCGTGCTTTCCGCACGTACTGTGTATCATCCAAAAAATGTGTTATGTGTTAATGTGTGTGTATGTGCTTAAGACTTGCTTTTTACTTTTTCTCCATCTGTGAGATCAATAAAGTATCATCTATCTATCTATCTATCTATCTATCTATCTATCTATCTATCTATCTATCTATCTATCTATCTATCTATCTATCTATCTATCTATCTATCTATCTATCTATCTATCTATCTATCTATCTATCTATCTATCCACAGTTCAGTCCACAGTTCAGTCCACAGCTGAACAAAACCGTAACCTCAAACCTCCTGACCTTGTGCAGGGCACTCCACATATGTTCTTCAGTGTATTCAGTGCAAAAATACCAATATACAGTTAGCTGTTGGATATAATGGATTTAGTCAGTGATACAATGTAAGTGATGGGTTTGACATAAAAACAACATTAAAAATTCACCACTTGGACTTAAGGTGAGATGCTGCAGGTGAATCGGCTGTATCCACGTGAGCGTCATGTGGCTCCTCAGGAGGTGCTGCTTTTCCTGACTCGTTTTTTCCCTCTGAGCTTTTAGCCATGTTTAGCCAAGGAGTAATATCTGATTTTACTTCTAGAACTGGAATGACATTTATTTTACCCTCCTTTCTATATTGTAAACTCATACATCCATCCATCCGTCCATTTTCTTCCACTTGTCCGTTGCCGGGTCGTGGGGGCAGCTGTTGGAACTGCCCAAATCACACTGCACCAGCCCCTTATGGCTCCTCCTGCAGGTGGTGGGTCCACGGGAGGACAGCCTCATGATTAAACGGGTCTGTTGGTCTCTCATAAGGGCCAAACTGATACATTTGTGGGGGAAAACACTGTGCATCAAATTATAAACATTTGTATACATGAATTTTCAGGCTATTTTTCTAGCATGATTGTGAACGTGACTCTGAAAAGTGACCCTGCAAGTTGTGAAATGTGCCGATAAACCTGTCCCTGTAAAGAATTTGGATGCAACAAATATATTAGGAAAGTTACAAATGAGTTTGGACCACTACTAACATTTCAATTTAGTGGCTTCCCCTTTCATTGTTTGCAATCAAAAAATCAGGAATAGGGCCTTTAATACTATTTCCTTCTCAAAAACCCCCCCAGAGTGGTTTTTGGCTTCATTCACGCAGTTCTCCGCAATCCTCCTGACACTGATGTTTTTTACGTCATAGTGTCAAACAGGAAAAGCCTGACGTCTGTAATGTAATGCCTTACGGCCTGATTTTAATTTCTAAAATAGCTTTCTCATTATTTCTGTTGTAAAAAAAAAAAAAAAAAGTGCCTGAGGCACTTCCAGGTCAGCAATGCCCCTGCGGACAAAACAAGCGCACCCCCCAGCATCTGAACAGATGTTTGCACCGACAGCTGTGAAGAGGGAGCTCTTTCTAACCAACTCTGGACACGCCTGTTCTTTTTTCTTACCGAACAATAATGTCATAGAGAAAAGCGCCAACGAAGAAGAGGCCACTTGCCAGAAGTTGGAATTTCTTTCCAGGATTCAGCGACTCTCAGCCAAAATAGTGTTTTTTTGTGACTGTCTCTGATGGATGTTTGGTGAACCTTCACCAGAATCAAAGTGGATTCACTTTTATAACCAACATGAGTCCCATTATTATAAACACCCGATGGAGCGGCCGGGACAGAGCGGTGAGTCAATCAAAACACGTGTTAGCTTGTGTGTGTTAGCGTGTGTGTGTTGGCGTGTGTGTTAGCGTGTGTGTTAGCGTGTGTGTTAGCATGTGTGTTAGCGTGTGTGCTAGTGTGTGTGTTAGCGTGTGTGTTAGCGTGTGTGCTAGTGTGTGTGCTAGTGTGTGTGTTAGCCATTTATGAAGCTGTGTTGCAAATGTCAACTCCTTATAACTGTATTGTGAAGTAACTTCACTTATTGCTGTGATACTTATATTTCTTACTGCTAATAATGCATGGGTGGATTAGCTCGGAGAGAGGGGGCGGAGTTAACTGAATCGAAATGTCATGTCTTCCGGGTTTGCAAAATAAATACCCCCCGAAAATACTTATATTTCTCACAAAAAAATAGTTTCCAAAGTGGTAGAGGTACAATATATCATAAAAATGCATATAGATTACTTTGGGATGGCTAAAATAGCATGATACAGATCCTTTTAAGTTTAAGTAATGACTTAGTATGAATACTTTTTACTTGTTAATTTTTGTGGTGTTTTTTTTATATGAGCCATTAGCTCTGTAAAGACTGTAAAGTGTGGAGTCTGTAGGAGCGACTGAAGTGGAGATACTGTTGCATTTGATTAAAACGTTGTCTCAAGCACCTTTTGCAGCACACATGGACACAAGATGAGTCAATATTTGTAAATGAATAAGCGTGGGAGGCCGGCGGGAGTGGCGTGATGTTGTAGTTACTTCCTGGAAAATCTCTGGCTTATTAGTAACATCACAGCATAAAAGAAGCATCATTAAGGGTGAGATTTGTGTTTAAAAAAAAAAAAAAACTAAGATGTTAAATGGGAAAACTAACTAACTAAAATCTCCACATTGACCACTTTGTGAAAAATCTATATCACCTGCTGTGTCTCGCCTTAACTTATGAAAAAGGTAAAAGCCTATCCTTTAGTGCCTCAGGGGAAGCAGTGAGCGATTACTCAGAGCTGGAGATCCATCTTCAAATGTTGAGCCAGCATCCTCAGGATTGAGCTGGAGAATCAGTCCACTGTGCAGGATTTGAGTTTATGAGGGAAACCAGAGAAAGCCCATTCAGACCATAGGCGCTTGAAGTGGGGCTCTTTCCCCCTTTCTCCTCCCACTTCCACTGCTTCCTCCAAGAAGGCCCCTTCAGAAGTTCCTTCAGTGGAGACCCTTTACCATGACAGGCCTACCCACTAATGTTACAAGAACTGACTGATGAGACGTTTTTATCATGTAGAAACTGGAGTCACTCTGGCCTTCGTTCATTTTGTTCAGTTTACGACATAAATAAAAATAATAATGAAACACACTTAATATATTATGTGTCATATTTATTGTAAATCCTGTACAGATGTAATATGTAGTGTGATATTTCTATTTTACTTGTCATAAGCCTGTCTTTATTTCATTCATGTGCATAGTTTGTTTGGAAAGTGCAGAGATCATATGTTTAGATGTTTCTGATGAAGGCCGGTCCAAATGTAGCTGAAATACAGCCAATCAAACTGACCAGTAAAGGCCAGTAAAGGCTGTCCGGGTCTGAGTCCCTGTTGCCGCGGCTGCCCCATCCAAAAATACTGTATATGTCATGACCATTCACTTCAAAACCATGTCAAATCGGCGTGGGCTGTGATTCCACTTGTGTTCAGCGCAGACCAGGAGCTGCTGTGTCCCTCGGCCCCTCGGCCCCTCGGCCCTCCTCAAAGAGCCTTGACCTGTCAGTCACACAGCTGTTGTCCCGTCAGAGAAAATGATTTGCCCATCGCTGCATGGAGTGAGACATCAGGAAGCAAAACTTTTGTTGACTAAACTTGCCAAAAGTAAATTATGCGTTATCATGACACTTGGGGGGAAAAAGCGAACTGACAGCAGATAAGGGAAAAGACAACGATGTTAACAGCTCATTTTCTACACTCCCACTCCCTTACACGGACTCAGCTGATCGTAAATGTGGTTCATTAAACCGAAGAATCTGGAGCTAAAGTTTAGGAACTCCAAAATATTATACATATATATATATATATATATATATATATATATATATATATATATATATAACCTCGCAGTGATTTTTCAAAAATAAATATAATAAAAAAACTTAATCTACTGTTCCAAATTATTCATCGTTTCAATACATTTTAAAGCTTGTATTTAACTGACAATTTAAATACAATTTAAATGTTGTATTTAAACCTCCTAATGCTACAATTCATTTGAATTTGATTTGTAGCATTAGGAGGTCATATTTACTGAAATCAAAAGCTATTTCAATCAAAAACATCTGAACAGGTCAAGTTATATTTGACCATAGGAGCCCTTGTGTGATAGCAGCTTCAACATTCTTAAATCCATTAAACTTGTGAGTTTTTGGACAGTTTCTGCTTGGATTTCTTTTCATGTTTTTTCTTGTTGATGCTCCAAAGGTTCTCAATAGGGTTGAGGTCAGGGGAGGAAGGGGTCCACATCATGAGTTTCAGTATGACATGGTGCGTTGTCATGATGAAGATGATCTTGTTCGGGAAAGCACGGCTCTTCTTCTTGTACCATAGAAGAAAGTGGTCAGTCAGAGAGAGGTCATTTTCACACCTTCAGGGAGCCTAAAGGGGCCGACCAGCTCTCTCCCCATGATTCTGGCCCAAAACATGACTCCGCCCCTCCTTACTGACGTCTTAGCCTTGTTGGGACATTGTGGCCATTCACCAACTATCCACTACTCCATTGATTTGACCATCCAGGGTTACACGGCCTCATCAGTGAACAAGACTGTTTGAAAATGATCCTTCATATATTTCTGAGCCACTGCAGCCGTTTCTGCTCGTCAGCTTCAAAAACAGTTTAGGGGAGGCCGGATAGAAGGTTTATGCACAACTGCAGCCTCTGGAGGGTCCGACACCTTGATGTTCGGGAGACTCCAGAGGCACCAGCAGCTTCAAATACCTGTCTGCTGCTTTGTAGTAGCTGTTCTATTAATCTGATGTGTTTGTCCTCATTGTGCCTTTATCTGCACAAACCCGTGTGTGCTCTGAATCAGCCACAAATCTCTTATCAGTACGATGATTAAGCTTAATCTTTCATGAAACATTGAAGATTTTCAAACCTAGTCCAAGGCATTCAACTACTTCATGCTTTTCATCAGCAGATGAACCATATTGCTTGAAAATGGTGGTCTGCTTAATAATGTGAAACGTCCTTTTTCAGTAGTTTTTTCCACCAAAGAGCCATTTTTAGGGGGCGGCACGGTAGCGCAGCGGTTAGCGCCTCCGCTTCACAGCTAGAAGGTCCCGGGTTCGATTCCCACCAGGACGGGCCCTTCTGTGTGGAGTTTGCATGTTCTCCCCGTGTCTGCGTAGGTTTCCTCCGGGTACTCCGGTTTCCCCTACCACTAAAAACATGTGCAATAGGTGAATCCTCCAGCCAGGTGATTCTGACCATGAGCCTGGCTCCACAACATGGAGATGGGTCCCCGGGCGCGGCACTGCCGCCGACCACTGCTCCTTACGGGTTGCCCCAGCGGCATCGAAGGATGGGTTAAATGCAGAGGACAAATTTCCCTACGGGGACAATAAAGTATACAAACAAACAAACAACAAACAAATAACTTGACGGAAATAATCAATCGATCAGGCTCCACACAGAAAGGCCCCATGTTGTAGGAGTCATAAGTGGGGCTTCCATGCAGTGCAACATTTCCACTTGCTATAAATCTGAAAGAGAAAACACTTACTTAACTGGACCCGAACATGTTGTGCGAGTGTGCCTGGTAATCACCCGGCAGGTGCAGCGGCTGAGTTGTGACAGTGGATCTTCCGCCCCGGGGGTTGCGCCGGCGGCGGTAAATATGCTTAATTACATCCTCTGTTTCACGGCGTCTTTATCTGGACTCAGCAAGACTCCGCTGCCCACGCGCACTTCATTAGAGCGCCGCGCTAATAGACTAGCCATGTTTCTGCAGCCCACTCACCGACACTGCGCTCGCCGGGAACGGAGCGGAGGATTTAGAGTCCGAGAATAAGCATTAAAATCACGGCGATAATTTGCTGAATGAACTTTCCAATCTGACACAGCCAACGGGTCACTGGTTTGATCAGTGTTTTATAACGCATAGACTAATGTTGAGCGCACAGCTTGTTATGGAGGATTAGACAAGTAAAAAGTGGATGCTTGACTTTTGAATTGTCTCGTGGGGAAAAGTTTACTTCACAGCACAATAACAGCAGTAACAGTATAGATAGTATCGCTCTGGATCATTTACAGGATAGACATAATGGAATCAAGCAGCGTTGCTCATGGAACAGCATGAGTTGTGCTCGTGCTCAGCCACTCACTGCGCCAGGTCTGAAGCTGAAGATTTCACACAGCGCCCTCCGTCTGCACAACAGCCCATTCTACAGCCTGCCTAGACACGCAACACTTTTAAACCATGCTGTGCTTGTGTTCCTTCAGCGATTGTCAAGTGTGCCTTAACCTCTTAACTCCCACCTGAACGGATCCCATTTTCTCCAGTTTGGCTTTACGCTAATCAAAAAGCTTCTTGGGGAAAAAACAGCAAAATAGCCACAAAAAATGAGAAGAAAACAAGGATGTGAACGCAACAAAAATGTGGCAAAAATTCAAGAAAAATGTGACAAAAATGTGACAAAAATTCAACAAAAATGTGACAAAAATTTTAAAAAAAAATTGACAAAAATTCAACAAAAATGTGACAAAAATGTGACAAAAATTCAACAAAAATGTGACAAAAATTCAACAAAAATGTGACAAAAATGTGACAAAAATTCAAAATAAATGTGACAAAAACTCAACAAAAATGTGACAAAAACTCAACAAAGGGGACAAAAAACAAAAAAAAGGTGACAAAAATTGAACAAAAATGTGACAAAAATTCAACAAAAATGTGACAAAAATTCAACAAAAATGTGGCAAAAATTCAACAAAAATGTGACAAAAACTCAACAAAAATGTTACAAAAATTCAGCAAAAAAAATGACAAAAATGTGACAAAAATTCAACAAAAATGTGACAAAAATTCAACAAAAATGTGACAAAAATTCAACAAAAATGTGACAAAAACTCAACGAAAATGTGACAAAACTTCAGCAAAAAAATGACAAAAATTCAACAAAAAGTGGCAAAAAGCTCAACCAAAAAGTGACAAAAATTCAACAAAAATGTCAATAACTCAACACAAATCGAACAAAAATGAAAAAAAAAATGAAAAAACATAAAAAAGGTGACACAACACAGCAACAATGCGAGGAAAAAGATCAGTTTTGTCGGTCTTAGCTTTCAAATGAGGTGTTACACAGGCCTATATAATAGCCAAAGAGGACAGAATGCATTTGGTTTAGGCGGGTGGTAAGAGGTTAAACAGTTATACAGTTATTCTATTTCACAAGGCCTATTCCAATTTAATTTGGTCACATTTGAGTCGATGGTTTGGTATCATTAGAAACTTACCCTACACACACTACATAATTGTTTCTTTTTTTGTAGAGTTTGTAAGCATTTAGTAGTTTTACCGCAATCTCCTCGAATCCTGAGCGGCTCACTCTCAGTTGGATCCAAGGTCAACAATCCCGTGTGAAATGGAACAATACTGTTCGCCGCTCTCCTCCTCGTCTTCATCGCTCCAGATTACATTCTATCAAATCTACGCAGGATCATTGGCGTGGACGTCTGCCATGATTCCTCTCTCAGGTTACGTCTCATTTACTGCGCCAGCCCATCTTAGCGGCTTCGCTTCGTGATCCGCGCACTTGACTCTTCACCTGGGTCTGCGGCGGCGGGCGTTCCATTCCAGCGCTCTCTCCCGCTCGTCTAAATGTGTAATGTATATTCATATTAATCCCGGTGCCCCGCCGGCCCCTGCGCAGTGGTGCTGGAGGAGTCTGGTATTAATCACATTATTAGTCCAGAGTAATTACACTGCGTCGCCATGGCAGTCGGTGTGTACATTCAGCAGCTCCAAGGCATTTGCTGGAAAGGTCACGCCTCATAGCGGCGCACGCATCGTATTAGTAAAAGTCACTTTGAGAGCGCAGTCAGAGCCACTTTTACCGGAACAATCCACCAACAAGGAGAGGAAGGACGGCACGATGCATGCTTCTGCTCGATAGATGTTATAGAGGGGGCTGTGGCTTACCAGTGTAAAGGGTAACATGGTCTCGTCTTTTATTATAAATGATCAGTACTGCAAAACGTGACTGAGCCCATGATCATTTTCTCCCTTTAACATGTTTGTGAAGTGATGATGTCATCACTCTACGTCAGCTTCCAATGGAACTTTAGCCCTATTCCCTACAATGGGATGTTGCTGATTGTGATTATAGATCCGACTACAAGGCTGCAGTTGATCACGCAGAATATTACATTTACTCTGGATTTTCTTTAGTAATGCTTTTCTCACATTAATTATCAAACTATATTTTTCCATACACAATGAAAGCTTATTTTAAATTAAGCCTGTCAAAGCTTTAACTTACAATTAATATAAAAAAATAATGAATCACAATTAATCGCATCATATGTTTTGAGCAATCACACTCTTCTGTATCTGAGCCACACTTGACCTGAAAGACAAAGCTCTTGTATTAACTCCATATTGTAAGCCAGGGGTCTCGAACCTTTTGACATGATGAGCTTTACTTTAATGGAACAAACTGACGGACTGAGAGCTACTTATGAATCTAAGAGGATTGTCTAATGATTCAATTTCAACAAAAATGACTTTAATGTTGTCCGCGGTCTCAGGACAGATGTAAAAAAAAGTCTCCCTAAGGACAACAAAATTAGAAAATATACAAAGTCAGTGCAATAAAAGGCAAGGTGAGACAAAATCAGGACAATAAAGGCAGATAAAAACACACCGACAATCAGTGCAAATAAAAGGGTTGAAAGTTTGCCAACTTAATGCAGAATTATTCAGACGTAATAACAAACTGTGTAGCCAGGTGGTTAGTGATTACATTTATTTTGCTAATATTGAAAATTCCTACTGTGCCAGCGTCAGTGAATGCACCACCTGTGTGTGGGAGTGCCGTGAGCTCTGGCGCGTCTATTTACGGGGCTGTCGTGTTGTGGCGCGAGTAAGTACACTGTCAGAGCTTTAAAAGATGTACATAACGCTTGATTTAAGCCTGTATGTGGCTAATGCTTGTTTGAACAGTGACTTACTGTGGTTTTGTTTTGGTCAAACAGTAGGCCACTGCTGCTCCCATAGTTGCTCTCAAATGTAGCCTCAAACAGGAGCAAGGTTTTGTTTGTAGCTCGCTAGCCTAGAAAGGGAAACTGTGCTCATTCATGGGTTTGTGCGTTGTGCCACAGTGTAAACCTGCACTGTTTTATTTGGTTCCTAAAACAACTGGCAACTTTGTGTTAAATCAAACTTCTGCAAGCACCTTTATATATATAGGGTAATTATTATATTCCATCTTCATCCTCACATATTGCTGCATCTATGTAAGTAAATATGCTTTTAAACTGAAAACATTTAATAAAATATTGTTACTTGACTTATTCAAAGTTGTAGCCAGACTTACCTGTAGCGTTTAAAGGGGGCCTTACCGCTCTGGTTACAACTGAGACAGGAGTGGCTGCAGACACAGGCGGGGGCGATATGTGAATGATTACCGTACATTTTGAATGGTAAATGGTCTCAAGTTAAATAGCGCTTTTCCACCTACAGTTGGCACTCAAAGCGCTTTACAGCAGGGATCCACTCACCCATTCACACTCTCATTCATACACCAGTGTGCACAGACACTGGAGGCAGGTGGGTGAAGTGTCTTGCCCAAGGACACGACGACAGTGTCCACCTGCGGGACACAGGATTCGAACCCCCAACCTTCTGATCATGAGACGACCCGCTCGACCATCTGCGCCACTGTCGCACTATTAAAGAGACTATACAGTTTAAAAATGTTAAAATTTAGTATTTTCCTCCCCTACACAATGTCCTAATGTGTAGAATGAGCTCAGACCTGTTCACCACAACTGCCTCTAAAATCCTGCACTGTCACTCAAAATGGTGTTAATTCGATACCAAAGTGCCGTCATGCACGAGCTTAATATAGAAGGTGCAGTTACACGTATGACCTGAGGGGGCAGTAGTGAGTATAGACTGGCGAACTTGCATCCAGCCCCTTTAAGTGCACCTGAATATAAGCCACACCAACTAAAAAAGAAAAAGTACCTACAGTATATACTTTAGGACAGGACAGGTTGTTGCTGTTTCATTCTCATCTCCTCTTCACTCCTTTTTCCACAAACATTGCGCTGCATTTTCCACACTACGCGGCAAATGAACACCAAACTACTTGCTTTAGCCCACTGTGAGTTGAAACTGTTCTGAGAGAAAGAGCATAATGCGATGGTCTCGGTGTAGTGCCGATATCAAAGCGCTGGCCTCGCCGCTTCAGAACCATGAGCAACACACTCAGCAGGTGTACGGGGAGTGTACGCACCGCAGTCTAGGAGTCTGGGAGAGCTAAAGGGACAACTCCTCCATATCATGATATCTCGGCCCAAGTTTGCCAGATAGATATCTGCTGTTTTCTTTGTGATATTGGACCTTGAGAAGAACATTGAGTTGGGGTTCTTGCCATATGTGCCGCCAACTGTATCATCTGCATACATTTGAATGGTTTGACATTGCCTGCCTCCTTCGATACACCGGCTTTTTCTTTTCCTTGATCACAAAGGAACAGATGGAAGATAAATCTTGTATCACCTGTTCCTCGTAGCACCATAGAAAGGCAATCAGTTTGTTTCCCATGATGCAACTCTACCTCCTCACCAAGCATTAACTAAACAGTCAAACCAAATCAAAAATAAGACAAACCGTAACAGAAGTAGACAGAAACATTTTGGAAACCGGTCACGACACAAACATCAAACCAGGTGCATCAACATCAACATGTTTGTCATTTCTGCCGCTTTATTCATTCGTCTTTCAATTGCAGACACTTCGGTTTCAATGTTGTCCGTGCAAACAGCCTGAAATTATATTTTCTTCCTTGGCAAACGTTCTATTTAGAGTAAAACTGAATACATATTAAACATCACCTCTTGGCTTTCCACATAATATGTCAAAATAAATGTAAATCAGCAAGTTCCTTAAATGAAAGTTTTCTCAAAAGTCTTCTCCGTAACCTTTCTGTCCATGATTCTCGCGGATCATTTTGGAGCAGATACAAATGCCCAGACCTATGTGCAAAAACGAAAGTCTGTTCATCAAGCAATACAGCACATGCAAATACTTTGAAAACCTAATCTTGATGGGACTTCCAATTACATTTTTCATTACAGACGTGTTGGTGTTTGGCTCTTGAAAGTGACATGTTCCTGCCTAAAGCCGGGTGTTCACACTGTTCGATTTTGGCCGGCCGATACGAACGATCACTCGACATAAACATCTGCATTTGACTTTCCCTGTACTTGTGGAAACAAACCCCACTAAAACACACCCTGTCTGGAGCCTCAAACTCGCCACGACAAACTCTCTCTTCTCTTTGAACCGTCACACTGCGGACTCACGATTTTACAATCCCCACGTCTTGCAATGTCACATCTAAAAAGACTTTAAAGAGGGGGTATTATGCTTTTTTCAATCACACAGCACCAGTCTATATCACACTACAATGATGACGAAGCCTTCTGTTGGTCTGTATTTGCAGTAAATTAGAATAACTGCCTTGTATAAAATGTCTCTCTCAAAATGGCTGCAGTGAATGTCTTGAAATAGGCCTCTGTCTCTTTAAGAACCTCTGAGCCTTTCAGACACGCCCCCTCCACACGCTGTCTGTGGCATCAGTGGGGAGGGGGTTCTGCTGAGGAGCAGTGGTTGGTTACTCGGCTGGTGACGAAAGCTCGGAGGCGTCTCCAGGAGGTGGGGGCGTTCCTAGGAGGACTCAGGCAAACCTATCCCTAAAATGGCCGCCATCAGAGTTTTTACAGATTACTCAAGAATACGTGAATGTGCCAAGGCAACACTTCAGGCATGTTTTTAATGAGGGAGTGACATAATAACGTGATGTAAAGCTTGAAAAAGTCGATTTTACCCCCTTTACAAAGAAATCAAGCAGAATGCAGTGATTAGCTACTTTCACAACTTTACATAAGTCATCTGAGAACGCCGATGCCACAACGCTGCTTCCATGTGGTAGAATTGACGGCAAAGAACTGAAATAGATGTTTGTTTTTCCCCCGTACGTTCAGAACTACGCCAGAGCGCATTCAGAAGATGGCCGCTCGTGCTCCATCCGTCTCCACAGTCGGGCCGTTTGAAGGATCCATCCGAGGACCTCATGAATCCTCCCCGAACTAATGAGCTTTCGCAGCCGATCACATCCTCCCCGTATCCATACATCCCCGCTCTGTCTCTCTATCACGTCGCCCCGCCATGCTAACATCAGCGCGCCGGCTTATTTATTCCGCTGCACACATCTCCTCCGGATCCCGAGGAGCAGCGGCGAACAGGTCCACTCTCCCGGCCGCGGAGAGGAGAACGGCGGTAATGAATGGGCGCATTTGTAGTCATTGTCTGAAACATCCCCATCTCTCACTCGCCGCGGCGGGCTCATTCTCATTCCGCGCACACTCTCCCGCCCAGCTCAGAAGGCGCCGGGGCTGCAATTGTCTTCCCGCTCGCCGGCTCCCGGCCGCTCCCGGTGGAAGGCAGGGGTCACCGGCGCGAGAGGAGGTTCAGGTTGGAGAAAGAAGAAGCCAGGGCAGTCTCGTATAATCCCTGACTTTGTGGCCTTTGTATTAACATAAAGGCGCGGAGGTTTTTCAGAGAACATGTGGCTTCAGGAACGCTCGGTCGTTTGATCTAATTAGGAATTTATCCAACTGTTTCATAGTTGTTTTTTTTATTGAACAGCAGATGCAAAACAGCTTTCTGCAGCTGAACTCTGACAAAACGGAAATCGTTGTTTCAGTCATCTCGAGTCTCTCTCCTGAAAACCGAAAAATCCGGTCATCAGGGCTCAGACCTGAACCTTCGTGTGATCCTTCAATTTTGCACCTTTTCAGGATCCTAGTGTCAAAAAGAGCCTTAAAATAACAATACGTTCATATTTTTTTCTGCTTCTTTTTACAAAAATCTTCAGTGGCTCTTGGGTCATTTTTATGCTCCAGTGGCTTTCGGTTCAAAATGACCCAAAGACCACACAAGGGTTTTAAAGCCACATCAAAGCAAGAACATCAGCAGCTTTTTACCATCTGAAAAACATCTCTAAGATCAGAGGAATAGCGTCAAAACCAGACTTAGAGAGACTTATCCAGGCATTTGTCTCCAGCAGGTTAGACGACTGTAACGGCTGCTCACTGTCAGGGCTGCAGAACATCCAGAACCAGGAAGTACGACCATATTAGTCCTGTGCTCCGGTCTCTGCACTGGCTTCCTGTCACTCAGAGAATAGAATGTAAGTCTTTTCATGGTTTAGCGCCGCCGAATTCCATCTCTGACATGTTACAGCCGCATGAACCATCTCTGGCCCTGAGAACTTCAGGGAGGGGTCTCCGAGGCTGAACTTCAGTTTCACGCAGCTAAAATCTGGAACAGTCTTCATGAGGATGTGAGACAGGCCTCATCTCTGACAATGTTCAAGTCCAGGCTGAAAACAGTTCTTTTTAGCTGCATATGTCACAGAAGATTTTATCTGCACTCTTACCTTTTAATGTAACGGGATATTTTAGGATTTGTATTTTTTTTTTTAAATTCATGCAGTCCTTGTATTTGAAGAGTTTAGTGGTCCTAGGCTAGTGCTAGGCTAGCGCATGTCTATGATAAGAGGTAGCCTGCAATAAAAGTACAGTGCACCTGAGGCAAATCACTTATAACACCAGACTGCCCATATAAATGACTGTGTTGACTGAACTTTTTAAATAAAATATAACCAGTAGTTTGTTTACCTACGGCCGGCATTACTCCATGTGGAATTCACAAAGGAGCTTCTTCAAATTTCTACAAATGAAATATAACAACGTTTGGAGGGACTACCCAATGATGTTGAAGAGGTCTTTAATGCAGGCTACTAGTTACCATAGACATGCACTAGCTTTAGCACCACTAAGCTCTTCAAATATAAGTTCTGCATGAATAAAAAAAGAAATATATCTCCAGAAATCAACAACACTCTGGATAACTCTGAAATGAGGCCCTATGTCCAGAGATCCTGAAGTATCCCTTTAAGTACTATATTGATAATTTATGGGTTGATTTGATCCACGTACTTGTTATTTTATGTTGAACTGCCTTGTGCTGTACCAATAAACTTGCCTTGCAGTGATTCACTGTTGTTTTCCAATGTCTACAGTGCAGGAATCAGTGCACAGGGCACTGTTGTGCTGAAGTGTTTGATGAGTGGCCTCTCCGTGGTACTGCACTGTGTTCGGCTGAAAGGGACCTACATCTTTCTTTATAGTCGTATTTTGTGTCCATTGTTGCCTATTTTAAAAAATATATTTTTCTCTCTTTAATTTGTTTATGTCGCTAAAGGGGTAAATAAGGCACCCATGTAATTTGGTTCAGCTCCTGAGTCCCAAAAAGACATGGCTCACCCGCTGGACGTCTCCCCTCGCTCTGTCTGGCCTCTGCCTCATCTTCATTTGGGACAGGTCAGCTGAGAGATAAACACATTCATGGAACACCTGAGCGGGCTGTGGGGGGCGAGCGTGGGGGTCCCATGTGGGCTTATTCCAACAGCATTCAGCCACACACACACACACACACACACACACACACACACACACACACACGCGGAGGTAGTGGCTATAAAACCGCCGTGCTCCCAGGTCACTCGCTTTTTCTATATTCACCTCCCTACAAATCCATAGAGATCGGGAGGCAGTTTATGGACAGACGGAGGAATTTCGCAGCAGATCATGAATAGCAAGTCTAGAATGAGAAGGTTGGTCTGAATCAGCGGCGGCTTCACAATAACTGCATGTTTTAAGGCAACACTGAGGGAGAAGAGGCAAAAAATGAAAAATGAATGATGGAAACGTTTAGTTTTAAGCTTAGATTTGAAATGGCCAAAGGTCGAGAGGGTGTGTATACACTGCGTTCCAAATTATTATGCAAATTATATTTTTGTGTCAAAAAGGTTAAACTTTTTTTTTTTTTTATTAAACTCATGGATGGCATCATGTCTCAGGGCTCTTTGAATCCCTGACATTCATCTCAGAGACCTGGGATGATTTGTTTTCAGGTTAAGCCCAGTTAAGGGAAGAACTGCTGAAAAAGGGTGTTCCACTTTATTATGCAGATCATCATTTTCAAGCAATATGGGAAAGAAAAAGGGTCTTTCTGCTGATGAAAAGCGTGAAATAGTTGAATGCCTTGGTCTAGGTATGAAAACCTTCGATATTCATGAAAGATTAAGTGTATACATCATACTGTTAAGAGATTTGTGGATGATTCAGACACACTCCGGTTTGTGCAGATAAATGCACAATATGGACGGTTTCTGCCAGACAAACACATCAGTAAATACTGTTGGGAGATTTTTTCAACCACATTTAAATGATCCTCTACCAGTTAAAGTCTTGAAAATTGTGCTAACTCTCATTTGAGTTGACAATTTAGAAAAATACCCTTTGCATAATAATTTGGAACGCAGTGTATTCACGGTGCAGCGTATTCTGGGCCCAGCGCCCGAGAAGGTCCGATCACCCCAGTCCTTTTGACTGGTTCTTGAGACATCAGGCAAGAGCTGGGTTGAAGACCTTAAAGGTGTTATGTGGAACTTTTTAATGTGAAAAAATTTATATTTGTGCATAATTTACCTTTTTGTGACCCAATGGCTGCATGAGTGGTCTGCATGGCGCCGTTACTTTCGATCATCAGACCACTGTGATGGAAAGTAAAGGTACCGTAATTTCCGAACTATAAGTTGCTCCAGAGTAGTCACCTTATTTCAGAGGCTCGCGTGGGCGCCGCCATGAATTGTGCCCGCCCTTTTTCTCCTATGTGTTAACATGGGGCTGGAGAAGCCCAGATAAAATCAGTTACTACACGAAAACAAAGCCGTTTTTAGGCCGCGCAGAGAAATGGTGCAGAGTTGACATGTTGGTACAAATTAACATTGGACATTTTACGCAAATCAATCGACTAAACATCAGATTTGAGCGGTGAACTTTTTCCCTCGTCCTCCGCCTAATGAACGGGCTTGGCGCTCGACCGGAAGTGTCAGGACAACGGAAGTGCCGAGATAAAGCAAAAAGAGTCAAAAGTGGGTGGGGCGGAATAAGGTGAATAAGACGCACTAGCCATAAAATGCCTAATGAAGAAAAAACAACAGGCTATGCTAACGTAGCACATTGAAGGTTAGCTACATGAAGCATCAACAACAAACTAAATAGGTGTCTGGTATGTTAATGTCACATAAACCATACAGATAACTATAGAACATACCAAACTCTCGATCTCACTCCAAACCACTAAATCCATTGAAATTTTCCTCCTCAGTGTCACTTCTGAACAGTCACCTTGACAACTACCTGGGCCCGGAGGCATAACTGCACCGTTGACAAGGCTCTCCCGGCACCACGTTGCTTAAACTCTCATTTGCGAACTCGTTCCTCTCACAGTGGCCAACAAGCTTTTAGCCCGTAATTAGCTTTGTTCTGTTTTCTTCTCCAAGAGTAACCTCCGCTTTCTCGCTCACTCCAAATGTTCTTTCTGCTGCTCGATTAGCCTGCAGTGCCCTCTAGTGGCATTGCCTTCAGCTATTCCATTTGGCCGGCCCGGAATGGTTGCATTCCCACATTGCATCTCTAGACACTCCTCGAAACATCGTGTTAACTTTGCCGCTCCTCACCTGCCTCACTTCCCAACACACCTGTCAGGTCTTTTCTTGTTACAGAGGACACACCGGAAAGTTTATGAGGCGTTCAAGGGTTGCGGGACATAGAAGCTCTGCACTGTAAATTAACAAATGCCAAAAAAGTGTGTGATGAGTGCTTTTATTTTGTGTATTTTCTGCAGTGAATAGTACAACCACCGTTCAATAAAAAGCTACAGTAATAAGCAAATACTTTTTAATATTTCAGTTTGAGCAACAAGTGCGAATAACTGTGGACTCTTGTGTAAATTGTGTATTGTGTGGCGTTGCGGTCTGCACGTTCTGCTCGACTCACAGTGGGGTCTCCTCTCGTTCATTCCATGCATGCGCTACAAAACTACAAAACCATCACCATTCCTGCGCCGTAATCACTTTCAGTCTCTGCGGCCGTGGGGACGCCGAGCGTGACTTACAACTACCCCGACATCGGCCAAACCCGCCGGGACCGAGCTTTCGTCGGCGCGGCGCTGCATTCGAGGCTTCCTTCCGCTGGATATTTCCCTCCCCCCACCCCCTCTCTCCCCCCCAGTGGCTTTGTTGTGAGGCCTGTTGAATTTGCATTTGTATTTTCCGATATCATGAGCCCATACCTCCGGAGAGAACACGGATTTTGCAGCGCGCTTTTATCTCCCCTCATCTGGCTGGTCTCTAATTCGAGTGTCTGTGTGTGTGTGTGTGCGTGCGTGCGTGCGTGCGTGCGTGCGTGCGTGCGTGTGCGTGTGTGTGTGTGTATGTGTGTGCGTGCGTGTGTGTGTGTGTGTGTGCGTGTCTGTGTGTGCGTGTGTGCGTGTGTGTGTGTGTGTGTGCGTGTGCGTGCGTGCGTGTGCGTGGAGGGGGGTGCGCTGCGGGGAAGGACGCGGCGGTTTTAGCTGATGATGGATTCGGTTACACACTGGCAAACAACATGCAATTCAAATGGAGGTCACGCAAAAGCGAGGGGACGGGGCTGTCCTCGCACCAGCGCAGACAGAACAGGGGGAGCGTCGCTTCAAGAGTTTTTTTTGTGTGAAAATGTTATGAGCTTTTTTAAGGATTACGGAAGGGATACGCTGCAGGTAAATTGTGCCGAACTCACGTGGTGAAAGAGTCGCCCGCTGCACAGTCCAGATCTCGGTGAATAGTTAATGCGACACATGCTCATTGAAACAGAGAATGTGCCGGAATCAAAGCTAAAGGCGGTGGAGCCAAATATTAGAGTGCGACCTTTATTGTGGCCATTTATTTTTGGCCATGCATTTGGAAAGGAAAAGGCCACCGTTTTTACTGAGATACATTCTTACCTTAGCTTAGACGAGCTGATGTGTACCTCTGTCTGTGCCAAAGATGGTATTTTTCTAGAAATCAAACTGAACGCACTGCCACACTAGGTTTGTACCTGCCGCACACAGTCATAGTCTTTTTCAGAAACACTGCACAAACGTGAGGCGAGGGGGAAGTCAGTTTGAGGAAATCAAGTTTTGTGCACATTTTACACCGCTTAGCTTTCTTCTTTATTTAATCATCACCTTATTCATCAGAATGATTGACAATAAAAATATGACATATACGAATCAAACCATAGGCTTTGAGTAAAGTGTTTAAATATTTGGTTCTTATACTTTGCGTGTCACCGTTCATGCACGGACACCGGAGTGCGTTTCCGCCTCCTCAGAGCGAGAAGCAGGAAGGATCCGAACAGAACCGTTTTAACCACAGTCTCCCCCGAGACCGCGCTGAGGGCTGGTCCAAGGCACAAGTCCATCAGAGACGCTGCAGCCCCGTAACCCCCCCCTCTCTCTCTCTCACCAACCGGACTCTGCTCCTCATTCACGCCCAAAGTGAACCGCTGCCTCGCCCCCAAAACCCGACTGCACGTACAGCGAGCTCAAGAAACAATATCTGAGTGATTAAGAGCCCAACGAGCTGACTGTAGTTTCAAATTTGAGCTCCGTGAATGGCACAGTCAGCGTCTAAAAGGCCCTTCTTTACGTTCTAAAAGTGTATTTCCAAAAGTTTTATTGATGAGACACTGCACTGTGCCAATAGGTCACTTGTGATCAGAGAAACAGCGGTAACATGTCAGTAAAGATCCATGCACGTCCTTATATGGTGTAATGGAGGTGTGCAGGGGGCGTGACTCCAGGTGGAATCAGTGAAGATTACTTGGTGCTGCACGTACGGAGGGTTTCATGAATCCCATTTTTTTCCTCACGACAAGAAAAGTCGTGTCGTGTGTGCTGACCTTAAGTCAGACCTGGGCAAAGTACGGCCCGCGGGCCACATCCGGCCCGCGAGATGATTCAGTCCGGCCCATAACTTGTAGGGCATAAATTCATAAGCATGTCAAAAAAAAAAGTAAGTCTCTAGCTCATTCCTGTGCGGAGTTGTGATTTTTTATTTTTATTACCAGAGTGCTCACTCCAGCCACTAGGGGGCAGATATTAAATAAGAATAAAAGTAAAGAATTCCACAGGTGTCCAGCAAAGGGCACTGGCATAATAAGATATAAAGATATAAACAACACATTGTGTGACTTGCAAGTGGGAAATGGACAGTCTGCCCCTGGGCAGCTGTGGCTACAATAGTAGCTTACTACCACGGAGTGCGGAGTGAATGAATATTGACTACAATGTAGCAGAGACTTGTGACACAGGCTTGTAAAGTGTAAGCCGTTTTTATGAGGCTACAGTCCTGCCAGGCTCATCATTATAGATTATATAGATATAATCTATAGATATTGAAATAATTTATAGATATTGAAAAAAAGTCCTCAATGTATTTTCCCAATCAAAACTTTTTTTTTTATTTTGGAGCTTTTGTTCATGGACCCCAGCGATACACTCCCGATATATTATACTTATATCCCGATATAAGTTTGAGTTATTGTTGGTGCGGCCCTCCGACTCAATTCAGGCTCCTCATGTGGCCCCTTATGAAAATGAATTGCCCACCCCTGCCTTAAGTGGATAAAAAGGGGAACTATATTGTAAGGCGTAATAATACATTAGTAATGTACATTAATGTATAAAAATGGCTCACACTGCAGCGGGGAAAACTGAATGAAGACATATAGAGCTAGGTGTAAATTTCTGGTATTATTTTGTGGATATCTTGTTTAGTGTTTGAGTAAACCCCCCAAAAAATGCAAACATTCAAATTCTGTCTTGATTTTTGTGGAACTAAGCTTTGGCCACTTCATGGCCCTCAGGTTCCTTTGTGAGTTGGCGCACCCTTTTGATTTTCTAATTCGGTTTTAAGAGACTTTCCTTTATCCCCATGTAGGAAATTCCTTTTTGAAAAGTTGCTCCGCTTGAAATGCACTGGTCGGATCTCAGAAAATCCTCCACAAACAGACCGTGATAAATGAGTTGGGGGCTGCACAATCTGATAAACCATCCCGTAAATGAGTGCTCCTTCACCAACCCTCAGCTGCCTTGGCCCCAGCATCATTATTTACCTGCCAACAAGGCTATTTATTTAAACTGTCACCTCTCCCTCCCCCATTCTCTCACACTCTCACCCCCGTCCTCTCACCCGTCAAAACACAACATGTTTGTGCGGCATTGACATTTGGATTCAGGGTTGAGCTCGGTGGGAAGTTGTAATAAACCAGGCATTGTAAGTCTGACACGCAGACGAGTTAGAGATTGTTACGGGCTGTGGGATATTCAAAGTGTCTTGGTGGGATGATGCATGTGCGGAGTGTAATCCTCAGTGGACATGGTTGGGTTCTGCTGTGTGGAGAACCTTCACGCACAGCCAGGGGAATGCCTCTGCTCCAGTCTGTTTAATGTCTAGATTTCATAACATTCAAATAATATAACATTCCAATATGTGACTGTGCATGTGAATGAGTCCGGGGATGCATAATGTAATGAGAAACACTCTCTTCATTGTTCCTAGTGAGACTGCAGAGCACGAGCTGGATGGAGTCAGGAATACCAAACCCTAAAGAACCATCTTTCCTGCTGAAAAACACACACGGAATATTGGGCACAAACCAGTTCCAGGAAGGCTGGAGGGTTGATGGGCATTTAAAGCGAGACACTGCAGGTGAATGTGGGAAAAACAATAATAATTTAGTGATATCAATTTGAGACCCCTCCTGGAACTGCCACCTTACCGTGGTGGAGGTGTTTGATCCTAGGAGCTCTGTTGTCGGGCGCTTCGTGCCCCTGCTAGGGTCTCCCATGGCAGGTCTTAGGTGACGGGTCAGACAAAGAGCGGTTCAGAAGCCCCTTATGAGAGACCAAAGGCCCGTTTAATCGTGAGGCCGTCCTCCCGTGGACCCATCACCTGCAGGAGGAGCCATAAGGGGCTGGTGCAGTGTGATTTGGGCAGCTCCAACAGCTGCAACGGCAAAATGGAAGAAAATGGATGGATGGATCAATTTGAAACTTCTGCTGTAGTTTACTGAGATGAATGAGAGACAAAATTGTACTGCAAGTTTTCTGTCATTTTATAAGACATTTAAAGCAGTACTAACTTGTTTACCTTAATAAATCCTGTTCGTAGTCTCTGTGGGGGTAATAGTGTTTATGGGATGATTGGAGGGTCTTTCATCTCCCCCTGGTGCCTCTGGCCAGAAAACCATGTTTGCAACTTGACTGCCACCGGTGCGGAGCAATCAATACACACTAATGAAATCACGAAGAAGAAGCTAACATGCTAACGTGCAAAGCTAACTGCGGGCTAACGTCACTTTAAACAGTATTTACAGCCAAGTTTGAGTGAAAAAAAATATTTCCATTGTATAATTGGATGCGCAGTAACCCTCTCTCCCTTCACCTTTCCTGTCTACTCTCCAAGACAATTAATAAGTTAAAAAATCGTAACTTGCTACTACACCTGCAGTTGCACTTATGGCCTCTAGGGGGAAGAGTTACTTAGTACTGCTTTAATGCCTAAAAATTGACAAAATTGCCTGTATTTTCAGTGGCAAAATCTAAATAATGGATATTATGGTATTGTGGATACCATACAGGATATTGTGTGTTTTTTTTTTTGCCTTGTTTTTTTTGTGTTCAAAGCTCAATAAATCACGCAAAGGAATTATTAATTATTATAATTAATTATTATTAATTAAAAAAGCCCTCTGAAAAAACGGTAAAAATGAAGTTAAGTCCAAGCTTGGAAAGTTTGGAGTCTGTAGGAGCTACTGAAGTGGTGGTGGTTACCTGAGTGGAGCCAAAACCTCATTTTGAGAAAAGCGGCCCTAAAGTTTTGTAACGTTACTCTGGTCTTTCATGCGAGTGGCTCGCAGAAAGTAAATGACCATATTTGGATGATAGCGTCATCTCGGGGACCCTTTGCAGGACACGTGTATATGAAATATGTCAATATTTGTGAATGGATGAACGAGGGAAAGCCGGCTTTGCATATGACACATTAGACACAGTTTTTGCAAAAACCTAGTTAACATGATTATATTTAAGTTGTTGCCCAGCTTTCTTAAGTCTGATCATTTTTGTGATGTTTATAGTTTCACTTCCTTATTGGACTCCGACAGGAAGTGACATAGAAGAAGGTAAACAACTTTTAAACTGTTGCTGTGCCGACCATGTTAAGTCAATGGGAAAAGAGTGAGTCACACTGTTATGGAATGAACTATCCTACGAAAAACATGTTATATTATATTTCGCTTCCTGGATATCTCCGCCTCACTTGCGACAAAACAACATAAAAAAAGCATCGTACAGAGTATTTTGTCTCATGAAAACTAAGATGCTAAGGGAGAAAACTAGCAAATGAACATGCTACGTCAGAGCAGGGTAGGAGGAGTCTGTAAATCTGCCATGATTTTCCCCCAGAACATAGTTATTATGGCAAACAGGAAGGAGCGAGGAGATGGTCTATTAACATTATGTCTATGGTAAATATCTTGCACTAGGATTTCTTGAAATGAGTCACTCAAATTAAGGACAAATTGACACTGATCCCACAGGCTTCGAGGGAGCGTGTGATTGTCATGCTGACTGCAGGACTGTCCACCAGAGCTGCTGCCCAAGCACTCAGTGTCCATTTCTCTGCCATAATCCGTCTCCAACAGGTTTTTGAAAATGCATTGTGTCAAACCTCCATTAGAACACAGCGGGGGAAATGCATTAAAGTCATCTAAACAGATCCATCCTCTCCCACTGTGGCTTTATTAAACAGTGCTGTAGAATGAGTGAGATCACTTGTAATTGTCTTTTGTTGTGGAGCGCCTGGGCGGACGCATTGCGAGAGGAGGCAGTTCAGCTCAAGCGTCTCGTTCATCTGTGTCCCTTAAATGTGGCTTTGTGTTTGGAGAGTGGGATTTGAAAGTCATGCATTATTAAACACGAGCACGGTGAAACACATTCTGCATAACATTAGCAGCGTTATTATGGCTTGATACTTCCTTTGCAGTTAGGACGACACTTAGCCAAAGTAAGTAATAATAGCAACGTGAATATTGTTTGGTGTTTGGGTGGACTGATGAGCATAACACAACAAATGAAAAGATTAATGAGACAATGTGCAGGGATAATATGGCCGTCACAGACCAGAGGTGCACGTCTTTTTGACCAGAAAGAAAGAATTGTGCCACTGCCAGTAAATCTTTAAGTGACAAATCTTCATTTTAACATGTACAAACGGTGTATTTCTTGTTTTGTTTAATGATTTCTTTTTATAGGTTTCCCTGGTATTTTCTTTGATAATTAGTAGCTCTTTAACCCCTTAACTCCCGCCTGAACCGAGCACATTTTCTCCAGTTTGGCTTTACCCCAGTCCAAAAGCTTCTGGAAAAAAGCTGTGAAAATAGCAATAAAACTGAGACGAAAACAATGATGGAAATGTGACGAAAAAGTGAGAAAACATTGACAAAAAAGTGACGAAAAATGTCACAACAAATTGACAAAAAATTGACGAACAAATGACAAAAATGTGACAAAAAAATGACAAAAATGTGACAAAAAATTGATAAAAAATGGACGAAAAAATAACAAAATGTTACAAAATGTTACAAAAAAATTACAAAAATGTGATACAAATTTAACATTTTTTTTTCAAAAAAATGACAAAAAAAATACAAAAATGTAACAAAAATGTGAAGAAAAAAAAATTGACGAAAAATGGCAAAAATGTGACAATAAGTTGCAAAAATGAGTGGAAAAAAAATCTGATGACGTGAGGAAAAAGATCCTCTCGGTTCAGGCGGGAGTTAAGAGGTTAAGGTGAACAGTTCAAACCGGATCTCAATTGTGAAAAGAGACGGCTCTTTTTTTCAGTCAGTTTTCCAATTCCCTTGAGCGAACACAAGAACCAGCCCAACAACGGAGCTTTTGCTTGATCTAAAGTCAAAGCAAATGCACTCAAACTGATTTGTCAGACAGCTGCAGCCTCTTTTTATTAGTTGTGGCACAAGATCACACGTTTTTCAAAGCGTAGATATCAGTCTCATTGAAACAGGCCATCGTTCTTCCATACTTAGATATGTTCTTACCTGAGCTTAGACGAGTTGATGAGTACCTGTCTGGTCTTTTTGTGTGCCCTCAGTCACGCAAAAAGATCAAAGATGTTATTAGCCTCTCCTCCTCTCCTTTATGAGGCCAATCGGGGAGAAGCTAGAAGTGACCAAGCTCTTCCACGTTTTCCCTATTTAAATGCCTAATCCAAGTATAGTTACGCAAAATTAAACATGTCGATTTTCTAAGCGGATTAAAAGGTACTATATTGTAAGGCGTAATAACACCTTAGGAGCACTTCGACGTCCGCACACCAAAATCGAAGTGCTCCTAGGCTACAACATGTTTGCTGTTTTTGCGTGACTGAGCGCACACAGCTCAGCTAAGAACATGTCTCAGTATAGAAAAACGGTGACCTGTTCCTTAAATAAAAAAGTGCCTTTTATCAATCGCGTCTTAGATATTGTGAGTTATCAGGCTGGAGTTATTCAAATTTGACATTAAGAAGAGCCAGACGGATCCCCAAAGTAATTTCCATCACTATTAAAAATATTACAATTTTCACATTATTTCAAGTTGTGTTTCTCATCATTTATGTCCCGACTGAAACATGAATCAGACTCTGTTCTTTGTTCTTCTCACACTCACTTCTTGTTCTACTTCTGATATGATAAGTGTCTCATTTCATTTATCTCCGTTATGTGGCTATTTACAGTGTGTCACCATAGTTACTACTACAGTATCTGTAAACAACCTTGCTGTAAAACAATCCTTGACATTTTGCATCAACGCTGGATAAAATCATGCTCGGAGGAAGATGCGTAGGTAGAAACCTGTAGCTGCTGCCATGGTACCTGCTCTCGGAGATTCTGGACAAAATGGCTTCTTGGACAGTCCTGGAGTTATATAAACTGTTTTTAGCCGTCCCACTGTCAATACAATTATTGACAACACAAATTCTCATGCCTAAGGGTGAAAGTGGGCTGAGACATGTTTCAAATGGAAGCTTGTCAGTCTGTACCATCTCATCGATCCTCAGTCAGGGATCTGATGATGATGCTGTTCTCCGCTCTTGGCACAGGTGCACCTTGTTTGAGGACGTTTTTTGCCAGTCCTGTTAACAGAAAAAAAGGAAAACGAGGGATAAGAATACATTCTGGTTTCCCCAAAACTTGAGGATGTGAAATTAGATGGACTAGGGCCGACTGTTATTTGTAATGAAGGTGTACGGTGCCCAGGGGCCATGTCCCGATGCTGGGGTCGATGGGTTGGGTCGATTTGTCCGATGGCCTACTGGGTATTGTTCTATTCTTCACATAAGTATGAAGTGGTACAACACATCTTCTTTTATGGGCAAATATGTAATAACATCCCCAAAAAAGCCGAATGCCCATCTCGGGTCGCCCGTTGCATTATGGGTAATGGAATTTCTTTTGGCTACCAAACAATATTAATAGTTAGCGTAAAGCAACGAAGAAAACTCTGATTTGGACCGTTTTTAACCGCTGGAAAGTTGATGATGTCGTCACCGTGGAGCTTGTTACAATATTAGCATAAAGTCTATTAATAATAATAATAATAATGCATTGGTTTTATATAGCGCTTTTCTGGACACTCAAAGACGCTTTACATTGCACTATTCATTCACTCCATACTCGGTGGTGGTAAGCTACAATTGTAGCCACAGCTGCCCTGGGGTAGACTGACGGAAGCGAGGCAACCAGTCTGCGCCATTGGCCCCTCCGACCACCACCACTCACTCACTCACTCACGCATTACATTCGCTAGGCTTCCTGGTGTTCCTAAACGGTCTCCCATCCAAGTACCGACCAGGCCCTTCCCTGCTGAGCTTCCAAGGTCTGACGGGATTGGGCAGAGCAAAGGCGGTATGGCCACGCATAGGCGGTATGGCGACTATTTTTACAACCAGGGCTGTGTACGGAGATACAGAAACTGAAAGAACTGGACGGCCGTTCATATGTAGAGATGCTTCAAAAGTGACGTTCAGTCCTTGTCCTTGAGAAAAACATTTCTGACCCTTGAAGGCGACTGTTGGACAAAGTGCAGGGTCTGAAACTGTGGCCTCATGTCAAGGAGGTGGACAGTAAACAAAATCTTGTATTTTTATTATTGTGACCAGACAGATCCACATACACATGCCATCTATGTTTACTTTATTTGTATTGTCCCTTTAAGAGTGATCTGATGGTGTACAACATAGCTAATCGATCGCTAATTTGACAGACGGAAATTTACCTGCTATATTTAACATCAACACCGTTTTGAAACTTTTCCCTGTGATTTGTGTCGGGCAGATCCCAGGTCCTGTCGTCCCCTAGTCTGTCAGCTCCTGCCTACGGAGCCGCCCTCCTGAATTTTCCCACGCTTTCAAGATGTTGACAAGATAAATAGTTGCAAGAAATGTCACTTGAGACGTATAGTCTTTAAACAAATGCCCGTAAGCCTTATAATTCACGGTTATGGCTCAGTACACTTCAGTGTTCAGGCTCCGCTGCCTGAACTCGCTTGCACATTTCAATGGCTGAGTGGTTTGTTTGGGCCGAAATTAGAAGCCTGATTGACCCACACATGCCCAGTCAAGATGGGCATTCGGCTTATTGAAATTTTGGGATGTTTTCACATATGAGATATTCCATAGTTCAATGGCAGTTCAATCGTACATTCTAATTGTTTGTTGTGTGGGCACTATAATTGACTGTAACTAATTAACTCATATGGCGTAGTGCAATATAAAATGGTGCAATATGGGTCAGTGCAAGTCTGTGTCATGTTTTCTAAATCACTGTATTTGTTTTTATTGCCCACTATTATTATTTTCTTGCAAATCTTCCCATCCACAATATTCCCCCGACACCAATAGAAATATTGAGAGAACTATTTGGACTTTAGACATTGTACAAACAGTGAAAAGCCTTGCATAGTATTGGTATGGTAAGAGAGACACGCCTTGATTAGTTAGAGTTGGTCCATTTTGCCTCGTCAGAGTCGTAATCCAGAGTAATTTAGCCCCCGAACCACAGAGCGACTCAGGCTCCGAGACCACCTGTTTCTGCAGTTGGATTCTCACTAACCTAAAAGTGCTGCTCTCAGGTCAAGAGACACTTTAGGTCGACCTAACCAGAGCCTGTGTGTTAAGACCATGTCTCAAAGCTGTTGTTTCGCACTATTCACCTGTGTGTGGGCGCCGCCATGAATTATGCCCGCCCCTTTTCTCCTATCAGTTAACATGTGACTGGAGAAGTCCAGATAAAATCAGTTACTACTCGCTTCAAAACCGTTTTCAGACCGTGCAGAGAAACAGTACAGTGTTGACTTGTTGGTGCAAATGCACATTGGACATTTTCATTTTCACAATCAATCTACTAAACATCAGATTTGAGCGGTGAACTTTTTCCCTCATTCTCCGCTTCGTGCTCGACCGGAAGTGTCAGGAAAACGGAAGTGCCGAGACAAAGCAAAAAGAGGCAAAAGTGGGCGGGGCGGAAAAGGGTGAATAAGATGCAGAACTCGACAGGGTGCGTGGCTCGACTGAACACCAGAATGAAACAAAACCCAGGTAAATTTTTTCTTGAATACAGTCCTAAAAACGTCAGTATTTTACAGATGATTCTTGTGAAAAGTCCTCCAACGTCAGAGCTGTCATTCCTCGCTTAAAGAAGACATCTGCACAAGACCCAGAATCTGACTATCTATTTTGGCAAACTTCACAGCTCCTGAAATTCAATGGACCGTGGCCTGTGTTTGGATCCTTCAGATCATTGTGTGGTGTTTACCGCCCTGCGCGCCCTGACCCTGAGCTGAAGTGAGCAGAGCCGGGGGTGCTGTGGTCTGTTGTGCAGCTAATATTAGCCTGAATATGGGCGAGATCCCGTTGTTCATTTCCCAGTCTTCTCCGAGCGCCTGAAAGTTCTCTTCACCCAGCTCAAGGTCAAAGTGGGAGAGCTTTTATCTCTGCTCTTCCACTCGTATCACAAGATCTTCCACGACATTATAACCCCGTATTCAGAGAGCTGCTGTTCATGGTCAAAGGCTTTTATTATGAGTGGGAATGTTCTCTAAATGTCCTGCACTGTATTTCTTCAGACAAGATGGGCCTTAAAGTTTTGTACAGTCTGCACAAGCACCCTGTGTATATTTGTCTTTTATGTGTGATATAATATATGTGTGAAAGACGAGGGCCTGCTGTAGTGTTGTGGTTTTGTCCTGGAACACAAAACGTCATGAAATAAGGATCACAAAGAACAGTAATGTAAAACAGATGATTATGCAGTGCAGGGGCAGCCGGGGTCAGGCCTGGGGCTCAAACCTGGGCCTCCAGCTACATACGCACTACCCGTATGATTCACAGAAAACTAGGAAATATGATTCACACACAATTGCACACAACACAGACTAAATGCTTGTGAAAAATCTAAAGTATCATTAAATGTCCTGATGGAGGACCTCCCTAATCGCCCTGATTAAACTGTAGATGTGGGACAACTGAAATGTAATGCTTGAGTTTGACCCAGGTTGGTCCAAGCTCACCTCCATCATGGACAACACCTCCCACCCACTTCACGGGACTGTAGAAGAGCTCAGCAGCTCTCTCAGTGGCAGACTGAGACACCCTCAGTGCAGGACGGAGCGCTACCGCAAAGCCTTCATCCCCACTGCTGTCAGACTGTACAATAAGACTGTGAAGTAACGCCGACTGTAACAAGTGAATTTCTCCTTTGTGAGATCAATAAAGGTTTATCTTATCTTATCTGAAGCGATGAGTTGGAAGAAACTCGGTCCACAATCGAGCAAAAATGATAACAATATAAATCTCCAACTTTCTGATTAAACAACCACTCATCCACACGAGCCACCGTTTTAAAATCTGAGAGAATATGTGACCCATCACTAAAACAGAGGGCACAACTCGGTTTGGGGGCGTTTTGAGCGGGACATAGCTTGTGAAAGTGTCGTCTCCAAAGTTTCCAACAATGTGTAACATGGAAATGTGATCATATTTGGAGAAGATGTGGCAAGTTGAGTTCAGGAACTGGAAATATGTCAAAGAGAGGATTCGGCCTCTAAACTTTTGGGCTGTTCTCACCTCTCTGGGAGAGACAATAGGGCTCATGTACATCTCATTTAGAAAAGCCATCCTGCTGTAAAGCTCCCCCTGTGGTGTCATGTGTGTGGGGTTTCACTCACTCAAACACACAGAAACTGATGGACAGGCGTATGTGTAAAACTGACTTTGTTGTGTGCTGCTGCTTTGTTCTCAAGGCTCTTCATGAGGAAGTGGCGCCACATAATCCGTGATTAATAAATCCACTTCCAAACATGTTCCACGTCCACGGTTCAGCTCGTCTGATACAATCTTTGTCCATCCAACACAACCCAGTGTTTACAGAGTAAATACACACAGACTAAGTCATGCCCCGACAGCACGCTCCCAAATCTCTCTAAACAAGCCAGTTTGAACCTAAAATTTACACTTTTAAATATACCAATTCTGCAGCTTATATATGGAGAGGCTTCTTCCTGGCTTCAACTGAACCATTCTGCAAAAAAGAAGCAGATCTTTATTTATATAGCACCTTTCACAGACATGGTCACAAAGCGCTTTACATGGGAGCATTGTACATTCACGCCATTCTCAGTGGAGGCTAAGCTACGTTTGTAGCTTCAGTTTCTCCTGAGGGAGACTGACAGAAGTGCTGTCGTGACTGCGTTCCCTCTGACCACCATCATACATTCACTCACACACATCTTTAATCCTGGCCTATTGTACATGTTTTTAGTAGTAGGAGACACCGGAGTACCCAGAAGAAACCTAGAAAAAGACCCCTTCCAGGTGGGAATTGAACCTGGGACCCCTGCGAGAGCGCTAGCCACTGCGCTACCATGCCACGCAAAAAAGGAAAAATCAATAATTAAAAAAAAAATCTTCTGCGTTTTTCTCTAAACTTGGGCTGCCGCCTTGTGTCCCTCATACTCACGTCGGGTCACATATAAGTCTGTATTTGATACACTGTACATGCTCCTGGCCATCCAATGCGGCTCTTGAGAGATTTAATGAAAAAAGTGTGTTCATATGAATGATCAGCTGCTGTAGCATTGTTCAACATCTGAGCCAGAATAAAGGCACTAACAAACTATTTGTTGAAAGTTTCCAGGAAGGGACATTTTAGACCCTCCTATATTTCTTTCTAATACAATCAGTACCAAAGATTTTACATTACATTTGCACCTTTAACCCCTTAACGCCTGAACTAATTTCCAATTATATAAAAAAAATTATTATCAGTGTTTTTGCTTTCAAGCTGATGCTAAATTAAGTGGAGATTGTAAATTTTTATGTCGCACATAGTATAGATATAGTTTTAGGTATGTTGCCAATCGGCAACAACAGGCATAAGTGCAATTTTGGGTATGTTGTAATTCGGCAACAACAGGCAAAAGTTGTAAATGTATGAAAATGACAAAATGTATTTATTCACAATTATTATAAATGTAAATGCACTGTAAGATACACTGAACACTTGTGTATTCAGGTTAGGATATTAGAACAGTAAACAGAGCTAACACTTTTCACTAAATTCTTGCAAAGTGTTGATTTTGAGCAGCTGATGCCGTCCTGCAGCAGCAGCACTGGTAACAGGAAGGGCATCAGGATGTTCAGTAACATCTTCATTACTGCTGTTCCTGTCATCAGTGCCTTCCCTGCTGCTGCTGCTTTCATCACCTGATGTAGGGAGGTGAAAAAAAAGCACTTTATAAAGGTGCAGACAATTTATCTACAAAATATCTACAATTTTTATGACTAATTATCAGATTTTGCTCCCTTTCCTGAGGTTTTATAATACATTGTACATCAGATACCTCTATGTACCATTACTTATTTGCAAATTATATTATAATTGCACATTATTTTCGGACGTGGAACTCTTGTTTGTGGTCCAGTAGGTCCACCTTGTGGTCGCTTTGCAAACAACACCAACGGTTTCATTTTGTTCTGTGTAAAAAAAGGGCTAACTTTTTTTTTTATATCTTTGTATGTTATTGTTACAATGATTATAGAATTTCACTAAAATGGCATGTTCTAAAAAACGTTTTAGCACTGTAATACATCTAAATCCTACTAAAATGCGATCACTGTGGCCACCAGATGGAGCTACTGCAGTTTTCCTTTATGGCCTGATGTTGCCGATTGGCAACGTACCTAAATCTTCAAATAACAAAAAAAAAATCCATCACACGAAGTTCATTCCAATCAATAATCTAAAGATGGAAACAAGGAGCTGCTGCATAATTTTATTTTAGCACAACTCAATTTACATTTGAAGATTTCATCAAAGTTGCTGCCTCGATTTGCAGAAATGCTATTTCCGCTAAATAGCTACCATGACCCGCTTGTGGTTCCTTCTCTGACCAGTCCTACGAGAAACTAGTGCTTGCAAAACGTTCCTAGGTACGGCATGGATGTGCGCAAACAGGTATCAAGGGAAAACGTGCGTTATTTTAGCCACAGTCTGGCAAGAAGAGGTATGTTGCCGATTTACGCCAATAGGCGTTAAGGGGTTAAAGGGGCAAGATCCAAGTTTGTGATTTTATACTCACTACTGCCACCTCAGGCCCTATGCATAACTGCAGCTTCTATGTTAAGCTTGTGCGTGACGGCACTTCGGACCCGAAGTAACACCTTTTTGAGTGACAGTGCAGGATTTTAGAGGCAGTTGTGGTGAACAGGTCTGAGCTCATTCTACACATTTGAACATGGCTGGAACATGTAGGGGGAGGAAAATACAAATTCTTTACATTTTTAAACTCTGTATAGTCCCTTTAATGAACTAAGTAACATCGTACTATGAACAAAAACTAAATAGTGCATAGTAGTACATGTTTGTTTGAAAATAAAAAATACAATTGCAACTCTTTGAGAGACTAACTTTGGTCTGATGTTGAAGTCTGCAGACTCCTGCTCTTGGCCCTGAAGTAAACTGTCTTCAGGATGAAGTTCAGGCGCGTGCCGGCTTATCCACAGTGAGTCCGGAGGCAAGTTCTACAATAACAAGGGCTGTAGATTATGCAATAGTTACGCAACAGTTAGAGCCACTTCCTGAAGATGCGCCGAATATCTATAAATGTTGAATATGGTAGCTGTTGCACTAGGCAGTTTTACACAAGCAGTATTTCTTTAAACATCAAGTGGAGTTTTTGATATTTGCAATTCCATGCAATCATTATGCAAAACTTAAAGGAATACAACAAATATAAATGAAATTAAATAATCAATAAAAAAATACTAAACATAGAATCGTGTTGTTCCTGAGTCCCTGTGCTGCTTTCCAATGCTCCTGTTTAAGCAGCAGGTCAAATGCAGAGGACATGCTGTGAGGAGACGTCTGGTCACCTGGAGACGCCATGATGGACAGTTAATTATAATAAAGTTTAAAGTCGTGGAATAGAGTTGGTCGTGCAGTCAGCTGATAGCTGCTTATCAAAAATAGTACAGTAAGAAGGCCTTATGGGGCTGTTCTGTGTGGGGTTTGCAGATTCTCCTCCTCTAGGTCTGTTTCAGTTCACAGTTGGTTCTCTTGGGGTCACACTTGAAGATGAGATACTGAATCCCAGCAAGACTTTCCAATCGAAATACATGTACCATCATGCATTTTAGCTTCTTAAGCTTCTCAAGAAGCAAACACTTCTCAGGAGATGCAGAACCCTTACACATCTACATCGCTTGAGGGGGACTTTCAAGACTCTGAAAACGTGAAGAACAGCTCCAGGTTTGACCTATTATGCAACAAAATGGAGGTATTGACTGCTGCTCGAGACGGTCTCAGTAAACTTAACCCCTTAAACTTCAAGTGAAATACTACTCCGGGCATGCTATGTTCATTATAACCAAATGATTTCGAGTTTAAATAAGTCTATTTTGCACAAGTCCTCTTTAAAGGGCCTATATCATGCAAGCTTTTAGCCATGTTGTTATGCTATTCAGAGACTCTCAGCCAAAATAGTGTTTTTCTGTGACTGTCTCTGATGGATGTTTGGTGAACCTTCGCCAGAGTCAAAGTGTGGAGAGGCCAGGACAGAGCGGTGGTGAGTCAAAACCCGTGTTAGCTTGTGTGTTCGCGTGTGTGTTAGCTTGTGTGTTAGCTTGTGTGTTAGCGTGTGTGTTAGCGTGTGTGTTAGCTTGTGTGTTTGCTTGTGTGTTAGCGTGTGTGTTAGCTTGTGTGTTAGCGTGTGTGTTAGCGTGTGTGTTAGCTTGTGTGTTAGCGTGTGTGTTAGCTTGTGTGTTAGCGTGTGTGTTAGCGTGTGTGTTAGCTTGTGTGTTAGCCTGTGTGTTAGCGTGTGTGTTAGCTTGCGTGTTAGCCTGTGTGTTAGCGTGTGTGTTAGCGTGTGTGTTAGCGTGTGTGTTAGCTTGTGTGTTAGCGTGTGTGTTAGCGTGTGTGTTAGCTTGTGTGTTAGCTTGTGTGTTAGTCATTTATGAAGCTGTGTTGCAGATGTCAAATCCTTATAACTGTATTGTGAAGTAACTTCACTTATTACTGTGATATTTATATTTATTTTACTGCTACACTGTAATAAATAATATAGCAGTTCAACTTAAAATTCGATGTTAAATTTCTGCCATAAAGATTTGAGCTCATTGAAGGTACCAATATTGTTTCAATCAAGTAAAACCAGTAAGTTATAAATGGTCCATAAAGCATTGGCCGTTTCTCAATATGCGTTCTTGTCCGTGCTTGTGTGCTCGTGTACTCGTGAAACGTCATCAGGGCCGGCCCGAGTACTGTTCCAATTCAAAGTTCGCATCAGACCGAGAACGGTCAAATCCCCGGATGTTGTTCTCGCCCCGCCCCCTTTACCGAGTCTGCATCAGAGCATACTCGCTGCGTTCTCGGAGACCGGCGTATCCCAGAAGGCTTTGCGGCAGCAGCAGCAGAACAGCAGCGCCGCCATTAAACTCAGCGGCCAAGGTGGATGCGGTAAGTTTAATGTTGCTTTTTTATTGTTGCTCTCGACTAAAATTCACTTTTAAGGCGATTTGAGGCGAGAAATGTCTACTTGTAAGGTAAACCCGCTGGTCAGTTTACCGGTTGAATCCTTGTAAAAATCCGATCTAGCGTCTTTGGGGAAATCAGCGGCTCGCGCTCTGAGCTGTAGCCGAGCGGAGTGAGCTCAAACTCGGCTACAAGTTCCACGAAGCTCCGCTGGTTTTCTCCAGCCTTATTGTAGTTAAACTCGTGAAAACTTGAGACGAAATGTTTGTTTTGTGACTGTTGTTGACTGCGTATTTATGTTAATGGTAATAGTTTAGCTTATATATGAAGTGAATGTACGATCTAGCGTCTTTGGGGAATTCAGCGGCCCGCGCTGTGAGTTATGTCCGAGCGGAGTGAGCTCAAACTCAGCTAAAAGTTCCACAAAGCTCCGCTGGTTTTCTCGGCCCTATTGTAGTTAAACTCATGAAAACTTTGGACGAATAGTTTGTTTGTGACTGTTGTTGAATACGTATTAATATTGCTGGTAATATGTTGGCTAATATATGAAGTTAGGTACTCAAAATTAGTAAAAACTCGACCAATTTTTTTCATTATATCTTATCTCTCTTCATATGTTTTTGCAAACGTTTAATGAATAGATTATCACTGTAATTAAATAAAAACAAAGAAAAAAATGTAAGATAGGTTACTTCAACACCGAAAAGGTAATGTGGTTGTTTTAAATTAATAATTAGATGGGGACAATGCACAGCATCTGCATTGAAACAGAAGTAAACATGTGAGATTATAGCCACAAGGCTGATTTACACTTTTCGTAGGCTTTCAAAACAAAATCTAGCATTTGAGAGTAGATTATTATAATGGTCATGATAAAGATTGTTTTGTTGAAATCAGGGAGAAATGCTACATGCTGATGTACAATAGAAAACTGAAGATGCCTTTTATTAATGAAAGCCTGTATTATACTGTTTGCTTATTGTTTCCTTTTCACAGAGCAGTGATGGAGATGTGTTCTAATATAAGGACCATTTTCAAGGAATTAGGACCGGTCTTCAGCTGCAGGACTGTCCTGTCATCTCCTGATTCTGCTGCAGTGCGACTACTGTCCTCTCTCTGTGGTCCTCTCTCTGTGGTCCTCCATGAATTATAGGAGAGAAAGGTAAGGCCAAAGCCCGAGCACTGTTCACAAATGAGTGTTGCCTTGTGAACTTAAACTGTAGATAAATGTTTTCAGGTTCAAGGAACTTTATATGATCAAAATGTAACGTTAAAACGTTTCTGGGAGGTTCTTATTAACATAACATTAGATGAACATTCTATTAATGTGTTTTTAACCTCTTACCACCTTAACAAGCGCACTTTTTGCAGTTCAGTTTTACCCAAATCTAAAAGCTTCTGGACTCGGGCCCACAGCCTATAGGCCAGAGTAACGCCTCATTGAAAAGCTGAGACCTACAAAACTGGCTTTTTTTATTGTGTTTTCGTCCCCTTTTGTGTTGAGGTTTCACCCTTTTTTCCGCGTTGCGTTTTCATGCTTTTTTCAAGAAAGTTTTCGATTTGGGTATGGCCAAACTGGAGAAAATGTGCTCTGTTCAGGTGTAGGTTAAAAGGTTCCAGTTACCTGAGGCGTTGTGCTGAAAGTACTTGGTTCATTACTACAATGAATGTTTATTCTTTATATATTTAAAATAGAAACTGTGCCGTAGGCAGGAAGCTGCTCCATCTACAACGTGCCTCTTGAACTTAGAAGCGTTTATTGGTCTGTGTCACAAAACACTTTTGGATTTGTGTCTAATGTTAATGTTATTGCAGGGGCCACTTGCTGCTGCCGGGCGGACGGTGTGAGGAAAGTGTCTGGATGGAGAATTGAGGATCTTCTCATGGTGAAGAGTTGGATGTTCAGCAATGGACAGGTTTGTCATATACTGATGTGTTTGATGTAGGAAACATAAAGGAAACATAAATGCAGGTCTACATTACACTCTGCTCTTTTACAGGGACATGATATTTGTTGTTTCTCATACTTCTTTTGTTCTCTTCTCTCTGTAGCAGAATGTTGTCTCCTGCTTTGTGGATGCACCAGCAGCTCTGACCTGTGGTTGTAACCACCAGATTCCACTGGACGCCTGTCCACTCCACTGCTCCACACACTTACACAGATTACAATCACAGTGTAGTGACTGAAAGTAGCATCTTATCATATGATCATCCAGGATTGAAATCCACCTGGCACAGGCTGGTTCCTATTTCACATTTCATTTTCATTCACCTCTTTAATAATTGACTATAAAGTGAATTATTACAATTTACTTGATTAAAAAAGGTGTGAAAGGGATCTGAGCCACAAAGTGATTTGCTTCTTTTATTGTGCCTTGGACCAAGAGTAGTTCATCCTCTCGTGCATGCAGTAGGCTTTTTTTTGTGGCGATGGTCAGCAGTGGTGCACAGGGGTTTGCACAGGCTGCAGTGGAGTCCGGCTCCAGCTCAAGGTGCTCAGCAGGACCTGGAGACCAGCTCCTCATACGTATATCTGAGACTTCAGACAGGACGCCGTCTGAATCTGCAGATGTTTCTGAAGACAAATAAGATGAGGAGAACTGACACATTTACGCCTGTTCCTCTGCAATAACTGTACTATCTTCTATGAATCAATAAAATGTATTTTTGATCAAATGGTGCAGTTTCATTATACCTTGAAATGTGACTGAATGTTGTTCAGTTAATTATTGTATGAACAATGTTTGAGTAATATCTTTGTTTACAATCATTACAAAGTGGTTTGTTCCATTAACGTCAGTGTGAACAGTTTTCTCTGAGTTCGCTCTGAATTTGAGATTACATTTACATTACTTCATGAAACAAATGGCATCACCTTTTTTTTCTTTTTTAATTCTTCCTTGGTGTACCCATGTGAATATTGCAGTGTTAATATTGCAATATATGTTAATATTATTAATTGTGATGGTGATATTGTCGGTGTCCTGCCATGGCTTAAGCTTCCACAGGCTGAGAGGGAACCAGCATCAGCGGGAGGACAAGGCCCAGAACTACACATTTAGTGCAAAGCACATTTGCAATAATGAGGCTATCGTAAGGTTTGTGCTATTAGAAATAGCTTAACTTGATTGTTTGAAGTCTCTAAAAATATAGTAGAAAATACAAAATTAACATGTTCATATATATATATATATATATACTACATATATATAGTATATATATATATATATATACTACATATATATATATATATATGTAGTATATATATATGTAGTATATATATATATATATATATATGTAGTATATATATAATATATATATATATATATATATATATACTACATATGCATATACCGCAAAATATCTTTTTTCTCCCCTTGCCGTTCTCCCGAGGAGTTAAACGCACGCAGGTTAAAGTGACAGCTCAGCTGGTTGAAAGCCCCGAGTACACGAGCACTGTTCCAATACGTCTAACTGTTATGCGTTCTCCCGTTCTCCCCAAGTCCATACTTCTCGTGTGCTCAGCAAGTACATACTTGCCGAGCACACGAGAACGTACTTGTGTTCTTGAGTATTGAGAAACGGCCATTGTTATGAATTGTTTCAACTTAACAGTTTCAGTTTTAACAAACCAACATGTTTTGTTGTGCCAACCATAAACTTGTATGCTAATATGCTTCATATTAACGCAAGTGTGTGTGTTTTTTTAAACTCACGAGGCTAAGTTAAAAACATCTTTGACTTATAATTGAATTTCAAAAGAAAACAATGTTTTGAGCTCTATGAACAGTTGAATGAAACCAAATATATTTGCTACTACTATAACACTACTATACTATAACACAAAATACTACTTTTTTAAATAATGGTACCACTTACAGTCTAATGTTAAAAGAACTCAGATGTTTATGGCAGAAATTGCACAAACACTAGTAGCCTAAGTTAACATACCAGATGTATTTAAAAGAAGTAAGAATGTATGCAATGTATTAGTATAAAAATACATATTAAAACACATTTCATCTTTCTGCCTTTACTGCACTAGTGCCCCCCCCCCCCTCTCTCATCCTCCCCTGACAAGTGAACGTGTGTTGTCTCCACGTTATGTTCACGGAGAATGACAACAGAATAATCATTTCATTTTAACAGTGACGCACAGACGTTTGACGAGCATTTAATGTAAAACTGGGCCAAAACGCAGACCATACTGACAGTGAAAGAATCACTAGCAGGCCTGCCAACTTTTCACCAAACTTTGGAGTGAGACATTGGTCGGTCCTGAGCTGGGGGGCTTTTTCATGGCGATAGTGTCTCGTAATTGTACTAAATTCTAAGCCAAAAGCAAGTCTACGTTTTACATGACTGAGCACATCAGGAGCTGCATATGGATCAGAGGGGGATTAGCACCACCCCACATGGCCATCAGAACCTATTGAAAGTGTCGGAGGGTACTCTGAAGGGGGGTTTGGGGCTCCTCCTCCAAGAAATGTGTTATTTATAGCCCGGCCTACCACAACTACTAGATGCACTCATGCAGTGTTCATTTTAATTGAGTTTTAGCGCTTTGAGATGGAGCACCTTTTGAGAGAAATCATTATTATAGGGGCGACAGAGGTGCAGCTGGTAGAGCGGGTCGTCTCATGATCGGAAGGTCGGGGGTTCGAATCCCACCTCCTGAAAGTGCACATTGTTGTTGTGTCCTTGGGCAAGACACATTGCCCCCAGTGTCTGCGTACATCGGTGTGTGAATGAGAGTATGATCCTTGCTGTAAAGCGCTTTGAGTGCCTAATGTAAGTGGAAAAGCGCTTTATAAGTTGAGACCATTTGCAATTTTCAGTTTTAGCCACATTGGTGTAATGTACCATGACCTTTGACCTGGGAAAGTGGAATCTACCTTGTAACCTAGCAACAGGTCATATTCCAAAATGTGTCATGACACATTCCTTCCTGCTCCATATGGAATGCTGTGTCTGTTGCTATGGTGAGTCCGGGTCATTTCTGCCCAACTGTTGGTTTCGTTAACATTGCGACGCCGTCTTAGCAAACGCAACAGCACTTTCTCACAGTTTTGATCGACTTTTACAAACATTTGTTACATTAGCAAAATGGAAAACGCCCAAGACACTTCTGACAGTGTTACAGAAGGAGCTGAAGCGTTTTCTGAAAAAGACAATCTCAAACAAAAGATCCAGGAGCTCCATGACAGAGAGCGTCAGTGGAGAGAGGAGAGATCAGGTCTCCTTCAGAGAGAAAGATGGAGGCTGGAGCGTGACAGGCTCTGGCAGTGGTCAGAGACGCAATTTGAGAATGAAAGACGTTGGTGTGAAAGTCACAGTTACAAGACTTTGAAAGCGCCGCACGAGAGTCTGCAGTACGTGAGGAGCTTCTCTTAAACGTGTTAAAAGAGGATGAAAGGCATCTCATCATCGAAATTGAAAGAACATCAGAAATATGAATCCCTCAGACGACGAACACACAGGGTTCAGGAGCAGAAAACGTCCAGCAAACATTTGAGCCAGCGAACAGCGCAATAACCACAATAAACACACTTTGCTCACATTTGAGAGCGAGAACGATTTCTGAAGGATCCTTCAGTGACAGTTGTAGAAATGGTGCCACTAAGACCAAAGCATCAACAAATTAATATGTAAATAGGTCAAAATTACTTAAACTCAAAACTTTACTATAACTTTACTATAAAGTCAAATGAAAACTGTGTCTTCTAAAATATGAAGATATTCTTCTCGGGGATAAACACACATCTCAGCTCCCGTTGGTTTCCTCCGCAGGCCGGAGCACTGAGGCACCAGGCGGCCGTCCCAGGAGGAGAGCGCCCCCTACAGGAGACCAGGGCCCAGACAACGTTGAGCTGAGGAAACAGCTTAATGCAGGTGCAAGGACGATGCTGCTCGAACGACAGCGGGCCACAGAGCGAGGACCTGCAGCTGCGTCTGGAAGCCTCTGACCCCGGGGTCCCGCACGGTGGGGTGGGAGGGGCCTCTGCGGGCGAACGGACCCTACGAAAAGCTGATTAGTCGTCAGGGAGGTAAATTTGCTGCCATTGGTGTGACAGGGCCGGTGTTAGGACGGGGCGGTGATTGTAGGACTTGAGGGAGGGGGGAGGTTTAGGACAGGATGGTGGTCACAGGAGTAGGGGAAGGGGGGAGGTTTAGGACAGGACGGTGGCTACAGGAGTAGGGGGGGGTGAGGTTTAGGACAGGACGGTGGTTACAGGAGTAGGGGGGGCGGTTCTCTCACATCAATGGCATAAAATTTGCTTTTACTGAGCTCAGTTTGGTAGAGATTTGATAGTCCAGGATGGGACGGCATGGGGTAAATTAGCGAGGGGTAGAACATTGTGCGAGGGCTAGGACATCGTGCGACCTTTAGCGAGGGGTAGGACATCGTGCGAACTTTAGCGAGGGGTAGGACATCGTGCGACCTTTAGCGAGGGGTAGGACATCGTGCGACCTTTAGCGAGGGGTAGGACATTGCGCGACCTTTAGCGAGGGGTAGGACATTGCGCGACCTTTAGCGAGGGCGAGGACATCGCGCAGCCTTTAGCGAGGGCTAGGACATCGCGAGAGAGGATAGGGCGTGACAGTATGGGGCGTCAGGGTACTGCGTGTAACCGGACTGGGCAGCGACAAGTTAGCTTTTCTGAGTTCAGCTCTGGGACAGATGAGTCACCAAACCCCCCCATGTGCAGGACCCGGGGCAGGGCTCCACGCAGCTGCAGTGGACCTCGTTCTGTGGCTGCTGTCGCGGGCAGCATCGCTTTGTACCTGCATTTAGGTTGTTTCTTCAGCTCAACGTTGTCTGGGCCCTGGTCTCCTGTAGGGGGCGCTCTCCTCCTGGGACGGCCACGTGTTGCCTTAGAGCTCAGGCCTGCAGAGGGAAATAAGGGGAACAGCTGGTGTGAGTTTAATCACTCCTTCCCTCTTAAACTCTGTACAGTTTGGGTAAGAGTGTAAGAATGTATGACAAATGTTTAGAGGTGATCAGGAACTGTCTGTTTTTGAAGTTACAAAGATGCTTTTACTCAAGTAAAGTGCTTGAACTTATTTTAATAGTAAAAGTTGTTCGGTCAAATGAAAACTGTGTCTTTTAAAATATGAAGATATTCTTCTCGGGGTTAAACACACATCTCAGCTCCCGTTGGTTTCCTCCGCAGGCCGGAGCACTGAGGCACCAGGCGGCCATCCCAAGAGGAGAGCGCCCCCTACAGGAGACCAGGGCCCAGACAATGTTGAGCTGAGGAAACAGCTTAATGCAGGTGCAAGGACGATGCTGCTCGAACGACAGCGGCCACAGAGCGAGGACCTGCAGCTGCGTCTGGAAGCCTCTGACCCCAGGGTCCCGCACGGTGGGGTGGGAGGGGCCTCTGTGGCGAGCGGACCCTACGAAAAGCTGATTAGTCGTCAGGGAGGTAAATTTGCTGCCATTGGTGTGACAGGGCCGGTGTTAGGACAGGGCGGTGGTTGTAGGACTTGAGGGCGGGGGGAGGATTAGGACAGGATGGTGGTCACAGGAGTAGGGGGAGGGGGGAGGTTTAGGACAGGACGGTGGTTACAGGAGTAGGGGGGGGGGGGGGGGATTAGGACAAGATGGTGGTTACAGGAGTGGGGGGGGGGTGAGGTTTAGGACAGGACGGTGGTTACAGGAGTAGGGGGGGGGGGGGGGGGGATTAGGACAAGATGGTGGTTACAGGAGTGGGGGGGGGGTGAGGTTTAGGACAGGACGGTGGTTACAGGAGTAGGGGGGGCGGTTCTCTCACATCAATGGCATAAAATTTGCTTTTACTGAGCTCAGTTTGGTAGAGATTTGATAATCCAGGATGGGACGGCATGGGGTAAATTAGCGAGGGGTAGGACATTGCGCGGGGCACTACCGAGGGGTAGGACATCGCGCAGCCTTTAGCGAGGGCTAGGACATTGCGCGGCCTTTAGCGAGGGCTAGGACATTGCGCGGCCTTTAGCGAGGGCTAGGACATTGCGCGGCCTTTAGCGAGGGCTAGGACATTGCGAGAGAGGATAGGGCGTGACAGTATGGGGCATGAGGATACTGCGTGTAACCGGACTGAGCAGCGACAAGATAGCTTTTCTGAGTTCAGCTCTGGGACAGATGAGTCACCAAACCCCCCCATGTGCAGGACCCGGGGCAGGGCTCCACGCAGCTGCAGTGGACCTCGTTCTGTGGCTGCTGTCGCGGGCAGCATCGCTTTGTACCTGCATTTAGGTTGTTTCTTCAGCTCAACGTTGTCTGGGCCCTGGTCTCCTGTAGGGGGCACTCTCCTCCTGGGACGGCCACGTGTTGCCTCAGAGCTCAGGCCTGCAGAGCAAAATAAGGGGAACAGCTGGTGTGAGTTTAATCACTCCTTCCCTCTTAAACTCTGTACAGTTTGGGTAAGAGAGTAAGAATGTATGACAAATGTTTAGAGGTGATCAGGAACTGGGTCGTCTTCAGAATTTTACCGTGAATTCTTTGGGACTGAACTTAGAATTAAACTCCTAGGATCTAATCAACAAGATGGATGACTTCCACCCTCTCCAGACTGGCACTCCTTTGTTTCTCCTGCCAGAAGCAAGACCCCCACTGGGATAGCAAGAAACCCGATAAAAGTAAAAAACAGGAACTGATACTAATGTTAAAACTCATTCACAAAGATGAAACTTCCTTGAGCTTTTAACATCTGCTGAAAAGCCACACTCATCTGGATTCAGGATTGAAATGGGGGGAAGGTGGCCAGCCCTGACTCTGCTAAATCTCCAACATCTTGGCCTTGTGTTTGAGGTCAGACAAAGTTCCCCCCACAGACAGTGGATTTCCATGCAAAGACTGTCCTATCACAAAGAAAGAAACAGATTTCAACTATTTGTTTCTTTTATGACACTCATGAAACATGTCTGAAGCTGCTGCTGGCCATGGACCCTCTGGACGAGACCAAAGACTCTTTACTGACAATGTGACTAATGTACATATTAACTGCCTCACTGTGTCACAGAAATGTTTTACTCTTTGTTGAATATTTATCAGTAATTGATGGAGTATTAATGTTGCCTTCAAAATTAGAGGTACGGCCTGATCTCGCTCTCTTATAAAACTTCTCTTTGTTGTGGTGACCATCCTCGTGGTCACGCTCGTCTACCCTCCATTTCAAACCTCGTGTTTCTCATTTATTTTTCTTTAAAAATATATACATTTTTGAGCTCAGTATAATCGTATACGCTCCTGTAAAGTCAACAATTTACCATTTGGAGCAAATCCTGGTAAAAAAAAATAGCTTTACAAATTTAATTTTGTCTTTAATTTTGTAATTAATTAATTTATTGGTTTATTTGGTCGGGACAGTGCGTGTTAATTAACATACATGGGTCTCGTGCATGTAAACATGCCACACTGGAGCCTTGGGCTAATTCCATCCGTTTTTAGTGGTAGGGGAAACTGTTTTTTGATCACAATTGTTAAAAGCAGTTTTTGCAACATAATGAAGCCCTGGACGGGCTCGACCAAGCACCGGCCGCAGTAGCTTTAAAGAGCAGCTCAGCGCGGCTCCACGAGAGTACCCGCGCTGGGCCTGAGCGAGTATACTGGAGAGCCTCTGGGGACCCACACAAGGAGAGAAGTGGTCAAACCAGGCGCACCTGGCTCCTCTCGGGCGCCACCTCAGGCTGACCACCACGGTGCCAAACCCGTCCTCCAAAACAAGTGCTGTCCACCTCCATGGCCTCCAGGTGAAAGATCGCCTCCATCCTGCGGTGTCTGTCGGCTTGGTGTTGAGCGCAGGCTACTCCAGCTCTGACCAATGTCCCCTTTGACCTCGCCATCGCCATCCGTAACTCCGGCCAATCATTATCTCCCTACATGTTTCGTGTGGGTCTGATCTCAGTGGCCGCGTTACAACGGTTGATTTTCAACCTACCAATCAGCGAGCAGGGGAGGCGGGGCTTGTAGGGGTAGCATATGATCGCTCACTTCACTCACTCGGGCGCATTACATCGCCTACGTGAAATCAGATCCAATCATCTCAAACTATCAAAGGAGTTCACCCCTCCCACCTGAAAATGGAGCTCAATTGTGAAGATCCAGACCCTCTGTATGAAATGAGTATGAGGTAAGACCAGGCTACCTTTGACCATTTTTATTACATTACTTTTAAAAACCCTTTGTAAATCGATCAGGCCAAAGCGCATTAAGGATTATTAGACCAATGTAACAAAGATACTCCATCCACTACTGTAATTGTCATTCACCCCATTTAAGACCTGTTATACATTAAACCTTAATAATGTTGATGCTTAAGTGTGTGTGTGACCTCAAATTTTGAATAAATATTCACATTTGTATTTAAAGTTTGGATTTCTACGTGTTATTGTGCTTTGATTTCGTCAGTATAGTTAAAAGATTCAAGATTTCATTCCTTCAGATATGTGTATCCTTCAGATATGTGAACAGGCCACGCAGAGCGTGCTTAGCTAGCTTAGCTTAGCACTGCCGCTCCACTAAGCAGAGAAAAGTGACGCGCAGCGTTGTACAACACAAATAATAACGTAATGTGGAAATGATCAGCAGCAAAGTCATTGCTTGAGCGGTTAAAGTACTTGCTAAACAGTTAAATGACAGCCTTAGTACTAGTTTACCTTTGCACAGACACAATCTCAGATGAAACCTGTGGCATGGCTAGCCCAGTAGCTCCCCTCTTCCTTGTCTCTCTCCTTTCTGGGAGACTGGCCTGGACTTCGCCTGCTGCCTGCTGTGTTACACGAGAAAATGTTACCACGATGAAGCTTTTAGAGCAAATTAAAAAACCCACTCTAAAGGTGCGTACACACCAAACGTGCGTCCACGCCCCATCTGCCTCTCGTTGGACGCCAAACAACGCCGCTTCACATACTTCACACTCGCGACAAACGCCTGTTTGCTGGCGCGTGAAGTTTTGCAAGCGTCATATAGAGGGCGTGTCTGGCCACGCAAGGCGCACTCACACTTGACATCCGAACCTGCCACTCTCTAGCTCGTTTGAGGAAAGGCCTGGATGCCCCGAATGGCCCGCGCTCACACTTACACAAACGAACCGACCACGAGGAGTTGTTTACAAGTGCACGTGAGCAGCAACAGCGCAACATAATGCGGAAGAAAAAAAAACTATACAGCTGCGTGAAATAATGTCTACTCTGAGCCCTGTCAAATCTCTTCACTCCACTTTTCTTTGCATTTTACTACAGTTTAACAAAAAGGGCTATGGTGAATATAATAGTCGATTTTAATAAAGCAGAGAAATAGAGAAGTGCGCGTCCCTCTGTCCCGCTCAGCTGAGGCGGGGGGTGGAGCAGCACCTGCCGCTCTGAGCCTTTCTTTGGAGTCATATACAGCCTTCAAAAAAGGCTACGAGAACAGAAGATATGAAGCTCAGTTTATGTCCTTAATTGCTGCTTCGGCCACTGGTTAAACAGCTTTATGTTGGTGAACTCCTGGAAGTCTACGCTTTACGTTACAACAAAGCACTTAACACGAACGCGCACCAAAATCACAAGTGATCTAAATGCACCCGCAGGTTTTATCTGTCAGACTAAAGCCTGCGGCTAAACCGGGTACAGTAGCAGAGAGGGCGGGAGAAGCGCAGCCGCTCCCGCAAAGTCAGCCCGAGACGCGCGTGAAGCGGCCAGGGCGTCGGGGTGAGCGGTCGGGGAGACGAGCGGTATGTGGCCGGGGGTCCGGGGGAGCCGCCCGGGAGCAAAGCGGTCGGGGCCGGGAAGACGAGAGCGAGGCAGCCGCTGCTCTGTTTGATAAATACAGCCTTTTCTCACTGTTTTACGTTACAAATGCACCCGCCCATACAACAGCCGCTTGTATCCGTGCGTGTGCGCAAACACGAGCAACCGAGCCGCGCTCCGCCCCCCTTCTCCAAGCGGCCAAAGTCCGGAACCGAGTCCGACTCGGGCATGGTTTGTTGCAGGTAACAGGTGACGCCTGAGCCCAGTCAGCATCCCTGATTGGTTAACAAGGCATAAATGAACGCACGTGTAGATTGGATTACTTGAGTGCATGAAGCAGTGGGCGCGGGCTCCCTGTTCGCTCACCGCGCTGTTCTCCCTGGCTTTCACGCGCGTCCTTCCACATCCACTCGCGTTTGCTACGCTTAATGAGCGCGGACAGCTTTGCTTGCATTTCGAAGCGCGTTGAAGCGCCTCTACATAGGGTTAACATGGAAGTTGGAGGCGTGGACGCTTTTGGTCTGTACGCACCTTAAGACAACTTTCTTCAAATAGCCCACCCCTTTTGAAGCTAGCTTTAGCACCGCATGGCTTACTTTACAAAAAAATATATTCATACAGTGCCTCTCGAAAGTATTCATACACCTTGAACTTTTGCACATTTTGTCATGTTTACAACCCTAGACATAAAGATTTTATTTTGATTTTTTTACTGAACATTCACACACAAGTAACCGACAACTGTGAAGTGAAAGCGAAATGATACATGATTCTGTTATTTTTCAAAAAATAGAAAAGTGAAAAGTGGGGCGTGCATAAGTATGCATACAGCATGCATGAATACTTTGTGGAACCCCCTTTTGCTGTAATAACAGCAGCAAGTCTTTTGGGGTTTGACTCTACAAGATTTGCACATGTAGAGACTGACATTTTAGCCCATTCATCTTTAAAAAACAACTCAAGCTCTGTCACATTAGAAGGAGAGCGTTTGTGAACAGCAGTTTTCAGATTATTCCACAGATTTTCAATAGGATTTAGGTCAGGACTTTGACTGGGCCATTCCAACACATTAATATGTTTTTATTTAACCATTCCATTGTAGATTTATCTTTGTGTTTAGGGTCATTGTCCTGCTGGAAGGTGAATCTCCGCCCCAGCCTCAGTTCTCTTGCTGACTCCAGGAGGTTTTCCTCCAAAATGTCTCTGTATTTGGCTCCATCCATCTTCCCAACTATTCTTACAGTCTCCCCAGTCCCCGCTGAGGAAAAGCAGCCCCACAGCATGATGCTCCCCCCCGTATATTTGACATTGGGGAGGGTGCACTCAGGACGATGAGCAGTGTCAGATTTGCTCCATACATAACGTTTTGCATCTGGGCCAAAAAGTTCAATTTTTGTCTCATCTGACCAAAGCTCCTTCTTCCACATGGAGCTGTGTCCTCCATATGACTTCTAGCAAACTTCAAACGGGATTTCTTATGGCCTCGTTTCAATAATGGCTTTCTTCTTCCACTCGTTCATGAAGGCCAGATTTGTGTAGATACGACTTATAGTTGTCCCATGTACAGATTCCCCCAGCTCAGCGGCAGGACTTCACAGCTCCTCCAGAGTTATCTTGGGGAACTTGGGTGCATTTCTCACCAGTGCTCTCCTTGTTCAGTTTGTTAGTTTACGTGAACAGCTGTGTCTTGGTAAGTTGGCAGTGGTGCAGTTTGCAGTTTCCATTTCTGAATGATGGATTGAACAGTGCTCCAGGAGATGTTTAAATTTTGGGAAATCTTTGTATAACTTAACGCTGCTTTAAACTTCTCCACAGCTTTATAACTGACCTCTCTGGTGCTCCTTGGCCTTCATGATGTTGTTTAGTGACCAATACACTCCGACCACAGCTCTGAGGGCCTAAAAGAACAGCTGAAATTATACTGAGAGTAGATTACACACAGGTGGCCTCTATTTAACCGTTAGGCCAAGGAGTGAACATTCTGGAGTCATTAGGAATGTTATAAAGGCAATTTAATGCACTCAGAAAATGCTGTATGAATACTTATGCACGCCCCATTTTTCACTTTTCTATTTTTTGAAAAATGACGGAATCATGTATCATTTTGCTTTCACTTCACAGCTGTCTGTTACTTGTGTGTGAACGTTCAGTAAAAAAATGTGTAAACATGATAAAATGTGCAAAAGTTCAAGGTGTATGAATACTTACGAGAGGCACTGTATATCTATATATGGGCAAGACATGGCTTAGGGTGATATTGAACATATATTTTATTTGGCTAAAACACAAGTGAAAGATTGTTTCCTTACTTTAGCGCGATCCTCAGCGAAGAAACGTTCACTCCATTTGAAAACAAAACTGTTGAAATGTACCGTAGGACGGACTGATGTGGATCGCATTCTTACGCCAGTTTTGTCCAGATTGATTTTTACCAACAACATTTCTTAAGCTGTTACAGTAAGAGTTATTATTAAAAAATAAGTATTCACTCTCAAAAAAGCTGAATATTATTTTATATTATTTTCTAGCACTATATGTGTGGCGCAGTATTATGGTTGTGGGGTTACAAGATCCGGTCTCTTTCTAAAACTTACCAAACTAAGTCAAGTTCATGTATTTAAATGTAACCCCAACACACCTCAAAGAGTTTTTCACCTTTGAACTTACTGACATAAGTTAAACATTTAAAACGATCAGTGTCATGTGAAGACAAACTACACTCTTACGTTACAATAACAAAATGGGCATACGACTTTTAACAGAGTAATAATGCATGGGCAGATCCGCTCGGAGAGAGGAGGCGGAGTTAACTGAATCGAAGCGTCTTGTCTTCCGGGTTTGCAAAATACCCCCAGAAAATACTTATATTTCTCACAAAAAATAGTGCTCCATAGCAGAAGAGGTGCAATATATCATATAAATGCCTATATTTTACGTTGGGATGGCTAAAATAGCATGATGCAGATCCTTTAAATCAAATACAGTTTTGTATAGCCCAACATCAGAGCAGCAGTTGCGTCACAGCGCTGCAAGCATCAGAACACTGACACATAACAAATGTAATGTCCAAATTAAAGCCGCAAGCGGCATCGAACGGCCCTCGCGGGCCGTGCCTCCTTTAGCGCCTCTGTAACACCACTACATTTTATTGCCCTGATGTACCATTAATCCGTCAGTAAACACAGACGAAAAGTTGCATTTTAGCCTGTCCTTGTGAATAATGGCACCCACCTGAAGAGGGCGCTGGCGCGCCCACTATATTTTATTGCCCTTGAGTGCCATTAATCTTTGTCAGTAAACATGAAAACGGCATTTTTTGCCTCCATGTGAATAATGGCTCCAAAATGCAGAGGGCGCTAGCGCGCCCATAATCTATTTAATTTCACAAGCAGCATCGGGCTCTATTTCACTGACCACCGTCTGTGCCTCGATTGTTGCATCTCCATTGCCGCGCCTCTGTAACCCTACCGAGGGCGCTAACGCGCCAACTACATTTTATTGCCCTGATGTGCCATTAATCTTTGTCAAAACTAAATATTTAGCCTGTCCATGCGAATAATGGCTCCAACCTGTAGTGGGCGCTAGCGCGCCCCAAATCTTTTTTGTTTCACAAGCAGCGTTGTACGGCCGTACTTCAATGACCACTGGCCACAAGCTCCTTATAGAGGGCGCTAACGCGCTGTAATGTTGTATAATGTGAGATCTATGTGTCTGTCCCGTCAGAAAAACATGGTGGGCCTCAGTCGTCTCCATGGCAACACCGTACAAAACACCGTGTGGTTCCTATTAGCTTATTTTATCAGGATGCCATCAACTATTATTCTGCCAAATTACATACATTTCCTACAAACTAATTGTTTGACTACCAATGCATTTTTTCTTCTCAAACTAGAGGGGGCGCTATCGCGCCCACTGTCATTGGTTTACATTTGTTGTGTCCAGGGGTGAAGGGTCAACATACTGTTTATCTTTTTTTCAAGGGAGTATTTTCACTTTTGTAGGTGGCGCTGTCGCGCCTTTTTTATTTCCCACAAATGGAACACATGTTTCAAAAAAATAAAAATCATTTTAACATTGAGTAAAACTTTGTGACTACACATACAGAAGGCACCAGCGTGCCTGGCATTTCTGACTTTACTTACATTAAGTGTGATTAAATCATGTGAGCGATCAGGCAAACACAGGATCTCATTATGCATCTCCACCTGTCATCAATGAACCACTATTCCACAGATTTAGCTTCTGTGTTGATTTATGTGAGTAACCCCCCCCCCAAAAAAAAACCGACTTAAATGTTCCATAAATGACATGCTATTGTTGCAAATGCAAATATGCATTCTCTGGCCACTTTCTGTCTTTTCTTTAAGAGCAAATATTTTCCATCAGTATAATACATGTCTTATTTAATTATTGTAAATCACGTCATCACAGGAGTAAAAGTATGTCTGTATAATATCTGTATATAAAGTACAAAGAACTCCCAGTTTAGAAACTACATCTCTCAAACTCCAGTCTGAGTGATTAACCATTGAGCCAAAGAGAAACAGAAATCTACTAAGAATTGTGATAAAATAACTCTCCCCTGATCACACAGCTCTTGTGCAGATATAAGTATCTCAGAAACAAATCATCTCTCCTGTCCTGGTTTATATTTGTAGTCCTTAAACTCACTAAACTAATCATGTCCAAACGGAGGCTGTTTCTGTGTCTGTTTCTGCTCCGCACAGAGCACGTCTCCTCAGCCCCTCCCATCCCTGTGTATTTTCTGCCCAGTAACAGCGCCCCTCCCCTCCCCCACGAGCCCCACCCTCCCCTCCCTCCGCTCTGATTGGTGGAGAGACGGCGCTATCTGTGACTCACTGGAGTCTATAAATAGAAGAGGGAGAGGACAGAACGTTCCAGACTCCTGGAGTAATCACTAGTGGTTGAACCAGCTTTGTCTTCTCAAACTTTGGCTTGCCTTTGCGATCATCGGATCATTGGATTACTGTTTTTTGGTTGTTAGTCTTTTGTAGTCTTTTGTGAGTTTTATCGTCTTTTGTGTGGACTTTTTTTTTGGATTGAGGACATCTTCTTCGGCTGGAGAAAGGACCGTCTGATCGTCTTTGACTTCAGCAAAGAGCCACTTTCCCAGGAGAAGGTAAGAAAAAACAATGTTTTACTCTCTTTATTGCTGTTTATTTCAAATGTTGGGGTAAAGTGTTAGCTTTTTTGTGATTAAGTTTAGTTTAGTTTGTTAGCCTATTGTTCTCAGATGCTAATGTTGCTAGCAGGTGGTGTTTGAAGACCTCGTGCATTAAGGCTGGCTTTTGTGTGATTTAATTTACTTCTGCTGGATGCTTATTGTTGGCTAAATGTCTATCACGCTGTTGTAGGTTGACAGAGTTCATTAATGTTGGCTTTAGTTTGATTTTCGTTTAGTTGTGGATGGAGGCCTCATGTTTTCTTCATATGCTAATGCAGCTAGCAGGCTTTTTTTCTATGTCACTGTGCCCTGTGCAACGTGTTCAGTGATCACATAATAGAGCTAAAATAATGGCATAAAGATGCTAAATGTGCTATCACGCTGTTGTAGGTCGACCACATTCATTAATATTGGCTTTAGGTTGATTTTCGTTTAGTTGTGGATGAAGGCCTCATGTTTTCTTCATATGCTAATGCGGCTAGTAGGCTTTTTTCACTGTGCCTTTGAAGTTGCGTCTCATGCTCCGGCGGCCATTACGTCTCTTCCATGTGCTATTATCTGCATAACACGGGCGGCCATTTTGTGTCTCATGTGTAACAGGGCTCTGTTTTATTGATCCATGTTAACTTTACTGTCGTGTTCTGACCTGGCTCATGGTCCAGTCTCAGTGTGGTACTGGTTCAGACCTAATGTTCCTCCTCCTGAGAGGTGTCTGTGTGATGGAGAGCCGCCATTTTGATTCTGGGACTGTGTTTGCATTAGACCTGCTGGTTCATCTTTTTTTATTCGTCATGTTGTAAATATGTTTTGGAACAGTTTTATAGTGTCACTTAACGCCTAATGTTTCTTAAACAAAATAGCATGTTTTTTTAAAAAATGATTTTATGGAGATTAAGTTGGCTTTTCTATCCTTTTCAAATCACTATCTTATTGAAGTTGAATTGTTTTGTTAGTGAGGAACACTCTTATTTCTTGTTTGCATTAGGTGAAATGGTCCAGTTATTAACAGTTAGATCCTCTGTGGTGATGTGTTTTTTTGTGTTTCTCTGCTGTGAGAGCGTGTGTGATGAGGCTGTTTTATTGTGTGATGTGAAGGTAATGTAATGTAATTGTGTAATGTTCTGACTAAGGTTATGGTTCAGACCTGCTGTGAGGGGGAGGATGCTGCTCCTCTGTTTGTTATTGCAGCCAATGCTGTCTTTCATGATGTGGAACATTCAGATTTATTGCACATGTTCTCTATGAAGATTTCTGCTTTAGTTCTGATGTTCTAGGTTAAGATTGAGTTGCTGTTTTGTGTTTTAAGTTGCATCTGATCTGTTTGTGAATGTTTGAAATTGGCAATAGTTTTCAGTTGCTCATATAATCTGGAATGTTCCCACTGTGTGGCTTTAAAGTGATGGTCTGTACATCTCAGGCTAGTTTCTCATTCTGTTAATGTCCTTGTGTCTTACTTAAAGCTTCATTGTGTAACTTTTAGGAGTGTTTTAAAGACCACTGTGATGGAAAGTAAAGGTGCCATGTTGACCACTCATATACAACCGCTGGGTCACTACAAGGTCAAATACACACATTTGATCTGTTTTTACTGTGACACCTCACAAGTAAATCATCATTTAAAACTGTTGTGAAGAAGTCTTTGTTCTTGGTTTTGCCTGTTTGCATTGGGTGAAATTTGGAGCACAGTTAGCCTCTGTGTGGTGGTGTTTTTTGCTGACTCTCTGCTGTGGTAGCGTGTGTGATGTACAGGTGTTTATATTATAATATCTGAAGTGCAGTGCTGTGGGCAGCCATTTCGTCTTTGTAAAAGGTTCATACTGTCTTGTTAGGTTAAGTCTATTCCAGTTTTGTTCTTTTAGTAATACAGAAGGTTTAGTTTACCTGCTTCACTAGTTTCAATCACTTCCTGTGATCTTCCTCTGGAAGGAGGGAGATGAAGAAGATCACAGGAGCGATCGAAACTAGTGAAGCAGATCAGCTAAACCGTCTGTCTTGCTAAAAGAACAAAACTGTAATAGGCAGCCATTTTGTGTCTTGTAGTACAGTTGCTCAGGCGGTTTTATTGTATGATGTGAATATAAATGGGTGTGTAATAACACATGGTTACATAGAACACATGGTTACAGAGCAGATTACACTGTACTAAATGTGGCAGGTACAATGTATCAGTGGTAGTGTAAAATAAAGTGTTACCTATAAATGTACTGTTATAGTGATTCATGTCAACATTACTGTAGTGTTCTGGTACTGGTTCAGACCTGATGTAGGGTTTGTACTTGTGAGAGGAGGTTCTATGTGTTTAAGGACAGCCGCCATTTTGTGTCAGATATGATACTGCTAATGTGTTTGCATTAGACTTGTTGGCTCGATTGTGACACTTCACAAATAAATCATCATTTAAAACTATTTGTTCTAGTAGCTTAACTGTTTGTGGGGAACAAGTCTTTGTTGGTGTAGCCTGTAGTGTTGTGTGAAAATGTCCAGTTTTGACACAGTTGGCATCTATTTGTTTGCTTTTTTCTGGTTCTCTGTTGTGAGATTGCATGTGATGAACAGGAGTACATATTCTCTGAAGCGCAGTGCTCTGGGTGGTCATTGTGTGTATTGCAGGTCATTTGCTCAGCCTGTTTTATTGTGTGACGTGAGGATAAATGCTATGAGAGCGTGTGTGATGATATAAATGTAATGTTCTGACTAGGGTTATGTTTCACACGTGTTTGTCCTTGTTTGAAGAACACGTCTGTGCTGAGCTGTGTTTGCATTAGACGTTTCAGTTCATGATTTAAACATCTTTAATGTTGTGGACAGTTTTATCAAGTCATGTGAATGTTCATGCAGTGATGATGACAGTCTTGTTGAAGACTTGGTTTAGTTCTGTGTTTTGGGGATCATTTTAATATGGCAGGTCTTCTATTCACAATAAAGTCTGACCCTGGCTCATGGTCCAGTCTCAGTGTGGTACTGGTTCAGACCTAATGTTCCTCCTCGTGAGAGATGTCTGTGTGATGGAGAGCCGCCATTTTGATTCTGGGACTGTGTTTGCATTAGACCTGCTGGTTCATCTTTTTTTATTCGTCATGTTGTAAATATGTTTTGGAACAGTTTTATAGTGTCACTTAACACCTAATGTTTCTTAAACAAAATAGCATGTTTTTGTAAAAACTGATTTTATGGAGATTAAGTTGGCTTTTCTATCCTTTTCAAATCACTATCTTATTGAAGTTGAATTGTTTTGTTAGTGAGGAACACTCTTATTTCTTGTTTGCATTAGGTGAAATGGTCCAGTTATTAACAGTTAGATCCTCTGTGGTGATGTGTTTTTTTGTGTTTCTCTGCTGAGAGAGCGTGTGTGATGAGGCTGTTTTATTGTGTGATGTGAAGGTAATGTAATGTAATTGTGTAATGTTCTGACTAAGGTTATGGTTCAGACCTGCTGTGAGGGGGAGGATGCTGCTCCTCTGTTTGTTATTGCAGCCAATGCTGTCGACCTGTTGGTTCATGACTTGTCATCTTTCATGATGTGGAACATTCAGATTTATTGCACATGTTCTCTATGAAGATTTCTGCTTTAGTTCTGATGTTCTAGGTTAAGATTGAGTTGGTGTTTTAAGTTGCATCGTGTATTTCTGATTAGTCCGCTTTTTGCAATTGCTTATCTGATCTGTTTGTGAATGTTTGAAATTGGCAATAGTTTTCAGTTGCTCATATAATCTGGAATGTTCCCACTGTGTGGCTTTAAAGTGATGGTCTGTACATTTCAGGCTAGTTTCTCATTCTGTTAATGTCCTTGTGTCTTACTTAAAGCTTCATTGTGTAACTTTTAGGAGTGTTTTAAAGACCACTGTGATGGAAAGTAAAGGTGCCATGTTGACCACTCATATACAACCGCTGGGTCACTACAAGGTCAAATACACACATTTGATCTGTTTTTACTGTGACACCTCACAAGTAAATCATCATTTAAAACTGTTGTGAAGAAGTCTTTGTTCTTGGTTTTGCCTGTTTGCATTGGGTGAAATTTGGAGCACAGTTAGCCTCTGTGTCTGTGTGGTGGTGTTTTTTGCTGACTCTCTGCTGTGGTAGCGTGTGTGATGTACAGGTGTTTATATAATAATATCTGAAGTGCAGTGCTGTGGGCAGCCATTTCGTCTTTGTAAAAGGTTCATACTGTCTTGTTAGGTTAAGTCTATTACAGTTTTGTTCTTTTAGTAATACAGAAGGTTTAGTTTACCAGCTTCACTAGTTTCAATCACTTCCTGTGATCTTCCTCTGGAAGGAGGGAGATGAAGAAGATCACAGGAAGCGATCGAAACTAGTGAAGGAGGTAAACTAAACCTTCTGTGTTACTAAAGGAACAAAACTGTAATAGGCAGCCATTTTGTGTCTGCAGGACAGTTGCTCAGGCGGTTTTATTGCAATGTGAATATACATGGGTAACACTTTATTTTACATTACCCTTGATTACTTTGTACCTGCCACATTTAGTACAATGTAATGTTCTATGTTACCATAACACATGGTTACAGAGCAGATTACACTGTACTAAATGTGGCAGGTACAATGTATCAGTGGTAGTGTGAAATAAAGTGTTACCTATAAATGTACTGTTATAGTGATTCATGTCAACATTACTGTAGTGTTCTGGTACTGGTTCAGACCTGATGTAGGGTTTGTACTTGTGAGAGGAGGTTCTATGTGTTTAAGGACAGCCGCCATTTTGTGTCAGATATGATGCTGCTAATGTGTTTGCATTAGACTTGTTGGCTCGACTGTGACACTTCACAAATAAATCATCATTTAAAACTATTTTGTTCTAGTAGCTTAGCTGTTTGTGGGGAACAAGTCTTTGTTGGTGTAGCCTGTAGTGTTGTGTGAAAATGTCCAGTTTTGACACAGTTGGCATCTATTTGTTTGCTTTTTTTCTGGTTCTCTGTTGTGAGATTGCATGTGATGAACAGGAGTACATATTCTCTGAAGCGCAGTGCTCTGGGTGGTCATTGTGTGTATTGCAGGTCATTTGCTCAGCCTGTTTTATTGTGTGACGTGAGGATAAATGCTATGAGAGCGTGTGTGATATAAATGTAATGTTCTGACTAGGGTTATGTTTCACACGTGTTTGTCCTTGTTTGAAGAACACGTCTGTGCTGAGCTGTGTTTGCATTAGACGTGTTTCAGTTCATGATTTAAACATCTTTAATGTTGTGGACAGTTTTATCAAGTCATGTGAATGTTCATGCAGTGATGATGACAGTCCTGTTGAAGACTTGGTTTAGTTCTGTGTTTTGGGGATCATTTTAATATGGCAGGTCTTCTATTTACAATAAAGTCTGACCCTGGTGGGTCTTATTGTTTGTGTAGGCCATGCAGAGTTCTGGTTCTTGTTTAGTCCTGTAGTGTCACGTTTTTACTGTACAGTTTTGTGCAACAGTTAAGTTGATCTGTTTGTGTATGTTTTAAAGTAACAATAGGTTTTAGTTGCTCATATAATCTGGAATGTTTCCACTGTGTGGCTTTAAAGTGATGGTCTGTCCATCTTTGCTGTCGCTGTTACGACACAACTGAACACTCAGTCGTTCACCAGGATAGGGAGGAGCAGCTGCTCAGAGAACAGGATTCAGGAGGATTACTGAGAGCTGCGTGAATGAAGCCACAGACGACTCTGGGGTGTTTTTGATAAGGAAATAGCATAACAACATGGCTAAAAGCTCCAAAAAGTCAATTTTGCATGATATAGGACCTTTAAGTTGATCTGTTTGTGTATGTTTTAAAGTGACAATAGTTTTTAGTTGCTTGTATAATCTGAAATGTTTCCACTGTGTGGCTTTAAAGTGATGGTCTGTCCATCTTTGCCTGTTTACCTTATCTGCATTTAATTATAATCTGTCTATGACCACTTTTAGACACAGTTAGCCTCAGTATAGTATTTTGCTCTGGTTCTCTGTGTGAGATTGTGTGTGATGAACAGGAGTAGTTCAAAGGCTTTGTATTTTAAAAAGGCATTATGTTTACTCTTGTTGTTTCTGTGGTGCTGTGACCATGTTGTGACTCACAGGACAGTGGTTTTGTTGTATTGATTCATGTGAACTTTCCTGTAGTGTTCTGGTTCACAGGTACTGGTTCAGACATGATGTAGTGTTCTGGTACTTGTGAGAGCGTGTCATGTAAGAGGGTGTAATGTTTGGTTCTCTTTCTGTTTGTTAATGTCCTTGTGTCTTACTTAAAAGTGCATTGTTCATATTTTAGATTTAATCTAAATGAGTTCTGTTGTTGGGAGGACTCTGTTTACATGGTTTGTTTGTAGTTTGTTGAGTTCTGGTCCAAGCTTAGTGCGGATGTTGTTTCAGTGTAAGGTTTGTTAATGTCCTTGTGTCTTAAAGCTGCATTATGTAACTTTTATGTGGAAAAATAGTTTATATTTGTGGGTATTTGACCTTGTAGTAACCCAGTGGGTGTATGAGTGGTCAGCATGGTGCCTTTACTTTCCATCACAGTGGTCTCTATGACGCTCCAGGATCAATTGTTTTAAAAGGTTTTCACTGCTGACTGAGCCTCATCAGAAAACGAAAGTTACGTATGTAACTACGGTTCTATGAATCCCGGATGACCGCCAGAGCTTCTCTGTCAGTGCTTACAGCACCGCCTCTGGCGGTCAGGAGGGAACCTACTTAACAATTGATCCAGGAGTGTTTTAAAGACCACTGTGGTGGAAAGTAAAGGTGCCATGTTGACCACTCATATACAGCCGCTGGGTCACTACAAGGTCAAATACACACATTTGATCTGTTTTTACTCTGACACCTCACAAGTAAACCATCATTTAAAACTGTTGTGAAGAAGTCTTTGTGCTTGGTTTTGCCTGTTCGCATTGGATGAAATGTCCAGTTTTGAACAGTTAGCACCTATTTGTTTGCTTTTTCTGGTTCTCTGTTGTGAGATTGCTTGTGATGAACAGGAGTACATATTCTCTGAAGTGCAGTGCTCTGGGTGGCCATTGTGTGTATTGCAGGTCATTCTGTTTTGTTGTGTGATGTTTGGATTGATGCTGTGAGAGCGTGTGTTAAGAACAGGAGTGTTGGCATGACTGAAGGTTCAGCCTCAGTATGGTGCTCATTCAGACCTGATGTAGTGTTTATCGTTGTGACAGCACGTCTGTGTGATAGAGAGCGGCCATTTTGTCTCAGATGTTTTGGTTCATGATTTCTCATCTTTCATGTTGTGGAACAGTTTCATTGTGTCGCGTATTCATGTTTGTTTTGGTGCAGACTTGGTTTGGTTCTGTGTCTTGTTGATTTGATTAATTGTTTTCATTTTAAGCTAATTTTAACTTGATAGATGCCTCTAAGATTTAATCTTAATGATTTCTGTTCCTGGTGGAACTGTCTACATGTTTTGTATAGTTTGCATTCTGGTCCAAGCTTGGTGCAGATGTTTCAGTTTAAGGTTTGTTTCTCATTCTGTTTGTTAATGTCCTTGTGTCTTACAAGCTGCGTAATGCAACTTTTATGTGGAGAAAAGAGTTGATATTTGTGGGTATTTGACCTTGTATTTGACAGTGGCTCTGTTTTCTTGATTCATGTGATCTTTACTGTCGTGTTCTGACCTGGCTCATGGTCCAGTCTCAGTGTGGTACTGGTTCAGACCTAATGTTCCTCCTCGTGAGAGGTGTCTGTGTGATGGAGAGCCGCCATTTTGATTCTGGGACTGTGTTTGCATTAGACCTGCTGGTTCATCTTTTTTCATTCGTCATGTTGTAAATATGTTTTGGAACAGTTTTATAGTGTCACTTAACACCTAATGTTTCTTAAACAAAATAGCATGTTTTTTTAAAAACTGATTTTATGGAGATTAAGTTGGCTTTTCTATCCTTTTCAAATCACTATCTTATTGAAGTTGAATTCTTTTGTTAGTGAGGAACACTCTTATTTCTTGTTTGCATTAGGTGAAATGGTCCAGTTATTAACAGTTAGATCCTCTGTGGTGATGTGTTTTTTTGTGTTTCTCTGCTGTGAGAGCGTGTGTGATGAGGCTGTTTTATTGTGTGATGTGAAGGTAATGTAATGTAATTGTGTAATGTTCTGACTAAGGTTATGGTTCAGACCTGCTGTGAGGGGGAGGATGCTGCTCCTCTGTTTGTCTCTCAGATGTTATAGCAGCCAATGCTGTCGACCTGTTGGTTCATGACTTGTCGTCTTTCATGATGTGGAACATTCAGATTTATTGCACATGTTCTCTATGAAGATTTCTGCTTTAGTTCTGATGTTCTAGGTTAAGATTGAGTTGGTGTTTTGTGTTTTAAGTTGCATTGTGTATTTCTGATTAGTCCGCTTTTTGCAATTGCTTATCTGATCTGTTTGTGAATGTTTGAAATTGGCAATAGTTTTCAGTTGCTCATATAATCTGGAATGTTCCCACTGTGTGGCTTTAAAGTGATGGTCTGTACATTTCAGGCTAGTTTCTCGTTCTGTTAATGTCCTTGTGTTTTACTTAAAGCTTCATTGTGTAACTTTTAGGAGTGTTTTAAAGACCACTGTGATGGAAAGTAAAGGTGCCATGTTGACCACTCATATACAACCGCTGGGTCACCACAAGGTCAAATACACACATTTGATCTGTTTTTACTGTGACACCTCACAAGTAAATCATCATTTAAAACTGTTGTGAAGAAGTCTTTGTTCTTGGTTTTGCCTGTTTGCATTGGGTGAAATTTGGAGCACAGTTAGCCTCTGTGTCTGTGTGGTGGTGTTTTTTGCTGACTCTCTGCTGTGGTAGCGTGTGTGATGTACAGGTGTTTATATAATAATATCTGAAGTGCAGTGCTGTGGGCAGCCATTTCGTCTTTGTAAAAGGTTCATACTGTCTTGTTAGGTTAAGTCTATTCCAGTTTTGTTCTTTTAGTAATACAGAAGGTTTAGTTTACCTGCTTCACTAGTTTCAATCACTTCCTGTGATCTTCCTCTGGAAGGAGGGAGATGAAGAAGATCACAGGAAGCGATCGAAACTAGTGAAGGAGGTAAACTAAACCTTCTGTGTTACTAAAGGAACAAAACTGTAATAGGCAGCTATTTTGTGTCTGCAGGACAGTTGCTCAGGCGGTTTTATTGCAATGTGAATATACATGGGTAACACTTTATTTTACATTACCCTTGATTACTTTGTACCTGCCACATTTAGTACAATGTAATGTTCTATGTAACCATAACACATGGTTACAGAGCAGATTACACTGTACTAAATGTGGCAGGTACAATGTATCAGTGGTAGTGTAAAATAAAGTGTTACCTATAAATGTACTGTTATAGTGATTCATGTCAACATTACTGTAGTGTTCTGGTACTGGTTCAGACCTGATGTAGGGTTTGTACTTGTGAGAGGAGGGACGATGTTCTGTGTGTTTAAGGACAGCCGCCATTTTGTGTCAGATATGATACTGCTAATGTGTTTGCATTAGACTTGTTGGCTCGATTGTGACACTTCACAAATAAATCATCATTTAAAACTATTTTGTTCTAGTAGCTTAGCTGTTTGTGGGGAACAAGTCTTTGTTGGTGTAGCCTGTAGTGTTGTGTGAAAATGTCCAGTTTTGACACAGTTGGCATCTATTTGTTTGCTTTTTTTCTGGTTCTCTGTTGTGAGATTGCATGTGATGAACAGGAGTACATATTCTCTGAAGCGCAGTGCTCTGGGTGGTCATTGTGTGTATTGCAGGTCATTCTGTTTTATTGTGTGAAGTGAGGATAAATGCTGTGACAGCGTGTGTGATGATATAAATGTAATGTTCTGACTAAGGTTAGGTTTCACACGTGTTCATGTTTGAACACGTCTGTGCTGAGCTGTGTTTGCATTAGATGTTTTAGTTCATGATTTAAACATCTTAAATGTTGTGCAGCTGCTGTTTTACCAAGTCATGTGACAATTCATGCAGCGATGATGACAGTCTTGTTGAAGACTTGGTTTAGTTCTGTGTTTTGGGGATCATTTTAATATGGCAGGTCTTCTATTCACAATAATGTCTGACCCTGGTGGGTCTTATTGTTTGTGTAGGCCTTGCAGAGTTCTAGTTCTTGTTTAGTCCTGTAGTGTCACGTTTTTACTGTACAGTTTTGTGCAACAGTTAAGTTGATCTGTTTGTGTATGTTTTGGTTCTCTGTGTGAGATTGTGTGTGATGAACAGGAGTAGTTCTAAGGCTTTGTATTTTAAAAAGGCATTATGTTTACTCTTGTTGTTTCTGTGGTGCTGTGGCCATGTTGTGACTCACAGGACAGTGGTTTTGTTGTATTGATTCATGTGAACTTTCCTGTAGTGTTCTGGTACTTGTGAAAGCGTGTAAGAGGATATAATGTTTGGTTCTCTTTCTGTTTGTTTATGTCCTTGTGTCTTAAAAGTGCATTGTTCATATTTTAGATTTAATCTAAATGAGTTCTGTTGTTGGGAGGACTCTGTTTACATGGTTTGTTTGTAGTTTGTTGAGTTCTGGTCCAAGCTTAGTGCGGATGTTGTTTCAGTGTAAGGTTTGTTAATGTCCTTGTGTCTTAAAGCTGCATTATGTAACTTTTATGTGGAAAAATAGTTTATATTTGTGGGTATTTGACCTTGTAGTAACCCAGTGGGTGTATGAGTGGTCAGCATGGTGCCTTTACTTTCCATCACAGTGGTCTCTAGGACGCTCTAGGATCAATTGTTTAAAAGGTTTTCACTGCTGACTGAGCCTCATCAGAAAACGAAAGTTACGTATGTAACTACGGTTCTATGAATCCCGGATGACCGCCAGAGCTTCTCTGTCAGTGCTTACAGCACCGCCTCTGGCGGTCAGGAGGGAACCTACTTAACAATTGATCCAGGAGTGTTTTAAAGACCACTGTGGTGGAAAGTAAAGGTGCCATGTTGACCACTCATATACAGCCGCTGGGTCACTACAAGGTCAAATACACACATTTGATCTGTTTTTACTCTGACACCTCACAAGTAAACCATCATTTAAAACTGTTGTGAAGAAGTCTTTGTGCTTGGTTTTGCCTGTTCGCATTGGATGAAATGTCCAGTTTTGAACAGTTAGCACCTATTTGTTTGCTTTTTTCTGGTTCTCTGTTGTGAGATTGCTTGTGATGAACAGGAGTACATATTCTCTGAAGTGCAGTGCTCTGGGTGGCCATTGTGTGTATTGCAGGTCATTCTGTTTTATTGTGTGATGTTTGGATTGATGCTGTGAGAGCGTGTGTTAAGAACAGGAGTGTTGGCATGGCTGAAGGTTCAGCCTCAGTATGGTGCTCGTTCAGACCTGATGTAGTGTTTATCGTTGTGACAGCACATCTGTGTGATAGAGAGCGGCCATTTTGTCTCAGATGTTTTGGTTCATGATTTCTCATCTTTCATGTTGTGGAACAGTTTCATTGTGTCGTGTATTCATGTTTGTTTTTGGTGCAGACTTGGTTTTGTTCTGTGTCTTGTTGATTTGATTTATTTGTTTTCATTTTAAGCTAACTTGATAGATTCCTCTAAGATTTAATCTTAATGATTTCTGTTCCTGGTGGGACTGTTTACATGTTTTGTATAGTTTGCATTCTGGTCCAAGCTTGGTGCGGATGTTTCAGTTTAAGGTTTGTTTCTCGTTCTGTTTGTTAATGTCCTTGTGTCTCACTTAAAGCTGCATTATGCAACTTTTATGTGGAGAAAATAGTTGATATTTGTGGGTATTTGACCTTGACCCTGAAGTGCAGTGCTGTGGGTGGCCATTTTGTCTTTGTAAAAGGTTCATACTGTCTTGTTAGGTTAAGTCTATTACAGTTTTGTTATTTTAGTAAGACAGAAGGTTTAGATTACCTGCTTCACTAGTTTTGATCACTTCCTGTGATCTTCTTCTGGAAGGAGGAAGATGAGGAAGATCACCGGAAGCGATCAAAACTAGTGAAGCAGATCAGCTAAACCGTCTGTCTTGCTAAAAGAACAAAACTGTAATAGGCAGCCATTTTGTGTCTTGCAGTACAGTTGCTCAGGCGGTTTTATTGTATGATGTGAATATAAATGGGTGTGTAATAACACATGGTTACATAGAACACATGGTTACAGAGCAGATTACACTGTACTAAATGTGGCAGGTACAATGTATCAGTGGTAGTGTGAAATAAAGTGCTACCTATAAATGTAATGTTATATTGATTCATGTCAACATTACTGTAGTGTTCTGGTACTGGTTCATTCCTGATGTAGGGTTTGTACTTGTGAGAGGAGGGACGATGTTCTGTGTGTTTAAGGACAGCCGCCATTTTGTGTCAGATATGATGCTGCTAATGTGTTTGCATTAGACTTGTTGGCTCGACTGTGACACTTCACAAATAAATCATCATTTAAAACTATTTTGTTCTAGTAGCTTAACTGTTTGTGGGGAACAAGTCTTGTTGGTGTAGCCTGTAGTGTTGTGTGAAAATGTCCAGTTTTGATACAGTTGGCACCTATTTGTTTGCTTTTTTCTGGTTCTCTGTTGTGAGATTGCTTGTGATGAACAGGAGTACATATTCTCTGAAGTGCCGTGCTCTGGGTGGTCATTGTGTGTATTGCAGGTCATTCTGTTTTATTGTGTGATGTTTGGATAGATGCTGTGACAGTGTGTGTTAAGAACAGGAGTGTTGGCATGACTGAAGGTTCAGCCTCAGTATGGTGCTCGTTCAGACCTGATGTAGTGTGTATCGTTGTGACAGCACGTCTGTGTGATAGAGAGCGGCCATTTTGTCTCTGATGTTTTGGATCATGATTTCTCATCTTTTATGTTGAACAGTTTCATTGTGTCGTGTATTCATGTTTGTTTTGGTGCAGACTTGGTTTGGTTCTGTGTCTTGTTGATTTGATTTTTTTTTTTTTATTTCAAGCTAACTTGATAGATTCCTCTAAGAATTTAATCTAAATGAGTTCTGTTCCTGGTGGGACTGTTTACATGTTTTGTGTAGAGTTTGTAGATATCTGGTCCAAGCTTGGTGCGGATGTGTTTCAGTTTAAGGTTTGTTTCTCGTTCTGTTTGTTATTGTCCCTGTGTCTTACTTAAAGCAGTACTAAGTAACGTGTTTACCTTAATAAATCCTTTTCGTAGTCCCTGTGCGGGTAATAGAAGTGTTTATGGGATGATTGGAGGGTCTTTCATCCCCCCCTGGTGTCTCTGGACAGAACACCATGTTTGCAACTTGACTGCCACCGGTGCGGAGAAAGCAATATACACTAATAAAATCATGAAGAAGAAGCTAACATGCTAACGGGCAAAGCTAACTGCGGGCTAACGTCACTTTAAACAGTATTTACAGCAAAGTTTGAGTGAAAAAAAATATTTCCATTGTATAATTGGATGCACTGTAACCCTCTCTCCCTTCGCCTTTCCTGTTGGCGTAGTATTTACTCTCCAAGACAATTAATAAGTAAAAAAATCGTAACTTTCTACTACACCTGCAGTTGCGCTTATGGCCTCTAGGGGGAAGAGTTACTTAGTACTGCTTTAAAGCTGCATTATGTAACTTTTATGTGGAAAGAGTTGATATTTGTAGATATTTGACCTTGTATTTGACAGTGGCTCTGTTTTCTTGTGTCATTTGAACTTTACTGTAGTGCTGTAGTACGCAGGTTCTGGTTCAGACCTGATGTCGTGTTCTGGTACATGTGAGAGCGTGTCATGTAAGAGGATGTAATGTTTGGTTCTTTCTCTTTGTTAATGTCCTTGTGTCTTACTTAAAAGTGCATTGTTCATATTTTAGATTTAATCTAAATGAGTTCTGTTCTTGGGAGGACTCTGTTTACATGGTTTGTTTGTAGTTTGTGGAGTTCTGGTCCAAGCTTAGTGCGGATTTTGTTTCAGTGTAAGGTTTGTTAATGTCCTTGTGTCTTAAAGCTGCATTATGTAACTTTCATGTGGAAAAAGAGTTTATATTTGTGTGTATTTGACCTTGACCCTGAAGTGCAGTGCTCTGGGTGGCCATTGTGTGTATTGCAGGTCATTCTGTTTTATTGTGTGATGTTTGGATAGATGCTGTGAGAGCGTGTGTTAAGAACAGGAGTGTTGGCATGGCTGAAGGTTCAGCCTCAGTATGGTGCTCATTCACACCTGATGTAGTGTTTATTGTTGTGACAGCACATCTGTGTGATAGAGAGCGGCCATTTTGTCTCAGATGTTTTGGTTCATGATTTCTCATCTTTCATGTTGTGGAACAGTTTCATTGTGTCGCGTATTCATGTTTGTTTTGGTGCAGACTTGGTTTGGTTCTGTGTCTTGTTGATTTGATTTATTTGTTTTCATTTTAAGCTAATTTTAACTTGATAGATTCCTCTAAGATTTAATCTAAATGAGTTCTGTTCCTGGTGGAACTGTCTACATGTTTTGTATAGAGTTTGCATTCTGGTCCAAGCTTGGTGCGGATGTTTCAGTTTAAGGTTTGTTTCTCGTTCTGTTTGTTAATGTCCTTGTGTCTCACTTAAAGCTGCATTATGCAACTTTTATGTGGAGAAAATAGTTGATATTTGTGGGTATTTGACCTTGTGTTTGACAGCGGCTGTTTTCTTGATTCATGTGAACTTTACTGTAGTGTTCTGGTCTGGCTTAGGGTTCAGCCTCAGAGTGGTACTGTTTCAGACCTGATGCAGGGTTTGTATTTGTGACATGTCTGTGGTAGGAGGAGGAGCTGCCCTGTGTTTAAAGGCCCTATGTGACTTTGTTGATTGCAAACACAGAAAAGGAAATCACTAAATTAAAATGTTGTTTGTGGGCCAAACTCATTCCTAACTTTCGGAACATATTTGTAGCATCCAAAATTGTCAGTTTAAAGGCAATATATTAGACCTGTTGGTTCTTTCTTGTTGTGGAGCAGCGTCATGTTTTAATGTAGTGATGATTACACTGTTGGTGCAGACTTGGTGTGGCTCTGTGTCTTGTGTACGTCTTTTTTGTTTATTGCCTTATACCTGATGGGTCCCACTAATGATGAATTCTACAGTTCAGATGAATTCTACAGTTTAGATCATTTGACTGTTTTGAGTTAATAGTTTTTAGTTGCTTATGTTATGTGGAATGTTTTGATGAAACGGGCCGTAAATGACTGTCTTCTTGGTACAACTGAGATAGTGGCTTAGTACTGCTTGGGATAAGGTCTTTCTTTTGTTACTCTTTGGTGAAAATTTGGGAAGTGGAGCGTTTTCTGTTGTCAGATTTGGAAATGTATTGTCTCTGTCTGGCAGGTTGACTAAATCTCACTTTAGGCTATATTTGGTGTTAAACTAGATACATCTAGGATCATGTGGTTTTGGTTTTGCTGGTTCTGGCTTGGTCCATGTCTGGTCCTGTCTGTGAGGACACTGAGGACAGAAGTTGTTTCACATTAAACCTGAATTAAATCTTTAGCTGTTGACAGTGTGGACTGAGTCATACCAGTCCATGCTGTGGTCGTCTCTGCCTCAGTCCATTGATGCCAGAATGAGGTCAGTACCTTCTACAGCACCATCACAAGACTGAGGCTAGGATGATATGAAGTGTTGTTTCTCTATGCGTCTGACTTTAGTTTAAGACATGGCTACTTCGGTTTGATTGTTTGACCATTGTGTTGTTTACTCATTCCACTTTTGTATTTCAGATGCCGCGCGGCAAGGGGTCCAGGCGATCCCTTGCGGCCAAGAGGAGGAGGGAGAAGCAGCTCGCGGGGCAGTGCGCTGTTCCTGAGGAGGAGCTCGCGGGGCAGTCTTCTGTTCCCGTCGAGCTGCTCCCGGGGCAGTGCGCTGTACCTGACGAGCTGCTTGCGGGGCAGTCCGCTCTTCCCATGGAGGAGCTCGCGGGGCAGTCTCCTGTTCCCGTCGAGCTGCTCCTGGGGGAGTCGTCTGGTCCCGTCGAGCTGCTCCCGGGGCAGTCGGCTGTTCACGAGGAGGAGCTCGCGGGGCAGTCCGCTGTTCCCGTCGAGCTGCTCCCGGGGCAGTCAGCTGTTCCTGAGGAGGAGCTCGATCCCTCTCCTCTTTGGCCCCCCGTCGAGGAACGTAAGTGGATTTCAGAATACTTCCACCTCCTTTTTAATTCTTTTTGATATTACAATGATTTCTCTTGTCTTTGAAGCCCGTGGACCCGGCTACCGACACCGTCCCCAGGTTTGGCCCACTGGAGTGTCCGGGAAGCAGCACCGGCTGGTGCTCCCGCAGGAGTCTCCCGACAAGAAGGCAAGTTCATGAGTTTGAGAAGGAAATAAAGGTGTGACTTTTGATGTGCTGACAATCACTAAATACAGATTGTTTCTTTTTTGGTCTTAGTTCATTCTGCTTGTCGGGAACTCCCATCTGCGAGCCATCGTGGACCAGCACGTGCCGATGCAGGAGGGGCACTATTCCTTCGGCTTCAGCGCGACGCCTGGTGGTGGACCCTCGCACATCCACAGGGAGCTGGCTGGGACCACCCTGCCCCGAGGTGGGTACAGTTGTACTAGCAACATTTTAGACTTTTTAAAAAAAAAAAAAAAAATTTTTTTTTTTTTTTTTTTTGTTTTTTACATTTTTGTTCAGCATGTTTGACCTCTGACCCTTCTCTTGTTGTCAGAGCCAGCTCTTGTGGTTCTCATGGCACCCTGCAACGGACTGTCGACGTGCCGGACGTTGGACCAGGCTGCGAGGGAGTTCGGCCAGCTCCTGGCCTACGTCTGTGGACGCTGGCCCAAGGTGTGTACTTCACTTCTATGAGGTCTGAAAGTACTTCATTATTGTATTTAACATGTCTTAATTGTAATTTTGTGTTTGTAGGTGTGTGTCGTGGATTTTCCACCTCGGCTTAGCGCTGGGGTGGAGATTCAGACCCTCCTTCGGCAGGCGTACCACCGCATCGCTGTCAGCATGGGTATGTATAAAAAATGCAACTGTCATCACTATTTTCCTTAGAGTGGCGCATACTTTAACATGTTCTTTTTGTTGCTAACATCTGTTTTAGGGATCCGCTACTTCCGTGTAGCACACAAGTTTCCCCGGAGCGAAGGGCATCTGTGGGCCAGGGATGGTGTAAGTACAGTCTCTCTCTTTAAAGTTGACCATTTTAATGACTGTTGTTTTATTTAACGTGGGTGAATGATGTGTTTCAGACTCACCTGAGCGACGACTTTGGCATGCCCATCCTCGTCCAGCTGCTGTGGCAGGCGTGCTACATGCAGCTGGAGCTGGATGACGCTGCCGCTGTTGCGCCGGTGTCTCCTCCCCCGCCCCGACCGGTCACCAGGAGGGTTTCCCCAAGAGTGGAGGTGCCCGAGCCGCCGCCCGTGCCACCTCCACCCCCTCCTGAGTGGACCGAGGTTCGACGGGGCAGCAAGGTGAGAAACTGTTCCTGTTTTGTTAAAGCATTGTTAACTGAAGTTGCATTTTACTGACTGCTTTGTGTTTATCTCTGTCACTCAGCCTGGGGTCTCCCCCGTGAGCCCCAAGGGACTGCTGCAGGCGCAGGAGGTTAGTGTTCTACTCTATAAAGCTATGGTTAGATTGTGAGTGCTGTGACTAAACTGTCTGTTTCCTTTGTTTTGAGGTGGAGACCGTGTTCTCCTTTCCCCTGTCGCCTTGCCTGTTCAGCCCTGCCATGCTGGTGGAGATGGAGCGCTTCTCTCCATCTCACGGCGGCTGTGGCCAGGGCATCGGCTCCTTTCCTTCGGGAAAGAAGGTAAGTATCAGATCTTGTGTGAAATGTTGTTGTTTAATAATGATTTCTGAGCTGGTGAAATAACACGTCTTTTTTTTTTTAGACGTCTCGGGCGAGGCGTCGCAAGCGTGCTGCCCCAAAGAGACACCGGCCCACGTGGCAGGTAGGTGTTTTTAAGGCTGTGCTCTTTATACATTCTAAAGAAATTAATGCATATTTGTTATTTTGTTTATTGTAGGCGCGGGCAGCACAAGAGGTTGTGGCGGTGAGACCCGGCTCATCTGCCAGCTCCGTGTCTACTATGGAGGAGGACCAGGTCAGTGTCGTTTAAAGTGGCTGAATAAGTTTATACATTGTAACTTCTTTGATTATTAACAAATGTTGTCCTCTAGGTGGCGGCAGCTGTCGTGGAGGTGACACCAGGAACGTCACCTACCAGCGTGGTCATCCTGGACGGTTTCCTGGAGGAGGAGGTGTGTGTACTTTTTATTAATTGACGTTCTATGATCTGTCATGAAGTAGTATCTAACACGTTATTCTTTTTGCAGCTGGAGTTCGTGGATGTGGGGGTGATTCCAGGAGCATCACTCACCAGTTCCCCCGACGCCCCAGTGGTCTTCGTGGACCAGGTGAGATGATGATTTTTATGTATCATTTTTAAAAGCAGCTACACTGAACAGAGTGAGATCCGCTTTAGTTTGAGAGATGTCTAATGGTTATGTGTTTTCTTTGTGACTTGTAGATGAAGAGGACCAGCCCCCTTTCAGCCAGTCAGCCTTCTCCACGCCGTAGCATTCCACCAGCTGTCCACGGGGAGAGCGCTTCTGACGCCAGGGACCAAGATAAGTCTTGCATTTGTTGTGCACAGTCTGATATAGATGTTAGTGATAGTGAAAGCCTTATCACGTTTGGTAGTAGCGATGTAGAGATGGTGGTTGATAGTCCTGTAGCTTGTGCTGATATAGTTATGGAGGATAGCGTTCCTGTTGGTATTCCGAGTTGCGTTAGGGGTAGTTTTCATCAGGCTGATGACAGGTTCCCGTATGGAGGGGCTCAGTGTGCAGCCATAGCTCTGGTGGCATTAGCTAGGCACACTGTGTCCAGTGTGTTTACATGGCAGCAAAAGGATTTAGACAAGACTTTAGTGATTGGTGATGCTGTTTACACAGAGCTTAGGGATAACGACCTGACTCATGGGCACGAGCTCTTACTAGCTTCTGACTTGCCCAAAGAGTCAGTTATTGATGGTCAACCGTTTGAGTTTGAGTTCAGTCAGCCGGTCGCTGGGGCTGCAAATGTACTAGAGAGTGAGCTTATTGTTTCCGGTACCTGTGTGACCTTAGATGGTGGTTTAAGAGAGATGTTGGCACACTATGATGCATGTCTACTGACGATGTGTGGCAGCACTTGTGCAGTCATTAAAGACAGCGGTAGGTACGCGGTGGTGGACTCACACAGTCGTAGTGCGACTGGGATGGTTGACCCTGATGGTAAAAGCGTTTTACTGTACTTTAGCAGCCTGGATGATTTATATGCTCATTTTTGCGCGTTAGCTGAGTGTTATGAAGTTGAATATAAGTTGTTTGAGATTACAGGTGTTGTTGTTGTGGTTGTTGGTTTGAAGTGTGAAGCGTCTGAGGTCATTTTGCCTCAGACGCCTGACACTTCTGACCAAAGGCCAAAGCGTAAAAGGTCAGTTAAAGCTAAGTCGTCTGTTCCCAAACGCACACTCACAAGTAAGAGGGTGAAACGTGAACGTGAATGTGATGATTTGGATGTTGTGTGTGCTGATATAGTTATGGAGGATAGTGTTCCAGTTGATAGTCCTGTTGTAGTGTTTTCTGATATAGTTATGGAGGATAGCGTTCCCGTTGATATTCCGAGTTGTGTTAGGGGTAGTTTTCATCAGGCTGATAACAGGTTCCCGTATGGAGGGGTGCAGTGTGCAGCCATAGCTCTGGTGGCATTAGCTAGGCACACTGTGTCCAGTGTGTTTACATGGGAGCAAAAGGATTTAGACAGGACTTTAGAGATTGGTGATGCTATTTACACAGAGCTTCGGGGTACCGACCTGACTAATGGGAAAGATAACTTACTACCTTCTGACTTGCCCAAAGAGTCAGTTATTGATGGTCAACCGTTTGAGTTTGAGTTCAGTCGGCCGGTCGCTGGGGCTGCAAATGTCGTGGAGCATCAGTTTATTGTTTCTGGTTCTTGGGTCACCTTAGATGGTGGTTTAGGGGAGATGTTGGCACACTATGATGCATGTCTACTGACGATGTGTGGCAACACTTGTGCAGTCATTAAAGACAGCGGTAGATACGCGGTGGTGGACTCACACAGTCGTAGTGCGACTGGGATGGTTGACCCTGATGGTAAGAGTGTTGTTGTTTACTTTAGCAGCCTGGATGAAGTGTATGCTCATTTTTGCGCATTAGCTGAGTGTTATGGACTTGAGTATAAGTTGTTTGAGATCACGGGTGTTGTTGTCGTGGTTGTTGGTCTGAAGTGTGACGCGTCTGTGGTCATTTCCCCTCCGAAGCTTGACACTTCTGACCAAAAGCCGAAGCGTAAAAGCTCAGTTAAAGTAACGTTGTCTGTTCCCAAACACACACACACACCTAAAAAGACCAAACATGATCGTGAATGTGATGTTGATTGGGATGTTGTTTGTACCGGTGCCACAGATGATGCTCTTGATTTTATTCCTCTTCAGGAGAATGTTTGTAGGGCACTGTGTGAGAACCTTAACATTGACTATGAGAGACTTGCTGTAGCAGAACCAGAAACAACAGATCCTTTGAGATCGTTAAAGTTAGATGTGCCGTGTACAAATGATAAAATCGTTGCCGACGGTAACTGTTTCTTTCGCTCGATCTCGCAGGCTGTTAGTGGCACGCAGAAACATCATAGGAAACTTAGACTTGCGGTCGTTAAACATCTTAAAAGTAATGCATCAAAATACAATAGTCTTTTGCGCGATGGCTGCTCTTCTGTGGCCCAGTATATTAACGATAGTAATATGCATAGAGTTAACACTTGGGCCACTGAGATGGAGATCCAAGCAACAGCAGATCTTTTATGTGTAGATATATTTACGTTTTTGAGTGGACGTTGGCTTAAATATGGTTGTACTACCAGGCCTTTGTCAACCAGCGGCATCTACCTCGAAAATATTAACAATATTCATTATGAAAATGTAACTTGCGTTAAAAACCCTGTGACCCATAGTTGTTACGGAAGCTGCCAAATTAATAGTTCTATTCTTATGGGTTACAACACTAGGTCTAGACAGGTGGATGCCCAATCAGTGGTTAATCCAAACACTGAAACGAATGTACAACACAGTAAATTATCCAAGTACATTCAAAACAAAAAGCATAAACATTTAAAAAGCAAATATGCCACGATTAAAGATAGACTGCGTGAAACATTGAGGAGTAGATATAGGGAAAATGTAGATTTTAGAGAGGGAAAGAAGGCCGCAGACAAACTTAAATATAGAGACGATGTAGATTATAGACAGGGAAAGAAGGCCGCAGACAAACTTAAATATAGAGATGATGTAGATTATAGACAGGGAAAGAAGGCCGCAAATAGAGCTGCAGTCAACCTTCAATATAGAGATAATGTAGATTACAGACAGGCAAAGAAGGCTGCAGTCAATCTTAAATATAGAGATAATGTAAATTACAGACAGAGAAAGAAGGCTGCAGTCAATCTTAAATATAGAGAGAATGTATTTTATAAAGAGGAAAAGAAGGCTGCGGTCAATCTTAAATATAAAGACGATGTAGATTATAGAGAACAAAAAAAAGCTGAGATCAGTGCTGCAGTCAATGTTAAATATAGAGACGATGTAGATTATAGAGAGAAAAGGAAAGTGGCAATCAAGGCAGCAAATAAACATAAATATTGTGCTAATACAGAGTATAGACAAAAGAAAAAGACAGCTAGCATTAAAAAGTATGAAGAGAACTTAAAGCACAAACACGATGTCAGGGCCGCCAGTAAACAGAAGTACAAAGATAGTCCCAAACATAGGCAGAAAGTAAAAATCTATAGTAAAGTGAAATACCACAAAGATGAGCAATACAAAGCTCAAACTCGTGTTGCTTACAGAAATCGTAAAAGGCAAATTAAGCAACAATTGGCCGATAATTTTGATTTGGTTAAGGAACGCTTTTGGCGAGAAGTTGAACACGGTCCTGAACACATTTGTTGCGTGTGCTTTAAATTATTATTTATCAACCAGGTCTTACCTTGTAGAAAGGATGATTTTATGGCTGATCCTAAATGTGCTGCTGTTGCTGAGGCCTGTATCTCAGATGCCTATTTACATACGTGCAGTAAGAGTTGTCCGTCACCGTGTCCGCTGTCTGATTGTAGAGGGAGTTTGTGGATCTGCTACACTTGTAACTCTAAACTCAAAAAGGGTCAAATGCCGGCTGAATGCTCAATAAACAATTTACAGTTAGATGATATTCCTCCAGAACTCGCGTGTTTGAACACTGTCGAACAGCATTTAGTGGCGCTCAATATAGTGTTTATGCAGATGTACGCTCTGCCTAAAGGGGGTCAAGGGGGCACTCATGGTCCGGCCACATGTGTGCCGTCCAATATTATTGATACCACTAAGCTGTTGCCGCGTCGTAGCATGGACGGATGGTTGTTACCTGTGAAATTAAAGCGTAAACTTACTTACAAAGGCCATTATGAATATCAATACGTCGACACAGGTCGGATAAAGAGCGCGATAGCATTTCTCAAAGCAAATAACCAGCATTATTTAGACATAGAGTTTGATGAAGAGTGGGTTAATGAGTTCATGAGGCAGGAAGAGGAAGCTATGGATACGGGAGCGACACCGATGGAACAGGGACAGGCGGGTCAGGGACAGGCGGGTCAGGGACAGGCGGGTCAGGGACAGGCAACGCAGGGACAGGCAACGCAGGGACAGGCAACGCAGGGACAGGCAACGCAGGGACAGGCGGCGCAGGGGCAGATGGGGGCTGCAAAGGGACAGGCGGCGCAGGGACAGGCGGCACAGGGGCAGATGGGGGCTGCACAGGGACAGGCGGCGCAGGGGCAAATGGGGGCTGCAAAGGGACAGGCGGCGCAAGGGCAGGCGGCGCAGGGGCAGATGGGGGCTGCGCAGGGACAGGAAGCGCAGGGACAGGCGGCGCAGGGGCAGGCGGCGCAGGGACAGATGGGGGAAGCGCAGGGACAGGCGGCACAGGGACAGGCAACGCAGGGGCAGATGGGGGAAGCGCAGGGACAGGCGGCACAGGGACAGGAAGCACAGGGACAGGCAACACAGGGGCAGATGGGGGCTGCACAGGTACAGGAAGCACAGGAACAGGGGGCGAAGGGGCGGCCGGCGAAGGGGCGGCCGGCGAAGGGGCGCGCACCGAAGGGGCGGCCGGCGAAGGGACGGGCAGCGAAGGGACAGAAGGGGCAGGGACAGGCAGCGCAGGGACAGGCAGCGCAGGGACAGGCAGCGCAGGGACAGGCAGCGCAGGGACAGGCAGCGCAGGGACAGGCAGCACAGGGAGAGGATGAAGATTTAGATGATGAGCATCTCCATGACCGTCAGCGTCATTGTATGTTCCAGGACACCTTCTTTATGCCTGCAGATATGGCTCAGGAGGCTCTTGACCACTACTTCCAGGGTGTACTGAATTTGGCTCCGGCGGAGGGGAACAGTCCAGTTAGTTTGCTCACTGATAAGGAAAATGAGGCTAAATGCTTCCCAAAAGAGTTCCCCTTTGGGCGTAATACGTTTCACACCCGTAGGCCTGTTCGTATTACTTTGTGCCGGTATTTCATTAACAGGCTATTGCACGCGGACGGTCGTTTCGCGCGCAATCTTAAATTTCTATTCATGGCTCTGTACATGTTGGAAGTAGAGCAGGTTGTATCGAAGGTCTCCATAGCTTTGCGAAAGGGACACGCGTGTCAGGGTTCGGGTAATGCTGCTGCAGATGAAGAATCTTTGGAAAATTTATTACAGTTTGATAGTGGTTATCGTTTTTTAAAGCCTATTAGAGGCACGCCCCCATACTGGCAAGCCACACTCAAAGACTTAATCGCGATGGTGCGCCAGCTGGGTATTCCAACATGGTTCTGTTCATTTAGTTCGGCAGATATGCGTTGGCCAGAAGTCCTCGAGGCCCTGTTAAAAATAGAAGGTAGTACCAGGAGTGTAGAGGACTTAAATTGGGCAGACAGATGTGATCTTTTGCGTCGCCACCCCACAACTGTCGCCCGTATGTTTGATCGGCGGTGGCATAGATTTCAAAATACCGTCCTGAAGTCCCCGGCTCACCCGATAGGCGAAATTATAGATTCCTTTTATCGTGTAGAGTTTCAGCAGCGCGGAAGCCCTCACGTCCATTGTTTATATTGGGTTAGAGACGCCCCCAAGCTCGGAGTTAATACAGACGAGGAGGTAATTGACTTTATTGATAAGTACATTAGTTGTGAATTACCCTCTGATCCAAAATTATTGGAAAAAGTTACTTCAGTGCAGCAGCATTCAAAGCGTCACTCAAAAACCTGTAAAAAGGGAAAAAAGAAGTGTCGCTTTAATTTCCCACGTCCTCCGTCCATGCGTACATTTATTAAAAAAGTAGACCCGGAGAGCGAACCGATAATGCCTAAAGAGGAAGCTGTGGCGTTTATGACTGCACTTAAAGATGCTATTGTAGATGAGAATGTTCCCATTGATAGTGTGCAGTCATTGTTTGCAGCTGCCGGTTTAACACAGGACTCGTTTGAAATGGTGTACCAGGCTTTAGGCGGTCACACTCATGTAGTTTTAAAGCGGGGGATTAAGGAAGTCTGGATTAATAATTATAATGCGAAATTGTTGGATGCTTGGGATGCGAATATGGATATTCAGTTTGTTGTAGATGCGTGGGCGTGCATAGTTTATATAATTTCATATATTTCTAAGGCAGAGCGGGAGATGGGTTTGCTCTTGGGCGCTGCCCAAAAAGAAGCTTCCAAAGATAATGTTAGTGCAAAAGAGGCATTGAAAAAGTTAGGACGCGTTTATTTGCATAATCGTGATGTCTCTGCGCAGGAAGCTGTTTATCGCGTTACAAACATGCACCTTAAGGAATTCTCACGTAAAGTAGAATTCATTCCGACGGGAAACAACATTGTTAGATTGAGCAAACCTATCAGTCAGTTAGATGGTGATTCGGCTGCGGACGATATTTGGATGACCAACATTATAGATCGCTTTAAGAGTAGGCCAAACGATAGTACTTTTAATGATATGTGTATTGCTTCTTTTGTATCTGAATACCGTGTACTTAGTCAAACAGATACTTGTCAAAAGGCTATTCCTTTACAAAATTCTTTAGGTGCCGTCGCTAAACGGCAGAACACCAAGCCTGCAATTGTTAGGTATGCACGGTTTTCAGAGACAAAAGATTCAGAGTTATTCCATCTAAGCATCCTTCAATTGTTTTTACCGTATCGCGATGAAGCCGACCTTAAGCCGGCTCCATACGAAACATATCAGGACTTTTATGAAAATGGGGAAGTGCGCTATAGTGACGGGTCGGTGCATTCGGTGAAGGCGATAGTTGATGCGAATAGGTGTCGTTTTGAAGTGGAGGCTGAGGATCTGGATGAGATCCAAGAGGCAATGAACTCTGAAGAGCTTTTGGAAGAGGCATGGGCTGATCTCTGCCCAGAGCTGGAAGTTGAAAGGTTGGAGTCGAAGGAGGAGTTTACAGAGATGTTGCAGGAGGTCCTCTCTGAGCATGAGCAAGAGCCCATCCCTGACTTAGCTGTAAGGAACGAGGACATTTGTCATTTGGAGAGGACAAATGTTATGAGTCGTCCAGAGGGTCTTGCACTTGTGCGAAGCCTGAATGAGCAACAGCTGTCCATTTTTTACAAAATACGGCAATGGTGCTTAGAGAAGGTTGCCGGTAACAACCCTGAGCCATTGCACGTATTTATATCAGGTGGAGCTGGCACCGGGAAGAGTCACCTGATTAGGGCTATTCAGTACGAAGCGTCGCGGTTATTGGCTCCTATTTGTCATAGTCCGGATAACATTAGCGTTTTATTAACGGCTCCAACCGGGATAGCAGCGTATAACTTAGAGGCGGCGACAATCCATACGACGTTTTCTATCCCTGCGAATCCTCCAGCAAAGTATGGTAAGCTCGGAGAGGAAAAGCTAAGTACACTGCGCGCTAGATACATCGATGTTGAAATTGTTGTAATCGACGAAATATCGATGGTTGACAAAAGGGTTTTTGAGTGGATTGACGGTCGTTTGGGTCAAATTAAACAGACGGATGAGGAGATTAAATTTGGAAACGTTTGCGTTATTGCAGTTGGGGATTTTTATCAGTTAGCTCCTGTTGGGGGGGAGGTTCTGTATAAAGAAAGTGTAGGCGTCGATTTTTTCAACGATTTGTTTAAAGTAGCGGAATTAAAAACTGTTGTTAGACAACAGGATAGTACTTTCGCGGACCTCTTAAACCGGTTAAGAGTGCGCACGAGAGGGACACCCATGCTCCAAAGCGACATAGATATATTGAAGCGTCGTGAAACAGGCGAAGAGCCCGACGTATTGCATATTTTCGCGAGGAGGGTTCATGTTGGGGAATATAACTTAAGAAAGCTTAGTAGCGTTTGTTCAGAGGTGATGACCATAGAGGCGCGTGATTTTGGGATTGATAAGGGCTCCGGTAAAATTAAGGAACTCCATGGTCATCTGTGTTTCCATAAGTCCAAAAAAATGAAACCTAGTTTGGCGGAGGCACTGCATATCGGCGTCAATGCACGCGTTATGCTTTGTAAAAACATAGATCTTTCTGACGGTCTAGTAAATGGGGTATGTGGCATTGTAACTTATATAGTCGAAGATCCCCAGAACAAGAGGTTTCCTTTAGCTATTTACGTGAAATTTGATGACGATAGAGTAGGTGCGAAGACAAGGAAACAGACCCGTACCCCTGCAGACCTGACTGGTTCTACCCGCATAGGACCAGCTGAAGAACAGGTGAATAAACGCACCGAGAGGCGTAGACAGTTTCCGCTTAAACTCGCGTGGGCCTGTACAGTACACAAAGTACAAGGGGTAACTGTAGATGAAGCTGTGGTGTCCCTGAAGAAAATATTTACCGCGGGTCAGGCGTATGTGGCCTTAAGTCGCGTCCGGAGTTTAGAGGGTCTTGTAATTCAAGACTTTTCGGAAAAGGCCATTTACTGCAAGGACAACATTAGAGCCGCGTTAGAGAACCTGCCTCCCTTCGTGGTCGACAGTTTGCCCTGGCACAGACAAGAGGCACATGTTTTGACAGTATTTTTTATGAATGTACAGGGATTAGCCCGACATGTGTCTGACATAGCTTCACGCACACAGCTTTTGCAGCCTAACTGTATCGCTGTGGTAGAGACATGGTTATCTGTAGACTCATCTTTTGATGGTTGTCAAATTGAAGGTTATACCTTCCATAGTCGTCCCCGTAGTATCTCCTACCAGCGCAGTAACCACACAGCGTTGGTTAGTTTACGTGGCCAACAGTACGGTGGAGTTGGCATGTACTGTGAGGAAAACCTTAACTATGAAATCACAGTACGAGATTTCGATTTGGAATGTTTAGTTAATTATTTTGCAGAGCATCAAATCATCATAGCAGTAATTTACCGTCCACCGTCTTATCCCATGTCTCTATTCAAATATAACTTTGACAGGTTATTGAATTGGCTGAGCTCACATTGTGCCACTGTGGCTGTGATGGGAGATTTTAATGACGACGTATTGAAATCTACAAGTCTCTGCAATTTTATGGTAGAAAGAGGATATGTTCAATACGTCACATCTCCCACAACTGAGAGAGGGACATTAATTGATCATTTTTATCTAAAGTCAAGTGAGTACGATATTGACTGTTCAGTCGTGCCAACATACTTTAGCGACCATGAAGGGATCGTCTGTTCTTTTAGGGGGAAGTGCGTTGAAATGACGCGTTTAGATTAGATCTACTTTATAGTTAAAATGGACAGCTGTTGTTTGTGTCGGCTAATCACATTGCTCCTTACATATGACTTGTCTTGTGTCTCTTACAACTTTGTCTTCCCATGCCCTTTCATCATGCCCTAAGCAGTTCATTCCTCTCTTGATTATTGAGCATTCAGGATTGAGTCTTTGTCAAAATTGTATATAACATTTTTATAATTGGCAGCAATCATGTATTTTGACTTTTGTGTGTGTTTGTCTTTGGAAACATTTCGAGTGTTGTACATATTTATGTGTTTGTTCGTTTGGATGATAGGCTTTAGATGTTGGATCATGGAAATTCAGTAATGGTGCGTTTTCAAATATTTATTTGCAGAGGTTTTCTCTTTGCTGACAGGTTTTTTGTGAATCATGCAATACAATATTGGTCTTCCTCCTCTCGTCCTCTTTATTAGGTGAAGCTGTGCTCAGTCTTGTAGTTTTCTAATGTTATTTTGTCAGACTGGGAAAACTTGTCTGTGACCATACAGTTAACGTTTTCCATTTTGTCTGACAAAAGTACATTAGAAGACTACAAGCCTTTACACAGTGACATCATGTGAAGAGGGAGGTTTCTGGAAAACCAAACTTGTAAAGCAGGCGAACAAACAAACCTGTCTGTGAAGAGACTGCTTAGCTTTGGATCATGTGTTTGCTGATTTAGGCGTTGTAGTTTTAGGGCTTTCAGTTGTAATAGTTGTTGCTGTTGATTTAGTTTTGGCTTTATTGTGTGTTGTACCTTTACAGTGATGCGTGCACACATACTGTAAGGTTTGTTGTCTCTGGTCTTGAACCATTCTGACTGGTTCAAAGGGTCCCTCGAATCATTAATTATGTAATGTATATATAAATGCCAAATAATAATGTATGTATTGTATTTATATTGTATATTTTTATGTATTTTTATGTACTTTTATGTATTTTATAATGTATTATTGATGTAAATCATGTATTCGATTGTAATGACACTAATAATGTAAATAAATTTTCCTCTCCTTGAACCACCACCTTATCGTGGTGGAGAGGTTTGAGCGCCTGAAGGATCCTAGGAGCTATGTTGTGAGGGGCTTTATGCCTCTGTAGGGACTCCCAGGGCAAACAGGTTCTAGGTGACAGGCCAGACCAAGAGTGGTTCAGATAATATTAAATTAAACTACAATGAAGTTTTCACTGATTTATCCTCATTTTTTGTTGTTGTGTATGATGTAAATGGGTTTGAATGTATTCACAAGCTTTTTTAAAATGTAGTTATTTTGTAATAATGTGACAGAAATTGAAAATGTTTTGTGTTTGTATTTTAAGCGATGGTTGTTATTGTTTGAAACATGTGTATAAATGTGTTAATGTCGATTTAAAGAAGTTTTCAACTCAATAAATGTTTTGTTATACTTGTTATTGATTTTGCTTACATTCAAGGCTTGGTCATTTTTCTGGTGTAGAAATTTTATTATGACAAACTACAAAGGCAGCATTGAAATACTACACCAATTGTCAATTTAGCAATTCAGATGAAAGAATTCAGACATAAAGAGCAGATTAAGTGTTTCAGATACATGACACATGTTTATCTTAAATGGTCAAATACTGTCAGGTCTTTATAATGTTTCCTGCCATTTTAGCTGCAACTTCTGAACACAAAGAAAACAAAAGAGGTCATAATTGATTTTCGGACAAACAGGAAAACACCTCACAGTGGTCTGTGGACTGATGGGGTGGAGGTGGAGAGGGTCTCAGACTTCAGGTTTTTGGGTGTGCAGATCAGTGAGGACCTAACATGGAGCGTAAACACCTGCATTATTGAAGTCCCTATACCTGATATTTTTATTTCAAATAATCTGCACTTTTCACAACTTGCAGGGTCACTTTTCAGGATCACTTTCTCAAAAATGCAGGAAAACCTGCTTGCAAGTTCATGAAATTGTTGCAATTGCTTTAATTAAATGGAAAGTGTCTTTTTCCCCCCACAAACGTATGAGTTTAAACAACTTTCATCCAATAACTTGAAAAAAAATCAGGTACAGCTCCTTTAAGCTAGCTCAGCAGAGGTTTTTCTTTCGGACCCTGCGGAGGAACGGGCTCCCTCAGAAGTAGCTCGTCACCTTCTATCACTGTACCATAGGAAGCATACTAACATACATACTACTGCATATTATGGTATGTGAGCTGCGCTGCTGCTGAGAAGGACCTGCAGCGCGTGATAAGGACAGCAGACAGGATCTTGGGCTCCTCTCTGCCAAACCTGGACAACATCTACGCCACTCGACTGCTCACACGTGCAGCCAACATAGTGCAGGATCCCACTCACCCAGGAAACTCTCTTCACCACTCTCTCCTCAGGCAGACTCAACTCCCAGGGCACACACAAACATGCTGCATAAAAGGTTTACCCACGATCAGTGGAAACATGGTGCAAAGTGCAATAACAGTTGTGTTTGTAATCCTTTTTCAACTGAAGGTGTACTTTTAAAATAAACTCATGTTTATGATTATTTCTTATGGTATTGGGATAAACGGGGTAGAGACTGAGTGCACTTTAGTGAGCTCCATCAGTGTTCTGGTCTATGGTTCCATTGTATTTTGTACACTGACAATAAAGATCTGTCTTATCTTTTCTACTTATGTTGTTTCTGGAAAGTGACATTTTTTTCATGTTTGGTCACTGGCTGTTTCTCAATTGCAAGGATCCGTCCTCCGTTTGGCCACTTCGTTGACGTCCTCGGTGGCGGCTCCTCCAAAACGGAGCGGAGTGTCCTCTCTCCGCCGCCTTTGAGCTCAAATGGAACGGCCTCCGGAGCGAGCGGCTGCGTCAGGTCACGTGTCAATCTATGCTTATTAAAACAACTGTTTTATGAATAACAGAGGCCAGGAAACTGTTTATGTGGAACAAAACTTTTGTTAAAGTGAGTTCAAACTAATAAAGTTTTGCGAGAAAAGAAAAAAGAAACTATGTTGCAGTGCATCATGGGTAATTTCAGCTCTCCGAGGCAGCGGAGGATCCACTGCTGTATCCTTCGTAAATGAGCCAAACGGAGGAGCCGAGCTGCGAGGGGGCGAGTGGTCCAGGTGAAATGGAACACCACTTGGCGGCGCTGTGATGACGCGAATGACGTCCGAAGTGGTCGAGACGCCGAGGATCCTGGCAATTGGGAAACAGCCACTGTTTGAGACGATGAGATTACGTATGAATGGGGGACCGTGCATTTGACCATTCTCAGTAAAATTTTAGCCTCTTCATGTGAGAAAACGGCTCCAACCCACAAGCAAGCATGCCCAAAATCTTTTTCATTTCCCAAGAGAAGTTTTACCTCCATGTCCGCTGTCCTTCAATTATTGCTGTCCACACGCTGCTGACAGAGGAGGTTCCCGGTCGTTCCCATTGCAGCACCTTACAAATTACGCTATGGGTCCCATTGGCTTTCTTGATCGGGATACCATCAACTATTTTTGTACTGAATTTCATCCATTTCCGAGAAACTAATTTTTTTCCCATAATGCATTTTTTCTCCTGCACCTGGAGGGGGTGCTATTGCGCCCAATGTCACTTTTTCACATTTGTTGTGTCCAACAAATGTAAAGGTCAATAAAATGTATATTTCCGATTTTTAATCGGAGTTTGTTTGAACGACTGGGAGCAATTTTTAGTTTACAATGAATTGCAAAATTCATTGCAATTCATTGCCGCAAACAAACCGTAAAACATAGGCAAAAAAATTTGATAACTTTTGATGCCCCACATCTCGAGATGAACTGGAGCGATTTTGAGCTCATTTGGTTAAAGGCCCTAGGAGAAGTTCGTGAAAATGCAACATCAGCGAAAACGCTGACTCAGCATTTTCCAGACTTCTTGTCAAAATGGCGGACTTCCGGTTTGTCAGGGGTCGTGGCCACAATCATATTAGGTGTGTTTAAGATGAGCGAGGCGCTGCAGGCGGCTGCAGGCGGCTGCAGGCGAGCGGTGCAGGCCGGTCAGAATCGCTCTGACGCCACCTGTGCGACGGTGCCCGTATTCTCGTGAGACCGAGGCGGCTGGAGCGCCTTGGGGAGGCGAGCGAAGTTGCTTTCTCCGCCTCGCTCGGCTGAACTACAAAAGCCAAAGGGATTGTGGGAAATGAAGTGCCGTAAACACGTACGCTGACAGAGGACTGACAGATGATTGGATATGAGTTGTGTTTAGATTGGAGACGTGTTGCCCTGACGCTCCGCAGCCTCCTTCATCCTTTTTACTCATCACCAAGATCTACTTACATCTGCAGAAATGCTTCAGAGTCTTCATATTTGACAGAAAGTGCCGTGTGTTCAACATATGGCCTACATTTTAAATATGCATAAGTTTATTATTCTAATCCTAAACTGTAAGAGGAGAGTCTGTTATTTTTGCTGTAGTGATGGGGCGTCTGTCTGGTGTGTGGGAGAAGCAGAAATGTGTCACAAACTTTTAAAATAGTTTTATTCCCAAACTCTTTCTAACAAACGCGAGACGCTGTGTGACCTGAGGCTCCTCTCTGTCCTCGGGGCTGAGATGTGTCTGACTTGATTAGAGGCGCCTTTCTCCACCCTCTGACGCCACTGCCAGGTCTCGTCTGGAATCGAGGCGAGGCCACTTCATCTTAAACGCACCTATTTTTTGTTTGTCGTCACATGACGAATGTCTGTACCGAATCCCGTCGCTCTCCGACAAAGTTGACGTTGACCCTGCCCCCATTGGTGCTATGTGTTTTTTCCCTCTCCATGTGAATAATGGTTCCAAACTCCAGAGGGCGCTAGCGCGCCAATGATCTTTTTTATTTCACAAGCAGCATCGGACGGCCCTTACGGGCCTTACTTCAATTACTACTGTCCACACGCTGCTGACAGAAGGCGCTAACGCGCCGTGATGGTGTATAATGTGAGATTTATGTGTCCATCCCATTGGAATAATATGGGGGTTCCCGGTCGTTCCCATGGCAAAACCGTAAAAATTACGGTATGGGTCCCATTGGCTTTCTTGTTCGGGATACCATCAACTATTTTTGTACCGAATTTCATCCATTTCCGAGAAACTAATTTTTTTCCCATAATGCATTTTTTCTTCTGCACCTGGAGGGGGCGCTATCGTGCCCAATGTCACTGTTTCACATTTGTTGTGTCCAGGGGTGAAAGGTCAATAAAATGTATATTTCCGATTTTTAATCGGAGTTTGTTTGTGCGAATGGGAGCAATGTTTAGTTTATGATGAATCGCAAAATACTTCGGAAAGATTGCGGCTTCGCCGCAAACAAACCGTAAAACATAGGCACAAAATTTGGATACCTTTTGATGTCCCACATCTCGAGATGAGCTGGAGCAATTTTGAGCTCATTTGGTGAAACGCCCTAGGAGGAGTTCGTTAAAATGCGACGTCAGTGAAAACGCTGACTCAGCATTTTCCAGACTTCCTGTCAAAATGGCGGACTTCCGGTTTGTCAGGGGGCGTGGCCACAATAATGTTTTTTGCTGGTCGTCACATGACGAATGTCTGTACCGAATCTCGTCGCTCTACGACAAAGTTGACGTTGGCCCCGCCTCCATATACGCAATGTATTTTGATTCACCATGGCAACACCGTACAAAATACGATATGGGTCTCATTGGCTTTTTGGATCGGGATGCCATCAACTACTTTTGTACCGAATTTCATCCATTTCCGACAAACTAATTTTTTTCCCATAATGCATTTTTTCTTCTGTACCTGGAGGGGGCGCTATCGCGCCCAATGTCACTTTTTCACATTTGCTGTGTCCAGGGGTGAAAGGTCAAAAAAATGTATATTTCCGATTTTTAATCGGAGTTTGTTTGTGCAAATGGGAGTGATTTTTAGTTTTTGATGAATCGCAAAATTCTTCGTAAAGATTGCGGCTTCGCCGCAAACAAACCGTAAAACATAGCCAAAAAATTTGGATAACTTTTGATGCCCCACATCTCGAGATGAGCTGGAGCGATTTTGAGCTCATTTGGTGAAACGCCCTAGGAGGAGTTCGTTAAAATGCGACGTCAGCGAAAACGCTGACTCAGCATTCTCCGGGTTTCCTGTCAATATGGCGGACTTCCGGTTTGTCAGGGGGCATGGCCACAATAATATTTTTTTTTTGTCGTCACATGACGAATATCTGTACCGAATCTCGTCGCTCTACGACAAAGTTTACTTCGGCCCCTCCCCCATTGGCGTAATGTATTTTCACTTTTGTAGGTGGCGCTGTCGCGCCATTTTTTTTCCCCCCAATATAAAACACACATTTAAATTAATTTTTCACCGAACCTGAATTTTGGGCAAAGTTTGGTGAGTTTTCGACAATGTTCAGGGGGTCAAATTCCTGCTCAAAGAGCAGAAGAAGAAGAAAGAAGAAGAAGAAAGAAAGAATAATTAAAGCCGCAAGCGGCATCGAACGGCCCTCGCGGGCCGTGCCTCCTTTAGCGCCTCTATGTAACCGTACCAAGGGCGCCAGCATTGCCACACTGCATTTTATTGCCCCAATGTGCCATTAATCTTTGTCAGTAAACATCAAAACTAAATTTTTAGCCTCTCCATGTGAATAATGGCTCCAACTTGCAGAGGGCGCTAGCGCGCCCCAAAACTTTTTAATTGCACAAGTAGCATCAGACGGCCCCAACGGGCCGCACTTCCATGACCACTGTCCACAAGCTCCTGACAGGGGGCGCTAACGCGCTGCGATGTTGTATAATGTGAGATTTATGTGTCAGCCCCATTACAATAACATGGGGGGCCCAGGGCATCACCATGGCAACACCGTACAAAATACGATATGGGTGTCATTGGCTTTTTGGATCGGGACGCCATCAACTATTTTTTTGCCAAATTTCATCCATTTCCGAGAAACTAATTTTTTTCCCATAATGCATTTTTTCTTCTGCACCTGGAGGGGGCGCTATCGCGCCCAATGTTACTTTTACACATTTGTTGTGTCCAGGGTTGAAAGGTCAATAAAATGTATATTTCCGATTTTTAATCGGAGTTTGTTTGTGCGAATGGGAGCGATTTTTAGTTTATGATGAATCGCAAAATACTTCGGAAAGATTGCGGCTTCGCCGCAAACAAACCGTAAAACATAGCCAAAAAATTTGGATAACATTTGATGCCCCACATCTCGAGATGAGCTGGAGCGATTTTGAGCTCATTTGGTGAAACGCCCTAGGAGGAGTTCGTTAAAATGCGATGGCACCGAAAACGCTGACTCAGCATTCTACAGAATTCCTGTGAAAATGGCGGACTTCCGGTTTGTCAGGGGGCGTGGCCACAATAATATTTTTTGTTTATCGTCACATGACGAATGTCGGTACCGAATCTCATCGCTCTACGACAAAGTTGACGTTGGTCCCGCCTCCATGGACGCAATGTATTTTGAATCACCATGGCAACACCGTACAAAATATGATATGGGTCTCATTGGCTTTTTGGATCGGGACGCCATCAACTATTTTTGTACCGAATTTCATCCATTTCTGAGAAACTAATTTTTTTCGCATAATGCATTTTTTCTTCTGCACCTGGAGGGGGCGCTATCGCGCCCAATGTTACTTTTACACATTTGTTGTGTCCAGGGGTGAAAGGTCAATAAAATGTATATTTCCGATTTTTAATCGGAGTTTGTTTGTGCGAATGGGAGCGATTTTTTGTTTTTGATGAATCGCAAAATACTTCGGAAAGATTGCGGCTTCGCCGCAAACAAACCGTAAAACTTAGCCAAAAAATTTGGATAACTTTTGATGCCCCACATCTCGAGATGAGCTGGAGCGATTTTGAGCTCATTTAGTCAAACGCCCTAGGAGGAGTTCGTTAAAATGCGAAGTCAGCGAAAACGCTGACTCAGCATTCTCCGGGCTTCCTGTCAAAATGGCGGACTTCCGGTTTGTCAGGGGGCGTGGCCACAATAATATTTTTTTTTTGTCGTCACATGACGAATATCTGTACCGAATCTCGTCGCTCTACGACAAAGTTTACGTCGGCCCCTCCCCCATTGGCGTAATGTATTTTCACTTTTGTAGGTGGCGCTATCGCGCCATTTTTTTTTCCCCCAACATGAAACACACATTTTAATTAATTTTTCGCCGGACCTGAATTTTGGGCAAAGTTTGGTGAGTTTTCGACTATGTTCAGGGGGTCAAATTCCTGCTCAAAGAGCAGAAGAAGAAGAAGAAAGAAGAAAGTATAATAATATTAAAGCCGCAAGCGGCATCGAACGGCCCTCGCGGGCCGTGTCTCCTTTAGCGCCTCTATCTATCCGTGCCACAACCCTACCAAGGGCGCCACACTGCATTTTTTTTGCCCTGATGTGCCATTAATCTTTGTCAGTAAACATCAAAACCACATTTTTAGCCTCTCAATGTGAACAATGGCTCCAGCCTGCAGAGGGCGCTAGCACGCCCGTAATCTTTTTAATTTCACAAGTAGCATCAGACAGCCCTGACGGGCCGTACTTCCATGACCACTGTCCACAAGCTCGTGACAGGGGGCGCTAACGCGCTGTAATGTTGCATAATGTGACATTTATGTGTCAGCCCCATTACAATAACATGGGGGGCCCCGGGCTTCACCATGGCAACACCGTACAAAATACGATATGGGTCTCATTAGCTTTTTGGATCGGGACGCCATCAACTATTTTTGTGCCGAATTTTATCCATTTCCGAGAAACTAATTTTTTTCCCATAATGCATTTTTTCTTCTGCACCTGGAGGGGGCGCTATCGCGCCCAATGTTAGTTTTTCACATTTGTTGTGTCTAGGGGTGAAAGGTCAACAAAATGTATATTTCCGATTTTTAATCGGAGTTTGTTTGTGCGAATGGGAGTGATTTTTAGTTTCCGATAAATCTTAAAATCCTTGGTAAAGATTGCGGCTTTGCCGCAAACAAACCGTAAAACTTAGCCAAAAAATGTGGATAACTTTTGATGCCCCACATCTCGAAATGAGCTGGAGCAATTTTGAGCTCATTTGGTGAAACGCTCTAGGAGGAGTTCGTTAAAATGCGACATCAGCAAAAACGCTGACAAAGTATTTTCCAGACTTCCTGTCAAAATGGCGGACTTCCGGTTTGTCAGGGGGCGTGGCCACAATAATATTTTTTGTTTGTCGTCACATGATGAATATCTGTACCGAATTTCGTCGCTCTACGACAAAGTTGACGTTGGCCCAGATTGGTCCCGCCTCCATAGACGTAATGTATTTTGATTCACCATGGCAACACTGTACAAAATACGATATGGGTCTCATTGGCTTTTTGGATCGGGACGCCATCAACTATTGTTGTACCGAATTTCATCCATTTCAGACAAACTAATTTTTTTCCCATAATGCATTTTTTCTTTTGCACCTGGAGGGGGCGCTATCGCGCCCAATGTCACCTTTTCACATTTGCTGTGTCCAGGGGTGAAAGGTCAATAAAATGTATATTTCCGATTTTTAATCGGAGTTTGTTTGTGCGAATGGGAGCGATTTTTTGTTTTTGATGAATCACAAAATACTTCGGAAAGATTGCGGCTTTGCCCCAAACAAACCGTAAAATTTAGCCAAAAAATTTGGATAACTTTTGATGCCCCACATCTCGAGATGAGCTGGAGCGATTTTGAGCTCATTTGGTGAAACGCCCTAGGAGGAGTTCGTTAAAATGCGAAGTCAGCGAAAACGCTGACTCAGCATTCTCCGGGCTTCCTGTCAATATGGCAGACTTCCGGTTTGTCAGGGGGCGTGGCCACAATAATATTTTTTTTTTGTCGTCACATGACGAACGTCTGTACCGAATCTTGTCGCTCTACGACAAAGTTTACTTCGGCCCCTCCCCCATTGGCGTAATGTATTTTCACTTTTGTAGGTGGCGCTGTCGCGCCATTTTTTTCCCCCCCAATTTGAAACACACATTTTAATTAATTTTTCACCGGACCTGAATTTTGGGCAAAGTTTGGTGAGTTTTCGACTATGTTCAGGGGGTCAAATTCCTGCTCAAAGAGCAGAAGAAAGAAAGAAAGAAAGAAGAAAGCGAGAAAGAATAATAATATTTTTTACAAAAACAATATCGTTGCTTTCGCGACGATGTCATATTATACATTTTTGGAAAGCTTTCAACGATCCGCACGCACCCGTGGGGGTCCTGGGTGGATGACGAGCGCTTCGCGCTCGACATCCACTATATACCCCCATTCACACTATATACCCCCATTCACACTATATACCCCCATTCATTTTAATGCAATAATAAGTATAAAGGGCCCACACCTCCGGTGTTTTACACGGTGAGTTTACGGTTGACATGGGGACAGCGCTTCGCGCTGTTTTTGTGCGCTCCGCGCACTTAGGTTCAGTGCGCTGCGCGCACTGCGCTGTGATTGCGATTACAATAGGCCCTTGCGACGGCAGGCCGCTCGGGCCTAAATATTTCCGAGAAAAACAATATAGTCGCTTTCGCGACAATGTTATATTATACATTTTTGGAAAGCTTTCAACGATCCGCACGCATCCGTGGGGTTCCTGGGTGGATGACGAGCGCTTCGCGCTCGTCATCCACTTTATACCCCCATTCACACTATATACCCCCAGTCATTTTAATGCAATAATAAGTATAAAGGGCCCACACCTTTGGTGTGGGCTGTCACTGTTTTACATGGTGAGTTTACGGTTGACATGGGGACAGCGCTTCGCGCTGTTTTCGTGCGCTCCGCGCACTTAGGTTCAGTGCGCTGCGCGCACTGCGCTGTGATTGCGATTACAATAGGCCCTTGCGACGGCAGGCCGCTCGGGCCTAATTAAAGCCGCAAGCGGCATCGAACGGCCCTCGCGGGCCGTGCCTCCTTTAGCGCCTCTATCTATCCGTGCCACAACCCACCCAAGGGCGCCACACTGCATTTGATTTCCCTGATGTGCCATTAATCTTTGTGCGTAAACATCTCAGCTACATTTTTGGCCTCTCCATGTGAACAATGGCTCCAGCCTGCAGAGGGCGCTAGCGCGCCCGTAATCTTTTTAATTTCACAAGTAGCATCAGACGCCCCTGACGGGCCGTACTTCCATGACCACTGTCCACAAGCTCCTGACAGGTGGCGCTAACGCGCTGTAATGTTGCATAAGGTGACCTTTATGTGTCAGCCCCATTACAATAACATGGGGGGCCCCGGACGTCACCATGGCAACACCGTACAAAGTATGATAGGCGTCTCATTGGCTTTTTGGATCGGGACGCCATCAACTATTTTTGTACCGAATTTCATCCATTTCCGACAAAGTAATTTTTTTCCCATAATGCATTTTTTCTTCTGCACCTGGAGGGGGCGCTATCGCGCCCAATGTCACTTTTTCACATTTGTTGTGTCCAGGGGTGAAAGGTCAATAAAATGTATATTTCCGATTTTTAATCGGAGTTTGTTTGTGCGAATGGGAGCCATTTTGAGTTTTTGATGAATCGCAAAATACTTCGGAAAGATTGCGGCTTCGCCGCAAACAAACCGTACCACATAGCCCAAAAATTTGGATAACCTTTGATGCCCCACATCTCGAGATGAGCTGGAGCGATTTTGAGCTTATTTGGTGAAACGCCCTAGGAGGAGTTCGTTAAAATGCGACGTCAGCGAAAACGCTGACTCAGCATTCTCAGGACTTCCTGTCAAAATGGCGGACTTCCGGTTTGTCAGGGGGCGTGGCCACAATAATATTTTTTGTTTGTCGTCACATGACGAATATCTGTACCGAATCTCGTCGCTCTATGACAAAGTTGACGTTGGCCCCGGTTGGTCCCGCCTCCAGAGACGCAATGTATTTTGATTCACCATGGCAACACCGTACAAAATACGATATGGGTCTCATTGGCTTTTTGGATCGGGATGTCATCAACTATTTCTGTGCCGAATTTCATCCATTTCCGACAAACTAATTTTTTTCCCATAATGCAATTTTTCTTTTGCACCTGGAGGGGGCGCTATCGCGCCCAGTGTAACTTTTTCACATTTGTTGTGTCCAGGGGTGAAAGGTCACAAAAATGTATATTTCCGATTTTTAATCGGAGTTTGTTTGTGCGAATGTGAGCAATTTTTAGTTTTTGATGAATATCAAAATACTTCGGAAAGATTGCGGCTTCGCCGCAAACAAACCGTAAAAGTTAGCCAAAAAATTTGGATAACTTTTGATGGCCCACATCTCGAGATGAGCTGGAGCGATTCTGAGCTCATTTGGTGAAACGCCCTAGGAGGAGTTCGTTAAAATGCGATGTCAGCGAAAACGCTGACTCAGCATTCTCCGGACTTCCTGGCAAAATGGCGGACTTCCGGTTTGTCAGGGGGCGTGGCCACAATAATATTTTTTGTCTGTCGTCACATGACGAATGTTTGTACCGAATCTCGTCGCTCTACGACAAAGTTTACTTCGGCCCCTCCCCCATTGGCGTAATGTATTTTCACTTTTGTAGGTGGCGCTGTCGCGCCATTTTTTTTTCCCCCAATATGAAACACACATTTTAATTAATTTTTCGCCGAACCTGAATTTTGGGCAAAGTTTGGTGAGTTTTCGACAATGTTCAGGGGGTCAAATTCCTGCTCAAAGAGCAGAAGAAAGAAGAAAGAAGAAGAAAGAAAGAAAGAATAATAATATTTCCGAGAAAAACAATATAGTCGCTTTCGCGACAATGTCATATTATACATTTTTGGAAAGCTTTCAACGATCCGCACGCACCCGTGGGGGTCCTGGGTGGATGACGAGCGCTTCGCGCTCGTCATCCACTATATACCTCCATTCACACTATATACCCCCATTCATTTTAATGCAATAATAAGTATAAAGGGCCCACACCTCCGGTGTGGGCTTCACTGTTTTACATGGTGAGTTTACGGTTGACATGGGGACAGCGCTTCGCGCTGTTTTTGTGCGCTCCGCGCACTTAGGTTCAGTGCGCTGTGCGCACTGCGCTGTGATTGCGATTACAATAGGCCCTTGCGACGGCAGGCCGCTCGGGCCTAATAATATTTTCGACAAAAACAATATCGTCGCTTTCGCGACGATATCATATTATACATTTTTGGAAAGCTTTCAACGATACGCACGCACCCGTGGGGTTCCTGGGTGGATGACGAGCGCTTCGCGCTCGTCATCCACTATATACCCCCATTCATACTATATACCCCCATTCATTTTAATACAATAATAAGTATAAAGGGCTTCACTGTTTTACATGGTGAGTTTACGGTTGACATGGGGACAGCGCTTCGCGCTGTTTTTGTGCGCTCCGCGCACTTAGGTTCAGTGCGCTGCGCGCACTGCGCTGTGATTGCGATTACAATAGGCCCTTGCGACGGCAGGCCGCTCGGGCCTAATGATCACGGTCAGCTGCAGATGGAAATTTGCTCTGGGTATCCCCCACGAATTGAACACTGAAATGTCATAATGGTGATAAGTATACGTGCAGACATGTGCGCTTATATTCATGCTAGACCCCAATTCCAGTTTTCGATTCCCTATCAGTGCCCATCAGCGCACATCTCACCTTTGGCCAAAAAAAATAATACATTCTTAGGCAATGTATGTCCATTCCTCCGCCAGGGACATTTCATCATCCACCCTCCGCGGCAGTGTGAGGAGCGCTGCTGAATATTTGATGCAACAGGTTCAGTCATTGTGCAAAGCAGAGGAGGGCCAGGCCGATGCGCTGCAGGGTTCGTCTGGATACAACTTTTATGATGTAATTAGCAGAAACCAACATGGCAGCTGTCTTCAGACACTTTGGCCTCGCTTTGATGCCGATAGAAGATCTGAAACCTATATGTAAGACGGGAAATGTTTTCTGTCAGTCCACTCCCGGAAAGGGCGGGCCGAACAGGAACAGACTGTCAGTGAATAGAACCAATCCGCAAACAGATAAATGTTAAATTCCGAGCGGCGGCTGTGTTTGGTCAGCTTCGTGCGTGTCCAGAGTGTTCTTTCGTGCAGAAAGAAGTTGGTCTGTCAAAGAACTTCTCAAATGTTTCCACACCAACTAGATATTGGTATAGGAAGACCGGCTGAGTGGTGAGCTCTCATTTCTGGAGTTTTTATGAGAGATATTGGCCCCGGACAGGATTAAGTTCTGTGAAGGAATCTGAACTTTAGCCTATACAACACAAAGAGACCATCATGAAAATCTCCATGTTAAGGATTGCTGAGACACAAATGAAACGAAACACTACCCTTGTAGTCTAGTAAAAAAATCTGAAAAAGGGCTCCGTTAACACTTTGGTGGTTCCGGAATGTTAGGGGTTGGCAATCTTGTTTTTATGTTAATATAAGATGGTGGGAACTGTTTCGGATGCCTCCCGGTCGCCTCCCGTGGGAGGTGTTCCAGGCATGTCCTAGTGGGACAAGGCCTCGTGGAAGACCCAGGACACGGTGGTAGGACTATGTCTCCGAGCTGGCCTGGTGTCGCCTTGGGGTCCCCCCAGAACAGCTGGAGGAGGTGTGTGTGGACCGGGAAGTTTGGGCATCTCTGCTGAGACTGCTGCCCCCGAGACCCGACCCCGGATAAAGCGGAAGAAAATGGATGGATGGATGGAAGATGGTGGGAACATATTTCATGAATATGCCAATCGCGTATCGCCTTCGTTTGTTTTTTATTGAAGAAATAAGAAGAGAATGTTTACCAAAAAGTTGTGTGTGTAGTTTGACATCATCTCACTTCACAGGAAATCTTAGATTTATAGATTTAAAAATAAACAAATTATGTCAGTTTTTTCATAGTGGAAACAAGATGGCTTCCATAACTGAACTGGCTGATAGTCAGTTCAATTGTTGTATCTTCAAAACGATAACAGATTTTCTGAAATAATTTACACTGTATATACACTATATCAACCTCATGAAGTGTGCAACATTCCATCTTCATCGGTTAATGCATCAATAAATTACACTAAATGTAATCTGTGAATGTTAACTGAAATGGCTCATTTCCATCCTTGTACTGTTGTCACATAAAATGAAATATCTTCAACATGAAATTAGATTTTCTCATGAAATTTGCACTGTATGTGTAGTTTGACATGATATCACGTCACAGGAAATGTTTGCTTTATAGGTTTAAAAAAAAACAAATTATGTCAGTTTTTCATAGTGGAAACAAGATGGCCGCTGTAACCAGAGGTTCCGCTAGACTTTTTTTCCGTCGGCCACTTTGGCCGGCTGGGTCGTAAAATGTCGGCCATTCGCAAGAATTACCGGTCATTGAAAAATATATACATAATGAACGTGGCATATTATCAATAACAATCTACATTTAGACAGAGCGCTACACAAGTGCTTTAGTGGGTCCCAAAACACGGCTATTTCTAATTAAAGACTGATGTGAGAAAAATGTAGCAACAGCGAAAATCCAAACATGAAGTTGTGTTCGTGGAGACGGTGTCACGCTGATATACACCACTCATGCACTTTAACTCAGACAGAAAGTAGTCGATATCTACGACCCTAACGCTGTCCTTATCCAGGTCTGACCAGCTGCTCAGCGAGGGCGTGGCTGTAGATGCCCTTCCGCGTATAGTGGAAATAGTGAAGAAGTCCCTCACCACTGAAATATTGTGGAGAGACAAATCGACAGCACTAAAGTCACTAAAGTCAGTCTCGAGCGATTCAAAACGGACCCAGCTCTGCTGCGCTTTAGAGCGGCTCCAACACCGGTAACTGAGCCGAGGCGTCTGCGCAGACCGACCGAGGGAAGCGCCTCTAAACCCAGCTACTCTTCCAGGAAGAGCCGCTGCGGGACAGCGCGTCAGTCTGACTGAACACACGCGCGTTTCAAGAATATCCTAATCAAACGTATTAGCTGCTGAGTTCTTAACACACTTATATAAAAGTAAATTTACCTGTAGTTTGCCGTTTTCTTGGAAAATGTGACGAAGCACGAAGAAAGAGCGTTACATATCCAGACAGCGATGATGGCGCTTCGACTGCGCTTTGTAAAACAGGCTAAGGGCGTAAATCTAAACTTTTTTGAAAGAAATATTGAACCTTTTTTAATATTTAGGCCTGTCTCGAAAACACTTTGTTATGTTAGTCACTGACTTAGGTGACATGTTTAATATATTTTTCTATATTCTCTCTTTTTTACTGTCGGCCAATTTGGCCGATGGACATAATTTTTACCGGCCATTTGCTTTTCAAACCGGCCAAAAGCCGGCTAACGGAAACCCTGGCTGTAACTGAACTGGCTGATACTCAGTTCAATTGTTGTATCTTCATAATCATGCCAGATTTTCTGAAATAATTTACACTGTATATAGACTATACCAACCTCATGCAGTATGCAACATTCCATCTTCATCGGTTACTGCATAAACAAATTACTTGAAATTTAATCGGTGAATGTTAACCAAACAGACAGAAGCAAGGCCGTCACAGACGCCACATGAACATAAACAACAATGGACTCTGCACAATATCAAAATCAAGCAATCAAGCATCAAAAACGGTAGCTCCACAGCCTCCACAGTGATTTCCAGTTTCAATCCAGCACGCCAGTAGAAAAGCACACAGCTCGTCTCATTCATTAGTTCAGCAGGTACTTACTGCATCACAACAGTATCATTAAATACACACATTTTAACACAAGAGCCACTGTAACGCTAAGACCTATGTCCACTCTGACATTGTTCAGTGACAATAATAAAAAAGAGGTGAAGCTAAGCAGTATGTTTACGATAAGGACCAGTTTGTTTAGAGCCAGGGTGTTGGAGTTTGAGCAGATAAACAGTGGATTTTAAAGGATAAATCGCCCGATAAGCAGTTTAATAATCAGAAAGATGCACAAATAAACAGACTGATACAGCAATAGGCATTTTCTAGAATATGACCTGTTGTACAAAAACAACAGACCTTAAAAAAGTTCCATGTCGTCACCGATGGGGCAAAGTGGCCAAACATTTCCATGAACATCCTAAGACTTGTATCATCGCAGCGACTTCCTCCAGGGCTGAGCTTTAGAGACGAGCCGCTCTCAGGAGAGAGAAAGTGCAGGCTGCAGAGCGAGGATGAGCCAAATCTCCCAAACATAATTGTCTTTCAGAGATTAGATGTGTTTTGTCTGTTCATAGTTAGGCATAAGGAAAGTTGAACTAATGAATGAGACGGTGCTTTTATTTTGGCGTGCTGGATCAAAAGGGAAAAATCACTGTGTGGGCTGCGGAGCTACCGTGAGTTCGATTTTAACGTTATGCACAGATTCAATTATCTAAAATGTACAAGAAACAAAATACCACAGAATTTCTCTCAATAGTAATCTTACATTTCTAAGTGAGTTCAATAAGAAAGTCAAACACCGTCAGACCGCCCTGTGATGTTTTTTTGCATCACACATATTTTTTAAATGTTTGAATAGCCATGAGTCGTTTCCTGCTCTCGTCAATAAACGTCAGGGCTCTGATAAACCGACCCCCAGTGCCTCAGTCTTTGAAGGCCGTGTGCTCTCAAATTATAGAACATCTTTTGGACGGTCCAGCTTATTCTTTAAAGAGCAGGAATATTAACACATCTTTATCACTGTTTCATCACTACCACTAAAAGAAAGAAAAGTCCAGGCTATAGGGAAGCTCTGGCAAGTGTTTTCACTTCACAATGAGAGGATTAAAGGAACAGGCCACCGTTTTTTTCTTCCATACTGAGATTTGTTCTTACCTGAGCTTAGACGAGTTGATGCGTACCTGTCTGGTCGTTGTGCATGCCCTCAGTCACACACATCGACCAAAGATGTTGTTAGCATTTGGCCTCTCCCCGCATATTCCTATAGCTCCAAAATGGGGGTGAAGTTGGAAGCTACCACGCTCTTCCACGGGCACAAAGACCAGACAGGTACGAATCAACTCGAATAAGCTCAGGGAAGAACATATCTCAGTTTGGAAAAGCAAGATCAGGAGGTTCTAAGAATAGCTACTGAAGAAGATCAAAAGATTACTCAATGATGAAGTGGCTCGAAACACGGCTCCAGGCATGTTTTTCAGGAACATCTTTGTAACCTGTATGATGTACCAGAATATCCTTTGTAATATGGGTCTGAAACAGTGGCTGAAGATAAAGCTAATGTATGAAATGTAAATCGTTGTTTTAACCCCTTTTCCACACGTGTTTATGCTGAGCGTGTTCGAAAAGCGGAGGCGGACACGCATCAACTGTGTTCTGCTGACCGTTGGATCAGTGACCTGTCGTCTGCATATCCCACAGAGATATAAAAAGAAGTTGTATGTAACTGTGAAGGGGGGTTAGATACACGTTCAGCGGTATCTCTCCTGTACATTCCGCTGCTTGGGCCCCTGACATCATCTGAGCTCCTCTGTGGGCCCCGCCGTGAGCTCTGTGGAGGAGAGCGGCTTGAAAGGACTTATTGAAGACAGTGGTACGGCCGGTCTTTTATGTCCTGTGTATCTGCGCTCACCTCAGCTCCACTCCCACACAGCGCTGCGAGGAAAGGCTGTGTGTTTCCACTTTTATCCAGCTCAATGAAATACACCGGCTCCCAAACCCTTCGGTGAATAGTGTTCCAGACCAGTGGAGTGTGCATAGCTTAGTACATAATGGCGAAGAGGGAAGAGGGAGGTGACCACATGTCGTATTTAGTTTATATCTTATATGATGTTAAGAAACAGGTTCCTCCAAAGTCTGCCTAATTTCATGAGCGTACTAAACACAGTGGTTTAGGTCTGCAGAAAGCAAACATCACATCTAATCCTTCACGTCTGTGCAGAAACATACAGCTATAAAGCAGATCATTATAACATAGTTTTAAAATACTGCACAGAAATGATCCATTGGCCTAAATCGTAGCTAAATTGATGGAACATGAGTTTGTGGTAATTTCTCAAAATGCACTATGATGACTTTGAAATTCAACAGTTCAACTAAAAGAGCAACAGTTCAGATATTAAGGGCAGTATTCCAACACAACGACCCCAAATGCAGCTCCCTGGCTAAAGAGGCTGAGGATAAAGGTTATGGACTGGCCAAGGATGTCTCTGGTTCTAGATCAGGGGTGTCGAACTCATTTAGAGTCGTGGGCCCAAATTTCAGCTCTCGCTGCGGGTCACGGCCACATTTACTGTAAACAGGAAAATACTAGTAATCATAACATGAAAACATTCACAAGAGAGCGAGGAATAAGTAAGTACACCGCCTGGATCTCACTGAACTGCAGCAGTTTTGTAAAGAGGAATGGTCCCAGATTCATCCTGATCGTTGAGTCTGATCTGCAAGTACAGAAAAGCAGTTATTGCTGCAAAAGAAGAATCAGCCAGATGTTTAATAAGGGTGTGTACTTACTTATTCACACACTGTTGTGGATGTCTGCACAATATCTTGATAAACTTGTGAATTAATTTTTCCATTGATGATAGCACGATGTTCAGGCCATGATGCTCCTGCTCCAGACTTCATTGAGGAGAGGGTTTGATGTTGATAGCCAGTAGTGCTGTGGAGCAAGAGCTCCCTCTCCTGTGAATGTTTACATGTTATGGCCAATAAAAATATGATCAAATGTAAATGTTACGGTATTACTTCAAGCAGACACTGTTTGATAATTCCTCTGATTTTAATAAAGTTCAGACCACATATAGTGACTGATTTAGGCAGAAATGTGAGAAATTCCACATGGTGTACTTACTTTTTCCTCCCACTGTACCTGTGCACATCATCCTTTTCACTTTCACATAAAAAAAAAGGTTCAAAATCATGTATACATTTTATTTCACGATTGTGTGTCACTTAGTGTGTGTCATTCAATATATTTACATAAAGTGTAAATATGGACCACAAATATAAATATTTGTGGTCCATATTTACACTTTTAAGATAAAACACCTACAGCTGTTTTATTTAAGTAAATTAAGATTTTTTTAGTCTAATTTTTAATTCAATAAGATTTTTTTTTTCTTAATTTAGGTGTGAAATCCTTGGACCCGTGGACAGATTTCTTGAAATTAGTTACTTTAATCACTTACTTATTTCAAGATTAGCTTTTGCTGTGTTGTCAGGAAAATGTGCAAACAAGTAATACAGTAGTAAATAGAGGCATCTTATGTGCAATGAATAAAACACCTTAAAAGAAACAAAATAATATAAAATTGGGACAGAATATAGAATATAAATCAACATTGGCAGTGCAAAGTTTACAGATAAAGTTGGTGGTGACCTGATAAGCTAATCAAGACGGTCAAGGCAGAACTGGGTAATACTGGCGGCAACTCACATAATGAGATACTGTAGATAGAACATGAATCAGTCAGATACATATTCAATACTTCATTTGTAAACTGTAGGTTTTTGAATGTTTTGACCTTAGAAGAACCCTTTGGCAGGCAGGCACAAGGTCAAGTGCAGCTTACCTTACTTAAAATTGAAGCAACATTTCACAATTGTGCGGACACCACACACGAGGGGTGCCACTACAAATACCCAGATCCCTCCCCGAACATAAGGAGAGAGTAATCTGGCTTGAACTCTAGCTAAATCTAACGTAGTGTGCTCCCAGCTTAAACAATGCCTGAGATAAATCCTCTTTTCACCGATGCCTTGATTTGGAAACCATTACCGATGGAGCTTTTCCCTCTTTGCATTCCGTCTGGCTAATTAGAAAAACACAATGCAGTCTGCTCTGGCCTGCAAAGTCGAAGAGCCAGTGATTTTGTGCAGCGGAGTAACGCCACTGGTTTCCACGGCAACGTCACTCCAGCCTCACTCGACTCAGCGGAGGAGTTCAGGAGTGGAGCCTTTTGGAGTTTTGGATTGTGGCCAAAACGAAGTACTTTAGAGAGATTTGTTTTTAGTCGGGCTGTTGGAGAGACAAGTGGTCAGTGCAGACGAATGCAGGTGTGGAGGACGTGTTTACAGACTGGGCCATCAGGCAGTTACACACTCACTCCTCTGATGGCTCTGGGTTTTACCAGTTCTCTACCATGTTACAATGTTACTGCCTCTTATCTGTATTTTTGTAGTTGTGCATTTTATGAAGTGCACTATTAGCTATTAGGAATCAGTTTCATATTCATGTCACTGAAAATTGCAAGGAGCGCCACCCGCCTGCGCAATCATCTGCTTTACAGCTTGTGCTATGAACTGCAAGATCCGGCCCTTTATTAAATAGAGGCCACCTGTGCGTAATCTACTCTCAGTATAATTCTGTGAGGCGTCAGAGCTGTGGTCGGAGTGTATTGGTCACTAAACAACATCATGAAGGCCAAGGAGCACCAGAGAGGTCAGGGATAAAGCTGTGGAGAAGCGTTAAGTTATACAAAGATTTAACAAGATTTAAACATCTCACTGTTCAATCCATCATTTGGAAATGGAAAGAGTATAGCACCACTGCCAACTTACCAAGACACGGCTGAACAGACTGAACAAGGAGAGCCATGGTAAGAAATACAACCAAGAGCCCCAAGATAACTCTGGAGGAGCTGTGAAGTCCTGCCGCTGAGCTGGGGGAATCTGTACATGGGACAACTATAAGTCGTATCTACACAAATCTGGCCTTCATGGACGAGTGGAAGAAGAAAGCCATTATTGAAAGGAGGCCATAAGAAATCCTGTTTGAAGTTTGCTAGAAGTCATATGGAGGACACAGCTCCATGTGGAAGAAGGAGCTTTGGTCTCATCTGACCAAAGCTCCTTGGAGTTGTGTTTGCATTTGGCCCAAATGCAAAACGTTTTGTATGGAGCAAACCTAACACTGCTCATGGTCCTGAGTGCACCATCCCCAATGTCAAACATGGGGGGGAAGCATCATGCTGTGGGGATACTTTTCCTCAGCGGGGACTGGGGAGATTGTAAGAATAGTTGTGAAGATGGATGGAGCCAAATACAGGGACATTTTGGAGGAAAACCTGCTGGAGTCGCAAGAGAACTGAGGCTGGGGCGGAGATTCACCTTCCAGCAGGACAATGACCCCAAACACAAAGATAAATCTACAATGGAATGGTTCAATAAAAACATATTAATGTGTTAGAATGGCCCAGTCAAAGTCCTGACCTAAATCCTATTGAAAATCTGTGGAAAGACCTGAAAACTGCTGTTCACAAACGCTCTCCTTCTAATGTGACAGAGCTTGAGTTGTTTTGTAAAGAGGAATGGGCTAAAATGTCAGTCTCTACATGTGCAAATCTTGTAGAGTCAAACCCCAAAAGACTTGCTGCTGTTATTGCAGTAAAAGGAGGTTCCACAAAGTATTCATGCATGCTGTATGAATACTTATGCAAGTCCCACTTTTCACTTTTCTGTTTTTTGAAAAATAGAATCATGTATCATTTAGCTTTCACTTCACAGTTGTCTGTTATTTGCGAATGGGGGACGACGGATGAAAATTAGCCTAAGGCTACTATCCGGTGTGGCTTGTTCATTAACTTGCACTGTCCCTACCAAATAAACCATAAATAAATTTGTGTGTGAACGTTCAGTAAAAAAAATAAAATAAAATCTTTATGTTTATGGGTGTAAACATGACAAAATGTGCAGAAGTTCAAGGTGTATTAGTACTTTTCAGAGGCACTGTAACTTACCAACCCAAATCAAGGGCTACTATATACATCGCTAACATCATTGCTACTGATGCGCACCACTCTCCTGACCAATAAGACCAAGCTCGAACGAGGCTGAGCTCCATCTTAGAAGGTGAGTTTGGTGTTTTTTGAAGAGAGAAATAGTACATTTATAATCTTAAGTCCGACCTTTGAAAGACGAACACCAACAGTTTGTTTTTGGTCTTTGGAAGAGAAAAAAAAATCCTTTCTGGGCCCAAGGGGAGTTTCTGCTGCGGTGCCACGGAGAAGCGTGAACCTGTGTGCTCCAGCAAAAGCGAGGATAGAATAGAAGATTCGAACACATTGAATGGATTGTGTTTTTTCAAATGAATAGCTTTTACTGTTATTGAAGTACTTTTTCAACGCAACATTGAGATGGGAGTCAGAGGGAAAGCATGGCTGCGCTGTGATCGTGGACACGCTCAGTTTGAATTGTGTCAGACTAATTATGAAGAGTTCTCACACACTGAAGGGCGTGCGGGTGTTTGTTCTTCAGCGCTTCAGAGCAGCGTTACTGAGATTGATGGGTTTCCCTCATTGCAGTAGTCTGTACCTGAAATAAAGAAGTGACGGGACGAGCCTGAAGAAAGATTCACGTTCACACAAAGAGGACCAAATGAGTAGAATGCTTCCTTGTATCCTTGTATTTCACTCAATTTACCGAGTAAGACGTTAGGGCGTCGATTTGCTGTGCTTGTGTTTTCTGTTAGTTTGTTGTTTTGTTCCTCATGTCCTGCCCCATTGTGACCTGAGCCCATTCCACTGCCCTGAAAACCCAGGAAGCTTTCAAAGACCTATGAACCAATGTCATTGTTAAAGAGATAAAAAAAAAAACAGTTTCACGCCCACATTAAGAATGAACTCATTCTAACCTCTTGAAGCTGTAAGGGGTGTCGAAGTCGTTTTGGTCATGGGCCGAAGTTCTGCCCCCATGGCGGGTCGCGGGCCACACACATTAAGATAAGATAAGATAAGATAAACCTTTATTGATCTCACAAAGGAGAAATTCACTTGTTACAGTCGGCGTTCAAGAAGATCACTCAGAGTTAATAAAGTGCAGCTGATACAGAGATTATTGCACATGTTACTTTACAGTCTTATTGCACAGTCTGACAGCAGTGGGGATGAAGGCTTTGCGGTAGCGCTCCGTCCTGCACTGAGGGTGTCTCAGTCTGCCACTGAGAGAGCTGCACAGCTCTTCTACAGTCCCGTGCAGTGGGTGGGAGGTGTTGTCCATGATGGAGGTGAGCTTGGCTAACACCCTCCTGTCCCTCACCTCCTCCACAGAGTCCAGGGAGCAGCCCAGGACAGTCTGTTCTTGTCCCGCTCTGTGCTCCTCGGGGCCCAGCACACGGCAGCGTAGTGGAGAGCAGAGGCCACCACAGAGTCATAAACAGTCCTGAGCAGAGGCCTGCTCACTCCGAAGGACCTCAGTCTCCTCAGAAGGTGGAGGCGACTTTGGCCCTTCTAGTACAGGGAGTTGGTGTTGTGGGACCAGTCCAGTTTATTGTTGAGGTGAACACCCAGGTACTTGAAACTGTCCACCTCCTCAATGTCCTCCCCCTGGATGTTCAGCGGTGTGTGCGGTAGTGGCTTCCTCGTGAAGTCGATCACCATCTCCTTCGTCTTACTGATGTTCAAGCACAGGTGGTTGCGCTCACACCAGTCCACAAAGTCAATGATGACTGACCGGTACTCCAGGTCGTTCCCCTTAGACACACAGCCCACGATGGCGGAGTCGTCGGAGAACTTCTGGAGATGAGAGCTGTCCGTGTTGTATGTGAAGTCCGATGTGTAGATGGTGAAGAGAAACGGTGAGAGGACGGTGCCCTGAGGGGCCCCGGTGCTGCAGACGACCACCTCAGACTCACAGCTGCGCAGCCGCACATACTGTGGTCGGTCCGTGAGGTAGTCGATGGTCCATGCGGTGAGATGTTCATCCACTCCCGCGTCCTCCAGCTTCCCCCGCAGCAGCGACGACCTGATGGTGTTGAAGGCACTGGAGAAGTCAAAGAACATGACCCTCACAGCGTTCCCGGCGTGCTCCAGGTGCGTGAGCGCCCGCTCCGACAGGTAGATGACAGCATCCTCTACTCCGATGTTGGGTCTGTAGGCAAACTGCAGCGGGTCGAGAGTGGGGCTCACCACAGAGCGGAGGTGGGTGAGGATGAGCCGCTCCATCGTCTTCATCAGGTGGGAGGTCAGGGCGACTGGTCTGTAGTGGGCCGGTTCCCTGGCGTGCGCTGTTTTAGGAACCGGGATCAGACAGGAGGTCTTCTACAGGAGGGGGACCTTCTCCAGGCTGAGGCTCAGGTTGTAGATGTGGCAAAGGACCTCGGAGAGCTGGTCTGCACAGGTCCTCAGCAGCCTGGGACTGATGCCATCTGGTCCTGCAGCTTTCCCCCTCAGCTCTCTCTTCACATTGTAAAGGACTGTGGCCTGATGAATAACAACAGCATACATTTATATCAGCCTGTGTCAGACGTTTCTCAAAGTGTTACAGTTAGGGATGCACCGATACCACTTTTTCTAAAACCGATACGAGTACTTGGATTTAAGTACTCACCGATACCGAATACCGGTACGAGTACAAGGCATTTTCTTCAACATTCTTACTTTTTCACAGCAGATTGGTTTGTAACTAGTAAATTTACTCATTTACATTTCCTTAAGTAAAGTAGGCGACACATTTAAGAGCAGTTATATTAGAATTGTGCTGATGCCATTTATTTATTTATTTTTATTTTCATTCAATAATATAATATTTTTAATTTTTTATTGCACTGTCCATCATAGACAGAAAAGCTCATGTCCAAAAGCTCCCCAATGCCTGTGCTTTATTCATTTATGTATTTTTATTTAACAATAGTATTGAGATGTTACTTAAATGGTCTCTTTTCGTCTTTACTTCAGCTCCTGTAGATTTTCTCGTGTGTTTGTAGTAACTTAGCGAGTAGCTACAGCGTTTTCATTGTTCTGCTGCAGCTCATTTTCCCTCAATATAAACATGCTGTATCTCTTTAATTTGGATTTTCTGAGGACTTTTTAGTCGCTGGGTTAGTTTTTCAGATGAATAAAACCCCTGGGCATAAAACGACGTCAGAATGGCCAAAACTGCTAGCCGCGAGTTAGCAACGTTAGCCTGTGTCTTGTAAACACTGCAGACTCCACGCTGCAGCACGAACAACATTAAGCTCTGGTTAAATTCAGAGCGCAGTCTGTAATAAAGTCAGCTCTATGTGGATTATTGTATTTCCACTAAAGAATTCTCCAGTTTGTTGCTTCTTCTCTCCTCAGCTGAGCGCTGCGCCTCGTAGCTGCGCCTCGTAGGTGCGCTGGCCGCACGTCAAATGGTATCGGTTTCTGGTATCGGGACCTCATGAGTGAGTACGAGTATGAGTACAAGCATGTGGTATCGGCTCAATACCCGATACTGGTATCGGTATCGGTGCATCCCTAGTTACAGTTATTATTCATTCACTCCACACTCGATGGCGGACTGACCATTAACCACATGGCTATAATATGCTGTTTATATCCTGATCTTATATCCTTGTTTTGTCAGTGCCCTTTGCTGGACACATTTGGAATTCTTTCCTTTTTAATTTAAGCTGCCCCCTAGTGGCTGAAATGAGCATAATGGTCATTTCTTTAAAAATTCATAACTCCGCACAGGAATGGGCTAGACATTTTTTTTTTACATACTCATAAATTCATGCTTTACAAAGGGCCACATGAAACCATCTCGCGGGCCGCATGTGGCCCAGGGGCCTTGTGTTTGACCCATGTGCCGTAAGCAAATGAGGGAAGTTCCTTGCTCTAATGGACACACTTTTGCTTCTGTTTAAGTCATTACTGTACGAAGAAGTTCTCCCCAAAATATAGTCTAAGGTCTATTATTGAACATGGGACCTCCACGTGTTTAGAGAGACTAGATGCAAATTGGTGGTTTTATGCTCACTACTGCCACCTCAGGTATTACGCGTAACTGCACCTTCTATATTTAGCTTGTGCAGAGTAACACCTTTTTGAGTGACAGTGCAGGATTTTAGAGGCAGTTGTGGTGAACAGGTCTGAGCTCATTCTACACATTAGGACATGGAGGAACATGTAGGGGGAGGAAAATACTTATAGTTTTAACATTTTTAAACTCCGTATAGTCCCTTTAACAATTGCAATATCGTCATGTTGTTACTTTTTTTCCTGTTTTTATTTTTATACTCTAGGAAATAGAGCTGGCTCAAAAATCCTTCCAAATTCAATCACCGGCAGTATATGGAGTTATGAGCCACGGCGCTGTTCCCCTCAATTGATTCTGAAAATTGCAACTCTCTGCACGACCACTGTTAATGACCACACATTTAATTCAACAAAATGATCTGCATGAACCAAACTTTATGAAAGTGATAACATAGAGTCGCCACAGCACAGTCACATCTCACTGTTTTAAAGTGAAATGAAGGTTTAACTATTTTTGAATTGAAACTTAACCCGAATGGCTCATTTGCATAAACCGGCGGCAGCGCTCAGCGGAGGAGCCGACCTCACTGTACGTTAATGAACACAATTTGGTGACCAGAGCATTTTTATTTCTGTGACTGAGGGCTGTAGCAGCGGAGGGTGAGTCTGAAACTGCTTTTTGTCATTCCCTGTTTTGGGTGGCGCAGGGTGAGGATGGTCGGATTGTCCAAAGGCAGCTGGAGCTCCACTTCCTAACTCTATAGACCTAACAGTCGACCTTATCATGTGGTAAAGGAACAGCAGTTAGGATCAGGATCAGGAGCTCTCATTTGAGGATATCGGGACTCACCTTAGTCCGTGCTGAACGCTATAGGGAAATCCATAGATATCATAAAATAAAAGCTAGATGTCTTAAGGCGGAGTCACTTCCGTCATCACAGGCGGCCATCTTGCCACAGGGAAGGTTTCTGGTGAGGTCTGTGGTATCTGAGGTAAGATAAGATAAGATAAGATGATACTTTATTGATCTCACAGATGGAGAAATTGCATTCGATGAGAGAGCATCCGGCAGCAGCACCATTCAGTGCGCACCACTCTTTTTCCACTCTTTTTTTTCTTTGGTGAAAGATCGTTGTGTCGCGGCCGCCATCTTCACAGGAGGAGCACTGGTTGATGGGAAATCCGTAGACGATGACCATGGCGGTGGAGCTCTTGCGCTTGGCCACGATGTTCTTGGCCACACAGGTGCAGTTGGCCGTGTCGGACAGACGCGCCTGCTTGATGATCAGGTTGTGTCCACGGTGATGTAGAAGTTCCTGTCATCGGCCGGGTCAATGATCTCGTTGTCCTTCAGCCACTCCACCCGCATGACCTTGGAGGATGGAGAAACTGTAGCTGCCCTCTGTCTCCTCTGATCATCTGAAACGGTGCACCGCCTCCTGGGCTTGTCCCCGTCTCAGAGCGTGGTGTCCTGCACTGGTCAGCTCCACCTCGTCCTTCCTCTTCCTCCTGCACAGCTCCCTCCACAGTCTATCACCATCTCCTCGTTGGTCCCTTTTGTTGTTTCCTGTAGCTCCTCTTGTGACGCCTCCTCCGTGCTGCAGGTGTGGGGGCTCTTGGTGCCTCTTCACTGTTCAGTGTCTCAGAAGAAGATGTTTGTAGATCTCAAATGGGTTTAGCTGATAAGCTAGCAGTTTGTTTACCTTCAAAAAGCTGCTTTCTTCAGGACCATTTTGGACTCTCAAAGTAAACAAATCCACCAAACCTCCACAAAAACATGGTAAAGACATACAAAAGTATCCAGAAAAACAACGTGGTTCGCTGAAAAAGGCAAACAATTCACTGAAAAAGGCAAACAATTCAGCTGCACCAGGAGAGAAGGAGGTCACTTCCTGTTTTCACGTCGCCAAGGTACGAACACAAATCCTCTGATCTCGCTGAAATATTGACGGATTTTACAAACGGTTTGGTTTCTTACAAACGTTATTAACATGGCTATAATTAATTAAAAATGAATGCTGGAACATGTTGAAATTGCAGATTTTCTTTTTTATTCATATGTATGCAGTGTTATAGCTACATCTCTGTGGAACAGCCTGCCCCTCAGTCTGCGTGTTCTCACAGAACTGTCCCTCTTTAAGTCTAGATTGAAGACACATCTCTTCAAACTAGCTTTTAAGACTTAGATCGCACTTATTTGATTGATTGATTTTTTAATATTGTTTTATCTGTCTGTGAAGCACTTTGGTCTTCCTTGTGTTGTTGTAAGGTGCTATACAAATAAACTTTGATTGATTGATTGATTGATCTCTGACATTTATAACAAACCAAACCGTGGAAAATTGAGCAAGTTATGGTTATTTTAAAAAGAGCATGCACCATCAAACACAATGTTACGAGTGAGCGAGCCCCAATGTGGCAAGATGGCCGCCGTGTGCGGGCGTAAACCCCCATTGGCCAACAGCGCGTATGAGACATCTCACCTTTATATTATATATATATATATCTATATATATCTATGGGGAAAGCAACCCTCACTCCATCACTCCTCACTCTTCATTAAGTTTATGTTGACACCTTTCCACGTCTCTACACTGCCCTCTTCTGACCTGGAGGGGCAGAGTTAAATATGTGCTGCTGTCCTTCTGGAACGTGACCCTCTACAGATGCTTATTTCTGGAGGAAAAGATTGGAATCTTTATCGATTTAACGTAAACAGGCTTGGTTTATCACACAAACGCTTCTTGCACCTTGACTAATCAATAGAGACCCTCCCCGGCCTCCTCCTCCCTGACACCTCCTGTACCTGCTCCGGATCCCAGTCCTTATCGGCCCCCGTGTCGCGCCTCAGGGCTGTGCGCGGGCCTCTCAATGGGGGAAATGTCATTACAGAAACGCTCACTAATCTGGATTACCGCACTGGAGACGGAGGAAAACAAACGTCAAAGATTTCAAGCTGAGCCCAGACCTCACCAAGTTCTTCCGTTTGCCTGAGATGTTGGGTTCCCAAAAACAAGAGAAGTTCTGAACAGCTTTGTGACTTTTTCAGGAGCCAACTCCAGGTGCAAACCAATTCTGTGCGAGTGTTATTATAAAGTTAGTGTGATTAGACTGATCACAACAGTTGCTAACAAGAACAAGCTAATTACCGCGGCTGCCAGTCAGAGAGCAGACCGGTGTTATTTTTAGTGTGTTTGTTCTCATTAGTTTGATTATTGCAGACGTGTTACAGCATGTTAAGCTCATCACTAATTCATCACTAACCGTGACACTCTTAAACCTCTGCTGAGGGGGTGGACTACACTCACGCACGGCACCGCGGGCAAAGCTCGATACTTTCACATTACGGTGTTTAATTACTGTCACAGTTACTTAGCTGTAGAGGGAAAAATACTTATTACTCAAAATGCATTTTTCTCACCTTGTACTTACAATTAAAAAAAAGGTTTACACTTATAAAGTCATTATACCTTCATTAGGCCCAAAGCTCTTTACAGCAAGGAATAGAGAAAATGTTTCCAATAAATGAATAATAATAAGCTGTTCAATCCCCAACTTGGCTGTAGCTTCATCAATAACAATGGCTTACACTTGTATTGTACTTGTGTCACAAGTTCCTCAACATGATTGTCAATCAATCAATCAATCAATCAATCAATCAATCAATCAATCAATCAATCAATCAATCAATCAATCAATCAATGGTTTTGTATAGCCCAATATCACAACAGCAACTCACAACATTAAGGCAATAAAACAGAACAATAAATATTACAATATAAAGTTCAGTCAGTCACTCCACACTGTTATTGAAGCCACAGCCGCCCTGGGGCAGACTGTCCATTTACCACGTGGCTATAATGTGTTGTTCATATCCTGAGCTCTTATTATGTCAGTGCCCTCTGCTGGACACGTGTGGAACTCTTTCCTTTTTTTTTTTTTTTTTACTTAATGCCCCCTAGTGGCTAGAATGAGCATTCTGGTTATTCTTTAAAAATCCATAACTCCACACAGGAATGGACTTAGAGACTTACTTTTTTTTACGTATTCAGGAATGTATGCTCTACAGGGCAGGGGCCGGATTAAATCATCATACATTTTAGTGCTTAGAGGTTGTTTTTTGGTTTTATTTTTTTGTTTATTAAAAAAAAGATATAAAATCTCATATAATTTTAATATTTAAAAAAAAAAATCAAATATGTCAAACCCAAACTTAAACCTGTTGGCCATTTTACCCCATACATTTGAAGGAAAACTTGCAATTAAATGTTTTCTTCAAAGAGTTTTGTTGTTGTTGTTGTTGATTTCATCCTGGTGAAGACAACTGGTCAACATGGTCTGCAACATGTAGAGATAGATCCTCCAGATTCTTACGGACAGAAAGGGTCCACCTCGTTTACTGAAATCAAGTACAATTTTTATTATGTTTTAAAATGATATAAATGATCTGGGTCTAACCAGGGAAACTGGACTAAATGATTACACTGAAGATCGCACTTTCTAAAACCAAACTGTTTTTGTTTTGTTTGGTAGTGAGGTTATTATGGCAAATATGACCGTCCGTCAGACTGGCCCCTGTTCGTTTAATGGAAATGAGTCTTTTGCCCATAAATTTACCTTGACACGTTTTATCAGCCGATTATGCAAAGCTATTGCCTCACAAAACCCAAACAGGCAGTAATGTGGAGGGCCATTTAACCCCACAATATGGATGAACCATTAATGCTGGTCATGTCATTGGACAGAAGAACCACTGCTCCAGACGGCACTGATGGGCAAACTGCAAACTTATTATTCTATATTGACCCGTCTAGTGACCATTGCCGCACACTGCTTTTCAGAATGCATTGTGGGAGATGTTGAGTGCACTACTTCTTTCCCTCTGGACATTCGGACATGCACTGCAAAATGTAAATATCAAGCATTGCCTTAAATGACTTGGATTGAGGAAATGTATCTTGTTTAGAGCGGTTTTCACTCATTTAGACACTTTTCCTGATCGGACCAAGTTTACTTTGCTTGTTTGAGGACATTTCAGACCAGTTCTAAGGTAAATCTCGCTTGAAATAAGAAAGTAAAATTGCCAATGAGACAAGACCAATTTTCTTGCCCCATTGGCAAAGAAAATGACCTGAAATAAGGACGAAATGTATCGAAACGAGTCAGAAACATCTCAGAACAAGTGAAATAATCTAGGACAAACGCCCAAGAACTTCTTAACTAGTCAAAACAACTAAAAATTGGATTATTATGCTCAAATTGAGATGTTCATACTAATCTAGTTAATTACTTTTTGCAGTGTGACTACAGAATGGCGTGACCACTGACCACAGTATAGTGCACTGTAGGGAATAGTGTGGACATTCGGCCACAGTGTTGATCCTCACATCCATACGACAGGATGTCTTTTTAAGAAGCACCTCTAAGTGTCTCTGAACGTCTCAGATTACCTCACTTTTGCAGCTCTTCGCCCTGTCCTCTCACTAACTTCTCCCTGTCCCGCATTTGTCTTGTAGAAACAGACGCACGGGGCGCTCTCCCCATCTCTCAGCGTCACCTCCGAGCTGTGGCCGGGAGGTGGAACAAAAGCCCGGTGCGGCTGATAACTCCGCTGTGGAGGCATTTGTCTGCGGGCTGGTGAGCTCTGCTAATGACTTCTGAAGCAGCGACACAAAGGATGTCGCCGCGGTAACAATGGGACGTCTCGCGCGGCGGTGCTTTCTCTGCCGGTGAAAGGCTGTTATGAAGACGTCGGCTTTTGTCCGCCAGTCTTTTCAGGAGTATAAGTGTCCGTGTGATTGCGACACAAATGGAGGGTGCTGCTAATGCTTCAAAAGGAGAGAGATACATGTGAAATGGCCTCTTGGTTATTTCTTATGTGAGCCGTCTCTAAAAACTTCTCTCATTCATCCCCTGGTTCAGCAGTTCGACTCTTTTCAAACCGATAACTATTACTGTAGAAAATACGGCATTATTATCTCCACTGAAAGAAAGTTTATTCAGTGACTTGACCCGTCCTTGCACTTTCTCTCCTCTCACTCTTCTCCATCGCTCGCTCACTCTCTCTCCTTCAGCGTCTTGTCTCTAAAGCAGAGCCCGGGGTGTTGTATCCGCGACTGTAAGTCCTGGACTGTTTATAAACGGTTTTGCCCTTTGCCCAGGGATTGATGACTGCATAAAACTTTTCTGTGTTTTTTGTACAGATTGAATGCTATATTTAGCTATGCTGCAAGCACAAATGCCTATATGCTATTAGAATTTGGGTTTATTTGTGCATTTTACTAATTATCAAAGTGCTTTTCAGGTGGTTTATCCTTCAAACTCCACTCGGTTTATCTTTATCTTAAGTGGAAGCCAAAAACGCACGGTTCCTCTGGCTCTGAAAAGAGTTGTTCTTATAAAAAAGCTGCAAACTTAGCTTTACCCCTGCTTTATATAGAGATAGAGCGGAGCTAAACCCTTTATGGATTTAAATGTGAGGAGCAGGATTTTAAATTTTATTCTAAACTCAACAGGAAGCCAATGGAGAGACTTTAGCACAGGTGTAATGTGTTCTCTTCTCTTTGTCCGCGTTAACAATCTTGCAGCTGCATTTTGAACTAATTGAAAACTTTTCAGGGAGCTTTTAGGGCACGCTGCCAGCAGGCTGTTGCAGTAATCCAGCCTTGAAGAGACAAATGCATGAATACGTTTTTCTGCATCGCTCTTAGTTAGGATATTTCGTACTCGGTTCTGTCAGTGAGGTAGGAGTGAAACCATTGAAGGGCAGTACCAGAAAGACCTGTGTAGTGTTGGAGCCGGTGCAGGAGGATGTAGTGGGCTACAGGGTCAAACGCAGCAGAGAGGTCAAGAAAAATGAGGAGGGATGTAGAACCGGAGTCAGATGCCATCAGCAGGTCGCTGGTGACTCTGATGAGAGCTGAACTACAGCATCCTTTGAATGGACTTAACCAGTGCCTTTTGGGACCAGAGCCATTTTACATCAGCGAGGGCCACTGTCTGACTGTGGGCTACCCGGAGAACCAACTCCGAGCTTCTCAAAACTAACCTGGAGAGCCAAACAGATCGGCTCCCTGCCACACCGAGCGGCTTTACCAACGCCGCTGCTGCCACAGATTTGACACACGTGGCTTCCCTGCTATAGCTTAACCAACATCCACTGAGAAACTCACAAAGGAAACTCCCTGTTTTTCTCTGCATAACAGCAGACATTTGTGTAAATCTTATTCACACCTAAAAGCAATGTCATGTATGAACTGACGTGAATCATTCATCAAATCTGTGAAGAAATTAATACACTTCTGATGCATTTAAGCTTCGGGTTTCAACTGATTTTATGTTAAAGTACACCGCGGACTTCAGGCACAGCACTGAACTGTGTCATGTGCAGAAGTTCTCGGACGACACTGCCATCGTCGGGTGTATCCGTGGGGGGGACGAGCAGGAGTACCGTTCCCTTGTAAAAGACTTCACCACCTGGAGTCACCTGAACCACCTGCAGCTGAACACCTCCAAGACAAAGGAGATGGTCCTGGACTTTCGAAGGTGTCGCCCATCTCCTCAGCCTGTGACCATCAATGGCGAGGAGATCGAGGTGGTGACCTCCTATAAATATCTTGGGCTACAGGTGGATGAGAAGCTGGACTGGTCAGTGAACACTGACCAGCTCTACAAGAAAATGCAGTGCAGACTCTACTTCCTGAGGAGGCTTGCTTCTTTTAAGATCTGTAAGAAAGTGCTCCAACTGTTCTACCAGGCAGTAGTGTCCAGTGCTCTTTGCTATGGTGTTGTGTGTTGGGGGGAAACATCAGACAGAGGGACACTCAGAGACTGGACAAACTAATCAGAAAGGCCTCCTCTGTGATTGGGGCCGATCAGGACTCTGTAGCGGCAATCTCGGAGAAGAGAACTCTGGAGAAGCTGCTCTCTGTGATGGACAACAGAGACCACCCCCTGCAGGGGCTTGTGATGAAGCAGAGGAACTCCTTCAGTGAGAGGCTGCTCTCGCTCTCCTGCTCAAAGGACAGGCTCAGGAGATCCTTCTTGCCCAGAGCGATCAGGCTATATAACAAATCCTTGGGGGGGAGGGGTTAAATGGGAGCGAAATGTTTTTTATAGTACCTCTATATTTTTATACTTTTAAATTATTATTATATTTATTCTCTGCACTGTTATTTTAAATTTGATGTTTGTATGTGTGACTTGATTGTGCAGCTGATAAACTGAATTTCCTTCGGGATTAGTAAAGTATATCGTATCGTATCGTATATGAGAGTCCCTTAAATTGTTTATGAAAACACACTTCAGAGTTATGAGACAACACCAAGGCAAAAGTCAACCAGTCGGTGGTGCCCTGTTTTAATTCCACCCCTTAGAAATTTTCATAACTTGATTGAACTACATTTTTGTGTCTTTTGTAAAAAAGAAGACATCCCACATACTTTCTGGAGCCTCTGCTTGAGGACAAAACAGAATCACCACAGCTGTCACTGAAGCAAGTCAGAGCGGACACGCGGTCTCGTCAGGATTACTTTTAACACTTAACATCATGTACAACAGCAAGTTCTTTCTGGACCTGAATCAGAAATGAGTCAATTGTTGGACTACGTATTTGGAATTCTATTGAGTTGTCCATAATAAGTGTCTTGACTGAGTTACATCTTGCCTGTGGTTTAAAAAGCCTCAGGCACAAAATGAAAACCAAGTGTCACCCCAGGGGCACAGTTTTTTACACCCAAAAAGACCGGCAGCTTTAAAATGAAGTATTGCACTCATTGTATTCCCAGCAACATTCAGTGGGGATACATTTGTCATCTGTGTTTGACCCACGCTTCAATCTCAACGAAATAAGCACCAGCACACCTCGCGTTTATCGTCAGCGCCATGCTGATAACAAGAAGTGCTCGGTTTCATCGGCCAAGGCAAAGCCCACAAGTTAGATTTTCTGACCCGGATGCTCTCGGCCTGGGGGGTCCCACTGCTCTCTCTCTTCCTTTAGCGTGTAATGAGCGCCTGCTGTGGGCCACCCCTTTTCAGTGACTCCCCATAAGCGGCATTTCGTCCTGGGACACTGGTCCAGATGGGTCCAGCCTGGTCCCTGCTGGTCCACACAATGACCCGGGACCCTCCTCAGAGGATGGAGGAGGGGCCAGGGGGCATCAAACGGCAGTGACTGGGCGGAAGCTCCGTCTGATCCGGCTGACATTTTGGGCCCTGTCTGATGGACGCCAAGGAAAGGTTAGATTTCAGATGTCTGAGGATGGAGCGCACAGGAGGGGGGCTCTGCTGTAGGGAGGGCTAAAGATCTATTGTCAAATAAAGAGAGCACAGAGGGCATTATGAACGGACACATAGTATGCTGATACTATCTGTGTTGTTCCTCAGAAAGAGACTTCATATCAGATTTGGCCAAATAAATCAGATATTTGGCCAAATCTGATTTATTTTGTTGTCTTTTCAGTTTCATAAACCAGGCTCACTCTGAGTCCGGCTCAGTTACTATAGAAATGTAGTCAGAGAACTTAGCCTGGTCCAGCAAGCTAAGAGCAGACTGAGCACAAGCTATGTGTCTTCTTTGTGGAATCCAACACCAATGGGCAGTGTAAATGACACAAGCAGGGTATTAGCGCCATCAGCTGGCCAAAATGCATGTTGGCCTCAAAAATGTGATTTAGAAAATACCCCAAAATCAATTACTTCATGCAATAACTTGTAAATATACACCAACGTCGTCTGTGTCTCTTATCTGTGAAATACAAAGTTGTAAGAAATACAAAGATCATGGCCATACCGCCTTTGCTCTGCCCAATCCCGTCAGACCTTGGAAGCTCAGCAGGGAAGGGCCTGGTCGGTACTTGGATGGGAGACCGTTTGGGAACACCAGGAAGCCTAGCGAATGGAGTGAGTGAGTGGGTGGTGGTGGTCGGAGGGGCCGATGGCGCAGACTGGTTTCCTCGCTTCCGTCAGTCTACCCCAGGGCAGCTGTGGCTACAATAGTAGCTTACCACCACCGAGTATGGAGTGAATGAATAATGCAATGTATAAAGCATCTTTGAGTGTCCAGAAAAGCGCTATATAAAACCGATGCATTATTATTATTATTATTATTATTATTATCATTTTGGCCCAACAACAAAGCAAGGTGTGCGTTGTCCAGTGGTCTGCAAAGAGTCGAGACCACTGAGGTGGTGGGCAGCTGAGAAAGGTTTATGGCTAATCTCGTTTTCATTATTCATGAAACAAAATCTAGCACAAAGTTCAATGACTTTTCTGCAGCTCATATGAGAACTAAGGTCACTGTTATGGCATTTTAGTATTAGTATTTAGTTAGTTAGACTGGCGTCCTGTCTTGGGTCCCCTGCTGGGCCTTTGACTAAACCAGGTAGAGAGACCGGCCTTTCCTGGACCCCAGACGAGGCCCTCGCACCTTTAGACAAAGGTCCCAAATGGCCCATCTCCCCAACAGCAAAAGATCTCCTTCTGCCTCCAAACGCCACCATGATTTCATTACCATGCAAAGTGTCTTTTGGTGGCTGCATTAACATCTCCAACTGTATTACCATTTCTCTGTGTTTCTGGGCTTCCCTTTGTTGTGTATGACCCCTGTCCTGCTGCTCTGTCTGTGGTGCCCACCTTATAAAAGAGGAGGCCAAAGCTGAGCAGGGAGAGCTTAAACATAACTCAGCGTTATGGGTAACTTCTCCGCGATGCATTGTGTAATAAACTTCACATGTTGACTAGACAAACTTCTCTTAAGCTTTATTAAGTAAGAAAATCCACAACATCACATGGATGGATTTGTGGACCTGCAAGAACTGAAAAATGTGCACATTTTATTTTGGATTTTTGTGTCACAAAAAGGTGTTCTATCGGCTCTTGCACTGAATTAAAATTGTATATGTGAACACTGCCTGAACCCCCAGAAAATACAATGTTATTTTATGTGAAAAGCCACAATGTAGTTGGTGTGTGTCGAAACATGTGTGTGGTGAATGACTGAACCGAACTCTTCCTGTTTTGTGCTTTAACATGATTCATTTAATGTAATTCATACACTGCTAATCATTTGGTGATGAGTTAAAATTACATGAATTGAGAATATGTTTACTTAATTTGAGTCTTTCTGGTATAACAGGCCTCCCCGAACTCCTCCCAGACCCGAGTTTTAGCCTCCGCGACCGCACGAGCTGCAGCACGCAGCTCGTGCGGTCGCGGAGGAGTTCGGGGAGGCCATGGAGGAAGACTATCGGTCGGCCTCGAAGAGATTCTGGCAAACCATCCGGCGCCTCAGGAGGGGGAAGCAGTGCTTCACCAACACTGCGTACAGTGCGGGTGGGGGGCTGCTGACCTCGACTGGGGATGTCGTCGGGCGGTGGAAGGAGGAATGAGGAAGCAGAGGCTGGGGACTCGGAGGTGGGCTCGCCCATCACCGGGGCTGAAGTCACCAAGGTGGTGAGAAAGCTCCTCGGTGGCAAGGCTCCGGGGGTGGATGAGATTCGCCCTGAGTACCTTAAGTCTCGATGTTGTAGGACTGTCTTGGCTGACAAGTCTCTGCAACATCGCGTGGCGGTCGGGGACAGTGCCCCTGGATTGGCAGACCGGGGTGGTAGTCCCTCTCTTTAAAAAGGGGGATCGGAGGGTGTGTTCCAATTACAGAGGAATCACCCTCCTTAGCCTCCCCGGTAAGGTCTATTCCGGGGTGCTGGAGAGGAGGATCCGGCCGATGCGGTTTTCGTCCTGGTCGTGGCACACTGGATTAACTCTATACCCTTCATCTGGTGCTCGAGGGTTCGTGGGGGTTCGCCCAACCAGTCTACATGTGTTTTGTGGATCTGGAGAAAGCGTTCGACCGCGTCCCTCGTGGTGCCTTGTGGGGGCTGCTCCGGGAGTATGGGGTCCTGGGCCCTCTGCTAAGGGCTGTCCATTCCCTGTATGACCGCAGCAGGAGCTTGGTTCGCATTGCCGGCAGTAAGTCAGACCTGTTCCCGGTGCGTGTTGGTCTCCGCCAGGGCTGCCCTTTGTCACCGGTTCTGTTCATTACTTTTATGGACAGAATTTCTAGGCGCAGCCAGGGGCCGGAGGGTGTCCGGTTTGGGAGCCTCAGGATCTCATCTCTGCTGTTTGCGGATGATGTTGTTCTGATGGCTTCAACGAACCAGGACCTTCAGCACGCTCTGGGGCGGTTTGCAGCCGAGTGTGTAGCGGCCGGGATGAGGATCAGCACCTCCAAATCCGAGGCCATGGTTCTCCACCGGAAAAAGGTGGCTTCCCCTCTTCAGGTCGGTGGGGAGTCCCTACCTCCAGTGGAGGAGTTCAAGTATCTCGGGGTCTTGTTCACGAGTGGGGGACGGATGGAGCGTGAGATGGACAGACGGATCGGTGCGGCGTCAGCAGTGATGCGGTCGCTGTATCGGTCTGTCGTGGTGAAGAGGGAGCTGAGTCGGGGGCAAAGCTCTCGATTTACCGATCGATCTACGTTCCCACCCTCACCTATGGTCATGAGATTTGGGTCATGACCGAAAGGACAAGATCGCGAATACAAGCGGCCGAAATGAGTTTCCTTCGCAGGGTGGCTGGGCGCACCCTCCGAGATCGGGTGAGGAGCTCAGTTACCCGGGAGGAGCTCGGAGTAGAGTCGCTGCTCCTTCACGTCGAAAGGAGCAGCTGAGGTGGCTCGGGCATCTGTTTCGGATGCCTCCTGGTCGCCTCCCGCGGGAGGTGTTCCAGGCATGTCCTAGTGGGACAAGGCCTCGTGGAAGGCCCAGGACACGGTGGTGGGACTATGTCTCCGAGCTGGCCTGGTGTCGCCTCAGGGTCCCCCCAGAACAGCTGGAGGAGGTGTGTGTGGATCGGGAAGTTTGGGCATCTCTGCTGAGACTCATGCCCCCGCGACCCGGCCCTGGATAAAGCGGAAGTAAATGGATGGATGGATGGATGGTATAACAGGCGAGAAAAATAAATACTTTTGATAATGTCATGATGTTTTTGCATTTTAAGAATTGTTTTGTTTTTTATTTACTGTTTGTAAATGAAGAGCAGTAGCAAAAAAACGGAATGATTGCCTTTGAAATGTGAATCGTGAGAACAGGGTTGAACCATTCTGATAAATATCTGGATGTGTTTAAATGAAGGCGTGTGATTGTTGTTGCCAGCAGCTCAGTTTGATTACGGAATGGAACAGTACCAAAACGTTGGAAAGCGGAGATACGGGCTCCGCCTAAGCCTATCTCCTCCATCACCAATAAGTCGTGAGCGTTAACCGTGGGAGGAAAGAGTATATATATTTTTCTCTTCGTTTTACAACTATAGCCAGGAGCGCCCGCTGGGCTCCTCGGACGGCGGCGGAGCTGCGGTCTGCCGCTGATAAGGTCTCCAAACACCGGCGCATCAAATTGAGTTTTCTGCCTCCACAAAGCGACCGGGGCCCTCGGTCTGTGGACGCTTTCAGCTGCGTCTGTCGGACAAAAGGCAATCACCCACATGCAAACGCTTTGAGCTCTGCATTCAATAGCAGATCCACAAAAGGGATCGGGGGAAATGCCGGATTGGAAATGGAATATTCTAAAGAGTGGACGATGCTTCGCTCTCCTGAAGTTTAGAAGGAGCCTGTTTCCAATCGCTGTCTGCTCCGTGTTGTATGTTTAGAGCAAGCATTTGTTTCACATTCAACACCATAATCCCACAACAGCATCATAGTGAAATAATGCCTGTGTATGCAGTGTGGGGTAGTAACAGAATACATATATTTGGGTAACTGTATTCCGTTAAAGTTACTGAATACATTGCAGTGCTCAACTACTGAATTTTAGTTTCATATTCATAACAATAAGACAGAAAGGATAGCTTCAGCTCCATGGCATTCTGGGCTCTGCACTTTAGCAAAGTGCTTTTTTATTCCTAAGCAGTGTTTGGAATAACGCCGTTTAAAAGAACGGCGTTAGGTAACGGCGTTATTTTTTCAGTAACGGAGTAATCTAATTCATTACTCTCCTCGTCGTTACAACGCCGTTATCGTTACTGGGTAAACAAAGTGGCACGTTACAATTGGGCTGAATGAAGCGCCGCGGTGTCAGCATGGGGAGAGCAGTGGAGAGGGTGGGCGGAGTCTGACGGAGCAGAACACGCACATCTGACTGTCCGTGCAGAGTACTGCATCGCGCTCTCTGCTCCATAAACTACTTGTGTCCCCGACCCGCGGCTTGTCATCCCCACAGCGCGGTGCAGCCGCAGGGGAGAATCAAGTTGGTGATCATTGATCAGTAGTGTTGGAACTTATTTTTAACCCAAAGACGCAGTGGACGCGGTGGAGACACGTCTTTCTCCCTCTCTCTCTCAGCGCCTTTCTTCTTCCTCTCTCCCCGCTCTCCGCTCCATAGAACAGTGCAAGGCCACTAACCTTCTGGGGCATGTAAACTTATATTTGCTGTCGATTGTTTCACGGAGAGACATCATGCTTGTGCGTAAAGTCTGCCGGGATCGTTGGCACATGTTACTCTTGTTCCTCCCCATTCTCTTTGAATACGGCCATATTCCTACATTAATAAAACAGCGGCGCAAATACAATACCACTCAGTCACAGGGGCCTCCCCCACTCACCCCCCATTCAGTTCATTCAGTTCATTCAGTTACTATGAACATCTTTGAACATCTTTGAACACCTGTCTGTTCTAACCATTTCAATTGACTTGTGAAAACAGCAACAACAAAAAAACAAAATTCTTTGACATATAGCAACACAAATAGTTACTTTCCCTGGTAACGAGTTACTTTTATTATAGAGTAATTCAGTTACTAACTCAGTTACTTTTTGGAACAAGTAGTGAGTAACTATAACTAATTACTTTTTAAAAGTAACGTTCCCAACACTGTTCCTAAGTGATAAATAAGTTCAAAAACAGGCGTGTAACAAGTTTGTTTATAATCATACGCCGCTCAGATGCATGAATATAATGCAAATCAATGTGAAAGTATTCCAAGTATTCAGAAAACAGTACTCTGATTGGACAAAGTAACGGAATACATTACAAAATACAGTTTAGGGATAGTATTCAGTATTCTAAATACAATTTCAGTATTCTGAACACACTGTGTGTTCATGTGAGCATGAAGTGGAGTGAAACTCAAGGCTAAAGCCACAGCTGAAAGCTTTTAGAAAATGTCTGTGTCAGCCTTCACCAGCACAAAAACAAAACAACTAGAACTAAGAGCAATACCAAGTGACTTCAACATCAGGAAAAAAGAGAAATACCAGGGGCTCAGAGAAGAGCTGGAGAAGGCCTGGAGGGTGGCAGCATCATTGGTGCCCGTGGTCATTGGGGCACTCGGGGCAGTGACCCCCAAACTGGAGGAGTGGCTACAGCAGCTTCCACAGAAATACATCTCGGTCCAGAAAAGTGCAGTTCTAAGAATCAGCAAAGATACTGCGCAGTACCCTCAAGCTCCCAGGCCTCTGGTAGAGGATCCGAGCTTGGAGGGGAAAAAAAGAGACCGCCCGAGGAGGGCGAGAGAGAGTTTGTGTGTGTATATATATATCTTATATATAAACCATAGCCTTTCAGTAGTGTATCTGAAGCTCGGTGAGTAGGTGGTGCTGCTGTAGAAAGGCCTGAAAGTTGTAAAACATGCACATACAATTGTGCATGTAAGGTTTTTAACGCCAGAAACAATTTTACGGGACATCGACAGTTTAAATTCATCTTCCTCTGTTCATTGTTTTTTTTTAGAACGTGAAGAATTGCAGGATAAGGGATTTATCTCCTCTTGAAGACCATCTTCTTATGCTTGTGTTATTCAGGTTAATCACTAGTATCACAATAGGGTCACAATAGGGTCCTGATGAATCTTTGAATGAACACCTTATGCTCTGAGGGTGTGACAGGCTCGTGCTCCTGTGCTTCTTCCAGGATTCTAAAGATTTATTATAATCATTCTGGACCATATGCTCCTCCTTACGAAGGAAATCCCCCCCGCAGAAGAATATGATAATCTGGTTAACTTATCGGACATGTTTAATTGGAGAGCGGCGCTCACCTTTTGGCCCTCCCCCACTGCGCCCCCCTCAAACCACCACCACCACCACCACCCCCCCTCTCTCTCTCACCACGCTCCACCGGGACCGGCCGGGAGCAATGATTTCCGATGCAGGACTGATCCCACTTCTGAAAGCCCGCGCTAATGCCTCCTCCCCGGGCCCGCGGAGCTCAGAGCGTCCCCAGTGGAAGGGGCTCAGCGTGGGGAAAGGTTAGAGACAAACGGCCTGGGCGCAGTGACGGCCGGGTCAGAGTCAGGCAGGAGCGGCAGGTGCAGGAGTGAGTGCCCTTCATAATGAGAGGGAGTGACATTGTGCTGATGAAGCCAGATTAAAAGGGACATTTCAGGCATAGTGGACTTTTTCATTCACGATTTGATTCATTTTAAAAGGAAACAACTCAAAACAAAACAATCCAGGGCAGCATTAGTATTCACCGGTCACCGAAGAGACACAGACACAGTTCATTTCAAAATCTATCACTGAACCCTGTTCCAAATGATTATGCAAATTATATTTAAGTGTCATAAAGGTTTGTTTTTTTGTTCTTTGATGAAACTCATAGATGGTATTGTGCGTCAGGGCTCTTTGATTCACTGACATCAATCTTAGACGCCTGTGAGGATTCGTTTTCGGGTAAGTCCAGTTAAGGGAAAAACTACAGAAAAAGGACATGCAGACCACCATTTTCAAGCAATATGGGAAAGAAAAAGGATCTCTCTTCAACAAGGTATGAAAACCTTCGACATTTCATGAAAGATTAAGCGTAGTCATCGTGCTGTTAAGAGATTTGTTCACACAGGCTTCCAGGTGTTTCCAAACGGTCTCCCATCCAAGCACCGACCAGGCCCGTCCCTGCTTAGCTCCTGATGTCTGACGGGATCAGGCAGAGCAAAGGCAATGGAGATCTATGGGGGTCTGCTTGTATTTACAGGGGTGGGTGGGCGGGCATTGTTTTTAATCTGAAATGCACTAAAGCGCTCTATAAATAAAGTTTTTATTTATTTATTTATCTATCTTACTCTCTAATCCAGCATGGTAGTACACCCTCTGAGCTCCGATGTATCCAGGACATGCTTTCCTCACCTCGGTCTATGTTTGACAAGGCTCTCATTCGTCCATAAAGTATTTATCATGGTGAAGCTTAAATAATCAGCGGGACTGGGTTTGGTTGAGTTGAGGACATTTCGCTTCTGTTCTGTGACCACGCTTGGTTCCAGTGTCACATTCTGACCACAAGAGCAAAGAAGAAGACCCTGAATACTTTCAATAGAAGCTCCTCTTAAATGATCTACATCGTGTGTGAGAAGTAAAAGTCGGCAATTACAAGTTTTACCAGGGGTTTATTCTGTTGTTAATAAACATGACTTATTCCCCGCCTCGGTTTACTTCTGTTATGTTTTATATCCTGGTCCATGTAGCGTATGAAACAGAAATGACAAAGTATGTGTGCTTCCAGTCGCCCATTGATCACGCGGCGCTGCTGTCCCCTCTCATAATGAAAACTAAACACTACATTAAGCCGGGGCGACTCCTCCACTCCCCCATCGCGGCTCATCCCACTGTCATCCCGGAGACATGTGCCGGGCGTCCCATTGTCCCGGCCCTGTCTCACCCCCTCAGGTGAAGCATGTGCCTGGGGGATGCTCAAAAGATAAAGAGGCTGCTCATGTGACTGGTCGGGGGGGGGGGGGGGCCTTCGGAGAGTGATGATCGGAGGGAGGACGGCTTCATCTTTTGCCTGAGTGAGCAGTGAGGAGCTGGGCGAGTGACGCGATGAATATCGGCTCTTCAACATGATCTCTTAGTGATGATCGTGGAATCTTTTTGTTACGATAACAATGATTTTTCATTGACATTTCATGCCATTAGGGCCTAAAAATCAGGCCTGAACAGACTTGGGTCCTTCAGTATTTATAATGCACAAACAAATAACTAGATAAACCTTACATTAATGACGGCCTCCTCCATGAGAACGTTTCTGTCTAAGTAACGGAGGTCACTGTTTTATTAAGGCTTGCAGAAAAATGTCAGATGAGGTGTTGGGCGGGTGAAAGGTGTGTCCTGACACGATCATTGGTTTAAGCAGCACAGGGCCGGTTGTCTTTCCTCAACAATCTGAATGAGCACTTTTTCTTGCAGATTTGTTTGTAAATCAGTCATTTCTTTGTCTGGTAATCATGAGTTGAGGTTTATGGAGACCATTGTAGGGAAATGTTCCCTCCAATATTTCAGGATGGCCAAGCTGTCCCTACCAACTTCATGCGGAGATCTTCACACTGTCTCAGATGTGGCACGTTAGGCTTGGGGAGAGGACGATCAGCATCACAACACTTTTTGTTTTATGTTGATTGGTCAAATGTTCGCGGAGATTCATATTTGCGGGTTGTAACGGAGCTTCTGTCTGTTTATGGAGCCTTATTACGTGTCCGACGGAAACACGCAATGTTTCTCGTTTATTTATGTTGGATGTTTCACTCAACAATGATCAGAAAATGGTTGGTATGCTCTTTCCATAACTTATTTTATTAACAAGTAAAGTGGGAGAGGAGAGGAGAGGAGAGGAGGAGAGGTGAGAGAGGAGAGGAGAGGTGAGGAGAGGGGAGGGGAGGAGAGGTGAGGAGAGGTGAGGAGAGGAGAGGAGGGGAGAGGTGAGGAGAGGGGAGGGGAGGGGAGAGGAGAGGGGAGGGGAGGGGAGGGGAGGGGAGGGGAGAGGAGAGGGAGGAGAGGAGAGGGGAGAGGAGAGGAGAGGAGAGGGGAGGGGAGGGGAGAGGAGAGGAGAGGAGAGGAGAGGAGAGGAGAGGAGAGGAGAGGAGAGGAGAGGGGAGAGGAGAGGAGAGAAGAGGAGAGGGGAGGGAGAGGAGAGGAGAGGAGAGGAGAGAAGAGGGAGAGGGGAGGGGAGAGGAGAGGAGAGGGAGAGGAGAGGGGAGGGGAGAGGAGCGGAGAGGGAGGGGAGAGGAGAGGAGAGGAGAGGGGAGGGGAGAGGAGAGGAGAGGGAGAGGAGAGGGGAGGGGAGGGGAGAGGAGAGGGGAGGGGAGGGGAGGGGAGAGGAGCGGAGAGGAGAGGAGAGGAGAGGAGAGGAGAGGAGAGGAGAGGAGAGGAGAGGAGAGGGAGAGGAGAGGGGAGGGGAGGGGAGAGGAGCGGAGAGGAGAGGAGAGGAGAGGAGAGGAGAGGAGAGAAGAGGGAGAGGGGAGGGGAGGGGAGAGGAGAGGAGCGGAGAGGGAGGGGAGAGGAGAGGAGAGGAGAGGGGAGGGGAGGGGAGAGGAGAGGAGAGGAGAGGGGAGGGGAGAGGAGAGGAGAGGGAGAGGAGAGGGAGGGAGGGGAGAGGAGAGGGGAGGGGAGGGGAGAGGAGCGGAGAGGAGAGGAGAGGAGAGGAGAGGAGAGGAGAGGAGAGGAGAGGAGAGGAGAGGGGAGGGGGAGGGGAGAGGAGAGGGGAGGGGAGGGGAGAGGAGCGGAGAGGAGAGGAGAGGAGAGGAGAGGAGAGAAGAGGAGAGAAGAGGGAGAGGGGAGGGGAGGGGAGAGGAGCGGAGAGGGGAGGGGAGAGGAGAGGGAGGGGAGGGGAGGGGAGAGGAGAGGAGAGGAGAGGAGAGAAGAGGGAGAGGGGAGGGGAGAGGAGAGGAGAGGAGAGGAGAGGAGAGGAGAGGGAGAGGAGAGGGGAGGGGAGAGGAGAGGAGAGGAGAGAAGAGGAGAGGGGAGGGGAGAGGAGAGGAGAGGAGAGGAGAGGAGAGGGAGAGGAGAGGGGAGGGGAGAGGAGCGGAGAGGGAGGGGAGAGGAGAGGAGAGGAGAGGAGAGGGAGAGGAGAGGAGAGGAGAGGAGAGAAGAGGGAGAGGGGAGGGGAGAGGAGAGGAGAGGAGAGGAGAGGAGAGGAGAGAAGAGGGAGAGGGGAGGGGAGAGGAGAGGAGAGGAGAGGAGAGAAGAGGGAGAGGGGAGGGGAGAGGAGAGGAGAGAAGAGGGAGAGGGGAGGGGAGGGGAGAGGAGAGGAGAGGAGAGGAGAGGAGAGGAGAGGAGAGGAGAGGAGAGGAGAGGAGAGGAGAGGAGAGGAGAGGGAGAGGAGAGGGGAGGGGAGAGGAGCGGAGAGGGAGGGGAGAGGAGAGGAGAGAGGAGGGGAGGGGAGAGGAGAGGAGAGGGGAGGGAGGGGAGAGGAGAGGAGAGAAGAGGGAGAGGAGAGGAGAGGGGAGGGGAGGGGAGGGGAGGGGAGGGGAGGGGAGGGGAGGGGAGGGGAGAGGAGAGGAGAGGAGAGAAGAGAAGAGGGGAGGGGAGAGGAGAGGAGAGGTGAGGAGAGAAGAGGGAGAGGAGACGGGAGGTGAGGTGAGGAGAGGGGAGGGGAGAGGTGAGGGGAGGAGAGGAGAGGAGAGGAGAGGAGAGGGGAGGGGAGGGGAGGAGATGTGAGGAGAGGAGAGGTGAGGTGAGGAGAGGGGAGGGGAGAGGTGAGGGGAGGTGAGGAGAGGGGAGGGGAGAGGAGAGGAGAGGAGAGGAGAGGGGAGGGGAGGAGATGTGAGGAGAGGAGAGGTGAGGTGAGGTGAGGAGAGGGGAGGGGAGAGGTGAGGAGAGGAGAGGAGAGGAGAGGAGAGGAGAGGAGAGGAGAGGAGAGGAGAGGAGAGGAGAGGAGAAGAGGAGAGGAGAGGAGAGGAGAGGAGAGGTGAGGAGAGGTGAGGAGAGGAGAGGAGAGGAGAGGAGAGGAGAGGAGAGGAGGAGAGGAGAGGAGAGGAGAGGTGAGGGGAGGGGAGGGGAGGGGAGGGGAGGGAAGAGGGAGAGGAGAGGAGGGGAGGGGAGAGGAGAGGAGAGGAGAGGAGAGGAGAGGAGAGGAGAGGAGAGGAGAGGAGAGGAGAGGTGAGGGGAGGAGAGGAGAGGAGGAGAGGAGAGGAGAGGAGAGGTGAGGAGAGGTGAGGAGAGGAGAGGAGAGGAGAGGAGAGGAGAGGGAGGAGGGAGGAGAGGAGAGGGAGAGGGAGAGGGGAGGAGAGGAGAGGGGAGTGGAGGGGAGAGAGGGGAGTGGAGGGGAGGGGAGGAAGAGGTGAGGAGAGGAGAGGTGAGGGGAGGAGAGGGGAGTGGAGGGGAGGGGAGGAGAGGGGAGTGGAGGGGAGGGGAGGGAAGAGGTGAGGAGAGGAGCTTCAGTTCCATGTTCTCTAAGCACAGCAGTGAGAAACAAAACAACTAGGACTAAGAGTCATATTATATGGCTCTGTGACGGTGTTTGTGGAGAAGGAATGAGTAACTATAACTAATGACTTTTTGACAGTAGTTTTCCCAACACTGATCCTTTGTGAAGAGCATCATCTTTACTGGCTAAATCTAATGCCAAAGTTGATACCGCTCAGACTAGCTTTTGCTTGCTGCCTGCGTCCCAGTTTGTTTCCCCTCTCCTCCTCCTGCGGCCCGTGACTCATCGTTCTTACCGGCAACAGACAAATTCTTGTTGCGGGAATTTATTTACAGGTATGACACAGCCGATAAAAATGGCCAAACCCTGTTGATTAAGACAAAGATCAGCTCATAAACGACTAACGGCACAAGTGTCTTCTTAGCGCTGTTAGCGAAGCATTTCCACGAACGACACACAATAGCATCCTGGCCTCTTTAATTACTCTCCATCACCCCCGCTCTGCCCGCGGCCCTGTTTATGCCAGTCACCGCGCCGCCTCAGTCCACTGGCATTTATATACTAAGTGTCACTCGTAATTGCCAAGCCGGCACTTGAAACCGAATGAATAAATCTAGTCCTGCGATGAGCCAACCTGCGCGACTGTAGCACCTCGGGCGACTGTTTCCTCCAACACAGCCACCCAGGGGAGGGAGACTATCTGTGCCCGGCCCGGGGGGGGGGGGAGAGAGGGTATTAAATGGCTGTTTGTGATTGAAAATAATGCACTAGCTCCGGGACATGGCGCAGCGGACAGATGGGGTTCCTCTCCAAAGGCTGCGACGCCGTAGAGCCGTATTGGAAAGCATAAGGAAGGGCTGTCTCACAATGCGCTGCAGAGAGAAGCTGTGAGTGGGAGCTGGGACATGGCGAGATTTAGGTATTTGAACCCAGAATATGAAAATAGTTGAGGAACCTGTAAATCTTCCATGTTCAAAAACGCAGCTTGGAGAATTTAACCCCTTAACTCCCACCTGAACCGAGCACATTTTCTCCAGTTTGACTTTACCTCTGGAAAAAAGGTGGGAAAATAGCGACAGAACTGAGACAAAAACAATGACGTGACAAAAATGTTACAAAAATGACAAAAAAATGACAAAAAATGACAAAAAAAATGACCAAAAAGTGACCAAAAAAATGACCAAAAATGACCCCAAAAAAATGACAAAAAAATGACCAAGAAAATGACAAAAAATGACAAAAAAATGACCAAAAAATGACAAAAAATGACAAAAATGACCAAAAAAAGGACCAAAAGTGACCAAAAAAATGACCAAAAATGACCAAAAAAATGACAACAAAATGACCAAAAAATGACCAAAAAACGACCAAAAAATGACCAAAAAATGACCAAAAAATTACTAAAAAATTACTAAAAATGACAAAAAATGACAAAAAAAGGACCAAAAAGGACCAAAAAAATGACCAAAAAATGACCAAAAAAAGGACCAAAAATGACCAAAAAAATGGCCAAAAGAAATGACACAAAATGACCAAAAAAATGACAAAAAAGTTACAAAATGAGTTGAATACCCCCCCAAAATAAGATGAAAAAAAATGTGATGACTTGAGGAAAAAGATCCATTTAGATCTTAGCTTTCAAATGAGGTGTTGCACTGGCCTACAGGATTTGGGTAAAGCTGAACTGGAGAAAATGCTCTCGGTTCAGGCGGGAGTTAAGAGGTTAACCATGATATGAGTTTGTTCCATCATCAGAATCCCACCTGGAGTTGTTTCTTTTTAGTTGAGACCAGTGTGAGTTCCCGATGGCTGTGATTGACCAACCTGAAGAAGAGCCGGACAAACAAGGCGATGGTTTTCTACAGTGTGGGCCAGCAGAGTGGAGACAAATGTGAATGATCTTTGTTGTTTTTGCCACAAGGTTACAAGGAGTTGTTTGTAATCCTAGGACAATTCCAAAATATTCACCAGAACTTTGCAACACGTAAACTTCCAACCTTCTGATGCAAGCTAAAATTGTTCCAGATGCTTAAGGCTCTTTGTTTTTCACTTCCTCTAGCTTGCACCACACACACGACTGCAGGACATCCAGGACAATGGCCTCTAGAGCATCTGACCTGAGACTGTGTGCTCTGACCTGCTGTGAGGAGTTTAAACACTCTCTCACAAATACACACAGACATGGAAACAGAGACAGGTGAAGGTCGCAGCCTCATCTGTTCAGGGCCACGCTGTCGGCCCGAGCGCACGGACTGCCCGGGATACGGCAACTGAACCTCTTTTGTATCAAAGGAAGACCTCACTGAGATTTAGCTTAACCTTACAGTGAACCTATTAAGCCAAAGAGACGGCCTGGTAAATTCTGATAGTTATGTAGAAAGAAAACAGATGGATAGTGGACTGCAAAAACAGCCGAGAGACGAGACACACCTCTGAATCACGCTTTCATATTATCATTTCCAAGTAGCTTTCTGTGCGATGAGTCACATTTCCGATGCATTTTGTTTGTTCTGAATCTGCAAACCTTCAGGTAAATCCACATGACAGGGCCCATGTTTTATAATGAGTTTTATCTCTTTTCCATGTGCGTTGTGTTTTTCTAAGACATTGTCATAACTTTGGCTATTTAAAAATGTTTAAATGTTGGCTGTTGGAATTTCATTTTTCACCACAATCTTGTATCGATGATGGGAGAGTGTGACCCCTGCGCAAAGATTTCTCCAGCACATCCCAAAGATACTCAATCCACTGATGGAATAACCTAGGGCTGCTCGATTATAGAAAAAATAACAATCTCGAATCTGGAATATTTGTTTGAAATGCACTTGTTGCGATGCGTGACTCTTCTGCCGTAACCTGCGCCTCGGCAAAGGATATAGAGGCTTAAACGTGTTCTCCTTTCAGTAGAAGGTGAGCAGCATCAGTAGTGTTATCACAAGAGCTGCTCATTAACATTGTTCACATTTTACTGCAACAAACACAACAGTTCATCCTGCAGCGCTGGTAGTGCACTGGGTTAGATTCACTCCACAAGGAACTTTCTGTGCTTTGGATTGACAAGCGGGAGGGCATCCTTAATAATTGTTTTTTTTTATCAATTATGCTGTTTTTGTAATCGTATAGTGCATTAATCGGAATCATAATTGAATTTTGATGATTTGATGATTAATTGCACAGCCCTAGAATAATCCGATCAGCTGACTTCATTCTTTGGGCTCATGGTGTTGCTGAATCTTGAGCTGACCAACTGCTGAAGCCCCAGATCAGAACAAAATCGTTTTTTATCAGAGAAGTATAATAAAAAGAGCAAACTGCATATTCCTAATTTTGTTGAAATTCTATCTTGGCTACTGATTCTCCCGGCTGAACTCCACCTGAGTTGCCTTGGTTACACAAGTGGCTTCAGAGCCTGAGTAGCTCTGCTATTTTTGCTACATACAAGTTCCTTCACAAAGGCAGAACATAGACATATTGGAGTTTTCATGTGAGGGAATAATATCCATTACAAAATAACCTTCTTTGTCCTTCGCTGCTGCCTCTCGTGCGCATGTTGTTAGTTACTCCTCGTCGGAGCGGCGCATTAAACAGTGTTAATGGGCGTCCTATGGGATCGGGGCGGCTTGACCCCCCCTGCGGTGATGTATGCAGATGATCAGTGGAGCGTACAGAGGCAGGGGAAGAAGGGGAGGGAGAGGGTGGTCCCAGTACAGGTCCCGTCTGCAGATCCGGGGCTGTGGCTGACATGAAAGCAGCAGAGCCCGGAGAGCAGTGGGATTAGCCCGCTGCCGTGAGCTGGTCATTAGCGCGTAAGGAGAGACAGGGCCTGGGACCTGGAATGTGGAAGTAAAAAGGGAAATACTGCCTTCTGCTCGGGATCTTCTTATCGGTGTTCTGTTTAATCTCCAATCAATCCTTTTTTTTTACCGAAAAGGACGCTGTGTTTAACGGAACATTCTTTTTGCCACCACATTGAAAAAAACAAGCTAACTGAATGCTGTATCTAAATGCACATTTTTATCGATTGCCCACGTAAAAGTGAGTCTAAACCAGCCCAGTCTAATCCTATGCTTGCCCCCCAGGTCATTCCTCTGACTTGTAAAAGCTGCAGAAGCGCCTTGAGTTGAGAAACTTCATTGGGTGGTGTTCCGCATAATTTCTCCATCTCTGCGTCCATCACCTTGAGTAAAATAAGTTCCGTTTTAGTATTTAAGGAAACGCTCTGAGGCCAGCTATCCTACACCAACCTTCCTCCCACTGTGAAGGCTTATCAACTGGCTACTGAAAGCCATTGAGCATCTCGTACATTTTAAACCTCTGTTTTGTCAGCTGCAAGAGGAAGAATCTGTGTTGCCAATACAAACCATGCTGCTGATGATCCGCCGACACGGAAAATGCTATATGCAGTGAGGAATCAAAGAGTGGATCTGGATGAGGACCTAACCTGTTTAAATCTCATATGTGGCTGCCTTTAGTCGACATCTCCATGGAGACGAGCTGGAGACGTCCTGCTCCCAGTAGTTAGTCAGGTCTGAGGAGAGCTGAGCTGATCATAGCTCATTTTTTAAACACATTTTTCAATTATGAAAATATCTGTAATAAAATATTTCAAACGGTAAAATGGTCACATTGATCTAGCACTTTTCCACCTACATTAGACTCAAGGAACCATTCACCCATTCATACACCTATAGTCATTTATTTGATGTGGACATGACAATAGCATTGGACAAACACTTGCATTGCTGTAAGTGTCAGAGCAAAAGTGCTTAGACACAATCCACAATCATGTACGGAATATTAAAAGGGTCAATGATATACATTTTATACGGCGCTAGCATGTGCACAGCCCTGGAGGCAAGGGGGTTGAACTGTACATTGTCTTGTTTATTATTCTCTAATGTCTTGCATTGTACTTTTAATATGTTTCCTCGATGTAAGGCGACATTGAGTGGTTAGAAAGGCACCAGACAAATAAAATGTATTATTATTATTAGATTCTCCTATCTGCACTGTCTATTCATCAAGTGAAATGTTATACCATTTGAAGAGGCTAGATGCAAGTTGGCCATGTTATACTCACTACTGCCACCTCAGGTCATGCGTGTAACTGCAGCTTCTATATTAAGCTCGTGCATGACGGCACTTTGGACCCGAATTAACACCTTTTTGAGCGACAGAGCAGGATTTTAAAGGCAGTTGTGGTGAACAGGTCTGAGCTCATTCTACACATTAGGACATGTCTGGAACATGTAGGGGGAGGAAAATACTTAGTTTTAACATTTTTAAACTCTGTATAGTCACTATGTCCCCTAAACCGTGGCCATGCCGCCTTTGCTCTGTGGTTGGTGGTGGTCGGAGAGGCCGATGGCGCAGACTGGTTGGCTCGCTTCCGTCAGTTTACCCAAGGGCAGCTGTGGCTACAATAGTAGCTTACCACCACCGAGTATGGAGTGAGAGTGAACGAATAGTGCAATGTAAAGCGTCTTTGAGTGTCCAGAAAAGCGCTATATAAAACCAATGCATTATGGTTATGATTATGATTATGATTATTATTATTAATAATAATAATATTACATCAATTAGATTGGGCTCAAGCTGAATGAGCCACACATCAGATTGGGTTGGGCCAGATCCTATCGTTAACACCAGTTTGGAAAAAACAAAACACAAATGGACTACTTGCTGTCACTTGTCGGCACTTGTCCCCATCAAGTCCTAATCTGGTGCAGCCTCCTGTAGTTAAAGAGCAACTGCAGACCAAACTCCGCCCACATTTGCACTTTGAAATTGCCGGCGGACTGTGGAAGAAATCGAGAGCGGCGCCAAGGGGGTGCGGTCAGTGCCACGAGAAACCGCCACCAACAGCGTTAAATAAACACAGAGCATCCTGACACTGTGTGGATGAGTCGCTGACATGAAGCTAGTGACACACACACCTGCTCTGTGAACGGAATGCACAAAACCTGCACTTCCTCCTTCGCTGGCCGTGATCGGGGAAGGATCTGCTGAACGGAAATCCATTCACTTTTCAGCCATGAGGGGGCAGTACACACACGGTTTTTGATGGTTTGTATAAGTGCAAAATATACTTGTTTATATAAAATGACAACAAAAAAGAAATGGGACCAGCAGATTTACAACACTGAAAGTTAAAACATTTCAACTGGTCATAGTTGCCCGACGTTTCAAGAATCATCCAGTTCTGAGGCAAAGATGTAAAGTCCCATCAGATGGAAGACTGGATGGTGACGTACTCCAAGTGCATCTTTACATCTTTGCTCCTGTGAAGAAGAGAATTGGATGATTCTCGAAACGTCGGCCAAGTATGACCAGTAGAAATGTTTGAACTTTCAGTGTTGTATCTGCCTGAATGATATCAATCTTCATTGGAATCAGATCTACAGTTCATCAGCGGAAAAAACTTGGTCTGGCCTTTAGTTGCTCTTCGAATAACTGGCAAGAACTTACAGATATATTGCTCTCTCAAACACACTCTCATTCATGCTGGTCCGGAGATCGAACCCTGGACCTTCTCGCTGTGTTGCACAAGCACTAACCGCTACGCCACTGCGCCACCCATACAGTAAACATGTCCATGTGTCACGTTCACATGTAGCTGTGTGTTCTTAACCGCTAACACATGACCTTTACACACCTGTTCAGCACTTTGCCTCTGCCGGTGTTTGTGTTGAAAGGCTTAAATTGCTGTTGTTACTTTGTTCAAATGGGAGCAGGACATTGTCAGAGGAACAAAGAGACCTGTAGGACAAAAAAAGTGTTGTTTGTAAATGTGAACCATTCCTTGGGGTTAAATATTCACCAGTCGGTTTCACTTGTGATCACAGCCGCTGGAGCTTTTATGTGCCGTTTTCATCTGAGCTTCAAACAACGAGCGGACTGGAGGTGTTTAAATGTGGAGGTATGGTGCTGACAAAAAGAGCAGGCGTGTCTCACTGACGCACTTCATGCTATGGAGGTTTTTCTTAGGACTGTTAAAGCTGTGTGCTTACGATGCAAAAAGAGCCATTGATTCTTATTGTTTTTGAATAGAAAACATTGAGGTGAACATCGAGTCTCTGGATTGAGTGCGTGAAGCAAAAACAAGACTGCATTTGCCACAGAATCAACATTATGCAGAACTATGTTTCTGACGGTGAGCCACAGTGGTCAGAAATAGCAGCAATGATTCACTAACGTCCGCAGAATGGGGGAAAAAATCTCCAAGACAGTGACGTGCACAGGCATTTTGAGGGGCAGGTGCTCAACATAGAGAAAAGACTACACGTGAAGTATAAGGGGCAGATATTGCAAGACTTCATCTTCTCCTCTGCTCCATTCTTTCATGCTGTATTGGCTTGGCGGTATTGTTGTGATTGTAAGATGCCACTTTTGAATGAAATAAATTAATACAGTGCCTCTCGAAAGTATTCATACACCTTGAACTTTTGCATATTTTCTCGTGTTTACAACCCTAAACATAAAGATTTTATTTTGATTTTTTTAAAGGGGGCCTATTATGCAAAATCGACTTTTTCAAGCTTTACATCATGTTATTAAGTCATTCCCTCATTAAAAACATGCCTGAAGTGTTGCCTTAGCACATTCACGTATTTTCGAGTAATCTGTAAAAACTCCGATGGCAGCCATTTTAGGGATAAAACGCCTGATTCCTTCAGGAAACGCCTCCGACCTCCAGGATACGCCTCCGACCTTTCGTCACCAGCCGAGTAACCAACCACTGCCCCTCAGCAGAACCCCCTCGCCGCAGTGTCTAGCCCTAAGATGTAAACAGAGTCATCATGGAGGATTAGCTTCATGTGTTGTGAACCGGAGCCACAGCAGACTTTTACAAAGACACACATCAGTGTTTCTGTTACCGAAACACCCAGGATTCAAACCGGTGACAAGAACACTTATTTCAGTGTCTGGTTCTGCGCTGGGCCTTGATGATGGACAGAGCCTCCGGAGAAAGCTAATGCTAAGCTAAACCTCGAGTCATCACGTGAAAACGAGAAATATGCACACATAAAGTCAATAAAACCACCACACACATGAAGAACCGTTTAACAATGATCACACACGGAGCCTGGCTTGTTGATTTGGAAGTTTATTGCTCACATTTCATCTACAGTGAGTCGTAGCCGAGTGGTTTCTCCCGGAGCTAAGGCACCATTAGCCGCGACAAGCTAACAACCTTCACCTTCACAACATTCATTGAAAACAGGCAGCATATTATGCACAAATAACGTCAATAAAGCAGCAACTACTCGAAGCAGCCTTTACGATGATCACACAATGAGCCTGGCTTTACACATGTGTGGTTTATTGCAGACTTTTCATCAACAATGAGCTGTAGTCGATTATAACAAGCTAACGGGTAACCTCGAAAAACCATTGTCCACCTGCACAGATAATGTCCGTCTTTGAATCGTATGGGCTCCTGCAGATCCTGGTGTCGTCCATGGGGGTTTAGTTAGAGATCCATAGGGCATGGCAGATGCAAAGAGATAGCCTCCAAACAGCAGTTATTTTTCAGGCAAGAGCCCCTTCCAAGCGTCCGGTGTGGAAGGTTTGTCTCCAAATAATATCCTGTGTGGCCATTGTTCACAAAGTGATAAACAGTAGCTCCTTTCCAACAATAAAAATTAAAATGCACCGATCGTAGTTTCAATACAGTTGAGACAACGAGCGTAGTGTTTGTTGTGATGCCACAGACAGCGTGTGGAGGGGGCGTGTCGGAAAGGGTCAGAGGTTCTTAAAGAGACAGGGGCCTATTTCAAGTCATTCGCTACCACCATTTTGAAAGAGCAATTTTATACAAGGCAGTTATTCTAATTCACTGCATTTACAGACCAACAGACGGTCTCGTCATCATTGTAGTGTGATATAGACTGGTGCTATGTGGCTGAAAAAAGCATAATACCCCCTCTTTAATGAACGTTCACACACAAGTAACAGACAACTGTGAAGTGAAAGCAAAATGATAATGATTCTGTTATTTTTCAAAAAATAGAAAAGTGAAAAGTGGGGCGTGCATAAGTATTCATACAGCATTTTCTGAGTGCATTAAATTGCCTTTATAACATTCCTAATGACTCCAGAATGTTCACACCTTGGCCTAACGGTTAAATAGAGGCCACCTGTGTGTAATCTACTCTCAGTTTAATTTCAGCTGTTCTTTTAGGCCCTCAGAGCTGTGGTCGGAGTGTTTTGGTCACTAAACAACATCATGAAGGTCAATGAGCACCAGAGAGGTCAGGGATAAAGTTTAAAGCAGCATTAAGTTATACAAAGATTTCCCAAGATTTAAACATCTCCCGGGGCACTGTTGAGAACTGAGGCTGGGCAATGACCTTAAATGACCCTAAATACAAAGATAAATCTACAATGGAATGGTTCAATAAAAACATATTAATGTGTTAGAATGGCCCAGTCAAAGTCCTGACCTAAATCCTATTGAAAATCTGTGGAAAGATCTGAAAACTGCTGTTCACAAACGCTCTCCTTCTAATGTGACAGAGCTTGAGTTGTTTTGTAAAGATGAATGGGCTAAAATGTCAGTCTCTACATGTGCAAATCTTGTAGAGTCAAACCCCAAAAGACTTGTGCTGTTATTGCTGCAAAAGGGGGTTCCACAAAGTATTCATTGATGCTGTATGAATACTTATGCAAGCCCCACTTTTAACTTTTCTGTTTTTTGAAAAATAACAGAATCATGTATCATTTTACTTTCACTTCACAGTTGTCGGTTACTTGTGTGTGAACGTTCAGTAAAGAAATCTAAATAAAATCTTAATGTTTAGGGTTGTAAACATAACAAAATGTGCAAAAGTCCAAGGTGTATGAATACTTTCGAGAGGCACTGTAAATAAAATTAAATGAGAAATGAAATGAAAAAGGGCACCCTGCACCCCCGTCCCACCTCGTCCTGCAAAGTTCATCATAAGTCTTTGTGCTCATGATTAGTTTATAGCCTACTAATAAATAATGTAAATGTAGGCTCTACACTTAAAACATGTATCTGTTTTGTCCATATCAAAAAGAGCAACATCCCCCCACAGAGGCACAGTGCTCCTCAGCTCACACTGCTCTGGCCCTGGTCTACGCCCAGCCCTGCCTTAGTCTGAGTAACAGAGCGGCGCTGACATCCTCGCCCTGTCGGCCCTTTTGCTTCTATTCCTCAAAATAATCCAGGCTTGTCGCGCTTGTTCGTACATAACAGTTATGACATTTACTCAGTTCACTCTGTTCTCCCGCATCTTACAGAGATGGGCTCCCATTCTCTGACAAGGGAACACGGGACAGCACAGGCCTTCAATCAGGTCGTACATCAGGGAGAGGCAGCGGAGGAGGCATGATTTCAAGTTGTTGAGCAGTAAAACAGATATTGGCTTAGTACTGGAAATATTAAAGAAATAATACTCATTATGGGGAAAAAAGCGCACGTGACAAGGACACTTAACCTAGACTCTATCTGTGCACGTCCCTGCTCCAAGACCCTCTGGTTTGAACCTCTACAGACATGTTCTGAAATGTGATTAGATCTCTGGCATCCATGTTTCAATCAGCCTGTCATCCCCATGGCAACTGACACTAGAAAAGAGTGGAGAGCGATTGACTAGCATAAGTAAAGCATGACCTTTCTGTGTGCCCAGGTATGATGTAAACATGTGCAGATCAGGTATTGGTTTTCATGACAACAATTGTAAAAGGATTGAATGAGAAACGTGTTTGCACATTTTCTGTATTGGTTCGTGGCACAATTATCTAAAGCAGAACGGCTAAAACCAGCATGCAACTTTGAAGGACTCTGAACAAATATATAAATGCAACTCTTGTTTTGCTCCAAATTTTTATGAACTAAAAAACATGAAACTTTTTTGTATCTACACAATGGACCCATTTATCTCAAATATTGATTCACAAATCTGTCAAAATCCAGCCTGGTGATTCTGAGCTTCTGCTCCTACGTAAGAGTACAGTTACCTAAGTAAGAGTACAGTTCATTTAAGTCATTTTCAAATTATTTTTAACTTTAACAAATGAGAAAATATTACTCAAGTAGAAGTAAAAAGTACTCCCTGCCTCTGCATATCGAGTCTTATGTAATGTATCCAGTGTAGAACTGAGGGTGTGATGTCTGATTTTGTATATCAAATGATATATTGCACATCTATGTAGCACTATTTTTGTGATAAATAAAAGTATTTTCTGGAGGTATTTTTCAAACCCAGAAGACACAACGCTTCAATTTAGTTAACTCCGCCCCCTCTCTCCGCTCATACAACTTTTGCAGAAGTATAAATATAAATACACAGCAAAAAGTGAAGTTACTTCACTATGCAGTTATCAGAAGTTGACTGTAACAGCTTCATAAATGGTCTCAGTCTGTACTGAGTTATTAGGCCTCTTTATCGTTCATGAGTCTGACGGCGGTGGGGAAAAATTATACAAGTAGCGGGGTCTATGGGTCTTGATACCATAGCCTGCCTGTAGTGCCAGTAGTGATCCGACCCACACGCCTGCGGGTCCTGGAGGTGAACAAGACTTGGAGAGATGGAGCTCACAGCAGTCACCCTCTCAGCAGCAGCACAATGCACTGCAGTCGGTGCTCGTCCCGGACTAATCCACTTTATCACGTTGTACTCGTTTTGCACATGAGCAAATGCTTGGTGAATGACCCCTTTTCTATTTGACCAGATACACTACAACAACTACTACAACTACTGTGTACTTCCCCAATCCGAACATCACATTGTTTTCCTCCCTAGGAGCTCTGCAGGGCTTTCGACAGGCGATCGCTGTGACCATAGTTGGTCGGTTGTTCTGTGAGTGTTTGTTTCAGAACTTTTCCTACTTAACATAACTATTTCAATACTTAACATGAATAATTTATGTGGAGATTAAGGAAGTCCAAGCAACAGTGAATCGTGACTGTACGCCTTAAATACCCAGCCTTTCATATGTCAGTGTGTCTCCTGTGGACATATTGGTTTACTTGTTTACATATTTGTTTACTTCTTTTCTGATTGTATCTGTTTTCTTGTAATTGTGTGCAACTGTGAAGCACTTTGAATGGCCTTGTGTATGAATTATGCTCTGTAAATAAACTTGCCTTGCCTATTTGTGTTGGCTCTCGGCCTTCCAGGAGTTCGCCATCGTAGCAGAAGTTTGCAAAGTGATCTACTAGCGTGGGTTGTTTGAGTTGAGATTGGGAGCAGAAGCCTCTGGTTTAGAGGCAAAACAGTCCAGTCCAGACTTTGGACATTTTTACAGCAATCCTCTGGAAAAGCTGTAACAGTCTAAACTCAGACTCGCCCAATATGAAAATAGGAGGGTCAAAACAGAGATCAAACCAAGAGGGTTAGACATGCTGAAAACAGAAAAATTCATAAAACCTTTGGCCCGACCAGCACCCCAACTGAAGAAAGAGATACGCCTAAAGCTAAAATTATGTTCCTGGAATCTTGACTGTGCCGCTCTCTTAGATCGAAGCTCATGCAGTTCATGAGACAGAGTAAACCTTGGAAGATCACAGCGTCTCTCCAAGCTCCTGCTGACTTCCCTGAATCTGCTCCGTGACACAGCCTTCTGCAGATCTGAGAGACCGCAGTGTGCCGGGACATCTACCTCAGGATGTGTATATTAGACATGCTAAATATAAACTCCCCTGACAGCAGAAGTGTGTCTCTCAGGCGCCAAGCCAGCACAGTCAGGGAACCTGCTCCCAAAAAAACATCCCCCTGCATTGTGTGATAAAGTACAAGGTTCCAAATAAACCCCCGGAGCAGCCGCTCTCAAACTTTCCACACAAAGTTCCACCAACATACAGGATTTCTGAGCTCTAAACGGGGATTACCACAAGACTAGACTAAACCATGACTAAAGTAGTGAAAAACATATTGCCCGCAGAGTCTCGCCATTGTTTGGCTGCTGATATTTCATTCATCTGTTTACTTTTTTCACTTTCATCAATTACATGCAAACCACAAGTCAATATTAACGACTAGTCTCAAACCCAGTAGCCGTGCGTGGCTTGAGAATCCGTGCGTGGGCCTGCATTGATCCGCGCCTCATTAAACTCACATGCGGCAGTGGAGCGTGATGCAAACCGATCCGAGTGATCACAGTCTGCACATGGACAGGCCGCCCAACACTCACTGATGTGGCTCATGTTGACTTCAGAGAAATCTGAACATGTTTGAGTACAGTCAGGCATGTTCAAACCCACTTCATGTACACAGAGGAAGAGCGTCTGGTTCTGCTCTGTAGAGGTCGAAATTCCCTCAACAATCCCAGCCCGCCTGAATTATTTAAACCAAAAGATTCAAAATGGCACCCATTACAAATGGTTTATTGCTATTTTACTGCAACCGGCCGCTGTAAAAGATTATTGTTTGCTCATTTATTTCTGGAAGTGATCTACACTCACAGTTCTCGGATTGTTCCCTGTTGGTCCCACTTTGAAATCATAGCTCTATGGAACAGACCAGACTATACTGAAAACACTGAAGTCATTCATCATTTAAAGCCCCAACTCCAAGCCATGGGTCCAGTCCATTTTGGAAGCTTTTTAGTTTGTTCAAATCTATATTCTCCTAGAACCCTCTCTTAAACTACCTCTGAACCTAAATTCTGTATTTGTGGTATGTCTGGTCAAGCTCCCAATCAAGACCTTTGTCCACCAGTTGGATTTATTGAAGTACAGCCTAACATCATGGATAATTGCTCCTGGGTGTTGCTGAGCCTCCTTCATGGTGAGGAAAGACTCCGAACCCAGAGGGGGAAAAGAAACCTCTTGGCAACCACTACCTCGAGAGACACATGATCCATCAAAACAGGCCATGGGCTTCATCTGAGCCAGGATGAAGGCACTGACAAATGGTTTGTTTAAATCTTCCAGGGAAGGACCCACAGACCTATTATTTACTGCTAATGAAAGTAATACAATTCCAACACATTTTAATTAAATGTGCACAATTAATTGATTCATTTTTCAAAATCATATTAATAACAATGGCCTGTTTGCAGATTCTGCGTCTCTTTGCAACTTAAATTTGGTTTTAAATGAGCCAAAGTGACTTTTTGATGTTGAAGGTTACGGACCCCAAAGTGGATGGACAGGGTAGAGATGGCCCTGAGCCTTTTGGGATTGTCTTTCATTAAACACCCTGATGTTTTGGAATAAAAAGCAGAAAACTGTGGAAAAAGATGTGTGCTGTTCTTATTGATGCTGAATTAGCTGCTAGTCATGTATAACTCTCTTAACTTCTGTATGTAAAGAGCTCAGATGATAGCAGTACAATAGGGAAGCTAGGGAGGAGTTTCCATTTTCTAAGAGAGTAAATCGTAAAAGCAGGCATCGGGCTGTCCAGAACATCAACATGCTGGTCAGTAGTTACATCGCTGAATAGCCTTTGTCAAGCCTGAAAATGCTTTGGATCTATGGGATTTACCTAAGGACCAACGCAATCCTTTACAACATGTACATTCCATGGTATTTTGTCCCGGTTAACTACAAATGCCTTTATTTGACCCTCCATGACTGAGCGTCCATTACCATGGCCCATAAAGCCGCTGCTGTGTGGCGGGTGTTGATAGTCGTGTGGGAGTGTGGACGGATGGATGTTTCTACTAACTGCTCCACATCAGCCTCCTAAAACGGGAAGGGTCATTACGCACGGCCTGGGCCAGCAATCACCCAGTCACCGGACCCATTACTCAGCGGATAGAATCTTTACCCAATCTCCATCTGCACCCGCCCCTCCGGATCAGCGCAGCATGAAGGGAAACCAGGACGCTCTTTTGACAATATTTTCACGCCAGCTTCCTCAATTAACTTTTACAACCGTAATGTCATCGATGTTTTGACTTTATTTTGGCAGTGGTGACCCCTCAAGGCTGTTTAAGGGGAGCCCATTTCAACGAGCTGCTGTTCTGTTGGAGAAGAAGAAAAAATAATGATCGTCCGCATTAGCTTTTCTTGATTGATACGACACTAATTGATTAATTACTGTAATTGATTAATTCTATGTTGATGTTTTATTGATTGTATTTGTTTTCGCCTTTTACTGTAATTGATTAATTTTATGTTGATGTTTTTATTGATTCTATTTGTTTTCAACTGTGAAGCACTTTGAATTGCCTTGTGTATGAATTGTGCTCTACAAATAAACTTGCCTTGCCTTGCCTTGCCTTGCCTAAATTCAGAATCCTGTTGACTGCTCAAAGCCACACTATTCCACTGATTGTTAAAGGTCCTATATCATGCAAAATCGACACCCCCAGAGTGGTTTGTGGCTTCATTCACGCAGCTCTCAGTAATCCTCCTGAATCCTGCTCTCTGAGCAGCTGCGCCGCCCTCTGCTGGTGAACGACTGAGTGTTCAGTTGTGACGTAACAGCGGAACGGAAGTGCTCGACGTCTGTAATGTAATGTCTTACAGCCTGATTTTAATTTGTAAAACAGCTTTTTTCATTATTTCTGTTGTAAGAAAGAAACAAGGAGAAAAAAAAAAAAAAAAGGATGTGCCCGAGGTGCTTCCAGGTCAGCTGAGGCCAAAACAAACACATCCCCTGAGCGTCTGAACAGATCAGTCATGTTTGCACTGCAGCTGAAGATGGAGCTCGTTATAACCTACTCTGGACACACCTGTTCTTCATCTTACCTAACGATCATGTCACGGAGAAAAAGAAGCGCGTTTGGCTACGAGGACTGAGTCTATTCAACCTTCCTAAAGAAGAGGCCACTCGTCCAAAGTTGTTTTTTTCTCTGGGATTCAGCGACTTTCACCAAAATATTGTTTTTCTGTGACTGTCTCTGATGGATGTTTGGTGAACCTTCACCAGAACCAAAGTGGATTCACTTTTGTAACCAACACGAATCCCATCACATAAACAGCGATGGACCCGAGCGGTGAGTCAATCCAAACGCGTGTTAGCTTGTGTATTAGCTTGTGTGTTAGCCATTTATCAAACTGTGTTGCAGATGTCAACCCCTTATAACTGCATCGTCACTTATTGCTGTTTATTTATATTACGGTAAAGTTGTATGCGCGGAGAGAGGGGGCGGAGTTAACTGAATCGAATCGTTGTGCCTTCCGGGTTTGAAAAATACCTCCAGAAAACACTTATATTTATCACAAAAATGAGTGCTCCATAGTGGTAGAGGTACAATATATCAAATAAATGCCTATACTTCACTTTGGAATGGCTAAAATAGAATGATACAGATCCTTTAGAACCAGCCTCAGTCTCTCTCGTCAGCTCAACAAAAACTAGTTTCATCGCCTACGAAATATCTCTAAAGTGAAGAAAGCGTAAAAACAGACTAAACAGACTTTACTTCACTTTAATTTAGTTTAAATCCCAACAAATGTACAGTATGTGACTAAATACAGACTCAAACTAAATCATATTCAACACTAAACTGGCCCAGGTCGCCACCACATTCTTCAATAACATAAACTTTGAGCAACAAAACCTTGAAGGCAATAAATGGTTTGAACCCGGTTCCCAAAACTCTTTCCCGTTGTCAGAGAGACCTGGGCCTTTTTTCAAAAAGTGAACACATCTTTATTTGCACGTGCAGATTCATTTGGCACCAAAGATCACACTACAACAAAAGTGCACATCTGATCCAAGAATGCTGAGCCATCTTTAGAGAAAAAAGTGTCTAATCCATTAAGAATGAAAAGCAAAGAGCCGTATTTGGTGGCCGCTGCCTCACACACGCCGTGGACAGACCTCCGGTGTCAGCGCTGGAGAAGGATTGCTCATTGGGCCAGTTAACCTTCTCATCTCATCAAAAGTCTAATTGGTTTACTGTGGAGGGAGGAGTGGTGCGCTGTGGGTAATCCCTCAGTGTGGTGATGAATGTGGCTGGATCGATGTACGGGCCGGTCAAAGCCTCCGCCTCCTCGGAGCGGGACAGACAACAGCTGGGCTTCAGACGGGCCGGTTCGGGGGTCAGCAGGGGTCAGCGACGATCTAACAGGAGCCAGATCACTTAGAACGTGCTTTTTAAATAGCAGCAATATACTAACACTGGAAAAATGTACAGTTTACGCTGGTGGTTCTGGTTTTCCGCATCAGATCGCTGTTGGAGCTCCACGTCAAAGCATTTTGTGGGCTTGTCTCACAGAAAGAATGTCTTGGGTTCGATTCCTGGGCCATACGGGGTGGTGTTCATTCTTCCTCCTCAATCTGTGCATGCTTACCTGTTTGTGCAGAGATTCAACCAATTTATTTTGTCATTATTAATAACTTTTTTACTTGCATTCATTGCATTATTCAGTTCTTCGTTTCGGCCAGTGGCCTTCGTCAGGCATTCTGTGGATAAAATATTCCAAGTCACTGTCAGAACCACAGGAAAATGTCCAGTCTCACTCACAAACCCATCACTTCACTATCAGAAGACGATCGAGAGCTATTTTATTTTGAAAGTAAAAAATAGGAGCCAGTTTATCAATTGCTACTGTCTGTCAAAGGTCATTATTGGGAATCAGGTCCCCCTGGTGGTCCTTTGTGACTTCTTCTTCTAGTCTTCTAGGGCCAGATCTTGTGGCGGCGCACGGGGCGGCGCAGGCTCTTGGCGAATTATTTTCCGAGTGGCGGCGCTATATGTGCCATTCGCCTCCGCCACCTGTGAGGGGGCGTCACAAGAGAAGGCGACTGCACTGATGGAAACACGGCTGACATTCACTTCCTCGTTTACATTGCGCTGTCTTGCGTTCTTTCTTAAGCCTTAGGCTCTCACAGGTCAAACTAAAAACTTTATTTACCCCATCGTGAGCTAAACCATGTTCACGTCTCGAGAGAAAAAGAGCTACAGCGTCCGCTGTGGCGCGGATCGGCCGCGCTCGGCGTGAACGCGAAGCAAAACAAAAGCACATGTTCACCCCCCACAACCACTCTCCTGGACGCGGAGTCGATCTGGTTGAAGGAAAATGTGTCTCCACCCACTTAAATGCGCTAAGTCTTGAGTGGCAAGATCACAAAGTGCTCCTACTGAGGCAAAATGTCACGCTATCGTCTCCGTTTTGATGCACAAGATCGGGCCCCTAGTCTTCTAGTCGGAAAATATTCAGGCTTATTAAAGTCGAGTCTAATCAATCAATTTTCTGGGTCTTAAGACGCACATTCATGTTAGCAATAGTAGTTACTATGGCTAGTGTTCATAGTGTATTTAATAGCAATCTAAAAGTGTGTTGTTTTTATGAATGATCTGAAGCAGCAGATCATTTCCTTTACCTTTTCACATTTGACTAAACAAATAAAAGTTGGTCACACACTATGTTAAGGTGTGCCATTAAGTATTAATAAGGTATTAATAAACACTAATATTCAATAGGCCATGAATAATGATTTTAATAACATTCTTATTATACTATCTATTACACTAATAGCTCATTCATGGCCTACCCTAATCCTAACCTTCACCTAGATAACTAATAGTTATTAATACCTTATTAATATGAACATACTTTATATAACGCGATACCAAAGAGTTTCCCAGACATAAGATAGAAGTTTTCAGCCGATCTTTGCCCATCACTTCAGTGGACGAGAGCTTCTGTTTCCCCCACAGGGGGCGCTGTGACGAGACTGACGGAAGTGAGGCAGCCAATCTTGTCCGACCCCTTCAGCCACTGACCACTCACTGACACACTTAGACTGATGTGGATGATTGGCCCATTTGTACTTTGTCTCTTATATTCTCCTGGATGTTTATGTCAGTAATTACAGATAAAATGTGAAATTGATCTTTTGTGCTCTTGTTTATTTAGTTTTTTATCAGCCACAGCCGCTGACTGGAGTGGCCTCTCAAAGATATTGCCCACTCTGCAGAAATCCCGGCTTGACATTTCACACAGATTGTTTTGGAAGGTGAAGGTCACGGCCGGGGTTAAAGGTTAAGTTTAGGTGCATATGTGGGGTTGAGGGTTAGGGTCATAGAGGTCAGGGGGGTATAATAGGATCCTCTCTGTGGCATATGTGGATGTGTGCATGTCCAAACAAACCAGTCTCTGGAGAGTTCGGCATCACACGCCGGAACAACCACCGCACACAGGCTCGGCACGATCAATATGTGACCGGAGAAATTCATTCAAGAGGGATAAATAAGAATTCACTGTCCATGCTGTGGAATACCCAGGTCATAACACGCTCAGGTTTGAGGAAGTGCCAGTGTTTTCTAGTAATTACCTGGATTTTCACAATCCATAAAATGTGAAATTGATCATTTAATGTTTAGTTTTTGAATAAGCTTTTCATAATTTCCCTTGTTTTTGGGTCCAAAGCACAATAAATTGGTCTGGAATCAAGTATTTAAAAAAAACTTCAAAATATTGTTGTCGGAGCCTGTAAGAGTCTCCACCTAAATCTCCGCCTTTTTGGCGACAAAACTTCATCAAATAAGCATTGCAAAGGGTGAGAAAGCTATAGATAAAAATACCACCATTGACCATTATCGTGTCTCGCCTCAAAGTGAGTAACGCTGGAGCACAGGGAGGGAGGGACAGGGAGGGACCTCGCCTAAACACTGGGAGAACGAGGGCCCCGGGTGGTCCTAGCTGTGTCTTGCTCAGTGACACAAGTACGAGGGATCAAACTACCAATGTTGATGTTAGTGATCTGTTTATAATGTTACAATGTTGTCCTCTCGTTACAAACACATCAGGAACTCTGTTTTGAGTTGCTAGCGCATCTTTGAGTGATCTTTGAATCTTCCCCATGAGTGGCTGTTCCTATAGCATTGCAGCGACAGCTCCCAAAATTCTCCTCCTGAGGTCCTACGTGTCCCGGAAAAGCAAGAGGAGGGGAGTGGGAGGGGCTTGCCATTGGATTAGTAGTTTCACTTCCTGATTTTCATATAGATGTTTTGTTTTAGATCAATATTCCATGTTCTGTGTTTGAGATGATTACCAAACACCTGCAGAAGCATAAACCCCCTCTTTAACTGAGCGACTATACAGTCTACAATGTTTATATTATTCTAATTAAAAGCCTTAATGGACCGGTGCGCTCACATAAGTGATTCTCCGCTCCTTCTGCCTGCAGAGCGCTGCCGTGAGTCCGAGGCATGCGTGTGCATACTAACGCAGACTTCCTTATCCCCTACACCCTACACCCTGCCTCCTGCTTCCTAGCCCCTATAGGGAGCATAAGCAGGGAGCAGTTATACCAGTTGATAGAGACAGATGGCCGCTGTTGTTTACATGTTGGACTGAGTGAACGGGCGATCAGCTGTGACACCCCGCAGAATACTGAACAGCTTTCAAAGCAAATGGAAGAATTGGAAAGACCAGGCTTAAGTGAGCTCAAAGTACGTGAGGAGTTAGGGACATTCATCATCATCTGAGAAACACCAGCAAGCAAGGGCTGTAGACATTCATCGGTTTGAACAATAAGAATGAGAAGAGATGCGGAGACTGGACGCAGCCAAAACAAGCATTTTATGAAAAAGTAAAGATTACACGGCTTTCCTCCAGTGTTGGAAATGATAATATCAGTCATCCCCATCATCAGGCAGTTTCATACCCAACACTATTCTCATTTATTAAACAAATAAAACGTTTTTCATCCAAATAATTGCAGTATTTGCAATTTGCAAACATTCAAATTGTGATTTTGGTTGAATTTCAATCCATTTATAGAGTAACCGTCAATTCTGAATGTTTTATTTTACTACTTAACAGCTGTTGATTAACTAGCTTATTTGCACTAAAAAAATTAAACTTGACATTTATTAGTTCAATGATTGCATACAGGCCTCTGCAGCCATAGCTGCCCTGCGGCAGGCTGATGGACTTCTATTCTGTGAGGTGGGCAAATATCTTGCTCAGGCGCTCACACCAACAGTGCAGGACCCAGACTTGGACTGTCAACTTAAAGTGGCAGTGTTTAGGTATCGCAACCCTGTGTAATGTTTCATACTTTTTATTATAGAATAATCAATGTATCCGCACAACTCTGTGAGCAATACTGATAAAACAGAGTATTTGAATATATTAAAGGATCTGTATCATGCTGTTTTAGCCATTCCAAAGTAAAGTATAGGTATTTATATGATATATTGTACCACTACCACTATGGAGTACTATTTTTTGTGTATTGAGTATTTTCTGGAGGTATTTCTGAAACCCGGACGGCCCGAGGCTTCGATTCAGTTAACTCCGCCCCCTCTCTCCGCTCATACAACTTTTGCAGTAGTAGATAATACACATCAAAAAGTGAAGTTACTTCACAATGCAGTTAAAGGAAATTGACTGCAGCACAGCTTCGTAAATGGCTAACACACACAAGCTAACACGCACAAGCTAACACACACAAGCTAACACACACAAGCTAACATGCGTTTGGATTGACTCACCGCTCTGCTCCATCGCTGTTTACGTTATGGGACTCTTGTTGGTTATAAAAGTTTCATCCACTTTGATTCTGGTGAAGGTTCACCAAACATCCATCAAGAGACAGTCACAGAAAAACAATATTTTGGCTGAGAGAAATTCCAACTTCTGGCGAGTGGCCTCTTCTTTGGGAGATGAATAAAGTAAAGTCTGTCCTCTCGTAACCAAACCATTTTCGCCGCATTATTGTTAGGCAAGAAAAAATAACCGGCGTGTCCAGAGTAGGTTAGAAAGAGCTCCTCCTTCACAACTTCCAGTGCAAGCATGACATCTGTTCAGACGCTCGGGGGGGGGGGGGGGGGGTTTGTTTTGTCCGCAGGGGCAGCACTGACAGTTATTCATTCATTTTATTTATTTCTTACAACATAAATAATGAAAAAGCTGTTTTACAAATTAAAATCAGGCCGTAAGCACAGAATTAAGGCATTACATTACAGACGTCGAGCACTTCAGTTCCGCTTTGACGACACAACTGAGCAAGTCAGTCGTTCACCAGCAGAGAGCGGAGCAGCTGCAGTCAAAAACCACTCTGGGGGTGTTTTTGATCAGGAAATAGCATTACAACATGGTTATAAGCTCCAAAAATGATATAGGACTTTTAAGAGATAGTTATTCAACTGAAGCCACAGAGGGCTGCTGTAGCTCTCTTTGTTTGGACACATCAGCAGTGATTCGTCATTGTAGCCTTTTGCTCATTAACATCATACAGTTAATGACCGCTCAGTTTGAGACTGCTGCTCACATGAACCCAGTGAGAGGAGCTCCAGCTGAAGCCTGTGCAGTGACACCTATGGATTCAGTGTATTCATGTCCACTCTGAATGCTAATGTATACAAAAGGCCCCTTCTAAAACCGGGATTATTTACTCTTCCGCCTTCTCCTCTGGGTGATGTCTTCGTCCGCCCGCTCATCTGCAGGAAAATGGTGCTTCGATCTCACTGTTTGCTGACTTCATTGTAGCCGCGCCGCTGACAATGGGCGCCGGTTGTGTAAATTCCAAGTAAAATAGTCCATTCCTCTCCCAAACACGTAATGAATTGATATTTCCCAGCACGCCGCGGCGCTCTGTCAGAGGTGACATTGATATTCATGCGACACAGCGGGGGTACGATGTCGATTTTGCGAGCGTTATTCAGATGCGCGGGAGGGGATGATGGCGCACGGTGTTTGGGGAGAAAATTACAAGAGCAATCCACGGCCGTCGCGTCTCATTTCCGAGATTATTCCACGCAGACACGCGCCGCAGCGCCGTCCAGCAGAGGTATGTGCTCGGCCCTCTCGGTGTAGGCAGAGATTGCTGTTATTTTCTCGTACAAGGCTTAAAACTTTCACAAAGTAGGTGAGAGCGATTGCAATTCCAAAAGCAACATGAGAAAACGAAGCAATCTGTGTCCATTTGTTTGCTTGAATAAATTGATCTGTGGATGTGACGAGCAACAAGATGGAGCCGGATGTGTGGTCTTGGAGCTGTTGAGCTGAATGTCTGCCATCCTCTAACAATAACAGAGCGAGGACATGAGACTCATGTCTAGCACTCACTAAACTTTCCATACGTAGATGGGAGCAAAACTTTGGCTTAGTCCCCGCCCTGTCTGGGTGAAAACTGAGAGAGATTTTGTTTTTTTTAGATAGAAAATCTTGGATCGTTTCTTGTTCTGGGGACAAATTATGCCAAGCCAGTGTCTCACTCAGGGACAAATCAGTTCAGTGACGTAAATGTTTGGGAGCTGTTTCATTTTGAGATGGAAAAAAATAAGAGCCAGTTGAATAATTGCCACGATCTGTCAAGAGTGATTTTCCTGGTGGTTGTGTATCATGCCCTTTGTGTCTCTTTAACCAGTAAATATTCAGGTCAGTGTTGGGCTTCATTCTTGATTCTCTGGGCCCGATCTTCCGCCTGGCGCAACAACAGCTTTGCTCAAGGCGAAGTTGGTAACTTGCGTACAAACATCGGTGCGTCAGTGCTTGTGCAGGTCACCGGGGAAAAAGGGGTCGGTGGAGGTGTGGTGTGCTATAAGCGCTGACCATAGACTGTAAAAAAAAATGGACGTCTTATGCTCACTCCTCCCCGTTTACCAGATTGACCACGGCCGTGGGGGAATTCATGGCTGATTTACAGGCTCCCCCTCCCCAGCTCTGACGAAGCATGTTCCTAAAAAGGACATACGGGCGGGATTTTCACCGTAGACTCGGCCCTTGCGTGACGTGTAGCTCGCGCTGCTCCAATGCTAACTGTCCGAGCCTCGTTAAATACGAGATTTCAAAAAATCATATTACGAAAACCAGCCTGGTTTCATATATTGTTATTAACCCAGCGTTATCTCAGGAGGAATATCTAGCCTAGTCTAGTGTTGAAACAATTGAAACCAGGCTTTAAAGTAGTTTTTAACGTGTCTAAACTCCAATGCTTTTCAATGGGGGCCTAGCGGCGATATGGAGGTACTGCAGCAACGGCAGAGCAATGGCGGCCCCCACGTTTGTGGTCAAAAAGCAGGGCAGCCAGCGGCCATTGGCGCTGACTCTGCACACTTGGTGCTTCCTCTTTTTTACATTAACATCGCGCAGGACAAACTGTAAACTATTTCTCCCACTGTGCATTAAACACTGTTCATGTCCTGAGAGAAAAAATATATGGATGGTCCCGCTCTAGCACCACACCAGAATGTCTTACAGTTGGTTCAAATGTTTGCTGCTTTTAAAATACTTTCCCAGGGCATTGACATGCAATAAAATGCTGCGCTCTTCCCGCTCCCTTATCCCAGTGTTTTCTCTTTCTTCTTGTCTACACAAAACAAAGAAAGCATGTTTTGTGTCCCTTGAGTCCAGAAGCAGCTTTTATATAAGAACACTTGATCGTTCGGTGTCACGCTGAAAGGTGATGGATCTCAGGCTGAAGTGAGCAGTTCCTCTACAGGCTGCTTTATCATTATTTACACAGCGGATCCAACTGACCTGCCCTTCCTTTTGTTATGCTAATGGCCTTTGACTCCTCATCACACTCTAACATACGCACATGTCCCGCCCTCTGCAGTGGAGCGGAAAACCACTAACATTAGATATATAACAACAATATCCACCAGAGACATGAGCTCAGTGGGATTACAGGCTTCGACGCTCTGAAACTAAGCCCAGCTCCAGATACCATTCATACTTGTTTAAGCAATGCTGCATATTCAGTCTGTCTCCTCGTCAAGAGCTCCAACAGTGTTTTAAAGTCCAGTCATATCCGCACTCAGTTTACCTCCACTACACTACTACTTCAGTTGATAGGGCATCACATTACAAACGTTTTTTTTTTTGCAACATCTTTACTTCCGTAACCTGTAATATAAATGTAAAGACGAGACTTTTTCCAGACTTCGACGTAAGAATATTTTGCCAGAAGAATCTAAATATCTGATTCATAGCCTGTGTGGATGTTGTGGCTAACAAAAATGCTAAGAAAAATGCTAAAAGCAAAGTAGTTCTTAGAGCCTTTATTAGCACAAGATGACAGCGTGAAGACAGTCGCAGAGAGTCTGCCGGTTTAAACAGAACAACCAGCTTTTATACCAAAGGGGCTGATCTATAAGGTCTTACATCAAAGCATTATTTAACAGGACACTAAAATAGATGTCTTTAAACAGATGTCGTAAATACAACTGTAACAACAATTGAACAACTGCAATCTAACTTTATTGCATGGTCAGCAGGAAGGCCAACTTAGGTCAACAGGAGGTCAGATGAGATAGCAGAGAAACAACTGTTATCTCACTTTAAGCTAAGAACATACTATATTTAGAAAACTGAAAACAAGAAGACACATATTTCCACACCTGATTTAATGAGCTTTGTATCTACGTTAAAGACATGAAGAGTATATTTGAAGTGGGTTGGATGGTTGATGTCCTTCTGTTGTGCCCTCGAGCATGACACTCCCCCCTTTAAAGAAGCAGACACAGTCTCTACATTTAAGACGAGTCTCAAGACGTACCTCTGAGAATCAGCTTCTGATCAGGTCAGAGGTAAAGCTCGAGCCCACAGCCTGAAGTAAAGCTGCCTCAGGAGAAACACTGCTGTGGGAAGTACAGCACTCTGAGTCCTGTCCTCTAGTTCTTCTTACTGCATACAATGTCTTAATTATGATACAATCTGAAGTCTGTTCATCACTATGTCCCACTCCCCCCTGGGAATGCCTGTTTCAGATGGTGGGTCGTTGGTATTGCGGTCTTTCAGCCCTGTCCACGAAGGAACGGTTTCTTTTTTCGCCCACTGGGTTATGGAGTTTTTCCTCGCCGTGTCGGAGAGTCTAAGGACGGGGACGCCCACGCGTCTCGTCACCACCTGCTGCGACACTTATTTGGACTTCATGTTTGCCTGGATACTTAATTTGCCTGAATTTTACAATGTCCTCTTTCTTGTTTTGTTTCATTGTTTTTATGTTTGGTGCAGCAACTCCTGCTGTGATATTGGACTATACAAAACATTGATTGATTAACCTGGTCAGACAGGATATTGCCTTGAAGGCAAAAATGAAAAGATGAAGTGCAATTTCCTGTATTCTTTATAGATGAACCTTTTCATCTGCTCACTGCCTTCCAGTTCCTTTATAACTAATATTTAAAAACAATTCTTCTGGATAGTTCAGGCTAATGCATGCATTTTTTTTTGTTTTCTTTTGGTTTTGGTTTTGTTCGTTTGTTTTAGGTAAGTAAAGTGCCAGTTTCCGGTCAGGAGCCTGTGCCTTAATTCCCCATACACTCATCCCCTACAGAACGAAGCACTCAGCCTGACTGGAGGACACAAAAGACTACAAGCTTTGATCAGAGTGGTTTTCTGTTGCATGTTAAGATCCACTGCCCCTGATCGGTCTTGTGTTGGATGTGAATCTGTGTGTTTAGCCTGAGCTCCCCTTATGCTGCTATAGTCTCAATAACTACTACTTCAAGTTTGTGTCTGCAACGAGGATAACCACTGGGCAGAACCAAATTACTCACAGCCTATTGTGTATAAATCCAGTACTGCCGGCTCCTTTGGATGAGTGAGAATATAGTCGCTCTAACCCACAATGACCCCAATCCACTATCGAAGAGCTCCAGTGTCAAAAAGCGGCCCAAGAATCCATCAAAAAGCTGAAATATGAACCTTGAAAATGCATGGAATTGTGGCGCGTGGAGAGCAGGCTGGAGGGGGCTGGAGGGAGAGGGGTGTCAGGTATTGTCCGTGCCCAGGCCGCAGCACTCCTCCTGGGCTCATTTGTCAGCGCTGTCGCCTCCTCCTCCTCCTCTGCGGTTCATTCATCTGCGTGTCTCTTCATCGGAGCCTCCATCAGTTCATCCAGGCCGGCCGCACACTGCCCCCATCTGTCAGGAGCCGCCCCCTGCCTCCTCACATCCCCATCCCTCCCAAAACGGTCACACGCTCCGGAGGGCACCGGGGTAGAGGACGGGCTCTGAATGGATGGATGTGTGCCGTGCAACTGAAATATAGTTTAGCTCTTCAGTTTGCTGTTGAAGGGGAAATATCACGAATAATCCACTTTGTGGAGTTTTTAACCATGTTGTGTAATATTATTAGAAATCATCACTCCCTGGATTGAAAGCAGGAAAAACAAAAATTACCTCCTAATGTGAGTTTCAAGGATTTTAAAATGAGGAGAGAAAGAGGGAAATTTCAAAAGTAAGTGAGCTGTCTGTCCAAATCCAGAGTGAGTGCTACACATCAACAAAAAAGTTCACTAAACTTTAGTAATGCAACACCCGTCCCATGAGACCAAGGTTTTCAGACTAATCATGTGGTAAACTATGGCCGGGGTCCTGGGTACTTTTACTTTAGAATAAATACACTGGTAAACAGGAGATACGAGAAAATAACTACTCCTAGAGCTACTTATAAATTATGCATGACGGTGCCTCCACCAATGGCCGCTGGCTGCCCTGCTTTTTGACCACAAACGTGGGGGCCGCCATTGCTCCGCCGTTGCTGCATTACCTCCATATCGCCGCTAGGCCCCCATTGAAAAGCATTGGAGTTTAGACACGTTAAAAACTACTTTAAAGCCTGGTTTCAATTGTTTCAACACTAGACTAGGCTAGATATTCCTCCTGAGATAACGCTGGGTTAATAACAATATATGAAACCAGGCTGGTTTTCGTAATATGAATTTTTGAAATCTCGTACTTAATGAGGGTCGGACTGTTAGCATTGGAGCAGCGCGAGCTACACGTCACGCAAGGGCCGAGTCTACGGTGAAAATCCCGCCCGTATGTCCTTTTTAGGAACATGCTTCGTCAGAGCTGGGGAGGGGGAGCCTGTAAATCCGCCATGAATTGCCCCACGGCCGTGGTCATTCTGGTAAACGGGGAGGAGTGAGCATAAGACGTCCATTTTTTTCTACAGTCTATGGCCTCCACTTAGGGAAAGATACAGGTAAGATACTTCCACTAAGAAAAATAGGTTTAACCTAAAAACCTTAAACTTAATAAATGGTCTCTTCACTTGCCATGCAAGCTGAAATAAAAATTGCAGGTGCACTTGGTGTTTTAGGAGAGTACTCACGAGACCTTGGATTAGATTGTGGATGGTGACCGGGTTGGGCGGCAGCAGAAATGAGACTCGAGCTTAATGGCGGCGATCGGCTCAGCTCGTCCTCACCGGAGCAGGACAGATCCAGCGATGGGCAACAAGACTACATAAAGTCCACAGTCGGGTCCAAAGAGGGCTTCTCTATGGTCCACTGCGTATCAACAAATCTATACTTAATCTGAAACAAATTTGACACATCCGCACTTTTTACAGATGGAGTAAAACAAATAATTAATAAATAGCATTAGCGTTAGCCGCGCTTTAGCATCGTGCCGTGGTTAGCATTAAAGTTCTGCACACGCTTTCCGTCTGAGCATACACAAATGAAGTAGATAAATACAACAAGTCCTCACATCACAGGCTTGTAGACTCTGCATCCACCTGGATAGACCTGGTTACCAGACTGGTTAAATCACATTGTTTGGTTCACTGCTAAAAGCCGAGTAACTCGAGGGCTAGACTTTCCTCGCACTTTCAGTGCCAGGCTACGCTCATCCATCTCCGACTGGTACATCATCCAATAAAATATAATAAAAAAACAACATTGCTGATGCAAATGAACTTTTAGCAATTTGTGTTTGTCTGTTTTTAACTATTTATACATTCATGAAATGGATTGTTTCTTTTGGTACGTTTTATGCACTTAAATCACATTGAATATTTATTAGTATTTTTATCCAAATTAACTTATGCACATTGTCATCGTAGTCTACAGTGGCATTTTCAGACTGGACTACAGTAATAATGGATTTCTGCGATAAATATTGATCAAATTCAAGAGAGAGTTTCATATTTATGGATAAATAAGTCTAATAGGTTTTATTTCACATGGATGTGACATTCCATTTGACTTGACTCATTTGACTTTTGGACAGTTTTTACCATTAATTTACTTTTCCTGACCCTTTAACTCTATTCATTGTACATACAGTACCTCCGTTTACTTTCACTTGTTTGCACATGATCCTGTTCTTTGTTTGCACATTTTCCCGACTATTTATATATATCCTGTTGTCACAGCGAACGCTACTTTGTTGTATGCTTGTACAATGACAATAAAGCACTTACTTACTTATTTATTTGCACCCCCTGGGTGACCATCGCTGCTCGCTGCATTGTGGGGTGCACTTTGGGTGCACTCTTTAGTTCTCTCTGGGCATTCAGACACCGTTACAAAATGCTGTCACTGCGATATAGTGCATCAGATAGAGAACAGTGTGGACATTCGGGCACAGTTTTTTTTTTTTTTTCATTTCAAAACTTAACGATCGAGCGCTCTCCTTTTCCCCTCCTGACTGGACCTGACAGGTCAGTTCACAGGAAAGCTCGTCTCATTGGTCAAAGTTATGATTCTGATTAGTTTCTGAAATCACACAGGGACATTAGAAAAAGTATAATTATTTACGTCACATGAAAATGCAGCCCGGCGGATCAATTATATGCAATCGATTAACTTTGCAAAAGCTTTAAACTTACAGACTATCACTTTAATTATTAGCTAGTTTACAAGTTGACTTAAATTGACTATCTCAGTGAGAGATTTCAGATCATTTTAAAGAAAACAGAGCCCGGCTTTTGAGCGGTTTTGTAAATGAGTGGATTCCCAAAATTCCACTCCTGGAAAAGAGCTACAAACCCCTTCAGTCCAAAGTGCCCCTTCCAGTTTCATAATCAATTGCAGTGCAGTGCCACCATTGCTAAGTCACATGACAGGAGTCTCATTTCTCCACAAATCCGCCCTCACTCACTGTTCGCTAGTCCAGTGCTCTCCTGCATTCCAAGCAGCCTCCTCTGCAGACCGAGGAGTGTGCTCGTGTCTGAGAGCTACCCAGTGTGATTTTCTGGTTCACAGCCCACTCTCTCTCCCCCGCCTCCTATTTTACACTCTCCCACAACGCCGTCGCTCCCACAACTTTTCACACACTGGAATTGTTCTTTGTTTGAGCCGCAAACCCAATTAGGAGTCGCATTCGTATCCAGTTCCTGAGCTCACGTCGCGCCTACGGCCGCTATAGCCGTCTTGTTTGTAAGAAACTATTATTTTGTGATCAGAACGAGGGAGATCAATGTGTGGGATGGAGATGGAACAACAACTGAGCTAATTGGATTTCCCGGCTCCAATACAAGCCAATTAACCTTACACTGTGGCAATTAACAGGAATGGAGTGGTTCAATATCGCACAGGAGAGGCCAGTTCTCTCACACTACTTTATCTCGATTGAGCTGCGGACGGCACCAGCGGGCAACACTCAGAATGTTCATTTCAGATGGGAAATCACGAGGAACTAGACATGTATGATTTTAGAAGGAGGAAAGAAAAGAAAAGACTCACAGAAACGGAATGACGGTATGAGTGTTTTATGAACCAACATGAATCATTATTGGGGCTCAGACTGAACCAACGATATGGAATGCATGGCTTTGACGAATGACAGCCATGATCTTCCCCGGAGCCTGGACCCTGGTGGCGGTGGAAGAGACCTGGGTTGGCCACTTGATGAGCGGAGCCGAGGAGGAGCCGGGCGGAGAAAGGGGCGGAGGAGGGTCGTAGCACGGCTGGCAGACGGCTGAGTGATTAGGTGTGTTTAAGATGCCGTTGCGGCTCGCCTGGATGATCGGCGAGAGTAGCCGGCGCAACGGGGGCGGAGAAAAAAGTCTGAAGCCCATCCGACCGCTCCACATGCAGAGAACAACGAGAGCGGCCTCAGATCACGCAGCGTCTCGTTCAGATATCGCGTTCATCTAAAGTTTATCCTAAATAAAAGTCATTCACCTCCTGCTCTGTTTCCTTTACTCCAGAGACATCATTCTTCATGAGAGAAAACTTTCCCATTCGTTTGTTTGTTCAAGTTTGTGAGATAAAATACGTCCTTTTAAATCATGAGTTTGTTCTGAAAAGCATCAAACATGAGCTCTATTTTAGGGGGTGATGCATAACTTTAATAGTTTCAGTCATAGTTTATTTGTTCAGATCTAAAGAGGAGAGAGGAGGGGGCGAGGAGCACGTTTCTGATCACAGCAGACTCGTATCCAATTACCTGAGCGTGAGCCGCTCACAGGTGGGTGTTTTTCCGTGATGCACGGGGCCGTGGAGCCGCTGCAGTTGCCTCTGGAGAGATGCAGCGGCTGATCAAGTCGGCTACTCTCGTTGGGGTCTCACGATCTTTCCGTGCCCCACGTGCCCGTGACATCAGAGCCCGTCTGGAGCAAGTCGGACAGAAATCTAACCGGCACCGAGAGTCTGCAGTCGGCTGTCAAAACTGCGTCCGTCTGGCTCATCTCAAACACACCTAATGACCAGGCAGCTTAAAAAGGGGATGAGCAGCTACAGTGATTGGCTGTCGTGAAGGTCCGGCTTTTGAGCGGGGTCTGTGATTGGATGATTGGAGTGCGCTGCCGGTGATGAGGTGATGAATGAATGCAGCTGGTAGGTCCTCCAGGTTGAATTTGCGCATAAGCTTCATTAGCACTTACAGCCTTAACACAGCGTGACAACTTCTCTGTGTTTATCTGGCACTGATGTCCATGGTCCTCCAGGAATACTTTGGACTGCCAGTGTGGGCAGAGTCAGGTGTTTGGATCATTGCGTCAAATCGGTGCCTTTACAGGAATAGTTCACTGTGTTTCCATACTGAGACATGTTCTTACCTGAGCTTAGACGAGTGGATACGTACCTGTCTGGTCTTTGTGCATGTGGAGGAGCGTGGTAGCTTCCAACTTCACCCACATTTGGAGCTATGGGAATACGTCGGGAGAGGCCAAATGCCAACAACATCTTTGGTCGTTTTGTGCTACTTGGCGCACACACAAAGACCAGACAGGTACGCATCACCTCGGCTAAGCTCAGTATGTAAAAACGTAATAAATAATAACTTTAATAATTATAATAAAGCAATTAAGTTATACTTTATTAATCCCTGTAGGGAAATTGGTTCTCTGTATTTGACCCCCCATAGTCCAGCGCTCAGGGGGCCGGATTCAATTGCTCCTCTGGGGCGGGGTTTGCCTTGGTCTTGGACATTGATTCAATCAGAGACAAGACGGAACTGACTGAAATGAAACAGTGAATATCTTCACATCAGGGGATATTCAAACCCTCACTACCTCAACAAAGCACTGAGCCACGAGTTCTGCTGCTGTGGTGGGTGTGGTTTGCTGATGATGGGACAGTGCATAAATATGGGCAGCTTGAGGGGATTTATGGCTCTTTAGCTGTTCAAAAGACTTTTACTTTTTTAAAGGCACCAACCCAAATTAAAATTAAATTAAGATGCACATGCTTGTGATGTCATTTACTCAAACTTACCATGAAAGGCATGTATAAAAATAAACTTTGTGTGGCCTTCCTGATGCCTCAGAAACCAGTAAGTGTGACCTCATGATTTAGAATTCAGCTCAGAGGCAACAGTTACATGTAATTGTTTTGCAAAAACTGCACTGTCTGAAAAACAGGGGTTGCATGCCTTTGTAAGTGGAGTTTCATAAAGTCTATGTTCAATGTGTGAATTATCTTCTATAAAATGGAAAAGAATATCTCTAAAACAAATGTCTATTCAATTATCCTTTTTAAATATGAAAGCATTTGATTATTATTCATACATTCAAAAGCATCATATAAGCAAGGTTTCAGAGGTGGATTAAATCAAAATGTGTTTAAAAATGATGTTAAAAATGTACGCTATAAATTCAGCGCAAATTCAAACATCATGGTCTGAAACACATCCTTCTGTCAATTTGTCGAATAAACCATAATATCCAAAATGTAAATGTAAAGACCCAACCCATCAGTTCAGTGGTCCTCAAAATAAGCCTGTTGACACTGTAATGAGGAGTATCTGGACTATAAACTGAATTGGAAGATCAGTAATGCTCAGTCCAGAATGTTCTTCCTGACAGAGCTCAGATCTTTTGACATGAGGCTCCTGAATGCGTTTTACCAAGGCACAGAGTCCGCTGTGTTGTTGAGGCGGAGCATCACGGTCGAGGACAGAATCAGGAGGAACAAACTGCTCTGAGGACATGACTAAAACATTAAACAGAACCATCCTCTGCATTACTGGCTCTCAACCTTTTTGTCCCATGTATCCCTTGAGGCATTTGTTTATACTTCAAGTACGTTCTAACTCGAGGATCCAAAGGGAGCAGCTTGATAGTCGTTTGGTCACATGATCTTCAATTTAAAAAGGTGATCATTTACGTGCCCTGAAGAAGACTCGTTTGAGTTGAAACGTTGGCGTTGTTAACACATTGAGGCCGCGCTGTTTTGGGGTTTTTGGGAGTGCTAATAATCCAGGCCATTTTTTCATGATATTTGTAGCACCACAGCATATTCTATGTTATAGCTATGGACACATGCTGTGGCTTGTTTGAAAGGTGAGGCTCAAAGCTCTCCATTGGTGAAGTTTAATTCTACATGCCTCGGTTCCTGAGAAATCTAAGCTCAACACAGGCTAATTTTGATCAAAATCACTTTTTTTTTTCTAGATTCGGAGCTCAGTTACCCGGGAGGAGCTCAGAGTAGATTCGCTGCTCCTTCACGTCGAAAGGAGCCAGCTGAGGTGGCTAGGGCATCTGTTCCGGATGCCTCCTGGTGGCCTCCCGCGTGAGGTGTTCCAGGCATGTCCTAGTGGGACAAGGCCTTGTGGAAGGCCCAGGACACGGTGGTGGGACTATGTCTCCGACCTGGCCTGGTGTCGCCTCGGGGTCCCCCCAGAACAGCTGGAGGAGGTGTGAAGTTTGGGCATCTCTGCTGAGACTGCTGCCCCCGCGACCCGGCCCCGGATAAAGCGGAAGAAAATGGATGGATGGATAGATTCGGAGATAATTAGTATTTTATGCAACATAAACCTAAATATTTCTGTTTCAAGTCAATTTTTAATGACAACATTGTTGACACGTTTGGAAATACCGTGTGTTATCGATTGCTTTTATGGTGTGTGCATTTAAACATCCTGGTTCTCGGATTGAAGATTTTAACCATTAAAAACTCAGAGAAATATTAAAATCTCAACTGTTTAGATCTTTCCATGAAGCTGCTCTGCTTTGTCAAACGCGAATGTGAGAGAGAAGTGTTGGCTTTACAGCTGTTCGCTACGCAACACCACACCCCCTCAGACAAAAACAAACGTTTTTGATCACTTCTGTTCATCACAGAGCTACCAAAATCACAGATAAGGTGTATTAGAGTGTCTAGTTTTGTAATAATAATAAAAACGCGAAAAATGTTTTTGGGACTCAATGTATTAAACCTCTTCACTTTTTGTGCCTGTACCTCTGGTTGGGAAACACTGCTCTCCATAGTATTTTGACTGAAAGGTGTTGATGTTTCACTGTTGAATTGATGCGTGGGTCTGTAACAGAGTCTATTATGTTATGTTATAATGTATTAATGTCGATGGCATTTTCATTTCCTCGTCACAGGATCAATAAAGCTGTGTATGGAAAAAATATTGTGTCAAGGCATTAAATGGCATTTACATAGTATAGTATATGACTTGCTGCAGCCTTAAAATCCTGGTTAAACTGAGTCTTTTATTGTAAGAAAAGATTTCAGACAGACAATGTTGGGAGTGGTGGACTACTTTATAGTTATGAAGTGTTGTCTGTCTGATTTAAATTTGTCCTCTTTGTGTACCCCGAGCATGTACAGGTTTGTGACATCACATGAGCACCGCGGGCCGCCATGTAATGCACCTGAGTCCTGGCCCTGTACTGGCCCTGTCCCGTCTTAATGGATCTCCTGCCCCTGTGGTCGCACCCCTCACCTCGGCGCTAACAACGGCACGCGGCACAAACACAGGTTTACAGGAGCGCGCCGTGATCAACACCTAATTACGCAGACAAATGGCATTAAAGCTATCATCTCCCGCCCACCGCGCCCATTACGCAGCGGCAGACCCATACATCACGCGTTAATTGGATGCAGAATATGACCGGAGCCGCGGAGCCTCCATCAATCTCCTCGCGGTCTTGGAGGAAAAACTCAGGTTGACCCACTTCGTCTCCGGTGTGTCTTATTTCAACATTAGTGCAACATTGGGACCGACGCAAATGTGTTGTTTACACCTGCGCGGCCTCTGGGTCGGAGTAATGGCCTCCCAATACGTTTCTGCACCCCGGAAAACATCGAGGATTTACAGCCCTTTGTATTCAGTGAAGCTGTTTGGTAATCAGTGTTAGCGTGAGCAAATCCACTTCCTCTTTATGAAGACACATTTCCAGGAGCAAGAGCAACAGACACATCTTTGTTCTGCTAAAGTTTTGATCTTCTGAACAGCAGCATTGCCTGGACGATCAGCGCAAGCAGTTGAGCCAAAGTTAGCAAACCTTTTGACCTGCTATCCAGAGAAAAAGTGTTAAACTGCCATTGATTCATGGGAGGAAACGATTCACAAATATACCCAGCTTTTTACCAGCGAGGAGGCTCCACCTGAGCTGTTTTTGAGGGGCTGAAAGAGGGAGGGAGTGAGGAAAGACCGTGTTAACAGGTTGAAATATTTGTTTTAGCCTAACAAGGCAACACTCGATGCATCTAAAATGGGAGTTAAGCGCATGTAGAAATGTAGAAAGGCTTTGGAGAGACACTGGGCCACAGGATGGAGACCCCTACAAAGGATGGAATATTGGGGATTCATGAGAACCGGGACACAACAGGCTTTAAAATTGGCATTTTTCAAAAGCCTTCTTTTATTGTGGTCATATACAGAGGCTCTCGAAAGTACTAATACACCTTGAACTTTTGCACATTTTGTCATGTTTACAACCATGAGCATAAAGGTTTTATTTTGTTTTTTTTACTGAAAGTTCACACACAAGAAACAGACAACTGTGAAGTGAAAGTAAAATGATTTTTTTTTTTAAATAGAAAAGTGAAAAGTGGGGCGTGCATAAGTATTCATACAGCATGCATGAATACTTTGTGGGACCCCCTTTTGCTGTAATAACAGCACACGTCTTTTGGGGTTTTACTCTACAAGATTAGCACATGTAGAGACTGACATTTTAGCCCATTCCTCTTTACAAAACAACTCAAGCTCTGTCACATTAGAAGGAGAGTGTTTGTGAACAGCAGTTTTCAGATCTTTCCACAGATTTTCAATAGGATTTAGGTCATTCTAGCACATTAATATGTTTTTTTAAACCATTCCATTGTAGATTTATCTTTGTGTTTAGGGTCATTGTCCTGCTGAAGGTGAATCTCCGCCCCAGCCTCAGTTCTCTTGCTGACTCCAGCAGGTTTTCCTCCAAAATGTCCTTGTATTTGGCTCCATCCATCCTCCCAACTATTCTTACAATCTCCCCAGTCCCTGCTGAGGAAAAGCAGCCCCACAGCATGATGCAGTGTCTTGGTAAGTTGGCAGTGCTATACTCTTTCCATTTCTGAATGATGGATTGAACAGTGAGATGTTCAGATCTTGGGAAATCTTTGTAACTTAACGCTGCTTTAAACTTCTCCACAGCTTTATCCCTTGTGACGGTTTGGAGGGTCTCTGTACTACAGGGGATTTTCGATTAGGGGTGCCAGCCAGGTATCCTTCCTGACAAGTTGGATATGGGATCTAGGATAAGCAGGGTTTTGTTTTAGTTGAATGGTTACCGGTCACACAAGGACTTACACTAGTCTGTATAAACCCTTCCTTTGTAAAAGAGGCGAATGACACAAAACAGAGGGTCCATACAAATAACAAAAAGAGTCCAGCAAGTGTATTTATAAGTTTAGGAAAAAGTGTCCACAGCAGAAATCTGTCCCCTTCCCACAGTTCTGGGCAGGTAGGCCTCCAGTTTACTCCCCACAAGGGTTGCTCCACAGCACAAGCTTTAGATAAAATGAACAAAGATTCAATGCGCCGCTGTATACAAGCAGAGCGCATCACGCTCACACACACAAAAAAGGTACAGACTCACATGTCACGGGATAAGGTAAGACGAAGCAGAGTAAATCTTGGCTTGCTCTGCATGGAAAATAATAATAATGTTACAGTCCATGTTTGTGGCAATGAACACAAATGAAAACTTAGTCAACTTTAGTTATTTTTACCTCACGTTTGGTGAGCTTACGAGCGAGACGCGATGACGTCACCAGCCGGCACCCCCGAGAGCTTCCGTGTTGGAGCGGGACACACACCAGGGAGAGGAGCGCACTCGTTCTTTTCTCCTCTCCAAAAATGCCACGAGATGCATTGATCCCAGCAGCAGTGGCCAACAGATGGAGTGACAGGGGATTGCACAACCTCGGATTTGTAGATAGCATGCAACGCACTGCTTAAAACTGAAGGACTGACGGCGGCGGCTACTGCTTCCCACACTGGTCAGAGTGAGACTGACATTTCAAACAGGAAGAGAGGCGGCTCAACCGGCGGTGCGAACGGTGGACAAACGGGGTGAGTCTACGACGCCACAGGGGCGTATGCCCGAAATGGAGCGGACGGTGGGGGCGGAAAGGCGCTCTTTAGGGGCAACTAGAGGGTTGTCACATCCTGACCTCTCTGGTGCTCCTTGGCCTTCATGATGTTGTTTAGTGACCAATACACTCATAGCTCTGAGGCCCTCACAGAACAGCTGTAATTATACTGAGAGTAGATTACACACATGTGGCCTCTTTTTAATGGTTAGGCCAAGGTGTGAACATTCTGCCGTCATTAGGAATGTTATAAAGGCAATTTAATGCACTCAGAAAAATGCTGTATAAATACTTGTGCGTGAACACTTACGTTTTTTTTTGTTTTAATGACACATTTTGTTCTGGAGCGTGTGAATAATGTAGACAGAAGAGTTTGTAGATCTTCGGGCTCGAGCTTAAAAGCTTAACTCTACCCCTTATTCCAACAACCCGCCATTTAGACAGCCCTCCAAACCGAAACCTCGTCATTCCGACAACCCTCCATTGCGACGTCCACCCAATCCGACTATTTTTGATACCCCCATTCATGTGAGGCTTAGGGTTAGGGTTAGTAATAATAAATAATTATCTCGTGTGGCGGAATGGCAGAAAGTTGCACAAAAGGAGGTCACCACTCTGACAAAGGGGGATAAAAAATGCTGGAGTGCCGGAACATTTGATGCCCCCATCAAAAATGGAATGGAAAATGGACAATTAGACCTCAGTGTCGGAGTCGGAAGGGTGTCGAAATGGCAGCGTGTAACTCTCTAAGCGCACACTGTTTTTGTGTCCTTGAGCAAGGCTTTTCACCCGCCTTGCCCCCAGTCTGCATACACTGGTGTGTGAATGAGTGGTTCCCTTTCCTTGATGTAAAGTGTCTAATTTAGGTGGAAAAGATGGTCAATATTGATACCATTTCCAAACAGTAAATTCACATGTCAGGGCAAAAAGATGTAGATATTAAATCAAACATGACTCTAGCAACACTAAACCAAATGGCTGAGTTAATTAAATCCTAGTCTCTGATCTAGTAGAAATGAACAACCAACCACAGAACCCAAATGGAAACACGGGCGACACATCCGTCTTTGAGCTCTGGCTGAATATATAGGAACTCGATAGCAGTGAGCGGTGGCTATTTCGTGAGTCCTGTCTGGGAGCAGACAGTCGATGGGCCACAATCCAATAAAGGTCGAGTCAAGGAGGAAGGCGCTGTGAGAGTCAGAGGTCACCGGCGTGAGCGTCTGGGCTGAAGGATTCAAGATGGAGGTGGACACAAACAAATTACAAATGGATTATTGACAGAGCTTAGGGACAGGGCCGACGGAGATATTAAAGATCGGCACAGGTGGGAGAGAGAGCAGAATCAAGACACTAGAGACAGGAAATGCAATTATGGCGATGGAGAGTGACGGGTGCTGACACGATGCAAATTCAAGTAATCACATTTGCTTCAATATTTATAGTTCATTTGTAGGAATTAGAAAGAGCCCTTCTTTGCTGGCAGTAAGCCACAGTGAGATTGACTAGTTTATTGTACAGGGCAAACCGTAAACCGAATGTTTCAGAGAGGTTATTACATAGTGTAACGGAAATAGCATCAACCCATCAAACTAAAACATGTGCAATGTCAAATGAAAGGAACTATTAGCCCGATTTGACCTCAGGTCAATAAACAGTCAATGAAAGAATCAATAAATCGGTCTCTGCGTTTGATCGGTTGGTCAAACGCCACTGGGGAACTCAGAGAGGACTCTTATACCCCCCCCATTGGCCAACAAATATATCAAAATTAAATTTCAAAGCTTTTACAGGCAGTCCTGAAGATGTGGATTATTAATAGTGAATAACTAAAAAATATTGTTCAAATGTCCTATGGAACAATACATAAAAACAGTAAACTAAAAGCTGCATTAAAAAGATATGTTTTAAGTTTACTTTTAATATATCAACACTTGCAGTGAACCTCAGGTAGACTGTTCCACAGGTGGGGACCATCTGAGGGACAGTTAAAAGGCTCTTCCCTGATGATCGGAGAGTCCGCGAGGGCTCATAGGTCTTAAGCATATCAGATAAATAAATAGGACTAAGGCCATTAAGAGCTTTATAAACCAGTAAAAGAATCTTAAAATCTATCCTAAAGCTCCCCGGGAGCCAGTGTAGAGACCTGAGCACTGGTGTGAACTGCTCTCTCTTTCTGGTCCTCGTCAGTAGGCGAGCTGCAGAGTTTTGAAGCAGCTGCATAGGTGCTATAGTTTTCTTCGGAAGACCAGAAAGGAGAGCATTACAATAAGCAACACAGTTAGTGATAAACGCATGTATCAAAATCTCTGCACTGGGTAGAGAGAGAAATGGTCTGACTCTGGCAATATTTTTGAGGTGATAAAAACCTGTTTTTGTGACCGACTTGATGTGTGGCTCAAAACTAAGCTCATTATCGAACAAAACATCAAGACTCTTTACTTTTTCAGAGGGATTTAGCGAATATGTTTGGAGCCTAGCCCTAAGCCTCTCTCTCTGAGCCTCGGGACCAATAATTAAAACCTCAGTTTTACTCTGGTTGAGGTGGAGGAAATTAGCTGCCATCCAGGACTTAATTTCTGAAATGCAATTAAAAAGAATGTCGAGTGGACTTAGATCATCAGGAGACACGGCAATGTACAGTTGGATATCATCAGCATAACTGTGAAAGTTAACACCGTCTCTCCTGATGACCTGTCCTAAGGGCAGCATATAAAGATTAAAAAGGGTCGGACCCAAAATAGACCCTTGGGGAACACCACAATCCATTTTATATCTCATAGATTAGTGTTCCCCTATACTAATGCAAAACTCCCTATTTGTTAAAAATGATTTAAACCAGTTAAGAACAGATCCAGAGAGACCAACTGTATGTTGCAATCTATCTAAAAGAATACAGTGTCTACAGTGTCAAAAGCTGCTGTCAGATCAAGTAGGACCAAAACTGAAAGATTTTTGTTGTCCATTTTGGATCTGACATCATTTAAAATCTTGACTAGTACCGTCTCCGTGCTATAGGGTGTTCGAAACAGTAAAATCATTTAACTGATTAAAAACTTACTGCCTTAAAAATAGAGATTAGACACTGGTCTGTAGCTGCTGGCAAGGGATGGATCAAGGCTATTGTTTTTGAGAAAGGGTCTCAAAAACAATAGGTATGGTTCTCATCTCTGTACGAAATGAGAACCATATCCTCGTTCTCATTTCGTACAGACGGTCTGGACCTTCACAATTGAGCTCCGTTTTCAGGTGGGAGGGGTGAACTCCTGTCAAAGTTTGAAATGATTGGATCTGATTTTTGCTAGCGTTTGGCCTTGACGTATGTAATGCGCCCGAGTGAGTCAAGCAGCTATCATAACCTTTGGGACTTCAATTTTAATTTCTGGATATTTGGGAGCTGAGCCAGAACGGATAGAAGAGCTTCCATTACTTTCGTATCCGCCGCCATTGCCAAACTACAACCAGCAAATCCAGCCCAAATGCTTGACGTCACCGACAACATCCGCCTCGCTGAATGGTAGGTTGAAATTTAACCGATGTAACGCGGCCACAGAGATCAGACCCAGACGTACATGTAGGGAAATGATAATTGACTGGAGTTTACGGATGGCTATGGTCAGACTAAGCCTGCATTGGCAACGCTCCAGATTCCACTACATGCGTGTTCACTCTGCTTCGTCATGCACTTTCTGCCTCGGCCCTCTCCGCCGTTGGAGCTCTTTTTCCTGTTTGGTTCAATCTGAACTGGAGCGAGATCTGCGGAGAGGGGGATCATTAGACAGGCCATTTCTCTGATTGGTCAATCTGGATGTCAATCGTGCCCAAAACCTGCACAGAAGGCTAACCTTTCCGCTCGTGCTCCTGACCACTGGCTCTGGGTCATGAACGGTGGCCCAGTGGCGCTTAAGGATGGGTCAGATACAGCAGGAAGTGCTTGAATGAAACAATGGAACAGGCCGGAGCCAACACAGAGGCGGAACATGCTATCAGCCATTATCACCTCTTCATGACGGCACAGAATCATCTGTTCGTGAGGCTGTAAAAGGCTGCGTGTACAAACTGTGATGTGTTTAAGTGGTGTGGGCCAAATGAGCGTTCCCGTGCCAAACGTGAATCCCAGCCAAGCCCGGCACTGTACAATCTGTCGAGTAAAAGCGTCATTAATTATACATGTGTGCTTTGAACATTATGGAGCTTTGAACAGCCCGTTACAGCGCTTCAGAGGAGTCTGCACACACCAACCTCTACGGCTTTTTCAAACTTCTCTGTGGATTGTTTTCAATTCAGCCATTTGCAATCTCATAACGCAATGAAGGTTTTGAGACACCTTGATGTAAAAACTCAGACATCTCTGTTTATGAAAGTCAGAGGTTTGTCTTGAAGATGAAGTTAAAATAGTGCAAATATGAACAAATCTACAGGAAACCAATGGTCTTTTAATGTTATTTTTATTGAATCATTTAATTCATCGCCGGGATCTCCATGAAAATATCATTCATTGCGATTCATTACAAAGGCCATAATTATTTTATTTTTATTTTTATTTATTTTTTATATCTTTATTTGAATTGGGACAGTGCTCATTAATCAACATGTGTTTCTTCAACATGTAAATGTGCCGGAGTTAGCCATATAGGCTAATTTTCATCCGTAGTCCCATGGCAGGTTGATGTCATGACAGGACAAACACAAGCACAAACATACAGCAAAAACACCATCACAGAGACATAAAAAGACAGTGAATGATAAATGACAACATTATATATGTAAAAAATAGGTAAATTCACAGATAAAATATCAGAAAGGGACAAAACACCACAATTTTCCACACAGCAAGACATGTATCAGTGGTTGGTGACTATAGACCATGTTGTGTTCACATGTCTGATTGTCCAAGAGCCACTTCTTCACAGAGTTTCTAAAAGTGTGGAGTGAGGTCAGGTTCCTCAGTTCTGTTGGGATCAGGTTCCAGGAGTGAGCTGCACATACTGAGAAGGCAGACTGTCCAAAAGAAGTCTTTCTAAATGGGATTTTACAGTCTCCTCTGCTGGATGAGCGTGTGTTTGTATTTACATTCAGCTGAATAAACTCCTGTAATGGGGGCGGGGCAAGTCCATTTAGGGTTTTATAGACCATAATTACATCTGAATACATTAACACATTTTCCCACTTTAAAAAATGATGTTTGGTAAAGACTTTACAGTAATGATAAGAATTGTTCTTTTTGTCTAAAGTTTTTACAGTCTGCTTATAAAGTCTTTCTACAGGAAACAATGTGGTCTTGTTGGCCTGAGACCAGCTCGTCAAACAGTAATTAATATGCGAGAGAATTGTGGCATTTAGGTACAATTTTGAAGCATCAGTCATTAAGTTATTTCTAATATGTTTAAAATTCACTAAATTTAATTTAATTTTGTTCCGCAATTTCTTAACATGTTTTTTAAATGATAATTGGGAATCCATGGTGACGCCTAAATACTTGTATTCTTGCACCACTTGTAGTGCTTGCCCATCCACCAGAACTATTGGGTCGCTCTCTTTGGTTGCCGACTTAGAGAAAAACATACATATAGTTTTGCTAGCATTTAAGTGTAATTTTGAATTTTTTAACCAATGGCAGACTGACACCATAGCAGATGTAATGCAATGCAAATGTAAATGCAATTTAATGAAGACTCATTTGATTATTATTGTATGCTTGCCTTTAACTTTAAGACAAACATGCTGACTTATCTAAAAGCAGACGTCTCCTACATGTACAGATGGAGATGGTGCAGTTGGTATTTCAGCCTGAAACGCCAACTTTTTGAGTGACAGAGCAGACTTTTAGCGGCAGTTGTGGTGAATAGGTCTCGGCTCATTTTACTCATTAGGACAGAGCATGTAAGGGGTAAAAACACATAATTTTAACATTTTTAATTTCTGTCTAGTCCCTTTGACATCAATAACAGCCTGGAGTGTTTTGTGGTAGTTGTGGATGGGCCACTTTATTTCCTCGGATGGTAAAACTGGCCATTCTTTTTGGCAAAAAGTCTCCAGTTCCTGTAAGTTCCTGGGCTGTCTCGCATGACCTGCACGTTTGAGATCTCCCCAGAGTGGCTCCATGATGTTGAGGTCAGCAGACTGAGATGTACACACCAGAACCTTCACTTTATTCTGCTGGAGCCAGTGAGAGGTCGACATGTCTTTGTGCTTTGGATCGTCGTCATGTTGGAACGTCCCATACCAGGCTGATGGGTGACACTTTTCCTCCAGTAGACCTACAAAGATTTCACTAACAGCTGGCAGGACGATGGCGATGGTGCATGTGCCTTTTTGTGAAAGTGATGTGTCTGCGATGATATATGTCCTTACTTTTGCCTTGTTCAGCCATTTAAAGCAGTACTAAGTAACGTGTTTACCTTAATAAGTCCTTCCCGTAGTCCCTGTGGGGGTAATACAAGTGTTTATGGGATGATTGGGGGGTCTTTCATCTCCCCCTGGTGTCTCTGACCAGAAAACCATGTTTGCAACTTGACTGCCCCCGGTGCGGAGAAAGCAATACACACTAATGGAATCACGAAGAAGAAGCTAACAGGCTAACAGGCAAAGCTAACTGCGGGCTAACGTCACTTTAAACAGTATTTACAGCCAGGTTTGAGTGAAAAAAAATAATTTCCATTGTATAATTGGATGCACAGTAACCCTCTCTCCCTTCGCCTTTCCTGTCAGCGTAGTATTTACTCTCCAAGACAATTAATAAGTTAAAAAATCGTAACTTGCTACTACACCTGCAGTTGCGCTTATGGCCTCTAGGGGCAAGAGTTACTTAGTACTGCTTTAAGGTTAAAAAATAAGCATTTATTGATCATATGTTTGACTAGCACGTAATACAAGAACAGCTGTAGGACTGACACTCATCCAATGACACGCTTTCAAAACTGTGACGTCACTAAGAAGGCGGGTGGAACACTTAAGCCTGTACTCCTGATTGGCTTTTCTATTGGCTGTCGATCTATGTCTTTTTATTCTAAAATATTATTAGCCTTATTTAATGTATTATTTATTTACAAATATATTTTATCTTGTGTCACATTATTTTATTTTAGAATTGTGTTTCTGTTTATAATTGCATTTTCTTTCCTTACAGTTTGTCCGTGAAAATAAAAATATCTTCTCAGCGACAACCTCAAGTCACGAGCACTGGTGCGGCAGGTGTGTGCATGCAAGATACCAGCCTCGTCTGGACCAATGCTCTGGTGGCGGCAGGCGGAAGATTGGGCCCAAAAATGAGATCGTCTACCAGGAACTCACTGTGTCCACCACGCAAACTTCAGAACATATGATTGTTCTAACGGAGTGGCACAATGGTGCAGAGGTTAGTACTCGTGCTTCACAGGAAGAAGGTCCCGGGTCCGATTCCCACTTGGATGGAGCCTCTCTGTGTGGAATTTGCATGTTCTCCCCATGTCTGCATAGGTTTCCCCTACCACTAAAAACATGTACACTAGGCCAGGATGAATGAGAGTGTGTTTGAGAGCGCCCAAGGCTACAATTCTGCGTGGTGTGTTCATTACATGCAGCCAAATAAACCGATAAATTAAAAATAGCTGGTATCCAGTAGAAATGAATAGAGCATGAATCAGAAGTAGTGTAGCCACGTCTTTCAACAATCCAATCCATTGTAAAGTCAAGTTTTCCTGGATGACGATTTAAACTGCCTCTGAGAGAGTCTGCACTGCGTTGATGTGTAAAGCCATCGTAGTCCCATTTTGAACCTTTCTTTTCTCGCCTCCATAGCAACCAGTGAGTCCAGGGACGTGAACCGACTACCTGTCCGCGTGAGTTTCATCAAAAGACGCTCAGCCTCCTCGGGCCGACAGCTCGCAGGTTAGACCCCTCTTTCAAACTCCCTTCTGTCCTTGGCACGCCGCTGTAACCCAAACCGACCGCCCGACCCCGCCGTCCGCTTCACTCCGACGGCATCAAATGTCTCTGCGCCCCTTCATGAAACCGCACTTTCTTCTCCATGGCGCTTTGAAAGCTCCATTTTTTTGTCGGGCCGGGAGTCCTAATTGGCAGTCAGCGCGCGGATGTCCCCAGAGCCGCGGGGGAGACTCCACTGTTCGAGAGATGTTTGAAGTGCGGGGAGAGACAGAGAGAGATGAAGAGCAGATTGAGTGTAATTGAATGGGAAAAGGCTGGACCAAAGTGAAGTGTCATGAGTCCAGTCCAGAGCAGGTTTAAAGGGCAGCTCACTGACTGACTGACTTTTTGTGTTTAAATTCTCTGTTTGTCCTTCCATGATGTGAAAGTTAACTTGGAACTTTGAAATTAGCCTAAGCTTGGGTCATTACCAGATGTGATCAGTCACGAAGTAAAGATTTTTTGAGGATCTGTACTTAAATAAACAGTATTATTGTGCAGAACCTATTACTTTTACTCCAGTACATTTCTATAAAGGCTCTAAAGTCAAAGGTCCATGTGTCCAAAGGGTCAAGGGTGGTTAGCCCCGTCTGTGGGGGTAGTTTGGCCATCTTGCTTCAGAATAGTTGTGACAATTGGAATGCACTTGTACACGTCAAATTGATTGATATTTAGAAAACAAAAAGTAGTGTGTGGATTCCCAAAGTAAGGTGCTGAAAGTGGTGAGGATTATCCACTGTGGGGGCCATTTGAGTCATGTAGGCATTCTCTCATTTAATATCAGATTTAGGGGTCTCACACTTTAATACAGGATTTTTCTAATTGTAAAGCATAGTGCAACAGGCCCACAAAGCTTTATATTAGCTTTATATTATTGTCTTACATTTCCCCCCATTGATTATTTTGTGCATTGACTGTACAGTTGTGCAAAAAAGTTTAAATACCCTGGCAGACTTTTAGATGTTCTGGTCATTTTTCAGAGAATATGAATGATAACACACACCAAAAAAAATCACTCATAGTTAACCGTTGTGTGAAGCCATTTGTGGTCAAACAACTGAGTTTACTCATTTTAAATCAGATGACAAAAGAAAGTACCAGTGACCCTTTACCAAAAGTTTACATACCCCAGTTCTGAGTACTGTGTATTGCCCCCTTTAATATTAATGACAATGACGGCTTTTTGGTGGCACGGTAGTGCTGTGGTTAGCGCTCTCACTTCACAGCTAGAAGGTCACCTGGACGGGGCCTTTCTGTGTGGAGTTTGCATGTTCTCCCCGTGTCTGCGTAGGTTTCCTCTGGTTTCCCCTACCACTGAAAACATGTACAATAGGCCAGGATGAATGATGTGTGTGAGTGAATGTATGGTGGTGGTCAGAGGGACTGTTGTGTGCAGTCACGTCAGCGCTTCTGTCAATCTCCCCCAGGGGACCTTTGAACGAGTCTGGAGTGAAGGTAAAATAGTTTCATGTAAAGCGCTTTGTGACTATATGTGAAAGGCGCTATAGAAATACATTTCTTCTTCGTTTTTTGTGGTAGTTGTGGATGGGCCTCCAGTTCCTGTAAGTTCCTGGACTGTCTTGTATGAACTGCACGTTTGAGATCGCCCCAGAGTGGCTCAGTGATGTTGAGGTCAGCAGACTGAGAGGGCCACTCCAGAACCTTCACTTTATTCTTCTGGAGCCAGTGAGACATGGCCTTGTGCTTTGGATCGTCGTCATGTTGGAACGTCCAAGTGCGTCCTATACACATGAGTGATAAAAAACGTTGTGTTGTCATTCATATTCTCTGAAAAATGACCCCAAAAAAATCTAAAATTCTGTCCGGGTATGTAAACCTTTGAGCACAGTTGAACTGTATGTTAGCGTTTGAGAGAACAAAACATTCATGGCTTAAAGGTCAAAACGATTGTAGCCAAAGCGTGTATAGTTACAAAGATTGCCTTAAAGGTGCTAAAACGACACGTATTTGTGAAAATGACACATGAGCGTTTTGTTACGGCCTGTTCCTGTTTTCCCCAGACATGTTTGTGTTGTGGTAAAACGCCCAGAGGTCTCAGCTCTGACCTTTCTCTGTCCGTCACTGCGGGATCACAGGAGCCGCCGGCCCTCCATCTCCGTCCCCTCCTCCCACGTCTCGCCAACCGTCAGATAATTGAAATCATCCGTCCTTTGTTGGCTCCGACAGCTTTCATTTCCGCAGATAAGTCGCGTGGCCCCTGACACGGCCGCTGGCGTGCTCCTCCTGTCGGGCTTTCACTCCATCCTTTCATTGTCTGATGGTCATTTCCAGTGGAGGGTCGTCGGTCAGTGCATTTGAGGGAAGTACGTACTCCCCATAACATCACAAAAAAATAATCTGGTTTTGTTTTCGTCTAACATGCTCAAAATAACGTGGCACTATGGCAAGTACCCCCTCTTTAAACGCTTTCTTCCTTACAAAAGTCTTCGGGAAGTCTTTCTATCATGTACTGCTCTTTGGAGGTCTATCTACAGATCTTCAATGAGGTTTATGTCAGGAGAGTGTGTGTTTATGATCACTACCCATTTGTAGAGGCCATTTGCTTTTTAATTTGAGCTTTTCATGGATGACATTGCGTTTTACTTCACAATTTGTTGAATTTTCATTGAGTCACTTCTTCAAAAGGACCTGTGTTCATTCTGGTCATAAAGTTCTATGACGGCATGCACATCTCAAAGCAAACTCGCATTGTTCCATGTTTTCCACCTCTCTCTGCAGGATGTTAGTACTTCTACTAGTAATGCTAAGTAAAGGTTTATCTCATGATTGATACTCCTCTCTCTTTGCACTCTCCTCATCCTTACTGTGACATGTACGTGAGCAAATACTCCGTGTAAACACATGAGTCAACAGATCCACTGCTCCCTCTCGGCCTTCATATCACGGCTGGTATCGATTACATAATTCCTGCTGCGCTCCGATGCCCTTTCCTCTATGTGGCTATTATCAGAAGGGGGACACTAAAGCCACTCACTCACCTCCAAAGTACTGTGATTATGGCCTCATGCTTTGGCTGTGCTTTGGCTGTGCTTGTGCCAGAGCCAGAGTCAGTCAGGTGTGAAACTGCAGCCGCTACACAACCGTCCACTGGCAATAGTTTTTTAATACATGTGCTTTTGGCTGATTGAAGCGGAACCCAAAATAAACAAGTGCATTAATTACTATTGACTATAACTCTGGCTAAGAGCTTCGTCACTCCTGGGCTGGTTGTGCTCCATTATTTTTGGTTTCCATCTGCAAACTTCTGGTTTTACATTGTGCCCCTCATGCAATTTTAGAAGTTGAGAAAAAGTGTCCGCACAACTAAGTAGCTCCCGAAAAGTGTTTATTACTTACACCGCATGTAATGTTTCGGCATTAGCCCTTCCTCAGACACATACCCACACATACAAACACACAGATTCACACAGACGTCCGGTCAGATGTGCACAGCGCTATAATAAACATACAAACAAACAAAATACAAACAAATACAGGCTTAGATTGACTGCACAACAATTGCTGCATTATTACACTAAAGTGAACAAGCTATTACTGTTTTATGATGTGTATCTGTGAATCTGAGTGCTGTAGATATACACCATATATATATATATAACCTTTCTATCAATCAACGTTTCATTGTCATTAAAAAAAAAAAAAAGAACAGCAACAAAATTGTGTTGTAGCAAACAGTACATTTTTTTAATTTATAGGTTTACTTGGTCGGGCCAGTGCATGTTAATGAACATACTGTACACGGTCTCATGCATGTAAACACACCACACCAGATTGTAGCCTTGAGCTAATTTCCATCCGTCATCCCCCACACACTCTCAAACACACTCTCATTCATCCTGGCCTATTGTACATGTTTTTAGTGATAGGGGACACCTACGCAGACACAGAGAGAACATGCTAACTCCACACAGAAAGGCCTCGTCCTGGTGGGAATCGAACCCAGAACCTTTTAGCTGTGAAGCACAAGCACAAACTGCTGTACTACCGTGCCACCCTAATAATAAATAAACAAATGCCCCCTGTGTAAACATGGCATATCAAAAGTACATGGATGTTAAGGCACAACACAGTGACGCTCACTGCAGCAATGAGGATTTGCAAAACAACTGAAAAGGGCCTCCTTTGCTCTGCCCGATCCCATCAGGCAGGGCCATGGAGGGTGCTTGGGTGGGAGACTGCCTGGTAGTCAGGCTGGTGGTGGTCAGAGATGGGCTGCGTCTCTTCCCTTGGGTTACCTCAGGGCAGCTGTGGCTACAACAGCAGCTTACCACCGCAAAGTATGGTGTGAGTGAATAATGCATGAAATTGTAAAGCAATTTTGAGCATCTGGAGAAGTGCTTTGTAAGAAAACGCATCGTTATTATTAAAAGGAAGTCGTCATTTTTTTACTCGCCACTGCCACCTCAGGCCTTACACGTAACTGCAGTCTCTATGTCAAGCTCGTGTGGAGATCGTTGGTACTTCGGCCCCAAACACCAACTTTTTGAGCAATGCAGACTTTTAGCAGCAGTTGTGGCGAGTATGTCTGAGCTCATTCGACACATTAGGACATGGCTGGAACATGTAGGAAAATACTTCATTTTAACATCTTTAAAATTCCATCTAGTCCCTTTATTAGAAAACACACATTGATCACTCACCTTTCTTACATTTATGTCAGTAATATTCAGTAAAGTTTCAAAGGGAATATCTAAATGTTGCATATGCTCCCCATTCAGCTGCTGTGTCTCTCCTTTGGTCAGGAAATAATTTCATGTATTTGTCCAGATGAAGTCGGCTGGTGCACGTCCGGCTGAGCGCAGTAGACTTCTACGCGCTGGAGTCTTACACACTCTCTATGGCACTAATTGATATTAATAAGTCGTCAGCCGCTGGGTACATTTGGCCATGCTCCGCAGCTCTGTGGACTCACTGAAAACTCCGGCTGGCTCTGATTAATGCACTGACATGACGTGGGAACAGGAGCAGTTAGCACGGGTTCACTGGAACTCAAACACTTTCAAATCAATGCACTGTCTCTCCTCTCCTTCTGGCCGTCATAGCTCTGTCTGCAGGAGAGGCGGCCAAGTGCTTTGAGCGACTGGGGTCTGTCTGTGAAAGGCTCTATAAATATTCTCTTCTCATATCCAGGACATGCCTTACCTCATTTGAAAGCTCAGCACCTCCACTCACTCCCTGAACTGTTAATGAAGGCCTGTAGTACGAATGTGGATTTGATTATTTGATCGGGGACATGTGCTGGGATTTTGAGTATTTAGAGAGTACTTCTGTGTTTATATCAAAGCTGGTTTCTGCTGTAAATTACTGAGACAAAGGGGATCATTCAAGTGTTTGCTCCTGTGCAAAAGTTGATCAGAATAAGAGTCATTTGTGCATTTATTAGTAATGCAGCATTGTCTCATTTACATGTCAGATAAATATAGAAAGAGTGGGGTAAGATGAGACACTATTTGCTTTAGTGTTTCTTGTGTGAAAACAGTATAATATGAATCCATAAATGTTACTATGTACACACATGGGGATGTTTTCTATTATAATAATTATTATCGTAGATATATTATAGATATATTATTACTATTATTATGTATAGGCCATGGAAAGAGTGGTGTTGTGGCTCATTTTACCCCAGGAGTGGGAGAAGTTGAAGCACTGGATTTAAAGGGGAAATTACTTTAATGAGTTTCCCATTAGCAATTTTATGCAAAAATAAATGATCATAATATATATTTTCTTTTCATCTGAGGATTATGCAGTTTTGTCTCTAAAAACAATAGTAATAATTGAATGTAACTGACGTCAATCATCCAGGTAGATACAACACAGGCTTATTACACTGGACATGTTTTATACATGTTTTATAGCTGCCGACATCATCCCATTCTCTTCTTCATGGGCCACATTTAATGTTTTGTTTTTTTATTTGTCCATTATTTATTCTGGATAAAACTCACTGAGATTAAAAATCTTTTTCAAGAGTGTCCCGTCCAAGATGCAGGGGAACAATGTAATATCTTATTTTAATTTGCTTGTCTCTACCAAACCCAGAACCCATAAGAAACTTACCAAGAAAACAACAAAAGTTTTGTTTGATTCAGAGGAAAATTGCCTAAACTCTTGATCTGCTTTTATACCGAGTGAAGTGACCGACATCAGAAAACAAAAAGTGCCTACATGTGTTTGTTTTTTTTGGTAACAATAATTTTTGTATCAGGCCAAAAAAAAAAAAAAATCATCAAAGGTGGGGTTTATGGCCAATTTTTCCATTATAGTGTTTGTCTGGCCAGTTCAAATCATGTAAGGATCAAATCTATAACCGTACTTAAAATAAATATAATATGTTTTATTTTGAAAATATAGTGAGTGGTTCAACTTACCCTCCCGCCTACTGTAAGTGCAAGATCTCACTCACAATGACCCCCAAAGTGTAAACCTTTATGTTTTTGTAATTGTGAATAAATCAACATTACCATACCAACTTTTGTTTTATTTGCTCAAGTTTATGAATAAAATATTTAGACAGAACAAAAACATAAGCGACTGTCACAGAGATGTCGTATAAAGCAGATCTGTGAGGGGAAGTACTGTGCCTGACCAAAGAGAGAGTCACTACATTAAAAAAATGTCACTAATAATTCTGTTCCGCCTTTAGCTTCTATTGTTTGAATAAACTTCTGCAGCGTCCAAAGCTCCAGTGCCGTTTTCATTTTCCGTGAGAGTTTGGTTCTGTCTGGTGCCTTATAGAAACTTGTGTGGGAGATTTTGTGGCGAAACATCCTGTTGTTAGTGTTGGATTAACGTCTCCGCAGTGATGTGGCGTTCGGACAGACACTGAATACAGAGAAACGTGTCAACACTGTTTCACTTTTGCTCCAGGCGGTAATGAGCTCATTTGCAAATATTTACAGATGGAGCTGAAAATTGGATCGTCGAGCACAAATATTGGTCTGCGTGCAGAGCTGGACCGGAGCAGACAGGATTCAAGCCTCATCGCCCGATGTTTCTGAGAGCGGGCAGAAGACTGACCTTTGTTCACAGAGCGGCAGCTGACACACGGCCAGCGTGACCTTCTCAATATGGCCGCCCTTCCCCTCATGGAGTCACTGCTGCGCATTACTGAATATTCAACCCACAAAATGATTACCTTTGAAAAGTCTGAATATACTTTACCAACAGCAACGTTTCACATCCATTTCCTACTTGTGACTTCCTCAATTGGTTTCAATTCAGTTCAATTTAATTCAACTTTATTCCGGACCTGTAGTCCATTAAAAATACAATAAAAGATTAGACAAACAATTAAGATGGCATTTTAAAAAGACAATCATGCCAATGTCTCCACAAGTCAGATTGAATCACAGCTCTGAAATTTAGCTTGAACTTATTTCACATTCCCGATGTATCAAAGTCAAAGTCAATCCATTGGGGGCTACTAATAAAAAGGAGTTATTCATTTAACAAAAAGTCCCATTATCAAATGGAAAGCAAGGTTAAGGTGTACTTTATGATCAGGAGCAGGGCTGATGGTCAGAATGCTGGAGGATTTTCTTGGGGGACAAGTACAAGTGGGACAATGTACGTTAATGAACATTAAGACAACATGATCATCAGTATCCCCCTGCTAAATAAAGCAACCTATAAAAACCTATTAAAAGTCACAAATTACAGAACAGCAACTTAGTACACTAAAATGGAACAGTGTAAGCAGACATATCAGATAAGACTTCCTCATTACTCACACACATACTCAAATACAGGCTTCTGTGTTAACATTTGTGTCACTCAACCTGACTCAACCTTTTTGGCATTTACTTTAAAAGACTGAAATGATGAGGCCTCTCTTATTGATCGAGGCTCTGTGTTCCAGTGATGGAGAATGCACATCTCCTCAGAGGGGTTGTCCAGTCTCCTCTGGTTGGATTGGACACTTAGAATGTGGAGCTAAATTGTGCAAAATGTTATAAACTTAACAGATATGGTGAAACTTTAGTTGATCGTCCCAACTTAAGAGCCTGTTGATTCACCTATTGTACATACTTTTAGTGGTAGTGTGAACATACACAGACACGTAGGGGAGCCCAAACTCAGGTTCGATTCCCACCTGGAGCCGGGGCCTTTCTGTGGAGCACAAACTCTGTGGAGCACAAACTCTGTGGAGCACAAACTCCACAGAAAAGGCCCCGGCTCCAGGTGGGAATCGAACCTGAGACCATTTTGCTGTGAAGCACAAGCGCTGCACTAATGTTAAGTTTTTATTGTGATAATACAATTGGTGGGTCAGATGTGGACATTCCAGAACACAGAACATGCAAACGCCACACTGTTAGACCAGACAGTAAAAACAGCAGTAATATACCACTTTTCCGCCAGTATGAAACTGTAAATACAATTTGTGGTAAAAAAGCTGTAATTTGCATTGCATCATGGGAAGTTTAAAGGGGGGGTATTATGCAAAATCGACTTTTTCAAGCTTTACATCATGTTATGATGTCATTCCCTCATTAAAAACATGCCTGAAGTGTTGCCTGGGCACATTCACGTATTTTCGAGTAGTCTGTAAAAACTCTGATGGCGGCCATTTTAGGGATAAAACGCCTGATTCCTTCAGGAAACGCCCTCGACCTCCTGGAGACGCCTCCAACCTTTCGTCACCAGCCGAGTAACCAACCACTGCTCCTCAGCAGAACCCCCTCCCCACAGTGTCCAGCCCTAAGATGAAAACAGAGTCATCATGGAGGATTAGCTTCATGTGTTGTGAACCGGAGCCACAGCAGACTTTTACAAAGACACACATCAGTGTTTCTGTTACCGAAACACCCAGGATTAAAACCGGTGACAAGAACACTTATTTCAGCGGCTGGTTCTGCGCTGGGAATGTCTCAGGGCCTTGATGATGCACAGAGCCTCCGGAGAAAGCTAATGCTAAGCTAAACCTCGAGTCATCACGTGAAAACGAGAAATATGCACAAATAAAGTCAATAAAACCACCACACACATAAAGAACCGTTTAACAATGATCACACACGGAGCCAGGCTTGTTGATTTGGAAGTTTATTGCTCACATTTAATCTACAATGGGTCATAGACAAGTGGTTTTCTCCCGGAGCTAACAAGCTAGCCGCGACAAGCTAACGGGAAAATTCACTGAATACAAGCAGCATATTATGCATTGAAAACGTCACTAAAACAGGCAACTGCTTGAAGCAGCCTTTATGACGATCACACACGGAGCCTGGCTTGTTGATTGTGTAGTTTATTGCTCACATTTCATCTACAGTGAGTCGTAGCCGAGTGGTTTCTCCCGGAGCTAAGGCACTATTAGCCGCGGCAAGCTAACAACCTTCACCTTCACAACATTCATTGAAAACAGGCAGCATATTATGCACAAATAATGTCAATAAAGCAGCAACTACTCGAAGCAGCCTTTACGATGATCACAAAATGAGCCTGGCTTTACACATTTGTGGTTTATTACAGACTTTTCATCAACAATGAGCTGTAGTCGATTATAACAAGCTAACGGGTAACCTCGAAAAACCATTGTCCACCTGCACAGATAATGTCCGTCTTTTGAATCGTATGGGCTCCTGCAGATCCTGGTGTCGTCCATGGGGTATAGTTAGAGATCCATAGGGCATGGCAGATGCAAAGAGATAGCCTCCAAACAGCAGTTATTTTTCAGGCAAGAGCCCCTTCCAAGCGTCCGGTGTGGAAGGTTCGTCTCCAAATCATATCCTGTGTGGCCATTGTTCACAAAGTGATAAACAGTAGCTCCTTTCCAACAATAAAAATTAAAATGCACCGATCGTAGTTTCAATACTGTTGAGACAACGAGCGCAGTGTTGTGATGCCACAGACAGCGTGTGGAGGGGGCGTGTCTGAAAGGGTCAGGGAGCGTCTTAAAGAGACAGAGGCCTATTTCAAGTCATTTGCTACCGCCATTTTGAAAGAGCAATTTTATACAAGGCAGTTATTCTAATTTACTGCATTGACAGACCAACAGAAGGTTTCGTCATCATTGTAGTGTGATATAGACTGGTGCAATGTGGCTGAAAAAAGCACAATACCCCCTCTTTAACTGACGACATCCACACGACGATTCATTTTTACCCCTGAAGATGCGCTGGCCAGACACGACCAGTATCAGTGGATCTCAATTGTCGCATTTGTTTTGGATATTTTTTTCAAAGGCGCTTTATTTGTCATTATGTAACAACTGTACAATGAAATGTGCCCTCTGCATTTGACCCATCCGTCCACACCGCTGGGAAAGGAGCAGTCCAGGCTGATGGTCAGAAACACCTGGCTGGAGGATTCACCTATTGCACATGTTTTTTAGTGGTAGGAGAAACCGGAGTACCTGGAGGAATCCTACACAGACATGAGGAGATGAGACAAACTCCACACAGCAAGGCCCCGTCCAGGTGGGAATCGAACCCAGGACCTTCAGCTGTGAAGCACGAGCGCTAACTGCTGGGCCACCGACAGTCTTCCTGCACGGAAATGCTGTTCTTTGACAGAATATACAGTAAATAAAGTCAAAATATAAACATGTTCTGTATTATAATAACTTGAAGGAACATTCTTATTTGGGGCGCGGTTTATCTTTATAGGTTGAAGTCGGGTCCGGCTGCTGAACAGTTCACAAAACCGCCGTGATTATTCATAGTTTCAATATTGTTCAGTACGAGACCTCCTCAAAAAGCACCACTCCAAGTTTCTGAGGCCAAACTATATTTCCCTTTTTAACCCCTTAACTCCCACCTGAACCGAGCACATTTTCTCCAGTTTGGCTTTACCCCAGTCCAAAAGCTTCTGGAAAAAAGCTGTGAAAATAGCAACAAAACTGAGACGAAAACAATGATGGAAATGTGACAAAAAAGTGAGAAAACATTGACAAAAAAGTGACAAAAAGTGGGTGAAAAAGTGGCAAAAATGTCACAGGAAATTGACAAGAAATTGACGAAAAAATTGCAAAAATGTGACAAAAAATGACACAAATGTGACAAAATGTGACAAAAAATGACAAAAAAATTGACAAAATGTGACAAAAAATGACAAAAATGTGATAAATGTGACAAAAAATGACAAAAATGTGACAAAATGTGACAAAAAAAGACAAAAATGTGACAAAATGTGACAAAAATGACAAAAAAGAGACAAAATGTGACAAAAAATAGCAAAAATGTGATAAAATGTGACAAAAATGTGACAAAATGTGACAATGATGTGACAAAATGTGACAAAATGTGACAAATATGAGACAAAATGTGACAAAAAATGACAAATGTGACAAAAAATGAGACAAAATGTGACAAAAATGACAAAAATGAGACAAAATGTGACAAAAAATAACAAAAATGTGAGAAAATGTGACAAAAAAAGGCAGAAAAGTTACAAAAATGAGTTGAATACCCAACAAAAAAATAATGTTAAAAAAAATCTGATGACGTGAGGAAAAAGAGGCCGGAGTTGATAGGTTAAGAGAAGAGTGAGAAGGTGGAGGATCTCTGACACCTGCCCTCTCTGTGGCCAGCGGGTTTGCTTTGTTTGTTTGCCGACGCCGCCGTGCCGTCAGCTGCTCTAATTAAAGGCATTTCATGGTTGCCACACTTTAGCATGAATTTAATCTGAAATGCTCCAGCGTGCATATGCAAACACTGGGAGTTACAGGCATATCCTTAAAAATTAGCCGCGTTCACGCTCCCCCCCATCACCCCCCCCCCACACACACACTCCGAGGCCTGCCCTGGGTGAAGCTGCGCGCCGCACTCTACTGGAGCCGAACGCTACCATTTATTCTTCATAATCACATTTGGTTAAAAGCTAATTGGCAAACGCAAGGACGCATAGAAAGTCAGACGACAAACGCGACCGCCAGATGAGATGCCGAGGAGAGATATGATTTTTAAACAGGCCAAATGCAAATGACGACCATTACAAATTCATCAAACGCCCTGCGAGCTACGATCTTCGTGAAGAGGACGCACGCTTTTATCACAGACACTTTTTGTGCCGTGAACCCGCTTGAAAATGGCGTTATTTATTTACATTCTTCACTTTTCATTCAATATTTAATGATGAGCAGTTTTGTTGCCCTCTAGAGAAGAGTTGCTGACAAAGCTTTTGGACGGCCTCACCAATAAAACAAGCGAGCACCAGAGATGCTTCAGCCATCACCGCGGTTATAAAAGCTCACGGTCGGTGAATCGTAAGAGTTTTAGGACCCACGATAAACCGCCGTCACGTCTCATGAGCCGGAACGTATTTGTGCCAAACGGTGCCACTCTCCGGTCACGGAGATACGATACACAATACATGCCTTACGATGACGATTATCTCACGATACGCCGATGCTGCGATTATCGAAATATTGCACAAAAATAATCTATGATACAAAAAAAACATGCTACTTTTAAAGGAGCTAAATGCAAGTTGGCCATTTTATACTCACTACTGCCACCTCAGGTCATGCGTGGAACTGCACCTTCTATATTAAGCTCGTGCATGACGGCACTTCAGACCTGAAGTAACACCTTTCTGAGTGACAGTGCAGGATTGTAGAGGCAGTTGTGGTGGACAGGTCTGAGCTCATTCTCCACAGTAGGACATGTAGGGGGAGGAAAATACTGAATTTTGACATTTTTAAACTCAATATAGTCCCTTTAACCTTTATTTTAACAGACTATATATTATTCATCATTATTTCTTTTCATGTGTTTTGTGCCACTTTTATAGATGATCCCCGACTTACACACTGAGAATGGGTCTATAGATCTGTTTAGATTAGATTTACATTTAAATAAACAAGAAAGCACAGTCCTATTTAAATAATAATAATAAACCCCAAATTAGTCTTCTTTATAATTAGAAAAACTAAAAAAAACTAAAAATAATTTATTTGTGTGACAGTGTTTGGTCCAAGTGCTTCAAGCGGCAGTGCTGCCCCCTGCTGTCCTGGCTTGATCAGTATTGGCCTCTATTGACTGTGAGAACAGTGGAGCACTGCTGCCTCATTAATATGCATGACTTTGCTCATTAATATGTATGACGTCATCAAAAGCATTCACATCGGAATAAAAAGTCGGTATTGTATCGTCCCGCAAAATACCGCGATATATCGGAAAATCGATATATTGTCACACTCCTATATCATATCTTCTTTTTCGCGAAGATTTAGACAGAACTGTAAAGGGTTTGAGAAATTGTTCATGTTTTCTTCCTTACTTAATAATAATTAGATAATGGTACAATGGCAGTATTTATTCCTCACAATAATCGTGACATCCCAGTACAGATGAAGGCTTGAGGACTTTTGTCTCGTCAAGGACAGCACCAGTACAGTCATGCCCAATCGTTTGTTCTATTGCTCCATGTTAGTAGAATGTTTCAGTGAAGGTGTGTCATGTAGTTCAGTCCATGGCACCTGTTTGAATGTGGAGTGACTGAGGTGCTCTGAGAGGCTGGTGGGCAAAGGCTGTCGTAGTTTGTCACTAGAGTGTGGAGAGAGCGGAAGAACAAATCAATGTAAAACAGTTTGGACTGTCAAAAAACTACAATCATACAAGGCGAGTGCGGAGGATGACAGTACAAAGCTTCAGCAGATTGAAGTCAGTGATGCAGCTGGTCTGGAAGCTTTGATGATCCCTCTGTAGAAGCTGCACATTCTGGAACCTGAGCTCTCAAAAAGGACTGTTTTACACATAAATCTGATCCACAGTTAAAGCGATCTGTTCAGCCCAATCCAAACGCTCTGACCTAAAGACAGAAGGTGTGAGCGCTGGAACAACACCAGGTCTAAAATGGTGTCATCTAACCCGTGCTGAATGCAGAGTTTGAGTCTCTCATTGTCCCCCCACTGAGGGACATTATGTCTGATCTGACCATTTGGACCCACTGCTTTGTGAATCAGGCCCTAATACATGTGATTTCAGAAATGTGTGCCATGTTTCAGGAAAAGTGTCTTATCATTAGAGAAAAACTTTACTGCCTAAGCTAAAAAGGATGCTAAAAGATCCAGCTTTCATTTTTCACCAAGGTTTTGTATTGATGATGGGAGAGTGTAACCACTGTGCAAAGCCTTCTCCAGCACATCCCAAAGTAAGGTTTCCACGAACATAAAAAAAATCAGTCGTTAAATGAACTGTGCCAAAATGAAGACCTTCAATGTCATTAAAAACATTCAATTGGATTCAATCTGGCATGAATCTGCATTTATTGGAAAATGATGACAGTGCTCCACACTTTTTACTGTTCGAGTTGATCGAGAATACTAAAATGATGGTCTAAAACAGTGTTTCCCAACCAGGGGTGCGAGGACTCCAGGGGGTGAGCAGGGAGTGCTTTGAATGATGTCAAATCTAAACAGAATGTGAAACTGAAGAGTATTTCAATAAGCAAGAAAAGTTATTTTTAAAGATGTTTTCCTGTTAAAGGTTTTAGCTTTATTTTGAACACAACAATAATACTGAGTTAAGCGGATCTTTTTATTTTTTATATATATATATATATATATTTGAAGAAGTACTTTGAGCAGAAATGGAAGACTAAAACGGTTGGGAACCATTGGTCTAAAGCATCAGCTACAGTTTGGGCTGAAATTGACCACATTTTTTGGCTCAAAAGTGAACCATTCTGTCCAATTCTCTTCCTTTTGTTTGACGAAATGTTTGCAATTCTTAAGGAATGAAATATGTGCGGATTTCTTTCTGCGTTTGTGACATGAAAACACCCAAATTTAAACCCATCGGTCACAATAGTGACCGTAAAAAAAAATCGTATATATTAGGCTTTAAAAATGTTTCTGAGTGATTTGTCAACAGATTTTCATTAAATATTGAAATAATACAATCTTTGGATGATATATGTGTGCAGTGTCACATTTTTTAAGAAAATTGTCACATGACCAGAGGTGTTTACTTCCTGGTCGCACCTTGAGAGGAAGATGGCTGCTGCAAAGCCTCCAAACAAAAGGTTAGAAGTTTGTTAAAATTAACATAGGACAAAGATTTTTAGTACACATTATCTTTATGGTGTCCAGTAGTAATATATGTGTTTGCAATTACTCAAATTGGTTTGGTTTGTTCACAGAATGAGTAAATATGTTAACGGTCACAATAGTGACCGATGGGATAACATGTACACACATACTTCTGTATATACAAAAGTTCTCTTTCCTATCTTTTTTCTTTCTTCAAGTTACAGTTGCCAATTAAGTACATCCTGTCCTTGAGATAGGACTTGAACCATATGCATTCAACATCAGATTGTCCAACACCCCATATTCAACACCCTCAACTGGATAACCGTGGCTCCGTTGTAGAGCCAAGTTATCCAGCCACCAGAGGAGGAACAAGTCAGAAGAACCTCAGAGGTCCTCTAGCACAAAGCCACTATCCCATGGAAAGAGATCAATTCTGGCCGGATAAGACTCTCACTGGCCAATCAACACATGGAATCGGTTCCTTGTATGACATTGTTGTGACCTTACATGTGACAAATGCAAAGCCTCGGTGCACACTGAGGGGTCCAAGACAAACCATGGAGAGCAGAAAGCAAATGTACATGGATGGAAGGTCCAATGAATGAAGAATACTTAAGTTGTGTTTTGTGTGAAAGGTCAACTGAGTGGACATATTGCATTTTTTTGTCATACACATACAGGATGTTACTTTTACTTTCTGTTGCTGTAATAACAGTCTGATCGATTATACTGCAAAATAGTAATGCAAAAACAGTTAACAAATCAAGAAAGATCTGAAGCCTATACCTGCCTCTAATCTAGCTCCACATAGAATATATTTTTAGGCTTTTACTTATTGTTAAATTTTATTATAAAATATTTGACTACTACTGCACAAAGTATTATTTGTGGTACAATTGTACAACTATAAATAAAGTACTTACTTAAAGTTCTATTTGAGTTTAGAAACAATGGAGATATATTTTGATGTTTATTTTTTCACATCATCCTTATTTTAAATGAAAATGCACATTATTAACCTCTTACCACCTGCCTAAAACGAATGCATGCTGCCCTCTTTGGCTATAGGCCTGTGTAGCACCTCATTTGAAAGCCAAGACCTACAAAATTGATATTTTTCCTTGTGTTGTGTCACCTTTTTATGTTTTTTTTTTTATTTTTTTAGTTTTTCTCACATTAAAAAAAAAAAAAATTGGTCACTTTTTGGTTTACTTTTTGTCACATTTTTGTCACATTTTTTTCAAATTTTTGTCACATTTTTGTTGAGTTTTTGTCACTTTTTGGATGATTTTTTGTCACAGTTTTGTTGAGTTTTTGTCATTTTTTTTCTCACTTGTTTTTTTTTTATTTTAGGTCTCTTGTTGATTGACTTTTTGTCACATCTTTGTTGAATTTTTGTCACATTTTTTTCAATTTTTTTTTCAAATTTTTGTTTGATTGTAAGTTTTTGTCATTTTATTGTTGAGTTTTTGTCATTTCTTTGTTGAGTTTTTGTCACATTTTGGTTGAGTTTTTCTCACATTTTTTTTTTTTAAGTTTTGGTCACTTGTTGGTTGACTTTTTGTCACATTTTTGTTGAATTTTTGTCAAATATTTGTTCGGTTTTTGTCATTTTTTTGTTGCGTTTACATCCTTGTTTTCGTCTCATTTTTTATGGCTGTTTTGGTGCTTTTTCCCCAAGAAGCTTTTTGATTAGGGTAACGCCAAACTGGAGAAAATGGGATCCGTTCAGGTGGACACATTGGTGGAAAGAAAGGTGCCTTGGAGAAGTGTGCAACGTGTAAAGGAAGAGGAGTGCAGATCCGAGTTCAGCAGATTGGCCCTGGCATGATTCAACTCATGATTCAACCAATTTCCCCACATTAAAACCAAAAAATGCTCATTGATTATTTCAAACGGTTCCCAATGACACTTGATTTGGATATTTTCACGTCTGGAAAAAATCTGGCCTTAAATGGGTGAAGACTCAGGGAAGAATCCGGATGAGATCGTTTGAGTAAATGGATATTAACAAAGGAAGCTCCTCGTTGTCCAATTCTTTTGTTTCCTGAACGCCGGAACAAACACATCTCCGAGTCGCAGCCCCCCCATCCCCCTCCATTTCCTGCAATTAAGACTTCCCCTTCATGCATATTCATATCCTCATCGCTGTCAGGGCCCGTGCCGCCTGACGGATGCTGGGTGAGGCTGGGTGAGGCTGGGTGAGGGTGGGTGAGGGTGGGTGAGGGCTGATGGGTGTCACCTCTCCTCCTCCCCCCCTGACACGTCCAGGGCCAGTCCTAATGAAAGCTAACGTCTTGTTCGAGCGCTGTGATTCCCGCGCGGGGCTTACGCAAGAGCTTGACGCTAATTGCGGAGAATAAACGTGAGGCTCGCCCGCCCGTCTGACGGTGGCTCTGGGGCGCAAAGATATTTCAAGAGTTCAAGGAAACGTTACCAAAAGAAAAGAAAAAAAGAAAAAAAAGAAACGTCATAATTTATTCACGTCTGTATAGAAGAGACGAAATGTCAGAGTCTGCATATGTTAGCATTTCACTTAGCAGAGTAAAGGAAAATATGCACAATCAATGACTTTATGAATAACTCCAAAGAACCCGGTGAAAGGACAGCAAAGGTAACACTATTTGCAGGATGCTACTGGTTTGCCCACAGGAAAATGTAGTATATCACAGAACCAATACATAGTAAAGGTTACTGCATTGTTTGACCAAATTGAGAGTAAAATGTTTCTGCAGTGGGAAGGTCAAACCAAAGCTTGATGCACCCACACTCTAACAAAACAGACTTTTTTTATGTTGTTGCTGTTTTGTCATGACAGAAAGGAGTTCAAATCGGGCCAGTCGACTGAAGAACAGTTTCTTACACCAGGCCATCAGGAAGCTGAACTCCCTGCCTTCCCTGGGCTTCTTCCCCTCACTCACCACCCCCCGCCCCACACCAAGTATGAGAAAGCGAACATTCCGAGTCATTTGACAATAAACTCTTTTGAATCTTTGAATCTCTTGAAAATCTTCTTCCACGGGCAGATCGTTTTTTACTTGGCAAGTCAGAGTGACTCATGTCAGGTCAAATATCCTGCAGGGAAGGAAATGACATTCAGTGATGTCAATTTGAAACTTTTGCTGTAGATTAGTGATATGATGAGCATGAGGAAAGTGTCAGTTTTCTGCCCTTTTATGCATAAAAGTGGCAAAGGTTTCGATGGATGTTTTTATTTTCTTGATATATTAGACACAAAAGAACTGGATCTTTGAGGAACTGCGCTCAGATGCAGCGAGAGTCAGAGGTGACACTGCCACCAAATCAGCTCCCCTCTCCCCCGGACTCCCCTCGTCTCACCCCCCACAGCCGGGCCTGTTGACAGCAGCACCCCCCGGTCCACCTCTCCCGCTGCCTGGAAAACTTTGGACCGGTGCCAGCTCTAACAGTGCAGCTCTGAAATGAAAAAGCCCTCACTCTCTCACACACACACACTCACACACACACACACACACACACACACACACACACACACACACACACACGTTAATTATGTGTTTAATAAATATGCAATAACCGGAGCTCCCGGGCCGAGGCTGCTTTAATCACTCAAACTTTCCCTGTTCGTGTGGGGTTGTTTTTGGCTCTAGAGGGGGTCCTGTTGTACATGTTTTAGTAAACACGGGGATTATAATTTCCTACCAAATGATGAAGGTTCTTTTTGTATTTCGGGGAGAGTGCATTTCTCCCTCTGCACATTTGGACAGTGGACAGTGAGGGTGAATGGTGAGTGATACCACTATACCGGGGGTCTCCTCTCGCGGCAAAGCACAACAGGATCAAACTTAAAATGATCTAACTCCAGATCATTTTGACCAAGAGACTGGATCATGGTCGGGTGAGGGTTCAAACTGACACTATAAAGTCAACAAACACAAACTGGGAATCAGAACGGCCACGGTTAGGGCTGGGTACCGGCACTTTAACCACTTACCACCCGCCAAAACCAAATGCACTCTCTCCTCTTTGCCATTGTCGTCACTTCTTATTTCCCTTATGTGTTTTTGTCACTTTTTTATGACTTTTTTGCTGTTCTTTTGTAATTTTTTTGCTGGATTTTTGTAATCTTTTTACTGGATTTTTGTCTTTTTTTCTACTGGATTTTTGGCATTTTTTTTGCTGGATTTTTGTCTTTTTTCTGCTGGATCATTGTCACTTTTTGGCTGGATTTTTGTAATTTTTTACTGGATTTTTGTCTTTTTTCTACTGGATTTTTGTAATTTTTTTACTAGATTTTTGTCTTTTTTCTACTAGATTTTTGGCTTTTTTTTTGCTGGATTTTTGTAATTTTTTTGCTGGATTTTTGTCTTTTTTCTGCTGGATCATTGTCACTTTTTGGCTGGAGTTTTGTAATTTTTTTTACTGGATTTTTGTCTTTTTTCTACTAGATTTTTGTCTTTTTTTGCTGGATTTTTGTCTTTTTTCTGCTGGATTATTGTCACTTTATTGTTTTTGTCATTTTTGTCGCTTTTTTGGTCACTTTTTAGCGCTTTTTTTGTTGTGTTTACATCCTCATTTTCTTTTTTTCTTTTCTATCGCTATTTTGAAGAAGCTTTTAGATTCGGAGAACTTGGAGAACAGGAGAAAACATGTTCAGGTGGGAGTTAAGAGGTTAAAGGAACTCGCCACTGCCACCTCAGGTCTTACGCGTAACTGCAGTCTCTCTGTTAAAGGAACAGACCGCCGTTTTTAAATACTGAGACATGTTCTTACGTTAGCTGAGACGAGTTGATATGTAGCTATCTGGTCTTTGTGTGTGACAGGTAAACAGAGCACAGACGGCGTTAGCATATAGCCGCCCAGCATAGGTATAGCTCCACACTGAGGTGAAGTTAGTTGCTACCAAGCTCTTTCCCTATTTAAATATGGTTACATGAGCCTTTACTGTACATGATCCAAGTATAGTCACACAAAATTAAACATGTCGATATTCTAAGTGGATAAAAATTTGCCTGGCTCTGCCATACTATTCCCTGTCCATTGCACGCAGGGAATTAGTCTGGTCACGGAGCATTTGGAGCAGTTTGAAGGTGCGAACGCACACAGATTATCAGTGATCAATTTCTTAGGGCACACGTAAAGATCAGACAGCTACATATCAACCCGTCTAAGCTAAGGTGAGAACATATCTCAGTATTTTAAAACGGTGGCCTCGTCCTTTAAACTCATGCATGAGGATGGAGCTCAAGTTCAAGTTTATTTATCACATGTGTCAAGTACAAGGCACCAAAAACAATGAAAAGAGTTCTGCCCTGGCGCTCTATCCACTGAACAAGAACACTAATCTACATATAAAATCAAGTAAATAATACAAACAAAACATTCCAGCAATAAAACACAAAAACCTCAGCTCTGCTTTAGGCTCGTGTTTATGAGCCTCACCGCCTGAGGATAAAAACTGTCTCTGAAATGAGATCTCTGAGTTTTAAGGAACCGCAGACGTCTCCCCGATGGATGGAAGGAGGAGAAGAGGGAGAGGACACGGAGAGGCTTTTTCTCACAGCGCTTCACATACAAGTCCTGTATCTGAGGCAGGCCAGTAATCCGACGTGCAGGTTTGACTGTCCTCATCAGAAGGGTGTGGTCATGTGAAGTAACGTTTTTTCTTTTTTGTTTTTCCGATGCCAGTAGTGCCTTAACTTTTTCTTGATAACATACTGATGTGGTTTAACATTTCCCTGCCCGAGCCACGGTGTACCGTCGTGTCGAAATGTGCACCCTCATTGAGATTTACATCCCCTTGCACAAAACAACAACAGCCAGCTGCTCTCTTTACTTTCACAAAATCCACTGATATCAGCAGCTTTGGTCATTGTCATATGTTCCAGCTGATTTATTTAACGTTAAAGCTTTAATATTTATTTAACATTAGTGAATAAGCAGGAAAAAAGAAAGGGAGGGGTGAGGACTTCTCGACAAGGTGCACGTTTCTGCAGAACCCCGGTCCTCATATCGGGGCTGAGGAGTGGTGCTGGTGACACACATATTCAAAAGCAGGCTCTCCCTCCTCTCAGTATACTTGACCAAGTTATCCATCCAAATGTTTCAGGGATATTCATTAATCCTATTTGTTCTGTTAGTCCGTGAGAACTGGAGCAGAAAACTGTTAAAGTGGATGAAAGATCGGCTGCGAGACGTAACGAGATGAATAATCTGGGCTTTATCAGGGAGAGAATTGGCTGCAGCACCTCCATCTAAATAAATCAGGCCTTAACCGGGTTTGGAGCCGTGTGCAGGTGAGGAGTGTTGATATGATCAGTCCAAACAGGAGGAATGGTAAACTCACTGAGATGATGAGATAATGAGACAATGGGAGAGAGGACGATCCAAACTCTATCGTATCAGCAGGGAAAGGGTTTTACGTCAAACGATGAAATCAGTCGATAAACATGCCGTGTTTTACAAATGCAGCAGCTGCTTCTGTTCTGCAGTAATGAGCGAGGGTGCTTTCATATTCTGCTTCTTTTTTCTGTAGCTCATTGTTCATATTGAAGCTTTAAGTGCTTACCTGCCGGAGCAGACTTTAGTTTGGTCTTTTCATACAGCGCAGCTACACCGTCATGTTTCCATTACAACTTCAAGCAGAACTAAGTAACTCATGCCCCTAGAGGCCATAAGTGCCACTGCAGGTGTCGTAGCATGTCACGTTTTTTTACTCATTAATTGTCCGTGAGAGTAAATCCTACACTGACAGAAAAGACTTTGGGACAGAGGGATATTGTACATCCAATTACACAATGGAGATCATGTTTTTCACTCAAACTTAGCTGTAAATACTGCTGAAGTGGCGTTAGCTCGCAGTTAGCTTTGCACGTTGGCCTGTTAGCTTCTTCTTTGTGATTCTATTAGTGTGTATTGGTGACTCCGACACATAGGCAGGAAAGCTGCAATTGTGGTTTTCTGGCCTGAGACACCAGGGGGAGATGAAAGACCCCCCAGTCATCCCATTAACTCTTGTATTACCCCCACAGGGACTACGGGAAGGATTTATTAAGGTAAACAGGTTACTTAGTACTGTTTTTAAAACCTTCGTCAGGTGAGCCTTCTGTTTTATGTTGATTTTTTAGTGACACTTAGATTACGTACTTACTCATAACTTACTCATAAACTATTGACGACTGTAACTCTGTGATTAAGTGATGGATTTGGATATTTTTTTAAAAGACTAAACACTTGAGAATGAGAGAGCCTTGTGTATCACTGGTCGTCCGGTCTTTGAGTTCTCACTCATGCAGCAAGTCTGCATTTAGAGAATCAGTTTGAAACTTTTTGCCATAGATTACTGAGATGAAAATGAGGGAAAAAATGTATTGCAATTTTTCTGTCATTTTAAGTTTTCATATAAAAACAGGGCATTGTATGCACAAAAATGGCTAAAATTGCCAATACTTTCAGCAATGAAATCTAAATAATGTCTTGAACCATGTTTAAATATGGTTTATCTGCATATTATTATATATTAGTGACAAAAAATGTCCAGAGGGGATTCTGGATCTTGTTTAGTTTTTGAATGTGTGGAGTCTGTAGGAGCTATTTGGTGATTTTTGTCAGATTTTTACTCACTGTTCAGAACTCTGAACAATGACCACTGCATAAAACATGTACACCTGCAGCGTCTCACTTTAATCGTACCTTTGTTTTGAAACACATAGTTTCCTTCATTTGTATACAGTGGTAGTTGGTGTCATTCTGCACATTCATCTTTGTTGTAAAAGGCTGTTTTCTTGTTTTATGCCCCTTTACCTCTCCCTAAACATCCAGTGCACTTAAAGGGACTATACAGATTTTAAAAATGTTAAAAATATGTATTTTCCTCCCCCTACATGTTCCAGCCATGTCCTAATGTGTAGAATGAGCTCAGACCTGTTCACCACAACTGCCTCTAAAATCCTGCACTGTCACTCAGAAAGGTACTAATTCGGGTCCGAAGTGTCGTCATGCACGAGCTTTGTATAGAAGCTGCAGTTACGCATAAGACCTGAGGTGGCAGTAGTGAGCATAAAATGACGAACTTGCATCTAGCCCCTTTAAATAATTATGTTTTACCCTCATTGATTTTGTGGTTTTGTTACATTTTGCTTGATACCTTAAACTCCACAGGACAGTATTTTTATTTCGACATTGCCCTTTCAACAACCTGTAACTCCAAAGACAAGCCTTAGAGCGATGTTTTATTTCCCCTCCTGAACCTTCCTTTGGCACAAAAACCCAAGACGGTCGCTGTATATTTATAAGTTTCTGCTCTGAGAACAGAAGAGTGGGTTCAAAGCGAGGTGAGCTCATGAGTGCGCCCTTTCAAATGTCAATAGTGTGCCTGGAATCAGTGTGGAGCACATTCTAATGCCCCGCCGCCTCCCGCACCTCCCTCCTCCCTGCCCGCGCCGAGCCGGACACCCATGGGTGCTGTCAGACACTGCCTCCGGACACGGGGCTCTGAGCGTCTTTAGAAGATCCGGAGCCGAGGGAGTCATGCAGGTCTCTGTCACAGCGCGGGCGAAACACAGCGGATTTTGGGATGGATTTTCCCTGGTTCAGATTTAGCAGTCGCTGCTCACAGTTTATTGGAATCAGGCCAAAGAGAGGTGAGGAAGAGCTCGGTGAGGAAGAGCTCGGTGAGGAAGAGCTCAGGGAGAAACGCTTTCTGCTTTTGGGCTCAGGTCTGCCGAACGAGACCCATTTGGTTTGGAGTTTACCTGTTTAGGTTTCCTTTAGTGCTCCGGTTTCTACTACGAAAAAACATGTACAATAGGCCAGGAGGAATGAGCACATGTTTGGGATTATTCATGCATTTAAATAATACTATTAATAAAATTAATAAAGTATTGATTAAACATGGATTAATCAATACTTAAATAAATCTAAATTTGATTACATCTGGTCTGGTCGGGTCGGGTCTATTGGTAAGATTTTGGATGAGATCCATGCAATTATTTTATTCCTTGCCTTGTGATATAATGCAGCCATATGGATGTTTGCATATCTGTGTGTAAACATATGTATGTATGTACACTTATATACATAGAAATATAATTTTCTAATTAATTTTCATCTTGTTTATTTATTTTATTTTATTTATTTTCTATTATTTTATTTTGTTATTATTATTAATATTATTATTAATATTATTATTAATATGATTATGATTAATATTATTTTATTTGTATTATTTTTTATTTCACTGGCTGAAACTGGTTTTGTGTGATTTCTGACCTGCTAATAATGTAATGTAATGATAACATGAAACTCATGACACAATAAAGTAATTTGAAAAAAAGAATGTTGCCAAAAGCCAATTAAAACATGAAGCAAATCTTAGATAACAGAAACATTTGGATATGACGTTTTTTTCCACAATGAAGAAAGAAGTAGTATTAGTAGTTATATACTGTATATTTGACTGAAGTGAGTAGGTGCATGTGGGGACTTCCACCTCAGTGACATGAACCGTCCAGCCAACAGTGTTGGAGAAAGACTGGCCCCAAACTAGTTTCAAAAATCTGAATAAAAACCTAGTTAAGGACGTACAGAGCGTGTGTTTGTGAGTGTGAAAGCGGGACGACTGTGCAATGCAAATTTTGTTTGTCGTGAAACAGTCTGGCTTGACGTGTTCAAAGTTAGGTAGCAGCAACAGTTACCTGGATGTAACTGCTCTGATCTGGGTCTCGGTTCAACAACACTATGTGACGACCTGAAGATCCTGAATGACCAGGTTATTCCATCAACAGAGCAGAGTGGTTCAGTGGTTCAGGGAGCATGAGAGGGAGTGTCCACCACAGAGTCCAGATCTGAACCCCTTTGACAATCTCTGTGAATAAATGAATGCGACACTGGATCTTTTGACGCTGCAGAAGCTTTTTGAACACATACAGTGCCTCTCGAAAGTATTCATACACCTTGAACTTTTGCACATTTTGTCATGTTTACAACCCTAAACATAAAGATTTTATTTTGATGTTTTTACTGAACGTTCACACACAAGTAACAGACAACTGTGAAGTGAAAGCGAAATGATACATGATTCTGTTATTTTTCAAAAAATAGAAAAGTGGGGCGTGCATAAGTATTCATAAGCATGCATGAATACTTTGTGGAACCCTCTTTTACTGCAATAACAGCAGAAAGTCTTTTGGGTTTGACTCTACAAGATTTGCACATGTAGAGACTGACATTTTAGCCCATTCCTCTTTACAAAACAACTCCAGCTCTGTCACATTAGAAGGAGAGCGTTTGTGAACAGCAGTTTTCAGATTATTCCACAGATTTTCAATAGGATTTTGGTCAGGACTGTGACTGGGCCAGTCTAACACATTAATATGTTTTTTTTTTTTTAAACCATTCCATTGTAGATTTATCTTTGTGTTTAGGGTCATTGTCCTGCTGAAGGTGAATCTCCGCCCCAGCCTCAGTTCTCTTTCTGACTCCAGCAGGTTTTCCTCCAAAATGTCTCTGTATTTGGCTCCATCCATGTTCACAACTATTCTTACAATCTCCCCAGTCCCCGCTGAGGAAAAGCAGCCCCACAGCATGATGCTCCCCCCCGTATATTTGACACTGGGGATGGTGCACTCAGGACCATGAGCAGTGTCAGGTTTGCTCCATACATAACGTTTTGCATTTGGGCCAAAAAGTTACATTTTTCTCTCATCTGACCAAAGCTCCTTCTTCCACATGGAGCTGTGTCCTCCATATGACTTCTTCTTATGGCCTCGTTTCAATAATGGCTTTCTTCTTCCACTCGTCCATGAAGGCCAGATTTGTGTAGATACGACTTATAGTTGTCCCATGTACAGTTTCCCCCAGCTCAGCGGCAGGACTTCACAGATCCTCCAGAGTTATCATGGGGCACTTGGTTGTATTTCTTACCAGTGTCCTCTTTGTTCATTTGTTAGTTTACGTGAACAGCCGTGTCTTGGTAAGTTGGCAGTGGTGCTATACTCTTTCCATTTCCAAATGATGGATTGAACAGTTGCTCCGGGAGATGTTTAAATCTTGGGAAATCTTTGTATAACTTAACGCTGCTTTAAACTTCTCCACAGATTTATCCCTGACCTCTCTGGAGCTCCTTGACCTTCATGATGCTGTTTAGTGACCGATACACTCCGACCACAGCTCTGAGGGCCTAAAAGAACAGCTGAAATTATACTGAGAGTAGATTACACACAGGTGGCCTCTATTTAACCGTTAGGCCAAGGTGTGAACATTCTGGAGTCATTAGGAATGTTTTAAAGGCAATTTAATGCACTCAGAAAATGCTGTATGAATACTTATGCAAGCCCCACTTTTCCCTTTTCTATTTTTTGAAAAATAACAAAATCATGTATCATTTTGCTTTCACTTCACAGTTGTCTGTTACTTGTGTGTGAACGTTCAGTAAAAAAATCAAAATAAAATCTTTATGTTTAGGGTTGTAAACATGACAAAATGTGCAAAAGCTCAAGGTGTATGAATACTTACGAGAGGCACTGTACATGAATGCAAATCATATACAAGAATAGAACTTAAATTAATTTAAATGTGTCGCCTTTTGTTTATGACATGAAGCTTTTGACACTTTACTCACGGTGAGAAGTAGTGCCAAATCGGCTCTTCTTTTGTTTGTCAATTTTACCCAGAGCTGTCCTGAAGAAACTCGAATCAGCAAGTGGAAGCTTTTTGCAATAAAAATGATTGTATTATCCCAAGAACCAAGAAGCACAGTGACTTCAAACACAGCATTCTCCTTATCCGTGAGTTCTTTGGACAGATTCACGTTGCATATTCTGAACCGCGGTTCACTGGAGGTTTGGTAGAACAGTCCACCACATAGAGAAGAAGCTTGTTAAGGCGCCACCAAAACTAACTCCTCACCTCCAGCCATTTGCAAGTCTCATCACAACTGCTCCACCTTAAAGGAATAGGCCACCGTTTTTACATACCAAAATATGTTCTTACCTCACTTTAGTCGAGTTAATATATCCCCGTCTGGTCTTTGTCCGTGCGCTCTGCCAGGCAAACGGAGCACATACGCAGCCTCTCCCACATGTCACATAGCTCCGAAAAAGCTCACGATAGAAGCTACCAAGCTCTTCCACGTGTTCCCTATTTAAATAAAGTTACGTGAAGTGTTTTCATGCGAAGTATATTTACACAGAAATGTAACATGTCGATTTTATAAGCAAATAAAAAGGGGGACTATATTGTGAGGCGTAATGATACGAGGAGTAAAACGTCTGCGCAGTAACTCCTAAAGGTTATTGACGTAAGTGAGCGGGGGAAGTCTTTAGGAGTTACTGCGCGGACGCTGTGCTCCTCGTATCATTACGCCTCACAATATAGTCCCCCTTTTTATTTGCTTATAAAATCGACATGCTACATTTCTGTGTAAATATACTTCGCATGAAAACACTTCACGTAACTTTATTTAAATGGGGAACACGTGGAAGAGCTTGGTAGCTTCTATCGTGAGCTTTTTTGGAGCTATATGACATGTGGGAGAGGCTGCGTATGTGCTCCGTTTGCGTGACAGAGCGCACGGACAAAGACCAGACGGGGATGTATTAACACGTCTAAAGTGAGGTAAGAACATATCTTAGTATGTAAAAACGGTGGCCTATTCCTTTAAGACAGAAGAAAAGTTTGCATCCGAGCGCTCGCTCATTAACTCGCTTCCAAAAAGCGCCAAAAGTCTCAATTCCCTGAGCCACTTTGCAAACCGCACACACGCGGAGAAGAGCGGCGTTTGCATACCAACACCGACCCCACGCTCTAAATGATCGTTTTGTTATTAATATTTTATGCAATACATCAATTAACCTTGAACTGTGGGCGTGCGGCAGACAAACGCTCCCCTGAGAGAGAGAGGGCCAGGACCAGAATGCACTGCAGCGACGTGACTGACAGGGCTCACACAACAACACTGTAAAAGAGAAGAGCTGGACTGAGACTTACACCGTGTCCAAGATGTACACATGGCTGACTGACTGACTGACTGACTGACTGACTGACTGACTGACTGACTGACTGACTGACTGACTGACTGACTGACTGACTGACTGACTGACTGACTGACTGACTGACTGACTGACTGACTGATTGATTGATTGATTGATTGATTGATTGATTGATTGATTGATTGGATCTGTATAGGATCTGTATTTCTGTGGACACTGGTGTATGAAACGCATTGGTCAGAAACGTCTGACCACTGCATGCTGTCTGCATCTGCGGTGTTCTGTGTTTGTTGCCAGTCAATACCTGGAACAGAGTCTGAGTGATGGCGTTGCAAGCTTAACCCTTCTCATCAGTAAAAAGCGCTGCATCAAATTGGCAAGTTCAAAGATGTGCCGGGTTTTGTTGATTCCACACAGGGATATCAAGTCTGGGCAGGACGCCCTCGTCCGCCGCTTGAGCCAAACTCAAATGGATGTGTGCAATCAGATTAGTTTGATTGTGGATGGCGCAGGGGAGAGCTGAGAACCTTTTCCCAATCGGCGGTAAATGACCAAAAGCACATGGACAGTAGGTGAGTTATAAGCCTGTTTGAATATCAATGTGCCGTAATAACCCTGCAACAACACAAGCCGGCCCTTTGCCGATTGGTTTACTCCTGTTTGCACACGTGTTTTCCGCTCTGGAAATGTAGTTGATGTCAGTACTGACAAGACTCTGAGATGGATTTTGTGGTTCATTTCAACGTTTTTGGCCAAAACAAAACTTCGGATAAATGGGAAGTAGAGGAGAGTGAGCAGCTAGGTTAGCCTACTGTTAATATATAATATTAATCCATTTTTTTAAAATGGCACTATTCATAATTTTCAGACGTACATTAAATGATCCTGCACTTAAACATATTTGGCTGGATTAGTTCAAGTCAAACATAAAAGTTTCAGTTTGTGCGACCATGGTGTAAGCGACTCCACTGCAGCTGTTTCCATAAACAGTTGAGCTACAGGTAGGGAGGTAGCTTCAGTTAAACACTCCTGCCCAGGACCCACATACATGATGCAGCGTGTGCTGATGTTGTTTGGTTGAGCCTGACGGAGATCCTCGCTGCAGCGAGAGAATCACTCTGAGACCAGCCTTCAGACCGGCTAAAAACCCACAGAAAATAGTTTGGCATATCCAGCCAGTTTAGTCAATGAAAAAAACATCTGTTACAAAACGTTAAGTTTGTGGGACCGTGGTATAAGTGGATTAAACAACTCGGAACTGTGCATTAGACGGTTATAATGCACTTTGCTCCATGTTGTGATGTTCTTGACTCCATGTCGTACATTAATAACCATCTAATACACAGTTCCGAGTTGTTTAATCCTTACATAAAGTATGTGTGAAGAAATGACCCCTGATTACACAGTAGTAGTAGATGTAGTAGTTGCATATAATGACAGCTGAAGCAGCGCTTCTGTTGTATCAGAGCAAAGCCAAACAGCAAAGCCAAAATGAAACTTTAGAAATGGTTTGCTGATTGTAATCATGCTACTGAGTGCAGGGAGAGAGTTTGAACATGAACACGGTCATATTACCTTGTGAATGCTCAGTTTGGTCACATCTCAAACCTGAGCAGGGACAGGGTTCGTACCTGGATGGGAGAACATGAGGGAGGACCAGGTTGCCCCATCGGAGCAGTACTCACTCAGGTGTTTGCTGATGCACAGATACAGGATCAGAACACAGATGTCTGAGGAGCTTCATTAGTCAGCATTCACTGTGAATTAAGCAGCTTTGGAAATTTCTTTTAAAAACACAGTGACCATAGACACTGACATGAATAAAGACATAATACTTGCATTGCAATGAACTAATACTATTTGTGTATACTTTTTAAGATACTATTTTCACCTCAGAGTGTCGTGGACCGGCTTGAGAGATGTTTGAGGTATGAGTTCTCAGACTGATACAAATCCATCTTGTTCTGTTCAAAGCAGGTGATTTATAGTGATTTACGACGGGCGCCCAGACTTGACAGCTCTTTGTCTAGAGGGCAGAAAGAGTGAAGAAAACACAAGTCTGATCCGTCATATTTACAAAAAACACAAGATTGAACAAAACTATATTCAAACTGTTTATGAAAAGTGTCTTCAACATAGTTAGTCGCCAAGATGATGTTTCAAACACTTTATGAGCCTAAATACGGACTGCTGTGTGGAGGCACCTGAAAATGCAGGGAGGGCTATTTGTTTCTGTTTTAATGCATTTGGGCGACTGTGGTTTTGGACTTGGGGAGCTTGGTATGTTTCCTCTGAAAAAAACATACAGGAGTTGTCCATTGTAGATGAAGGTTCTTGTTGAGTCATCAAACACTGACAGTCGTGGGCTGCACGAGCAGGGTGTGGACAAATAAACACCAAAAAACAAAAACAAAGGAGGTGGTATTCTGTTTAAAGCTCCCAGCTCCCATTATAATGAACCAATCAGGTGAAGTCCTTCACATATCTGGGTGTGGTGACAGACGGTTCCTTGTCTTGAAAACAACACATTGATTTCATCTGTTTAAAGACCAAACAAAGAATATATTTCCTCCGTCGCCTGCAGTCGGAGCGTCTCATGCTGCTTCTGTTCTTCACCTCTGTGATTCTCAGTGTCCTGCAGTAATTTAGAACCTGAGTAGTACCTGAGTGTACTGCAGTACTGTAGTACCTGAGTGTACTGCAGCACTGCAGTACCTGAGTGTCCTAATACTGTAGTACCTGAGTGTACTGCAGCACTGTAGTACCTGAGTGTCCTAATACTGTAGTACCTGAGTGTACTGCAGTACTGTAGTACCTGAGTGTCCTGCAGTATAGTAGTATATAAGTGTACTGCAGTATTGTAGTACCTGAGTAGTACCTGAGTGTACTACAGTACTGTGGTACCTGAGTGTAGTTATTTTTCACAGTGTTGCTGTAGCGATGACCAGAACGTCCCATTTTGTTGGGATGGGAAAATGTTAAACTCCATAATCAGTGACATGTGCTTTTTCCATCTCCCTCCAAGGAAAACCGGGTGAAAAAGATCTAGAGATGTGTGGAATCAAAAGTACTTGGATAACCTTTATGGATTTTAAGTAAAATGTATATGTATATGTATAACAAACTGAGTTATGGTTCAGTTTGCACATAGAGGGCCAGATCTTGTGACTGGCACAGTCTGTGCGCAACTCTAAACGTGATCTACATGTGGTGCAGGTTTTGTGCTGAAGGCTGCGCCACAAGGAGGGGGCGTTGTTTAAGAAAAAGAGGCGACTGAGGCGTGGTTCATTACAGCAGGACTCGCGCTACTCTTCTGTGGCAACCTTCACATTATGTTCCTCTTTACATCGCGCTGCCTTGTCTTCTTCCTTAGAACCAACGTCAAATTGAAAACAAAAGCGAAATTGCCTTGAAAAGTCTGTTTGAGCGTCGGTTACGCACGGGCTGAATTTGATACAGTAGATCAACGTGCACACCCCTAACACCAAAACAACAACAGTTTTACATAAATAAACCACACATGCCTTCAACTGCCACAACACCAGGTCTGATCTGAGTTTTAAGGAGACATTTCCATCGTGTGTCAGTGTTTACCTCCTTGTGTAGCCACAGCTCAGTCCAAAAGAAAGAAGCGCATTTTACAGGGAGCATAGCAACTTTTTTTTTTTTCCCCAAGTCAGCCACTCCAAGAATCCTGCAGCTGTAACGCAAAAGAAAAAAAAATACGCTACAGTTTTACTGCAACTACTTCATAACTCTGCAACTCCTCCACAGCCAATCCTGTACATTTCGTAACTTTGCGCATTCGAGCGGTGTCCAGTGCGAGGCTGCTGCCTCTCTGTCCCGCCCGCTCATCTTGGATCTGCAGTGAGTGGCTGCAGCAGCCGAGGGACACTTTTATTTCTTTAATCTTTATTAAACATTGTGCGCTGCATCATGCATGTTATTAAGCCCCCCCTTGCAAACCACCGTCTTCCGCAGGTCTGGGGAAAGCATGGGCAGGGGGCGGCACCACAACATTGCACTGTGAGTCAGCTCTACAGCCTGTGCTATGAACCACAAGATCTGGCCCATAGAGTGATTCATACTACTGTTTTCTCTGGTAAGGTTAACTAAACTGTATAAGGTCAACTAAAACTGAGCGTGGAGCACCTTTTCACTTTGTCAGATACCAAAAGCACCCCCTGCTTAAAGAATAGCATTCCAACACCCAAAAAACCCTAAAAAACAATGAATAAACAAGGCAAAAGCAATACCATAATTGAGTGAGACAAAAGGCCGGTAAAGCGCCCCCTTGCTTTGGGCAGGGCGGTCGGCGAGGGCTGATAATCTCCGCTTTGCCGCTATATTCTCTCCTTGTTTTTGACCACATTAATAAAAGAAAACTGAGCATTTGGGTCTTCTGTGCTGAGCGTGATACAGAGAGGACTCACCCAGACTGGGAATCAAACTGGACTCTCTTGCTGTGCGACGAGAGTGCGAGACCTCACTGTGCGTGAGAAACACAGGTCTGAGTCAGATTTGAGGATATAAATACCATAATCTGTCTGCAAACAGGCTGTGATTGACTGGAGCCAGGCTGGTCCCGGGGTAAAGACTCTTAAAGCCATAGATTCTACAACTCTGCATACTCTGAGAGGGCCATATTTGACAGATTTGGAGAAAAACCCTGGAGCTTATCTTTCCCTCTCCACTTCAGAAGCACAGAGGGTTGCACGGATATGGAGCGTCCATTTGAAAAACTAACTCTGCACTTTCTAAGGTAAATATTCAGGTCATATTCATAGCTCCAAAGTGATGATATTTGAGAAGCGTTGCCATAGCAATTGATATAATATTCAGTCACTTCTCAGTCACACTCTGGTAGCAGTAAATAACCTCTTCGACACAGCTGCTCGGGGACGGATAGTGGTTCCACACCTGGCCCGGTCTGGCACGGGACACACCACAATGGCACTGCCTCATTCAGCGCTGGTCCCGCCAAATTGGGAGAATAATTGTGAACAAACACAGTATGGAAATGAGATGGTAATTAAACATATGCTGCCTGGAGGTGTTACTATGCTCTCTATGGCCTAAAGAAGGAAATAAGCAAGTTGAACACTGCATGAATACAAAGGCACATCTCTGATGGTGCATCTACTGAACTTCATTTTCTTCATAGTGGCTCATTTTAAGCCTGAAATTCCAAATTTGAAGTTGTAACTTTTGTTTTTATTTGTCCACTCAACAGATGGTCCCTTAGTGCTTTTCACATCTATTGAAGTTTCAGGATAATTTCACCTTTTCATACATATGTGTTGTAGATATGTTTGGTTTTAGGTCTGACTTGTAGCTGGCAGTTTTCTTGCAGTCTCGTTGGCCATTTTAGTGAGTCTTTGTGTGTGTCAAAAGTGAGAGAGAAGCTTATTTGGGACGGCTCCTGTTATCTAAGGCGCTGCCTTTGGATCAACTGTTAGATGGTGATCTACAGGTTGAGCTGTCTGGGTCAGAGGCTCCAGCTGGACCTTCAGACAGATATTCTCAATCCCCCACATCAGCCTCTCCATCTGCACCACCACGTCTAACCCGAGCAAATCATTCTATTTCAAATCCATCGTTCTCTCCCTTCTCCCCATCATTGACGTCCCTACAGCATCTGCCAGGATCTAACTTAACTATAAAAGTGCTGGGTTAGTCCTGTTGTGTTGTGATTCTGTGCTGATGTTGTTTCGTGGAGCCTGACGGAGATCCTCACAGCAGCGAGAGGCTCAGTCTGAGACCAGCCAGTGCAACCCCGGTTTAAAATCCACATAAAATAGTCCTGGTAGTTTGGCAAATCCCGCCAGTTTAGTAAATGAAAAAAACATTTGTTAGAAAAGTGAAGTTTGTGGGACCGTAGTATAATCGGATTTAACAACTCTATGTCGTGCATTATAACCGTCTAACAGCTCCTCGTTGTTTAATCCTTACTTTATTTAAGGGACAATGTACACAGACATTAAGCTCATAGAGGCAGAGATGAACTGCACCAGATTAGAGCTTCGAGCTTGCATCCACAGTCTCTGGATACAAAATAAAATAATAATGCACATTTGCATTATGTAACCACTTTTAAAATGCATGGTTTGTGCACTGAGCATTATGTATTATTTGAGCTCTGTGTATTGTTTGAATATTATGCATATTTTTTTGTACCTTCAATTACCCCAGTATTGCAAAAGAAATGCCCAGGGGGAGCCGTTTCAGGCTGGGGGATCAGTCACATGGTAAATGGTAAATGGTCTCAACTTATATAGCTACAGTTGCTACAGTGGAGGCAACATGGGCCTGGAGAATGTTCTGAGGTTGAAATGATTGGAGTTACTACAGAACTCAGTGTGGACTGGACATTTGAAAACTGGAAAAAAAAAATTCTCTCACTGTAAATATTCTGCACCCACATTTTTTTTTTGTTTGCACTTTTGGAAAAGGGCTCAATAACAATGTATGTTAACATTGTTCTGTTTTTGAATAGAGCTCCACTACAATAATAAACCATGGAACAACAATATCACAATGCTATAAAAAGTAGAAGTAGCGTTTGATTCGTCCATTCTTTAATTCCTCTATATGAAAAAGCCAATTGTGCGACATGTTAACCTGACAAATCTCTTCAGAGCGGCAGGTGCAGTGTTGTGCATGATTCAGTACACATGCAGTGATTGACACATGTAAGTCCCGCCTCCCGCTCTAAACGCACCCGTGGAACTGATTCTGTGACAGAGCACACGTCTTTCAAAACACAGAGAAATTTGCTAACACCTGTGGATTATAAGGATTTTCTTTTTATAACTTGTTGCAATGGGAAATAAAGCTAACGACACAAGAAAAGTGGCCACGCATTTGTGAAGTTGAAAGACGCTAAAAGACGTCTGGACGGGAGAGACTTTCGACAGCGGTGAGTGTTGTAGTGCAGTGTCAGGGAACAGCTCTGTTGTAGCAGGGCATAACAGATAACAGACACGCTTGTGCTCATGGGAAATGCACTGTTGCACAATAGTCTGCTGTGTGAAGACGTATTAGCTGTTTGACTGCAGTGCATTGTGAGGACATTCCCTTGTTGTGTCTGTGTAGCTACATGTCTGATGCTCTGAGCTCTGGGAAAGAGAATGGTCTGTGACGCTGGTTCTGGTGGATGTTTGATATTTGTCTTGTTTTTAATCTGATCAGCAGCAGATCTGTAATAAATCATCATCCCACCACGGTTTGCAAAAGCCCCACCGAGAGTTTACATCACACGCATCACCATTAAAAAGAAACTGTACATTGCACCTCACTGATGTGTCTCATCCTTTTGTCGTCTGCTCAGATCCCACTTAACAGAATGATGAATGGTTTGTGTCGACAACATGCTTTCACAAATGCTGTCGTCGTGACATTTACATGCTTCCTCAGGCTCTCCACTGGGCCCTCGCTCTCCAGTTAACCTTTCACACTCCAGAAGTTGCAGTCACATTCATGAGTACGGCCTGTCCACTTCTGCGCAGACATTTTAATGATTCGGGGCTTTTTCCGTGGGAACTATTCCGGAAAAGGTCACATGGATTAGGAGAGATTGGAAAAGGTTGGTGGTTCTGAGACAGATTACCCTGGATTTGCTCTCGGTTGTTTTGAGCTGAGCTGTAGTGTTTATGGACTCAGGAGATCTGCGTTTTACTGGCATGGATTTTTTTTTCTCTCTTTTGTTCTTTGCCGTGTGAAGTTGTAATAAACAAGCAAAAGAAAATAGAAAAATATTAAGTATTGATTCATCTGGTAGTCGATACATTTCTGAGCTAGCACTTTCCTGCCGTAGTCTAGGGGTTCTCAAACTGTGGTGCATTGTTTATGTACTGGTTTGTCCCCTGAGACTCATTTGGATGAGAGACTTGTTTAAATTACAAACTTTGCTTGATCAGACTTTAATGGCAGGATACATTTTGCACTGGTTACGTGGTTAGACTTTACACCCAGATGAATGGATAATAGATGGAATGGAAGTTTATTTGTACAGCGCTCTTCACATGGCACAAGTCGCCCTAAGTGCTTCACACAGTGTTGGAACTGGCCCTCTACAGACCAGTTGCCTTGACCTCCCACCTGATGAAGACTATGGAGCGGCTCATCCTCACCCACCTCCGCTCTGTGGTGAGCCCCACCCTGGATCTGCAGCAGTTTGCAGGACGCTGTCATCAGGTCGTCGCTGCTGCGGGGGAAGCTGGAGGACGCGGGAGTGGATGAACATCTCACCGCATGGACCATCGACTACCTCACGGATCGACCACAGTATGTGCGGCTGCGCAGCTGTGAGTCTGAGGTGGTCGTCTGCAGCACCGGGGCCCCACAGGGCACCGTCTTCTCACTGTTTCTCTTCACCATCTACACATCGGACTTCACATACAACACGGACAGTTGTCATCTCCAGAAGTTCTCCGAAGACTCCGCCATCGTGGGCTGTGTGTCTGAGGGGAACGACCTGGAGAACCATCGAAGACTTTGTGGACTGGTGTGAGCGCAACCACCTGTGCCACTCAGACGCCCATGGTCAAGGAGGGTCGTCACTGCCGCCTGCCTTTTTGTGCTTCATTTCTCCCATTTCCGTTTGGCTATCCCCTGTCATTGGAACCCGAGTTCGTGTGGAGCTTTGTGTGTGTGCGTGAGAGCAACATGGACGCACACTGTGGTAACAAACTATGGACTAAGAAACAAGCGATTAAAGAACTGTGAATTTAACTACGAACAAAAACCTGAAAGACTGAATCAACTAAGGAACAAGGTGTAAAATAAACGTGAAACTTTTGTATAAGCCTGGCGTCTGTGATCTATTATGTCAACAACGAACCTACGTGCTTTACTTTACTTTCTGGTGCTGACCATCTCCAGCTGGCGTAGATTGGCATATTTTATGTTTCAACAGCTAAGTGAACCCTCGCATTGCCACAGAAGCAAAGACTTAATGTGGATGAACAATATGATTGATGAAAAAAACTGAACTGATTAAACTCATTTCTCCAGAGGACTGATAATTTGGCGAGTGGTGGAGCTTAAAACGCTAAAACAAGGGATTTTGAACACACCAGAAGTCAGCCAACGACAAACTGCAGCAGCTAAAAAGATGAAACCATCAAAGCACTTTGAAGAGTTACAGCCAGACTAACCTGGTGTTGTCTGCAGAGCTGAGCAGAGGAGGTGGCAGCGGCGTATGGCATTATTACTCTGTGATGATGTTTATGCTGCCGTAAAATCAGAGAGTCTCTGTGGAAGAGTGGGGCACACACAGCAATATGTCCCGCACATCGAAACAGAAAAGCAGACAGAGATCTGGTCAGGTTTATGGAGGATGGAGTAATGTGTGCCTCCTCTTGTCCAATGAGTCATTTCATTCAAAAAAGGGCCCAAAGGGAGCCAATTATTCACCGTTCCCTCCGTTCTGAACTTCTGAAAGGAAATAGCTGGAGAGAATATAAACACTCCGGCAAATTAGGAGGGAGATGGCAGACCCCAGTGACAGTTCCTTAGCTCCACTGCTCAAAGCTTCTCATCAGTGTCCAAGGGAAAGTCAAGGTTGGTGGCTACGTGACTGAGTTTCTCGGCTGCTTTCCCCTCATGGAAAAAGTCTGATCGCCGGGTGTGCTATGGTTCCTCCTTTCAATCTATGACATGCGCATTAGGCTAAAACGTCCTTCGAGGCACTAATAACCAAACCCTGGTCAAGATCTGGATATGGAGCAGGACAAATTTTCCTCTGGAGACCAAATATTCTTGTGATATTGAGATCTGAAGTTCTCAGTCTCATAGAAATCTCGAAGGGCTTGAGTTGAAGCGTTTGGGCTAAGATCTACTGGTGGATCGGACGCTTCAGACCAGTCCCGTCAACAGAACGTGCGTTTTTTGAATGTTGATTGACTGCACGACGACATCGGAAAAAGCAGCGTCTTTCATTTCACAATCCACATGTTCTGAGGAATGCAGATGTTCAATCCAAAGTCAAGGTTTGAACCATGTGTCCCTTTGGCTGGTGTCCAAGCTGGAAATTGCTGAAAGAATGTGGCCCCCAAAAGTCCCTCACTTTTTAAACACTCTGCTCTTTTTTTTGTTTTTTTTGGTACTTCTTTTGTTCCTAATCCTGCTGCTGCAGCTGGACTTGTGTGTAACCGCACATTATGCAAATAGCCCCTATGCAATTTTACATCAAATCAACTCAAGCCCTGTTAACTCCGACTACTCTCGACACGGGGCGGTTTACACTTCCAATCCCCAGCAGCTGTGTGGCATTAGGAATTCCACAAAGTTCACGCGTCTGTCCCCATCTGCCTCGGGGGCCACGATCAGGTGGGCTTTTTCGGCGCTCGACGGCGAGTTAGCATGCGGCGTAAGTGGCCCCTCATCAGCGCCGCGCGTACAGGCAGCAGCTGCACCGCATTATGCAGGCCGTCCGAGTGCGTACGGCACATCTGAAATTTAAATGATTGCTTGATGGCGCCGCCAAATATGTTGATGAAATGCTTATCAAGATCATTGTGCGGCGCAGACGTGTTTGCCCGCTGGATGCTGGACGGTCTTTGTCCAAACTTCGCTCATGTAAAATGGTGGATTCAATTTGGAGTCATTTTGGCTTGATTTGCTTCTCCTAAACAAGGCATTGCATTATAATTTACCCTCTGACAAGCCAGAATAGAAGTGAATTTGTTTATATTGGAGAAGTGGGTTTGGGTTTAGCCAGTCTACTATACTTAGATAGTACACTCAATATTGTGGTCCATTGTTGTTAAGTGCCTTTTTTTAGTCACTACGCCGAACCCCGCACTTCTTTGGGTTGGTGATGTTAAAGGCCTCCCAGCAGGACTTTACTCAAGCACAGAAACACTCGTACTTTTTGTTTCTTTTGTTTCTTTTATTGGAGTAGTTCCCAGCAGGTAAAAAACCTTAACAAATGGACACACAAAATGCACAACTTAGATCAACAAAGTGTAATCACAAAATCATTAGTATTCGCTTCTGCTATTTACTCTTTTTTCTATCCTTTCCGTATAAAGGCTACCGGAGAATAACGAAACCATAATAACATGGATTGGTGTTCTTTTAGTTCAGTGTTCATCGTGCGTAATGTGCGTATGCAACCACGGCGCTCGCGAACGTAAACACAACACTCATGCGCTACGTGAGAGCGATCGCTTTTGAACTCCAGTTTGTCCATTTAACAGTACGAGGGCTTTCTCTTACCGGCAGTTTCTTCGGAGGTGACTTTACACGTAACAACACCCTGCGTAGTAGTAGTAGCACACAGTTCAGCACGATCTGTACTCCAGAGACCATACTTTTTTGGGTTTCCTCGGGGCGCACAGCTGATTGTCATTTCATCGACCGCACCTGCTGCAGCGCGCACGCAGTCAAGGCAGAGTGAGGTCACGTGACCGTTGCCGTGACAATTGTGGTCCGATTTCTCCAGAGAACTCGTCTTCAGTGTCTCCTTTGGCGTTCTACATAAAGCGTATTCTGCCGTTACTAGTGTGTGAACCAGCTCTACAGATAGCGAACAGTCTCCAATGAAAGACCAGGAAGCGTCTTGCTGTTTTGGTGCAGATTTACTGAAGGACTGTAAGACTGTAACACACAGAAACACAAAGGGTCCATATTACAATCTCATTTGGTCAAATATACAATGAAAATATAAAATGAGTAGCTCAGAGATAACTAAAACCTAAAAAAAAAACGATCTCATTAGCGAGCGATTAGCACGATGCTAACTTACATGGGAAAAGTCATAGGGATGCTAACGGAATTAGCGCCTAATATATTAGAAATCACGAATTGGAAACTCACTAAAATGACTAAATTTGGTGTCTAATGGAAGCTAGCATCACTATACTTTCAATACTTACAGACAGATGTTTTTGTAGAGCCAAAATAAAACATACAGGCTGGAACCAGTGGGGGGGTCCGCCCCCTTCACTCTGAAATGAGTACGTGCTAGTGGCAGGCCGTGGTATTGCAGCCAGCAGCCCAAAAAGCCCTTTTTGTCATAGACACTCATGTAAAAGGAGCAGCCTGTAAAATGGTCCACAGGGCATCTGGAGTTTCAGACTGAGGCAAATATATTTCTTTAAAATTACTATTTTTAGGACATGGACTTTTTTTCTTCGTAAAAAAATTGTAAAGCATCAAAAATACATTTTTAAAAGTGTTCTAATGACGTGACGTCACCAGAGCCGCAGACGTGCGCGAGCGTGTGCGTGATGACTCATGAACGAGCGGAGTTCTCCCTCGTGTGATTTAGCGGCTGAAGTCTGAGCAAAACAAATGAACTGGACTAAAAACAAGGATAAACGCGAAATAACAAACATCTCAAGTAAGTTTATGTTTCTCTAAGTCTTTAGCCAAAAACGAAATACGAAATGTGTGATGAATATAGCATGTGTTTATAGCATTGGATTATGGTTAAAAAGAAACAACTAGCCTACATGTTATTAAGCTCATTTCTGAAAATTAAATAATGGCACTAATAACCTGTAACTGTTTTATTAATTAAAAAAAATACTAGCAGCATTTAATGTACTTATGTACTTACACCATTATTTGTGTAAGTAGAATGAAACACAAGAAAATGCATGATTTCTGCATCTGTCCTGGATCCAGTACAGTACAGTACAGATAAATGCTATGTAAAAAACAATTTCTCACATTTTACCAATGAAAATGTAATATAAAACACTTTTGCAGTGCTCATTCTTTGTATTTCAGCCAAACAATTCTAGTTATGATGTTATACTAGCAAATACAGTGAAGTAACAACTCGATTTTTATCAATTCTATCACAATATCAAGACTTCCAGCACTTACGAAACTTCCCAGAAAAGTGACCGAGCGGAAGTTCATGAGCGCGGCTACGTACGTCCGAAGGGCCGCTAAGCGCCCGGTTGTTCCAAGAGCGGGCTAAACTAGCTTTTTAAGCCCCGCACTGACAAACTAACCCCCAAAGTCATCGTAGCATGGTAGCTTATTCGCCTGAAATGGCCTTAAAAAAACATTTTGTGTTTAAAGAACGATGATATTAAGAGATTTTACTTTTTGCGTAATGGCGTCCGCTCCGCTCTGAAGCTTCGTCGGCAGCCGTGCGCGCTCCCGCTGCCTTCACCCACTTGGGCCGCAGGGAGCATAGATACAGGTGACGCGTCATACGGGTACTTTGGGCCGCAATGGCGGACGAAACTGGTTTCATGCGCCACTGAGCACCCCTATGTAAAGAGATAGGAGCTGGGACAGCATGCCTTATCCAGTTTATAATAGATCCATGGCTGGAACACTGTGGAGTTTGACGAGAGACTGCTTGGAACATTACAGAACTACGGAAGCACCAAGAGAACAAAATATACAAAACTCAAAACACAAATAACAGTTCCCACAAGGGGGCAGTACAAAGGTTCTAAAGGGGACTTGACTCGCTTGACTCTCGATTCATGGTTTTCTGCAGTACATGCAAACGACAATAACATTCAGCTTCTTTTCTTTTTCTTTTCTTTTTATTGAGAGCCCCATTAGCTCCTGACTCATTACAGGAGCTATTCTATTCTCCTTCATTTTCATTACAAATGTTTAGAATATTTCAAAACAAAAAAACAAACAAACAAAACAACACACAGCTCAATGTGGAACCAAATAAAAACATATCACATAAAACCAAAAAGAACTGTCAGTAGATATGTTGGGTCGACTAAAACAGCTATAACAGCATTTTCATCATTACAGACAATTACCAACAATACATTATCTAAACAAAAAGCAAAACATGTACGATAATCAAAACATTTGGAGTCTTGTATGAAGCAGAGTCTTAACCGAAAAACTCGACTCTATAGTCATGGCTGTCACACAGGGCTGCGACCAAAAATCGCCATCAGCGTATTAACCGGAATTCATTCATTCTAAACAAAAACACCTTTAACTTCTTTTGAAAACATCTTTTGCTGTTTTCTAACAACAAAATGATTGTCTGAGAAAAATGTATTATGTATGACTTTAGGTATTTTTGTGAAAATAATGTTCCAAATAAATGTTATTAGGAAGTACTTTAATCTACATTTGACCGTTAACCACACCAAACTATTATGCATTGTCCTCACATTGGTTCTGTATGGGCAACCTAAAACAATCCGTGCCGCTTTATTTTGAGCCACTTGTAACGTGTGTAGATTATTTTCACTCGTGTTTGACCAAACGACTGATGCATAGTCTAAGTATGAAAGTGATTGAACTAGTTGTTTGGTCAACCACCGAGGAGTACACTTTCTACAATGTTTAATTATGCCCATACTCCTCCCCATTTTCTGCAATACATAAAAAATTTGACTGGTCCACAACAGTCTGGAATCTACTATTACTCACAACAATTTTGCTTGATCTGCTATTTCAATGATCATATTTCCTGAGGTCAGGTGTAACATCGGTGTTGTTTTCAATAGGTGTTTTGAACCAACTACCATGCATTTAGTTTGTGCAGACGCAAACAATGTGCGGAAGATAATTATTTATTATAATCGAAAACAAGCAAATGCGACTTGTCTACGGAACATATCTAGAATGTGTCGAGTACACAGTGCGGCAGATCTGGCAACGTAAAAAAGTTTTTGTGGGAAGCTGAGCCAAGCCTAACACATTTATAATAGGTGTGTTTAAGATGAGCGAGGCGCTGCAGGCGGCTGCAGGCGAGCGGTGCAGGCCGGTCAGAATCGCTCTGACGCCACCTGTGCGACGATCCCCGTATTCTCGTGAGACCGAGGCGGCTGGAGCGCCTTGGGGAGGCGAGCGAAGTTGCTTTTCTCCGCCTCGCTCGGCTGGCTGAACTACAAAGGCCAAAGGGATTGTGGGAAATGAAGTGCCGTAAACACGTTTGCTGACAGAGTGACGACTGACAGATGATTGGATATGACTTGTGTTTAGATCAGAGACGTGTTGCCCTGACGCTCCGCAGCCCCTGCCTCATCTTTTCTCATCACAGAGATCTACTTAAATCTGCAGAAATGCTTCAGAGTCTTCATATTTGACAGAAAGTGCCCGTGTGTTCAACATATGGCCTACATTTTAAATATGCATAAGTTTATTATTCTAAACGTGATCACGCAGCGTCTCGCGTTTGTTAGAAAGAGTTGGGAATAAAACTATTTTAAAAGTTTGTGACACATTTCTGCTTCTCCCACACACCAGACAGACCCATCACTACAGCAAAAATAACAGACTCTCCTCTTACAGTTTGGGATTAGAATAATAAACTTATGCATATTTAAAATGTAGGCCATATGTTGAACACACGGCACTTTCTGTCAAATATGAACCCTGTGAAGCATTTCTGCAGATTTAAGTAGATCTCTGTGATGAGAAAAGATGAGGCAGGAGCTGCGGAGCGTCAGGGCAACACGTCTCTGATCTAAACACAAGTCATATCCAATCATCTGTCAGTCCTCTGTCAGCAAACGTGTTTACAGCACTTCATTTCCCACAATCCCTTTGGCCTTTGTAGTTCAGCCAGCCGAGCGAGGCGGAGAAAAGCAACTTCGCTCGCCTCCCCAAGGCGCTCCAGCCACCTCGGTCTCACGAGAATACGGGCACCGTCGCACAGGTGGCGTCAGAGCGATTCTGACCGGCCTGCACCGCTCGCCAGCAGCCGCCTGCAGCCGCCTGCAGCGCCTCGCTCATCTTAAACACACCTAGTGTAATCATTTCAAGGAGGAGAGCCACTGCAGAGTCCGGTGTTAGGTAGTTTGGTGAGCGGCTTCACTCACACAGACTTCATTCTGAACAAGTACAAGTGTCGCTTCCTTCTCGCGCTCATCTACTTCAACACTGAGTGAATTTGGCATTTGTAGTCAATCAATGACGCGCAGCCTGGCCTTTCAGACAGAAGTCACAATGCAAAAGATCATGCAACTGGACACCTTATGGAACACAAAAATAACTCACATTTTAATCCTGCTGATGGATGCGTCTCTGTGTGTGCACCTCCACCCTCCGCAAACCCCAAACGTTCTTCAAAACCCACTCAAGATAACTATGCTTTCACAACTTTTCTCAAGACACAGCCCTCCTGGACGCCATCTGTCATAAAATATCCCGTTTAACCTGCAGTTCCGTGAGTGACCCATCAGCACTCTGGCCGTCCCGCCGTGAACCGTCTCACTGAAGCGCTGTCTGGCTCATGCATATGAAGAAAATGTAAATAATCAGGAGGTCTAAATGAGTGCATGGGTCAGTGGCCACAGAGGAGAGCTGTCAATCTCACTCTAACTACGGGCAATGGAGCAGAACAGAGGAATCAACAGCTGAGTGTGTGGAAGGGCTTCTGGTTTCATGTCTGGAGTGTATTTGGAGCCTATTTGGATTTCCAGATGAAGAGCAACAGTTGACTGGGGAAACTTAAACTCAATCTTGCTCATACATTCAGGTAAATATAAGTCAATAAAACATTAAGGTTTTCTTGCTAACTTCAAGAGACTGAACAAAAGGCACATCTGGAATCTGAAAGTGGTGCATTGAAGTCTGTTTCGACACTAACAACAGCAGAAATGATAACAGCGGCCATATGTTTTGTAATTAGCTCATTGTTTCACATCTCCGCCTCCTCATACCACTGTCACTACATTACCACTTCATCAAGGGCGCCTGTCATCGTTTAACTAGCTTTGATGGATGAAGAGTGAGGAACTTCTCAGAGTAGGTTTAATCATAGGACTTTGCGTGAGTAATTGGAGTTTGGATTGAACAGTCAACAAGCACAGTTCAGGTCCTCTTCCGGTCAGCCTAAAAGTGTTTGTTGTGAAAAGGTTGTGAAGTGTCTGGTCGCAAATGCAAATGACGGCAACAAGCCACCGACTGGCTAAAGTTGTTACTCAAAAGTAGTCCTTTCAGGCCCCACACTCTGGAATGATCGGCCCCGTCCCTCCGTGTGGCCGACTCACTGAACTCACTCAAAAGGCCTCTGAAGACACTGCTGTCTAAGGAAGCATTTCAAAGGTCCTTTTTATACTTTTTGGGTTTTATATCTGCAAAAAGAGCAACATAAATAAAGTTTACTCACTTTTTTTTCATACATTTATTATTCACAGTACGCATGAGGCAACAACACTCTTTGTATATTTACAGCTGGTAGTGTTCTGCCATGTGTGCAGCAGCCTTAAAGGGATATTTCAGGGTTTTTGACATAGGGCCTCATTTCCTAGTTATCCAAAGTGTTGATTTCTGGAGATAGTTTTTTTTCTTAAATTCATGCATTTCTTATATTTGAAGAGCTTAGTGGTGCTAGGCTAGTGTGTTTCTATGGTATCAGCTAGCCTGCATTAAAAACACCTGAAGCACCTGAGGCAAATCCCTTATAACACCAGACTAACCATACAAATGTCTGTGTCCATAGAATCATGTTTGAAATACAACTGACCTTGTATCACATGAATTACCGCATTTTGAGGGACTATTTTCTCGCAGATCACTCCGCCGCTGTGTAGCTTATACAACCACGAAGCACGAAGTTATAATGATTCTATTAACACAGACATTTATATTATTAGTCTGGTGTTATAAGCGATTTGCCTCAGGTGCACTGTGGAGCGGGTCAGACTGTTTTTAATGCAGGCTAGCTGATACCATAGCAATGCACTAGTCTAGCGACTCTAAGCTCTTCAAAATATAAGAACTGCATGAATTTAACAAAAAAATATCTCCAGAAATCAACAACGCTCTGGATAACTAGGAAATGAGGCCCTATGTCAAAAATCCTAAAATATCCCTTTAACCATGACTATCAGCACTAGATTCCGGGTTCGAGTCCCTGCTCCAACAATTTGCTCTTAATGTCTCTGTTCTGTCCAATAAAACCTACGAGTCAAAGATCCCTTTAGTTTTACGTATTCATTTATGTGGAGTTGAAACTCTCTGACTTCCCGGTGCTTTCGCTGCTAGCCTTTCATTTAGACACTTCCACACCAGACTGACTTGCAAGCGCCACCAAATCTTTATTCCAGCACTTCCCCAATCCCTCTGAAGTTGATGCTTTCACCAACTCATCCAAGTCAAAAACAACCAGGAACAGCTTTACTCCCGCGGAAAATGACATATAAACACAATGGAAAATTTACCACTAAAATAATCTTTATTCAACAGAGAAATTATACTAAAGGAAAACCAAGTTTGTCAGCACATGGCGTTGCCGTCCCCAGGTAGTTCTAATCCGGTTTGCTGCCATTTTCCATTTACCCACTCGTCCCTGCAGAGTTAGGCCCCAACGCCCCCCCCCTCCCACTCTGTGCGCCATGTGCTGATGAGAACACAGCCCCTCATTGCCCTTTTCCAGAACATAGCTCCCGATCCGGCTGCCTGACCTCTGACCCCGGATCACAGCCACGGACCCATGGACGCACGGCCACATCAGTCACCATGGAAACCAGAGCGCGCACAACACGGAGCTGCTTCCTGTTGGACAATACGGCGCTGTGGCAACGCACGACTTTTGCTACGCTCGTCATAATTCAAACATTTCACTTGCAACTCATTCTTTTTCCAGTAGTGGAATAAATGTTGATTTGTCCTTCAGTATAACCGACATGCAGACGTTTGTGGATAAAGCCCATTGTAGCCTTCGTATCAATGGGAAAGAAGCTGTTTAAGTTGAAGTTTAATGGTTTTGTATAGCCCAATATCACAACAGAAGTCGCCTCACACGGCTGCACCAAACATTAAGGCAATAAAACAGAGCAATAAAAATGACAATTTAAAGTTCAGGTGAATCCAGGCAAATATAATGTCCAATAGGAGGTAGCGACGAGCGGCGTGGGTGTCCCCCGTCCTTAGACTCTCCAGCACGGCAAGGAAAAACTCAAAAACCCGGCAGGAGAGAAGAGAAACCTTGGGGAGAACCACAGAAGGAGAGATCCACTCCCATGGACGGACAGGCTATAGAGACCCAGGGCAGAAGGATCCCTCAGCAGACGGGCCAAGATTGCGAGATTAGATTTAGATTGTCATGAACTCATCCGTGTGAAGAACTGGGATGTGAGAAATGTGAAACAAGCTGGTTTTAGCGACATTTAATTCAAAGTTGGTTCAGGACGTGCTCACATCGCTTGCGGCTGCAGGCTGACCAGCTCAGAGTCACCCTTCACCGTTGTCCTGCCTCTTCGATCAGAACACCTCTGAGTGGTTTGGACTGCACTGGGATGATACAACTATCCAAATGTAAATGCCGATATTCAGGAAACTGTAACAAACAAACCTCAGATACATTTGCTGCCTCTCCATCACAACACTCATCGAAGTAAACAGCCGTCCCTGTGTGGTGTGATCAAAGTGTGCGTACAGTCGTCAGAGAGGCAGCGAAGCTTCTTCAGATCCACCCGACTGCATCTCCTCCCCCTGAACGCCTCACTGTGGACGGCTCCATCAAAACCCTGACAGCGCGGAGACAGGGCCCACTCCATCACTCGCACGCGTTTGGGCCGATCTACGCTCCTGTCCCCCCAAACAAATGGGCCCTCATACCTCACTCGCGTGTCTTTCCAAGTACCATAGAGATTTCTTACACCTACAGGACATCCATCAGTCACTGTCAGCGCCATACGTTTGGTGATAGGGCTGGCACAGGGCCACTGCCTTTCCTTAGCTCGTCTGGCTAAGTGCAGCAGTGATGTGGCGTTCATGACAGAAAAGGATTTTTGAAACAGATATTAAAGGTCTTGCATCATAAATGATCAACTTTATTTAAGATTTTAATCAGGTTCTAAAGTTCTAAGCTCATCAGAAACATACCCGGAGTGTTTTTTTGTTCATTTGTGTATGTTCCGTCCTTGTCTGTCTAAATATAATAAATGAATTAATTCTGATACAAATGAATAAACTTAAGTTGTAGATGACCCTAAGTTCCTCGTGAAGAAGCTTAAATACCTTTAGTGATACAAGTACCACAGTTTGAGAAACACTGTTCTAGATACACCCAAGTTTCACAACAAAAATATCCGGCAAAGAGGTATAAAAACACCTGAATAAACATGACTGGATCTGTAACGCGAACAGTTGAATCAAAATGGCAGCCTATGAGCTACTTTTATGTAACAAAAGCATCAGAGACACTTTTTATGCAGGATTATTGAAACACACCACCACTCCAGGCCTGTTTGTCATGAGGATATAGCAGAATAACATCTTCAAAACTTTACATTCTACATGATATAGACCAGGGTGGTGGGAGGCCGATTTTCTTCATTGTCAAAAGACCAAAGGTCAACCTGGAAGACCTACCTGCAGCATTCATGCATCGCCTCATCACTGGCAGCCCTTCACCAGTCATCCAATCACAGTCCCATCTCAAGCCGCACCTTCACCTCAGCCAATCAGTGTAGCGGCTCATCCCTGCTTCAGCCATTCATCTCTTTTTTATTTCTGATGTTTTTCCTTGACATCTGCGCCTCGGTTACCACTTTTGGTGTGCGCCATGTATGACATATCGTTAATTCAATCTTCCACCGGGTTCTGAGCCCCAATTACAATTCTTGTCCAAAAAAACTTCCTATAATGTGTATGTGTAATGTGGTCCCGCCTCCTGGTCTTCGTCAGGACACGAGCTGATGAATTTTGTAAAAGTTGTAAACCTGAGATCCTCTTTTTGGGAAGACCAGAAAGCAGGGCATTACAGTACTGGATACGACTGGTGATAAAAGCATGCATGAGCGTCTCCGTGTTGGCCCGAGAGAGAATGGGGTGGCCTCTGGCTATGTTCTTTAGATGGTAAAAACCTGTCTTTGTGATATTCAGACATTGTCAGACAAGTCATTGCCTATCTCTGATATAGACCCTTTAACTATGGCGCTTACTCGGGAATACCCCAATACTGGTATTAGTATTAAATCTTAGGTTGAAAATATCCAAAACTCAATCGATACCTGGATCACTCCTGCTGTTTTAAAATCTAAGTTTCAGCAAGTGACTCCCTGTACTGATATCAGAGAGCATTGTCCGTATCTGTAGAATTAATATACAATTACGTTGGTCGTTGTCCACAGTGTCATGTTGTGGAAGAGCCCTGTCATCTGTGTTGAATGTTTTCTTTTGCTTTTTTTATAATTTAACAAGTGATTTTGAGCAAAGCCTCCAAGTACCAGCCTGTATCTGGTTATTGGTAGATACTCAAACCAACCCCCGCTGAAGAACAAACTATCTTCTACTTCTTTCCCTGATCATCCGTCCATCGCTTTGAACTGCACACATTTGCTTGAGACCTGTCAGAGCGGCCGGTTTTCGATAGATTCCTTGTGAAGTCTGTTTGTCACTGCAGTGCTGCGGCTTACATAAGATATTGATGCTTTCCAAATATATACCGAGTCGGCTTTAGAAGGCAAATGTCAGACGGCGCTCTCTCACATAAAGATTTATCCCACATGACTTGTTTGTTTGGCTGAGTGGTGCATCGCAGTGTCAAAGGAAAGACATTTCTGTTTTTAATATAGAAATACAGAAAAAACAAAACACGGATCAGAATGATTCTCAAAGAGTGAAGTGGTAAATTCTCAATATTGTGGCATAAACACTTAAAGATGGGGTATTACACAAAATCAACGTTTTGTAGTAATTTTCTCTCATCCAAAACAGACCTGGGGTCTCATTTAAAAAACTTCACTTCAAAACCCAAACTTCACGTGCGGAGAAAAAAGTTTGGATTTATAAACCCCTCCATACACATACCTGCAGACAGTTTCCACTTCATACACACCACTTGACCGTACCACTGCACAGAGGAGATTCCACATCGTTCCCCGCCCCGACTCCGCCCATTTTACCCATATTTGGCCATGCAAATCCATGACCACGTGTTTGTGCACTGATAGAGAAGACCATGGACAGAGCGAGGAAGAAACCAAACTACTCCTCAGTGAAATTTGACACAGTCATGGGGAGGTGGAGGCCTGAAAGACCGTGTTGTTTGGGAGCCACAGCATGGGGGTCACCAACAAAAGGAAGCAGGCGGCGTGTTGTGGCAGCTCGTTGCCAAGTCTGTAAACACTGTCAGCGCCACAGGCGCACGATGGCAGAGTTGAAAAAGAAATGGACCGACACAAAGATGAACATACATAGCCTGAGTGTTCCTGCTGAATAAACCAGGCCTATATTTACTTGAGCATAGATTGAAAAATGCCATGCCATGTGTAGGCCTCTTTTAATATTGGTGCCTTTCCCTCTGAAGTTGGACGTGAAAAAAGGTCTAACAGCTCACCACCGGAGTCTGGTGCAGACCACAGGAGGACCACGCACCCCAAGCCTGTCAGAGATGGACATGTCCCGTGGCAGTGGCAGTACTCCAGGGACACAGAGCAGGCGTGTCACCGGCACAGTTGTGGACATACAGCGGACGACGATACAAGCCATTACTGATGTTTCTGGAGAATTAAGGCAAATAAGAGGGGTGTTGAGCAAACTCACAAAATTAATAACATTTTATAAATCTTGTTTGTCATGAGCGTATGATTACATCCTGACGAATTCTTGAGGCCACTTGGTTCTCCACGGTTCTCAACAGAGCGCATCGGCTCGTGACGTTCATGGAGGATGTTTGATGGTATGTAAAAGCGCTTTGCTAACCACCCAAGCATCCACTGGGTCATTGAGAGGTCAAATAAGTATTAATGTCAACTTTTATTTGACATAGTACACCTAATTCTTTCATCACAGAGTAAAAACACTCACCCAAGCTCATGCAGCCACATGGGCCGCACAGGCTTGAATCCACCACACAGTGCCTTCGAACAATCCAAAAGTTTTCCGGCTCATGGCAGCTGTGTTGAATGATTAGCTACGACCCATGGACTTATCTTTTAAACCAGAACAACTGCCATCACTGATTCACTCAGCAACTTTTTATCTTGCTTTGAAAACACATTCAAAACCTGTTTGGCCAGGACTACACATTTTCTCCCCAAATGTTTCGTCTGGAACATTGTCTTATCTCCGCGCGTCCCGGTGAGCGTGATTGACAGGCAGATTGAGAAATCAGAGAAATGCATAAAATCAAACATAATCAGAGCAGTCAACAGATGACGCCAGAACAAGAAGAAGTCAAATGAAAGCCTGTGTTGTTTATCAAATTCAGTAAATTACCAGCACAGCTTATCCTGCCACAAAAGCTCTAAAATGCTGGTATTCAGAGGTGAGAGAAAGGGTTGCTGTAAATATATATAATATGTGGATATTCAAGAGAACAGTTATTTTTGTTTTGTATGCAAAAGCAGATAAATTGTGCCATTGAAAGAATGTGTACACTTGTAACTTTGTGTTTTGTAGCAGTACTTTTAATCACCAGATCTATTTTAGTGCAATGAATACATTAAGTCATTCTTGATTAAATCAGCTCAACTTGAGCTTCACTGGTGAATGTAGAGTGTGAGTGAGTGGTTGGTGGTGGTCGAAGGAGCCAATAGAATGGCAGCCTCACTTCTCTCAAATGTATCGATGGGGCGACAGTGCAGGTGGTAGAGTTGGTCGCCTCATGATCGGAAAGTTGGGGGCTTATATCCCTGTACTGTTGTTGTGTCCTTGGGCAAGACACTTCACCCACCCTGCCTCCAGTGTCTGCGTGCACTGGTGTATGAATGCGAGTGAATGGGTGACTGGTTCCTTGCTATAAAGCACTTCATGAATTATCAATGGATTCACTGATAGAGCACACAAACAAAAAATTATAAAAATGCTTTTGAAAAAGAATGAACGTGGAGATGCCTGTTAATGCTACTGAAATCCTTCACATGTCTTCCACATTTGAGAAACACACTACAAAGTAACAGCTCAGTTGTCCAGACAAAATGCAAGGCAGAGCCACTTGACTTCCTCCACTGGATGCACTGAGAGATGAAAACATACAGTATTTCTTCCACTAACACTACATTTTCTTGTACACAATACACTCTGTCCTACCTTTTCTTTTTTCATCCTTCTTCAAAAACTGCATCTACAAATGTGTACTCACCGGTCCACAAAAGTGGGACGTTTAATTGCCTTTAAACTGTAACTCGAGCGGTCACTGTGAAGAGGAACGAGTCTGCAATGCGCAACCTGCAAAAGGCCACAATTAGTTTGACGATCAATTTTCCGGGAAGAGAAAGAGCGGAAATCCATGTTCTGATTATGCACAAGGACGTCATGTGTGCGGTGGGATTACTGCATCAATATTCCAAACCACGCCTGTGCGGGAGGCATCTTTACATTACCTGGGAACCGTATGGAGATAGATATGATACGAGCGGAGTAATGGCGGCGTATGCAGATGTGGAGTGTGTGTTTGTCCCCTCAGAGCTGCAGAATGATGTTAGCTTTTACAATCTCATTTGTGATCAATAATGTGGATACGCTGAGAGCAGGCACAGAGCGGGGCCCTTTGGGAGTAGAGAATCCAAACAGAGGAATAGAGTGGGCAGGCTGTGGTGAAGGTCTAATGCCTGTGTGAGTGAGGATAAGCATTGACTTGTTCGTTACTAACACGTTCCGTTTTACTCCTTGATTTATTGTTGTTTTGCTGTTAGCGGCTTGATTCTCTGGAACACCATTTTAAAAGAAGATACGAAGTGCACAGACCACAGATAGAAGGACATTTTTCACAATAGTCTTACTCGTACAGTACAAAGCCCTAAACTTTAGGGCTTACTTTATTTACTATGGCAATGCAAAGAGATCTGCAAGTACATACAATTAAGAAGTCAGATAAAGTCAATTTAGAAAACATCAATATAATCATAAATTCATTACATTCAAAGCCTAGAGTGAAGGTGAGTGTCACATGTAGGGCTGAAAAGAACTGTTTTCAGCCTGATTTTGAACTTTGTTTGTCGCTCTAAGTCCAGGTTAGACACTATGGGCAGATCTGGCGCATGGGGTACGCAGGCTTCTAGTGAATTTAGATTTTCCGACATTCATTTCCTTGTTTACATCGCACTGCCTCATGTTCTTCCTCAAAGAGACTAGATGCAAGTTGGTAATTTTCAATGGCCGCTGGCTGCTCTGCTTTATGCCCACGACACTGGGGGCATTGCTCCGCCATTGCTGTAGTACCTCCATCTCGCCGCTAGTTCCCCATTGAAAAGCATTGGAGTTTAGACACCTTAAAAAACAACTTTAACGCCTGGTTTCAATTTTTTCAACACTAGACTAGGCGAGATATTCCTCCTGTGATAACGCTGGGTTAGTTACAATTAAGGGGACCAGGCTGGTTTTCGTAAGAAGAATTTTAGAAATCTCGTACTTAATGAGGGTCGGACTGTTAGCATTGGAGCAGCGCGAGCTACACGTCACACAAGGGCCGAGTCTACGGTGAAGATCCCGCCCTTATGCCCTTTTTAGGAACATGCTTCGTCAGAGCTGGGGAGGAGGAGTCTGTAAATCCTCCATGAATTCCCCCACGACCGTGGTCACTATGGTAAACGGGGAGGAGTGAGCAGAAGCTGTCCATTATATATACAGTCTATGGTCATTTTATGCTCACTACTGCCGCCTCAGGTCTTATGCATAACTGCAACGTCTATATTAAGCTTGTGCATGACGGCACTTCAGGCCCGAATGTACAACTTTTTGAGTGACAGTGCAGGATTTTAGAGGCAGTTGTGGTGAACAGGTCTGAGCTCATTCTACACATTAGGACATGGCTGGAACATGTAGGGGGAGGAAAATATGTAGTTTTAACATTTTAAAACTCTGTATAGTCGCTTTAAGCCTTAGGCTCTCCCAGATCAAACTAACAACTTTATTAACCCATTGTGAGCTAAACAATGTGAGAGAAAGAGCTACAACTGTCTGCTGTGGTGCAGATTGGCCCTCGCTTAGCCGTAAACGCGAAACAAAACAAATGCACTCACCCCCGACTCCCCCACAACCCCTGTCCCGGCCGCAGAGCCGATCTGGTTGGAGGAAAGTGTGTGTCTCCGCCCCATGTACTTCCCACTTAAATGCGCTAAGTCTGTGGCAAGATCACAAAGTGTGCTCTTACTGAGTGCAACATATTACGCTATAGTCTGATCTTGGCATTGTCTTCAGACGGTAAAAGCCCTTGATATTATCCTTTGAATATGGCAGTTTAGGTTCAGGTCTGGGTCCATCATTACGCTTAGATTTCTAACCTGATTTTTCAGGTTTAGATAGTGGGGCTCCAGGTGACTGGTAACACTTTCCCTTTGTGTCTGTGGGCCAAAGACAATGACATCAATAATTTATCTACAATGAGAGGGCCAGGTAAAGTTGTGTGAGGGTTGGATTCTGCAGCCTGGGAGAGCGCTGAATACGTGGCGGAGGTGGCGATTTGAGCTTTTGGGGGCTCTGATCCAAAAAATACTCTTAACACAATAACGCTGACACCACACACACGAGAAGCGTCAACACTTGCAAGAAAATGTTACAGGGATTTGCTGGATTGGGATATTGGGCTCAATATCAATATCAGGCTAAAACTCCACCTGCGCTTTGGAGACTGGATTTCCCTTTGCATTCCATCCAGTCTGGGAATCCTAAACATGAAGATCACACATGAACACGACGGGGTCATTAGGCTTAGGAAGAATGTACTGGAGTAGAAAGTATTACACTGAAAAGTTTTCTACCTAAGTAAAGTACTGCTCCTCTGCTTTTGTTGGGGGTGTTTCGTGCACATTAGGCCACAGAATGTTGCAGCCCAAAGAGAGCCGATAAGTGCTCGCCCTTATTCCCGAGTGGAGGGTGTGGGTCTGAATGGAACACACTGTTTGGGCTCTCTACAAAGGCGGGAGTAAGAGCTCGCACCTGGAAGCCCTACAGCGAGCATCTTTGATCCACTCAGACCGCCATCAAAGAGACTGAGGACCTTTGTACAAAGCCCAGCCTGTGAGCAGCTATACACACAGAATGCAGCACTCCAACGCGTCAAAGAGGACTCGGCCAACAATGGTCCGCACTCAGCGGCGCTGTTCACTCATAAATTACAGCAATTGTTGAGTCTCTCCAACGAGAAGTCATTCAGACAGGATCAATCCACTTCATAAGAGACACATCACCGCGGTTAGAGGAGCGTGTCAGCGTAAACAGGCGTGTGGGCGCCAAAACTCCGGAGATGAAAAGGGACTTTGAATTTCAGACAATTGTGAACTCTTTTTTTCTTAGGATGCCACTTAAAAACATCTCGCTTTCTCACACACTGTTTATGGAGTGTGTTACAGATTGAAACACACTATGGTTGAATATGTGGGTGTTTATTATCACTGTGTCTGCCTACGTCCCGTGATTAGGTTTTGGAAGAAGGTTAGAGCTCTGTGTGTAAAGGTGCGTCTCCCGTGGCCCCTGTTTTCTTTCTGGTTGGTCTGTCAGGTCCGTAATGTGTTAAAGAAGTGTGGGGCACATGCGGGGTTAGTATCTGAACATGACTTTTTACAGTCGCTATGGTGAAAGAGTCTAAAGAAGAGGAGTGTTTTATTGGTTCCGCCTGGTTCACGTCTCACACTCGCTCTGAGCTCTGTCTTAAATGAGCTCGTACTTACTACCTCTCTGTCACTCTGTTTGTATTTGTGAAGATCGGGAGCAGAAAACGTCCTCAAGCACTTTGTTCAAAATGTTTAGTTTGCTAAGGACTGGTTTATACTCTGGGGGGTCATTTATCAAGGCATGTGCTAAATAGCTGGTGCAAGCTGAAACATAAAACATGCTATTTTATTGGCATATTGCACTTAATTTACCATTATGTTGCCTGTATTACAGTGTTAGGGCCCCAAATCTGATGTGTAAATGAGACAATACTAAAATGCATAAATGACTCTGTTGCTCATCCACTTTTACACATGAGCAAACACTTGGTAAATGACCCTAGTGTAGTACTGCTCTCCTGAAGTGAGGCTGTTCATCTATTTATTTATTTTTATGACAATAAGTGAAAACACAAAAGCACATATTAGCGCAACGGTTAGCAGTCATGCTTCACAGCAAGGTCCCGGGTTCGATTTTGACCTGGACGGGGCCTTTCTGTGTGGAGTTTGCATGTTCTCCCAGTGTCTGCGTAGGTTTCCTCCGGGCGCTCCTGTTTCCCCTACCACTAAAACACGTACAATAGGTGATTCTGAACATCAGTCTGGCTCCACATCTGGAGGTGGATCCCCGGGCGCGGCATTGCGGTCGCCCACTGACGGGTCGCCCCAGCAGCATCGAAGGATGGGTCAAATGCAGAGGACAAATTTCCCTATGGGGACAATAAAGTTCACCTTAACCTTATGAAAAGAACATGGGGAGGCTGCTCAAGGATTAACCAATCACAGCTCCTGTGCTCCACAGCATGTCGACATGAGGTGACTTCTCGGTGGAGCAAGTAAGCGACATGTCTGCCCCAGGGTGCCACCATTGGTCTGACAACCCATTAGTCCGTGTCATTATTCCGAAAATGTACCATTGAGCAGAGGAGCCATGAGTCCGACATCTCTAACCCAGCTGTGTTATGGATTAGAGAGACATATACAACCACTGGCCCCAACCTAAAGGTCAGTGGACTCTTGCCTGAACCTAATTTTATTTTTCAACCCCTACTCAATGGGACATTTTCGGAAAAATGAGACGTCGGACTAATGGGTTGTCGGACTAGTGGGCCGACCCCTGCCCCAGCTCACTGATTGGCCGGCAGGTGCACTCAACACTGGTCCAGCTTTATCTCAGGTCTAAGAGATACATTTAGACCTACTTTCGTCAGGCCCAGAACCAGTCACCCATTCACTCTCAAGGACACAACAACAGTGTGCATCTTCAGGAACGGGGATTCGAACACTGGCCTTCCGATCATGAGACGACTCGCTCTCGTAAAAAGGGTCGCCCTCCAGTCCACAAAGAGGCGACAAAACATCCCAAAAACATTCAGTTCACAAAAACATAACAATTCACACACAAGGAAAAGGTGACTCAAACATCTCATGTGATAACGCCATGGTAACATGGTTTTACGGAGTAGACAAGCTGTGAATAGTGGTGGTCGTAATAACCCGAGTATTCCTGGTGTGCTGCTAAAACATCACAAAAGTATCCATCCGTCACTCACCCATAATTATATTCCTAACATTATTGTACAGGCGCCGGTCCCGAATAATTAGCATGAGGCAATAATGAGAAGAGCTGAAGCCCGCAGTCGATCTCTTTAATATGTTTGTTGCTTCTTTAATTCTCTGCTCATTTGCCTTGTTGTGCTGTCAGTGTGATTTAATTGCGGTGGGAAATCGGAGCGTCGGTCCGGAGCTGGGGAGTGCTGTCTTCATGTAATTAAAGTGGGACATTTGCATCGCAGTCCTCTGGTACTTATTAAAGCCGCGTCATAAACAAACGGCCGCCGCATAATCATGAGGCTTATTCCAAACTGAAGCATTGTGTCAAACACAGAAGGACTGTCAAAACAAGCATTAAAAGTGTTTGTTATCCCCGCCCCCACCTGAGCACATGACTGGACTCTTAACACTGAAGGTTGGATTACTGCCAACATGGTCAAACTGTGCAGATGGTTCATGTAAATAATGTCATTTGTATGTGGTCTTATAGAGTTACTTTTGATTAACAAGACACCGGGATCAGCCTCGTTTAAGACAATCACAAGATTATTAAATCTCAGGTTTTGAAAAATGTTATGTGTGTTTGTAAGTCTTCCCGCTGTCACCGCGTTGTTAATTAGCACTGATAAAACGGCCTGTTACACCTGTGCACTCATGGTTTGGATTCAAACACATCAGCGGGAGCAGTTCCAGATGGGCTCTCGTATGTTTGTGAAGTATCTCGGGGTCTTGTTCACGAGTGAGGGACGGATGGAGCGTGAGATCGATAGACGGATCGGTGCGGTGTCAGCAGTGATGCGGTCGCTGTATCGGTCTGTCGTGGTGAAGAGGGAGCTGAGTCGAGGGAGCTCTCGATTTACTGATCGATCTACGTTCCCACCCTCACCTATGGTCATGAGATCTGAGTAATGACCGAAAGGACATGATTGCAGATACAAACGGCCTTCGCAGGGTGGCTGGGCACACCCTTCGAGATCGGGTGAGGAGCTCAGTTACCCGGGAGGAGCTCGGAGTAGAGTCGCTGCTCCTTCATGTCGAAAGGAGCAGCTGAGGTGGCTAGTGCATCTGTTCCGGATGCCTCCTGGTCGCCTCCCTCGGGAGGTGTTCCAGGCATGTCCTAGTGGGAAGAGGCCTCGTGGGAGGCCCAGGACACGCTGGTGGGACTATGTCTCCGAGCTGGCCTGGTGTCGCCTCGGGGCCCCCCCAGAACAGCTGGAGGAGGTGTGTGACTGTGCGTGGATCGGGAAGTCTGGGCATCTCTGCTGAGACTGCTGCTCACAAATATCATGTGAATTCAGCTTTCAGGTAAAGTACTGTGCAGTACTGTGTGGTGCTGCATCACATAAACCCCTTGTAAAAATAAACGTGTTCGACTGACACGGACCTACAGCTTTGAAGAAGGTCAGATTTTGTGGCAATTATTTTCCATATTAACATTCTTTCTCCCTTCAAAATGCTTGCAATACTCAATAACCTTTTAAGACCTCGCCGAGCCCCATCCTTGCTGGTTGTCAATGTTAACCTTATTTCTATGACACATTTACAACTTAAGCATCCCAAAGTGCTTCACAAATAAAACTGATTTGGTCAGAGTCGAGCATGTGCTGCTGCAGAGGCACATATGATATTCATAGAGATCTTTGAAATAGCTATGAAAAAGCATGTCGTTTGGCAGGCCAGGCAACCGTTTTATTAGATTGAAATTCAAATCACAATCTCACTAGCAAGTCTGGTTTTCTTTTACCATCCAAGTAGATGGTTTGTCTTTGAAAGAACTAAATGACCATTTCAGACTATCAACCCGAGTGTTGTTCCCACTAATGTGCTGTGGTGGTCCTTCATCCCCAATTCTTATTTCCTTATTGTTATGATTCCGCCCCTAAAGATTTTTGCTTTTACTTATTGTACATAAGATCCCTCTTTTTTGTTACTATGTAACTGTTTGCACATTTCCTGTCTATTTTGCACACCCTGAGTGATTATTGAGTCCCAAATGTAACAAGTGTGAGATCAATAAAGGATTATCTTATCTTATCTTATATACATAGTTCTCAGCTCAGTGGAGCTGATATCCAAAGGGTGTATAAATGCCTCCTGTTTACCCTGCGATTTCCTCATCCCATTGACCCGGTGAATTGGTCCAGTTGAGTAGGCTTTACTTAGGCAGAAGGGCTCCCGAGACGCCCCTGATCGAGTGGGCCGCTAAAAAGGGCTGACCACGGGCCCCTCTGTAATTGGACAAACGAGTCAATCACATCAATAGCACATTACTACATTCATAATTGATCCCTGGACATGTGTGTTATTGATCCCGGCTCGATCGCTATGGCACAATATTCATGTAACAGCCAGCATATTCTGCGCCTAATTAAACCTCACCAGGCGCTCGATGTCCGGAGAGGGATTGATTTGTCGGTGATTCACAAAGACGGCACCAAACAGACACATTTGTTACGTCATATGCGTCACTTGTGTTTTAAAACAAGCTAGCTGCTAACAGTTTAGATATATGGACGTCTGATTGATTGGCCTTCTCCATAAGGATGATCTCCTGTCTCCTGGGGTGGGGCAGATGTTTGTGGACGGCGAGACAAGTGTCTTTGGTGAGGGTAACCCCACTGGACATAGGAAGAGATTGTTGGGGGTTGTTTTTCTTCCACACTTGTCTAATATAACTTTTCATCAAGCAAATATTCCTGTATTTCAGAGTAGTCCACCTCATCTGTAGCCGTGTGGAGTTGGAACTATAACTTGCCTGCCTCTTTGGCAACATCTGGAATCATCTGTTACCAATCATCTTATATCACTCGATGAGATTGGATTTGTAGTGCCACAACAGGGCCCAAACCGGGAGAAGTGTTCAGACCAGGTTATTCCATCAATGGACCTCTTTTTTTCCCACTGATGGCATATACCAAGATGACAATGCCAGGATTCATGGGGCTCACAAAGAAAGAGTGGATCAGGGAGCAGGAGATGGAGTGCAGATCTTAACCCCACTGAGGATCTTTGGGGTGTGCTGGAGAAGGCTTTGTACTGTGGTCACACTCTCCCATCAACAATACAAGATCTTGGTGAAAAGTGAACCCAACACTGGATCTTTGGACATCGCAGAAGCTTATTGAAACAATGCAACAGAGAAATGCTAAACTAAAGACACGCCAACCAAATATTACAGAGTGTGACCCTTTTTTGAGTTAATCCAATTCAAGGCCTTCATTTTTGGGGGGCCTTTCATCAGCCAGCCTCCACTATGAGGGTTGATTTGCCTGACCAGATCCAGAAGCAATGCTCAAAGCTGTGCACCTTGCTTGAGCCTCGATGTTTTGGAGCCAAGTGATCTGGACCGGGTTATATTTGCTTTGTCGACTCTGACGGGAAAGAAATAATCAATATTGTATGTTTAAACTGTATATCCACTTTGTATGCTTGGTAAAAACTCCTCCCTTTGTTCTCTCCTCAGTGGCTGTGAAAAAACCCTGGTATTAAATGAGTGCTCAGCCTGACCACTCACACATTTGTTTTCGGCCTGAGAGATTGCTCGGCTGAAGGATGGTGCTTTTCAAGAGCCCTCGCTCCTTCAATTAGACAGAATGTGTTTGTCAGCAGCCGTTTCTTCCTCACCCGCACACACAGGCAAGCGCTAATGCTCCAGCACAGCTCTCCTCTGCGGCGGGAAAGCACAGCTGTAGAGACGAGCGCACCTGCTCTGGCTGGGACTAGAGATGCCCCAAAGGTCCTGTGTATAGGCCCAGTCAATGATGTCTCAATGGGATCCTTAAGAAAACTATAATGTCCTGACCACCAAGAGCATGGGTGTGTGAATTATGTAAAGCAACAGATCACTTCCATGCCATCCTTCTCACATTCGACAAATAAATAAAACTGAGAAAACGTTAGAATACGTAAAATAGAAGAGCTTTTCTTAAAGGAACAGGCCACCGGTTTTCCATACTGTGATATGTTCTTACCTGGGCTTAGACGAGTTGATGTGTACCTGTCTGATCTTTGTGCGTTCCCGTGAAAGAGCGTGGTAGCTTCTAACTTCAACCCGTTTGGAGCTATAAGAATACATTGGGAGAGGCCAAATGCTAACAACATCTTTGGTCGTTTTGCTCGACTGAGGGCACGCACAAAGACCAGAGGTACGCATTAACTCGTCTAAGCTCAGGAAAGAACATATTTCATGTAAAAACGGTGGCCTGTTCCTTTAAGTTCATATTGGGAACAGAAGTGAGAAAATAATGTTTTCCGACTCTAAATATAATTTCCTGAAAAAAGGCTCCAAATGATAATCGAGAGTGGTTTGGTCGCCAGAAGAAGAGGCTTTTCACAGGGAGCCGATCCAAATGAACAGAGTCCAGTTCCATCTGGACTGACAGCAACAGTGTTTATAAATAAACTCATGTCTACATGTGGGACACTTGAGAGCCAAGAATTGCCACTGTATCTTCCCTTTCCCTATTTACAGAAAATGAGAATATTCCCTTTCCGTCAACATATTTTCTCCTCTCACAGCAGCCACCGAGCCCATGACTGACCACTACACTCTGCCCCACCTTGAGATGGGAAGACAGGGGTCTGACATTATTCACGGGCACATTTCAAAGATAATTGGATCGTTTTTTGGTTTGGGCTGGAGTCCTTGCCGGCAGCGCGTGTGGAGTGACGGAAAGGAAAGGTTAAAGACCATCCGCAGCTGAAATATCTGCTTGTCACATGACGGCGCCTCACAATGTCGCTGACCTGCCCGGGTCCTGGCCACGCTCCATCTCTGCTCAGATGAGCCCAGGCCGAGGGGAGCGCTCCCCTCGGTGCTCGGAAACAGATGTCAAGAGGAATGTGCCCAAAGCAAACCCACTGGAGTGTGATTTTAAGTTATTGTGAGCTAGTTGTAGTTTGCATTGCCGTGACGATAAGGTTGTGAAACATGATGAAGAACTGTGTGGACAATTGTGATGATGAAAACATGTTAGGAAAGAGACAGACAATTAACATTTTACACGCTCCGCCTTTCATTTTCTGGTGGCAAAAAACTCAGTTCTCAATGCCAACGAAAGCAGACACTTGTATGACAGTTATAGTTTAGCAAATACACATACTTATCAATATGGCAACAGAAGGAAAATCCCATTCTCTTTGAAAGCATCCTAAGGGGATTGGCCTCGACACCTGTGCACTGGACTGTACTTTCAAGCACCCAAGTCAAATGGGATAGACTTTTAAGAAAAACAACTTAACTTAACAATTTATCTCTTGGGAATCAATTGCTTCTGCCCGGTTCATTGTAACCTACCCGTGTGCCTTAGAGCCTTCCTAAAGTTAGTTTCCCAGGTATACTGGATAGCGTTGCAGCAACCTTATTTAACAACTACTAAACATCCTCCACTAAGGAAGACCTTCTGAGAACCTCTGAATCCAGAGACGCTTGTTCTCCTGCTGTTCCTCTTCATCTGTAGGAGGTACTGACAGGTCTGATCCATCTGTAGATCTTAGTGTTCAAGTTCAAAAATGAAACACTACGGTTTGTGTTTTGTTTAAAAAATGTAAAGGACCTGTTTCATGTTTCAATATAGTCACTTTTACCAAATAAACAATAGAAATTCTATAACATATTATCCTGTCATAGATAAATGTTAGTGTCTACCCTTCAACGCTCCCCTTGGACTGACCCAACCCTCCCCGGCCGTGGAGAGGGTTGGGTCTTTCTGGAGAGTCTTGGTAAAATGTTGAAAGCCTTGGCAATAAAGCTGACCCAGCCCACCCCGCCCTCCCTTCATTCCCAAAGGCAGTGATGCCCCTTTCGAACATTTCTTTTGACATGACCATGTCATCAAAACACTTCCCCGACAGAGCAGGAGCAAGAACAGGCCCTGTAACGGGGCCGAGTCCCCGGTACACGCAGAGTACTGGCGGCTAAAGAAAGGGCTCTGGTTAACCTTGTCTGTAAAATGTGGGAAAACCATCTAACAAGATCAAACATTTAATTTCCTTGGAATCACGCAGGACTAGAGGTTAGATTTTTGGCCCGAGCCCGAGCCCGGCCCGAGCCCGACCCGACATTCGGGCCGGGCCGGGCCGAGATTTCCGCATGAGAGTCGGGGTCGGGTCGGGCTCAAGTTTTTTTTTTTTTTTTTTTTTTTTTAATTAATGTCATTATAATCTCTAATAAAAATCTATGCAATAGGCGGAGTCTATTGGATACAAAATGTGGCAATACGCAATATAAAATAGGGGAGTCCGGGAGGGAGGTGGTGCAGGCGCACGTGCTGCTGTGTTGTCACGTTTAAGCAGCGTGGTCAGGCTGTGATACCGGCGCCACACAGAGAACATCACTCTTCACTCTTTCTCTCAGGACAGCGTTTCATTAACAGTGGATAAATAAGCAGTTTGGTTCCTGTTACTGCGTAAAAAGTAGCTTTTGTAGGGCGCCATGTTTATGAAACATGAAGGAGGAGGAGAGAGAGAGACGGAGAAGAGGAGACAAGACACATTGAGCTGCGGCGCTGGCTGCTCCGCGCCGCGTGCACGTATGCCGTGCGCGTAGCCGCGTACCTCGCAAACATAGTGCTGCTGTGCAGATGCACCTATCTGAGCCTTAAATAAATAATTATTTACATCGGGTTTGTTTCGGGTTCGGGCTGACAATTCACGTTAATTGCTCGGGTCGGGTCGGGTCGGGCTTCATAACCGCGGGCTCGGGTCGGGTCGGGCTTGATTTTTTGGGCCCGATCTAATCTCTACGCAGGACCCTCTAGCTGCTAACCACTCAGTCCTCAAATTAATTGCAAAAAGCTAATATTTTCACTACACTGAGCAAAATCTACTCCACAAGTCATTGAAAACACTGGGGTAGTTTCCAACAAAAGATCATGAACAAGTGTCTCCAGCGCAGACCGAGGCGGCGCTCCACGCCTCCTGGACACGCTGGCAGCGCAGCTCCGCCGAAGGCTCCCTGGCACCGCGGCTGTTTTTCCTCTGCGCAGATCCTAATTAACTGACTTTAATACGTCCTTGGATGGAGCCACCTGGGCCCCACATGCAAATGCAGAGAGCGCACCCGCGTATTCTCACGTATGCAGACAGGAGGCGCCGCAGAATCAAGCAATGCCACAAAGACAATGGAAGGCTACGGTGGTGTAGAGATGGGGATTATCAATATCAGTGATTCCTCTTTCATCAGTCTGACTCTTTCACAAATCATTTATCAATTCCTTACTTATAGATAATTAAATAGACTCCTAGGATTTATACTATTTTATAAAGGTTGCATAGTAAATGAATGAAGATGAAATGAGTAGGATTTGAGGTTATGTTAATTTGAAAGGAGCAGGTGCACATAGGCCTCAGACATGTAGGCACAGGGGGGCGGGGCCACGTCAAACAGGTAACAGGCTCATAGGGAAGTCCTGTTTGCTGCTGTAATTACTAAGAACATGGTTGCTCCTGTGAGCCCCTTACCTCTCCCAGGCTGTGGTGTCAGTGTTTAAGTGTTTAAAGGCACACTTCTACTGCTGCCAAAATAAAAACATGCGCCTAATGAGCAGCTCCACACAGAAAATGCTATTATTGCTGTGCGTAACCACAGAATGAATTTGGATAAGGTTTAAACCTGTTCAAATCTCATATGTGTCTTTAGAGGACATCTCCATGGAGACGAGCTGGAGACGTCCCGCTCCCAGGTCACAGCCAGCTCTGAGGACAGCTGAGCCGCTCACACCAGACAAAACTTTAAATATCTCTGATAAAATAAATGCTTGTATTTTATTCTATTTTATGATCAAATGTTAGGCGTTTTAACTTTTAATTATACATGAAAGTGATCCACATGGACTCCAAGTTACAGAATATGCAACAGCAGAGACTATTATGAAAGACACAAATCTAAAGCAGGGCTGTCCCACCGCTTAAAGGAACAGGCCACCTATGTTCTTACCCGAGCTCATCTGACGGAATGTAATTTGAGAGATTATTATGCGAGCGCTTGTGTGTTCAAACCGTGTTAGTTTAATAAATCTGTGGAGTTCTCAGATCATACAGTGTGAGGGCGGCGCCGCACCTTAAAGGGAATCTCTCAGACGATAATATGATGAGCTCATGAATCATAATGAAGACGGTATAAGTGAGTGAAGGACACCAGGTCGGCTCTTTAGAGGGGCCCTGGCTTTAATTCACAGCTAAGCGCCAGCACCGGTCCTACGGAGGAGCCCAGACCTTTTCTATTTTAGTGTTTCAACGACCAAATGCAGCGATCTTTTGCATCTCAGTGCGTTTCTTCAATGTAGAGTTATCCATAATACTGATTTAACTTTGTCCTCCTTCCTACTTCAATTTCCCAAATAAAGATTTCATATGAGTTTTCCAATTGTTGACTCTTTTTCTGAGCGGATCATTGAAATCTGATTGAGTCTTTGAGGGGTAGAGAAAACATTGCCTTTTTTTTGTTTTTGTCAGTAAATCAGGATCATAATTCGATATCAAAACATTGTAAAGTAACAGACTGAACAGACTAGATCTTTTCAAATGATTTAACTCTCCCTGAAATTAAAGCAGTTTTACAACAGAACATGGTGCTGTAATTGTAATCGCCCTGTCCATGTTCATATTGTTACTGTAAAGTGCTGTGATGTTACCATAGTTATAACATCCAGGAGATTGTATGTTTTATCTACAGTAACCCCATTCATAGTAATGATCCAGAGTGGTCAGTCTCCTCCTAAAAATGTTCCATACTGAGACATGTTCTTACCTGGGCTTAGACGAGTTGATGCGTACCTGTCTGGTCTTTACGTGTCGGCTCAGTCACGCAAGAAGACCGAACATGTCGTTAGCATTTAGCCTCTCCTCCTCTCCTCTATGGACGTGAAGTTAGAAGTGACCAAGCTCTTCCATGTTTTCCCTATTTAAATACAGAGACGTGAGTAGTTACACGATCCGAGTCTAGTTACACAGAATTAAACATGTCGATTTCATGTCGATAAAAAGAGGTACTATATTGTAAGGCGTAAAAAGACCTTAGGAGCGGTTCGTCCGTGCAGTAAAGTCAAAGTGCTCCAAAGGTGTTATTACGCCTTACAATATAGCACCCCTTTTAATCCGCTTAGAAAATTGACATGTTTAATTTTGTGTAGCTCTACTTGGATCATGCAAACAATCGCATAACCATATTTAAATAGAAAAAACGTGGATTATCTTGGTCAAGACAATAGTGCTCAAGACAGAGCGAGTCAAAATAAGACTTAAAGGAATAGGCCACCGTTTTTACATACTGAGATATGTTCTTACCTAACCTTAGTCGAGTTAATATATCCCCGTCTGGTCTTTGTCCGTGCGCTTTGTCACGCAAACGGAGCACATACGCAGCCTCTCCCACATGTCACATAGCTCCAAAAAAAGCTCACGATAGAAGCTACCAAGCTCTTCCACGTGTTCCCTATTTAAATAAAGTTACGTGAAGTGTTTTCATGCGAAGTATATTTACACAGAAATGTAACGTGTCAATTTTATAAGCAGATAAAAAGGGGTACTATATTGTGAGGCGTAATGATACAGGAGCACAACGTCCGCCCAGTAACTCCTAAAGACTTCCCCGCTCACTTCCGTCAATAGAAGCTGCGTGACTTGTACAGAGCCTTTTACAACAAGCAGAAAATATATTTTCGGAAAGTGCTGGCGCATTCCTACCTCACGGTGGAGGTCCTGAGTCCTGTGTCGTCGTCTGGGGTGAGTTGGAAATCTGTGAAACATTACTACACTATATACTTTCTGCTTGTTATCACAGCCCGGCACGATGCACGTAAAAGGCATTGTTCACAAGTTATCGTGCTAAAACTTGACGCTTCTTCAACTGTTCTCTGCGAGCTCTACAAGTCACACAGCTTCTATTGACGGAAGTGAGCGGGGGAAGTATTTTATCTACACTCTTGCCTCTTGCTGTAATTGATTAATTCTATGTTGATGTTTTTATTGATCGTTTTTGTTTTCTTATATTTATGCAACTGTGAAGCACTTTAAATTGCCTTGTGTATGAATTGTGCTCTACAAATAAACTTGCCTTGCCTTGCTTCTAACTTCACCCCCGTTTGGCCCCATACAGGAGCGAAGGAGAGGCTAAATGCTAACAACATGTTCAGTGTTTTTGCGTGACCGAGCGCACACGCAAAGACAGGTACACATCAACTCGTCTAAGCTCAGGTAAGAACATATCTCAGTATGCAAAAACAGTGGCCTATTCCTTTTAAAGGGCAAAAAGGCGGGAAGCCGTGCCCTTGCAGAGCCGGCAGACCAGCTAAAAGCCTCCACAGAGCTCCAGAGCCTGTCAATCAGGCTTCAACTTTTTATTTCTGCTGCACAAAAAGCAGCGGGGTTCAAAAAAGATATGAGACCCATTCCAGCGTTGTCACACGGGCCATAGCGAGGCTGAATTCACTGAATACACATGTCAGAGCGAGCGACTTGTTCTGAGGAGCCTGAACTGGTGAAAACTCTTCTGATTACACTGCCTGGACAAAAGGAAACACATGCCACACGTGTCTTGCTCCCTGAACCACTCTTTCACACCGTGAGCCTGGTGAATCCTGGTGTTGCCTTCATGGAACATGCTCATGAATCCAGATTGATGGAATAACCTGGTCATTTATTCCGGCCCCCAAACGTCAAAGCTGAAAATATTGACTTTTGCCTGCAGCGTCTCTACTCAGTATTGCATCACAAAACTTTAGAGCCGTCTGTGTTTCAAGCCCCTACTGCGCTGGCTCATGACAGCACATTAATCGAAGTCCCAACTGTCTCCCCTGATCTCCCTGAGCCCGCTCCACTTCGCTTATTCTCCCCAACCCACAATCCTACCTGAGCCCGTTCTCCTCTCGTGCCCGCGGACCCTAACGAAAGTCATTATCCTGCTGTCAGTTAAAAAACAAGAAGAAGAAAAAAAAGAAAAGAAGACGCAATTATCCCCCACGTCCGGCCCGTCTCCTCCGACCCCTACGCTTCATCACAATAATAGTGTCACGAGTTTCTGGTCGACTCGCGCAGTTTCAATAAATCACAACACTAGCGGCTAAAAGCTAGCTTCTCTGCGCTGAATTATTCATAACGTTGAGTCCCGTCATCCATCACGTTCACAGCCAACATAAACAAAATGAAACGCATAAAGAAAGCCTTAAATCTCTGCGGAGTGGGAGAGCCGAGCGCAGATCCTGATTCAAAGAGAGCAGTGGCTTTAGTAGATTTACCGCTAGCTTAAGACGCTGTACTGGAAAGGAACTGTATTACTTGTATCGTATGGGAGTTTTACACCGGCTTTGGTTCAGAGGGGCTTTATCGTCTGTCGGGATTCAGTTCAAGACGAGTTTGAGACGGTTGAATTACAATTGATTCAGTTTAAAGCTCCTGTACCTGACGTTTTTGGAGAAGTAGCATATGCTAACATAATGTAGGCTATCGAGGAAAGGCAGTCATCTATCTTTTGTCAAAATCTCAAGATGCATATTTTCTTCACGATTGCAGTTTCATGTAAGAATGTATAGATTGAAGGGAGTGCCCTATTTTACATCCACAAACAAGTTTTACATCAAACTCACTCTGTGAATTTGATTCTAGAAAAGCAGGTAGAAAGTTGTCAATTTGATATAAAGAATGGGGATGTTTGAGAGGGTTTGTGAGGGCTTTGAACATTGGAATATCGCAGTACTCAGTATGTTCATACTCCTTTGTAGCTATTACCTGATGGAGGGTGTTTCAGGTGTTTCTCAGTCTAAATGTCATGCAGCTCAAAAGCGCTATAGGGAACGCTGCCCACGCACAGGCTGGAAATAGGTTTTAGCATAAAAACACATTGCCAAAGCCCAGACACCTTAGACCTAAGATTATTTACAAATATACACGTGAATCACACAGAATAAAAGTAAGTGCTATGAGCCCCTGAACAGAGTTTTGTGCTTTTCTTTATTCCTTTCTTTCTTCAACAGCCACAGCCCCGTGAGCCCACGCCCCTCTGATCTGGAGACCAACAGGTGCTGAGAGGCTGACGGTGGCTCAGTGGTTGGAGCAGTCATCCACAGACTGGAGGTCTGACTGGTGCGTACTGTTGTTGTATCCTTGGGCAAGAGCCGCTCTGCTAATGTGACTGATGGAGGATGTTTCAGAATGGCAGTCGTGCTTCCATCGCTGTGCCCCAGGGCAGCTTTGGCTACATGTTTAGCCGGCCACACCGAGTATGACTTCCCTTTCCCTTCAGCCCTGCTGAGTCTGCTCATTAACCTGAATGCACTGTCACCATGTGTATTATGCAAGTGCCTGACGTCTGCAGCTGCTGCACTTCATTAGGGAAATGGACACATATAGAAGACCCTATGGCCTGTCCAGGAGAGCTCAGTCCACCACTGCCACTGCTTAGGACTCAAGCAGCTATAACAGTTATAAACTATCTTCTCAATCACTCTTTCTTATGGCAGAGAGGTCAAAGTTACAATTTAAAACTCTCAATCGCCGAAAATATTTGATCGCAATTAATCTCATGAATGTCATACTTAACTCGCAATTAATCGCAAATTGATTGCAGATTTGGATCTATTCTAAATATCCCTTGAATTCTGATTCTAATTCTAATACTCGTATCTAGCATGACCAGCTCCATGACACTTGAAAGTAGGACATTTGAGCTCAAATGTTAAGACAAAGGGTCAAAGGTGAGGACACATGCTAAAGCTACAGAAAATAAGCAATGTATTTTTACGTTACGCTAAAGTAAAATGTACAAGGCATCAGCATCGTTGCATTATAGGAGAAGGAAATGTCATTAGTCCAAAACAGAATTTCACTTTTCATCTTATGAGGGTAAAATCTACCGTGGGCCTTATGCCTTTTAACATTATTTAGTCACATGGTGCATTTAACAGGTCTCCATGGTAACACCGATGGGCGGGTCTTTCTCCCTTTGGTTCACAGGCTTTGTGAAGGACAAAACAGCGATGAATTGGTGATACCTGTCTCTTCTCTCCGTGCGCTGCATCAGAGCGGGAGTAGCTGATCACAGGGTGGGTCTGGTGGGTCTGGTGGGCCTGGTGGGCCTGGTGGGCCTGGTGGGTCTGGTGGGCCTGGTGGGCCTGGTGGGCCTGGTGGGCCTGGTGGGCCTGGTGGGTCTGGTGGGCCTGGTGGGTCTGGTGGGCCTGGTAGGTGTGGTGGGCCTGGTGGGTCTGGTGGGCCTGGTGGGCCTGGTGGGTCTGGTGGGTCTGGTGGGTCTGGTGGGTCTGGTGGGCCTGGTGGGCCTGGTGGGTCTGGTGGGTCTGGTGGGTCTGGTGGGTCTGGTGGGTCTGGTGGGCCTGGTGGGTCTGGTGGGCCTGGTGGGTCTGGTGGGTCTGGTGGGTCTGGTGGGTCTGGTGGGTCTGGTGGGTGCTCTGGCACAGCGGATGGATGTTGTGTGTCAACGGCCGTGGCGAATCTAAATCCGACAATACATCACTGATAGGGAGGCAGCAGCAGTTGCTCAATAGACTACAGCCTATAAAAAACTACAAATTCACTAAGTCACAAACAACATGCATCACACAATATAAAAAAATAGTGAGTTAATGCAATATTTTGGACAGCACTAATATTGTACGTATATATATGTACTGTATATACATAAACTAAGTAAATCCATTACAAAAATGTATATATATTCAGATGACATGATTAATGTGCACCTTGTGTTGTCGTAGCAGTAAGAGCGTGCTAATACCCTCCCTTTAACCCCTCTGTCCCACCGCCAAAGCTGCCACTCACAAACCGCCCGTAACTCAAACATTATTTACTCTCTGTCCGACTCTGAACTCTGACACAAAATCTATCCACTCTGTCACACCTGCGCCCTGTCCTTTACCACAGGTTATGGGCCACCGTATTTCACTCTCTACACGTCACATGATCAGGCTGAGTACATGTTTAGGACCGCCATATTTATGTCAATAGCGGAGTGGTACTACAGTCACGGAGAACGGCGTACAGTCCATTCCACAAAAGGAGCAGCAGGTCTGATTTATAGGTCAATAAAGGCTGGCTATCTTCAATCATATTTAGGACTTATTTTATATCTCTAAATGTCTTTTTCCTCGCTCATCCACCTGCTGTGTCTCACCTTAACCCCGTGCTTCTCTGAGTGGAGTTGGAGGTCACGGAAAACTCGCCCGTTTGTCCACTGTACTACTTCGTAAAACTATTTTGAAAAGCAAAAACCTTCATCTCCGTCTACAGACCCGGTCATGAACATCAGCAGCCGTGATGTAATGAGCCCGAGCCTCACCAGGGGCGGCCTGACATTTCAGACCGAACATATGTGAGTGACAAACATCTGCAGAAGAACGGCGCTCCGACGCACACGGGGAGGAGGGACTAGCAAATAATTACATTTGGAAAAGGTTACACTTAGCATCGTCTGGACGGAGCAGCGTAGGGATGGAGATCTGTGGGCAGTTTTTTTTTTAAGTGTTTTTTGCTGCAATAGAGGATTGGGCATGTTGGTCTGCATTACAAACTGACCTGGAGCGCCCTCTGTAGGCAGCAGTGTGAATGACATGCAATAAAAACGTAACTACAAGCTCTCATCTTTAGCTAACGGCTTGCTAACACGTCAATGGCGCCATGATGAACACAGTTTGATCACTCAACGGGTCCATTCATTCAACTTTAACCTCTGAACTCCCGCCTGAGCCGAGAGGATCTTTTTCCTCACGTCATCGGATTTATAATTTTTTTGTTGGGTATTCAAATCATTTTTGTAACTTTTTTGTCATTTTTTTGTACTTTTTTTTGGTCATATTTTTTTGTTTTTTGTCACATTTTTGTGTTTTTTGTCTAATTTTTGTGTTTTTTTGTCTTTTTTGGTGACATTTTTTGTCATTTTTTCGTCCATTTCTTGTGACTTTTTGTGACATTTTTGCCACTTTTTCATCTATTTTTCGTCACTTTTTGTCACATTTCCGTCATTGTTTTCGTCTCAGTTTTGTTGCTCTTTTCACAGCTTCTTTCCAGAAGCTTTTGGACTGGGGTGAAGCCAAACTGGAGAAAATGTGCTCGGTTCAGGTGGGAGTTAAGGGGTCAAAGATGCTTTATGGAACTTTTTGCGCGATAAAACAAACTTGATATCTGTGTGTAATTGACCTTTTTGTGATCCAATGGCTGCATGGCTCCTTTACTTTCGATCACGGTGGCCTCGGCAACGCTCCCGGATCAAATGTTTTGCAGATTTCCTGGTGAGAGAGTCTGTCAGCAGTGAAAACCGAGCAGAAACTCGAAAAACAATTGATCCTGGAGCATTACAGAGATGGAAAGTAACGGCGTGGTCACTAAAAGGTCAAAAACGCACAAATAAAAAAGTTTGTTTTACACATAAAAAGTTGCAGAATGCACCTTTAGATGAACAGGACAGTTCCACAATCAAAGAATTACGCGATAAAGTGCAGGAAGAGATCCCTGTAAGCTGGTCAAAAACACTGAACCCTGAATTAAGTCCAAACGTACGAGACAAACTATCTTCCAGCTTGTGTTATTTCCTCGGCGGGCTCCACAGACCATTTGTCCAATTTAAATGGGAGTAAAGTGCGTGTTTGTCTGTTTGACCTTTGGTGTCGGAGCAGAGCAGCAGCTGATAGAGAGGCTCGGTTAATGAGGCGCGGCCGTCTGCCGTCCTCCCTTTAATTAGACATGCACACAGCTCTGTTGGACCAGGAGGCGTTCAGGGGCTACTCTGCATTTATTTACTGTACATTTACATTCAACAATGTCATTGAGGCATCCTTTCAGAACGGGCTGCCCAAGGTACCGCCCCCCCTCTGGTTTCTTGTTTATTCGGCCCACTTCACCAGAGATGGACCTTTATTACAAGTTTAATCATTCTACAGTATTATAACCATAACAAACACTTTATCACGAGACAGAGCTGGCATTATGGTCCCAAGCCTAAATAAAGGTGGCTTTTTCAGAGGGAACAGCAGTAGAACAGCGTCTGGAGATATTTCAACGGGAAGTATTTTAGATTGTATTTGGCAGTAAAAGAGAGAATTTGTATTATTATTATTAAAGCGTATTTATTTTTACGGATAAATAAGTGTTTAGGTTGATGACTTTCACCTGTAAGATTGGTTGCACTTGTGGAATACATGAAAGGATGGATGCATTACCAGAATACAAATATAAAGCATATTTAGAGTACATAGAGGCTCATAACTCATGTACATAACTTTTTCTAAATCTATAATTGTGTTGGCAGTAAACAAAGCGTCTGCCATGGCGCCGTGGCTCCGTTCCCTCAGACTGCAGTGATTATACATGCAGCTCCATCTGCTCTCTCTGGGTCTGTGTTTGGCCGACAGCTCTGAGGTGCGTCCTCCGCTCAGGCCCGTATTAGCGGGCCGAGGACATGTACGGGACCCCGCAGGCACTAGGGGGCCCCAAGAAAATCAGAACAGTTTAGCTTATACCCCAGTGCGGGGCTTTTTGGTGTTCCTCAACATGAGTTACACTCGCACGTACGCTCTTCTGCTGTTCTTCTGAGATGTTTAGATAATGTTAGGGATCAAGCAGTGAGACAATGGCTTTAAATCTCAAAAAAGAGCTTGATGTGATGTTTCTTGAGGCGCAGGTAAATAAACACTAAGCATTGCTGAAAAATGAAGTTAAAACCATGGAAATACATCTTATTTCCTGTATTTTTAAGCTAGTATTACTTGCTTATTACTTCCGTGCCTGACGCGTCCGCGCTGCCCCTACAGGGAAAACAAACGCACCCCTGAGCGTCTGAACAGATGTCATGTTTGCACTGAAAGTTGTGAAGATGGAGCTCTTTCTAACCTACTCTGGACGCCTTTTCTTTTTTCTTACCTAACGATAATGTCACAGAGAAAAGCGCGTTTGGCTACGAGAGGACAGACTTTATTCAACCTTCCTAAAGAAGCCACTCGCTGAATCCCGGAGAGAAACTCAAACTTCTGGAATTTCTTTCCGGGATTCAGCGACTCTCAGCCAGAATAGTGTTTTTCTGTGACCGTCGTTGATGGATGTTTGGTGAACCTTCGCCAGAATCAAAGTGGATTCACTTTTATAACCAACGTGAGTCCCACAATAAAAACACCCGATGGACCAGAGCGGTGAGTCAATCCAAACATGTGTTAGCTTGTGTGTGTTACTGTGTGTGTGTTAGCGTGTGTGCTAGCTTGTGTGTGTTAGTGTGTGTGTGTTAGCGTGTGTGTTAGCTTGTATGTGCTAGTGTGTGTGTTAGCATGTGTGTTAGCTTGTGTGTGTTAGTGTGTGTGTGTTAGCGTGTGTGTTAGCTTGTATGTGTTAGTGTGTGTGTTAGCGTGTGTGTGTTAGCATGTGTGTGTTAGCGTGTGTGTGTTAGCGTGTGTGTTAGCTTGTGTGTGTTAGTGTGTGTGTTAGCGTGTGTGCTAGCTTGTGTGTGTTAGTGTGTGTGTGTGTTAGCGTGTGTGTTAGCTTGTGTGTGTTAGTGTGTGTGTGTTAGCGTGTGTGTTAGCTTGTATGTGTTAGTGTGTGTGTGCTAGCATGTGTGTTAGCTTGTGTGTGTTTGTGTGTGTGCGTTAGCATGTGTGTTAGCATGTGTGTTAGCTTGTGTGTGTTAGTGTGTGTGTTAGCATGTGTGCTAGCTTGTGTGTGTTAGTGTGTGTGTTAGCTTGTGTGTGTTAGTGTGTGTGTGTTAGCGTGTGTGTTAGCTTGTATGTGTTAGTGTGTGTGTGTTAGCATGTGTGTTAGCATGTGTGTGTTTGTGTGTGTTTGTGTGTGTGTGTTAGCATGTGTGTTAGCATGTGTGTTAGCTTGTGTGTGTTAGTGTGTGTGTGTTAGCATGTGTGCTAGCTTGTGTGTGTTAGTGTGTGTGTTAGCATGTGTGTTAGCTTGTGTTTGTGTGTGTGTGTTAGCATGTGTGTTAGCATGTGTGTGTTTGTGTGTGTTTGTGTGTGTGTGTTAGCATGTGTGTTAGCATGTGTGTTAGCTTGTGTGTGTTAGTGTGTGTGTTAGCATGTGTGCTAGCTTGTGTGTGTTAGTGTGTGTGTTAGCATGTGTGTTAGCTTGTGTGTGTTTGTGTGTGTGTGTTAGCATGTGTGTTAGCTTGTGTGTGTTAGTGTGTGTGTTAGCATGTGTGCTAGCTTGTGTGTGTTAGTGTGTGTGTGTGTGTGTGTGTGTGTTAGCTTGTGTGTGTTGGTGTGTGTGTGCTAGCGTGTGTGTTAGCTTGTGTGTGTTAGTGTGTGTGTGTTAGCATGTGTGTGTTAGCTTGTGTGTTAGCCATTCAAGAAGCTGTGTTGCAGATGTCAAATCCTTATACCTGCATTGTGAAGAAACTTCTTTTTGCATCGAAGGGTTTTGTCTCCGGGTTTGAAAAATATCTCCATAAATACTTCTTCTAAATATTTCTCACAAAAAAGAGCGGTAGAGGTACAATATATCATATAAATGCCTACAGTTTACTTAGGAATGGCTAGAATCGCATGATACCGATCCTTTAAACTAAAGACACACCTCATAACATTTCACCCAAGAAATTGATTAAAATATTGAATGTATTTATTTCTTTACAGACGTTTATATTGTTGAAAAGTTTGTTGTGAGCGACTCAGCTCTCCTCAGACATGACTAACTTTACAGGTCGACTCCAGCTCGTCTCCATGGAGATGTGACTCATATGAGATTGAAATAGGTTGTGGTGTCACTGATTATACCATAAACACATATGTTTCAAGTATTGTTTTATGAATATTAATACTTATAATTGCACTCACAGCCTTAGTAAAGAACAGCAACAGGCACTTCCCTCACAGCAAAATAATTAATGTAAGAATATTACACTCAATATAAATCACTACTATAGCCAATAATGTAAGCACATTGTTCGGTCCAGGTTTAGTCTCACATCTCTCTGAGCCTGAGGTCAGGTTCTCCAAATCTACTCTTTGATTCGCCCACTGTCTGTCTGCTCATGCTTTGTAATCCAGGAACACTATGATCCTTTAGGAAACAGGAATTACTTTGTCACTTTTCACTTGACTCATTGGGAAGAAGAACATCAGACAGAGTAAATGTAGCAGTTCATATTTTAGATTTCTTCCAAATATTAAAGCCGTTAGTTGTGACAGTAAAAATGAACGACAAATCTACCCACAATCAGCAAACGTGTCAAAACAAAGGCCCGACATTCCTCCAGAATCACTCAGGCCTCGTAAGAATGTTTTGCGTTTAAACGAGTTGTTGGTGTGGGAGTGACGCTCATTACAGAAGTGATTATGGAAGCACTCAAAGCGGGCCTTTCTCCCTCCTCACTTTTACAAACTTAAACAAAGGAGATGCTTGAAATAAATTGCCAATAACTGGGCTATAAACTATAATGGGATTTTTAATTGTTCCACTTAACCTCCTCCGCTGAGCGCTGATGAGAGCGGCTCCCGCACAGAGCAATCATCAGCCGCCATGACAGATGCTGTTTACCATCGCTATGTTTAGCAGTGTATGGATTCAAAGTCATCAATAGTTCACCAAATGGAGCAGCTCATGGCGGCACTGTGGGCGACAGTATGCTTTGAGTGACTCGACTTTGTTCAGGCGTTTGAGAAGCTCCGTCGTGTGTTTTAGTAGCATAACTTAAACAATGCGCGTGGAAATATTATATCACTTTAAGAAGTTGTAGAAAGTATTTAAAGAAGACGCCGGGAGAAGCAGGAGTGACGCCAGGATTTCATTTTTAGAAACCTGGCTCTTGACCTCTGCTGTGGCTTCTGGAGCTGATCCATGACCTGATCACTCCTCAGTGTCCTCACATAAAGCCTCACCAAACTTCAGTGGGCTTGATCTGTGTCACTTGGTCGGAGATGAGCTCAAAATGCTGCTGACCACTGAGCAGCACTGGACAATTCACAAACACATGGCTCAAAACCCCCTGTGCTGAGGGATCGTGGAACAATACCAAGGTCACTCTCTGAGCAGAGCACCGCCACAAGTGAGGGGCAGGTCACTGTCCACGCTGTAGAGGCAGGACAGGGGTCATTCTCACTCATTGTGCACGTTGAATGTTGCCGGACTGTCCACCTGGGCTTTGGACAAAAGTGGGTGGACCCGGCCCAGAGCATAAACCTGTCTCTGTGGAGAAAAGAGACACTCACTCATACAGCTCTCTCAGCACCCTCTATTTACAGATTTACTAAACAGGAAAAGATTCAAATAAAAGTCCCGACTAAGTGTGACGGGGCAGCCCTTTGCGCTCCTGCACGTAGCGGCTGATGAGGTGAGAGGGCGCACTATAAAAAGGAGGGTTCGCTACGCAGCCCGACCTCTCACCTCTGACGTCACCCGCTGTTCCACTGTTTAGGCCGGCTACTTTGGGCCAAACATGCGCTTCAGTGGCCGAATTTGTGCGCGGAAGCCCGGCAATTCAATAACGCTTTCGCGCGGGGTCCAGTGCGTGTCTTGCTCTCCGGGTGCTGTCACCATGGGGGAGGGTCGCAGCCCTGTGTCAGGCAGGTGTGCGTTATGTGAGCGCTTCGTTTTTATCCCACGGGTCCTTCCTTCCTTCTGAGCAAATGCAAGTCTGTTCGTCGCTATGTTGATTCCCCATCGCAACCCTGCCCATCCCAAATTCAGAGGCCTCTTTGATAGCGGTGGTCTGTTAGGGCCGAGGGCTTCGGACTCACACCGCCCCTCGTCAGTCCCCTCATCCATTGCTGGACCGTCACTCCAGGTAAAAGGTGTGATGGACATGTGGGGCTGCTGAATCTGGGCCGCCAGCCGTTCCGCAAGGACTTCACTAGCCATGGGTTTTCTTTGTTTTTTTGTTTGTTTTTTTATTTCAATCTGCAAGTTTTCTATTTGCACCACTCATGTAACCTGCTCTTAACTCAAATGAACTAAAAATATATTTCAATCCAAAGTAATAAAAACAACATATTTTCTTATTAACCTGTCTCTGTCCTACCTAGTCCAACGAACCTGTGTGACCTTAGCGTGGGGTAAAGTACCCAATACTGGGTTCTCTGACCCACAATTCAGAGTGGCGTTGTGATCAGTGTAAAGCAATGCAGTTAACAAGTGGGCTACTGCCTCGGTCTGCTACATAAGTACACACTGATTTGCAGGCGGTTCCTCACACAGAGACACGTGATTCAGCCCCGTTTAGCTTCAGAGATCAGACGAGATCGGTTATTGATAAAGTGGGACAGCTATTGTCACTTCATTAAGACAAAGAAAGGGGTGTCTAGTCCTCTTTCTTTACAGAGAGCATCACAATCTACTCTCGATAAGACAGTTAGGCTTATCGCAGGGCATCTGAGGTGGGGGCCGCTCTGGGGTCCAGAGGCCAAGGGAAGCTCTCACAGGCCGGTCAGACCGGACAGAATGCTGAGGCAGCGCAGCCTTGAGTTTGCGTTGGACACAGCAGAACAGAGGCCAGAGGAGTCACTGACCTTCAGCCGTGTGCAGAATCAGTGTAGAGCCATGGAGCTCCTGCTCAGGGCGGGCTGTGTGTGTGTGTGTGTGGGGGGGGTTATTGGACAGCGCTCCTCCTGGATTCTGTAGAATTTCAAGGATATGGATACAGTTGTGAGTTGTTTTCTAAAAGCCATATGTGCTGGAGTAGCTTCACCACCTCTGGATGTGACTGTGGAAAGGTATGATATAAATCGAGACAGTTATGATAATAAAAACTATTTAAAATCAACCAAAGACAGGAAGAATCTCAGCACAAGCCAAAGAGATGGAGGAGGAAATATCCAAAAGCCAAAAATTCAGATCTTAAAATAATAATTTACTGAAATGAATGTGTGTGTTGGATAAGATAAGATAAGATAAGATAAGATAAGATGGTACTTTATTGATCGCACAGATGGAGAAATTGCATTCGATGAGAGAGCATCCGGCAGCAGCACCCATTCAGTGCGCACCACTCTTTTTTTTTCTTTGGAAAAAGCATCAGTCAGCATGGACTGTGTTGGTTATTTTTGGATGTGTCTTTTCAGAACCTGGCTCATCAGCAAAGAAAAAAAGATAGCTGTGAAAAAGAATTCGTAATAAAATCCTTTGTAAACTCTGCTGCTCTGTACACTGCGTTCCAAATTATTATGCAAATTGTATTTTTGTGTCAAAAAGGTAAAAAAAAACAATAATAATGAAACTCATGGATGGTATCGTGTCTCGGGGCTCTATGAATCACTGACGTTAATCTCAGAGACCTGGGGTGATTAGTTTTCAGGTTAAGCCCAGTTAAGGGAAAAACTACTTAAAAAACGGTGTTCCACTTTATTATGCAGATCATTATTTTCAAGCAATATGGGAAAGAAAAAAGATCTCTCTGCTGATGAAAGGCGTGAAATAGTTGAATGCCTTGGTCTAGGTATGAAAACCTTCGATATTTCATGAAAGATTAAGCGTAATCATCGTACTGATAAGAGATTTGTGGATGATTCAGAGCACACAGAGTTTGTGCAGATAATGGCACAATATGGACGGCTTCTGCCAGACAAACACATCAGATTAAGAGAACAGATGCTACAAAGCAGCAGACAGGTATTTGAAGCTGCTGGTGCCTCTGGAGTCTCCTGAACATCAAGGTGTAGGACCCTCCAGAGGCTGTAGTTGTGCATAAACCAACTATCCGGGCCTCCCCTAAACGGTTAATTGAATGTTCATGGACAGAAACGGCTGCAGTGGCTCAGAAATACATGAGGACTCATTTTCAAACAGTCTTGTTCACTGATGAGCGCCGTGTAGCCCTGGATGGTCAGATGGATGGAGTAGTGGATAGTTGGTGAATGGCCACAATTTCCCAACAAGGCTGTGATGTCAGTAAGGAGGGGGCGGAGTCATGTTTTGGGCCAGAATCATGGTGAGAGAGCTGGTCGGCCCCATTAGGCCCTTTTAGGCTCCCTGAAGGTGTGAAAATGACCTTTGAAAAATATGTGGAGTTTCTGACTGACCACTGTCTTCTATGCTACAAAAAGAAGAGCCGTGTTTTCCCTAACAAAATCCTCTTCATCATGACAACGCACCATGTCCTGCTGTAAAGAAAACCTCTGCATCACTGGCTGCTATGGGCATAAGAGGAGAGAAACTCATGATGTGGACCCCCTCCTCCCCTGACCTCAACCCTGTTGAGAACATTTGGAGCCTCAACAAAAAAAAACTTCTATGAGGGTGGGAAGCATTTTCATCCAAACAGCAGCTCTGGGAGGCTATTCTGACATCCTGCAAAGAAATACAAGCAGAAACTCTCCAAAAACTCACAAGTTTAATGGATTTAAGAATTTTGAAGCTGCTATCACCCAAGGGCTCCTATGGTAACTTGACCTGTTAATACTTTTTTGATTGAAATAGCTTTTGATTTCAGTAAATATGACCTCCTAATGCTACAAATTCAACAAATGACCATTTTCAGTTAATTACAAGCTTTAAAATGTATTGAAACAATGAGTTGCAGAATAATTTGGAACAGTAGATTTTGAGGTTTTTACATTTAGGTTTTTATATTAATTTTTGAAGAAAATACTGTTATCACTGGGAAATTTTTTCAACCACATTTAAATGATCCTCTACCAGTTAAAGACTTGAAAATTATGCTGACTCTCATTTGAGTTGACAATTTAGAAAATCTTAGAAAAATGTAATTTGCATAATAATTTGGAACGCAGTGTAATAGTGAAGCTGCCAGGCCGTCGGTGCCGTCGGTGTCTGCGATCAGGGATTGGACGGGAAGAAAAACACTTCCGGGTTATGAAGGGCTCGGGGTAAACAGGAGAAGCAAGGCAACCAGTCAGCTCCCCTGGAAAAATAGCTGTGCTTTGTGCTCAAACGTGGTCTGCTAACAAGATTCCAAAACACAAAGGTATAGTTTCATTTTGTGACAGTGCAGTGTGGTCGATGGCATCTCGGGGCGCTTGATGTCTATACCCCCAGACAGTGACCAAAAATTACATGGTGTTGCTTTAATTTTTTTCCAAAGTAAAACTCGTAAACTGGAGCCGCTGAACTCCATTGTCTGTGAAACAAGTCTCCATCTGCCTCATCTCTGACTCCCGCGCAGACTGGAGTTTAACCTGCCTCCTCCTCATGCACATGTGTGTGTGTGTGCGTGTGTGTGTGTGTGTGTGTGTGTGTGTGGGGGGGGGGGGGGGGTCCGCAGGGAAGCCCACGATTATTCACCCTCACTCCTGCGCTCGCCATTGATCCCTCGCCATCACAGGAACTGATAAATATTAATATGCCGCCTTTGTTTTAGCAACCTGTGTGAAGATGAGAAGTGTTTGGTGGACGGGGTTTTTCATTAGTTTATTTTTTTGCAGGGGGTGGATGTGGAGGTGGGGGGCTGGCTGCACATATGCCCCGGGGGGAGGGAGGCGGCGTGCTCGGGGCGATCCAGTCAAGGGCACCTCAAGGGGAAGCCCTAATGTGAGCGCTTTCTGAAGCGTCCGACTGCATTTGGCCCGAACAATGGAAGCCCCCGCTGGCTGTTTACGCCGCTGAATGGAGCCGGCGCCGATTGTTTCGTCGAGGAATTGAATCCGCAGGAAGGTCGAGTGGCGGCCCTCGAGGGCCGTGGTTAAGTGAGGGGAAATTGCATGCAGATGACTTTTATATACTGACAGACACCTCTTAAGAGCAGAAGGTTCAGGGTGAAAAATGCATGAGGTGAGAATATGGTAAAAATAATTGCCCCATGATACCACAGATATAATAGGCTGTACATTTGCATGTTCTCCCTCTGGTTTCTATGAACAATAGGTCATTCCTCCAGCTAGGTACTCCTGAAGCCACGCCTACTGCTCCTGACAGGCATTGATTATATTATAGGTAAAAAGTATTTCTAAAAACATCCTCAGGTAGTATCAGGTAGAAATTATCACAAAAGAAACTGTTCACTGAAACTAAACAGAAAATAATGAGATCGTCCGCCTGAATTACACAGGTGGTCAACACGTGCACTGACAGATGATTGGATCTGAATTCTTGGATCAGAAATGTGTCGCCCGGACGGTCGGCGCCTCCTCTTTGTCATCACAGCATTGTAGGACCAGACTACTTTTGATCTTCATATTTGATAGAAAGTGCAAATGATGTTGTCCAACATTTCATTTGAAATAAGAAGTTTATTTTCTGTGAATTGTAAGAGGGTCCGTTTATTCTTTGCCCTGATGAAGAGGCGTCTGTCTGTGGTGTGTGGCTCTGATGCCGTGATGTGTCCGACTTGATTCCAAGCGCTTTTCTCCGCCCCCGCCTGCCCCGCCTGCCCCCGCCTGGTCTCCACAATCCAGACCAGGCACACTTCATTTTAAACACACGTATTGTTATAAATTAACCACAGAACCGTGTGTGGAAGCCTTTTCTCCTGAAGGAACTCTACCAACAGGTTTTACAGTATACTGTACTTTCCCAAATAGAAGGGACGTGTCTGAGCTAAAGCAGTGCATTAAAGGGACTATGCCTAATTTTGAACCTTTTTAGTCAAAATGTGACGAAATGGGTATTTTTATCGTCACGATGTCCTCCAGCGTCAATATGTGATGAAAAAGGTAAATCCCTTTTCATCACATGCTGACTGTGGGTTGACCATACACAACATCAACGAATCATTATATGGCACAAATGCGCGGCCGACGCTAGAGTCGGGAAATGTTTAACTTTTTGGAGAAAAATCGCGAGCATCGACCAATCAGGAGCTTTCCCCAACAGTGACATACGTTGTAGCTGAGCCACCGGGGCAGATGCTCTGTTTGTGGAAACGCATAAACAAAGGTGAAAATGTGATGGGGCACAAGGGGCTTTTAATTTTCTTTGTTATTGCTGTGTATTTTAATTGCATGTTTATAGAGTGTTTTATCCTTTTGCGTGATATTTTTAGAGTGCATGTTTTAGCTTGTTGCCCCTAACAACCCCAGCCATGCCCCAATCACGTGTTGTCCAATCAATCCCCACCTGCAATCAACCACACCTGCGGTGCATCAGGACTGCGGTATGAAGAGGAACATTTATTTCAGTGGCTGAATCTGCGCTGGGAATGTGTTTGGGCCTCGAGGATGCCTGGTGTAGCATTACCACTGGAGAAAGCTAATGCTACAAGCTAATCCGGTCCTCACGTGAAAACGTGAAATATGCACAAAAAAAGTCAATAAAACCACCGTCTACATAAAGAACTGTTTAACAATGATCACACACTGAGCTGGGCTGATGTTGTAGTTTATTACTCACATTATCTACAATTAGCTCTGGGAGAAAACCATAGCTTGTTAGCTCAGCTAGCTCGCATTGAGCTCCGGTTTTCTCCTGTGAAAACAAGCATTATGCACTAATTACGTCAATAAAGCTGTAACTACAGATTTTTAATCAACAATGAGCTGATGTAGCAAGCTAACGCGGCTAACCGGGACTGTAGCCACTTGCTGCCGGCACAAAATATGTCCCATATTCAATCGGATGAGTAACCTGGCTAACACCATGCTGCTGTGTGCGCTCGAATTATTTCGAACTGCACAACAGCCTGGGGACCATAGCCGACATCTCCGGTGGATTTGGGAACCAATCACAGAGCGAGGAGGGACGGCAAGACGATGACGCGCTATTCGATATATGGAAGCTTGTAGTTTATTTACGGATAATAATAAAAAAAAGTTTATTTACGGATCCAACATGACAGCAGCAGACACGATGGTATTTTTTGATCAAGCTTTAGACCTTGTTCTAAATAGTTTATATTCAAAAGTTTACAGCGGGTACGTCATACGTCATCTCATACGATGATACGATTGGCTGTGGCTACGTGCAGACGCAAGAGACTTTTTTTTTTTTTTTTCGTATCGCCCAATAAACGAGTATGGACGATCGTAAACCACACCTCTCCTACGAGAAAATGAATTGGTGGTCCCCAGACTAAATATCACTTGTGATTTTAGTCTGGTGTTAGCCAGGCTATCGGATGAGCTGGATATAGGCTTAAATACTGGAGAGATTTCACGTACACCATGGGGATATAGTTAAAGATCTATAGGACATGGCAGTAGCAAAGAGGGAGACTTGTTTGTCCCAAACAGCAGGTGTTTATCAGGCAAGAGCTATTTCCAAGATGGCTTCCAACACACTCTGAGCTGACGCTCGGTGACATTTGTGACAAGCGTCTGACTCCAGTAAGCACAAGCGTCCATCAATGTTATTTTTTATTTTTATTTTTTTACTGACCTTTAGCTATTTAACCAGGACAGTCCCACTGAGATTAGGAATCTCTTTTTCAGGGGAGTCCTGGCCCCAGAGGGAAATCATTCAATTTTTGACGCCCGAAAAGCGTTTGGTGTGGAAGCGCCTTAAGAGTTTCAGTTTCCCCTCACATGTGGTTTCAAAATGGCTGCCATACCCATGTAAGGTTGGTGAGTTTAAAACAATCATGTGTAACTGAAGTGTCTTGGTTTGCTCTTTCATGAATGTTATAAAAGAAACACGAAAAAGAAAAGTGACCCGCTCCGTGCTGTGTCTCGTCTTTCTTTTTGTTTCTCCGTCCTGTTTATGCTGAGATTTCTGACCTTCTGTGTTTAAATGAAGCTGCATACAATAGCTGCCTGTTATATATGAACTGGAAATAAATAGTAGTGGACAATATTTTAGCACGGGGGAGTCCATTCAGCACATGATATCTCCTGTAAAATGATATTACAAAGGTATTTTTACAGTATTGTCAAAATAAAACCAAATCCAAATTGAACGCACTGTTCTGAGGTTTCCCCAAAACGCAGTCCATTCTCTCAGCGCGCACTCTTCTGACAGTCCGGCACAAAAAATCTGAAAAGAACACCGCTCTGAGCCAAAATGGCCGCCACAGTTTTAATAGGACTTGTATGATTTACAGCTGACCAAGTGCTTTTCCATCAGAAACAACAGGCGCGACAACGAGCCCCATCTGTACCAGGGGCAGATCGATGAGCCGAAATGGGCCGCGCTTTATGAGAACGGGTCAGCTTTGGGTAAAGGGGGAAGGGGGGACGCACGGCGGTGACCGATGAGAGCGATTCAGTGATCCAGAGATCCGGAGAGGGGAGTGGGCGCACAGAGGTCTCACTCGGATCATTTCTCAAAAGTACGCACTGGAGTAGAAATGCTGGTGGTTAATATCATCAGTGGAGCGGGGAGTACGGAGGGGGGATACCAGGGATTTTGGGTTTGATCCGGTACTGTTATACTGCGGTCAGGGGTATACGATCAGAGGGCTAGCGGGGTCACCTCTCTGGACCAGGTAAGATAGGTGTTTTATTGAGATTCATTCACATTAACTTTTTCTTTTCTGCAGGTTGTGGATGACTCTTACCCACATAATAGTACAAGTGTTGCATTTCACTTGTAATAAAGATTGTTAACAAATGTGAACATACTCCTTAGGCTGTTCCACAGGGAGCATCGTTGTTGTTATTGTTGTTGTTTATTTCCTCAATTTTCCCCAGATGTTTTGGTGAATGGTGGGCAAACAGCTGATTTTTCCAGGCGTGAAGAGCAGTTTATTAAACCGCAGATCTTTTAAGGAAGCAATGTTGTGAACATTGTTTTGGCCCACCGGAGAACTATTATTATATATTTAATACATTTGTACACGACACGGCGTACATTTGTAGTGACTTATTATGTACACTACGCAGAGGAGAAACGCAGAAGTTCTAACGTTTTTGCCTTGTGTCCAGACGCCCGGGTTTCAGTGGGCGGGACGGTCAGCTGGACTATAAACCAGGCTGTGCTGCTTGGTTCAGACTCGTGCTGGTCATGGCACAGTATAATATATTCCACATGAGTTTAGGGACACATTTAGATATACAGATGAACTGTGTCTGTGTCTCTTCCATGACTGACTTCTCCACTCAAATCCTCAGAAAAACCCAGTGTTCACTTCACTAAACACTTCACTTATCGAGAAAATCCATGTCTGGGTTTGTCGACCCGGGTTTTGAGAAACAAATCCACGACATCTTCATCCAGCTTCGTGGTATAGCACTCTGGTCATATTCTCACATGTGCTCGCCTGGGTAAAAGGATTGAGGAGCTCCTGTGGTCCAGTGGTTAAGTTAGGGGAATAGCCGGTGCCGGTGCTGGCCCTTCTGGGGCCCTAAGCAAAATCCCACTTGGGGGCCCTAGAGTATGCATCCCATGGCTATTCGGCGAAGAGCGAACCCATGTAGGCTACGGTCAAAAAGAGTTCCACTGCAGAAGTGCAGGGCAGAGGTGGAACATAATGACCTCGGGCTCTGCCCCTCTGTGTGAGAACCACTACAGGCAGACTGGGATTTAGGACGACACGAGGCTATTGTCCCCACTTTCTAAAATGGTAAATGGTCACATTCTGTCACCTGTCCCTGACCCTCAGTTTGGAAACCTCTGATAAAACTAACTGAAACCTGCACCTGACGGTTATTTCTGTCTGACCACTGAGAATTAGCCTGACAGTAATTTGTTTTACATCAAGAACATTCAGAGAACTAGAGTTACTCAAAGTAACTTTGTTCATGAGAACCATGTGGATTCAACTCCGCTTTGAGACAAATACAGTACGTAGGCTACAACGTTCTTTTCTCTCTTCAACTCGCCAAACTACTGTCCTGATTCTCTGCTAGAGACCACAAGAAGAGAGTTTAAAGTGAGTGTGTGGCCACGCAGAGTAAACATGAGATGAGCAGCGAGCGCGAGACCATGCGGGAGAAAGCCGTGAGCATGCGAGGCGAACACCGGGAGACCCATCAGGAACGCGAGCGGAGACGCACTCACGCGTTGGGAATGAAAGGTGGAAGGCGGTCGGTCTCTCCTGCTCATCCAGGCACACTGCTCCATTTTGGTTTTGTATGTGGCGCAGTCGGCGCAGAGTGAGTGAGCACTGTCAGACAATGTCTTCATTAATCAGCGAAACAACACAGTCATTTCACCGAGATGCGGGGCCCTTGCGATTGCGGGGGCCCTACGCAACTTGCTTGGTCTGCATGTATGAAAAAACTGATATTTCAGATTATGCTTTAAAGCTACGACCCTCTGTCTTCATTCATGTGAGATTTGAACTCAGAACCTTTAAATTTAAGGCGACAGTTCTTCTAACCAAACGCTCTACTAACTGAGCTACAGCGTCTTCCAGTCAGGGATGTTTATGTCATTTATCTGAACAAATGAATAGTGACCTTCTGAACTGAAGTCATTGTTGGGAGTCAGTGTGTGCCTCTGTGGTCCAGTGGTTACGTTACAGGGCAGTGAAGAGTGGTTTGTTCTGTGAGGCTGTAGGTTTGAGTAAAGTCAAGCACTTTTGAAGTCACAATTTAATACTGTTGGGGAAAGACCTCATTGTCTCGCACGTCTCCGGATGCATGGTTGTGAGTTGGATTCCCGCTCATGTCATTGTCATCCTGTGGGAGTGTTTGTGAACATTCTTTAATAATACTGAAAGAAGACTCAACAACAACAACAAATGCCGGCTCAAACACACTGAAGTCTAATCTCTGTTATTGTATCTTGCAGACTGTTATGGAAAGCTACGGGTGAAACTGTGATAATATATTCGCGCGTCTCCCTTTCTCCGCAGCAGCAAATTGCATTGTTACTTTGCAAATTTGTCGAAGCAATCATTCCGATCTCAGAGGGCTGCGCTGTGATTAGGCTCTCCGTGTTGGACTCTGGGGAATCCACGAGGACGGCATCACAATCAGCTCGCAACGGCTCCAGGTTTCTTCCCAGGCCCTTCGAGTGGGCGCGAGTGCAGAGGGACAGACAAGGCTAAAAATGTGTTTCAGATAAAGGAGACGGAAACAGACACAGACCACTGGAAAAGGGTCAAAAATAACAACATGAATCGAAATGTCTCCAAAACTAGATCTTTTATCAGGAGTAAACATCGACTAAATAGTAATACTCAGCTAATACTGAGAATGGAAAGCTCCAATTTGGAACAAGTGCACCGATTGAGACTTTTGGGGGTATATTCATATTGATCATGTGATCTGTAAATGGGTACAGTTATGGCCCGAAGTCATTAATAAAAAGTGCATTCCTTTGTTTTCATATTTGGAATATTATTCCGTCATTCTGTTTGAACACTGACCTCTTGTGGACAAGTTTTATTATTTTGACTTCTCATAAACATGACTGAGGCACCAACACAATAGTATGGAAGTTTCAAACAGGAGAAACAATCTGATGTTGATGTTTGATCGATCATAGTCGATCATAGGCGATTATTATGCGGCTCTTCACAATGTAAGTAGAACGCTCCATTGATTTGAATGGGATTTTCCAACGTTGTACCGGTCACTATTTTTTGATAGAGGACCTTCAACTTCAACTTACCCAGAGATTCACCACCATTCCTCCTCTCCAACTGCACCTTCAACTAAGTATTATTTCGCCCTGATACATTATCCCTTACATAAATAATAGTCTTTATCTTCTATTTTCTTTGTAACGTGGGTCTGTTCCATGGACGTCCAGGGGGCGGAGCTCCAGTGGGCGGGGCTGACTCAGTTACCTGTGGCTCTGCTGGACTGAGGCAGGACATGAATGCGTGATCTTATTTAATTCAGTCAGAGCTAATTTAGCCTCTGTTTGTAGATGTTCCACACAAGCTTTAGCATCTCTTCAAAAGCAGGACTTTGTAAAGACTAGGAAAGGTGTTCTGTGATGTGGCCGGCACTGTACCTCTCTGCTGAGGAGAGACAATACCAACAAACTGGAGAATTATTTACTGGAAATACAACATTCCACATAGAGCTGACTTCATTACAGACTATGTTGTTAGTTGTTGTTAGTGCTGCAGTGTGGAGTCAGCAGTGAAAACAGGATACAGGCTAATGTTGCTAAACTAGCGCTAATTTGCGACTAATAGTTCTGGCGAGTCTTACGTTTTATGCCCAGGGGCTTATTCGTGTGAAAAACTAACCCTGCGACTAAAAAATCCAAAATAAAGAGATACAGCATGTCCATATTGAGCCAAAATGAGCTGCAACAAAACAATCACAATGCTGTTGCTACTGGATAAGTTACTATGAACACACGAGAAAATCCACATGGAGCTGAAGTAAAGGCGAAAAGAGATCATTTAAGTAACATCTCAATACTATTGTTAAATAAAAATACATAAATGAATAAAGCACAGGCATTGAGGAGCTTTTGGACATGAGCTGTTCTGTCTATGATGGACAGTGCAATAAAAATTAATGAAATAAAATGGTATCTGTTCAATTTGGGCGTTCTGCTCTCCCAAAATTTCATCCACTGAGTGGCGCTGTGATAAAAAATGACACCATTTGTGTCCCAGCGCACTTCCTGCTGCTATTATACTGCATTCAGACTGAACGTGATGGAGACTTTTCTGTTCTGTTTTATTGCTTTAATGGTTTGTGCATCCCTGTGAGGCGACTCCTGTTGTAATATTGGGCTTTTCAAAACCAGTGATTGATTGAGACGTCAGGGGCGAGTGATTTTGAATATGTTCTGATGCGTAGGAAGGAGCTCTTGACTGAAAAATAACCGCTGTTTTGGTTCTAACTAGTCCCTCTTTGTTCCTGCCATGTCCTCTGGATCTTTAACTACAGCTATACACACGAAAAAGTATGTTGAAGAAAATGCCTTGTATTCAAATCGGTATTCGGCATCGGCAAGTACTTAAAGTACTTGTACTGGTTTTAGAAAAAGTGGTGTTGGGGCATCCCTAGTCCCTATAACGAGAGCGTCAGCTGTGTTTGGACAATCCAACCGTCCTCACCATTGACGGTATGTTTTGAACCAATGGTGGGAACAACAGGGGAAGTGACATCATCAACAGCTGTTTAAAGACTACAAATAAAGGTCCTAATATTCACGGCTCTGACTTTAATAATATTTTAAACATGCATAATCACAACCTTTTAAGTCAAACTGCTGCTGTGTTCAATAAACAGCACTTTATAAACTCCACCGACTGTAGCTACAGCTGCACTGGCTCACAAAGTCTTAAACATGAACCAACAAAACGATATGAAGCCACACTAAAAACAGACAATGATAAAAAAAAAAAGACTTTTCAGACTCACGGCTACAGCCCTCATCTGGTCAAATATTCCACTAATTTTCCTGTCCTTTGGTTGATCCTCCAGCCACATGATCACACGTGAGGTCTGCCCCTTCACTGTGCAGTCAGTGCAAACGATCCATGTGGGCTAAGTTTTGATTGTGAAAGCAAAAGTAACCAAACTGCCTTCAATTGGGCCATTTACTTTAATAATCTTTAAAACAGGGAGATGTGACTGTGCTGTGGTTACTCAGCATTTACTGACACTTTCATAAAGAGAGATCGGGAACTTTCAGAATCCCTCAGGGGGAACAGCGCAGTGGCTTATGGGATGGCTGATGGCACATAGCTCCTAATGGCTGGTGAGGAACCTCCAGAGGTCCAGGGGCGGACTGGCCATATGTCCTGTATTCTGGAAGAGCACAGAAGGGCCTCTGGCTCTAGGGCCACCGGTCTGGCCTCTCACTTTACCTTACCTTTACCCCCGGGCGTAACTGAGCTTTACCCAAATCTAAAAGCTTAAAAGAAAAGCAAACAAAAATGTGCTGGAAAAGCGATAAAAAAGTGACAAAAACACAACAAAATGTGACGAAAACGTGACGACAAAGCAATGAAAAAAGCGGTGGAAAAAAACAACAAAAACATGACCAAAAAAACCTGAAAAACAAGAGACAAAAACACAACGAAAAAGTGACAAAAAATGACGAAAACAGGCCAAAAAGCCACAAAAAAAAGTAGTGAAAAACAGCAAAAACAAACAAAAACAAACAACAACAAACAAAAATGCAGCGACAACGTCACAAAAAGTTACCATCACTTTTCTAGATTTTAACTTTCAAATGAGGCGTTACAGTGTCGCTCTCCAGTCAAGAAGCCTTTGGATTTGGGTAAAGCCGAACTGGAGAAAATGCTCTCGGTTAAGGCGGGGGGTAAGAGGTGAACATATGTATTTGTGGAAGTGTCGCATTTACGCTAATTTGGGCCAGGCTGGCCGGAGTCCAGGGCTGTTTTTCAGTCCCAGTCCGCCCCTGCAGAGGTCCCAGTGCTAAAGGAGATGTGAGAGGAAGCACAGGCTCACTTCGTATCACGGTTTCTATCTTAGGGCTCTTGCCTATTTGCCGGTTTTGCTCTGGAAGCGCACAAGCCCAGAGGAAGGAGGAAGAATAAAACTTGTATTCCCCTGTGTGTGGCGCCCCCCACTGGCGGCCAGCACAAAAACCCCACCACCTCTACAAATAAGTGCAAATCCGACTTTCTTCTGCTTTTACCCATGACATGATGTGCCCGGTCATCGTGCACAGGCTTTCCTCTCCGGAACAGTCAGGCATCAGCCCACACCTGCAGGACCAGGAGAGGTCACCCTCCTCCTGAGCGCTCATGTCGGCAAAACAGTCCCCTTGTTTAGGCTTAATCCCACCGTGGTAAGTGTCAGTACTACCAGTGCAGAAAAAAGAATCGATAGCAGTGACTGGAAAAATCGTTGGTCCAGGGACAGCATCAAAGGAAATGACTTGGTTGTTTCAGCTCAAAAAAATGATTTTACCCATTTTTTGTCCCTTATTTTTCCATTTTTAAATTGCCCAATGTTTGCGACCAGTTTTTCTTCCCTTTTTTTCCTCATTTTCTTTTTATAGTATTTTCCCAATTTCCCCTAATTTGTTCCTATTTTTCCCCCTCGTTTTCCACACTTTCCCTGAGATTGAGATATCTGCTGTGGGCGATTTTACAGGAAATATTAGCACTCTAAATTTACACAAGATCTGACTCCATAAGATCAATTTAAACACAGTTAAACAGTTAAGTTTAAAATATTAAAGTATCAAAAAGGTCTCGCCAGCGTGTTCGTTGATCCCCAGGTCCGAGGAGAAACCACCAGAATTCAGTAGCTTTAGTCAAAGAAGATGTATTCCCTATAACAATTATAATTTCTAAACACAGGTTATCTGAACGCTAAAGTCCCGAACAATATACACGGTGCTCGAGCGGGGCCGTCCCAGGAAACGGCACCGTCTAACTGCGCTCTTACAAATATATATCAGAAAAAATGTGACGTTCACGAAGAGATAGGAGATGAGTGGAGCTCAGGCCAAGGTCATCAGGCCTTTCTCTCAGTAGTTTTCCACTACAAGTGACTTCCTGTTGCCTTATTTGGAGTTATTTTTCACCACACTGGTGAGGGCACCGAACGTCTCCACAGGTTTGAGCAAAAGAATGCAGTAGCAAGATATGGGGTATTGTTACAGCAATGTGCGTGTGAAAAGATTGTTTTCAACTGAAACTTAAAGCACATAGATTAAACTCATAAAAAACATTCAATAGCTTTATAAAATATAACATTAGCTAAAAATCATCAATTTCCCACACTGCACATTTACAATATCGGGTTCATCTCTGCACATTATTGTGTATTTCGGTTCTAGATGTAAGATATTTGAGTAGAGGTGTCATTCAGGTATCGGTATCGGGAAAAAAATACAAGCCAGTCCTAACTGAGACCAGATTGGAAAAGAAGATATAGAACTGACACCACTGAATCAAAGAAAAGCCGGTGCGTTTGATAAACTATAGCCTTGTGTCCACATGAGGACATTGTTGTAAAGTAAACTCGACTGGCCGCAGACCGTTTTTTAGTTTGGGGCATTTCTTTCTACAATCAAACTCCCTGCTTTGTCCCCCCCCCCCCCTTTGTCTCCGTGTCCAAACGTTGCTCCACTGGATTGTTTTCTCATTTCACTTCCCACCGAGTCGGAATACCAAACATTATCCGTGCGGCGGGAATTCTCTTTTATCCCCATCTCCCGCGGACGCCTTTGATTTTCGGTGGCCTTCACCCTCTTCGCCGCGTCCGCCGTGATTACCTAACCTGGCTAACACCAGGCTGCTGTGTGCGCTCGAATTATTTCGAACTGCACAACAGCCTGGGGACCATGGCCAAATCTCCGGTGGATTTGGGAACCAATCACAGAGCGAGGAGGGACGGCAAAACGATGACGCGCTATTCGATATACGGAAGCTTGTAGTTTATTTACGGATAATAATAAAAAAGTTTATTTACGGATCCAACGTGACAGCAGCAGACACGATGGTATTTTTTGATCAAGCTTTAGACCTTGTTCTAAATAGTTTATATTCAAAAGTTTACAGCGGGTACGTCATACGTCATCTCATACGACGATACGATTGGCTGTGGCTACGTGCAGATGCATGAGACTTTTTTTATTTTTTTTCGTATCGCCCAATAAACGAGTATGGACGATCGTAAACCACACCTCTCCTACGAGAAAATGAATTGGTGGTCCCCAGACTAAATATCACTTGTGATTTTAGTCTGGTGTTAGCCAGGCTAGTGATTACCAGCAAAACCACAAGAACCATCGCCGGGATATGAGTTCTTTCCGCAATTTTTTTTGTGTGTGTGATTCTGTCGGGGGAGAAAAAAAAAAGAAAAAGAGAGAGAAAAGGTTATGCCCCCGTCGGAATTTTCCATCTTCTCCCGTTGTTGCGCCATCTCCTTTCATCTCGCCGGTGATTGGTGATGGAAATGGAGGGAGGGGGAGGTGGAGGGAGGAAAAGCAATGTTCCACAAGAGCACACTTTGATTACGGCAAATAAATCTCTATTAAAGAAATGCCAAGTGCGTAATTAGGCGGAGGGATAAGGAGCGCGTGATGAGGTGTGTTCACGGGCAAAACGGGCGGGAGATGGGACTAACTTCACCGACAGTGGAGACAGTGGAGGGTCCGGCTGCTTCGTATGTGCACACAGGTTTAAATGAGCTCTAGCTTCGAATAATGAAAATTAACACCAAAATAAATAAAATAAGAAGCGCAGGTTCGTACAGATTAACCTCTTAACTCCCGCCTGAACCGAGAGGATCTTTTTCCTCACGTTATCAGATTTTTTTCCATCATTTTTTTTTTGGGGGTATTCAACTCATTTTTGTAACTTTTTGGTCATTTTTTTCACACACTTTTGTCAAATTTTAAATTTTGTCATTTTTTCGTAAATTGTTTTTCAATTTTTTGTCATTTTTTGGTCACATTTTTGTCATTTTATTGTCATATTTTGTCACATTTTTGTCATTTTATTGTCATATTTTGTCCCATTTTTGTATTTTTTGTCATGTTTTGTCATATTTTGTCACATTTTTGTATTTTTTTGGCATTTTATTGTCATATTTTGTCACATTTTTGTATTTTTTTTGGCATGTTTTGTCATATTTTGTCACATTTTTGTCATTTTTTTGTCATATTTTGTCACATTTTTGTATTTTTTGGTCATTTTATTGTCATATTTTGTCACATTTTTGTCATTTTATTGTCATATTTTGTCACATTTTTGTCATTTTTTCGTCCATTTTTTGTCAATTTCTTGTGACATTTTTGTGACATTTTTGCCACTTTTTCATCCATTTTTCGTCACTTTTTTGTCAATGTTTTCTCGCTTTTTTGTCACATTTCCACCATTGTTTTCGTCTCAGTTTTGTTGCTTTTTCCACAGTTTTTTTTCCAGAAGGTTTTGGACTGGGGTAAAGCCAAACTGGAGACAATGTGCTCGGTTCAGGTGGGAGTTAAGGGGTTAAGAGGCAGGACATGTTCCACTTTCAATGAAGAGGAGAGGCAAGTTTATTTGTATTTCACAATTCATACACCAGGCAATTCAAAGTGCTTCACAGTTGCATAAAATTACAAGAAAACAGATAAAAACCAATAAAAACGTCAACATACAAATTAATCAATACAGTAAAAGGCGAGAGTGCAGATAAAATACTTTCAGTCATATGCATCGGTAAAAAGAACTGTTTTCAGCCTGGATTTGAACATTGTCAGAGTCGAGGCCTGTCTCACATCCTCATCAAGACTGTTCCAGATTTTAGCTGCATGAAACTGAAACACAGCCTCACCGTGTTTATTATTGACTCTGGGAACCACCAGGAGACCCCTCCCTGAGGTTCTCAGGGCCCGAGATGGTTCATACGGCTGTAACATGTCAGAGATGGACTTTGGTGCTAAACCATGAAAAGACTTGTAACAAGCAGAGCTGTTTTAAAGTCTATTCTCTGAGTGACAGGAAGCCAGTGCAGAGACCAGAGCACTGGACTAATATGGTCGTATTTCCTGGTTCTGGATGTTCTGCAGTGAGCAGCCGTTACAGTCGTGTAACCTGCTGGAGACAAATGCCTGGATAAGTCTCTCTAAGTCTGGTTTTGACACTATTCCTCTGATCTTAGCAATGTTTTTCAGATGGTAAAAAGCTCCAGATGTTATTGCTTTGATGTGGCTGTTTAAGTTCAGGTCTGAGTCCATGATTACTCCTAGATTTCTAACCTGATTTTTTGGTTTTAGAGAGAGAGACTCAAGGTGACTGACAACACTTTGTCTTTGTGCCTGTGGGCCAAAAACAATGATCTCAGTTTTGTCTGAGTTTAGCTGGAGAAAGTTGTTTTGCATCCACAAACTGATCTGTTGGATGCAGTGACAGAGAGTATCTACAGGCCCATGTTCACCAGCCGTCAGTGACACGTAGATCTGAGTGTCATCTGCATAGTTGTGGTACGACACATTGATGCTGTTTGTAAGCTGACCCAATGGAAGCATGTACAAGTTAAATAAGAGGGGTCCCAAGATTGACCCCTGGGGGACTCCACAGGTCATGGCCATTTTTTCTGAGACACAGTTGCCAATTTCGACAAGTACGTCCTGTCCTCGAGATAGGACTTGAACCAGTTTAGAGCAGTGCCAGAGATTCCCACCCAGTTTTCTAACCTGTGAAGTAAGATGTCAAAGGCAGCGCTCAGGTCCAGCAGAACTAAAACTGAGACCTGACCTGCGCTGGTGTTCATGCGGATATCATTTGTCACCATTGATATCCACATTGATATCATTTTGAAGAGTATTTATGATTTCAATTTCGTACTGTTTGCTCTGCGATGCTAATGCTGCTAACGTCCCTCACAGGCTAATGCTAACTGCACTCTCTTGTTGATTTGTAACATTATTTATGAGATTGTAAATATAACCACATTGTTCGGGTTTATAAAACAAGTTAGGGCCATGTTTTTTTTTACCAGTAACGCAGCTTAAATGATTACTGTCATTAAAATTTCCAACATGACAACTGGAACACTGGAACTCGTAAAAAAAAATATTTTCCTAGCTTGGAGTTCCGACCCCCCCAGGACAAATGGAACGCAGTATAAGACCCAGGCCAAAAGTCAAGGCGGCAACGTAACTCCTAAGTTTAGAAAAGGGTTTGTTTTGGGTTAGCGTGCAGAAAATTCAAAAGAAAACAGAGTTACAATGAATAGTGAAACCCACCACTGCAATGGCACTGGCTATGCCCAACCCTGACCCAGACCCAGACCCCAGCTATACAGGAGGAGTAGAGGGCAACAGTGCACCAATCACCACAACACATTATTACATCAAGGCCCAATATAAGTGAATACAGCGATGAGGGCCATAGATCATTGGTCCGTGGAGTCAAACATTCAACAAGTGCATTTAAGAGATGTTTAAACCACCCACCTGGTCTGAGGGGCTGCATTTGGCCCCTGAGCCGCACTCTGGGCACCCCTGCTCCACATATTTCAAATGTGGATGAGCAAAAAGAAGTGTTTCTGCAGCATGAGCCTGCAGACAACCAGGCCTGTGATGTTTCCTTTAATACCTCCTTTAGCAGAGGAATCTCGGAATGTTCCTCATCAGCCCATAAGGAGCTAAGAACAATCCCACAAGTTCTGCTGCGGACGTTTCGTTCAATAAAAACATGAGCTTTGTCCTAAATATATGAAAGTATAAAGCAGGTCATGCAGCGTTAGAGCCACAGCAGCATCTGAATCTCTTCATTTACGCAACGTCACACTCTTTTGTTTTACAAGAACGAAACTTAAGCGTAACCTCCGCTATGAAAGAACAAATGCTAATGCAGTCTGGTGAACCAAAGGCCAGGATTTGGTGAATGTCAGTAATAACTGAACAGTGGTGTTTATAAAGACTTTATTGAACACATCATTCTGACATGTGCGCAGGTGCTCAGATTACATTTGTCCAGTTGGTAATAACATTAAATTCATTGCAGGTTACAAAGAGTATATTGTACGCCGTAACTTCAGGGTTGTTCTCTCCACTAGGAAGGTTGAGCTTGTTCTTGAGGAGCAGCTGAAGCTCCTGTTTCTAACTGCAAAACGTTCCTCGAGCTTGACCTCATGTCGGCCTCAAAGGTTAAGGAAAAGGAGCCACTTTTTAGATGCAGCCCTGTAGACGCACACACACTCCAACAGGCGTAGGTGTGGAAGGCTTTTATACTTCAGGTGCTGCCACCTGCTGGCTAAAATCCATACTGCCACATGCGGTCTTTCATACTTTTGAGGAGAGGGTTCCGTCGTCAATGAGGCCTGGCATATTCAAACAACTCAAGTTCGATTGTAGTGTCTTTTTGTAAAAGCATTAAGAGTGTGTCTAAAAATATGACCATTTAAACTGTATGTAAAGATTATATTGAATACTTTTTAATAAAAAATATTGTAGCCTATTGTACAAAACTGTAATGCTCCGTCCACACCAAACTCGTTTTGGCGCCTCCAAAGCGTCAGGTTTACATTTAAAATACATGGAGGACGCGCCTCCGGGGGGCGTCAAGATGTCCCGCAGCGCGTCACGCGCCTCCTCTGCGGCGCGTTTTGAGGTTTTTCGCGCTTGGTGAGCGTTTGACGCGCCTCCAGGGCGTCGAGCGCGGCCGACGCTCGAGTTGGGAAATGTTGAACTTTTTGGCGAAATTCGCGAGCGTCGACCAATCAGGAGCTTTCTCCCCATAGTGACGTACGTTGTAGCTAAGCCACCGGGGCAGATTCTACGCCAGCCCCACAGATGTCAACAAGTCGCAAGTCACGGAGGTTTAGCTTCTTTGTGAACCGGAGCTACAGCCGCTCTGGGACTTTTTTTTTTTAGAAAGACACATCAGTGTTTCTTTATCTAAACACCAGGATTAAAAGCGGCGGAAGTACCGTTGAAAGCGACTCTCGTGCGAGCGCAGCTCCTGGAGCAAAGGTGAAACTCGCCAAACTGAGAACGCCTTCGGACGATCTCATGAATCCAGACATGGCGCCGACGAGCCCGTAGACGACATTGTCTGGCTTTATGAAGCAATAAAAGCCAAGCCACTCTCTCTATGTCATCCATGTTGATAACTGATAACTGACAACGGCTCCCAACGCGCTCCACGACGACGCTCTTGACGCGCGTCGAGAGCGTCTTGACGCTTGGTTACGAGCGTCTGACTTGAATGAGCACAGGCGTCCAACAACGGGCGTGACGCGCGTTTTTGACGCCCAAATCGAGTTTGGTGTGGACGGAGCATTAGACTGTGGAGATGTAGCACTGCAGACTAAGCCTGTAATAAAACTAATGCTCCAAACCTTTCATACACTGGCTGAAATGTTAATGTCTGTTTAAAAGCATGCCTCCTGATGGCCCCGCTGTCAGCTCTGTTTCCATGGAGACCTCTGTCCGCTCAAACCCATCTGTGTGTGAGATTTAAACTCACCACCAGAGGGCAGCACCTGCATAGGTTTCGGCTTTCTTCCACAACCCTCAGGTTTTGGGGCCTATCAAGTCAACTTTCAAAGTCTAGGCTAAACTCAAAAGGAAATTACATTGTTTTTTTAACCTTATATTTGTCAAATAAGAACAGCCTCTTAAGTCTAACCATATTCATTTCATGCTATAACACTTCAAATAATAAACTCTATGACCAACGTAAACAGAAATGAATGATCCAAAGAGCCCCGTGTGTGTTAGGATATGTCAACATTTATTGTGCGGTGTCTTTTATATACAGTACATCATATTTTGTACACCTCATTTACATGGAGAGAAATAAATTAATCTGCTAATATTGGACTGTAGTGTTGCAGTGAACACAACAAACAGAGGAAGATGAGCACAGTATGTGAGTGATACACGTGACGAGGCAGTCCAATGAGTTCCATTAGTGTCTATAGAAAGATAAAGAAGCAGTTGGGAAGACATTTCTATTTTATCTCTATATTATTGTATATTTGAAAAGAAACATATCCCTAATTGTGTTTTTGAAACTGATTTTGGCCACTTCAAGTTGTATTATTAACACGTGTGTAAAGACTGCTCTTTAAGGGATCTTGCATGTTATTTGGAGTGCCCTCCGCTGGCTGCAGTGAGAATTACACATGATATAGAACAGGATAAAAGACACAAAACCAGTGGTGCTGTGAACGGAGCTGGTGATGGGTTACGAACTTTAAAAATGCAGAGGGCACTTCTGGGTTCAATCTATTACTAAATAAAACATATATAAACAAAAAATGATTAGGGCGCTTCAGTAAATTTGACTCAAAACTGCGTGGACGAAGCAAAATACTACAATGGATGGATGTTTTAGATGAGGGAGCATTGTTATGACATGGTTAAAAGCTCCAAAAAGATGTACAAGCATAATCTTGTATTTTTTAGATTACTAGTATGCATTTTGTAGTATTTGTATTGCCAACATCTAAACAGTTTCTTGGTTTTAGAGTGATTTCTATTTTTTTCATCCACTTGTTGAATTCGCTGTTCCACTGGTCGAGTATACAGTCTTCCCAACTGCCCCGTTCACAAAGTCTACTATTGTGCTACATACATTTAGTCGATCACTTACAGATAAACCACTCTAAGTAGTGTCATTTTTATAAAAGGTCAAATCTAAGCAGCTAACGCAAAAAAAAAAAAAAGGTGATCTTAAGAGTGTACATTTCGAGTGTGCGGAGAGAATAAAAAATACATTTCACCGGAGTGGGTCCACGCACAATAAAATAAAATAAAATCCAAAGTTCATTTTCCTCATATATATATAAACATTTACCTGCTGTCAGTTCAGTCACAACTTCAGTCTATCATCTACGGATATAATTTGGACAAACAACATCGACAGGTAACATGCCTATGCACACAAGACACGGCTCGGCGTGGGCGATATAGCAAAGGAAACGTCACGGCTTCAGGTTGGACTTCAGAGTTACTATCTGCTTCTTCGGAGAGTCACTGATTGGCTTAGACCGCCTGTCACTCGGGGGCGGGCCTTGACACATTGCTATATCGCCCATCCTCAGAAACAATTCAGTCTTTACACACAAGAATGAAGCGACTTTGTACATGGCTCCTAAGCTCTACTTTCTCAAACATGCAGCGTGTGTCTGGAGAGGTTCTACGGACTATCGGTGAAAAGTAGACATTTTGGAATTGTCATTTCCTTTTTATTTTTACAACATAACCTTTTTGAGCTTTGTGGCTCTCTCGGCCACACATCCAACCCGTCTGACATTGATAAAAAATAAAGAGATGAAAAAACGGTGTGGCGTTATTGCACACTAGCATTGAACTTGCAAAGTGTTCATGCACAATTTGTGACGGACAGTCAGGCTCTGGCCACATGGAATGCAGAGTGAATGCCACGGCTTCAGGATATAATGATACTCCTCTTTTTGAAAATCTACGAATGTCTCAGAACAAAGCAGTGGAAGGGGTCTGCACTCGATATGTTAAATTCTTACAACCAATAGACCTGCTACACGATGGATGGAAATTATTTAATTCAATATTATTATTAAATAACCACTGAGCTTCTCAATAAGAGGCAAAACAGTAAAATAGCGTTTTTTTTTTACAAAAGCTAAATACCAGAGTTATGCAAGATGTCGAAGCACATCAGGCTTTGAATGATGAACTCAAAAGCAAGGAAAGTTCTCTGGTAGAGAAAGCAAGGAAGGTCATCATCAGAGAAAGTTGAGCTCGAGTGTCAAATTGAAGAGGCAATAAATGCTTGCACACAAAAAGATGAGATTATTGCAAAACAGCAGTCCAAAATAACAGATTTGGACACCTTGGTGGAGCAGTTATATGACACAATAAATGATTACAAGCAAACAATCAAGGAGCATCCACAACAGCTTGCTGGCCTGGCAGCAGAGGTGTCCACAGTAACTACAGAGGAGGAAGAGCTGACTTTGGAGAAAAACACCTCTTGGAAACAGTTTACAAACTTGAGGCAGACCAAGAAGTTTTGAAAAATCTAATTACCTCTCTCTCAGCTGAGGTGGTTGAGCATAAAGCAGCAAATGCTGAACTTGCAGGAAAAAATGCTCAGAACTTAGAGAGAGTTAATGAACTGCAATTAACTGTAGAGAGTCTTCAGACGGAAGAGGAGTTAATCAGTGATGCAGATTGCATGATTGAATACGGGGAAAATAAGAGTTCAGCAATGAAAGCCCGGTATGAGGAACTTTATTCATGGTTACAGAGAAGAGAGGGTTATGTTCTTGCATCAGATGCAGCTTGCCAAACAGACGAATCACAGTGGCCTGGCTCGAATATTCAAAAGACTGAGGATTCTGCACCACTGACGACAGAAGATGCAGATGAAGCTGACTCTGCATCTCCGTGCTTATGGTGGAACACAGCCAAAGGTGCAGCAAAGGCAGCTGCTGTCTGCGGTGCAGTAGCCGTCACTGCTGACATCATATCCCACTGTCCTACCGGCCTAACACCTGGATGAATGAATGATGCTATAGCTTGTTGTTCATTTCAATTCACAAGTTTTCCATTTATGTTTCAGACCGATGACCAAGTGACCGATGACTGAACCAGTCTGTCTTCAACGTCTGATCGACCTGTGGCCAATTGCATTTTAAATCGCCGCACAACATGCTAAGGCTAGCAACAGCATGCTAATGCTAACGGCAGTGTGCTAATGCCAACGGCAACTAATCAAAGCTTGGACAGAAACTATGATTGAATAACCTAAAGTAATACAATATCCAATATGCATCACCCACGCATCACTAGTATGGACATATTTTCCCTACTGGAGCAATAAAAAGGCCTGAAAACTTTCTGAACTGTCTGACATAACTGATCTCCATGTAGCCAGGGCCTTAATGGGACGACAGGTTCTTTGGAAGACTAAACTACACTGTTGAACATAGATCCATGAGTGTGGCACAGAGATGAGGACTTACAATCAGAAGTGAGAGAGTTGTTTGTACAACACACACAGTACTGCTAAATGACAGTAACATCATGGCAGAAATAGGGACTGGAGTGCAGTACATAACATCCATCGGCCACATTCAAACTAGTGTCTAGGTTTCAAGAGGGACTCGATATGGCAGCACAAAGTCTGACAGTGATTATTCATTCAAAGAGGCTGCACAATCATTCAAAGCGAGTTGTATCACAATAAGTGACGTTTCAATTGTCACATATTATCAAACAACAATAGGGTTTCGGTGGCTGTAAAATAAACAAATGTAATGCTTTTCAATTCCATTTTAATGCCCAGATCCTTTGTTTTAAACGAACCCCTTCAAAACACTAGAAACGTACGCATATTCCACTCTATTATTAACTAAAAGAAAATGTAGCATTAATTTGATTAAGAAATATTTAGAGTTAAAACATCACCTTTTCCCACCTTTCCCGTAATCAGAATTTAAGTACAAATATTCAAACTATTCATTTGACCTTACTTGCTGTTAATGCACTTACATTTGGTTGTTTTTGCTTTGGTGGCCAGATCCTATGGTAACAAATCTAAAAATCATGCCTTCATTAGTCTTTCAATCTCAATTGCAAAAGACTATTTGTCTTTGTCAGACCAGGAGCGTTTTTTGTTGTTGTCATACATCGGCACGTTTTAAATGCTTCATGCATCTTGCAAAACATGTAAATGTATGATTAAGAAAAGCTCTACAGGTAAAGGATATAGTCATAGATATATTCTGAATGGTTTGTTGTGTACATGTTGTAGTGTTAGTAATGAGCCACAGAAACCCTGTGAGTCCAGTGTGTGCAGCCATACAGAGGAGGGCCAGTGGGTGAGAAACCTGGAGTTTACAGACAGTCTCCCTGACGGGCTTACGGAGACTGCGAGCCGGATCTGTAGCTCTTGAAGCTGCCCAGCAGGGTCTGGACACCCTTCCTGACCCTGCGAGCCACTGAGTCGGCCGGAGGTGTGGGCAGGCAGGAGGCCAGGCTGGGGGGCCGCGCGTCCAGGCATTTCTGGTATCGCAGCTGTGGACAGCAAACAACAGTGTTAGCATGTTCTGAGGACAGTTTGCAGAAATAAAACAACTGGCTTAAAAATGTTCAGAGACTATTTATCAACTTAAACAAGAGTAAATAAGCAGAAAACAGAGAAACACTCATGCCCTTCACATTCTCAGCTTTTGGTGTAAAGCGCCACAGAAGCCACGTCTGTTTGCGCTGCAAGATTGGATCATTTGAATCATCGCAAGAGGCCAATTCGGGCGTTCTGCTCTCCCAAAATTCCACCCGATGGGCGGCGGGAGCGATAAAAAAAAAACATCCGTCGTTGCCTATTTCACTTCCGGTTGATTTAATGTAATGGCGAATATGGCTTACAAGCGACTGTCAGTGCCAGAATTGCGTGAAAGGTTGAAGAGAAAGGGTATTTCGAGTGTGGGGAAACGAAAGGAGGAATTGTTGTTGCTAGTTGAACGAGCGGATGGTGTTTATGAAGATTTAGAAGAAGATGATAGCGAGCAGAGCGAACGAAAACGTCTGTGTGTGCGAGTGAAAGACGGTGATAATGTGAATGAAGTTCAGCTGAGAGGGAAGAATGTGATGATGAATGATCTTCAACTATAGCTATACACACGATCTGCACAAGGATCTCCCTAGTATTTAAGCACATATCCAGCCCATATGTCCGAATAAAGGACTATTATTTGTGCCAGTGGACAATGGTTATTCCAGGTTAGCCCCGTTAGCATGTTACAATCACCTACAGCTCATTGTTGATGAAAAGTCCGCAATAAACCACAAATGCATTAAGCCCGGCTCAGTGTGTGATCATCTCAAAGGCTGCTTTATATAGTTACCGCTTTATTGACGTTATTATTGCATAATACTTGTTTTCCCCGGATCTATGCGCTGCTAAGGAGCTAGTTAGCTCCGGCCAAGCGGTTAGCAGCTCGGCTTCGGACTCATTTTTTGACATGGCTGATGTTCTCACGTTGAAAACACAGACTCGATAAAGTTGTATTGGGCAGAGAGATAATCAGAGGCTGTCAGTGCTTATGAAATGGCTGCTTTTTACTATAGTCTTCCAGGGACAGCTCACAGACCCCTGGGGCAGGGCTCCGAGCTGGGCGGGAGACCGTACAGCGGGGCAGTGCGTGGCTAAAAGTGTCCGCTGAAGGCAGGAGGGGAGGCGGGAGGTACGAGCCCCAAATGTAGGGAGGTGGAACAGTCGAAGTCTGCATCGTAAAATATCAGCTACAGAATTGTATTCCTCTCTTAGCAGAAGATGAAGCCAGCAGAGCGAGCGACAACGCTCCAGCAAAACCGGAACTTGCGAAGACTATTGGTCACCCATAATGCACCGCAAAATTCAGTCGCTCCCCCGCCCATCAGATGAAATTTTGGGAGAGCAGAACGCCCAAATTGCGAAGGCTACAAATATCTGGGTAACAAATTGTCGTAGTGTATGCCATAAATTCCGGATGCTGTAACATGATTGCGCACACACACCGCACCAGGGCTGAGAGATGAGCGTGTTGCAGGACGCGGTGCGGGACACATCTCCTCCTCGCACATTGCGCTGTCATTTGTTTCCGCATTAAATGAACACCAAAGTACTTTTTTTAGCCCACTGTTAAAACTGTTCTGAGAGAAAGAGCATAACACAATGGTCATGCTGTAGTGCCGATATCAGCACGCTGGCCTCGCCGCTTTAGAAACGTGACCAATACACTCAGCTGCAAAACCAGCTGTTACTGCCCAAGATGATAAACTTCCTTGATGATTAATGAGATTAACCAAAGGTGAGATTGTGACTTTAATGAAATTTCACTTCCTTGCCCAGGTATAAAACTAGCAGCTGGACATTGGGATCCAGTATAATGTGTTTACACGAGCCTCATAACATCCAGTCCCCAACAATGAAATAATGATACAAAAAAAGCTTGACCGTTCAGATTTCCTTCTTATGTTGATTCTTCCTGGATTTGTATAAAATGTCTTAGCCCAGAACTTTACTCGCTCTAAGGAGGGTCAAATTAAGCCGAAATTAGGTGTAAACCAGAAAAACCTAATTTAGATGCTTTACTAAAGCCTCAATGGAAATCTAAAATAAAAACGCCTAACAGTGCAGATGGGCCCATGTGCCCTACAGCTCCTTGCTCCTGCCTGCTGTAGAGACCTGACTTTGTGGTGAACAGCAGTCTCCCATGGTCACTCACCATACAGGCGGCCTGGACCGCCTCGCTCAGGCTGGCGGCGTTGGGCTCGCACCAGAACATGTGGCAGCTGAAGTCGTACGGTGCCTCGGCCATGATGAAGGCAAACGTGCGCACGTCTTTGCCCACGCCCATGAAGGACAAGAAGCGCACCCGGCACTCGGACAGCACCTCCTCGTTCTGCAGGGAAAAGACACGGGGCATTTTAAAACACCATCTTCAGATAATACGGAGGAAAAACAATGAAGCAATGCCATCGTTGCCAGCAGTGTCTCACTGACTTGAAGGCCGAGGTGCAGCGTTACCTGTCTCTTCAGAATGGTGAGTGTGGCAGGTGCAACATTCACAGACACTTGGGTCCATTCGCTTTGCTCTTTGCTGTTCATGGCCGCCTCTAATGCATCATTAATCACCTCCATACCTGAGAAAACATGGAACGTTTGAGACTGCAAAGCACAGACTGTCCACTGTTATACAGGGTTTGTACTGGCCGCAGCAAGACACATTTACAGCTTGTTAATACTCTGGGACCAGTGGGCATTTTCTATGTGAAAGGCGACTTCCTCACTCGCAGACAATGTTTGGATCATCTGTTCTCATGCCACATTGTAAGCTTGCAAAGAAGTGTGTAGATCTCAAACATATTTGACAATGATCCAAAGTAGTGATGCTCAGCGTCTGCTTAGCTTGTCGCTACAATTTCCCTTAGTGAGATGACTGAATGTTTTCTTACCGACTGGTTTGGACACAGTCACGCAGCCCAGATAGTAGACGTTGAAGTGCTGGAAGAGCTCGTTCTTGGGGGCTGGGAACTCTGAAGAACACAGAGGCCCTTTGTTACTCCTTATTACAACCATCACTATTACTATTACCACTACCATTATGTTTAGAGCTGGGTACCGTTACAATATTTTCAATACCAGTATTTTTAACGATACTTTGTTGTTGTTTTCGATACTGATACCTGAGCGACTCTTTTTACGATACCTATATTAAAACATCCATTGTCTTGAACCAGAAAACAGTAATAAGTTGAAGGATCTGCAAATGTACAATATCGGGTTCATCTCCAATGTCAAGAAATGAGTGAAAAATTGGCAATAATTTGGGGGGGGGGGGGGGAAGCGGAAAATTGGGGGGGGGGAAAGCGGAAAAATGGCAATAAAAGTAATATCCCGACAGCACTTTTATTGATTTGTTTCTGACAGATTCGAGGTGGTGGACAGTTTTCCCAAATTGGGCAAAATGGCGAAGGAGAAGTTGAACCCCTGCCACACTTGTTTCGTTGAACAGTACCCAGTCCTACATCTGTTTACAGGGGCTGGTGTTGTCAGTTTTACCTTCAGGAATCCCCAATGGCTTAATTAGATCGGAGCTCAGCCTGCCTCCCCCGGGCCGGGCCGCCTTCCTCTCATTCATGATCTGCATCAACACAACAACATTTCAAACAGTCACTTCAGGCATTTTGTAAGAATGCAACAGTAGAGTAGACGATTCTACACGTTTGGGATACATGTATACAAGTTGAAACCTTAAGACTGAACCTTAAGAAGATCACACTCAAATACACCAACACTACAGGATTTTCAAGTATATGTTATTGTTATTATAGTTTAGCAAGGTGTGTCCTAAAATGTGTTTTTTTTTCTTCTTTTTTCTAACTTAAATATACAATTTCACATGCCGCTAGAGGGCACTGCAGGCTAATCGAGCAGCAGAAAGAAAGTTTGGAGTGAGCGCGAAACTTGCGAGGGACTGACGAAAAGCGGAGGTTACTTTTACCACAATGAAGAAAACAAAAAAAGCTAATGGCCACAGCTAGAGGAAAGAGTTTGCAAATGAGAGCTTAAACAACGTGCTGCCGGGAGAGGCTCGTCAACGGCGCAGTTACGCCTCCGGGCCTAGGTCATTGCCAAGGCGATTGTTCAGAAGTGACACCGAGGATGAAGAATTCAATGGATTTTGTGATATGGAGTGACGTTAACATACCAGACACCTATTTAGTTTGTTGTTTATGCTTCATGTAGCTAGCCTTCGATGTGTTACGTTAGCATACCGTACGCCTATTCAGCCTGTTGTTTCTTCTTCATTAGGCAAATAGTCCGGAAAATACAGTGACACATTTGATCTGCTAACCCTGAACAGATTTCTAGCAAATTCAGATTCAGCAGTACCTTTGAGCACATCTCGTGTAAACTGGTTGCGATGTTTTTGGCCGGAGAATCGCAGCGAAACACATGGCACTTGAGAACTTGAGTCAGGTTGTCTCGAGCAACATATGCAAAGTCCCTAAGCAAAGAAAAGACGTTATTGCTGTGTACGCAACATCCATCAGAACAAACAACACATTCTTTCAGACAGGTATTTGAACATGGAAATACTAGACTGAAATATACCTTTCCCTGTGGGTGAAGAAAAAAAGCAGCGTGAAAGAGAAGAAGGTTAGAGAACATTAGATTTCACCCATTTTACCCTGTCTGTAGTTATCAGGGTGCTCCAGCAGAGGGCAGCAGCACACAACCATCAATGAGTCAGAGTGTAGCAAGATCAGTACCTTTTCAAGGTGATACTATGAACTAACCACATGCTTATGTCATACATTTATGATTACAAAAACAAAGAAATCAAGAGTTTTACTGTAAAAACACAAAAGTGCTAAATCACTTGCTCTTAAGCAAACTGACACAACTTAAACTTCACAAGTGTCATCAAAAGATAAAACAAGAACATTACATATATGATGCATTTCTTAGGTAAACAATGGAATAAATTAACTTCAATGGACAAAATGGATGGATTGCAAACAAAGGGAGGCACATTTTTAGAGGATTGGAGTTTTGCCAAAGGTGGGAACAAGTGTTTGTTTTCTAAGTCACTTCTTTGGCCTTAAGTCTGAGTCAGTAATCTGATTGGGAACACTTTACCACCTGGTGACCCTTTTATTTTGCAGGTGATGCTATAGTTTGAAGTCCACACCTGAGGGGGTGAATGACGCTGTAAAAGGCTCTTGTTTCTGTCCATTTTGTGGCAAGTGGAAAACAACAAACTAAAACGTTTTGAAAAGGCAAATGTACAGTAAGTGACTGCGTACCTGCCGTTGTCCCGCCCCACGCCCCACACACGGATGCTGCCGATGGGCTGAGCGTGAAGCAGCGTCTGTCCCAGGGGGTCGATCAGCTTCATGGTGTCGTTCTCCAGCACCATCAGCATGTCTTTGCCCTGGGGAAAACACACAATGACACTCTACTGTTCTTCATCACTTTGTAAACCTTCTTTTCAAAAGTCATTCATAAATAAGGATTTATTTACTATATACAAACAACAACATTAACATGAAGCCAAATTTAAGCTACGCTTTGTCAATAATTACTGGACCGATCCACATTAAACAAAATTTTAAAAAAACGTGTAAGACAGGGGTAGGAAATGTCAGGAATGAGGGCCAAACCCAGACCACCAACATCCACTGCCCTGTCGAGATTGCCCTGAGTGATTAACCTGAGCCAAAACACAAAGGCTGTTTAACCATATAAGCCATGCACAAAAGGCTTTTTAACTATTCCCACCATTTTGAGTGTCTCAGTTTTTTGCATTTTCACTAAACAAATATGGTTTGGCCTCCAAGATAATATTAAGTAATAGGACAGCACACAATAAAGATCCAGAGACAGTCTATATGAGCATCACCCCACCATCAGTTGACAAGCTGAGAATAAAGGTTAGCCCACATCCACACCTACACCTACATTTAACATCTCTGTCAGCAAAAATAAACAAGTATTTTGGGGATGAACGATAATTGGACAGATGCCGATAATCACACCTGATATTTATGTACTGCTGGTATTTGCACCTTATTTTGTGACAAGAAATCAATGTCAGCTCATAGTTCTGCCCAAAAAGTATAAAGTGTATATAGATCAAATTATGAGATTTTACTTTGTTTGGGCTTCCACCTCACTAAAAACAGTTTTTTTTTTTTACTGCATCGTCTGAGCAGGTCTGTCTCAGTCACTCTACTCTTCTGAATCACATATCTTATTAAAACAGAAAGGAAATTATTTGTATTTTTCCTTTTGTTGACCTCATACTAATGAATTCTTTGATACAAAAATGGTGGAATATAGACAAAATATGTCACTGACACTTAAAGGCGGGTCTAACGGGAGAACAGCCAATCAGACGTGTTTTCCCCTGCCGTTGTGTCCTGTGCTGCTGTAACCTGCCACTGACATGAAAGAGAAGTGAGGCCAAATCTGTGCCTGTGACAGAAGCAAGTTTGCATTGCACATGAAGTAGATACGATAGCACCAAAGCAACACACCCTCTCCTGCTGGGCTAATTTGTGCATTAATGTGGCAGAAAACATGAACCGCACAGCTCATTTCATCAATGCAAAACGACCACGAGGCTATCGTCTTTATTTTCTCAGAAATACAAGTGTAATACATCAGTTTAGGACCCGCTCGGTTTGTGTGTTAAACTTACTTGAGTCCCTAAAAGTATTTTGTTACAACAGCGTCAAAAAGTGGTAGTATTAATTAGAAAAGGTGAAGGACTTTCAGCCATTCCATTAAGCCATTCCTATTAAAACCTTTTTGTGACCTTTGTTTAACCAGGAAAACTGAGATTTCAGAATCTTATTTTCCCGGAGTCCTGGTCCCAGAGGGAAACCTATTGCACATGGGTTTAGTGGTAGGAAAACCAGAGCAGCAAAAGGAAATCCCAGGGACACAGGGAGAACATGTGAAAACTACACAGACAGGCTATAACCTTCTCGCTGTGAGGCGTTGTGAGGCATATTGATAAGGTGCGACATTGACTTTCTGTGTGGGTAGTGCCCCTCACCTCTCCCCAGATGCCCGCCGTGTCATGGATGTTGTTCTTGTGGTAGGACAGCTGTCTGATGCAGTTGTTTACAGCCACACTGCTTTTGCCTGGAGTCAGATCCTCCTCAGACATCTCCACCCAGCCCAGGGAGCGCACGGCGAAGCACTGGAAACACAACACACACCCTCTCAATGAGCAAATCCCAACGGCTGCAATTATTTTAGTCCAAGTCTTAATGTCCTCTGCAGAGAATAAACATCACTGTCCCATAGTATAAAATAGAAATACAGTGAGTTATTGCATCAGTCAACTGGTTTAGGAATAAATCAACAACAACTCTACCATGATTCAAGTCTAGACCCAGACCTAGCCAAAATGTAGAAATAATATTGTCCCTACAGTACTTCCCTACCTTGGCCTCGACTCCAGATGAGAGTGGGGCGAGCTTCTCTTCATTATCCGACTGGGAGCAGTTGTAGCTACAAAGACAGCACAAAGACGGACAACAAGTTAGAACACAGATATCAAAAAAAAGAAAAGAAGAAATACAATATTTTCGTATGATGACATAAGATGACGTACTTGAGATTAATGGATGCATAGCGTAATGTTGCTCCTTCAAACTCCTTGAGGCTCGGGTCGGGTGCAACCTCACCTTCCTGTGTAAAAAAAAAAGCGCTATTACGGTGTTGTGTTCCTGTGTTGACAGGGATTTTTGCTAAACTGTTTGACAAAGCAAGTTCAAGTAAAAATACAAAAAAACAACTTATTTAGTAGCTAATCTGTCAGCTCCAAGACTTTAAGATGAAGTAAAGTTAAACAGATTGGAAAACATATATGAGCACCCTTGCTTTAGTTGGGTGTGCTCCCATTTCAGGTCTGGTTTAATGCTGGGTTATTTTTCATGACCAAATTGACTCGGTAAACTGCTCTTGTTGTTGATCTTTATATGATTTTTATAAAATGTTACAAATATATAAGTGAATGGACGCAGGCCATACCAGTAGTAAAGTAGTGCACAATGCTTATTTGGCAAAGCAGAAGTTTTCTATTCGTTCTTACTATAGCCTGTTCTCTCTTATTTACTCTTATTTATGTATTTCAATATGCAAGTTAAATGGCGGAATAGAGAAAACATATCAATAGCCAATCTCTTGAAAGGCTCCATGAATTGAAGTTTATAACCCCCCATATAACTGAGTTCATGTTTTAGTTAAGAGTTACACACCTTCCAAAGCTCTCCCTCCTGACCAGCTTCTTCTGTGTCGCCAAGATGACTCCAAGAATCCTGCCACGTAAAGAGAGAAAACATGTAACCAAAATTCAACCAGACATTTTGCTGGAGCTGTGTGTACGAGTCCCACCTCAGTCTCCTCCACAGGTGTGGTCTCCAGGGACATACTGGAGGACAGCAGACAGTCGGTGACCCGCCCCAGGGGAGATGGGGGGTCCCACTGGGTGGTGCCAGTCGGGATATGCCAGTAGTACGTGCCCGAGGTGTCTCGCACCCTCATCCACCCGGAGGGCAGCTCTGTGTCCGTCTCAAACGCACTCGAGTCCCAGAACGACTCTGGAAGGGACACACATTGACATTGATGAAAAGATACTTTTAAAATATTCTCTGATCTAATAATGATCAGATTTTATTATAATTATTTGCTGGTGGGAAACACAAAATTTAATTGAAGCTAATTGTGCATAATAAATAATGTTAAAATAGCGCCACAACCTCAGTTTTGAATGTATACCTTTCTAACATGTAGTAGGTGATCTACTATAACTCAATGACTGCCGTGTCATTTTTAAATCGTTTTATTTTCCAGTGAGACAATACTAATATCCCTTAAGAATAAAGCATGACATAACACACACAGCTTAGCATAGCCACATCGTACATAGACAGTCTCTAATCTCTTTCAAACCAGGCATGACTGTATCCAGTAGGTGAAAGCCACAACATCTCCACAAGAACTTCTACTTTTAGCACAGAGGGTTACGGTTAAACCTAACCCTAAATAAAAAGGACCTTTTATTTCTAAAAGGTTCTTGAACACAAGCTAAAAATGTAAGCCTCTGTCAACATTGTGCTGACTCAAGATAGCAACTGCAGGCAGTCAAGTCTAGACTAGAGTAAGAACAAGCTTAGTCAGACTGAGAACAGCTTTGGCCATCCAAAGCAGTTTAAACAGGAATAGAACAAAACTAACTTTACATTTTAGGATGATCAAGGGTATTATTCATATTTCTTATAAAGTTTTATAACTGATGATAAATATTATTGTAAATTTTATGTTGATCAATCCAGCACAAACACTTAAATGGTGTATAAGCAAAAACATTCAAATCTACAGTGTAGTTGTTGTGTGCAGTACGTAGCAGTACCTCTGTTCCCGTTGATGGAAGCGTCGACTGGGTTGTCCTGGGACAGCGGGGCCCAGCTGGACTCCTCCTCCACCGGGGTCTCGTTCATGTTGGAGAAGAGCAGGCAGGCGCTCCTCCCCGTCACACTGCCCTCCCTCTGCATCTCCTCACTGCCCTCTCCCTGGGCCTCCTCTGCACCCTCGGGTTCCTTCTCTCCTCTGCTGCCTCTCGTCTGCTGCTCCTCCTTCTCGCGGTCATCCTCCTCTCCCTTGTCCTTCTTCTCACTGATCTCCAGAGCGTCGATGACCAGCGGCTCATTCAGGATGTTCTTGGACTCCTCCTGGTTCAGAGCGGGCGTCAGAGCCTTTTTAGGCGACTCATTCTGCTCCTCGTTGCCCTGCTGTTCGTCCTGAGTGCTGCACTGGAGGTTGCCGTTGTGGCTGATATTGCAGTTGTGGTCTTGGTCTTGCTGGTTCTCTGCGACTTTCCTCAGCTGGTTTTGTCCTTCCTTGAGCCACTTGGCATTGTTGGCAGTGGGCTCTTGATCGCACCACAGTTTGTTCTTCAGCTCCTCATCTGGCTTCTGTTTGCCCACAACATAAGACATGTCTTCATCGTCATGGCCCCCCATGGTGCCTCATATAACGGCTCTAGAGGAGAAGGAAACAAATGAAGAATTCTTTCACAAAAACAGAAGTTTCAATTCCATTGGAAAGAACTATCAGGACATATCATTTGTTAACACTGAAAATTGTTGCCCTAAAACGAATGGTTTGTTTGTGCACAAAGCATCCTGGGGTGACAAAGGCTCAATGTCAGTTTTAATGTTGAGAGAGAAGACACGAACATCCCACAAAATCTGAAAAGTTTGCCGGACAGAGTACCAAGAAAAGAAAAAAGGTCCGCACAGCTCACTTAGCTCCCAAGCAGGACAATGTATTTATTGCTTACACCTAGGTGACGTTTCGGGCGTCTTTGCCCTTCATCTGATTCATCAGAGGAAACGTCACCTAGGTGCTTGGGAGCTAGGTGAGCTGTGCGGACCGTTTTTCTTGTTCTCAATGTCAGATCGGTTGCTCGATTTTAGAGAAAATAAGAAGAAATTGCAATTTAATATCAAGATTCAATTCATATTTGAGAAGACTGAAAAATGAACTGCTAAATCAATACAACAAGAAAAACATGCATTTGAGAAGATGTTAGTAGTGGTCTTAGCTACAGGCTAGCATGCATTAAACAAAACAAGGATATTTTATATTGTTTTCTGAAGATTTATTAACTAAATAACATTTTTTGTGATTTGCAGATTGTCAGTGTGATTAATTGTGCAGCTCGAGCCCAGCTCATCCCTGTGTTTACTGTCATTGCATCTTTTACAAAGGAACTACACCTGCTTTAGTGTCTGTGCGAGAGTCTGTAAGTTAAACTACCAACAGCTATATCACCCAGCGTGCAGTGGTTACAACAAGGTATTACTAATGTATTACATTTACATTAATGTATGCATAATATTAAACTCCTCACCAAATAACAAACAATAAGGAATGTATCTTATTACAAACAGGACGGTAGCGCAGCGGTTAGTGCTCTCGCTTCACAGCTAGAAGGTCCGGGTTCGATTCCCACCTGGACGGGGCCTTTCTGTGTGGAGTTTGCATGTTCTCCCCGTGTCTGCGTAGGTTTCCTCCGGGTACTCCGGTTTCCCCTACCACTAAAAACATGCACAATAGGCCAGGATGAATGATGTGTGTGAGTGAATGTATGGTGGTGTCAGAGGGTCCGTTGGCGCAGACGTGTGTAGTCGCGAAAGCGCCTCTGACGGTCTCCCCCAGGGGAAACTGAAGCTACAAACGTAGCCTTCCACCACTGAGTATGTATGGAGTGAATGTACAATTGTCTCATGTAAAGCGCTTTGTGACTATATGTCTGTGAAAGGCGCTATATAAATTAAGATCTTCTTCTCTTCTTCTTCTTCTTTTAATAGCTGTCATTGGTGTGCATATAGAAAAAAAATTGAATATGACTACTTAAAGGGACACTGCGTAACATTTTGGACTATATAGTTGTCATCAGTACAAAACATGCTCCTAATGACCAGCTCAACACAGAAAAATGCTATTACTGCAGTGGGTGATCCAAGAATGGATTTGGATGAGAACCTACCCTGTTTTAATCTCAAATCTAGTCAGTTTAGTCACATCTCCATGGAGACGAGCTGGAGACGTACCCACCCTCGGTAAAGTTACAGTCATGTCTTTGGGGGAGCTGAACCTCCCTCAGCAACAAAAACACATTTATGAGGTATATTTCCAATGATGAAATGCTCTATCATAAAATAAATGCTAGTATTTCAATCTTATTTACAAGTGGAAATCCTATGCGGTGTGGCTTTAATGACAACTCATTTATCTTGGTCCAGCCAGATTAAAATGTATCACTTCAATCATTTATCCTGGAAATAAAACTGCATGGAAAACGAAAAACACACATTAAACAGCACCATCTTCTGCCTTTAGCATCAGAGATAAAGTATAGTCCTTGCATTAGTAGTTTAATGTCATAGTGTGATAATGTTGTGTGATAATGTTATATAATATTCGAGGGTCTCTAGTTTAGCATCTAAGTAGCATCTTAGCTTGTATGCTAATGTTAAGGACCAGACACCAAAGGAATGTGTGTGGAATGTCTGGGGGGGGCCACTACATAAAGGTGGGGGGCATGTTGTGAAAAAGGGCTTGCTTTTCAGTCAAACACATCGTTTTAACAACACAGTTCCAGTCACTTTCTCCATCTCGTTTTTAATCCTACGCTAGTTCTAAGGTTTCTTTACTGGACGCTTGTCGTGAAGCTGAGCCCAAAAATGCTGGCCACACGTATCGGCTGTTTCATTGAACACAGCGGATTATGACAGCTCAAAAAAATATATACACACCTAATACTGTCTAATGCGACAATTCTTTGCAGGAAAACCCGTGCAATATTCAACCAGAGTGAAACAAAATGAGTGCGGCTGCAGAGATAACGGAGCTGCCATCGTTCACAGGCGTCGTCACTTTGGCTAGGCTAGGGTTAGCTCCAAGCTAGCTAGCCGCACACAAACACCAGCATCAAAGTCACGCTAAACGCTTTCCTATATTTATCACTATCCATGCAGTCCATCGACTCACCAGCTTCCCCCGGTCCCCTCGCGTGTGATTGTGTGAGATTGTCCGATGAAGCTACATGTTTCCGTGGCTGTCGGGGCCTTTGACGGTCTCTCGGTGGTGTTTGCGTGAGGCTTCGGGCTGTGCAGCTGATGGAGGCGGACTGCGTCAGGCGCACGTCACGGAGCGAGCCCACAGCCTCCTCTCACTCCCGGGGGAAGCCAGCGGCGGCACATACATGGAAGTACCCGCCCGGCTAATGGCACTGGGAAGCTTACGGGTCGCTTTACCCAAATCTAAAAGCTTCGTGGACAGACAGTGTAACACCTCATTTGAAAGCTGCCTGCAAAACCGAATGTAACTTTTAATTTTTTTTTTTCCTTTATAAAACTTTGATTTCTAACTTAAAGGTACACTGCGTAACATTTTGGACTATACTATTGCGGCAAAACAAAACATGCTAATGATACAGAAAATGCTGTTACTGCAGTGTGTAATAAAAGAATGGATTTGTATGAGAAACTAACCTGTGTAAATCCCATATTCTACTGCCTTTCGTCACATCTCCATGGAGACGAGCTGGAGATGTAGACACTCCCAGTAAAGTTTACAGTCCTATCTTAGGAGAGGTGTGGTATTTGAGGATATGATGATGCACTTTTAGAACAAAGGTTTACTGTCATTTTAATGCCCGAGTTGACAGTATTTAGTATCGTTAGAGTCAATATCGTTTATCGCGATGCTTTCCTGCCTCGATATATTGAACTTGCGTTTTCGTAGCTACTTTGACGCTTTTTTTCATGAAGATTTGAGAAACATTTTTTTTATTTTTGAGCCCTTGCCCCTCTTTTGCTCTCTGCACAAGGGGGACAGTTATTCTTTTTGCAGGTCATGATTTTGTCTACAAAACTCACCTAAGTCATTTGCTTGTTTTAATTAGTAGTGAAGGGGTGCCATGTCCCACTTCTAGCCTCCCACTAGACAAGTCTTTAAATTAAGAATGATATGAATAAAATAATATCTAAACATGAAGGCATATCTGAAAACTGTTTCCGATTCTTTGCTTCATCCTTTTTCGCATGCGTGGTCAGGGGTAGTACTTCATTAAAAACAAATTAAATAGAAAACACTAGTTCAGTGATAGAAAAGTAAAATTCTTTTCAAATTGAAACCAATCCACCAATAAGATTCCTCAGTACCTGTGACTGGTGTGAGGTGGGGGGCAATCAGAACTGGGTGGTAGCCAGTGCCACCTCGGGCCACCCCTTAGACATGCCCCTGCAACTTTGCCCCGACTCTACAATTGTGGTGTGTGAGCATGCGATTGGTGGTGGTTGGCACAGATTGGCATAAAGATCTGTGGCTCCAAAAAGTACCTCACCACCACAAAGTGTTCAGAAGGAATCAATATTGCAATGTAAAGTGACTTTTCTGTTTCCTTCCTTTGTATCAAATAAGTACTTACAAACACAACGTCGGATTTTTACTTTAATACATCCATATATAAATACATCCATTTCTTTTTTTAGATCATTCTGATTTTGGCGTGTGTTAACGCACAAAGCTGGTGGAGGTAAAGACAAGACTATAAAGCATCATGAAGGACTCGCATAAAAGTAATACGTTTGATGAGCACAGTTGACATTTTGAATTGTATCTGGACCAGGCGCATCCAAAGCCTGAGGACCAGACTCCAACAATCATTCAGTTAAAAGGCAGAATCATGGGTTAAGAAGATTAAGTGTTATTTATAGGCCCACAGTGAAATTTGTCATTTGCATTTGACCCATCCTTTAGTGCCTCAACAGCAACCGCAACACATCTAATTCAAACCTGTAAAACTGAGGACAACTTTAAGTAATCATTTATCCTTAAACTCACATTTTAGTATCGTCATGTGTACAAAACCAAAGTGAAAATAGACATACTATTTAATCAAATGCATTTAAAGTATGTTGCATTAAGGCCCGGAGTGAAAACTTTTTGGTAAAATGCAAAAATGTAAAACTAAAAAATATTTTCTTCTCAAACAACCATGCCTAATTGATGTGTTCTCCCACTAGATTTGAGTCTCATACTTCCAAATCTACACTGGGTTTTCAAACAGTCCACATGCTGGCCAAGAAGTGGTGTGTATTAAAAAGGCATTGAACATAGTTTCCAACTAAACAAGGCGATGAAAGTCTTTGACACAGGTTTTCAGGCCAAGTTCTTAAAGAGTTTAGAAAATACACTGCCCGTCCAAAAAAAATATACCTTGATGGTGTTCGAGTTTGGAGGATGGGAGACTTGATATGCAGGAAAGATTACAATTTTGCATAATATAACACATGTATTTACCATGTTTTTTTTTTTACTGATTTGTTGGTTTTGGTATTAAGCTCCTTCTTGCAGTCATGCACGTCAAGAATCAGGAGCCGTGGCTAACAGTTGACACTGATACTGAGACACAGGGCGGGTCAGGATTTGCCCGGAGCTCCCTCTGCAGGCAGCAGTGTCGGGAATGACAGTGAAAACAACCTTTCAGTTCATAGTGCCCCGATGTACACACTGTTCAAGAAGGGTCTAGAGGATTATGGATTTGAAACGTGGTGGATAGTGTGGGTTCTATGACATAATATAAACCTGTAAAAACACTTCATTCGTAAAATAAGAAGCAACCAAAGTGAACAGGATTACGCAAAACACTGAATGAAGCAAAATACATATATATTTTGGGCAAGGGAACGTTAATAATGCAAAAATGCATTTTTATAGAGTACTTTTCTGGACACTCAAAGACGCTTAACATTGTATTATTCATTCACTCCATACTTGGTGGTAAGCAACTATTGTAGCCACAGCTGCCCTGGGGTAGACTGACGACGCGAGGCGACCAGTCTGCGCTGTCTACCCCTCCCGCCACCACCCCTGACCACTCACTCACACACTACATTCACCCAGGCTTCCTGGAGTTTCCAAACAGTCTGACATCCAAGTACCAGCCAGGCCCTTCCTGCTTAGCTTCGAGATCTGACGGGATCGGGCAGAGCAAGATCAAAAAGTCTGTTTTTCATGTCAAATCTATGTGATATCTTTTTCGACCAGGCAGTGCATTTTCACTCAGTACGTTGAAAGAAAGTGTATAAATCAGGCGACTGCCCCTGGATTGACTCAGGAGTTGAAGCTACAGTGGCACTGAATGCAGCGGGAGAGTTTAAGGCAATACTGGTTAGAAGCACCACACTCCACCGTCACAGTGAGTCCGGGCCCAGCGTTCCAGTAACTGTTCAGAGAGCACAGACAGATGCTCATTTGTCCTGCATCTTCTCCAGGATGGGCACAATCATGTCGAACTTGGGCCGCTTGGCTGGGTCCTCGTTCATGCAGATCTTCATGAGTTTGCAGATGTGTGGGGAGATGCCCGGCGGGATGGTGGGCCTCAAGCCTTCCAGAGCAATCTGAGTGAGAGAATATGACCGTATAAATGTGACAATATTGATATATCGATATTTCATTAAACCATTTCAACACGATGTCACATTCTAACTTAACACATCGTAAGTAACCTGTTTTTCAGCAATTTGTGTCAAAAGACTTAAAGAATGACTACATCATGACAAAAGCAAGACTAAAATTGAACAAACTTAGTAAATGTTTAACTGAAACTGAACTTTCACACATTTATAAGTTCAATGTGATCTCAGTCAGATGAATACTTTAGTGATGTTGCAGGAATTTATACATTGAGTCCAAACCTTCATTCCTATCTCCATGTTGGACAGGTCAGCGAAGGGCACCTCGCGGGTCACCAACTCCCACAGCAGGATGGCAAAGCTCCACATGTCGGAAGAGCGTCGGTTGATCTCCTCCGGTTTCTTCTGGAGGGCTAAAAGGACGAGCAAAATGGACCTTTTTTATTGCCTAATCAATTTTTTTTGTGTGGTATTCACCCACCACTGCCCATCACTGTTTCAAATGACTGTCTTACTCCTACTGCTATGTTCAGGTGTGTGACTCTTCACACCCACAGACTTCTTTTCTTGTTTAAATGATTCAAACAAATGCCTGAAGACCATGCAGGCAGACTGTATCAGTCAGTGCGTGGTTCCAGGTGCCTGTGAAAAGGAGCTTACCCTCAGGGGCCACCCAGGCAGGAGAGTACATCCGGCCTGGGCACTGGAAGGAGAACTTGACATCTGACATACTGATCCTGGCTGTCATGTCTTCATCGATCTGTCAAAGCACAGTAGAGTGAAAACATAAGAGATCAAGAGATAGAAGCAAGAAAACTGAGATGACATAAAGCTTACTTCAATAAATCCAAATTTTAATCATATACTAAGTTTTTTTCTGATCTATCCTATGATATACCGCCCTTAAAATATGTATCAGAGCTGTGCATTAGATGAATTTTGGAAGTAAATCTAGTTTTCCTTGCATAAAATTCTTAAATCTTCTCCAGTTACAGTGAGCCAGTTCCACAAGCAGTTAACTTTTGAAACTCTGTAAAACGGTTCAGCTCTTCTATGACCGTATTAGAAGTTATTTATGTTTACAATACTTTATTTTTGTTAGTGAGGCAAAAACCCATGCTTTGAATTGCCAGAGCCTGTGGCCAAAACGACTTATCATTAAATAATAAATAAATATATGATAAATGATCCAAATGAGCACTTCCCAAATCTGTCCTCAGTCTAAATCAGTGCTGGTCCCTACTTCCATTTGAACGTTCTGAGCTTTCAAATGAGATACGGCACGTCCAAAAAAACGGTTAACCTTTAAAAGCTTGTGCATGGCGGTGGAGAAAGTTGGTATGTCGCCCCAAATACCAACTTTTTGAGTGACAGTGCAGGTGGTGAATATGTTGGGGCTCATTCAATACATTAGGACATTGCTGAAGAATTTGGAGGGTGGAAAATACATAATTTTAACATTATTAAACAACTCCGTCTACTGGCTTTAAACTTTTCAGAATACCAAATTGATTTCCAATATTTTATCCTCACCATAACACTCTTGCTGTTGAGATAGTGGCGGGGGATCATGGGTTCCAGTGTGTGCAAGAAGGCCATTCCACACGCGATGTCCAGAGCAAACTTGACCGCCTGCGTTTGGTCCACCACGAAGTCTAAAAAAGAGGAGCAGAGGCTTTAGGGGCAGCTGAGGGTGAGGCGCTTTATCAGTGACAGGAGTCATCTCTGTGCCAGCATCACGAGTGCAGACGTCCCGCGCGGAGATACTCACTGGTGCCCTCGTGCAGCACGTTGTACAGGGAGCCGTAGGGCATCCAGTGTGTGATGATGATGGGGTGAGGGGCGGGGGGAGACTGACAGGCCCCCAGCATGGGCAGCACGTTGGGATGGGAGAATATCCTGGAAGGGGAGGGAAAGGGCAGACGGAAGGCACACACAGAGGAGATGACGTTTGTGGAGAGATGTGACACAAAAACAGAGTGGGTTTTGGTTCGACAAGGACGCAACCATACAACAATACATCATTTATATTGGAATACATTCTCTTCAGCTTTTAACTTTTGATGAAATTTTAGCATCGATTGATTGTCTTCTGTTGGTTTCGCGCTGTATATGGTTCAATATATTGTACTGAGTTTATGATTTTATTCATTTTACGATGTGGGTGCTGCACTTTGGTCAAGCCTGTTGTTTTTAAAGGGCATTATAAATAAAGCTGGATTGGATGAATATCAGTTACCTGAGTTTAGGATATTCCTCGTTAAAGTCTCTGCTCTTTCTTGTTGTCCAGTCCCGGACCTTAAAAACTTTAACTACAATTTCATTCCCCTGCCAGCGGCCTTGCCACAGCTACGCATTCAGAGAAGGAAAAAAAAGAAAGAAAGAAAGGTTAGGCCTGTTTGGAGTTCAGTATGGGTCAATACTGTGTGATACCAAAGTTTTGCATTAATAACAAGAAAAGACTGCCCTAAAGCTATGCATTTTTTCAAACACAAGGATGAAATTCATTTCAACATAAAAAACATACCAAATATGTTTTTACAGCTTACAGCACCATCATTCGCAACTGGATTAGAATCATAAGTTGATTGTAGTTATTTAGGTAATATAATGTCCTCTGAAAAACATCAAACTAAGACATGTGAAATTAATGGCTTTTAACCAAAACTGAGCAAGACATTGTTGTTGGGACCTGTTTGTGTTGTTTGTTTTTGCATGTTTATTTTCGAATACTTTACATTTATATTAAATTTTATATACAGTGGGGAAAAAAAGTATTTGGCCAAAATCCAATACAATGTCTATGTGAAACTGACCAAATACTTTTTTTCCCCACTGTACATGTATTTTTGTGTACAGCACTTTGGGCAGCAATGCTGATTTAAATGTGCTCTAGAAAAAACTTGACAGAATGAATATTTCAAAACATATTGCAAATCTTATCACAATTAGTTCTCCCAACAAACCCCAGACTCTTCCATTTTGTGCATCAATTTATTTATATCATTTAAACCAGTGGTTCTCAAAGTGGGGTCAGGGACCACAGAGGTTTAACAGAGAGCCCCCAAAGCTTGAAAAGAAATGTACGTCTATTTGCTAAAGTGTACAACTTAAAATCAGCATTCATCCTGAAGTCAGTGGTTTGTGATTTCATATGTAAGTTTAAGCTGTCATTTTTAATTTTTTTAACTCATTCTTTTGAACAGACTGCATTTTTATTATTGGGGGGTCCCATGGGATACTCTCTCCCGACACCAGCAGCAGCAGCAGCAGTGACTTCCTGCTTCATCAACTTCTCCACACATCCGTCTAACAGCTGAAACTAATTTTAATGATGTAAAACGGCTCAAAACTGTAGTGAGTGTACTGGTTACTTTAAAAAGATAACTTTAAAAGCTAGAATGAAACCTGTTCTTAAATACCTCTCCAGATTGGTTTTCGTTGAGTTTAGCCACTAGTGAGAGCTGCTTGTAGTCCACGCCGGCTTGTTTATTTAGCGTGCCATTGCCTGGGAGAACACAATAACATTAGTGGGAGCACTAACAGGAGCAGAATGGAGCGATTGTCCTTCTGACTTTCAGAGTAAAGTGAATGAGAGGGGAGAGGTGACTCACGGGGTCGAGTCCTGGTCGTGCCCTTCCAGAACGTGTCTTTGAAGGGAATTTTCGCCATGTTTTGACCAAGTTTCTCTGCTTTTTCTGGTGGAATGGGAAAAGTGAGACAGAATGAGAATGAGGAAGTGCGAGTCCAGCTGGAACAACGTGAGTGGTACCTCCGAGGAGCTCGCGCAGGTGCGGCTTGGCCTTGTCCATTGGAGTTTCCCCATATTTGTTACAGATGCTCACCTGGGCCCCGTTCGTCACAAGGTCCTGGGGAGGACAAACAATATCACAGCTACAGCTACACAATGCATCCAGGTCTAAATGATATAATTATTTGATGCCATCATTGTGTAATAGAAGGCTGTCCTCTGCAGAGAACAAGATATTCAGCCCTGCGTGTTCCACCAGGAGGCGCTCTCACCTCAGCCACCTGGTCCTGTCCCCAGAAGCAGGCGTAGTGCAGCGGCGTGTTGCCGTGCTCGTTGGCAGCGTTGGTGTCTGCTTTGCACTGGATGAGCTGCGGCAGGGGGAGGAGAGACAATGGAGTGATATTAGAATATGCAGACTGGTCATATCATGTTTGGGCCCTGTGTATCAGCCTGTGGACACATACCAGAGTCATTCAGACATGCCTAATATTAAAGAGCAGCTGAGCAGGCACCGGCAGCTCCATGGCACCGGGGTACGCTCAAAAATACTGACAGGGCTCAGGAGGAACCTCTATTCCAAATGCAGACGCCTCGTACCTGACTTTTTCAGAGCACAGGAATGAAAAGTGTTTTGTGAGCAGACATCTGTGCATTTACTGCACTCTAGACTTGTCTACTGCTCACATTCATGTGACCTATTTTTTTCATTTGGTTGCACAGACATAAGAGTGATCGCTGTTGTGGTTTACTTCTGCGATTTTGGCCGGATGTTTTGGTGAATGGTTGGCAACAGCTGATGATTCGGCCTGACTAGCATCACATGCACAGGGGGCTTCAACTTCAAGTAAAAACGAACCACTGATATATCCGATGGCTGCTCTCTTGTGTTCAGGGACGTGCACAGATAGAGCCCTGGTGGTGCAAAAGCACCTGCCCCTTTGCCCTTCTTACAAGCACAGGTTTGTCAAAAATAATAATAATTTATTTTATTTTATTCAATATTTGCCTTACTAAGCCAATATGTGCTGAAAATACAGTTTCAATGCTCAATCTCAAAACGTCCTTCCTTCCTCTTCTGCTGGAGCAGGAGGGTTTAAATGAATGATATTACTCAGAATAAGTCAGGGCTGGGCGTAGACCAGGGCCCGAGCAGTGTGAGCTGAGGGCGCCTCAGTGGGAGGAGCACAGAAACTTGAACAGCCATGTGGATGATTATTATACAAGCTATTTTTGAAATGGACAAAACAATGACAGTGGCCAAACCAGATGTATGTGTAGTAGGTATAGTACATTATTTATACTGTATGTTCAATTTAGGATGAGGTAAGACTACCTAATGTATTATTAGGTCCATATCATGGAACATTGTATTGTGCATGTTATATAAAATATCAATGTCAATATCAATATCAGTGGCAGAAAATGTCAATGTCAACTTTATTTGTATAGCACATAAACAACAACACTGGGTGCCCAAAGTGCTGCACATAATGTACATTATACACGATAATGGCATGTATTATTGTGTATAATACAGGTCATTAAAAATAAATAAATCATTTTTCTTCCACCCCGACATGTCCACCGTTCATGTTAAACTGATGCGTTGTGTCGGTTCCTGTCAAAATCGTTTGTCGGAATCTGCGGGACTAGACTTTGGTGCGAGCAGTGCGTGCCTTTATCCAGTGCTGACAGCCCAAGTAGCACCCGGCTCCCACTCCCACCTCTCTCTCTTCCTCGGTCTCCGATGGTGCTGCTGAGGCGGGAGTGGGACAAAACCCATTTCACAAACTACAGCACCTTTTCAGTCGCTCCTACAGATGCGACCCCCCTCAGACTCACGCACTCTACAAAAACTGTCGCTCCGATTTAATTAGAACGCATTTGAATCAATTTGAAGTAGCAGGCTAGTTGTTGTTAGCATTACAATTAAAGTTAAGCCTAGCTTGTTTTCCCTGACAGTTGTAAGATGTGCTTTAAACTCGTCCACAACTGTCTAAACTTTGTGGTTGTCTCTTCTTTCCTCATCCATTGTTTGTGTAAAAAAACAATGCTAAAGTTGTGTAACATATCCACACTGTAAGTGTCAGCCCTATGAAACATATCCCAAGGTAAGTAACCCTGACCTACTTCCATTATATACAGTAAAATGCTCTTGTGTGACAGGATGAGATCACAAATGTGTGGATAAAATGTGATAAAGTGTCATTTGTTACTAGGCATCCCATAATCAGTAGCTTTTCCAGGGCGAAACATGCCAGGAATACATCTTTTGTTAATAATGTTGTAAGTATTGAGTGCTGTGGTCAAAAATGCACTCAGGGCAATCAATGACAAAAACTATTCCACCAACCTCTTTACTACCGATTACACATTACAGTAGCGACGTTTTCAGGCTTGTAATCGTTTGATAAATTGACTCTACAGAAAAAGAGTAAATATAGCAGCACGACCTGGAGGTCTTTTCGCCCGATCAATAGCAGAAAATACAGTGCTACTTTGAGCTGATAAAGAGTGGCTTTACTGGTCTGTGGGCGTAAAAGCTCTGCTGTCGTACTCTGGGCTCTGCGCAGAAGAGATCTCTGCGTGGACTTATCTGATCAGCAAGAACAGGCAGGACTGCTGGACCCACAGGGACACACAGATGAGATCATTAGAAAGCTTCAACAAAACCACTTATTGTTCTAAACACTGGCACACGGGCCAAACTTCAGTTTTGGTATGGTCAGCACCACATAGGTTTTAGCATTCGAATAGCACGGTTTCTGATTTTGAATGTCGCACTTAACAAATAAAATGCATGATTGTTATTATATACAAACAGAAGTTTCTTAAAAAAGAAACTGCAAAAAAGACTATTTTACATGATGCTCACACACACCCCCTCCTGGAGCCGCCACCTTAACGTGGTGGAGGGGTTTGAGCACCCGCATGATCCTGGGAGCTCTGTTGTCGGGGGCTTCGTGTCCCTGGTAGGATCTCCCATGGCAAACAGGTCCTAGGTGACGGTTCAGACAAAGAGCGGTTCAGAAGCCCCTTATGAGAGACCAACAGGCCCGTTTTAATCATGAGGCTGTCCTCCCGTGGACCCACCACCTGCAGGAGGAGCCATAAGGGGCTGGTGCAATGTGATTTGGGCAGCTCCAACAGCTGCCCCCACGACCCGGCAATGGACAAGTGGAAGAAGATGGATGGATGGCTCACACACACACACACACACACACACACACACACACACACTTCTTCACTTTAGGCATTTAGGCAAGCTATTTTCATGTTTTAGATGCTGTATTTGGTGCAGTACGTCCTGCAGGTCATTCCTGTTCCATCAGCTGACAGCACAACGTGAGAAACATAATACATAATACGACAGGTTACTCTTCTTCTTTTGGAGTTTGACATTTGTTTACATTAACCATACATTAACGGTCAATGTCAATATGACAGTAAGTAAAGTTATTAGATCTCAACAAGCGGTTGTGGTACGATTTGAGCTTTAAAATCAATCACATTTAAATTGTGGGGATAAACTGGACCTGCTTGACACATTCAATGTTTAATTTAATTTCCAGCTAATCCTTTATGATTCAACCGAGGCAGCTCCAAATGAGCTCTGATGTGTTGGTAGAATGTAGAGGAGCCCACTCCTTAGAAAGACCATGAAGAGGAAAGATTGTGGCAATTAAAACATACAGAGACAACACCACTCATCGCCACATTCACACAGTCAACAAGTGTTCCTAACCATAACCAGCTATTATCAAGACAATCAATGTAGTGGAGGGCATTTTAGAGCCAATAAAAAAAAAAAAAACACTGCCTGCTAGTATGCTGTACCTTTCCCACTATGTCCCGGTGCCCGTGGCTGGCGGCGAGGTGCAGGGGTGTGTCGTCTCCTCGGTTCATGACGTTGATGCGTGCTCCTCTCATGATGAGCATGTCCACCACGCTGGAGCGGCCCTCGCGGCAGGCCCAGTGCAGCGGGCTGAAGCCGTGGTCGTCTCTGCGGAAACAACAGCAGTAGAACATCATTACACACAGGGAAGCAGAATACCTTTGACACCTGCGGTCGCAATGGACAAGAATGTCTGTGCACTGATGTCTCTTTGGCAAAACATTTCCCCCAAGTGGCCGAGCAAACACTTGGTAAATGAACCCCTAAGCTTGTCTTTTTATCATCTTTTCCTTAATTACTTTCATGGTTGTTAATTTAATTTCTGGGGACACCGCCTGCAGGATTGATTATCAACAATGTAAGTGGACAGACTAAGAATTAAACGACTTCTAATCTGGTCTGAAACGTAGTGAGAAAGAATATCAACCGCCAGTGTCTCTTCCTTCCTGTACAGTCACTGCAGTCTGACACAGCTGCTCTCCCACATAAAGCCATTGTGTCTCATATCTGTCCACAGGTCAGCAGAATGTCCACGCTGACTAAGACATAGTTAGACAAAGTAAAAGCCAAAGACTAAAATCCTTTCATTCCTTGCCCACTAATATTACTTGAGGCAGTCACACTGCCTTGAAGCTGAGCTGACCAGGTTAGCACGAGGATCTGAGACCGTGTGGGAACCCCAGGTGCTGTGAGCTTGGGAACACAGCTACATGTTGAAACATCCTCCCCTCCGTACAACCATTCGCCTGATCAGCCTCTCCCTCTCCTCATCTCCAGTGTCCAGGTCCTTGGGAGACTCATTTCCTCATTACAATTGACCAATCCAAGTACCACGAGGCTAAGATCAAGATAAAAAATAAACCCAAACTGAGCACAACTGTACAATCCTTTCCATTTCACATCACTGACGTCCATCCAGGGTTCAAGCTCCAAAATTGACCATAAATGATGCGTTTATTATCGTTTATTAAGAGCTGGAGTGCTGTAAAAAGCATGTTGGAGTTTGGGCCAGCCAATGCCCGTTGACACATGTGTAACACAGGAGTTGTTTGGGTTATTTGGTTGTCCCCGGCTGCTTTTTCATGTGCTATCAGTACGAAAAATCCCTCTTTCTGCACATATCAACCCCCTTGTGCTTCTCTAACCTTCTGCAGATAATTCTTCTGATTGTCATACATTTTTCATTTGGCCTTCCCATTGCACAATCCTCTGGTTCATACAGCGACACTCGGACATTACGAGCGGTCCGACAGAGGGTGCATTATGAATCTGATGGAATCTGACCTTGGCGCCCCGCACCATCAATTGGCCTGTCTGTAACCACACATCCTGCCCTCCCCACAGCCCCGTAGTCCCCCTGTGTGCTCCCACACAGGCCTTCAGTCAAACGGCACACCACAGCCACTTAGGTGCAATTTCCTCTCCCTTCAAAAGCCCAGGCATTTCCAATGATTAGGTTGAGTTTACGAGACCAGAGCTCCCAGCAGGCCTACTTAGAGCGAATGCATTTAGTCTCACATCATTTACATGTAAGGAAAGCACAACTTTGCATTATATCGGATACACAGTGGAAAGTTGCCTATTTGCAATGTTGAAAGATATTTGCAGCACGATCAAGATTTGGAGAAGAAAACAGGTGCAATCAACACTTTTGGATTGGAATTCTAATCTGCGTCGTTATTGTTTTAATGTTGATATTGGCAAACTTAAAGAGGGGGTATTATGCTTTTTTCAGCCACATAGCACCAGTCTATAGCACACTACAATGATGACCAAACCTTCTGTTGGTCTGTAAATGCAGTAAATTAGAATAACTGCCTTGTATAAAATTGCTTTTTCAAAATGGCGGTAGCAAATGACTTGAAATAGGCCCCTGTCTCTTTAAGAACCTCTGACCCTTTCCGACACGCCCCCTCCACACGCTGTCTGTGGCATCACAACAACACTGCGCTTGTCTCAACTGTATTGAAACTACGATCAGTGCATTTTAATTTTTATTGTTGGAAAGGAGCTACTGTTTATCACTTTGTGAACAATGGCCACACAGGATATTATTTGGAACGAACCTTCCACACCGGACGCTTGGAAGGGGCTCTTGCCTGAAAAATAACTGCTGTTTGGAGGCTCTCTCTTTGCATCTGCCATGCCCTATGGATCTCTAACTATACCCCCATAATAATAATAATACTAAAAAGAAAATTAACGACAAATGTAGAGGTGGATATTAGCCAGGTAAAAACACTGCTTGATCAAGTGAGCAGACCCTCTCCTCATCTGGTCAGTGGGTTGCTCTGAGGTGATGGAGTAGTCCTTGCTCTGCGAGTTGCCTCCCCAGGGTCGGGCAGCAGCAGAGTTTAAGCCCCTGGTCTTACATCCACTTCAAAAGGGTATTGAACTTATAAGTAAAAATGATTAATAAATAAATAAAATAAAATTATAAGCATTGTATAATTGGAAAGAAATGTCTTCTATTTGATTGATTTTACTATTCTATATTTTAGTTGTATGACTATTACTATTAATATTATTATTAGTATCTTTTTGTTTTTCTTTTTTGTTTTTTGCTCCTTTCTATGTTGCCAAACTCTCCTTCTCTTGTGTTTCCCCTATAAACATATCCAAGTCGCACTTAGCATTTCATACAGGCACGCACACACATGCGCACACACACACACACACACACACACACGCACACACATGTAAATGTTTAAGGTAGCACTTGTGCCCTTTTTTTGTTGTTGTTGTATAGAATTTGTTTTATGATTATTATTATTATTACACGTCAGTGGACTTGTCTACTGTTTTTGTATTGTTCGTCTGCACTACCTTAAAGAACAACTAACCCCAAAATCAACTTTTTTGTCTAGCTAAGTTGTATAAATGGGTATCTTATAGTGTTGTCTACATGTATCTGTCACTATTTTAACAATTTAGTGCATATTTGTTGAAATCCTGTCTTTGTGTCCAAAACCGTCTGTGTGGCGCCATCTGCACCTTATCGAGTGCATTACATGCTTTACTGTTGGTTTCCTTCGTGATTAGCTCTGAGCGGGGCGCTTACGTCAGCAGGAGGGCGCCGACGTCAGCGGCCTCTCTTCTGTGGAGTATAAAATCAGCCCACTCCGCACACGCCCCCGTAGCGAGTTGGAGTTTGGAATAGCGAGTGTCTTTATATCGATTTTCAGGTTTGCGATTTATTAGCGTAGCTTTTAGTTAGATTTATTACATAGCTTTTAGTTAGATTTATTAGCATAGCTTTTAGTTAGATTTATTAGCTTGTCGTAGTTTAGATAGTTATTAGATTTAGTTGTAGTTTAGTCTTAGTGAGAGATTAGTAGCATTTAGCATAAGAATTAGCTAGGTTAGCTGTATTTAGTGTTCTGTATTGTGTAATATTAGGTGTAGTGTTGTAGTCTTGTTTGTTAGGATGGGGAGAAAGTGTAGTGTTGTAGGTTGTCATAGTTCTGTAGGTTTACATAACTTTCCTCAGGACTTAGAAATTAGGCGCCAGTGGCTGCGCGCAATTGGCCTGGGGGAAAACTGCGAACTCCCGCCTCGTGCTGGAGTTTGCAACCAACATTTTACTTGCTATTCCTTCGCCAACTCCTTGGAGTTTGAGCTGGGCTACAGTAAGGTTCTTCGTTTGAAGAATGAGGCAGTCCCCACCCTTGCTCTTCCACGACTGAGCCCACCGACACTGCTGCCCCGCCAGCAGGACGATTTCAGGCGCCAATCTGAGGTGAGTGAGAATAACAACAACCTAAAACTGCTACTAATGTCATGTAAGTAGAATTTCGATAGTGCACGTTGAAATAGATTGTAGTAGTGTCTCAAACAATGCGGGATCTGGCGTGTAAATAAACTATGCACTGGGTGAGGCTTGTGGCTGCGTGTGCTCCAAGCGGTGCGCCCCGCACTCATTCAAGGCAAGGCAAGGCACTTGACTTGGGCAGAGAAACAGCAGTCTGCATCCATCAGCTGCCTGGCAACTCTCTAACCCCGCTCAAACAGAGAGCTATGAACCGCATGAGACGGTGAGCTGACAGTTACACCGCTGTATATTATGACATGTGAACTTTTATAGCCTTTTGTAGCTAGCGGGAGTGGCTAATGCATCAGTCTGCACAACAAAGTTACGCTGAGACCGCGCGTAATTGTGCTTGAGACTGAGCACCAAACTAGTCTACATTTTCGCGATGACAGTAGCTTTCATATTTGACAACAGCTGCGCAAAACGTGAGTGCATCTACAAGCTAACCTATAAAGCTAACGGATAGCTATCATTTAATGTGTGGCTAAACTGACCGGGCAGGTGCCCGTGGCTCCGCGCGCGCTCGTGTGATATGTGATCGTGGTCAGTGAGGGGCGAGAGGGCTGACCACTCCAGGTGGACCGTATGGTTATTGGGTGCTCAGGTGCTGGGATCCATATGTTGGCTTACGTTCACTAATCTGCATTAGACAACAATTAAATGCACTAAGGAAATGTAACACATTACCCTTCTTCTGTAGTGTACATTTTAAAAATAATATGTATTTTTACGTTTTCAGCCAGTGACCAGAGAATTTGGCTGCCAGACTGATCCAGTCATTGTAAGGCATGCAAGTGTCCAGGCCAATGTGAAGCCGAGCAGGCGAAGCAAAGGTGATATCTATTTTTATTGTTTATACAGTCATTTTATTTCTAAAAACACTCTGTTTTGTGTAAATGATAATTACGGCCATTTTTAACATGTTTGTTTTTTTTGTTTGTGTTTTGTACAGCTACTCAAGCCCGGACCGCTTACACAAGCGTCGGTTGTGGTACTGAGGACCTGATGGAAATCCCTCTCCCTGACAGTCCCAGAGCAGCCTCTACACCTTTAAAAAGGAGAAGGTGTGAGGTGTCTGCGTCTGACCCCAGCTTCCACATCGATGACAGTGCCAGCACTGTGAACTGTTCAAGGTAAAAAGGAAATCTAGCTTTTTAATAGAAAAAATATATACAGCGTCCTGGTTTTTTGAGGGATGAAATATCCTTTATTTTATATAGCATTCCCACTGAAGTCCCTCCACACAAGGACAAAAAATATATTGTTCACGAGGACCAACTGCTGGAGCTGTTCAGGCGATGTCCTGTCTGCACTGGTCGCTGTGCTGTGGACACGATCAGTCGGCACACTGCTTCGGGTCACTCAACAGTGTCCTCGCTGTGAGTTCTCCAGTCAGTGGTCCAGTCAGCCCATGGTGAACAACATCCCAGCTGGAAACCTACAGCTCTGTGCTGCTGTGCTGTTCACCGGCTCATCATTTAGCCAGATTTCAAAGGTACAGCACAAATTATTTTGTTTGGATTTTGTTTCCATCTATTATCAGTTGATAACCTATTTTTTCCTTTTATAGTTCTTGAGGGCCTTCAATATTCAGGGACTGTCAGAGCAGTGCTTCTATAGGCACCAGGCAAAGCTCCTCATCCCTACGGTCAACTGGCAGTGGAAGCTGGAGCAGGAGGACCTCATCAGGGAGGCTCTTGAAAGCGGCTCTGTTACACTGGGTGGGGACATGCGGGCAGATTCACCTGGTAAATACATTTCATTAACATTTATCAGAAGTAAAAGTCAGCTAACGTACAACTTGCATTCGTGTAGGACATTCGGCCAAATATGGCAGTTACACGATGATGAATCTCAGTAATAACAAAGTCATTGACATCCAACTAGTCCAGGTAATGGAATTCAAGGAATGTTTCAATATGTAATTTGGGATCACTCTGCATTTCAGCACCTAATTTATTTTTTGTCTTATTAGAGCAATGAGGTTGGAAACAGCGTGCGCATGGAGAAGGAGGGCTTTGTGCGTAGTCTGACTATGCTGGAAGAGAGGGGTGTCAATGTGGAGGCCATTGTGACGGACCGACACACCGGCGTTCAGAAGTTTTTAAGGGAGGAAAAGAAGGAAATCAGGCACTACTTTGACCCATGGCACATGGGAAAGGGTATGCATTTGGGGAATGCTGTGTAATATTATGGTTATTCTGCATTTAGTAAATATGTATTTTAAACTCTAGGAATTGGGAAAAAAATTGATGAGCTCGCAAAGAGAAAGAGCACCCAGGACGCTGGCCAGTGGAGAAAAAGCGTGGTAAATCACCTCTATTGGGCAGCTTCGACTTCCTCCTCGGGACAGGAGGCTGTCGCTAAGTGGACGTCTGTGGCCAACCACATGCAGAATGTGCACACGCACGACAATGCCCTGTTCCCTCGGTGCCTACACGGGCCTCTGGTTGGGGAAGGGTCAAGAGTGTGGCTCAAACCAAGTAAGTTTTGCATTTGTTATCAGTAATACTGGCCCTCTACTCATTGTATTTTATGTACATTTCAAAAATGTAAGGTTGGCATTGTCATTCGAAACAAAAATTGCTTTACAATTATGTCATGGTAATTTACTCTGTAGGCACAGCAGCATGTGAGAGGCTCAGTGACATTGTGTTGGCTCCACGCTTTGTGAAGGATGTGGAGAAAATCAGCCCGGTGTACCACACGTCAACCCTTGAGGCCTTCCACAGCCTGATAATTAGGTTCTCCCCCAAAAGTGCAGGCTTCTCCTTCAGAGGAATGTTAGCAAGGTAATACATACATACATTTAAAAAAAAAAAAGTTGTGTGAATCTGTACCTAAAAATGTTGTAGGTTGCAAATTGCTGCCCTGCACTACAATGAAAATGCTACAAGGTCACATGCTACAACACTTGAAGGTGTACTGCGGTATGCGATAGTGTACCCAAAGTACAAACGTGGCGACTACACCGTGCGAGCCTTGAAGACCAGAGCTACCTCAGGTATGTCACATTAAAAACAACACAACCAATGCTTTTACAAAGACAAATGTTTTGTGCTTTGTTTACAGTCTACATTGACCAACTAATGGCCCTGCTGTTTGAAAGTGTGGTTGAGGATCCTCTCCCATACCAGGAGCACACAGACAAAGTACCTGTGCCTGAACCACTCTGTGCCCAGTATGAGAGGCCAGACAAGCAGGAGGCTGTGAGCAGGCACAGGTCCAGATTTTTCAAGAGGACATAAGGTGAGCATGTTAAGTTTTGGCTTGATTATTTTGTGTGGCAAATATAATACGTAGATTACATAGCTAGTTTATAATGCTAGACTATAGTGCTAGTTTAGCAAATGTAGAATAAGTAAGGATTAAACAACAAGAAGCTGTGTATTACACAGGTTTACTGCACAACGCAGAGTCAGTTTTTTCAGATGATTTATCTAAAGCGACTTCCACAACAATAGTAGCTTAATTTTTAATCATTACTGTGGAAATTGCTGCAGTGGAGTGATATAGAAGATGATTTTCAGACGAACTGTGCGATTACAGGGAAATAATGCACCAGTTACCATTAGAATTCTCAGATGATTATGGATTGACTGTGGAATATGCATTATTATATTTTCAGACTGGCCTGGCAGTATGGAACAAAATCTTTTCAGAATGCAGACTGTGTTGCCTGAGAGAAGTGGCTAACCATGAACCAAAGTCCAGTGGATGAAAAAAGCCCGTGTATGAGTGGTTTTCTGGATTTTCCAGCTTGAGGTGTGTGCAAGACAGGACTGGCCACTCATTTGAACTGTCATAAGTACCTGTAGGTGAGCACATCACAATATTGCTCAACTCGCATTAAAATTCTAACAAATGTAGCATAGGAGTATTGTATTTTACACCAGTAAGTGGGAGAATCGTTTTTAGTGTTGACCAATAAATGCATTTGTTGACACCTATCATTTTGTTTATATTACTATTTCCCCAAGTGGTTTATATTTCTTCTCATTGAAAACAGTTTTTTGCCTTATTGAGGACTATATTTTAAATGTAAATTAGAATGATGCTAACACATCTTGCACGCAAAAATGTATGCTGAGTTGTAACAGACTTTTCTTGTCCATGCAGAGTCAGAGGTGGAGAAAGAGGTGGAGAAAATGCATGCAAACCATTCTTCATGTCCACTGTATGTATCGGATCACACGGTGATGCATTTGATCAGTATATTGATGACAGACTTCCCTTTTAAAGTAATTCATGTCTTTGTGTGTTTTTTTAATTTTTTTATAGCATTTCAATTCACATTTTCAGACGACCTCTCTATCGGGCAAAGAAAGAATGTTTCTGGAAATGGAGGCACATTGGACAAGGACAGTAGCCAACCACATATAGAACGATGGGAGTAAACATTGCAATATGAAGAATTCTATAAGCTGACATGCCACTGGACAACATAGTAGATGAAATCAATGTTCCATGCAAGATTTAATTGTAGACACTGATCAGCAATCCAAGAACAAAATGAAGCCTTTAGCTGTTTCTGTCAGATATTTCACAGGATGGTTTGGTGAGGTAGAACCAGCACCACTTTGTCTCTAGAAGCTGAAAACTTAATGGTGCATGTGTAATTATTTTAGTTGGTATTGCTGGATTGCAGGTTCTATAATGTGATGTCACACTCCCCAGTGGGGAGGCAGGAGCCAGTTTTTCATATTAACTGCATTACACTTTCACAAGTTGCAGCCAAAAAAATAAATGTATGAATTACAAAAATGATCACTAATTTCAGTCACTGGGTCCATTATCTTTCTTATACAAGACCAAACATTTCCTCAAAAATGAAATAATTGTACCTCTATATAACATTATAGGCCTTTAGAACACTAACCTGCAACCCAACAACTGTATAGCCATAAGAATCAACTTTGTCTCCTGTGCATTGAGAAGACCTGCATGTATGCATGCATGCAGCATACTGTACATGAGCTACTGCTACTTGGTTAATTTAAGCCATCCTGTAGCTCAACTGTGGATGCAAGAATTCAGCTTTACTGCTATGTTTTTAATGCCTTTTCCCCTCAAAACTGTAATTATATCAATCTAAAAGGCGTATCAAAGTTTGATGGATGATCGAGCCACATTTAAAAATTCAGTTCAGTGTGTTCTAGTTCTGATTCCAAAAATTAAGTATTAAACAGTCAAGTTCGATATTGTATGGCAAGTATTAATTTAAATTGTATTTGTTCAATTTGTTTATTGCACACATCTAGGTAGACTAAGTGAATAGAGTACCACATGCAGCTTGATCCTCAAATGAAATATAAACTGTCATTATTGATTGATTGATATTGTCGTAGTAAGATTAACAAAAGAAAAATTGCATTGGGTAATTGCAATGTTGTAAAAGCCAGGAAGTACAAAATTAAGTAAGAAAACTTACCAAAAAAATAAGATCTATCATTTTCACTATTTCAACTAAATAAGCATACGTGTAAAGACTTTATTATAGCCTTTACTCATCATTTAGTGGTAGTTCAGTGCGTGTGTAACATTGGTTAAACCTGTAATTCACTAAATGTAGTAATAATAGAAATGACTGTGGACCCAAGAGCCTAATGTTACAGACCCTTAGTTAAGCCTTTAGATAAACATGGATGATTTATCTGCTTTATCTTCAATGACCAACCGAAAACTATTTCTAGGACAGTGTTCTTGCACAATATTTTTTTTTTTATGTGACATGTTTTGTGCACTTTGCTGTGAGAGAAATAAAATAAAGCTTTGTAATACATATAATCAAGTCTCTATACCTCACACATTCTCTGCTTGGGACACTGAGATACATCTGCAATGCTTATGCAGACCACAGTGAAAAGTCTACATCTAAAATAGATCGGTAGATTCTGAAAGCAGCCAGGACAGTTACGTTTGGTCCCTTAGCTGCGATGCTAACATCGATCTAGCTCAATGCTAAGCCGTTAGCTTTGTAAATGACAGCGGAATCACTAATAAAATAACCCCGCGCCTCAGAGCAGTCTCGGGTACAAGGCCACTGTCTGCCACGATGCCTGTCCTGTGTAAAGAGAGCTGTAGAGCTGTCTCACCATGTTGCTAAATAAGTTAGCTCGCTGTGCTCGAACTTTGTTTACGAGGAGCGTTGCGAGTGCATCATTAGTCAAATGACTCAGGCCTGTCAATCAGACCCCGAAACCCCTCCCACCCCTCACCCCTCCCGCGTGCCCCTTAGTCCTCCAGGCAACGCCCCTTTTCTGTTGAGATTTTCAAATCTGACACTCTCAGGCTGAGCCTCTGGAAGGGGGGGTTAGATACCCTTTAAATAAAAAAATTAAAAAAAAAAATAAAAAAAAAAAAAATAACTATACCCCCATGGACGACACCAGGATCTGCAGGAGCCCATACGATTCAAAAGACGGACATTATCTGTGCAGGTGGACAATGTTTTTTCGAGGTTACCCATTAGCTTGTTATAATCGACTACAGCTCATTGTTGATGAAAAGTCTGCAATTAACCACAAATGTGTAAAGCCCGGCTCATTGTGTGATCATCGTAAAGGCTGCTTCGAGTAGTTGCTGCTTTATTGACGTTATTTGTGCATAATATGCTGCCTGTTTTCAATGAATGTTGTGAAGGTGAAGGTTGTTAGCTTGTCGCGGCTAATAGTGCCTTAGCTCCGGGAGAAAACCACTCGGCTACGACTCACTGTAGATGAAATGTGAGCAATAAACTACGAAATCAACAAGCCAGGCTCCGTGTGTGATCGTCATAAAGGCTGCTTCAAGCAGTTGCCTGTTTTAGTGACGTTTTCAATGCATAATATGCTGCTTGTATTCAGTGAATTTTCCCGTTAGCTTATCGCGGCTAGCTTGTTAGCTCCGGGAGAAAACCACTCGGCTATGACCCATTGTAGATGAAATGTGAGCAATAAACTTCCAAATCAACAAGCCTGGCTCCGTGTGTGATCATTGTTAAACGGTTCTTTATGTGTGTGGTGGTTTTATTGACTTTATTTGTGCATTATTCTGCCCTCTCTAAACGTATGCAGTGTCTAGTTTGGCAGATAGCTAACAGACTTGACATGAAGGCAATGTTGGGTCACTTTTATTGCTCCATTCAAAGGTTTTGTAAAACTGAAAATAAAGAAACATAAAGATGCAGTCAATATTTGCATGGAAACAGCTGACAGTATCACAAACATAGCTTAAAACGTCTGTATCAGAAAAAAGTAGCTACAGCTATCATAAACCTGCAAAAACAATAGAAAATGCCAGCTAGCTTAGCCGCGGCTAATTAGCATAACTATCGCGACTAATTAACATAACAAACCAAAATTACACCCTCAAGAACACACTTACAGGCATATGCTCTCAAAGGCTCCGTGGCAGATGTATGGAAGACCAAGAGCAACTACTGCTTCTGTTCATGACTTTGCACAACAAAGATGGCGGCCGAACAACTTCCTGACGTGAACAGACTCACCACTAGAGGGCAGTGCAACACTTCATAATAACCAAAGTCCTTGGGAGACAGCACACTCCCCGCCTGGTATAAAGTATTATACCACTAATACCAAACCATTAAACATTTACTTTATGAAACAATAAAATTACATCTGATATTGGTCTTAAGTAGACTTTAGGTACACCTTGCTTAGACACCTTAACTTCAACCTTACGTACTTTATTATCCTGACTAGGCAAAGTTTTAACCACAAGTCCAAGAGGCCAGTCCATTCTTTTGGCCTGGGCATCCTTGAGAAGTACGACATCTCCAACAAGCAGATTGTCTTTTTCAGAATTCCATTTCCTTCTGGGTTGTAGAGTCGTCAGATAGTCCATCCTCCATCGCTTCCAGAATGTGTCTGCTAATCCTTGTACTCTTTTCCAATGTTTGTTTGAAAGGTCTTGCATGTCTCCTGCGGGTGCGGAAAGTGAGTCCATCTTTTGGGTCAACAGCATTGATGGGGTGAGGACTACTGGTGATTCTGGGTCCGAGGATATTGGAACCAACGGTCTTGAGTTCATAATAGCAGTGACCTCTGCCATTAGAGTGATAAGCATTTCATGGGTTAACGATGGCATGTTTGTTTTGAGAAGGAGAGCCTCCAAGATTCGCCTTGCAATGCCAATCATTCTCTCCCAAACTCCACCCATATGGGAAGAATGGGGAGGATTGAACGTCCATGTGCATTTGTTGTCCTGCAGGTAGGTTTGTATGTCAGGATCGTCCGAATTGAAGTTGAGCTCTTTACATGCTCCTATGAAGTTTGTTCCTCTGTCTGATCTGAGCATTTTGATAGGTCCTCTCAGTGCAGTGAAACGTCTTAATGCGTTAATGAAGCTTGAAGTTGTCATGGATTCTATTACTTCAATATGCACTGCTCTGGTGCCGAGACAAGAGAAGATAACAGCCCACCTTTTACTTTCTGCATGACCTCCTCTGGTTTTGCGTGAGATCACAGTCCATGGGCCAAAAACATCTAGCCCTACTCTTGTGAAAGGTGGCTCAGGAGTTAGTCTGTCTGTGGGCAAATCTGACATTTGTTGTGTTTCTTGTTTGCCTCTTAGTTTTTTACAGATGATACATTTGTGAATGATGCTTGACACCAGTCTCTTTCCTCCAATCAGCCATAGTCCTGCCGACCTTACAGCTCCTTCAGAGAAGTGGCGCCCCTGGTGGGCAACTTGTTCGTGATAATGCCGTACTAACAGTGTGGCAACATGACTCTTTGGGATGATAAGAGGGTGTTTTTCCTCAAAACACAGTTCCGCTGAGGATGTGCGTCCACGTACTCTTATTAATCCATCTTTGTCAAGGAATGGAGTTAACTTCTTGAGTGGACTTTGTTTTGGGAGTTGTTCACCTTTTGAGATGCATTTCAATTCTTTTGTGAAACAATCTTGTTGTACAGCTTTTATGATTACTGTAGTTGCTTGCACACTGTCATTACTTATGCTTGTTTCAGTTTCCTGCTTCTTTGTCAAGCTCTTTGCTTTTTTGATCAGACTTGAAACTCCTCGGACTAATGATTTCCAAGTGGAAAATCTTTCGAATCTGTTAGCTCCGAGTGTGTTCTTTGCGACGTTCGTACTTAATGTTGTGACTACAGGACGTATCTCCTGGTCTGTGTCTGGTTGCACTAACTCAAAGTTTGTCTGAGCAGTGTCATCATGCTGCAGTTTTACCAGCAGTGTAGGCCCCGAGAACCAGTTGGTGGTCTTGAGAGCAGCAGCAGTGAGTGGACGCGTCCCGTGGTCTGCAGGATTTTGCTCAGTGTTGATGTAGTGCCACTGGTTAGGAAGAGAAGACCTTCGGATTCTTGTAACTCTGTTAGACACATAGACATAAAAACGACGTGAAGCATTATGGATATAGCCTAACACAATTTTGCTATCTGTATAGAATGTCACTTTGTTAAAGGTAATGTCCATTTCATCTTTGATATAGTCTGCCATGTCAACTGCTAACACTGCAGCGCACAGCTCAAGACGTGGAATGGTATGTGCTGGGCGTGGAGCAAGTTTGGATTTACCCATAACAAAACCTACATGAAAGTCACCAGAGATGGATACAGTCTTTATGTAGGCTACTGCAGCGATAGCGGTATTTGACGCATCTGAAAAGACGCACAGTTCTCTGTATTGTGTTTGTGTAGAGAGAGAAACAGGAACGTATGGTCGTGGGATTTGCAAGTTATCTAGTTCTTTTATAGAGTCCCTCCACAGTTTCCATTGCTCCTGTTTTAAAGCTGGGAGCTGGGCATCCCAGTCAAGCTGCTCAGTGGACAGGTCTCGCATTATCATCTTTCCCCCTAGTGTAACTGGTGCCACGAACCCGAGGGGGTCGAAGAGGCTGTTAACTGTCGAAAGTATTCCTCTTTTTGACACAGGTTTCTCTTCTTGGGATACACGAAAGGTGAAACAGTCTGTTTCGAGGTTCCAAGCGAGACCCAAACTCCTTTGCACTGGTAATGGGTCAGCGCTTAGATCTAAGTCCTTTAAGTCTTTGGCTCTGTCCGACGGTGGGAAAGCATGCATGACATTGTTACTGTTCGATGCTACCTTGTGCAGCCGGACATTTGACTCTGCAAACATTTCTTGTGATGTCTGTAGGATCTCAATGGCTGTTTCTGCATTGGGGAAAGACGCAAGGCCATCATCGACATAAAAGTTGCGTATGATGAACTCTGTTGCTTCAGATGTGGCGTTTACTGCTTCGAGAGCTGCACGGCGGAGACAGTATATGGCTATAGCCGGCGATGGACTGTTGCCAAACACATGCACTGTCATCCTAAACTCTCTGATGGGTTTCTGCGGGTCGTTGTCCTCAAACCATAAAAATCTTAAGTAGTCGCGATGTTTCTCATCAACTGCAAAACAGTAAAACATCTGTTGTACGTCAGTTGTGACAGCAATTGGCTCTTTGCGAAAGCGGATCAGGACTCCGAGCAGAGTATTGTTCATGTCAGGTCCGCTTAAAAGCGTGTCATTTAGCGAGACACCTTCGTGTTTGGCACTGGAGTCGAACACTACTCTTATCTGATCCAACTTTTGTGGGTGATACACACCAAACATGGGCAGATACCAGCACTCCTGGTCTTCTCTCAGCGGTTGGGCTGGCTCTGCTTGACCTGCAACAAACATCTTTTGCATAAAGTCAATAAAATGTTTTTTCATGAGAGGTTTTTTGTTCAGTGTGTATTGTAGTGATTTTAGTCTTTTCATAGCTTGTGGTTTGTTATTTGGGAGGCGACTGCGTGGCATCCGGAATGGTAGAGGAGCAACCCATGTGTTAGAACTGTCCTTGTATACTTGTTGGTCTAAGGTGTCCAAGAAACTTTTGTCATCAATTGAGAGTGCAGGTTTGTCGTCGTTCTTTGTTCTTTGGAAAACCTGACTTCCGATGTTGTCTGTTTCTACCTCCAGGGGGAGCTCTGACGTGTTAGGTTTTGGGTCAGGAGCAGTTTTGCTTAGCCTCTCTTTGACCTGGATGACGTTTTCGCATGGACTGAGAAGAGTAGAACGTCCATCTTGAAGAATGTTTGTTCTGTAAACATTTATGTTTTTTGGCCTGTGTTTTTTGTCCAGACAAACCTCTCCTACAATGACCCATCCAAGGTCAAGACGCTGTGCATACGGTTCATTGCGGAGCCCATTGTGTTGTTCTCGAACTTTGTGCACCTGGAGTATGTCTCTGCCAAGTAGGAGGAGGATGTTTGCATTTGGATCAACCGCAGGTATTTTGTCTGCGACTGGTTTTAAGTGAGGGTAGAGGCTAGCTACCTCTGGAGATGGAATCTCTGACCTGTCATCAGGTAGCATGTCACACTCTAAGAGGGCAGGAAGTGAGATTTGTACTGAGCTGTCTAGCGATTCAATAACAAAGTTGTTGGCAAGCCTGCCTGTGACATCCATGACACCTGCACAAGTTTTTAGAGTGTATGGCTCCAACACTCCGTGGATGCTAAATATGTCGAAAAAGTCTGTTTTTGCTAATGAGCGATTGCTTTGCTCATCAAGGACAGCATACATTTTGACTGCTCTGTTTGGCTGGCCAGCAGGGAACACTTTAGCTAAGCATATTTTAGAGCATGACCTAGGACCTAATGAACTTCCACATACCTCTGTGCATTTAGATGTCACGTCAATAGTACGGGTCTCCTTTTGCTCCCCGCCATGATCTTCAGTGGTAACAGGACTTTCTGATTTGAATGAGAGGGGCTCAGGGTGTAAAGCTGTGGCATGGTTTTCGCTATTACACTCTGCACATTTTATTGGCTTGGTACAATCTTTGGCCATGTGTTGCGCAGAGGAGCAGCATCTGAAGCAGATATTTTTCTCTTTAATAATGTTTTTCCTTTCTGCTAGACTCTTGCTTCTGAACAGCCTACATTTTTTCAGTGGATGCGGCTTGTGATGAAGTGGACAGTCCTTTTCTGGATCTGTGTTCTCTCTCTCATTTGTCTTTTGGTTAGTCCCTGTTGCATGTGACACATCCGTCTTTCTAACTGAGACGGGTGTTTGATATTTTGGTTTGAATGTCTTTTCTGTTTTATTGCCCATAGCAAATGCTCCTGTGACACAAGCAAAGCTGGGGTCGTTGCGCGTCTTGGCTTCATCGTTTATAAAGTCAACGAAGAATGAGAATGGGGGATACGCCACTCTTTTCTCTCTTTTGAATCTAGAGGCATTTGTCACCCACCTTTCTTGAAGATTGTAAGGCAGTTTGGCTAGAATAGGGTTAACACCATGTGCCGTGTCCAGATGGCAGAGTCCTGGGAGGAAGCCGTTTAGTTTGGCTGCTTGGAGCTCTGTCAAAATGTCCCCTAGTTCTCTCAGACGATGGTTTTCCCTGTTTGACATCTTTGGGAAGTCCTCAATTTTCTTCAGCAGGGCATGTTCTATGATTTCTGGTGCCCCAAAACAGTCCTCTAATCTTTGCCATACCATGTGCAGACCTACCATGGGGTTGCCTACATAAGCAGCTCTGATGCGTTTGGCCTGTGCAGCAGACTGAGGTCCAAGCCATTTGGAAAGCAGGTCTAGCTCTTCTTGTGGCAGCAAGTTCAATTCTTGTACAGCGCTCTGAAAGGAGGCTTTCCAAGCCCAGTAATTTTCTGGTTGGTCATCAAATTTTAGTAATCCTGAGCTGACCATTTCTCTTCTCATGAGATACTTAGCTAGACCTGATGTATCTGCGGGGCTACTGTCTACAGGTCTGGGTGTAGGCATAGTGTGCTGAGGATAGCGAGCTTGGTTACCACGGTCCTGTTTTGCTGCATAGGGGGTGTAATACCTGCTGTACTGCACGTTATCAGGATTGTAGGGAGCGTGGGGCGATCTTTGCCGATGTACGGCGTTGTTATTTGCCTGTGCTTGTGGTAGCGGTTGGAACTCTTGACTGAACTGGTGTTCACTTATCTCTCCATCAATTGTTGTTTTGTTGTTTGCAACGGGTGGAAGCTGTGCCGGCTCAGTATTTTCGATGTGGAGCGTCTGCATCCTGTTTAGTAGCTCCGCTTGTTGCTGCACATACTCGTGTGTCCTTTTATCTGGATCGATAGGTGGCAAAATGTCTAGTCTGGACTGTTGTGGGTCTCCATTTTCCTGCATGGACGATTCCCAAGCTTGAGCCTCAGCTAGCGCTGCTGCTACCTCTTTTCTTGATTTGAGTAGGTGCAGATCCGCATCCAGTTCAGCCTTCTTCTTGAGCTGTTCAGCTTGCTCCTTTAATAACTCAGCTTCTTTTTGAGCATAAGAGAGTTGAGCGATGGCGGCTTCTGCCTTTGCCCGTGCCCTGGTTGCGGCAACAGATGACGTGGTTCGTTGGCTGGACCTGGCCCATCTCGATCTGGTTTCCAGCGTTTCCTCTAAAGCTTTATCTTGCGAACTAGGCATTATGGTTGCTGTCTTCGGCGTGGTATCTTCGTGGTGGAGCTTTATGGATGGATGCCTTTTTACTATTCTGCCCTCTCTAAACGTATGCAGTGTCTAGTTTGGCAGATAGCTAACAGACTTGACATGAAGGCAATGTTGGGTCACTTTTATTGCTCCATTCAAAGGTTTTGTAAAACTGAAAATAAAGAAACATAAAGATGCAGTCAATATTTGCATGGAAACAGCTGACAGTATCACAAACATAGCTTAAAACGTCTGTATCAGAAAAAAGTAGCTACAGCTATCATAAACCTGCAAAAACAATAGAAAATGCCAGCTAGCTTAGCCGCGGCTAATTAGCATAACTATCGCGACTAATTAACATAACAAACCAAAATTACACCCTCAAGAACACACTTACAGGCATATGCTCTCAAAGGCTCCGTGGCAGATGTATGGAAGACCAAGAGCAACTACTGCTTCTGTTCATGACTTTGCACAACAAAGATGGCGGCCGAACAACTTCCTGACGTGAACAGACTCACCACTAGAGGGCAGTGCAACACTTCATAATAACCAAAGTCCTTGGGAGACAGCACATGCATATTTCTCGTTTTCACGTGATGACTCGAGGTTTAGCTTAGCATTAGCTTTCTCCGGAGGCTCTGTGCATCATCAAGGCCCAGCGCAGAACCAGACACTGAAATAAGCGTTCTTGTCACCGGTTTTAATCCTGGGTGTTTCGGTAACAGAAACACTGATGTGTGTCTTTGTAAAAGTCTGCTGTGGCTCCGGTTCACAACACATGAAGCTAAACCTCCATGATGACTGTTTACATCTTAGGGCTAGACACTGCGGGGAGGGGGTTCTGCTGAGGAGCAGTGGTTGGTTACTCGGCTGGTGACGAAAGGTCGGAGGCGTATCCTGGAGGTCGAGGGCGTTTCCTGAAGGAATCAGGCGTTTTATCCCTAAAATGGCCGCCATCAGAGTTTCTACAGATTACTCGAAAATACGTGAATGTGCTAAGGCAACACTTCAGGCATGTTTTTAATGAGGGAATGACTTAATAACATGATGTAAAGCTTGAAAAAGTCCATTTTGCATAATACCCCCCCTTTAAAAGCTTAACAGTTTATTATCTGCGTGGGGAAGTTTGTCTTGCGTTTGAAACATCTACATGTGAAAGATCCATCTAGACAAGGGGAGAACATGCCACTTCGACACAGAAAAGCCAGGTAATTGAGTGACCACTAGACTTTTTATTTTTTTGTGGCCGGCTGGGTTGAAAAAATGTCGGCTATTCGCAGGAGTTACCTAGCCTGGCTAACACCAGACTAAAATCACAAGTGATATTTAGTCTGGGGACCACCAATTCATTTTCTCGTAGGAGAGGTGTGGTTTACGATCGTCCATACTCGTTTATTGGGCGATACGAAAAAAAAAAAAAAAAAGTCTCTTGCGTCTGCACGTAGCCACAGCCAATCATATCATCGTATGAGATGACGTATGACGTATCCGCTGTAAACTTTTGAATATAAACTATTTAGAACAAGGTCTAAAGCTTGATCAAAAAATACCATCGTGTCTGCTGTTGTCACGTTGGATCCGTAAATAAACTTTTTTTTTTATTATCCGTAAATAAACTACAAGCTTCCATATATCGAATAGCGCGTCATCGTCTTGCCGTCCCTCCTCGCTCTGTGATTGGTTCCCAAATCCACCGGAGATGTCGGCCATGGTCCCCAGGCTGTTGTGCAGTTCGAAATAATTCGAGCGCACACAGCAGCCTGGTGTTAGCCAGGTTAGGAGTTACCGGCCATTAAAAAAAAAAGTAATTATAAATACCAGTGTGCACCTACATTTATTAGTGAATAGTTAAAACACAGTCATTTCAAAAGAAAATCTCCGACATGAGAAAGATGAAACAACAGCTCAAATATAAACAAAGTTGTGGAGACGATGGAGAGTCAGTCGAGAGCGAATCAACCATGCACCCAGCTGCCACACTCAAGAGCTGCTGCAAACACCAGTAACTAAGCCAGGGCAGAGAAACCGAGGAAAGCGCCTCTAAGCCTGGCCACTCTCCCATGAAGAGCTACTACGAGGCAGTGGTCCCACTAGCCTCAGCAACCCAGCGCGTCAGTCTGATGTATCCTTTTTTTGACTTCCCAAAGACTAGGGTGAGGCCCCATAGTAATCTAGTAATGTACTACCACTACATGCATGCGCTAATAAAGAGACTAAGACTCACGTTAAATGCCTGATATATCTGATGCCAAGACCATATTGTTATGCATCCAGTTATGTGCACCACGTGGACACCTCAGACGGTGGGACGTTTCGGCTGTCTCCGAGGGTATTCTGAGAGGAGGGCAGCTTTCCCTTTCAGCCGGCTACACTCCACACTCCAGAGCCTGGGTGATTTATTTCAGGCACTCCCACCTGCCAACGGCACTCAGGGAAAGCCCAACATGAGCCCTGTCTGCACCTTGTACGTCTCTGCGCAGACGGCACACTGCCTGCCACAAATGACAACACATGACGGGAAATACAGGAGGGATGAGGGCAAAGCAGTATGATTAATAACCAAAAATATAATGATCACAGTGAGCAATTTGGAATCCCTGTAAATTACATTAGGTAATGTAATTCCCTCTGTAAACAAACAAAACATCCTGTACTCAGGGTCTTATTATGTACAACATTGGGTCTTATTATGATTTGCTGATTGCTAACCCTGTACTCAACTGGTGTGGCTTTGGAGCTCACCTTCAATATCAAGACAGGCACACACAAAAAAACAAAAAAAACATTTTAACCCTACATCAAAATACAATATGTTCTTAGATTAAAAGGCAGGCTACCAGCGACTGTCAAAAGGTAATCAGCAGTCACTTATCCAAAAAAAAAGGTCCACATTTGGATCCTGACCCACAAGTTGAGAAGCAACTAGTGTTTTAGTGCTTTGGACTTCATGTTCTAAACTGCATTATTTCTAAGTTCATATTCTTAGAAATGAATAAAAAGAACAATGAAAACATTGACTTTAAAAAATATATTGCAAATATGAATGGCTATTGCAGAATTTGACACAAAAATTGCAGAAGACCCTTTGTTTATAATTGTTCAGTCCCATTTAGTACTAAAAGTGAATCCTAATGCAAAGTCATAGCTAAGTCAGACGCTTTTTTTTTCTTTTACAGAATTACACACAGGCCTAGAGAACACACTAATTTGATTGTTGTTTGATTGTTGAGGAATGTGAGGAATCTTTTGTTAATATAGAAACAAAAGTGATATGTAAAATGAACTATAAAGGCATTAGTGTGCGTAATGGTATGTTAACTTAATAGTGTGGACTCGCTAACATTCTTGTGAGAAGAGGCTTTCTTTGAAACATTATAGTGAAGTTGTGTAAAAAAAGACAAAAAGGTTTATCATCTTTTTAGGATGGGCTTAGAAATATCCTGGAGAAAAACAACCGGTTTGTAAATCACACTAAAAATCTTCAAACATTGAGGCTGACATGTTAATCACTGTATCACTAGTGGCAGTGCTATCCAACCTGACGCAATACTGTTCTTATGACAACATTTTTTTTTTTTTTTGTTATTTTATCTATCAAAGACAGATGTTAAAGGTCAAGTCTACTGCCATCATTTCAACATCCTTCACCAGTGCAGAGCTGGAAAAACATTTGTGGTGAAGTTTTCTGATGAACATTTTGAGAAGGCTATATCCAGATAACGGTCTGCCACAATCACACCCTGACAGTCCAAAGACAACACAAAGAGGCTACTGCTTTAGCTCAAACCAAAATCAACGGATCCTTGGAACTCCGAGGTCACAGCAGCACGCCAAGAGCTATTACACGCTAACACGCAGCAAGCAGTTTTGAGTCAAGGCTGCTAAATGAGTTATCTGGTAGTGACACAGAAAAACTGTACAAAGCAATTGAAATATTGGCTAACGCTAAACTGAACATAGAAAAAGGAGTCGCACAGCCAAATAGCAAAATCACCAAAAATAGCAAATAGAAAAATGATTTATTAATTATTCACCAAAAGTAATAACACTAACACTAAACCTGCCAATAAAAATAAACATAAAGAATGAATGTAAAGAGTGCGGGTCCAAATACAGAGCCCTGTGGAACTCCATGTCATTAAAAGTAAGTTTACACTCTTTATGTCCCTGCACGACTGAGTCAATGGAGAAAAACCACTCCGCCATTGAAATGTGCGAGCGAGTGCAGGTAGCGGAGCGTGAACACTGAAGTACATCGAGCCATAACCGTGAATTATAAAGGCCGTTCAGTTCTTTCAGTTTCTGTATCTTCGTACGCAGCCCTGGTTGTAAAAATAGACTTTATGCTAATATTGTAACAAACTCCACGGCGACGACAAAAACACTTAACATCATCAACTTTCCAGTGATTAAAACGGTCCAAATCAGAGTTTTCTTCGTTGCTTTACGCTAACTCTCAATATTGTTTGGTAGCCGAAAGAAATCCCATTACCCATAATGCAACAGACGACCCGAGATGGGCTTTCGGCTTATTGAGCAACCTCAAGCTGTATGCAAGATTTTTTGTTATAAAACCTTTTAATCACACCACTTGTAGACACTAGACAGGACAATAAACATTGCTATTAGCTCTTAGAAGCATTGCCAAAAACAGGATTACCTAATAGCTCTGGGGAAGAAAAAAAAAACATCCGGAAACTCTTAAATGAGAAGGTGATGGGCAGAGTTAGTGCTTGCTGGGCATTCCACTCTTAAAAAACTTTGAGACAAAGATGGTCTGTCTGGCTCCACATAATTCTTTCCTCTCTGGCTTCTGTGGGATAATAATCACCCTCCCCCCCTCTCATTTTGGAGGTGCAAGACTGTTCCCTCAAAGCCTGTGCTATTCCATCTACGGACATTCAGTGTTCTTTGTCTGAAGTACGATCATGTAAACAGTGTCATAATAGCAGAATAGTGGAGCAGTTTGCTATTGAGGATGAATATAAGGGGAAACATAGGCTACTGTCTTTAGGTCTTATTGAGAGGGGACAATGGGCTGCAGATAAAGACGAAAAGGAAGTGTAGAATGTAATTAGCTAATGGAGCAGACATGTCCGGTGAAGACAAGGGGTGAGGGTTAAATCATTAGGTTTAAGACAGAGCTCTTCTTATGTTTTTTGTCAGTATTTGTAATCTAACAATACAATATTCTTATGCCTTTGTATGATTTTTGCCACTAAAATTCAACAGCTGCTTCTTCTACTTTATAACAATATTGTTTAGCAACATCAATCAGTGAGATCAGTGATTCTATTTTAGGTCAATATCACAACTTAACCTGTGAGCATTCAGCTGCAATGACAGAATAGTGGACACATGTATGCATGGGGCCAATGCAGCTTTACAATCATAACTATAGTATTGCACTTGCACATAGTATTGTTAAAATATCAGCACCAATTAACATTTAGAAAAGGAAGATGCAGCAGTTTCAATATATCAGAGTTTAAAAATGTTTCTACTTCTTTGATGTTTGAGGAAACAGGCTTTTTTAACCTAATCATTATTTATATATTTTACCAAATTTGATTTAAGTTATTTTCATACAAGTCAAAAATAACCAGAAGAGGCTAAACACTTATTTCACACACTGCTTACCTAAACTATCTTTAGTTAGCCTGAGCTAAATATTGATTGTAACTAAATACATGAATTCCTTTTTAGCTTTCTCTGAAAACACAGTTAAATGCGGATCATGAGCCTATGGGATTTGCCCAGCGCCTGCACTTCCCTGGACAAAGTCAGTTGAGGATACAGACACCAGTGTATTCTCAGTTTGAGCTTTGTACGTCCACTATGGCAAACACAAGTCGTTGTGGCTGTAACAGCTGCCTTCCTGTCCAGGATAATGCCTCCAGTTGGCATTCTGAGTGTAAACATACACACAGGGAAGTGGGTTCACAGGCAGGTTACAATCTCACTGAACTGGAGAAGCTTTAGGACAGACACATTCAATCTCTAGGTTTTGACTTTTAACTGCTGAAGAGAATGAATCTGCTGAAGAGAGTGAATCTGTGAGACGTTATCAAAGTGTTACTACTGTCATTTTTGCTTCCTTCATCTATTACCCGTCTAAATCAAACATTTAACTAAATTAATAGTTTTTTTTTCACACACACAAAAAAATCACTTGATTCAATCTCTTTTTCACACAAACTAAAACTGATCTCTCTCAGGCAGTATGCCATCTCCTGGATGTTCATCAGTTTAGGCCTCCTGTCTGGCTGCTCCTTTTATTCACCTTATTCCGGAAGTTTGCGTGGGCGGCGCCATGAATGAACCTTTTCTCCTATCAGTTAACATGGGGCTGGAGAAGTCCAGATAAAATCAGTTACTACACGAAAACAAAGCCGTTTTTCGGCCGCGCAGAGAAACGGTGCAATGTTGACATGTTGGTGCAAATGAACATTGGCCATTTTACACAAATCAATCGACTAAACATCAGATTTGAGCGGAAAACATTTTCCCTCGTTCACCGATTAAATGAACGGGCTTCACGCTCGACCGGAAGTGAGACAAGGGAAAAAGAGGCAAAAGTGGGCGGGGCGGAATAAGGTGAATACTCAATGATTCAATTTAAGCAATCAAACTTAGAAACACATTTATGGGAAGACTTGTGCTGACCATCAGATTTAATTTGCTTGACTGTAACCAATTTCAATACGATGCAAGAATATGTATCCATATGGGAGGAGAAAAAAAACAGTGCTGCAAATGTCATTATGCTGTTGAAAAAAAGCAGGTCTCCATACATGTTGATGCTTTGCTCTGAGTTCAGGTAACTGTCGTCTAAATCGCACAAGTCTTCTTCTGAAGGCTTTACTTTGATAACCTACAGCAGAAATATTATTGTTGGTGTCTAGCTGATCATGTAACAACGAACAACCTGGAATGTTGCGAAGTGTGGCTTTAAGGTTTCCTATCCCAGAATCGAGTGCTCTTCATAAGGCTGGCGAGTAAACGGAGGCAGTCAAGAGTGCATGAGTGACATCGGCGAATCAATTTTCCGATATTGCATTCCTGTGGCCGATTATGTAACCAATGCACATCACTTACGGTTTTGGACAGAATTCAGACGGCGCTCGTATTTATAATTAGACTTACTCATAAACATAAACCATCTGAACGTGAGCTCACCCCTGGTTGAGATCATTCTCCGTGTTGTCCAGCCACAGGCGCACGGCCACAGCGTTTCCCTCCCGACACTGGGTGAAGATATCGTCCATTCTCTAACACGCACAAGCTGCTGTGGTCACGGGGGCGGAACTAACAGGGGATAGAGGTCTGCAGGTCAGCATCAGCCCCTCATCTGGACACCACTCCTCTGGCACACTGGGAAAAAAACAAAGAGGGTAAAAAGTTCAATATGGACGGTTCTTCTCGCTTTTGTAACTCTAAATGAGGAAGTGTGCTATTGAGTAATCATGTCAACACTGGGTGGTTCTGGGGAGGGAACAGTGACTCATAACATGAGTAATAATAAGTCACTTATTTATTTGTCGAAATTAAATTACCCTTTTAGCATTAGAGGAAGTTTTGCAATGTAAGCACTGTGCCAAAAATATGTTACTTTGTTGCAACAGAATAAACAGCAATGGCAACAGCATTGATAAAGATCATCTATTGTCTAATGTACTTTAACCAGGGTACCATTGAGATTCAGGATCTATTCCTAGACCCAGTGGAGGGAACCCTGTTGTACATGTTTTTGTGGTAGAGGAAACTGGAGAACCTATGAAGACACAGTGACGGGAAGCACATGATCCACACAGAATGCCCTCACACCAGAACCTTTTTTGCCATCAGACAAGGGCGGCCACTCAGGCACCATGTCACATCCAATTCCAGACTGATGATGATGAGGATTTTTAAGGCTTTGTGGTTATTTATGAAAATACTGCACGGCTATACCATGATAACGCCTGAAAACTCAATTTGTGGTATTTGTGAGTTCACACAAACACAGGAGAATCCATCTGTCGCCAATCTGTTTGAGTCCTCTCACTGAACAATTTAATCCGGGGTGATCCCACTTTGATATCAGGATTCAGGGCTAATGTTATTGGCACTGTACTATCAATCTGTCTCTTACCAGGTCAATGGCATGAGGGAATTCCATAAAACGTAGGGCTGCCCAATATACTGCATGGCCACATTACCATTACTCCAAACACAAAATCACTGAGGTCTTCATGAGTAAAACAGTTTGTTTGCTGATACAGCCTGAAGCAAAAGCTGTTTTAGTCATAATTCCACCAAATCATTTGAATCCAATTTCAGTTTAAATTTAATAGGATGTGCAATGTTAAAATTGTATATATTTTAAATGGTAAAAATCACAAGCACTTCTCCTCATATTGTGCAGCCCAAACTTTAAGGTTTGCATAGGCTGCAGTCTGTTTGGAGTTTCATTCTCTGACACTGTGTCTGTGTACAGTAATAAAGGCTACATTTAGATCATTTCCTCTTCATCATTTTCCAGTGCAGTCAACACTCAAATCTCTGCAATTTCCCCTGCAGACACACAACTCTCATGCACCCTGTAGGCAGCTCTGCAATGACTGCAACAGGCACCAGTTAGCATGTAGCTTCTGTCATTTCCCCTTTTACAGGGCGAGCAACAGTTGAGCTCTATCTCCCAGTGAAACATTAGGACCGTTTCAGCCTGTCCCTCACGTCTGCGGCACATTAGCTCCGCATAAACGGTGCTTTAGCAGCGGAGCCCCGGGGCTAGTTAGCAGCCTGTCTGCGGCAGCTGCTGCGGAGCTAACAGGCTAACTTTCGTGACGCGGCGCAGGGGTCGCTTCTGTTCCGCTCAGACTAGATGACCCCAAAAAAGCTGCAGAAAAAAAAACACGTATAATGCGGAAGTGTTAAGAAACTTACCGGGTTTCTCCTCTGACAGAGTGAGCTGGAGCAGGCATAGAAGTAGCCCGGAGCAGAGTGGTGTTTTGGGGGAGATTGAAGGCTCCACTGCGCTCTTTGGTCCACACCCTCGCCAATGTCCCGTTTGCGCAGAGCAGTTCCACTCCAGAGCAGAGCGCACACGGGCTGGGGACTGGGGAGGGACCTGGCTGGGATCAGAGGCAGCGTGCGCACTACCTCTGCTGGAGCTACAGAGCAGTGCATGTAAAAAAAAAAAAAAACACCGCCCCGGGCCATGATTTCTCTACACACTTGTACTTGTTTTGCAGTTGCTTTTCCGTGATGTCTTTGAATGCGACACTCTGGCTGAGAGAAAGCAGCGAAAGCCTGTTCTTCTTCAATGAGCAGCCTCACGTGCACGTTTGTTGGTTTAGTTCAGGGATAGGCAACGTCAGGCCTGGGGGACACATGTTGCCTTCCACCATAAAACCCTCGGCCCCCAAGAGGATTTTGGGAGAATATTTATTCATAAATGTTGAGAGCGAATACGTGATAAAGTATTCTAAAATGTGGAAAATATCAATATTTTCACATTTCCCGGCAAAACACCTCATTAGGTCATAAATGATTTGCAAATCAATTATATTTGTAGAAAAAAGGTGCTTTACTTTGGGCGACAATTGTTAGTTTCAACCCCTGGGGCTTTGGCAATGAAGAAAATAGGCCCTTCATCAAACTAACTTGCCTACCCCTGGTTTAGTTGATGAGCTATTTTACTTGGTTACAGTCAATAAAGAGGGTACGATCGATGCAATCCCCATGAACACAAATACACGTTTTTTTAATGTCGAATTAGTTAAGTAACCTAGTTTAAAGGAGCTATCCTTGATTTTGAAAATTTCTGTTATTGGAATAAAATTTGTTTTGTCCTTTAGTATATGGTAAAAGCAGACATTTCTCCCAAAAATACTGGTTTTAAAGCGTTTTAAACAGTCATAAAATGTCAGGCTAGTTTTACAGTGAAGTGACAGTTTTCCCCTGGAAAGTTGTGAAACCTGGTTTAAACAGTCCCTGTGACGAATGTTGATGTTGTAAAGAAATGCATTGGGAAAGTTTGAGATGAGTTTGGACCAGAAAATAGCAATTTGAAACTTGAGTGACCCTGTTTTTTGTACAATCAGGTATAGCTCCTTTAAGTTTCAGGGGCTGGCCATAAGGGAAGTATTATGCCTGGGGATATTTAAAGCCCTAAACCTGATTAATGGTTTATTATTTGTAAATAAAGTTTTATATGTACCTTTCACAACTTCCACTTGACTGCTATTTCTTTATAATTTGATGAAACGTCTTTCCACAAATGTCTACTTTAACATCAGAACACTAAATTATCATCAGGTACAGGGCCTTTAATAGACAAATATTTCATTGTTAAATTTTGTCCCATTGCCCATATGAAAAATATTTGCACTTTGTCAGCTGCTGTCACAATCCACAGTATAAAAACTGACGTGTACAAGACTGATCTATTACTGATTGATACATAAAATGTGGGTACAAAACAGTAAATTATTTATTTAAATCTGAATTATTTGTTTTAAGTCTGTATCCTGCAGCATTGAAGAAAGTGACCCACCTTCACCACAATTTACAGTGAGCATCCTTATTTAACATTTCCTACAAATGCAAGACATTATAATTATGAACTGTTAGAAAAAAATAACATTCAACAAAACAGGTCACAACAAGAGAGTAGGTAAATAGAGCATTTTGACATCTGAATCACAAAGTCCTCTCTCATCTCTTCTTATAAACACAAGGCTTCAGCTGCAGTGCAATCTTTTTCATATTTTCCAGAGCTGGTCCAGTTTTCACAAAGTCAAAGGAGTAAAAGTGAGTGTTTTCCGTGTCCTGAGGGGAAAACAAAAACGTACAATTAAACAGTGTTATAAACACTGTGCAGAAGAATGATTTATGCAGACGGCTACGCCTTTTTGTAAATGTGAGGCACACAACAGCATTAATGGTGTATTTCTTTCCATCTTGTCCTCACTCACCTTAGACACCAGTTTGAATCCTAAACCTGACAGAGCTGTGAGGAAGCTTCGCACGTCGTCAAATCTGCTCGATACTTCCGCTATTTTCAGAAAACCCCTGGAAACGAGTCCAAACATGTCCTTATTAGTTTTTCATTTTATACCACCTGTATATTGTGGAAATAAACCCTCTGGCTTGCATAGAGGCTGCATCAATTATTAGGGTGGTTCACAATATCATGGTATAAGTAAAAGTTTTTCTAATTTTGCCAGATCGTATTTTGCCTTGTTCCTATTGACATTGGGAACATCTGTACCAAATATTGAGCCAATGAGACTTCAGTAAAGGGTGGCACACTTTTTCACAATGTTCATTGCTCTAGACCTACCTAACAATATGTGACTTTAACTACACATACATAGAACCAAAAAAAACCCACACAATATAACATGTATGATGACTTTGTTCTCTTTGATACTTTATCTCTGTGTCCAGGCACAACGCGGAGCAGAAGTCGCTTTTGGTCATCAGATTGTTGAGAGCAATGCCTCTCGTGTGTCGTTGATGAAAGAACTTTCTGTCTCAGATTCTCATCTGTGAGAAAGGACCTCACATCATCAGGGTTATCCTCCTCAGTAAAACCTTCAAAGAAGTGGACTGAGCGGCGAGTTGATAAAGTGATTATCGTGACAAACCTAAGAGTACAATTGACTCCATTTTTGGTACAAATACGTAGAACACCAAAAGTAAACCACCCGAATGACTATTTTAAACAAGCTAAATTTAGACGCCAGTTTACAAAACAGGCTTATGGTTGGTGACTGAAGAAATGTCTCTTACTTGTGATTCAAAAGTGGGCTGTAAACTTCCTGAACCTTCCGCATACAAGACAACCTTGATGAAGGTAGAACTGCACTTACCCCTTCTTTAGGACTCTATTTGCTTCTTTTAAAAAATCGGTGAGGTTAGTTCCCATGAGAGAGAGACAGAAGACTGCGACGTCCACCGAGCTGTCCTTCAGAGGGACCTGCAGCAGAGGCAATACTTTTACCAAAAAATCATTCATTTCAATAAAGCTGAAGCATAAATTCAATCAAGCTGTATTCTCCTTTGTTCCTTGCTTCCGTCTACTATCACTAGGGCTGTAAAATTAATGTGAGCTTCAAGTTTATCTATTTAATAAACTAAATATCTGTTTAATTGCATTCCGTTTGGATAAAGTTGACTGAAGATAACCTGTCCACTTACATTGGCCATATCGCAGGCGGTCACTAGCTCACACGTGGCCACCAGGTCGAAGCTGTGGACTTTGTTTTTAACACTCTTGGCGATTTTACAGTCTCCGCACCCGAAGTCCGCCACCACCAGAGAGGCAGGCCTGACAGAGGTGAACACAAAAACAGAAATAATATAACAACATGACTAAATATGACAACAATTACAGACAGAAAAATCAAACAATAGCTCCAGTAAATAACAGGCTATACATTTTGTGATTTTTCTTCTTTTTTTTTTCCAAGATTAGGGCCTGAGAATAGAAAGGACATAAGCATAGGGTAATAAAACAATGCATTTACCTCATCATAATGGAGTGTGGAATTTTAGAAGCAGCGGATGGATTTAATTACCACTTAAAGGGACTAGATGCAAGTTAGTCATTTTATACTCACTACTGCCACCTCAGATCATACGTGTAACGGCACCTTCTATATTAAGCTCGTGCATAACGGCACTTCGGACCCGAATTAACACCTTTGTGAGTGACAGTCCATGATTTTAGAGGCAGTTGTGGTGAATATGTCTGAGCTAATGTGTAGAATACACATTAGGACATGGCTGGAACATGTAGGGGGAGGAAAATACATTATTTAAAAACTCTGTATAGTCCCTTTCAAGGCTAATACTCAGTGTATTGATTAAAAACGATTATTGTAGGACAATTGTGATAAATATTATGCCATATTGCCACTATGAATGTTGACCTTGATAAAATAGATCCTGCACATGATGAAAATCACTTGCCCATCATCATGGCCCATCATCAAAAACGCATCTGCTGAACAGTTTTGAACCATCCATTTCAAATGTCAAATTCAGCATGGTTTTATGCTCAACAAGACCTAGAGGTGGTAGGATATTTAAATAGTTGCCACGTGACCAAACAGCAGTTTAAATAATAATCACCATAATCACTAGGCTTTCTTACTTTTTCTGGATGAACTCAATGATGTTGTCCACCGGGTTGCTGGGCCACCTCTGCACCTGGGCGCTGTACCCGCGGTGGTACACCCCGAACGCCTGCGGGTCCTGGGTGAACATGCGGCGGGCCTCCCTGCTGGTAGAGCTGTACAGCACCTCGTTTATGAAGCGGAAACGGGCCGACTCCAGCCGCTGCTCCATCCGAGACCGGAGAGAGGCCGACGCGTCAGGGGGGTCCGCTGTGGCCGCTTCCTTTTCGGGCTTGACCTCCTCCACTGATTCAGCCACCTCCGCCTGCGTCTCCTGGACTCGGAGGAATTTGCGGAGCTTCTCTTTTTTCAATTGTGCCATTTTGTTCAGTTCAGACTTCTGCGGTTTTGCTGGTTCCCGAAATTCTGTGTCTTCAATAGTGTTTTTCTTCAATCTTTCTTGAATCACCTTAGCCTCCACTTTACTTTGCTTCAATTCTTCACTCGAGTTTGTTTTGTCTTTTTTGCCTTTTTTCATGACTGCTTCCTTCACCTGAACGTTCGGACTGGTTATGTTGTCGTTAAGATCAGTCTCTTTCTGCTCAGAAGCTTCTTCTTTTGGTCGAAACTTATTTTTAGACTTGCGCTTGTTTTTCATTCGGTTTTTCCACTTCTGTCGGCTCAGTTTCTTTTCTGAATCCTCTGCTAGCTCTTTTCCGGGGTTTGCCGTTCCTAGGTCCTTTGTCGTGTCGGGAGTTTTAGATTTTACTTTCTTTTCTTAAAAAAAAAAAAAACAACAAAAATGTATGTTATTCATTGAAAAGACCGTTTTACAACAACATTGTGAACTTGTGTGTTCAGAAGTTGATATAAACATGCAATGTTTTGTGTCGTTGCAGACAAACATATGTTTTTTGTATACTAAGCAACTTTAATTAAGTACTAATTTGAGAAATTGTGGAGTTGCAAAGAATGAAGTTATAAATATATGGTGAAGCAGGTAGATTTCTAAAGACTTGACTTGGACTTGTTTTAAAATAATATTTTCTGTTGTTTCTTTCATTGAATCATCCTTTTTTTTTTTTTTCATATGTGAAAAAGGAATTCAGTCAATCAAAAATCTAAATACTCCATTACATAAAAAACATGAAATAACTGCTTTGATAAAACTGAGCTTCTACTGAGCTGAACTTAAGCCTAGATACGAAGCGGCTTGTTTTATGCTAACCCAAGTAAACAAAAACATATGAATGTGTCTGTAACCAATAGATTGAAAAGGTTTGCTCACCCAGCTTATCTGTTTTGCTCCTCTTAGGCGGGCCAGTGTCCCGTGTGTCTCCCTGGGCGAGCTCTGTGGTCTCCGCCTTCTCCTCGGTGTCTTCGTGTCTCCTCTTCCTCCTGCGTTTTTTCCTCCTCTTCTTGGTGTGCTCTGTTGTTGGAGCTTCTGTCTCGCTGTCACTGCCCACCTCTCGCCCCTCGCTCTTCCACTCCGGCACCGAGCCCAGTGCCTGCAGGGTGCGCAGCAGGCTCTTCTTCCCCACCAACTTGGTCTGGGATAAGCCAAACAGCCAAGTTAACATGTTGAAAGAAAATCATGAAAAAAGAATAGAAACTTACAGCAATGTGGAATAAATTCTGCAGTAATAATGAGTTACGTATTTTGAAAGCCTGGCACTTTATAGATAGATTTCCGATGACGTCACATTTTACCCACAATTCCATATGGCGCCATCTTGTGTGTCAAGCATCTAACTGTTTGTGTCACGGATCATTGGTAATATTCTGAAGCAGTGGTTCACACCTGTGTTGTGTGGAGCTGATCCCGACACCATGAAGAGACAATATTTCCATATCCCAAAATGTATCACCAAGAAACAGAGACAGAAAGACTTTAGTACAAGAGACTACTCTATGGCTGGGAGAATTAACAGAGAGGGCTTCGATCCTGAGCCAAGACACTATAAAGTCTGCTCCCAACATTTGATCACAGGTAAATTGATAAACCATGTATTTCCTTTGATTCTATTAAGTACCATGATTAAGTTAGCCGACCCATCCATCACATGACTAATGCTAATCAGTGAAAAAACACACTATAGTAGCCCAGAGTATTACGTGCATGTGAGCCATACGTTGACATTAGGTGTTTAAGATGAAGTGCGCCTCGCCTCGAATCCAGGCGGGACCAGGTGGTGGCGGCCGATGGCGGAAAAAGGCGCATGGAATCAAGTCGGACACATCACAGCTCCGTGAACGGAGAGGAGCCTCAGGTCATGCAGCGTCTCGCGTTTGTTAGAAATATAACCAGAGAAATGCACCTCATCATCAGAGAAAATAAGAGACTCTCCTCTAACAGTTTAAGATTAGAATAATTAACTTCTGCCAATTTAAATGTAGGTATATGTTGGACTCATCCTTGGCACTTTCTGTCAAATAAGAAACATTTCTGCAAAGTAGATCTCTAGAAAAGAAGAGGCAGGAGACTCTGGGGTGTCAGGGCAACAAGTTTCTGATCAAAACACAACTCAGACCCAATCATCACGTTTTGACCGCACTTCATTTCCCCTGATCCCTTTGGCCTTTGTAGTTCAGGCGGCCGAGCGACGCGGTGAAAAGCAACTTCGCCCGCCTGCCCAAGGTGCTCCAGCCGCCTTACGGGAAGACCGTGATATGTGGAGCTGCACTACAGTATCAATGCACATGTGCACATGTCTTTGTTTCTCGTTAAAAACGAGCCATTAACAGCTAGCTTGTAAACTTTGTCTTGCATACGTAACTAAAGAGCAAAAGAATCTTTCGTCAGCAACTTTTATTACAATTAAACACTATATTATCAACAGACAGATATTTAAAAGTTAGGTAAATTGTTTTAGCAGCTACCAGGGGCGCAGATAGGTTTTTGAAACTGGGGGGGACAAAGCTGCTCAGGCATGACAACCTATCAAACTTAATTGCCCATCATTGCAAGACAATAATGCGTATTGGTACGGTTTCTAATCACTCACCAAGCATGCCACATGACGTATGAAAAAGCAGTCCTGACGTAGGCTACACTGTCTGATAACCAAGTAAACCAACAGCTCGCGTTTCGCATTTTGACACACGCACAGCCCAGTCAACACAAACACATGAGCGCAATACCGTTTCTCGCCGCATATCAATGTGAATGGTCAAGGGAGGCGCTGTTTCGCACATTGCAAAATGCTTGCAAGATATTTTTCTTCATAAAAGTGAGGGGGACGGATCCAGGTGAATGAAAATCTGGGTACGTCATGTCCCCCACGTCCCCCCCGCTATCTGCGCCCATGGCAGCTACGTCACTTACTAATTACATGAAGCATAGACTAATTCGACAGTTATATGTATGAAATCATGTTACTTCCCAAAAAAGCAGAACTTGGCGGCTGACTGCAAAATGACTTGATAGTTCGCGCAGCAATGAGAAGTAGTGCCACTCGACAAGTAGTGTGTTTTGATGGTTTGTACACAGGTTAGAGCAAGGCGGTGGCATCCTGGACCTGCCCAGCATGCGTAGCTGCCTGCCGCCGCCCACACCCACCTCGCTCACCTTAAACACACCTATGACCGATTAACACACAATATGGCAGTTCGCCGCAGAGGATCATGGGTAATTGGAGAAGCAGAAACCCATCTATTATAGCTCCACTTGTCATGGCAGCCTAATTGTACTAAAACACATACAGAATGAATATGAACTTTAAAGATGAAATGTTCCACTGCTTGCCATTTCTTTCCACAAGTGTCAACTTTAAAAGCACTTTGATTTTGACATTTTTCTTATGGACTAGAACCATAAGAATTTGCTTTGGGTGGTTTTGTGTGACGTCATTTTCTTTTTACTATGGACAATGCACTTTGAGCTTCTGCATCATTTTTTAATGTAGTTTTTATACTGCAAAAGGCTAATAAACTGAACTAGACGTATCCACGTACAGAATAACCACTAATCTCAAACCGTGTCGTTGTTTGACTGAGAGGACATTGTTCCAGAGAAGCATGTTCTCACCTTCACATTGGGACTGCTGGTCTCTTGAGAAGTGACAGTTGGACTCGGGACGTCTCCTTTGTCATCGTTCCAGTCCTCGTCTTCAAGAAACATTTCTACAGGAGCAGGACAAAGGACATTACAGAAGACACGGCAAAAGCTTCATGTTTGACTTAAGAATGTAGCCTCTTACCTGAGTCTGTTTACAAAAACACAATCTTAGACTGGAGATAAAATATTTACAAACAATGAAAAGGAACTTTAGTCTCTAGTCACAATTTACTTCACTGTTAATATCCTGAAATTATAAATGTTTATGTTGCAACCACGTTGAAATCCTCATGTGCGACGCAGAGGAAGCAAAACAGTCGCGTGTCGATGGCGTCAGTACTCTGAAGAATTATGGGAGTTGAAGTTTGAAGCAACTGATATCCGTTCAGTGATTCTCACACTGTAGTTGGCTACTATGACATTGTTAGATATTGATCAGACATCACTATCATTTAAACATTAACAGTTCATTCATTAACTTTTATTTTTTACAGTCGATGCATGAAACTCTTGAAACGCAGTTCGAAACAATCACTCCACAGTGACATCTGGTGGCAAAGTGTCATTACAACAGGAGCGTTCACAGAGTTACTCAACCATATGATGTTATTGACTCGTCTCCAGACAAAGGCTCTGGGCTCTCTGCAGGCGCCCCTTCACGTTGGGAATTGACTTTTTTTTTAATTCCATTTTTTTAAATTTTAAATTCAGTCCACAGAATATTTTTTCAAGTAGTGCTGTGGACCATCCAAGTGATCTTTTGCCAGGGGCGGACTGGGACTGAAAAACGGCCCTGGACCAGCCTGGCCCAAATTAGTGTAAATGTGCACATCCACAAATACATATTTTAACATTTTGACTGGAGAGCAACAGTGTAACGCCTCATTTGAAAGCTAAGGCCTACAAAAGTGATTGTAACTTCATGTCACGTTGATGCTGCATTTTTGTCACTTTTGTTGTTTTTGTTTCTTTTTCGTTCCTTTTTTTGTGAGTTTTTTTTCATTGCTTTGCTGTTGTGTTTTCATCTCTTTTTTGTCACTTTTTTGTTCCGTTTTCATCCTCATTTTCGGACGGGATTCTGAAGGGTCTGTGACTCTTTTTTTTATCTGCCTACAAATGTCAACAAAAGCGCTCTGGCTTCATTTTGTTCCTGTGGATGAGTGGATGTGGCAGCTACATCGATGGACACTGGCCATGTTTGATCTCGTCCTGTAAAGTGTCCATCGAGACGCTAATGAAAGCTACTGACTCATAACTGGTCTGTGACGTTGTAGTTCCCCCCCTTTTCCCTTTTAATTATCTGACAGTTTGATTGTGATAACCCATTACCTCTGACTTCTGCTATAAAAATGCAGCTACAGTTATTTTTGTATTTTTTTTGTGATCCATCCATCCATCCATCCATCCATTTTCTTCCGCTTTTTCCGGGGCCGGGTCGTGGGGGCAGAAGGCTCAGCAGAGATGCCCAAACTTCCCAATCCACACACATCTCCTCCAGCTGTTCTGGGGTGACCCCGAGGCGACACCAGGCCAGCTCGGAGACAAAGTCCCACCACAGTGTCCTGGGTCTTCCACGAGGTCTTGTCCCACTAGGACAGGGGTGGGCAATTCATTTTCATAAGGGGCCACATGAGGAGCCTGAATTGAGTCGGAGGGCCGCACCAACAATAACTCAAACTTATATCGGGATATAAGTATAATATATCGGGAGTGTATCGCTGGGGTCCATGAACAAAAGCTCCAAAATAAAAAAAAATGTTTTGATTGGGAAAATACATTGAGGACTTTTTTTCAATATCTATTAATTATTTCAATATCTATAGATTATATCTATATAATCTATAATGATGAGCCTGGCAGGACTGTAGCCTCATAAAAACGGCTTACACTTTACAAGCCTGTGTCACAAGTCTCTGCTACATTGTAGTCAATATTCATTCACTCCGCACTCCGTGGTAGTAAGCTACTATTGTAGCCACAGCTGCCCAGGGGCAGACTGTCCATTTCCCACTTGCAAGTCACACAATGTGTTGTTTATATCTTTATATCTTATTATGCCAGTGCCCTTTGCTGGACACCTGTGGAATTCTTTACTTTTATTCTTATTTAATCTGCCCCCTAGTGGCTGGAGTGAGCACTCTGGTAATAAAAATAAAAAATCACAACTCCGCACAGGAATGAGCTAGAGACTTACTTTTTTTTTTGACATGCTTATGAATTTATGCCCTACAAGTTATGGGCCGGACTGAATCATCTCGCGGGCCGGATGTGGCCCGCGGGCCGTACTTTGCCCAGGTCTGCACTAGGACATGCCTGGAACACCTCCCGCGGGAGGCGACCAGGAGGCATCCGGAACAGATGCCCGAGCCACCTCAGCTGGCTCCTGTCGACGTGAAGGAGCAGCGACTCTACTCCGAGCTCCTCCCGGGTAACTGACCTCCTCACCCGATCTCGGAGGGTGCGCCCAGCCACCCTGCGAAGGAAACTCATTTTGGCCGCTTGTATTCGCGATCTTGTCCTTTCGGTCATGACCCAAATCTCATGACCATAGGTGAGAGAGGGAACGTAGATCGATCGGTAAATCGAGAGGTTCGTTGAGGCCATCAGAACAACATCATCCGCAAACAGCAGAGATGAGACTCTGAGGCTCCCAAACCGGACACCCTCCGGCCCCTGGCTGCGCCTAGAAATTCTGTCCATAAAAGTAATGAACAGAACCGGTGACAAAGGGCAGCCCTGGCGGAGACCAACACGCACCGGGAACAGGTCTGACTTACTGCCGGCAATGGTAACCAAGCTCCTGCTGCGGTCATACAGGGAACGGACAGCCCTTAGCGGAGGGCCCCGGACCCCATACTCCCGGAGCACCCCCCACAGGGCACCACGAGGGACGCGGTCGAACGCTTTCTCCAGATCCACAAAACACATGTGGACTGGTTGGGCGAACTCCCACGAACCCTCGAGCACCAGATGAAGGGTATAGAGCTGGTCCAGTGTGCCACGACCAGGACGAAAACCGCATTGTTCCACCTGGATCCGAGGTTCAACTATCGGCCGGATCCTCCTCTCCAGCACCCTGGAAGCCCGAGCCCGGCCCGAGCCCGACCTGACATTCGGGCCGGGCCGGCCGAGATTTCCCGCATGAGAGTCGGGCTCGGGTCGGGCTCCATTTTTATTTTTTTATTTTTATTTTTATTAATGTCATTATAATCTCTAATAAAAATCTATGCAATAGGCGGAGTCTATTGGATACAAAATGTGGCAATCTATTATAGAAAACGCTATTTCAATGGCCGCCGCCTGGGCGCCGCCATGTTTATTTCCCATACCGACTTTGAAGCTAAGCAGGGAAGTGCCTGGTTAGAACTGGGATGGGAGACCGTTCCTCCGAAGCTAAGCAGAGACGGGCCTGGTTAGGACTGGGATGGGAGACCGTTTGGGAACACCAGGAAGCCTGGCGACAGTACTGAGTGTGTGCGTGGACATCCGCGGCCGGCCCCCACGTGACGGCCCCACCGGCCGCGGGCATTGGCCACGGGTCCATATGGACCGCGGTGCTGCTGTCCGAGGACAACCCGCTGTCACAAAAACGCGAGTGCACGCGATCTGACTGCCGTGCGTGTGCGCGCATCCAAACAGGGCGATGTGTGTGTGTGTGTGTGTGTGTGCGTGTGTGTATGTGTGTGCGTGCGTGCGTGTGCGTGTGTGTATGTGTGTGCGTGCGTGCGTGCGTGTGCGTGTGTGTATGTGTGTGCGTGCGCGTGCGTGCCCAAAACCTGCTCAAACACGAGCCTCTAATCAAACGCGCTGCTCCGACTGATTTCTCCTCCGTGTGCGTCAAAGCGAAAATGAAACCACTTAACGAGCGCATGGCCTGCACTGCGTAGTTTTTTTTCCATTTTTTTTAACGTTGCTGCTGTACCATTTGTTTTCTATTTTGCTTTCACGTATTGTGACCCCAGAGGTACATTTTATTCTAAAGCAGCTTTGAAAGCATTGCCAATTTTATTGTAAGGTTATAAATACTGTCTAATAACGATCATTAGGCTATTTCGGTTCAAAACCTACTCATTCTTTTTTTTTATTGTACACTACCGCGATGCACCAAACCACGGGTCCTGCACCGTGAACCAAACCGTTACAGCTGAACCCCTAATATTTCTCCATAATTATTCCACTGTCTCTTGAATCCTGTTCCCCAAGTTTAGCGAAAAGCGTTGTTTATAAGAAAGGAGCACGGGTGCATCAAACACTCCAATTGCAGTTTGTTTGCCATTTTTTGGAGCCTTCATTCTTTTACTCATTTGTAGTGGCCATAGTTTTTGGAATGGGTTGGGAACCACTGCTCTACAGCTGAACTGTGTGACGGGTTGGACATTTCTTTGTAATCACTCACAATCTCTGAATATCAAATGTGGAGACTAGCGAGGCCCGGCCGAAGGCCGGGTCTCAGCTAGTACGCAATATAAAATAGAGAAGTCCGGGAGGGAGGTGGTGCAGGTGCGGGGGGCGGGCGCACGTGCTGCTGTGTTGTCACGTTTAAGCAGCATGGTCAGGCTATGATGCCACACAGGGAACATCACTCTTCAGTCTTTCTCTCAGGACAGCGTTTCATTAACAGTGGATAAATAAGCAGTTTAGTTCCAGTTACTGCGTAGAAAGTAGCTTTTGTAGAGCGCGATGTTCATGAAACATGAAGGAGGAGGAGAGAGAGATACGGAAAAGAGGAGACGAGACACATTGAGCTGCGGCGCTGGCTGCTCCGCGCCGCGTACGTCTCTGCCCCCCCAGGTATGTGCGCTACTGCTGCGTGCACGTATGCCGTGCGCGTAGCCGCGTACCTCGCAAACATGGTGCTGCTGTGCAGATGCACCTATCTGAGCCTTAAATAAATAATTATTTACGTCGGGTTTGTTTCGGGTTCGGGCTGACAATTCACGTTAATTGCTCGGGCTGGGTCGGGTCGGGCTTTATAACCGCGGGCTCGGGTCGGGTCGGGCTTGATTTTTTGGGCCCGATCTAATCTCTACCCTGGAGTAGACCTTACCAGGGAGGCTGAGGAGTGTGATCCCTCTGTAATTGGAGCACACCCTCCTGTCCCCCTTCTTAAAGAGAGGGACCACCACCCCGGTCTGCCAATCCAGGGGCGCTGTCCCCGACCGCCACGCGATGTTGCAGAGATGTGTCAGCCAAGACAGTCCTACAACATCCAGAGACTTAAGGTACTCAGGACGAATCTCATCCACCCCCGGAGCCACCGAGGAGCTTTCTCACCACCTCAGTGACTTCAGCCCCGGTGATGGGCGAGCCCACCTCCGAGTCCCCAGCCTCTGATTCCTCATCGGAAGACGTGACGGCGGGATTGAGGAGGTCCTCGAAGTACTCCTTCCACCGCCCGACGACATCCCCAGTCGAGGTCAGCAGCCCCCCACCCGCACTGTAAACAGTGCTGGTGAAGCACTGCTTCCCCTTCCTGAGGCGCCGGATGGTTTGCCAGAATCTCCTCGAGGCTGACCGATAGTCTTCCTCCATGGCTTCTCCAAACTCCTCCCAGACCCGAGTTTTTGCCTCTGCGACCGCCCGAGCTGCAGCACGCTTGGCCTGCCGGTACCTCTCAGCTGCCTCAGGAGTCCCACAAGCCAACAAGGCCAGGTAGGACTCCTTCTTCAGCTTGACGGCATCCCTTACTTCCAGGCGCCACCACCGGGTTTGGGGATTGCCGCCGCGACAGGCACCAGAGACCTTACGGCCACAACTACGAGCAGCCGCATCGACAATGGAGGAGGAGAGTTGGGAGTTGAAGACCCCGCTGACAGAGGGATCCGCCAGACGTTCCCAGCAGACCCTCACAACACGCTTGGGTCTGCCAGGTCTGACCGGCTTCCTCCCCTGCCAGCGGATCCAGCTCACCACCAGGTGGTGATCGGTTGACCGCTCAGCCCCTCTCTTCACCCGAGTGTCCGAGACACGCGGCCGGAGGTCAGACGACACAACTACAAAGTCGATCATCGACCTCCTGCCTAGGGTGTCCTGGTGCCACGTGCACTTATGGACACCCTTGTGCTCGAACATGGTGTTTGTTATGGACAAACTGCGACTAGCACAGAAGTCCAACAACAGAACACCACTCGGGTTCAGATCAGGGAGGCCGTTCCTCCCAATCACTCCCACCCAGGTCTGACTGTCGTTACCCACGTGGGCGTTGAAGTCCCCCAGTAGAACAATGGAGTACCCAGTCGGAGCACCATCTAGTGCCCCTCCCAGGGACTCCAAGAAGGCCGGGTACTCTGCACCGATGTTGGGCCCGTAGGCCGAGACAACGGTGAGAGACCTGTCCCCGACCCGAAGGTGTAGGGACGCGACCCTCTCGTTCACCGGGGTGAACTCCAACACGTGACGGCTGAGCTGGGGGGATATGAGCAAACCCAACCCGGCCCGCCGTCTCTCCCCGCGAGCAATTCCAGAAAAATGGAGAGTCCAGCCTCTCTCCAGCAGTTGGGATCCGGAACCCAAGCTGTGCGTGGAGGTGAGCCCGACTATATCTAGTCGGTATCTCTCAACCTCCCGCACAAGCTCAGGCTCCTTCACCCTCAGCAAAGTGACGTTCCATGTCCCGAACGCCAGAAGCTGCGCATGTGGACCAGGTCGTTGAGGCACCTGCCTCTGACTGCCACCCACTCCTCTCCGCACCCGACCCCTACGGATCCCTCTGTGGGTGGTGGGTCCACAGGAGGGCGGGCCCACGTCATCCCTTTGGGCTGTGCCCGGCCGGGCCCCGTGGGCATAGGGCCCGGCCACCAGACGCTCGTGTTCGGGCCCCAACCCCAGGTCTGGCTCCAGGGTGGGGCCCCGGCTGCGCCATGCCAGGCGACGTCTCGGTCCTTGTATGTTGTACGTCCATAAGAGTCTTACAGTCTGACAGTTTGATTGTGATAACCCATTACCTCTGACTTCTGCTATAAAAATGCAGCTACAGTTATTTTTGTATTTCTTTTGTGATCAGTTCCTATAACAGTATGCCGTGTAACTTAGTTTGACTATATTCCTGGAGTCTTGAACTTGTAATAGGCGTGTTTTTGATCATACGCCGCTTTTATGTATGAATATAATGTAAATCAGGGTGAAAGCATTCAAATGGTTCAGAATACAGTACGCTACTAAATATATTTTTAGGCAAGTATTCAGCATTTTGTAACTAAATACAATTTCTATTATTAAGTAAGTATTCTCCCCAACTCTGGCAGTCACATCTCCATGGAGACGAACCGGCGATTGTCCCGCTCCCAGAAAAGTTACGAGTCAGGCAAGAGGAGAAACGAGCCGCTCTCTGCAAAGACACAGGTTTTTTGAGGGATTTTTCACCAACAAAATCACAATGAATGAAATAAATGTGGAAATGTTATTATTAATGTTATTATGAAAAACTAAAAAGTTAAATAAGTGAGGCAAAGACGAAGGAAATACAAAAGGAGAAAAAGGGAGGAGCTTGGGGGTTGAGGAAGCATGATAAATCTTAAAAATCATGTTAAGTTCATGTTCCGGGTCACGGCACCAATTGCTAGGACCCAGTTCTTTTGCATCACGCGAGAACAGATATTTGGAAATAGCCAAAGCGTTCACTGGAGATAGAAGTTCTCTCAAAGATAAGGCGTTTATTGCCATTGTTCCTAGTTACAAAGATGAAAAACCTGCTGGTGACTTCAGAGAAAGAGAAGAAGTGAAGTCCAGATCTCCGTTGACTGTCCCCTCTTATCCTAGTCTTGCACTCCTCTGCACAGAGAGGATGACTGCCTATCTGTGAGTCAGTGGTTTGTGGCTATGTGTTTGTATATTATCTGTATTTTACGTTATGTGCAGAATGATTATGGTGTTGACCATTGTCTATCAGCTAATCTCACTGCTGACATGGTCTTCTTGTTCTGTAGCATGTAAGCAAAGCATGAGCAAGAAGCTTGTTCAAATTTCGTTGCAATCCTTACATTCCATTCCCCAAAACCATCAGGTCACATCTGAACACTAGCAGTGTTCAGGAGAAACATCTCCTTCACAAGAGGGAGCAGAAAACCTCAACTGTTCAGAGGTGAACTCCCAAGACCCCCAGGCTTCAGCTGAACACAGTGAGTGCCAGGCACATGGTGACCAGAGTCTGCTACACGGTTCAGAGTCTCAGAGTGAGCAGCAAACTCCTGAGGACATAGAAACATGCTCCCCTGAGGCTCGCCAGAAAAACATTTCAGCACAGAGAAACCAACAGAGGTCAAAACGCCAGAGGGGCCCAGAGACAATGTGGATGAGTCTGTCATAGCAGAGGAACCACATGTAGTTCCGCTCTTTAGTGCAGCACCAGACACTCCCACAGACGACTCAGACACTTCAGAAGACTCTCAGACTGGAATCCTCGACCGGGGTCCAGAGGAGACCAGTCCAAGAGCAGTCAAATCTTTTTGGTAGACAGCTTGCAGGACGCTGAATATCCTGACCAAAGTCCACTGCTCTGGTCAGACTCTGAAACCAGCCCTACCTCAGAGGAGCTCCGTTCAGCAGATTTATCCTGTTACCAAGACAGTTCCAGCTGCGCTGACCATCTCTGGTTAGACGGGATTTCAAAGCTCTTCCAAAGCCCAGAGGGAGCCAAATATCTGAACAAGAAGATCTCGACCTCTCCATAATCTCGCATCAAACAACAGCTCTGAGGGCCACCATAGTCCATCTGAGACTCAAGGTGTAGGGGAACAAGAGAATCTGGATGAAAACACAAATCCTGAAACACAGAATCTTGTGGACCGCAAAAGACACCAAGATCCCAGAGAAAACCCAACTTCCAGAAAACGTATGTCCCAAAGACACTACCTCTGACGGTCACCAGATTCTGGAAGAGATCTTTCAATTCACATTAAACAGTCCGCACTGTGGGCAGAAAGTCCAGAAGATGTGAATGAACATCTGATAAACAGTGGAGCTGCACATAGATTCAGAGATCCCTGAACTCTCCCACACAGATGATTCAGTGGAGAACATCTCTGACATCTATGAAAACTCTAACAAAAGTCCAGAGGAGCCTTCATGCCCTGAAGACAACTGCTCTGAGGGCCACCAAAGCCTGGATGAGAGCCAAGATCCAGCACCAGCAAATCCAATTGAGACCAAAAGCCTAGCCCTAGATGGTCTCATAACAAGATCTGTGTGAAGAACACTCAAAACTTCATGCAGTCCCAGAGTCCACGGAAGCTCCTGAGACTGTCCCCGCCCCGCACTGTGGAGAGCTTTGTGATGTGGGTCATGGTGAAGAAACTCCTCAAGAATCGGCCAGCCCACCAGAGGTTCTACCATGACACCCGGGTGGACCTGCTGGTGAAGGCCATCCTTGACCACTTCAAAGTCCCCAAAGGAGTCCATCTGAAACCGAAGAACGTGCAGAGGCAAAGCTGATAAAGGTCATTTTTGTTTTTTTCTCTGAAATAATAATTTAACACACACAGCGGTGGACTGGGACTGAAACTCGGCCCTGGACTCTGACCAGCCTGGCCCAAATGAGTGTAAATGCGTTTTTCCACAAAGACCCCCCGCCAAAATCAAAAAGCTTCTTGACTGGAGAGCAACAGTGTATTGCCTCATTTGAAAGCTAAGGCTTACAAAAGTGATTTTTTGTGTGTGGCTTTTTGGCATGTTTTCATCACTTTTTATGTCATTTTTGTGGCTTTTTTGTTTCTTTTTTCCATTGCTTTGTCATCGTGTTTTAATCTCTTTTTTGTCGTTTTATTGTCATGTTTTTGTTGGTTTTTCATTGTTTTTTTGTTGCTTTTCCTGCATTTTTTTGGTTCATTTTCAACCTCGTTTTCGCCGCTATTTTAATGCATTTCTTGTAAGCTTTTAGATTTGGGTAAAGCTCGGTGAAGGCGGGGGGTAAGAGGTTAAGGAGAAAAATTAAGTTATCCCTTGTGTCAACCAGTGTCAACCAGTGACACACTTTTCTTGTCACTCTCCCATGTTGTCTGGAGAGGACTGTCTGGAGAGAACTGTCTGGAGAGGACTGTCAGGAAAAGGCCATTCAAAAGTGTGGGGGACCTTCACAAGGAGTGGACTGAGGCTGGAGTCAGTGCTTCAAGAGCCTCCACACACAGATGGATCCTGGACATGGGCTTCAAATGTCATATTCCTCTGGTTGAAGCCTCCTGGTCTTCATAACAGCTCAGCAGTGCCACAGGCAGACAGCATCCATGCCACACAACCGCATTAAAGCAGTCATTCAAGTAAAAAGGGAACAAACCAAGTACTAAGTACATATGTATGATTATATGCATATAATCAGAGGGTCGACATGTCTCTGTTGAAATTTATTTTTTATTTTTATTGATTTCATGTAATATTCCAATCTTCGGAGATTTTGAATTTGGGGTTTTTACAAGCCAAAATCATCAAAATTAAAACAAACAAAAGCTTGACATATGTCACTTTGCACACAATGAGTCTATATCATATATTAGTTTCACATTTTAAGTTGAATTACAGATATACAGGAACTTTTTCACGATATTCTAATTTTCCGAGTTTCATCTGTATGTCTCGTCTTACATTAGCCAACTTGTGGTATAAATTAAGTAGAGTTTCTGCTGCACCAAATGTTGCTTTGGTTGTTGATGTGACTGAAGGATCTATGATGGCAAGATAGTATGTCTGCATCACTTCCATATACTCAGCCCTGGTCCACTTTGTCTTTGGATTGGTGTTCCCTCGAGGGATCCTGTGAGGATAGATTCCATTTCAAGAAATGTTGTCAGAGCCCCTTTAGCTGCTGCTACGGCTGGTTTGCCAGTTGGGCCGAGACTGTAAAAAGGCTTTTGGCTCCTGAAATGGCTTGCCATTGGCTTCAACTGGCTTTTTGTTGGCTTTTTGCTTTTTCAACTGGCTTTTTGCGGTTTGTTGGTGGTTTCAACTGGCTCTTTAGCGGAAGGCCAGTCCAAGAGCTTCCCCTTTCGCTGTCAAGTGACACTACACAGGCTTATGGAGAATATGGCGCTTTGAAAAAATGATGCGTGTGATGTCATTACAGAGCAAAGTCTGCATAACCTGTGGTTGAAGCTGACTGTTTTACTTTTGAGCTCACATTAAATAACATGTTCATGGTAAGGGCTTCTTGTAACCGGAGGGTTAGCAGAAACCGCAGGTGCACATGGTTGTCCTTGGACAGGACACTTCACCCACCGCCTCCACTGGTCATCAATGGATGACAGTGTGGACTGTGAATGTGTTCGTGGTTCATAGATGTAATGCAGTGGTTCCCAAAGTCTGGGTCAGGACCCCTTGGCTCGCGGGACACTGAGGTGGGGATGATTTCAAGACAATATTTTTTAAATTTCTAACTTGACAGCTGAGTTTGTTCCCGCTGTCACACAAACCTCACTGCTGCTCAAGACTGTTGCAGGTGGCCGTTCTCGCGAGGCTAGGCTATGTGACTGAGTTCAGGCTGGAGAGAGCGTGTTGTATTTTAATTTTGTTAAATTATGTGATAGTACTAAAATAATGATTTCCGCATTTCCGTAATTAACTGATGACATATCCTTGTTGATAGTGCAGGCCCTTCAAAGTGCCACCACATACTCCATAAGCCTGTGTAGTGTCGCTTAAGCGAAAGGGGGGGGGGCTCTCGGACTGGCCTTCCGCCAAAATGCCAGTTGAAGCCAATGATAAGCCATTTCAGAAGCCAAAAGCCAATTTTCTTGACTGTGGCACGAGAGGGCGGGTGATTATTATTATTTTTATTGTATTATTATTTTTTAAATATATTTTATTATTATGATCATTATGAGTATTATCTTTATTACTATCTTTACTACTACTATATTCGTTTTTCTTTTACATTTTCTTGTTTTGAGAGTTTATCAAATATTTCCGACATAACCCAAACGCATCTTTAAATAAATATATGACGCATCACTAAGTCCCGCCTCTGGTTCACACCGATTGGCTGAGGTAGAACCTCATCGTGCCGTGATTGGTCACGAGGCTGTTTCACGCTTCCGCAGATCGGGTCTGTTTTGTTTTTGTCTTTAGCTCTTTAAATCCATCATTGAACTTTGAGCCACTGCAGCTTTTTCACATCTCATTTGTAAGTATATAAACGCGTCACTTTAAACACCATAAGCCCACATTATGTGGTGTCTCTTTACAGCTCGTGTTTTTGCACTGATAGCCTGTTTATTCGCTGCAGCTAACACGCTAGCCGCATGATTCGTATCATGTATCTCTGACCAACAACAATCCTCTCCTGACAGCTGTTTATCACTTTTATCAACGCACTGCCCGTGTTTGTGTTTCCTTTGACTCTGTGGAAAACGTGGCTCAGAGAGTCGCTGTGGTTGGGTTGTGATGTTTGACATGGCTAAAAACAGTAGCATGTGCCTCGTTGTTTGTGTCACATCACTTGTGTCACACACATGAACCAGCCTGATATGTTTCTCTGACAAAGAGAAACACCTAAATACAACTCAACTCAATTCATGATTTTATGTACTTTAACATGTGAGTGCTTTATAATGTCTGGAAACAGGTTTTTGGTGGTGTTGATTCCACTTACATTTATCCGTTTGGATGATGTAGGATGACGTGTAAGATAGACTTTAGTGTCCATTTATAAAAATGTTTTCTCTGCATTTGACAAGTTGAAATTGTATATTTTAAGATAATGTAGAAGATGATATAGAACAAATGTTCTACTTAAATAAATGTCATTATCAGACTTTTCCTCTTGTGCAAACATAGAGTAACATCTCCATACTACAGCAACTCAATGAATCCTTTGGTCACAGCTTACTGCTTTCAGTACTAATGAAAAAGAAAGTTATGTTTTTGTCCATAATGTGCATCCTGTGCTCTGTAGGTGTCTAATGTGATTAAAAACTATTTTACCCTAATGGGATGCACACATTTGAAAACATGTGATTTCAGTTTTTATTTGAAATTTTGCAGTATTGATTAGACTTGTTATTTCTGTTTGATGCTCAAAATGGAGTTCACTGCACATGTTTTAGACGGCGTATTTGAGAGAAGACTGAAATATGGATGTGTTTGCAGAGGTCCTAACCTAAAAATAGAGTCTTTGCCATTTGTTTGCAGTGTCCACTGAAATTGTGATTTTGATTGGATTTGGAGTAATGCAAAATGAGCGAAAAGCGAAGCTGTATATGTGTGTTCAGCCCTAATGCACACAACAGATTACTGCTGAACATTGTTCACTGTTTGAAAAGTCATAAAAAAGGCATAAATCACCAATGTAGCTGCAATGACGAAGCATAATTTGATATTTTCTCTGCATGCTGTGGGAGCTTAATCTTTTTTCTGTTTGTGTCCTATCAGGTTTTGATCAGAGGCAAATATGGCCACCGACTCTCCGCGCAGACCCAGCCGCTGTGCAGGGGGAGTGGTGGTGAGGGCCCAGGCTGTCACGTAAGGACTTTGTTTTATTCAAAAGCACATCTTCAGAGTGATTCGTGCACACCACTAAGCCTGGCACATTCAACATAGTGTGTACTGTAAGTCACTAACCAGACCGTGTGTTACAGGGAGCAGTCGTACATGGAAAGTGTGGTGACATTCCTTCAAGATGTGGTTCCACAAGTAAGCTTATGGGTTTTGAATTTTTATATAAAAAAACACAAAGCTACAGTGTTATTGGACTTAACCTGCAGGGTTAGTGGGCTAGTCAGAAACAGGATGTTTTAAATTTTTTTATGTTTCGAATGCTGTTGTATGTCATCCGTTTTAATCCTCATTTCTACAAATGATCGGTTTGTGTCAGTTCTCTATATCTTATGCACATCCGTTTTGTGTGTGATTAGGCTTATACTGGAGCCCCTCCGACTGATGAAAAGGAGAAGGTGATTTGGGTTCGATTTGAGAAGGCTGACATCAATGGTGAGCTTTCTATTTTAGAGGCAATTGCTACTTTGGGATTTTTATTTGGTTAAACACGTGACTTCATTCATAATACATATATTTGTGACCGGAGGAATAGTATACAGTGGAGAAATCTATTCTGCTCTCTCCTCATTATTGTTGAAACCATATCTTCGTGCCTGCAGTTGTAATGATGATTGGTTTATGTTTACGTTTTTGGGGAAAGGTTCTTCCCCTAAATCGGATTAAACTTTGCACTAAACCTAAAAGAACTTTCTCTGATATAAAATCCCAAAACCCGTCCACTATCATCATAGCTGGTCATGATCTTATCATTTGCTTGTATCATATTTGAAAACTTTTCTTATTTTAGGACCCAGTGTGGGTTTTTACTTGGAGTATTATCGATTAACATGAGCTTTAAACTGAATAACTTTTTTACACTAGTGAATAGTGAATATCCCAGTCGTTGAAGTGAATGTATATGTTTTTCTCCCAGACACGTCCCGTAACCCGGAGTTCATGGAGATGCACAGCGGCGCCACGGAGCCTCCCCTGTGCCTCATGATCGGATACACCGACGGCCTGCAAATCTGGAGCGTGTCTGTAAGTCCAAACTAACAGGAACATAGAGAAAGCAGAATGGAGGGCGTCTTTATTATCATATGTCTAATCCGTCAAGGCTTTTTCACCCCTGGCCCTTGATAGTCCAGATAACCATAATGAGGTATAATGAAATATCTAATAATTTCCTTTTCATTGTACTGGGCTGGTCTATGCAAAGGGACAACAACATTCAGCATCCAATCAATTGAAAGTCGGTAATAGTCACAAAAGTATTTTTATTTTGTATATTTTATATATTTTTCCGTACAGCACTATTGCACAAGCAGTACTTAATCGTTTACATAAGTACAATTTTTAGGATTAAAAAGGCCCGGCTTTTTTTCTCTTTTTTTGGGGGGGATCCGCCCATTTTGTTAACCATCTATTTATTCATTTTGTTACTGTAAGTCCGTATCAAATAAACAAAAATAAATAAAATAAATGATTATTTTTACATGTTATCATTACACAAGAAGGGAAATGTAGCAAATATACAACCCTAAAACCCTGACGTTGTGCAGACCCACCATCGTCTCCTCTCTTCATTGGAAACTCTGATTTTGGGAGTTGTCAAGACATGTCCATTTGACCTTTTACTTCAGAGAATTTGTAGGCTTCTCCAAGATGTGGCGACATCAAGGCAAAACCGATGAAAATAGCTGACCATGTGATGCAATAGTTCATATCCCCAGGCAATGGTCTTTGTTATTGTCGTGATGGCTGTTGGCCACTAGAGGGAGGCAAAGACTACGTCATATTGGATAGACTGCATGGATTTTCAATTTCAGCAGATATGATGTTTTGATTGGCGTTTTTAAATGTGCTGCCCATTTGTTTGCATTTAGTCAACAAAAGTAATTATTTTGCACAGTATCATTTGTTGTGTTTTCCAAAAATGTGTTATTTCACATCCAGTGTTGTGAATGTCTAATATATTTTCTATGATTTTGCGATACTTATCATGGCTGATTTGACAATATACATCAGGGGTGAGCAATTCATTCTTTCAAGAGCCCCATGAGAAACCTAAATTGCGTCGAAGGGCCAACTTGAATTCAATTCTGCGCAGCTTTCTCCCATTGCAAAATGCACTAAATTATATCTGGAACTCACTTGAGGGTAATAGTAAATATTTTAATTATGTCACAAATGAAAATGAAATCTATAGATCGCAGTCTCGCAGGGGATGGTAGTGGTGCCTCTGATACACCTCTACTCCATTCCAGACACACAGTTTGGCCCAAAATGCTGAATAAATTATATAGAGAGAGTCGAGGGTTGGACAAAACTGCTTGAGGTTTGGGCTACAGCTTATCCACCTCTGATTTACAAATTCAATTCATTGCTCTCTATAGTCCCTCTGTAGAAGAACCACACAGGGATGGAGCTGGTCAGGATGCTCTCTATAGTCCCTCTGTTGAAGAACCTCACAGGGATGGAGCTGGTCAGGATGCTCTCTATAGTCCCTCTGTAGAAGAACCTCACAGTGATGGTCAGGATGCTCTCTATAGTCCCTCTGTAGAAGAACCACACAGTGATGGAGCTGGTCAGGATGCTCTCTATCGTCCCTCTGTAGAAGAACCTCACAGTGATGGTCAGGATGCTCTCTATAGTCCCTCTGTAGAAGAACCACACAGTGATGGAGCTGGTCAGGATGCTCTCTATCGTCCCTCTGTAGAAGAACCACACAGTGATGGAGCTGGTCAGGATGCTCTCTATAGTCCCTCTGTAGAAGAACCACACAGTGATGGAGCTGGTCAGGATTCTCTCTATACTCCCTCTGTAGAAGAACCACACAGTGATGGAGCTGGTCAGGATGCTCTCTATAGTCCCTCTGTAGAAGAACCACACAGTGATGGAGCTGGTCAGGATGCTCTCTATAGTCCCTCTGTAGAAGAACCACACAGTGATGGAGCTGGTCAGGATGCTCTCTATAGTCCCTCTGTAGAAGAACCTCACAGTGATGGAGCTGGTCAGGATGCTCTCTATAGTCCCTCTGTAGAAGAACCACACAGTGATGGAGCTGGTCAGGATGCTCTCTATAGTCCCTCTGTAGAAGAACCTCACAGTGATGGTCAGGATGCTCTCTATAGTCCCTCTGTAGAAGAACCACACAGGGATGGAGCTGGTCAGGATGCTCTCTATAGTCCCTCTGTAGAAGAACCTCACAGTGATGGTCAGGATGCTCTCTATAGTCCGTCTGTAGAAGAACCACACAGGGATGGAGCTGGTCAGGACGCTCTCTATAGTCCCTCTGTAGAAGTTGGACATAACAGAGGCTGGGACTCTGGCTCTTCTTAACTTGCAGTGAAAGTAGAGACACTGATGACTTTTCTTGACCAGTGATGTCGTGTACATGGTCCAGGAGAGCTTCTCTGTGATGTGCACACCCAGGAACTTAGTGCTGGTCACCCTCTCCACTAGCATGCTGGAAAGTCCACAACAATCTCTTCTGTCTTCTCCACATCTATATGAGAGTGTGTAGTATGGTATTCAACCACTAGATGGGGACATTCTGGCACGGCCCTCATTTATGAATGGATTTATGTTTTCCCTGTGTCATAGAAAGTAATATCTAAAGCAGGAGTGCAATATTCTTAAGGATACTGGAAAGTCTCCAGTTCGAATCCAGCCTAAGCACATACTGTTGCTGTGTCACTGGGCAAGGCACAGGAAGGACGCGCAGAGAACAACTAAAGAAATGGCCACCCCAAACCACGAGAGCTGTCCCACACCGCGCCTGCCTCGGTGTTTGCGTCTCGGATGCAAACATTTACAGCGCGCTCTGGCCTTGAAGTCAGCGCGGCCGCCCTCTCCTTCTCCATCTCGCGAGTGTTTGTGATGTGTTTGTGACATGCACACGGCCAACACCTCCAGTAATGGTGCGCCGCGGTCCGAGGAACACTTGTTTTCACCCATTGGCAAGTCTTCAAGCCCTCGCAGACGCCGACAGACGTGTGAAGGCCGAGATGTTGCGGCCTGATTGTCTATATGTACAAGTGTGAAGGTGACGCGGCGCTTCGGCGGAGGAGATGTTTAAATTAGTGATGGCATGTTTGGTGAGAGCTGATAAAATATGAATGACGGCTCTAGGTGTGCGGAGGCTGAAATATTTACGCTGCCCAGTGTGCCATGGTGGTCATTTAGAGAGCCGCATGCGTTATTACACATTTATTATTCCATTCTCTGCAGTGTGAAACAGTACATGACATCTTAACATCTCGGCTGCATTCTAACAGGTCATCCATCTGCGCTGTTGAGCAGATGTGCAGTGAAGGAGGGATGTTTTCTGCTGCTTGAACTTTTTCATGAAGGAAGGCGTTAGAAAATAGGCTCAAATGTTTAATTGGGCTCAGCATCAGGATATCCCCTCTCAAATGTAAGCATCTAACTGAGATTTGCAATAATTTGGTCCATTTCAGTCCTGGTCAGAGACTCTGCGATATAGTTTGGACACCCCTGTCTGATCTGATAACTTACAGGGCCTGTGCTGAATTCTTTTGATTGCAAACGATGAAAGAGGAAGCTGCTATGTTAAAATGATAGCTGTAACTGTCCTCACTTATCTGCAGCGTCCCGGCTCTCGTCCTCAGGGACACGTTTGGGACGTTTCACAACTTACTCACAAGAGAGGACTCTAACGTTAACGATGAATTATTGTAGGAAAGATTTTCAAATACTAATACGGCGACTACACTGGGTTGTTTTACTCAAGTACATGTAAGTTACTTTTTTGAAGTAACTGTACTCATGCAAGTCGTTTTTTCATACAGTACTTTTTCTACTTTCTACTGTGAAAGTGTATGTACTGTTGCTTGAGTTAAAAAAAAAAGTAAGTTTAAGTGGCAAATCCTTTTGACACGTAAAGTGCATTTATTTAGTGTTTTTATTTTTTTTATTTTTTATTTTTTAACAATTTTCACATTATTTCATCAGTTATGTCACCACTGAAACGTGAATCCGATTTTTACGCTCAGTTCCTCAGTAACTCACAGTGCTCAAGTAACATGTTCTCCAAGTAATTTTTTACTCCTACTTAGAAGTAACTTTATTCTTACTTGAGTAAATATTTTTACTCAAGTAAGAATAAATAAATATAAAGTAAATATTTTTGCGACTCTGCCATTGACTTACATTTTCTTCATGCTCTCATAGTCAAATGTGTACGGCTAAAACACAAACATAATGGCTTACACTTGCACTGTGCTTTACACGCCTGAGTGCTGCACTGTGGTCATTATTCATTCATTCCATGATGGTAAACCTCTGTTGTTTCCTTCAATGCCCCGGAGTAAACTGACTGAAGTGAAGCTGCTAATCTGCACCATCACCAACCACTCACACACATACACACTCTACCGAGGCCATGGGTGTCGTGCCCAAGGACACAACAACAGTCTGCACCTGCGGGAGCTGGGATTTGAACCGCCAACCTTCTGGTCTGACCTGGCAACATCTGCACTTCCATTAATCTGGAACCGTGTTCGGAGAGAGAGAGCGCACGTTTGGAGCTGCAAGAACCGCAAATCCATTCAATGTTCAGTTTTGAAAAAAGTTCTGTGTGTTTGTGTTGCAGCACCTTGTGTTTTTTGTGATCGCCGCAGTATTAACTAGTGTCTTTTTTTGCCAGAACTAACTTTGGTTCTGTCCGAGCGGTGAAGACGGGGAATAGTTGCGAGAATTCAGCTCGCTGGTCATGAGAATACCCGCTCTGCCATCTCTATCACCCCCTCCTAAGTTCAGACTATCACAACCACACCTAGTTCTTTCAGTAATTATTGAAATAGTCTTGGAGTTTCGCACCAGCCCCAAAAACCGAGTTGTCCCAGAGCGGCTTTTTGTGCTTTTTGGCCTCCTCCACTCCTTTCACAAACCGACCCTTCTCTTTTGCTAGAATCCGTTTGACTCTTGCCAAAGGACCCGAACATTTGACATTACTACAAGAAGCTTCTGAAGCAACTCAATCAACGACAATACTGCGATGGGAAACGCCTGGACGAGAGCTTACACAAACATATTTCACTCATGCAAATCCTTTCCAATGTTGTGCTTCCCACACTCACTGCCTAAAATATCCCAATTACAAACTTATACCTTTCATTAGGATTTTTCACGCTGATTTATATCCCAAAATGACATCTAAAATCCTTCCTAAAATCGCTCTATATTGCCTTTGCCTTCGGTCTACATTGTGCTGGAGAGGCCTGTCCAGAAACACCTGTGACCACTATGTGTCCTATAAAGCTCCTGCTGCCCGTCTGTCCCATATGTCCAGTCCCTCTGCTCACTTCTCTTCACAGCTTAGACCGCCACATCCATGAGATTAAAACACTCCCCGTCCTGGAAGCGGCACGCAACCAGCCTCAAAGGAAATGAATATCATGATGAACGCGCATTAGGGAAAACAAAAGAAATCAATTTGCCATATTGCACACGCCCTAATGTAATGGTACAGCAGGGGTAAAGCTTTAGATCTTTTTCGCCGTGTTGCGCTAGGCTACAACAAGCGCACGCATTAACCTCCTACCCTGCCTCTTCCATTGTAATCCGCTAAATTCCATTATTCATCGCTCCATTTGCCTGTATAGGAATTTCCCCGCCATCTTTTGCGTAACCTCCCGTGCCTAGTGTTAATCCGACAGCACTTTGAATAAAAGATATATATAAAAAACAATGGCCGAAATCCGCCACTTTGCGAAGCCGACTAATTGCGCAAAAGAGCGATCATCCCCTGCGATTGGGTTTAAGGACTTAAAACAAACAGATTAAAACGTCAGGCGATGGTGATAATGCAGGTTTTATTTAACGCTCAGCAGAACGGGGGAAAGTGGGGCACGGCGCGCTTAGAACAATGTCATTACACACTGGCCTGATACACCAGCGGCTCACACACACGAGGACATTTCTGCTGGAGTGGAACAAGACGTTTTCATGTGGTGAACGCTGTGAATGTGAGCGCGGTGGCTCAGCTCAGCACATTCTGTAGCATGTTCCACAAGACCGAGTTAAGCTTTAACAGTATACTTAATAAATGAATAAAAAAGACTCTATTATTGTCTATAATAGAGTTTATAGGACGCAGTAGACGGCAACCGCTGAAGCAGAAATGTGATTCATAGTATTCCACTGTATTATTGTTGTACATTTTAAATTATGTTCACGCTGCTGCTGGACCCTAGTGTCATGGAAGATAATGTGTTGGCCATAAAAGTGGACATATCCTGCAAAATGGATGTTCTTGAAGTTCAAACCATGTTTTAACGTTGCTCCCTCGTCAAAGACAGACCTGGAGTAGTAGTTCACAATATTCGCGCAGTTTTGAGTTCATCCTCTGTAGCTGTTTCTTCTTCTACGGTGTCGTTCTGTACTTCCTGATTACACTCACTGTCATTGTTCAAACCCAAAAACTGTCCTCCACATTTTTAAAGCCCTTAATCCAACATGATCATTATTATTGTGTTTATCACGCACTGCTGAAAATGCACACACGGCATATGCGACCTGGAAGTTTTTTTTTTTTACATGCCTTTAGCTGGGGGAGCCCCAGACAAGATTCTCACCAGCTCTTTCACCTGTCGAGGGGGCCAATTTGGCCCTAGGCTCAATCGAACTTTTGCGCATTCATATTTCTGTGTGTTTCTCTAGTACACATACGCAAAGCCTTTGTATTTTCTTGACCCATAGCATTCTATAGTTGATGTTTTTTTATTACTATTATACTTTGGATATGGAAAAGGCTAGTTTTATTCCATTTTATTATGAATATCATTGTTACATTATATTACAATTATCTATTCATTCAAAAAAAGAGCTTAATGAAATGTGTGCACAAGTTTTATTACAGGAGGAACCTCTGCTTCTGACGTAAATGTATGACATTTCACCGCGGAGACGCGTAGCAGGACCAGGGAGGGGGTGACTGAAAGCTTGAAATTTCTACTTTCTAGCACAAGACTTTCACTTCTGTACTAAAGTTATGTCTGAAAATCGGCGATATTGTAAATGGTCGGAGCATGGGGTTAAAAAATTAAAGCACAACATTTCATTGTTGCCATTTAATTCTTAGAGACATACTTCCAATTTACAAATGTTAAATATAAAAGCTGAGGCTCCAAAATAATGTTTTTAAGTCTATTTTAAGCTCCATGTGCAGGACATGTCCACTTTAAAGCAAATGCAATTGGCGAGTACGTCCATAGACCATGAGGAACATGATAATATAACATGATGCGATACCGTCCTGAACATTTTTCACTGGTGCAAAAAGAATATCACCGTTGTCCCAATGAAAACAGTGTCGTTATATTAAGTTGACAATGTTAATATTACTTGCTGGTCTGTGCCCTCTCAACTCCACAGCAAGTCCTCTGTGAAAAGTCCGTACAGATCACATGATTACACGATTTCGACCACAGCTTGTGGTTGGAGCGTTGACCACGTTATGTAGTTCCCTCATTTTGTTTATTTGCAGTCACTGCATTATTATGACCCAGATAAGAATCCAGGAGTGAAGGTGAAGTGAAAGCTATGCAGTTTCTGTATTGATAAACATACTTTTGTTTTTATTCCATAGTGTGACTGTTGGACTGTAGTGTGACTGTTGGTTTTGACATTGCTCATAAGAGACCAATTGTTTTTGATTGACTAAAACCATGTCAGTCAGTCATCATTTTGGGTGTGTGGCTGCTAATGTTTATATGCTTTTTACAAACAGACTTGTTTTAAAAGCTCATAATGTTTGGTGTGTTTCCAGTTGGCAGGTGAAGCCCAGGAGCTGTTCTCAGTCCGTCATGGCCCAGTCCGGACAGCCCGGATCCTGCCTGCCCCTCATATCAGTGAGTATTCTTCCTTTCTATATCCAACCCGACTTAGTTTTGGCCAATTCATGCCTCCTTTTACCCTTTCTGTCCCAAAATCAGGAATCCGGTCAATACATAATGATTATTGGGCCAATCAAAACAAGATCACATTTGAAAAGTGTCTGATCTCTGATGTTGACATTTAATTTGTCAACCTTTACTGGGGCTGCGCGAATTAGAAGAAAAATATACTAGTTGCGATATTTGTGAACCACATGGAAATGGGATAAGATGAATTCTGAGTCGAGCCAGAAACAAGGACACAGTTAATGTGAAGTCAAAGCCTACAGTGTGACAAAAGCTGATGCTAATGACGGCCAACCTGCCTGACCTCCGCAGGAAGAACACGGCCCATACGCCGACATGTATTCCTGTCTCCTCAATGAGCATCTGTTCCCCTCCAGCCGTTTTGGGCCACATTCGGAAGTCCAAAGGGTCACACAGGGGGTAAAGAGGGCCTATATTCAACAGACTTCCAACTATGGCTGTGCAACTTTTTTCAACAGATTTGTAAATTAGTGGTTAAAATCAGGATTCAAATCACAGTCCAATTTTTATAACGACTTTTGAGAGAAGACAGTAATAAGACCTGCTCATCTACAAGAATCACTTCAGCACATGGTTAAAACTCCAGAGTTTGTAAGTTAAACATAATAACACCTAAAGGAGACGAGATATTTTGGCTTTTGTAAAAGGCAAGGCAACTTTATTTACAGAGGACAAATGTTAGAAATGTATTAGGAATATTGGGAATGAAATTGACCACAACTATCAGTTTAAACTTTCACTCCCTCTTTCGTTGTTATAATAGAGCAAAATCGTCAGGTGTATGGTCTTTAAAAATGTCCAGAGGCTTGTAAAACAATGCTCCATGTAAAATAAGTGGTCAAAAACCATTGGCTCTTTCCGGGTCGCACATCTGATTGCATCATCATCATCATCATCATCATCATCATCATCATCATCATCATTGCGCCTTTATACCGTCCCTTTCAAAAGTGTAAGACGAGTTGAAAGATGGCAAAAATTCCCAGTTTGCATGGTTGGATTTAACAAGGTTCTGAGTAGAACTTCAGTCTTCAACAAGAAGAAATGTGAGTGAGACAAAAAAAATGGAGTAAAGCTTTTATTGAAACCAACCAGCCACAGGGAGGCTTTTTCCGTCAGTGGAACAACGGAGCTTCAGGTGGTGCAGAGACCTCAGACTGAGGCCCTCGTCTATGGAACCACTGGTTATCGGGCTGCAGTCGGCTCCAGGAACGGACTCAATGTGGGTCCTCCACCTGACTTTTTTGCTCCGTGACCCTCAGGATCTTTTAAGAAATTCAAAATGACATCCCACAACAACCACGTTCAAAACCAGAGTTTTTTTGCCTTTGCCAACAGGACGTCATAACAGTGTGAAAGCCTGACAGAAAATGACACTGAATCCACATTTGTGCACAGATGTGGCCTTTTAAAAGGCATGTGGTCCTAAACCTTTGATCAGCTGCAAAAACAGACTATTTCAGCTTATTTTTTTCTGTCTCACTCCCATGTCTTCTAGTTACATATTGAAGTTCTACTTGGAACCATTATCCAATCATGCAAAATGTGATTTTTCCATTTCAAAATGTTTTTTGCCATTTTTCAACTGGTCTTTTCATCAGGACTCCCCCTGCAGGGTACCAAAGTCCAAATAGTTATAGGCACTAAAACACCATGTTTAAACAACTGGGGACCACTGAAGATGTTGCATAGCCTAAATTATTCAATTCTTTTTCTGATGCTAAATGCAACCGTTGCATTGTGATAATTCAAATGAATATGTGTGCATGGACAATACCCTTGATGAGAAATGTCTTTTAAGCTGACTGCATGTTGCTTGGAGCACCCTCTGCTGGCAGGAAGGGGAAATACCCATGTTAAAACGATATCCAACCCACAAAACAGTGGTGCCGTGAAACACACAGCTGAGTGCAGAAAATCCAGGAACCTAGTTGAAAGCACTGTTGCCTTAAATAAACTCGGTACGCATGTTCCATGTGATAAAGTGGCCCCCGCCTGTGTTGGGATATCTGCCTCTGCTGCTTCTTAATGCGTTTTACTTTCATGCGCTTCCAAATCTCTCCACTCCTCTGTCTTTCAATCCATTCTTTGCTTGTGGTTGAAATGTGCTGAAAGATTGGGCCGAAGACGAAACAAAAAGGCAATTTTTGTGTGCTTAAAAAGCTGTAAACCAGCGGGGGGGAGACACAGTTGTTGGAAGTGTGCGTGACTCCTGCCGAGAGGAAGCTGGAATCGATGGAATGAGTGCATAAAAATAGAGTTTGGGGGTTATTTGAGATAAAATGAATTAAAGCTGCTCACACTAGTTTAGCACGTATGACAAGAGGATCCATTTCATTAACAATACTCCTAATATTCACATTTTATTTGTAATTCCAGAATTGCAAGCGTTCTCATAATAATACATGATTGAGTTACAAAGCTGTCGTCGTAATTGAATAAGCACATTTCCTGTCAGGGCTGTGCTTTCGGGGAGGTCGGTGTGTATCTTTGTTTTAAGAAAGGATGTCTTTGTTGTTTAAATGTCATTATTTTTCCTCATCTGTAACCCGTCTCCTCCGCAGGCCCTGTGAAGACGGACAGTTTCGCCGACAAAAGGCCGCTGCTCGGGGTCTGCAAGAGCGCGGGGTCGTCCGGGTGAGTGCAGCGGTTCACTGAAACAGAAGGAGATTGCAGGTCAATGTCATTAACGGTCCCACAGGCTCATATGTTGTAGTGAAAATGAGATCAAATACTAAATTTGTTTATATAATTAGACGTGGCACAGTTTTTGGAACTTTCATAATTCACCAGGAAGGTAAGTTGATATTCCTGCTCTGTTTGTCTATGGAACTTTCATTCATTTAAACCCAGAAGGAGCATTGCAGTCAGTAAAACTTCCTAGTTAGCTGACTATATGCTTTTCCTACTCTTAACAAAGATGTGTTGTCTGGGACTCGCCGTTATCTCAGTGAGCTCTGATTAACAATCGGATTAACCAATCAGAGAAACACATGGTCTACTCTAGGCCCGACTGATATATCGGGCCGATCTGCCTTTTATATCTCCAGAACCTAAAGTGTTTTTGCACTGGAAAGAGCTCAGGTTGGGCCTTAATGAGCCCTCCCACACTTCCTAGTCCTCAGGGGATCACCAGTTTGTTCAAATATGTGACCCATCACGAGAACGGGTGACACAACTCGGTTTTGGGGCATTTTGAGCGGGACATAGCTTGTGAAAGTCTAGTAACACATCAAAATCTGATGATATTTGGAGAAGATGTGGCAAGTTGAATTTAGGAACTGGAAATATGTCAAAGAGAGGAATCGGCCTCTAAACTTTAGGGCTGTTCTCACCTCTCTCTGAGTGACAATAGGGTTAATTTACATCTCATTTAGAAAAGCCGTGTCATGTGTGTGAGGTTTCAGAGTTCACTCACTCAAACGCACATAAACTGATGGACAACAGGCGTATGTGTAAAACTGACTTTGTTGCGTGGCATTTGTTCACTAAAGGATGTGTCAACAACACAAACCAAAGCAGCGGTGCCTCCTCCCCAAACAACAAAAGGAAACCGGAGACGAGCGTATTCTAACGTGGAAACAGAGTGAGACATCAGAGATCAACGAAAAACGCGAAATCCACAGGAATAAAAAGAGACTAAACTTAATGTTTGGTGCTTTTGCAGAAGCTTTTTTTTAACACTGAAGCTGAGGCCAAAGTGTGGTCCTGTCTGGGGAGCAAAGCAGCGTCTCTGTTCCACTGTCACTGCTTTGCTATCAGGGCTCTTCATGAAGAAGCGGCGCCACATAATCCGTGATTAATAAATCCACTTCCAAACATGTTCCACGTCCACGGTTCAGCTCATCTGATACAATTTTTGTCCGTCCAACACAACCCAGTGTTTACCCAGTATGTAAATACACACAAACTAAGTCATGCCCCGACTGCACGCTCCCAAATCTCTCTAAACAAACCGGTTTGAACCTAAAAGTTTACACTTTTAAATATACCAATTCTGCAGCTTAAACATGGAGAGGCTTCTTCCTGGCTTCAACTGAACCATTCTGCAAAATCTGCGAAAATCTCTTGAAACTTGGGCTGCCGACTTGTGTCCCTCTTTTTTTTGTTTTGGAATCTGCTGATTTTTGAATCTGAAGTACCCACTAAACATGAATATACAGCGCCCCCTGCTGTCACAATTCAACACTGACACATTTAGAAGCTTCAGGATTATAGATGAGACATTTTTTCAAATATTGGCCAACAACATCAGAGGTGCAAATTGGCATATTCCCAATTCCCAAAATTTGCATCGGCCTCAGAAAAACACGCATCGTTCGATCTCTAATAGATGTATTTCTATGATTGAAACCTTTACTATAATAAATGTTTAACTATTATTTACTTGAAAGATAAAAATAAAAAAAAACATAAAAAAAAAATATTGGCCTATATATCGGCTATCGGCCAACCCCCATCATATCAGTATCGGGCCCTAGTCTACTCTATACCTGAACAAATATGTCGTCTTGACTGCCAAATCAGCAGACAACGTACTAAACTGTTACTCACAGTTGAGAGAAGTTATAAAGTTTGTTTTGCATCTATATAAACTTCAAAGTAAACGCTCCTGCTTTTGGACAGAAGGTAGGACCGGCGGGCTGGCCTGTCCACATCAGCATCATTTTGTCGTTGTCGCGATCCTTCCTTATGATGAAGCTGTCTAAGAAATGCCTAAAGTGACTGGTGTTTATTTGGTTTCATTTTATATTCCACATCTGGACCTAATGCAGAGTTAATAATGAGAGAGATCAAAGCCCGTAGCCAGACGCGTGTTTTTCTGTCCTTCTCATGCACTTACAGTACACAGACTGTGATTTAGCCTGACTAACCCTGACTCACAAAGTTTTGTAAAGATTATTTGGGATCAGACACGGCACCTGTCCATCCTCCCAACAAAGAGAGAGCACTGAATATGTGGTGATTCGGACGTTTTATGGCGTTTTTTTTTATAGTGTTCTAGTGAATATTACTCTCTTTTACGAGTTTACTGGCTGCTGGGATCAAAATGAAAAGGAACAGGGAGTAATAAAATTAAAGCCACGTTGCGGAAGATTCAAGGTTAGATGTTGCTGTGTCGCAGGAGAAATTAAATGCAAAACTCTAAACATAAATAAATATGCCAGACCTAAATCATGTATTGTATGGAATCCCGAGGCTCTTTGTGATGTGGCCCCGGCTCTAATTATTTTGAACTGTTCTCGATTTAAATCTTCCATCCTTTGATTTCCTCTTCAGAAATGCCCTCTCCAGTGTGCGTCGTCTGTGGCAGTATGTCCTAATGGCTTTAAGACGCGGCAGACGCCTGTTGTGTCTCTGCGCTCTGGTAGTGGCCTGGTTTTCCCCACTTGCGCTGTTTTCTCCAGAACATGCAACGCTCTAACTCGATACACTCTCGCGAGGGGGAAATCGAATAAGGAAGTCTGCCTCGGAGGCCGCACCGGGACCTCCTCCTCCTCCTCTGTGATGGTTTCCAGGGACAAAAGACTCGGTCTTTGTGACGCCGCTGTCAGCTGCACAAATCTGTTTATTGATCATGATTTGCAGTTTTGACGTTACTTATTGGCCCTTAAAGCCACACTGCGTGAAACCAAATATAACTGAAGACTATACAAGCATTCATTAGGGATGTAAGTTGGTTTAGCAGAAGCAAGTTTGTTTATTTGTCAGGGTTTTACTTGGAATTGGGGTATTTTTCTTTTTTGCGAGTGGACTTTGCATGTTCTTCCCATGTCTCCGACCTCAAACTAAAACATGCACATGAGGATAATCCTCCACCTACTGTAAGCACTCCTGATCCATGATCTGGACATGGGGTCAAATGCATAGAACAATAAAGTGGCAATATTTCAAATCAAACCCCTCCTAAAAACAAAATACCTTAAAGGGGCTAGATGCGAGTTTGCCATTTTATACTCACTACTGCCATCTCTGGTCATACTTGGAACTGCACCTTCTATATGAAGCTCGTGCATGACAGCACTTCGGACCCGAATTAACACCTTTCTGAGTGACAGTGCAGGATTTTAGAAGCAGTTGTGGTGAACAGGTCTCTCATTCTACACATTAGGACATGGCTGGAACATGTAGGGGGAGGAAAATACATTATTTTAACATTTTCAAACTCTGTATAGTCCCTTTAACCATCGTAATCTACAATAATGCTCTGTATTGAAATAGGGTCTTCATTTATCTTTTTCTGCTTTTGCTCTACATCCGCTCACTGACACCGACACTGAGAGACAGACCGCGCTCATACAGTTTGGATCCTATGCTAATGCTGAAAACATGTGTCGAAAAATCACAGAGCCCTGACCTCCACATGACTGGCACTGCCGCCTTCCTCCACTCCAAAAACAGACATCAGTGTGAGTGTGTGCATGCAACGGGAGAGCGGTGATTACAGGCAATAATACTCCACAAAATATACTTTCAACTCATCTAACCTGCCCCTTGGGGGTGTTCTTTGAGCCGACTTTTCCCTTTGTTGCAATATCTCAGTTGTAAAACCTGAGTGTAACTCACCAGAGAATAGCATTTCGATTAAAACCTGCCATCGCTGTAGTATAGACCTCTTCAAACACATTCTGAAATGGACAATTGTGGCCCGGCACAGAGACGGAGATGTTTAGTTTTCTGAAGAGCGCTGCTTCTCAGCTCCTTCTGTCTCGGGCATTTGAGTGATAGACGTTCACCAATCAGGATTGTGAAGCTCAGGTTCAGCTGCAACAGATAAAAGCTCTGAGATTCTACAAAGCAGATTGTAAATGTGATTCAATCCAGGGAAGCTCCTCCAGAAGAGGGCGCTGTCCACATAAAACCAAAGATTTTTTAAAGTCGATTATTCTGTATTACTCTAATGTGGGGCCATTAGAGCAAGAATATGTGGTTTGACTAAAGTCTAAACGTAACTTCCTCCACTCATCATTTTAGCAGTTTATACATTTAAATATATCAAATATGATATATATCACTGATTTGATCCACATTATTTGAGAAAAGATGGATTGTTCTGCAACTTTTGAAATCATACAAGTTTCTTTTTCCTATCTGCTCCTACAAATGCAGAGTCGTGGTATTGTTTGCATCATTGAGCGTTCTGTCCAAATTCTTTCTACATACAAGTCAATTGCGGAGGTTTTATGGCCATTAGATGTGTGTCTGCCCCAAAAAACATAGAGAAACCTGTATTTTAGCATTTAGCTCAGATGTCACTTTTACATGCTATTTAGTATCTCATGTTGAATCTCTAAAGGTCTGTACATTTAGTACTAGTCTCTCACCAGGCTTTGACATCGCGTAAATATCGATGGGTGGACAACAGACAAGAACCTTTTGATCAATCATAATTTGTGATACTTGATGGCTAATGCTAACCGTCTGCATACTAAAGGATCCAAAGACATTTCTACGTATCTATTTCTTTGACTGCAACCAATTGATTTGCATTTCAAATTCACTCGTGATTAATCTTGCAGCACTTCTTTGAACGTCTTCATGTTGCTATGGATGTGGCTCCATATATTTCCACTGTGTTAAACCAGTATCATCCAGTAATGCTTTTAACATGTGTGATGTTGAAAGGCGCGTTGGCCTGACCTCTGGCTGAATGGCACGGCCTCCTCCTTCCCTCAAATAAAACCTTACCAAACAACTCCAACTTCGGAAAAACGCTTCCGGACTTTCCACGAGGCCGTTCATAAACTTACAAAGGTCCTCACACGCTTTTTAGCATATAATCATTTTAAAATAACAGCTTTAGTGAACCACCAAAAAGGATGCAGTCTTGACACTTAAATGGAAAACACATTGGAGCCTTGGCCACTGCAGCAGGCCTCGGTTTTAGAAGCCAGTGCAGTCAGCTTCAGGCTTAGATTACAAGATTTGCAAATTAAAGGAAAACCATAGAAGGGCCGGGAAAAAGCCCTGTACTTGTGGATTTTAAAACGTGCAGTCAATGGATTTGATCAATGAAACGACTTAACACTTAAGTCCAAACAATGAATGGATGAAGAGATTTCCTTAATGGCTAAATGCTCTGTGTGCTTTGGGAAATGTCCAGAAAGTGGAGGGTCCATTCCAGCTGTCCTTTTTAGTAGAGTGACAGTGGTAGAAGGGAAGGTTGGCGGTTTGATCCTCGGCTCTGACCGAGTGATACTGTCATTGTGTCCTTGGGCAAGTTAAAGGCCAACACTGGCAAGCTTTTGTGTCCAAGCATAGAAACACACCACAGTATTGTCTACTCGGCCCACACATGCAGTCAGTTGGTTTCAATTTATCAAATGAATTCAGTTTGCAGTTTTTGGTGGCTAATGCTAATTTCTCACTTGAAGATGCATTGCTGCTTGCTTAGCTTGTAAATGTAATTCATATGTGTCTGGCTAGTGGTGTTTGAGATCATTTTGCAGAGATTCTGTGATGAAAGAGCAGGCTTTGTTCTTTGGTGTTATTTGGATATTTCCTCCTCAGCCCAGATGCTCACAGGATGTCACCCTCTCACTCCCAATGATGACACACCATCTCAAATCTCAAAAGCATTGGAATTCAACACACATTGTCAAATTTGTCTCGCTTATCACCAAAGTATAACCTTATAGGTTTATTTATTTCATTTATAAGCATAGGTCTTTTTCTGTTTTAAACTTATAGCACTTTTCCACCTTCATGAGACACTCATGATAATGTAATTTGATCAGGCCCTAGTATATACAAACATTATAGGAATGTTTTATGTCATAGATCAGGTGTGTCAAAGTCATTTTGGGTAGTGGGCCAAAATTCATCTCCTACGGCGGGTTGCGGGCCACATATAACGTAAACAGAAAATACTGTGGAGAAAGTGTTTATAATAATAATGAGCTGTGATTTTAAAAGGACTGTAGTCTTATAAATAATAATAACGGCTTACATGCTTTACCAGCATGTGTCACAAGTTTGTCAAAGTGCTACACTGTAATTCATTCACTCCACACTTGGTGGTGGTAAGCTAAAATTGTAGCCACAGCTGCCCTGGGTCAGAATGACCATTTACCACATGGCTATAATGTGTTGTTATATCCTGACCTCTTATTATGTCAGTTCCCTCTGCTGGACACGGGTGTAATTCTTTCCTTTTTTAATTTTGGCTGCCCCCTAGTGGCTTGAGTGAGCATTCTGGTTATTTTTTTCAAAATTCATAACACCGCATACTCAGGGATTTATGCTCAACAAGTCGCCGGATGAAATCATCTCATGGGCCGGATGTGATCAGTCCAAAGACTAACTGTTCCAACTGCAGAATCACCAGTAAAAAGGCGTAAAGCACTGTAGTGTCTGAACACTTTGATGTGAATAATAATATTTTCAAATCCCCTTTAGTTCATTAATTGGAATGCGCTTCTTATCCCTTAATACATATGCTGTAGTTTTGATCACGCAATCTCGAGCTATATCAAGTTAATGAAATCTGGCATTGTTGACCAATTGTAATTGAACAGAAGAAGGCCCAATGGTTTGCTAATGCTCAGAGGTGTCAAGTTTAGACCTTTGGAGTGAGCAAAGTAACCACAAGAGTGAAATCGTGGGCTTGGTTAAGCAGCTAAGTAGCGGAAAAATGGCCGGCATATTGTGATTGCGAATGAATAAACTCCTATGCGTCTCCCGTTTCCAGCGCATCTGGCACAAATCAACATAGTGGGCGATTTCCAAGTTTTCATTAAGAGCGGCATCATTTACAACGCAGAGCGAGGCGTTCAAAAATCACCTGACAAGTTTAAACATAGGCCTGGGATTTTACATGACCAAACTTTAGCTTCCAGAGGAACCATGCATGTCTTTCTGTACTGATGCGAAACTTGCTGCAGAGATGTCATTCACTACAGCCCTCTGTGGAAACTTCTACACCTTTGTGTCCAAACACAAAACATAGTACAATCTGTGGAAATGGGTTTGGCATGAACGGCATTTTCGGGCTAAAGATGTCAAACACAATCAACACGTAACACTATGGAATCAGGATTGAGACACGCTCAGGACCACATTCTTTGATTTTGGGAATAGAAAAAAAAACTACTTACAAACAAGGTAAACATAAAGATTCTGTTTACCATGCACATTTGAAATAAGTATCAACATTTGAGAGAATCTGAACGCAGCCGGTCATATCCCATATGTTTTTATTGATCCTATCACAGACACAGCGGTATATATATTTACATCATAGTGCCTCTCCCTTGTAATTGTAGACATTTGTGGTAAATTTGCTGATTTGACACAAGATGCAGCTGTATCTTTGTCTTCTATGTGATTTCGATGTAAAATAACACATCTTTGCAGTTGGAGGTAAGCTATGGTGTGTTGGACCCTGTATTTCTCTGATTGGTTTATCCACCTGTCAATCACACCCAACAAAACTCCCCGAGATAATGGCAAGTCCCTGGTTCGCGTCTTTGTAAAGAAAACATGTGGAGTCTAGGTAAACTACAGCTTTGGCAGCTTTTAGAAACGATAAATCCTTCTAGATTATTTGTAGTTTTAAAGGACCATTACTGTACATTATCTGCAGTCTTTGAAATTTGCTGTTTGGTACTTTTAGATTTGATTGCAATGAATTGTGCAGCCTCATAATGTTACACATCAAAATACTTTGGGCCCTTCGGCATTTCACATCTTATAATAATGTTTATGAATGGAAAGTAAATGAAAGTACGTGCAAGTCTTTTGAAAACCCAGAGGTGCACTGCTTGGAAAAGCATGACGTCAGTTGGTTGGAACAGTGAGTTCTGAGCTATGTAAATAACTCCAGATCTTTTGTTTATGAAGGAAATCCTAATAACCTTTTTTAAAAAGCTTGTAAAATCCATTTGGGATAACACTGGACATTTAATTTCAGCTTGTGGTAGGAGTAGACAGCAAGGTGTACAGTTGTCAGAGGATCAAAGTAAAGAGTTTAAAGATGGTGCCATAGAGAGGACATTTGTTCTTAGGGCAGTGCAATTAATCCAAATGCAATCAAACTGTGACTAAATCTATGATTACTCTCAATTATTGGCATGATTCTTATTAATGGAAAAGACTGCTGCTTCCTCGAGCAGCAACCGCACATTGTGTGGAGTTTGGACTTAATAGAATCACACGTTGAGTTTGAAGCATGGACATGTACAGAGGAGAGACAGTGACTGCATAGGTAGAAGGATGCTGAGGTTAGAGCTGCCAGGAAACGGGACGCCTGGAGAAGGCCCAAAGAGGAGATTTATGGATGTAATGAAAGAGAACCTGAAGTTGGTTCGTTAGTAGATCGTGCACACTCCACGAGCAAGTTATGCATCTCTCAAACATAATCCTGAGTTACAGCCTCCCTTAACTGCCACCAAAATGCCCTGCACGGGCCTATTGTAAAAGCTCAAACATGCACAATAAAAGTGCTTAAAAGGTGCCTCAATCTGACCCCAGTGAGAGTGTAGCGTCTCTGTATTAAAAGCCGCTTAATCACAGCGTAATACAATAATGGCAAAGGTCATTAAATACATGCTCCAGGCGCATTTCCTCCACTCCGATTTGCAACACGTGTTATGTATCCGAAAGCCATTGTTGCGCTAAGCTCCTGGTGTCTCAGTGCACTTTACCGACAGCTTTTGCACCGCGACCGGATGTGTCCCGCCTGCAAAGTGTATTAAAGGGAAAATCGCCCGGCTTTTGTTTAAAGCGAGCCACCGGATTAAGAGGATTTGGAAAAGTGATGCTTTCTATCCTACACTCTCCTCGCTATACGGCCGGTTTGAAAGTCAAGTTGCAATTAGTGAATCGCAAAGGCTACAATTCTTATGAGCTATGAAATGCAGCACCTCTGTGTCCATGAAGTCTTGGAATTTAGCCTGTAAAAGCTGGAAACCCTGTACTTGAGTAAAAATACAGGCACACGGCACCGCCAATATGCTAGCATGGCATTAGCTGAAAGTGAAAGCTTGTTTTCACTGTTTCATAACATGTCATACCCACTCCTGCCTGCAGAGCGCACTCTAGGCACAACATAGACATGATTTTTAATTATTAAAGTAAGATGATGTTGAGTTATCCAAATGAATGTTTTGAATCCTTTACTTTAGCAGTTCATATTTCAGCTTCTCTCAAATGTTAATTCTCCTGCCGCGCAAACTCAATCTTGAAATAATTATATCGTAAATCAATTAACAAATTCATCATTTGCCAAAAAAGAAAAAAAAGAAAGGTGTTGTGCGACAGTTTGATTGGGTCTCGGAGCTCGTGTCAGTGATATCTGTGCCGTGAGTAGTTTGAGGTTGATGTTGGCTAAACGTCGCGCTCTTTGTGTGAGGTAAGTCTCTGACAGTGGTTTGGACTTTCAGCTGGAGCAGACCGGTGTGTAGTTGGCTCTAAAGACTTGGCGGGATTTACTGTTGCAGGAGCCAAGAGACGTATTAGGTCTGTCGTTGGAGCGAGAAGTGATTCTCACAGGAAATATTGATGATGTTGCTGATGTACGGACCACTCCTGACTCCTATTGTTTTACTCGTTTACGCTTCATTACACCTCTTGAAATAATTACACCAGATATTGCATGATATCTATATATTTAACACAGTGATAATGACCAAAACACAAAGTTCAATTAACCTTGAAATTGCAGTTTTGATTCAGCCTTAATGAGCATGCACATGACATTGCAATGATCTTAAAGGGATATTTCGATATCAACTAGCCCGCATTAAAAACAGTCTGACCCGCTCCACAGTGCACCTGAGGCAAATCACTATCAATAGCTGATATCGTAGAAATGCGCTAGCCTTGCACTAGCCTAACCTAACTCTTCAAATATAAGAACTACATGACTTACAAAATAAATATATCCAGGTATCAGCAACACTCTGGATAACTAGGAAATGAGGCCCTATGTCAATAATCCTGAAATATCCCTTTAAAGCAAATTTCAAATGGTTCCTGTTGGCAGTTGGTGTGGGTTAACAGTCCTCGGTTAGAATTCAATTAAATTAATAAATTAAAACCTAAATTACATCCCAGTATCAGTGCATCTTGTACAGAGTGGGTAATGTAACCCCTAACCCTGAATATTTATGTTAAAACATTAATTGCAGATAATTGCAATACGAGAGATGGCGATGACGTCACGGCCGGGGACTGTGGTAGACAATTTAATGTTTTAAATAAATAATAATAGTTCTATGATCGGCAAAAAACAATGTTCACAAACAGGACATGCCCTCCCTGGCGCTGTCGTAGATCGGTCATTTTCTAAAACAGCGTTCGAGGCCTGGTTTCATCAGCTGTTGCCGACCACTGACCAAAACATCGAATCTGTCAAATACGGATCATTGATTGACTGCGGAATTCTTCCGCAGTCAATTATTGGTTTTCATGTTCTTTATTATTATTCCTCTTCCATCTTTTTCCCGATTTTCTAGAGCTTTCAGCACCTTCATGCTTTGTGCAATTTATGCAAGTTATGCATCAAAACGTTCCGCATGTTGAGGAGAAGGGTGCTATTACTTTTGGGACTTCTGCAACTTACGGTTTTTTCCGCTATCGGCCAAAATGTCGGAGATTTTTCCCATTGACTTATAATGGGGCTGCCGCAAATCCATGCTTTTCTGCACTTTTTTCTGCATTTTATGCAATTTCTGCACTTTGTGCATGTTCAGCTTCTGCAACTTGTGGGTTTTGAGAAAAAATTGGCCTTCTGCAGTTTTCCAGTTTTTTTATACGAGAGTTTGAAATTTTTGCATTGGTGTGTATGTGGGAATCCAGCCAATGGGGAGACTCCAGGACTTTCAGCCATTTGTGCAGCTTCTGCCAATCAAGCACTGAGGCCATTTCAACAGTTTGACCAGTTTATGGAATTTAAAAGTTTATGCAACATTAATAATTTATGCAAAGTAACCACTTTATGGGATTTAACCAGTTTATGCATTTTAAAGCGTTTATGCAACTTAAGAGTTTATGCCATTTAGGATTTATGCATTTTAAAGCGTTTATGTAGTTTACATAATTTATGCAAATTAATCCATTCATGCATTTTACCAGTTTATGCAAATCAGATTATGCAAATCAAGCAATTTATGCAATTTGAACAGTTTATGCAATTTCTGCATTCGCTTCCCGCAATTCCGCAGTCAATCGCAATGGCGCAGCCATTGCATTTCTAGTTGTTATTATTATTTGAAAAAAAGAAATTGAGCGACACACAGCCCTAATATTAGGATAACATTATTATAATCAGGGGAAAGCATAAAAAAAACTATTTGTAATCCTTCTTTAGTTGATATATAATTGATTGACGAATAAGCCTGTTTTTCATTGGATCTTTATTTAACCAGAAAAGACCCACAGAGATTTTAGATTTTAATTTTTTTCCAGGGTATTTCTGACCCCTATTCTATATGTTTTAAATGATTAGGAAACACGGAGCATTTGACCTCCTCCTCTCTCCCTCTCTCCGTCCCTCACCCTCCCCCCCCCCCCCCCTCCGCCTCTCTGCACAGAGGCTCCGGCTCCTCTCCACAGTTTATTTGGACTGTACAGCTCTGCTCTATGTCAGTGAAAATGGGTTCTGCCTCGTCAGTTTTCCCCGCTCGGAGTAGGAAGTCCGATGGCCGTCAGTGGAGCTGGAAGTGTGTGTGTAAACAGAGCCGACAGCCTGACTGATCGAGGGTGACTTTGCAAACCTGCGCCTAACCCGGGCCTCGTCGGTCAAAGCAGTTAATGCCTTTGTGCAGTCGGGGACAAACTCTCGCCTGATCCTGTTGCTCAAAAGGGCCCCACGCTGCGTTAAACTGACTCGGTGTGGCTTTGAACCTTGTTTTAATGTCGCTCCCGCATCAAATACAGACCCGCAGTTGTGTTTGAATAATCCTGTCTGCCCCATCCCCACTTGTTGATGTCATGAGGTTTTTGTTTGTTTATTTTTCTGCTTCAGATACTCTGCCTGGGGTCAAGGACAAGGAGTCGTGATCAAATCCGACAAACATTTTCAGACACTAATACAGACAAGCTCACTGTTTTCAGTTAAAACACAAGTACTTCAGTTATCAATTTCTTTTGCCATAATATACTTTGAGTTGCTATTAAAGCCCAGTTCCTGATTTTCTTTCTAGTGGAGGAAAATTTGTTTTGTATTTTATAAAAGCAGACATTTGTGAAGACGGATTCTAAAGCCTATATTGCTCCTGAAAAGTTGTGAAACTTGTACAATCTCATCCATGTGAAGAATTGGGAAGTTCGAAATGCATTAAGTTAGGAATGAGCTTGGACGACTATGTAGAATTCTTTTGTCGTTCGTAAACAAAACAAAAACAAGTAAAGAGCCTTCATCTGCCATGTCCTTCAGTGCAGCACCATCTCCCGATCATGAGCTCGATTTGTAGTCAGAGCTGTGGGAGTAAATACAAGCTCCACTCAGAAAGGCCTGGGACCTTCTAGCTGTGAGATAACAATGCTAACCACTCTGCTACGGTCCAATGTAGTAGATAAAACAATTGCAGCCTTGTGTCGATCTGTTTCTATATTGTGCCAATGTGGCTATTGACTCAAAGTGGCTTTATGGTGGTAAAAGCTGCGTATATTTATTTATGCAGTAGAAGAAACACCATTACCACATAAGTATCCTCATGTGGAGATAAAACGCGGCTAATGCTAATGTCTCCCAAAGGCTGCGAAATGACTCAAACAAAGATGGCGTCTGTCTGTCAACTTCCTTTATTGCGTTATCTAGCCCAGTCCCTTATGTTGGGGGGATAATATGAGCATCTTTATATCCATTTGAGCACCGGGACGTCAGGCCTCGAGAGCAAACGTGACCAGATGTTTCTTGTGTCAAGTGCTTCCACTTAAGTCGGACAGAAAATTGGCACGCGCCGCTAAAATGGCTAAAATTGGCTCTAATGCAAGCTACGGTTTAGGTAATGAATATTAATATCCACTTTACCGCCGTCAGAAGGAAGTGGGAGAGCGGGATTTATGGCGCCATGTTCAGAAAGTCCCCAGTCGCTTTACAAAGAGGAGATGTGTTACCACTGTTATAGTCATACACACTGGGACTGTGAATTTAAAAGGTTATTCTAGACTTTTATTACAATATGGAAGTTCTATTATCAAATCGTATAAACCCAGGGACAAAACTTGAATTTTTTTTTTTGCTACCTGAAAGCTGTGAATCGCGCTCATGAACTCATCCCTGTAAAGAATGGAGATGTTAGAAATGCATTAAGTTAGGAAGGAGTTTGGACCACAACTAACAGTTTAAAATTCACTGGCTTTCACCTGTTTGCCCGCATGCTTTAGCCTGTTTCTATAAGCTGTAGGTGTACATAGACCCAACAGGCCCTAATGACCAGCTAAACACCTGCAGCGGAATAAAACTTTTCAAAGGGTGCATTCAGCCGTAGAAATACAGGAGAGGCAGGGTTTGATCCTGCAGACAGTTAGCACGTTGGCTAGTCCGTTAGCCTTTTAATGTGTTTTTCTATAACACATTTAGCCATCAAACATCGAACGATCCAGATGTTTTCAGCTGTCGTCAACCATCACGTTTAGGTGATGTCAAAGCCTAATGGGAAATCATTATCTTAATATAACTCCCACCTGAACCAATCACATTTTCCCCCAGTTTGGCATTACCCAAATCTAAAAGCTTCTTGGAAAAAGCGTCAAAACAGCGACAAAAGCGAGAAGTAAACGAGGCTGAACTTGCAACATAAAAGCAACCAATGAACAAGAAAAAAGTGGCAAAAATGCTATGAAAAATAAGGTAAAAAAGTGACAACAACACAAGGAAAAAGATCTGCATAGATCAGTTTTGTAGGTCTCAGCTTTCAACTAAGGCCTTTAGGCTGTAAACTCTCCAGTCAAGAGATTTAGATTTGGGTGATGCTGAACTATAGAAAATGCACTTGGTTAAGGAGGGGGGGCAAGAGGTTAAATAAGTGCTGCTGTATAAAAGTGTCCTCTGAGCTAAATGCTAACTCATATTTAGTAAAGTTTCTGCTTTTTGTGGTGTCGGATATACATCCAGTGACCACAAAACATCATCTTACACTATGTTAAACCACAGAAATGATAAATGTCTTGAAACGGACATGTAAACCTGCGCCATACTTAATATAGGAACTGAAGCTCAATTCAAGCAGGTCTCACTCCTGACAAAGCTAAAAGTCTGTCCTGAGGTGAGACACTCACAGTACAGACACTTTTGATTTAGGTATTTCTCACCAGTAAAAACATCTATAATGAAATGAGGTATGACTATGAATATTCATATCGTACCGTCTGTCTATTTGCAAATGTACCATGTTGCGTACAGCAGGGGCTTGTGTTTCCCTAAAGTGGTCCCTTCAGACCCTCTGTATACCCCGGCACTAATGGTAAAATATGTGTAAGAGCGAGACGAGAGCGGGAGAGAGGCTGAACTTTTTACCCTCGTTATGCCGCTCCTGAAGCCTGCAGCTCCTTCCAGGCCCCGGCTCTCTCTGATGTGGTCGCCGTTTGTTGTGTGCGCGAGAACAAGCTCCAAAACATTAAAAAAAACAACAGGCAGCAGACGGCACTGGGAAACTGAAGGGCTGCAGCTAAAATGCGGGTGTGTGTGTAGGTGTGTGAAAGGTTCAGGGACTTCTGACTCAATGAGAAAGAATGAAGGAACTGATTAAACATTTAGGATTCAGGCAGCATGTATCTCTGTAATACATTGAAATGAATTTGATGACTTTATTTTGTTGGTATATCCGATAAGAAACATTTTAGACTGGATTTTGGCCGTCTTTGAATAGGTGCTCTGACGGAAAGAATACGTTGAAATTCAAATCTCCCCTAAGTTTTGGTGGTTAAAAGCTCAGTTACAAAGCTGTAGTGCAAGAAACTTTGAAGTCTTTAGGTGCGACATTTGGTGGAAATGTTGTGACTCGAGAATGAAAAAGACAACCCTTTTTACATTTTCCTTAAAGAGAAAACTGGCCCAACACCAGAGCAATATTTTCAAATTTTCCCCCATGAAATCAACACAATCTGTATAAAACTTTCCCTGCGTCTGGATTAGAGAGTGGAAGAAGCATTTCCAAAGCGCACAGAGTACAATATGTTAACGGCCTGTCATTAATTTCCCATCGAACACTTGAGAGCGCTGCGTTTCCTCATAAATACTGTGACCACTCTCTTCTTTGTTTCGGATTTTGTCACGTTGTTTGAAAACTTTTTACAGACGGCTTTCTCTTTTTCTGCCAAGTCTCCAGTCGCTGGTGCGGTGCCCTGGATGTGACTCGCTGGATGTTGGCAGGAGTTCCCCCCCGTTGTAAATTGGCCTTGGTTAAATGGAAGAAGTACTCGGAAACTTCAGTAAAAAACTGCTACTACAAATCTATGTCTGTGTTCCTTAATGGCTGCAAAAAGGAGCCGTTCTTATGCAAATAAGGTGTTATGTGATGTTTATGTTTTATGTTTTTTATAGGGCCTGAAATTTGAATCACTACGTAAACGAGGAAAATTTGGCGATATAACTGCGACTTGGCAAACTACTTTAAAATCATAGCCTATTAGACAAATTCATTAAAATTGGCTTGATGTAAGTTAGCCATTTTATACTCACTACTGCCACCTCAGGTCATACATGTAACTGCACCTTCTATATTAAACTCATGCATGACAGCACCTTTTTGAGTGACAGTGCAGGATTTTAGAGGCAGTTGTGGTGAAAAAATGAAAATAGATAATTTTAACATTTGTAAACTCCGTAAAGTCTCTTTAAAACAGTCATTTTTGTAATAATCAAAGGTTAACTTGACTGAGGTTAGCCTCATGGGCTGTCTGAGACGCCCCTAACGTACTGCATGTGCATCGAGCATCACATGGTAATTGAATGGTATTTGTGCCGCTGTTTCATCAATGCAGTTGACAAAGAAGGGCCTCATATTCACGTAGAACAATGAGGAAGAACAGTAGAAGAAATGATGGCAGCTCGTGATCCAGGAATATTTCACTCACAGGACAATGTGTTCATTCCATAGACAAAACATTATACATTTTGGTTTCCCTTAATCTCTGCCTGCCCCTGATTCTGGCTCTTGTCAAAATCAGCTGTAGTGCACATGGAAATGATATTCTATGACATGGCCCTGCCCTGTGTTTTAAACCTGTAAGACAACAAGACAGCTCTTGGTCTACTGCTGGTTGAGTCCTAATTTACTGTCGCTACAGTAGAGGCCATCGTACACTCTCTTAACATAAGCTGAACAGCGCTCGGTTAGCGCTCGTGCCTCACAGCTAGAAGGTCCCGAGTTCGATTCCCACCTGGACGGGGCCTTTCTGTGTGGAGTTTTCATGTTCTGCATAGGTTTCCTCCGGGCTGCTTTAGTCCTCCAGTGTAGAGCTACTTTTATCCTGCCTTAACGCTCGTCTACTCTATATATATTATCAATGCATTTCTTTTCCTTCCCACTTTTGGTGTCTTTCTATAAAGCCACTATTTGTTTAGGCTTTCCACAGCGTGTAATAGCCGTCTATATTCTGGGCTCTTGTAAAATCTCGCACCCTCGGTTCGAAATGTGGTGACGTGCCTTTCCTTGTAAACACATTCATTTGCTTGGCTTTTAATTCTGCCTCTAGGTTTCCGTCCCTCCACCGCCGCGCCAAGTTCTGTGGTTTGTGAAGCCCCGGTTTAGTCACTTTCTTAAAAGCGCTGCATATTCGCTCCAGCGCGTGCAGCCAAAAGGGAAAGTGATCATTGGATAACCCCCAAAATCTGAAAAACATATGTGGGGGCCCATGGACACAGAGGAAGCGGAGACTGTAATTTTAATAATTTTTAAATATAGTCAGACATGCAGCGGTTGTTATAGCTTTTATGGCGTCCGTAAAGTGTCGTCTGTATGATTAGGTTTCGCTTGTGGTCTTGAAGGCAGATTAAATGAAGGGTTTTCTAATTTGTTACAGGGTAGTAAAGATACAGGAATAACCAAGGAAGTGTGTTTGTGAGGTGCGAGGGGAGTCCGGGGGAAAGTCCGAGTGGAGCGATGGCGCGTATGACCGACCCGCATCACCACATTTAGCCAAGTTCATCAACTTAAAGTGGTCGTATTTGGCATGATTGTCTCTTTACTTTGGGCACCTCAGCATTGATATTTCACGTCCATGTACATTTAAGCTGACTGACCAAAACTAACTGTTCTTGGTCATGTCTAGGTTCAAGCAGCACTATGAGCCCAGAGAATCAGCTGACATCCTGAACATCCTCAATGACCAGGTTATTCCTTCAATAGACTCCTTCTTCCCTGATGCACAGGCATGTTCCACGCTGACTAAGCCGGGATGCATGGGGCTCACATTGGGAACGAGTGGTTCAGGGAGCATGAGACGTGCTGTTGTGAAATCTGCCTATAAACGTGTCCCTGTAAAGAATTTGGATGCTACAAAGATGTTAGGAAAGTTACGAATGAGTTTGGACCACAGCTGCTATTTTAATTTAGTGGCTTCCCCTTTCATTGTTTGCAATCAAATAAATCAGGTATAGGGTCTTTAAGGTAACTGAGAAAATTAGCTATGCTGACATCCTGGTACAGTGGTATAATGGGACGACATATCGATGGTGCTGTGACAGACGCAGTTTAGGTTTGTTAACGGTTAATGGGCTTAATAGACTTACTCTTATGAAACTAAATCTTTGAAAACTGTTGGTTGTACAGGTGAAACTTGGAAAATTAGAATATTGTTAAAAATGTATTTCTGTAATCAACTTAAAATGTGAAACTAATATATGATACAGACTCATGACGTGCAAAGTGACATATATCAAGCCTTTGTTTGTTATAATTTTGATGATTATGGCTTATATACCAGTCTGAACTGTGGCGACACTGGTACAGTTGTCTGCTTTAAATGTTGTTGTGTGTTTGTTTTTGTTTTAACTGGACCTCGAGTCTGCAACAAAGGTTGATGATGATTGATGATAGTCCATTTTTAAGTTTTTAAGTTTATTTCAAATTCATGCTTGCAGTCAAAGACTGAATATTAGCAAGAAATGACACTGAAAACATTATTATTAAAAACACTTTCATGAGATTTAAAATAAAATATGATAAAATAAGATAAGATCCGATCACCCTTTCAAGTCCTTATTCTACAACCTCACCACTGATGATCCAAATCTTCCAGTGTGGTACTTGTACTTGGAGATGTTATTTCCACTGCACAGATTTCTTTGAGACTTAAAAAATAATATTAGATATAATCAAAAATATATTTTCAAAATATTGAGGTTTTTAATTTGGGGATTTTACAAGCTGAGCTATAATAATCAAAATTGTTACAGCTAAAGGCTATTCATATGTAACTTTGCATGTAATGAGTCTATCATATTAGTTTCACAGTTTAAGTTGAATAACAGTAATGAATGCCCTTTTTAATGATAGATTCTACACAAATTCTAAAACTGCCACTCCATGTTTGATTCGTCAATTTAAAATGCATTACGTGTCCTCTTCTGGGCCTGCTCGCCAACCTTGGAAAAAAAAAATACTGAATTGGGCACAGATGTGGACATATCCTGCATAACATAGGCTTAAAAACATTCTCCTCTGCACTTAATGTCAAATAAAGTCTCTGCAATGATGATTCAGTAAAGTCCGAGACACAGGGCTCCGGATTTCACCTGGAGCTCCCTCTACAGGCGACAGTGGGAATGACAAAGTGAATAGAATGTGGTCAGATTTCAGACCTGCTCTCTGCGCGTTTGTTGTGCCATCTGTGCTCATCAAATAAACAATAAGCGACAGATAAAACAACGGTGAGATTTTACAACAAGGTTCCTCGTAAGTGCTAATCAGGGACAGCAAGCAGCCGTGTCCCCGCCGCGTCCTGCCCCTCCCCTCTTCGCCCTGGTGTCCTGTCCAGTGAGTAATAGCCATTGACACATTGATCTAATATGTTCCCGGTCGTTTTTCCTGTTACTGATGTGGTCCGATGCTCTCCGGCGTCACCTCCGCATGCGCCCGCCATGACATCTCCCCTTTATCCGTAACTGTAATGAAGATTTAGCCCGGCTTTCAACCCTCGCCCCTCCCCGGCAAATCCCATTACCCGCGACCCCGCCGTGCCTCCATTAGGGGCGGGTCATTTGTTAAAAAACTGCAAACGCCAAACAATTGCAGCGCTGTTCTGTTGCACCGGGTTATCATGGCCTATTAGAATCAATTGCAGAGAGCCCATTTTTTCAGTTTAGGGCCCCGAATTGGATTGATCGAACTCTGTTAATGCCGAAATCGATGGCGCAGCCGCCTGAAAGTAAATTATTGTCAAGTGAAATGTTTGTATTCGTCATAATGGCTGTAGGCCTCGATACGCGGCGCTGGCTTGAGTGTCGTCTTTGGAAATGTCGGCAGATGTCGGCCTGTCACGTACGAGCGGCTTAGAACTTTGTCTGCGGCACCTACTCCATCTTCTGCATCGAGCAAAAACACAAATCCAATGAAGGAAAGCACTATACGGCAATATCGGGCCGCACCAACAAGGGCCAACAATGGCATTTTGTACGTGGCTCGGTTTTCAATAGGCTGCGTTCAAATGACGTTAGAGCATTCTTAACGTCTTATATAGAGTTTGGAATCACATTGAATGTTATCCCAGAAGTCTGCCATTTTGTGGGGAACTTGCGAACGTTGTCCAGAGATTAACATTAGCTAAGAAATGTAAACTCTGCCGCCGGGTCACTGTAGCTCCAGGATTTTACATTGTGAAACCTCCGTTGGTTTATTTGTTATGTATTGCACTTAGCATTTTTTTGATAATGAGTTGGCGGAGAGTTCAGAATGAAATGGTTGGATTGCCCAACTCAAATAGTCTCGGTGTATGGTTTATGTCTCTGTAATAAGGCTTATCAACATGAAATAAAAAAAATATTATCTCTCAGCACAAGCTGATTAAACTATTTTTAAACTGCGTGTTTTTGAATCTCCAAACAGGAAAGCTTGAACCTGATTATTGTTTGTAAAGATGTATAATCTTTGTGAAGATTATTGTTTGTAATATCTGCCATATTACAGTTTTTTCCTCAGTTGATAAAACAGTAAATGTCTTTGACTCTTCATAACATGACTCCAGTTTGTGGCGTGCACGCCGTCTCCTAAAAATGAGAGTGCAGTGCTTTGTGAATTGGGTCCGTGCTGTGTTTAGTAGGGATTGAACCATTCACAATTTTGATTTGATTCAATACATTTAATGTGCTGAACATGGAATACAATTGATTTTTTTTTCTTCCAGTGAATAATTTTCATTATTCACAGGGCCAAATCCGGCCCTCCAGCACAGAACCTCTGGCCCCCAACATTCTTATGCAAATAAGAGGTAAAACATTTAAACTACATTTAAACTACATTAAATGCCAGAAATAGTGTCAGTATTTAAAAATGTCCTGACAGAACATCCCACTTGGTCATATATAATATAAAACAGTGATTCTCAACTGGTGGGTTCGGACTCAAAAGTGGGTCGCGGGTCTAAAGGGAACATTTATTCATTATTTTCCATCTGAAACTGCACAGAAACACTAACAGAGTTTTGTTTTCATCAATATTTCACAAACAAAACGTGTGTGGAAAATACAATATTTTATACGATATATGACAAATGACAGTTTTATTTGTGACGCGACTTGTCATTAAGGTAATGTTGGCTCTCGAAGCCGGACCACCTGAGAACCACTGATGTAAAACGTTGGCATTTGCAGAAAAAAGGCTACAATGGTGAGGTTTGGCCCTTGGTGTTTTGGCGATGATGAAAATCGTCCCTCCACAACGCAGACTTGCCTACCCCTGTATCACTGAGAATTGTTACATCCCTGCCGTTTAGAGAAATGAGTGTAATGTATCAGGAACAGGGTCTCATCAATGGAAAAAAAATAGATTCTTACTGCGTTTCTGCATTTCTTTTCTTTTTTTTAGTCCGAGGGGGCGTGGTGTTGCGCAGCGAACAGCTGTAAAGCCGACACTTCTCTCTCGCTCTCTGGAGCGCTTTGACAAAGCAGAGCGGCTTCCCATGGAGACATCAAAACAATTGAGATTTGAACGTTTCTCTGAGTTTCTAAATAGTTGAAATCAAAGGACAGCTGAGAAACATCCTGTTAAAGTCTTCAATCTGAGAACCAGGCTGTTTAAATGCACACGCCATAAAAGGCAATTGATCTGCGCCAACACGCGGTGTTTCAATAGTGTCAACAATGTTGTCGTTGAAAATTGACTTGAAACAAATATATTTAGGCATTTGCCTCTTCCTATAATGTTAGTGCCAGAGGAGAGAGGTGGAGAGAGGAATTAAATCAGAAAGAGTGTTTGAAATTATCTCAGAATCTAGAAAAAAATCGGTTTAGTTTAGGATTTCTCAGGAACTGCGGCACATAGAATTAAACTGTTTTAACCTACGGAGAGCTTAAAAAAAGCATGTGTCCATAGATATAACATAGAATATGCTGTGGTGCTACAAATATCATGGAAAATGGTCTGTATTGTTGGCACTCAACAGCTAATTCCACAAAACAGCGCGACACTCAATGTGTTAAGACGTTGAACTTCATGTCTGTTTTTGTATCAAGTGGATTGTTAGAATTTTAGAATTCTGGCCTGTTATTTTCAGTGGGTCACAGACCGAAAATGATGACACACTTTTATCATATTGCACACTTAACTGCGCTTTATTTGGGCCATGGCTTGTTTAGATGGGTTAAATGTGTAGCCTGCATTTGAATTTACTGTTCCAAAAGCTGTAACCATTGGGATTAACCAGGAGAGCCGCCTTTTTCTCTAAACCGTCACAATAGGCCTCTTCTGCGCGACACTCCTCTCTCTTTACAAACAAAGCGTAGGGGGCGATGGCGATCCGTCCGTCTTCTGTGACGCAGTCGTTCAAACAGTGACCGATAATAAAGGCCCTCTAAAAGGCAGGGGGAAAGGAGGCACTTGGGACGGCCCTGATTAAGATTTATGCCTAAACCCCCCCCCCCTCACTCCCCGCCCCGGGGTTTTGTTGCGTTGATGGAAGGGTTCGGCCTAAATGTGTTGCATGACAAAGCACTTCCCCTTTTCGGCCTTTTTGATTTTCTTTCTTTTCTTTTTTTCCACGGAAGAAACAAATATTGTAGGAGTTCCTTCGAAGAAAAACAGAGCAGCCGAATGTGGAGAAATGTGTCGTTCTTGGCCCGACGCCTATTTCTCCTACATAAATTCAGGCAGCTCAGGTTACACTCAAAGCAACCGTGCTGGGCTGGAAAGGGGAAATCTTACTGTCAGATTTAAAGACGGAGTGCTATTTAAGAAAGGGACTGTATAATCATAACTAATGTAGAACCTATTTTGATGTATTATTTCTTCATGGTTTAGAATATTGCGCTTTATGGTTTGTATCAGTGGTTTTTGGCCACGATGTATATTCACTTTCTAAATTTTAAATCTTTCTGTACGTCAGCTCCAAGACACTCAAATGAACTATTCCATATTCCTGTGCAAATGTATTGTCCCAAATCATACACAAAGCTATAATAAGACCTAATAGAAAGGCTGCAATATATCGTTTGTGACACAGTGACACATTAACTGATGTTTCGTGAGGGCGTCCGACCTATTTCTAATGTTTTGTCCCTGTTTCTGTCCAGGACGAGCCCTCCGTACTGTTGTGCTGACCTGTACTCCCTGAGAACTGGAGAAATGGTCAAGTCCATCCAGTTCAAGACTCCCATCTACGACCTGCACTGCAACAAACAGTACGTCTCGGAGAGCTCTTGCTTTGCACAGGTTGTGCAGGTGGACTGTGTGCTAGAAAATGGCAAAAATATTGCTTAGAAAGATGTTTGAAATGCGGACACTGAGAGATGACCGTTTGCTTCCGTCCGCAGTATCCTGGTGGTAAGTCTGCAGGAGAAGATCGCTGCCTTTGACAGCTGCTCTTTCACCAAGAAATTCTTTGTCACAAGTAAGTCACCATGGAAAGCCTAAGCACTGCCAAAATATATTCTTCTTCAAATTATATAATTTAGCTCTTACTTTAAAGCCATTCATAAAGTATTTATTTCAAAATGTATTTATTATTTTTGAAATTAAGTACAGAAAACACACATCAATGTACACTTCATTGTCATACTGGGGCAAATAGTCAAGGACAAGGATCTTGAGTAAACTTATGTTTACCATAGCCACCCCAGGGTAATAATACCCCCCCCCAAAAAAATATATATATATATCAAATGTACATATAGATATCTCGGATAACTTTGAAACGAAAAACAACTCTACAACCAACAAACAGACAAATGAAAAATAAATAATAATGATAATAATAATAAAATAAATAGATACAATACAAAAAAAGAATAATCCCAGCCATTCATAAAGTAAACAAAAATGTGTATAAAAATGTATCTATTTTACTATACTGTATTATATCAAAAGTCTTATGATGGTTTTGAATGTATTTGCCTGTATTGTTTTGGTCAATTCATGTTCATTAGTGTTAATTTACTAATAGATACTATGGGTGAAGCTTATCACATCTTTTATGCAGTATAGTATTTGAAGCACAGTTCATAGTTTTGAAGCATCCAGATCCCTGCGCCCTGACGTATCCGAGTGTGAACTCCTACGCCCTACGCCCTCGTCAGGTGTAGATTTCAGAAAGTACTATCAATCCTATGTTTTGACACTGTGTAGGAAATACATGCACTGTCTGCTCTTTTCTGTGTCCAGCCTGCACAGAGCAACTTATGAATGCATTCAGATTGTTATTTTAGCGATCTGTTGTGAATATAAACGGCCACATTGAAGCATGAATGGTGTAGCCATTGAGAAGCACCAGGCCGCAGTGCCAGTGTGGCCTCCCCCGCGTCTCGATGACACTGTGGTTAGGTGAGCTCATGTGCGTCAGCGCTCACACGGCCGGTGTGTTTGGGGTGAGGTCTTGAGCCTAAATACTGAGGCCCATTCTCAAAACAAGCTCTATGCACTGACCACATAGACACAAGCCTCTACATAAACCACTCTGTCTGCTGACCACCCCACAAGTCCTTCCCTTTCAACAGTTTATGGTACAGATCCTTCAGCTTTTCACACCAAGGACCACCTGAGGAAGCCTTCTCTTATGTCATGTTTAAAGTATGAAATAGGGATAAACAAAGAAACATTTAAACAGTTGCTTAACCAGGGTTGGACTGAACCAAGGCAGAACAAACTTAGAGCTGGACAATTCATTGAAATAGGAATTAGAATGTTTACAATTACTGAATTGGAAAGACTGGAAAGTGTTGACTCACTTTTTTTGTTTCATTTTGGACCATCTGTTAGGATTGAGACGATGTTTTAGATAAAAGCTAGATTGTCCAGCAGTCCCCAGGTTACAACCCACTCCCCCACACGTTCTCACCACATTCACGACCACACCCGTGCATTTCCCTACGGGGACAATAAAGTAAACCTTAACTTTTAAGTGCAAACTTACAGACACTCACTTTATCACTTTAACCTCATAGTGTTGTAGTAAAGAATAACACAGTTTAACAAAACAAAAAGAGCACAAAGCAAGTCCATCTACCATGCAGAATTTAGCCACATGTGCTCAAATATAAAGTCATCACAATGGCAATCACAAAACATGTCAGACAAATTGAAATGGGGTTTCTCTTTCCTTTCCCCGTGGCCGTCGTTTTGTCCTGAGGATCCTGTGAGGGGAAAAGGCCAGAGCGTATTTACGTACCCATTGTGTCCACTTAAGTCGTCCCTGCAGTAAACTGACCTTACGCCGGCCGCTCTATAACATGTCTCCTGTTTGTCTGCTGCTCTTCCTATCTCCGTCTGGACCACAGGAACACAGACATGGCCCCGAGTCATCGTTATTAATCGCCCGCTCCTCACAGCGCCGTTTGGGAGGTAGCGTTCGTAAACAAAAGCAACTCTTGTGATGTCCACTGGCGAATGTCAGCCACTTCTCCAGAGACATGTTTTCCTTCCCTCCTCGCTTTGATTTCGACAACTGGAACTAGTCTGAGATATCATTGTTTGACTTGCAGACCGAGATAACTCATTTAGAGCTTGGCCACTAAAAGAGCCCTAAATATTTCCTGTTTTATGTGTTCGGCATGAAACATTATCTACGAGAAAGGACCAAACCGTTCGTAATGTTGACCTTTCCGTACAAGTGTTGCATACTGTCCCCGTTTGATTTAAAGTACTGTGGAAGACTTCTCAATGCATAGTCTTTTACGCAAGTTCAATGTAACGTGTAGTCACTTAAATCACATTTACAAAGAAGATAATGAATAGGCTTGTGTTTAAGTGTTGTCCTCTCTCCTAAGCCACATAGTTACACAAGTGTTTCTGAAGCAAAGGTAGCTCTCTTTATGTTTTTGTTACGTTAATGTAGCTCACCAGGTAAAAAGAGGTTGGTGACCTCTGCATTAGAGCTGTAGATCCAAACAAAACTGTCCCAGGGTTTAGTTGTATTGGTCTGTGTTTCCAACCAGTGGTACGGGGACCCTTGGAAGTATTTCAGATCTAAAAAAAAAAGGTTAAACTGAACAGTGCTTCAGTATTATATTAAAAGAAAACTTAAAGGGACTATACAGGGTTTAAAAATGTTTTAATTATGTATTTTTCTCCCCTTGCATGTTCCAGCCATGTCCTAATGTGTAGAATGAGCCCAGACCTGTTCACAACTGCCTCTAAAATCCTGCAGGTACACGTAAGACCTGAGGTGGCAGTAGTGAGTATAAAATGACGAACCTGCATCTAGCCCCCCGTAATGATAATTTGCAGTAAAAGGTTTGAATTTCAGGGTGTTTTGGCTTTATTTGTTTTAACACAATATACAAATAAATACCAGTAAATGATTGGCTGCACCTTAAACTTACTTCAAGTAAAAATGAGAGACTCGAGGGGTATGTGAGACAACAAAGGTTGGGAACCTGTTCTAGGTTATTGAACAAATCCAAACCAAAGAAAATTCATATTTTCACTGCATTTTGAATCAGAATAGGATGGATTAAATTTACTTAAATTCCTGTGAACCTAATGTGTCGAGATTTATCAGTAACTTGAATTTTTACACGTACTGTGATTGATCATCCTGAAACTGTATGTTGTCCATATGCAAACCTACAGTCCTCCTTGAAAATGTGGAGGAAAGGGTGGACCGTGTTGAAGCTCGCTTATAGTCGCTTTCTTGTGCGTGGAAGGAGCTTTATATGTAAAATGTGAGACTATTATGAAAGTTTGCTTCTGGACTGCAGCTAAATGATGTCGACCTTCAATGTTCTCCACACAATTAGAAAATACCAATGATAAAAGCCTATATTTTCCCAATTGAATAACTCCATTAAAACCAACCTTTGCAGAGCCAGTCTTACTCATACCTTCCCCTCCGCATCCGATCGAGCTGAGGACCATTTCCTTCTCCAGATCTGACCTTTTGTATTGGAGTCCTATCATTTTTTAATTGAGTTATTTTTCCGGCGGCCCCAGACATCTCCGCTCTGTAGCCTGCCCCTGTCATTGGGAGCGTGTCTGCTCACCCCAAAACGACACACAAACCGTTTTTATGAAAGAAAATTACATCTTTGGACGGGACCAGACATGTGCTGAAACACTGTTGCGTTCTGATGTCTAAATATAAGGCAGGCAATATGCGGTTTTGTTGTAATAACATTTTACAGCTTCCAATTTGAACGTTATAGGGGCTTGGACGTTTTAGGTCTGACCTGGGCGGAAAGTTCAAGGTTCATAATGACACACGTAGTAATTGTGTCTTCTGCTGCTTGCTTTCCGTGCTGCTTGGGCAGAAATGTAAAACTTAAATCCAACATATACAAAAGGCCTGTCAGAAAGGATTAGATGTAAAAATAAGTAACAATCACCACAGAATCTAAACTTTTTGCGAGATATATAGGTGCCCTGTCAGCAAGCACAAGCAGTTTGTTTTTACATGGCACTATATATATAAAAAAAAAAAAAACTTTTCCGGGCCCAAAGGAGCAGCAGTATCTTGGGGCAGCCACTAAATCAAATCAGCCACAGATCAGAGAGGCCGATGGTTGCCTGGCCAGCCACTCCTACTTTCGTCTGGGAATCGTAACCAAACTTTTCTCGATATGTTTTTCACTGAACCAATCACAGATGAAAGGCTCTCAGATCCGTTATCATTGAGAACGAATGTAAGGGGCCAGATCTTCTGCCTGGAGCAACAACAGCGTTAGCACAGACTAGCGCCACATCTTCCATGCAAACGGTGTGCTACTGCTTGCGTGGCGGGGCGTGGCTGAGAAAGACGGGCTCCACTGAGTCCTGGTGTGCTGGTGAGCGCTTGTTGCTTCTTCCCCGTCTCTCTCCTCATATTTACATTAACATCGCGTGGTCTCATGTGCTTCATTCAGCATTTTCAAGCTCTCACAGGACAAACTACAAACTTTATTCCACTGTGAGTTCAACATTGTCCGTGTCTGTGAAAACAGCGCAATTTATCTTCCAGGCCTGTGTGAGGCGCTGTGATGCTAACACAGCTGGGGAGGGCGCATGTGCAGTAAACTTTTGTGGAATGTAAACAGTGAACATGAAACTGATTCAAGGATTTACGATCTACAGAAGAGATGAGGAGGAGAGTTTATTCTTCAGACGTAACAGGACTAAAGCAGAAAAACCTGTCAGTGACTTTTACTGTCAGTCCAAAAACACAGACTGACTCGGCCTCACCTGTGGCTTACGGACTGGTGTGTAGCAAAGAGGAGCGAAGTAGAACCATCATAGATCCATGAGTAAAACTCATTCTAAGGTCACTAGATTATGGATAACAGACACCACTCTGGGGCTGTAATGTGATGCTTCAGTAAAAGTTGCGGAGACGTTGTAACAACGGCCCCATGTAAACAGCGTTTTGAGATCTTTCCACTCTGGGACCTAGTTTGGGAATTTTTCGTTTACAGACCCCAAAACGGACGATTCACTGGATTGATAAAATATCTTTGTGTTTGGTCCTCAGCCTGACTTCGTATGGACAGGGCCTAAAGTCTGCATTTAGAAACACCGGCTCTTTAACTGTTTTCACCTGTATCAGTTGGTTAATCAGAAGATGGCGCTGTTTCTCAATCTTCAGTGGGATTTTTATTAGTTGTTTTAAATTTCTTCGGGTAAACTTCCAAACGTTTCCCTGATTGGTTAATCTGCCTGTCAACCACGCCCTTGAGAACTCTCCAAGATAACACCGGACAGGGAAATGCAAAATTACAGTATTACCTTCATAATTTCAGATTTTGTGGCGGTAGTTGTGGCGATTCGATTTTGTTTAAGCGTATACTCTTACACGCTTTAGACGGATTATTTATGGCCACGCTAAGAAACCGTCTTGCAGGAGTTCAAACCCCCTCTCATCGTTTTTTTTGTCCAACCCCAGCTTTTTGTGGTTCCTTCTGTCTCCTCTCGGCCTTGGAGCAACTCAAGACACTTCTCCACTCTCGCCCCCCCTTCTTCACTGTATCCTCCTACCCCCAGGCCTCACCGTCTTCTCCACCTCATCTGCCCCTGAAGAACGGATATGTAGTGTCAACACGCCGTTCCCCCACACCTTCACCGCATCACATCACATGAGCGTGCATTAGGGCTGTGGCTGTGTGAAGGCTGCGCTACGTCCAGATGGGAAAGATACACTAGACCCTGCCTTTTGTTACGCCGTACATTTATTATGCTCCGTTGTCACTGCTTGGATAGTTTGATACAATGTTCTCAGTAAGTATTGAAACCGCTACAATTCCCAACATGGTGTGAACAGGTGAAAACGCTGTAAGTTATTATTGATTGAGCATTGAGCATTTCTCTTTTAACATCTTGGTTTTAATGACGGATAAAAAAAAGACTAAAGTCACCCTTTAGAATGCTTTTTTTTAGGATGTTTTGAGATGGAGATTTCCTGGAAATAACTAACATTTCATGGTCATCGATATAGGACTTTAGTGATCTCGCAGTGGAGAAATTAACTTGTTTCATCTGCTCCCAAGAATGTGATATAGACAGGAGAATGTGCTGCCACACCCATTGACAAATGAGCCAATCTTTGTCACGAAAAAGACCTTTGGTTTATTTTTAGTTGACAAACAGGATATCTGGACACATTATGCCTATTTCATTATCTCCAAACATATTTCTAAAACAAGTGGGTTGCAGAGCTGTATTTGATTTAGCAGAGTGCTTTAAAATGGACGTTTTTGTGTTTTTTTTTCCGTTTAGATTTGCGTGTGTTAGTCACGGCGGCTCCCTGTGACCCTCACATCTGTTTGAGTGGGAGCAGAATGTTCCTAAATCCTCACTGTTTTTGCTCATCACATTATCTAAAGCTATTTTTATTTCCCCCCTCTCTGTCTCCCACTGAAATGTTGGCTGTGCCGATGTTGCCATGTCCAATTTGAGTTACAGTGGGTAGGTCTGCACTGTACATCGTCAAGTCACTAGTGCTATAGGTGACACAATATCCAGACGGAGGTGTGAATGTTTTGCTGTTGACTTAAAAGTGCACGTCTAATTTTAATTGAATCTTTGCCCTGTTTTGGTCTTTATTGAACATTTGTAAAGTCTTGTTTTGACACAATACTGTACAATACAATTGCATTAGCCGCAGTTCCACATAACAGGCTTGTATCCTGCACACATCTGTCTATGTACCCGCCTTGTCACGTATCTACTCTGCACAGTACAAGCGAGGGTTTCCACGAGCACAAGGCGCTCCCACAGATGCACACATTACTGAACAGGTCTGAAAGGTTTTGTCAGCCGCGATGAGAACAATGTAGACAAATGCTGCCTTTCGGTGGGGTTTATGGAATTATTCAGAGGTGACAAGGCAAATACTAGAGGAATGAAGCTGCTAAAAAACGAAGTTAAGCTGCATGCTAATGTTATGCTAACACCAGCTAACAGCAGCTAAGTGTTATCATCGGCAAATCCCCTTTTAGAACAGCGGTATGACCTGCATGTTAATAGTGAGGGCTGTCTCTCTCCTCTGGCCAATCAGAGGCCAGCGTCTCGGTTCAGCGCTTTGGCCACAGCCAGAGGTTGGTCTTAAACTTATGCCTGGTCAGACCGGTTTGGCCTCGGCAGTGGAGACACTCACCCAACAGGATTGCCCGGGCTCTGGGCTGGGTCGTGCCTGCAAGTGGAAACACCCAATTGAGATTGGTTGGGTACACATGATATCCCAGCATTCTATTCAGTGTGTTCAATGAAGAAGTTTCCCTTTTGGTGGAGTTGAATGCATGTTCGTCATCAACTTCAGGGAAATTTTCTCCTGAATTTTTCCTAACGAAAATATTACAAATTCTGACTACTTTACATTGAAGTAGACATTTTGGATCTTAAGTTTTTGTGTGGGAATAAAAATCAGCAATAATGTCATTTCGCCTTGCGGTTCAAAAGCTGAATGAATCAGACAGGATTTAGATGTTGAAAAATACCAAATATTGTTAAGTCCAAGACTATAAGTTTTGGAGTCTATAGGCGAGACTAAAGAGGAGATGTTATTTTATGCAGATCGCCAACTTCGTTTTTGTTTATGAGCTCCAAGGCAGCTGTGGCTATGATAGCTGCCCGGACTATAGAGGGTGAGGGATGAGAAGCTCATTAAATGAAATGTAAATCAGTTCAAATCACTTTATTTCCAAAGTCTTCCACATGCAAAGCACATACCAAACGTTTTTATTTATCAAACACGGGAGTAATTACATTAGTTGGTAACAGAGGGAGGAAAGGGGAGAGTTCAGCATGTCATTATTTCTAAAAATGTCATTATTTCATGTCTACGTTGGACAGGGTACACCCAGATGAATCTGGTTGGCGTCTCGTCGGTCATGTGTTAAGCGTGCGTTAGTGTCCCCCGGCCGCTCACCGCAGGAGACGGCCTCATTTCCTGGTGCCACTGTCTGCATTAGGTCATGGCTCTCATTAAACCCCATTTATCTTCACACAAACACATTAATGCTTTAAGATAGTTCCACGCTCTCTCCCAGGGCCCCGACCGCAGAGAGGAGGGTCCTATGGGTGCCCCGGATCCTGGAAGTCTTTAGCTTTAGACAGTGACAAATTTCCACGCGGCCTTTTGAGACATTACAGTGCCTCTTTCGCTGCATTCTGCGTATTACATGTGCTCACAACACAAAACTGTGTGCATTGTGTGCTACAAGACAACTGCTATGGTATTACGCTCCAGGATATCCATTAACATAAAACAGCGAGCCTTTTATTGACTTTACTGTGATGCTGCTTTAGTAAGATCAACATCAAAGAGGCGGTAGAGGATGTGTTTTTGTGCATATTTAATTTGGTAAGGGATCAACAAATAGGTATTTTAGCCTAAAGAACCTTTTTGATAGATTAAAGCACAATAAAACGGCGAGTAAAAGGAGCTGTCCATGTCCTTTTATATAACTTTGCTCAAATTCAAATCTGTTTGCCATTTGATAAGTGAGTTCAACCACATTACCAAACTAGCATCATTGGGTATGGACTTTAATAGCTGCAATTTTTTTTTTGCATCATCCCGTCTCTGTTGTGCTTGCTGCAGGCTGCTACCCCTGTCCTGGCCCCAGTCTGAACCCCATCGCTCTGGGAAGTCGCTGGCTCGCCTACGCTGAGAACAAGGTGCGACCAAACACACACTCTGTCTTTTAATATGTGGCAATTGACTCCACTGTTTTATTTGACTTTTCTGTCAATTTAGTTTTTTAGGGCAGGGTCACTTTGCACAGTTAATTCACTCCAATATGACATTCAGATATCCCTATGTTTTCTATTTTATTTTCCTATTTTTTCAATCTATATTTCCAACACTATTTACATTGTGAAGACAACTCCAAATATGTTTTGTTTTAAATTCCCTTTATTCTTGGCATTTTCTCCATGAGCGTCATAAGGTCGTCCCTAAAATGGTTAACTGTCTGTGAAGTCAAAATCATCAGAAAATGCCAAAAATTCGATATGAGTACATTCATAAATGAATGACTTCAGTGAGAATGTACAATGTAAATAGTCTGAAATAAATGAAAGAACAAAACATAAAAGCATTTCCTAACATTTGACAGGTGCTGTATATTGCTTTATCTGTGAACTTGGCTCATTTCTCTGTTTGCTTTGACTCAATCCTCTCATTTCCTAAACTGAGCCGCTCATCTTGCCTGTGCAAAATACTTATGTACTACGGCCTTTTTTTGGACATGTACAACACCCAGAGATTAGGCTTTTGCGCCGTGTCTCAGAGAGAGACATCAGCACAATTGGGAGGACAAACCTAAATAGACTGCCGTTGTTCCTTGTCTTTAAATGGACAAATTCACAATCCTGTAAAACAGCGCTGCGTCTGCGTAATCCGCCGGGACAAACGGCCCATTTCCCAGAGAGTCTATCCACTACAGTTGATAATGTTTCCAAAATAAGATATGCTCTGGACTCCTCCTAATGGGATTGTTAAGCATCTACCCAAACCTTTACAATACAATTTAATAGACAATTTATGGATCGCTTTCTCCAGTAATTGGCAGATGGGGCCTCTATTTTCTTCAAGTTATGACATGATTTTTTCCCCAAAGTAATTTAAGCAAAGGCTATTAAATCGGCATTGTAATTTCCTCTGGAAGATGAACATGCCGTGCCCCCTCTCTTTCGTAGGCAGCAGAGAAATTGATTTTTATATATTCTGAGATGTTTTTTTTTTTCCTTTTGCAGTTGATCCGATGTCATCAGTCCAGAGGAGGGGCCTGCGGGGACAATGCACAGTCCTACACGGCCACGGTCATCAACGCTGCCAAAGTAAGTCACTTTGTGTCTGATATATCATAATGACATTCATTTAAACCTGGCTCTATTCCCCCACTAAATATAAGCAATTTTGTCCAATGTTAAACCTAAAATGACATATCTCAAAAAAGTAATAAATTATATAAAACTTGTGTCACTAATATTTCTTTTCTCTTTCTCATCGTTTTGTCTCACATTCTTTGTGTCACTCAGTTATTTTCTTGACAATATGGATTTTTAAAATCCAGGTTGTGTGTGTTATTATTATATAAAGAGAGTCACAGGTTTTATTTTAACTAAAGAGTTTGCTGTTTGAATAGTTTTAGGGTTAACTTTTTGAAATGAATGAGTAAACCTGAAGGATGGGCCTTGTTCAGTAACATCTGCTTGTCCATCCTCACGTACAGTGCGGCTACATTAAAAAGATTCAGTGTGTCAAGCTCAGGAAAATGTGTAGTGCCATAACCATGGAGGAAGACAGGTATGTCCTCCTCTTATTGCTCTGAGGCCGATCTAAAAGAGTTTCCAGCTCTGAACCACATCTGTGAATGTGCTGACACTGGATCCACCAGGACTCCCCTCACACACGGCTTATGACACACTTCATCAGAGATGTCTGCTGCTAAAGGCTGAAGAATCAGCCGGTTCTGTTTATACGCACTCCTTACCTGCCTAATGACAGTGTAGTTTCCCTTCTCTGACCAGTGGAGCTAATGGCCTGCACATCAGCAGTACCGGTCAGTGCTAACAGGTTAGCCACACGCTAACCCCAGAAGGACAAGGGTATTGATATGCAGACAGGCAGTCTGCTGCCGCCCCGCGCTCATTAGAGCCATATATCTCTATGTGTGTGACAGCCTCTCCTCTGCTGTGGCGCGACACGCCGGCTCTGAGCGCGGACGTCCTCAGACAGACACTGGGGCATTTAGAGTAATGGAGGATCCGCTGATAAAACAGGTTGAGACGCCCGCGACAGTCATTCTGTGTATGGCATTAGGCGCGTGGCTCTGTGTCCTGCGCTGACCGAGAAGGACCTCTCACATAAATTCACTTTAATCTGTTTAGATGGCGACACACAGCCTCAGACATCAGCTCCTCCTGCAGCGATCGATCCCTGTTTGGACTAGCACTAAGGAGTGCACAACTGCAGTGATTAGAAAACACATTAGTGTTGATCAATTAGGAGCCAAACGCCTGGCTTAATAATTGATGCCTCAGTGGCACTTTACACAGGCGCTGCTCAGACGGCGTTAGGGCGAGTGCAGAGACACTGGCGGCGCCACGGTGTATTGACGAGGCCAGGGCTGAATGCCTGATGAGGCTCCGGGGCCCCTTTGGCGCTTCTCTCACAGACAGACACTCACTCCATTAGACCAAGACACGAGCAGCGAGATAGACTCCACTTAAGGAGCACTATCCAGTTCAGGCAGCTCCACCAGCACAGAGGTGTGTTTGAGCCAGACACCCGGCTCAGCACATCCACACACATACAGACCACCCTTCATATACTCACACTTACAGAGCACCGGAACATGCACATACTCACACTTACAGAGCACTGAAACAAGCGCACACTCCTCACATACTCACACTTACAGAGCACTGGAACATCCACATACTCACACTTACAGAGCACTGGAACATCCACATACTCACACTTACAGAGCACTGAAACAAGCGCATACTCCTCACATACTCACACTTACAGAGCACCGGAACATGCACATACTCACACTTACAGAGCACTGAAACAAGCGCACACTCCTCACATACTCACACTTACAGGGCACCGAAACAAGCGCACACTCCTCACATACTCACACTTACAGGGCACCGAAACAAGCGCACACTCCTCACATACTCACACTTACAGGGCACCGAAACAAGCGCACACTCCTCACATACTCACACTTACAGAGCACTGGAACATCCACATACTCACACTTACAGAGCACCGAAACAAGCGCACACTCCTCACATACTCACACTTACAGAGCACTGGAACATCCACATACTCACACTTACAGAGCACTGAAACAAGCGCACACTCCTCACATACTCACACTTACAGAGCACTGGAACATCCACATACTCACACTTACAGAGCACTGAAACAAGCGCACACTCCTCACATACTCACACTTACAGGGCACCGAAACAAGCGCACACTCCTCACATACTCACACTTACAGGGCACCGAAACAAGCGCACACTCCTCACATACTCACACTTACAGGGCACCGAAACAAGCGCACACTCCTCACATACTCACACTTACATGGCACCGGAACAACCAGCAGAGACACTATAGGCGCACGCCGCGATCTAGGTAAATGTATCGACTCTACCCAGTACACGCTCGCTTTTCCACAAGACAACCCAACTGCAGTTGTTGTGGGCAGCACCCCAACAGAGGAGCACGCCGTACAGATCGTCATTAAAGTTTTGTAAGCCACGATAAGAGCCAATGTGGGGTGGGAGCTATGGAATCATTCAGAGGTACCAGGGCTAATAAAACAGAAAATAAACCACTAAAATACAAACTGTGATGGTAAGCAACTTGCTAATGTTATGCACCACCAGCTAAAATTTTACTAACAGTGGCTAAACGCTAATATCGGCTAAATCCACTTGTAGCAGGATGATGTTCTAAAATCATGCTGCAGCCCTCACTATTAACCTGAGGGCTGTCTTCTCTCCCGTTTGCCAGTCAGAGGCCAGCAGTCTGTTCATGTCACATTAGTCACTGTTCAGCACTTTGACCACAGCCAGAGGTCGGTCCCAAAACATACCTGGTCAGACCGGTTTGGCAAGCTTTTCCACAGCGGAGGCCAGTGCCAAACCGGGTTGACCAGGCATTGGGCTGGGTCGCGCCTTCCTGTTGCCTTATGCCTCTAAACCACAGCACATCTACACACACCTGGCTTTAACTGGACACACACTGACATGTGAGGAGCGTGCTGGGCTCAGGACAGTCATCGCGGCTTGAGTTTATCTGAAGGAGGACAAGAGGATGATAACAGTGCAGACACTGAACTCCTCTGCCCACTTAAAGAGACCTGTTAAAGTGCCTTTGGTTTGGTTTTATCCGAAATGCACTTAGAGGCAGACTGCGATGGGGCCAACAGAACTACAAAACACACCAACTCTAAACACTGGCTTCCCACTTCAAACATGGGGATAAATGTAACCGTTGTTAAATAGAGTTATTCTGTCTCCCCTTGAGGGCCGCCGCTGTGCACTGGGGATCGGGTCGTTGTGGTAATGTGTGTGTGAATTGTCTCCTCTCAGACTCTGAAGACTGGGCTGACGATGGTGGGGAAGGTGGTGACCCAGTTGGCTGGGACCATCCCGGCTGCTACTCCGGATGAGGAGGGCGCGCCTCACAGCACGAGCCGCCGCAGCCCCCACAGCCCCGGGGTGGTCACCATCATTGACACCCGCTGTGTTGGGGAGGGACAGGTCAGTATCCACACATACAGTGAGTGGCACCATGTTTAGCATCAGAGCTTCATCTACAAATGTACGACAAATGTATGGCATTTCTGGGTATTTTCTATTTTATAGGACAGGATAACAGTGTATTTAAGTTAAATAAGTTTTTTAATGTTTTGCATCTGTAATTATTATAAATGCTAATTACATTTTACATTGGAGGGCCTCGAGGCGTTAGATGGTGAGCTTCGAGGTCCCAAAAACCTTTAAACCCCAGTGTTAGAGAATGGGTCCACAAACCTACAGTAATACTACTTGTACTCGGGTGATTGAATAATGCAATAAAGCCTCCTTTGTGAAGTTGTGTTTTTTGTTTCATGGTGATGAGCCCATATTGATAGCAATAATACCTAGTGCTTGCACAACATTGTTTTGTGACACGTTTTGACTTGATTTTCATTTTTCATTCATTTATTATTACTTTTTCTTAATAAAAATAAATACATGTGGCTGATTCATAAACTTAGACATATAAACCTCAGCTCAAACTATAATAAATGCTTTCCTCCCGTGTCATTAAACACACAAAAATCTTCCATTGTCTCATCCATACTAATATAATATGAATCCTGAAATGTCAATACACTTGTTTGAAGGATAAGAGCATTTAGCGTCCCATGACTAAATAAGTAGGCGCACCAGTGACCCCTCCGTATCCAGTCATCGTCATCTTTGAACTGAACCATTTGCCCCCTGACTTCGCGCTCTCCTAATGTGCTCGGGACTCGTCTGAGAGCTTCCCTTTCCCTTAATTCCCCCTCCGTCGGACCGAAAAGCATGATTAATCGTGCCGCGGAGGCTGTCAGATTTTTAATGAGGCGTGTTGGGGAACATTGTACAGTGGGGAGCCCCCACACGATCGCGCTCTTTTCTTCTACTGTAAGAGCGGCCCGCGCCTTCAGTCAGACAGGGCCTGGTCTGTGTCACCCTCTGACACCGCGAAACCCAATACACGCCATAAACACAGCTACAAAGAGGAGAGAGAGGAGAGACGAGGGAGACGGAGATTACAGAGAGGCCGCAACTCATGGAGATAGTTTCTATTTTAGTAGTTGTATTTGTTGTGGTAGCCGTAATGATAATAATGTGTTTATTGGTATTATCGGGATAATCAGAAAGAAAAGTGGATACACTCTGATGAAAATGTTGCCCTAAAAACATAAATGTATTGTGCATTGAAGCTTGTTAAATATTTGTATATCTATCAAGAAGGATTGAGCAGATTTTTGAGGAGAAGGTGGGTCTGATATATTTATTCTCATCTTATTTTTTACGGCACATAAAACTGCTCACACGGCGACACGAGGCAAATTTGGACGTTGCCGAACATGCTCGGGTGACTTCTTTTTGTTGCGATTGCCTCAAGTGACTTGACAAAAACAAGCAATGGGCAAAAGGTGATGCAAGTAAACGCTTGTGGTGCATTAAATCAGTGGTTCCCAATCTTTTTGTCTGGCGTAGCCCTCGAGGTAAGGGGTACTTTGAGTAGAATGAAAAACTCGAGGGTGCAGCTAGCTATTTAGAAAACTAAAATCAGATTTATTAGTATTTAGCCGTGTGTTGTGTAAAAAAAAAAGAAAAAAAGCTATAACACTATGAAATTAAAAACGTCAGCTTAAAATTCTCATTAAAAATAAAAAAAAAAATCATATTGAAATACTATTACATTTTGTCTTTTTTTTTTTTTTAACCTACTGTCAATTTCTCGTAATTACCCCTGGTTTGCAATCAATGCCTCAGATGACGTGGAAATGGTGGCATGTGGGGCAGCAGGAGCCGGACCCGGGTATAGATGAGGACACAGACACAGTCTGACCTGCTCTGGGGTTGTGAATACAACATGACTATTTAGAGACGGCACATACGACATACTGTATTCTCCATCGTAACAGACCAATCTTCTTGGCAGCGTCTGTTATTTGATCATATTCCTGTCTTGACCCCTTCCTCTGGTCTTGAAATGGTCTTGAGTATCTGCAGCCGAGTTCCCCTTAGCCAAACACAGTGTGCTCCTTCAATATAAAAGCCTCCTGGTCCATGTCAGCAGCCCCGACTGTGTGCTCTGCCTGGTGCGTTCTGCTCAGACATTCATCATGACTTTGAAGCCAACGCACTTCTTAGATTTCCACATCACGGCTCGTTGTAAAAGCATAAGAGATCCACTGCACAATGGGACTCGCTAAAGTCTCGGCTTTTCGTCCAAAGCGGGGACTTTGTTAGGGACTTTATGATTTTGTTTGTGGTGGCAGTAGTGATTCACTTGTATTTGTCCAGTGGTGTAAATGTGTCAGATTAACACAGCAGTTCTTAGGCCAATGAGTGGAAGGCACATAAAATGAGTTCAGGATGTAACTGGTTTATGAGAGTGTTCCATAAATAAGCTGCATAGTTTTACAAACCAGTCTTCTCTCTTGCTCATATGGAGTCTCTTTTTAGATCTGGTGCTAGTTTTTTGTTTCTATTACCTGCTGGCTTTACACGATTTCACATAAGATTGCACACGTTTGGAAAAAGTCAAATTGTGTTCAAACAGGTCCAAGAGCTTTACATGTGAGAGAAGACATAAACATGAACGACTAAACGAATAGAAAAAAATCCTGTGCATTTCGGAGCATCTTTGTAGAACTCTAAACAAGGTTTGTAGGTTTTAGATTTAAATACATTTTGTTGTTTGCAAATGACCTACTGCCTAAATAATGGCCATCTTTTACAATTAGTTGCAACAATTCAAAATGCAGTTTTGATGCCATTGCAGATAATTATTCAACTTCTAAAAGATATTTCTATGTCGACTGTTTTCAGTTATTTTAAACTTCTTCATTAAAAAAGTAGTGTTGCATATAACTTAAAGTCACGCCGCGTAACATTCCACCAATAAACAGAATCAAACTTTATTTATAAAGCGCTTTTCATGCATAAGTGTGCCACAAAGTGCTTTAACCTCTTAACCTTCACCTGAACCGAGCACATTATCTCCAGTTTGGCTTTACCCAAATCTAAAAAAGCAACAAAGAAGCCACAAAAGAGCAACAAAAACATGCCGGAAAAGAAGCAATAAAGATGTGACAAAAACACAACAAAAAAAGTTGCTCACACGTGAAGAAAACACGACAAAAGAAGTGAGAAGAATGCAGGGGAAAGCAACAAAATATGACAAAAACACAACAAAAAAATACAAAAACACTACAAAAGCGCAAAAATGTGACAAAAATGCAGGGAGGTCTCAAATGAGGTGTTGCACTGGCCTATATTTGGCTGTAAGCCCCAGTCGAGACGCTTATAGATTTGGGTAAAGCCAAACTGGAGAAAATGGGGGTATTTACATAGATTATGTCCTCATCCAAATCCATCCTTTGATTAACCGCTCCAAAATAACGTTTCCTGTGTCTGGCTGGTCATTAGGAGCTTGTTTTATTTTTCTGGCAACAGTAGAATCCAGAATGTTATGGCTTGTGCCTCTAGATTGATAGAACTGACTTAAATTTCTTATTGTTGATGAGATTTGGCCAAAACTTGGTGAGAAATAAACCAAGCGATCAATAATGTATGTAAGTAACTGAGATAATGACCTTTTGTAGCAGACAGCCGTGAATCACCTCTGCAGTATTACTGTATCTGAACCCGGCTGCCTGGCTTTCCACGAGAGGGCAATGGCACATTTCTAAAACGGCCCACAGACTCCCCATGTGCTGCTCGTGCTGATCCGGGTCCAACACGGAGCGGGCTGTGGGGAAAGTCCCCGGTCTGGTTTTCGTGTTGCGTTCGCGGTGTCAGAAAATGATTCGGACTTTTCTGTTTGTGCTCGCTCCAGGTCGTGGTGAGTGAGGAGTCTGACGGGGAGGGAGTTGTGGCACACTTCCCGGCCCACGACAAGCCCATATCCTGCATGCAGTTCAGCCCCAGCGGTAAGGAACACCCCCTCCTCCCCTACACACACACACACACACACCCACACACACACACACACATTCAACAGGCTGTGAAGAGAGACGTAATCATAAACATGGCTATCAGGCTGTTTAATTTTACTGACACGTAACTCTGAGTCTAACATGGAGCGAACAGACATCGCACGCACCGGACACGGCCGGGACGAAATGTCTCTGACGCCTAAACAATGATTTAAGGGTCTGGAAATACAGATAATTCTCACAAAAAATACACACCTTCGACAATATGGTGATCACTATTCACTGAGCATCTTTACATATCCTTTAAGACAGAACTAAAGGTGTCTGCTGCTTGTGCAAACTCACACAGTTCATCATTGATCCATAGAGAGAGAGAGAGTGAGTGTGTGAAAAGTCTCTGTGTTTGAGCACATTTGGGCAGTAAACAGAGGAGCATGAATCATGATGAGGTCATTAGTGTTGCTGACGAAGCTCCTTGGACGTCCAACACTTATTACACAGTACAGGCTTAAGAACCTTTATGATCAAAATAATCTCACAGCCCCAGGTCAGTGCCTTGTGAACCCTCAAGGGCCCCAACCCCCACTTAGCTATGACAATACTGAAAATATGAACTTAGAGGAACAGGCCACAGTTCTTCCATACTGTGATATGTCCTTACCTGAGCTTAGACGAGTTGATGCATACCTGTCTGGTCTTTGTGCCCGTGGAAGAGCGTGGTCGCTTCTAACTTCCCCCCCCGTTTGGAGCTATAAGAATACACTGGGAGAGGCCAAATGCTAACAACATCTTTGGTCGTCTTACGTGACTGAGCCCACACACAAAGACCAGACAGGTACGTATCAACTCGTCTAAGCTCAGGCAAGAATATATCTCAGTATGGAAAAAACGGTGGCCTGTTTTTCTTTAAAAATCAAACTGGTATCTGATCCCTGTGACGACTGAATTTGGACAAATTGTACTGTTGTGATTCACGTTGTTAGTGTACGCTCTCAGTTGCACAGGGATTTTCCATCGTAGATTTTCGTTCAAGTATCGTTAAATGACTGGTGTCGAAAAAATGTAACTGTGCCCTGTTTTAGTTTCCTACTTTAAGCTGGATTCTCTGTTCATTCAGTCCTCAGGTGTGTAGTCTCTGTGAATTGTCTACTCAGAGGATCATCAGACTTCATTTCTTTTATTGTCATTCTCGCTCTGTCCTCTCGCACATGGCACCGATGAAAGTACAAACACACACTTTCAATTATTCATAAAAAAAATAAGTATCCACTGTTGTAGGCACATTCTTAACTGACTGATTTACACACCCCAGTAGCACAGTTTTGCATAGTTTAAGCTCTTAACAACAATCATTTCCCCCTTCTGTAAATAATGCTGGTTGTTAATATTTGTCTCTCTCTCTCTCTCTTGACTTTGACCACGGGTCGTCCCATTCCTCTATCACCACATCATCTCTTCTGGACATGGCTGACTTTTTCTTTTGCTTCTCTCCCGCTCCACAGACTTGGACAGAGAGTGCTTTGTGTGCTGTACGTGTGAAAATGCCCAGAGAGATGTCTTAGAGTGGACATAGCAACAGCTGCCATCTCGTGACATTCTGCTTTCTGCTTGTACTTGAGCAAAAAAGTACATTTTAAGGAAATAGATCTCCCCCCCCCCCAAAATCTTTCAGAGAACGTCGCTAGTTGAGTTCATTTGTCGTTGCGTGCCTGTGAGCAGCAGCCATCTTGTCTGGTGTTGTGTTCGCTGAGCGTGTGTGGAGTTCATAAAGGAGCCGATGAGAGATGCTTTTCACCTTTTGACCTGCAAAGCCCCAGCGCTCTGTCGTTTTTAGCCGCGTTTATGACTAAATTCTGCTCCGAACGAGGAGAAAGAGACAGAAGAACATCTATCTCATGCGGCCCAAACTGTTTCCCATTATGGGCTAATACATCTTAAACTGGAGGGAACATATTACCGAGTTTCGAGCACTTTCTTGTTGTTGAGGGGATTTCAGTTGACTCGCGGTATGTCGTGTGGGGTTTTTGAAACGGATTAAGTCGCATGTAAAGTGTATTGAATGGCCGGATTGATGTAAAACGCTGGGAGTTGCATTGCAAGCGGTCACCGATGGATGTCTATGAGCAGGTGTAAGCTTGTAGAGTTAGTCCTAATGTTTGATATCTTCCAGACGGAGGTTGACCCACAGATTCAACTTAATTTAGATTGATAAAAGGAATAAAACATCCTTAAATGTGTTTGCCCTACAGGCTAAAGGTCATTTACATCGTCAAACACATAGTTACTGCGATATTTCTCATTTATAAAACACTGCCAAAATGGTCTGTTGTCTTGTGAATAACAACTATCCACTTGCACATTCAAGAACAAGGCTACACTCACTGCCTGACCCAAAAAAAAAGTCACACGCTGTAATATTTGGTTGTAGCGCCTTTAGCTTTGATAACAGCACTATTCATGTCAAGATCTTGCATTGATGATGGACGAGTGTGAACTCTGAGCAAAGCCTTCTCCAGCACGTCCCGAAGACTCTCAATGGGGCTAAGATCTGGACTCGGTGGTGGTCAATCCATCTCATGCTCCCTGAAACACTCTTTCACAATGTGAGCCCCATGAACCCTGCCTTGGAATATGCTCGTGCCATCAGGGAAGAAACCCACAGATGGCATATCCTAGTCACTGTGGTCATTCAGGATGTTCTGGTCGTTGACTGATCAAATTTTTTTTGCTCATAGTGTTGCAGAACCTAAACCTGACCGACTGCAGGAGCCGCAGATCAGAACAGTTAGTTACTTCCAGGTAAAGGACACTTCTTTTTTGGTCAGGGAGTGTGTAAGTTAATCACTTCCTTTCATGCCAAAAGTCTCTCCAATAATCACTCACTACACGGCACATTCCTCGGCAAAGTTGGGATGACACTGTTAACTTTCTGACTCCTCCCTCCCTCACCCACAGTAAGATGGTCAGAGGTTTCAGTCCTTTTCTGCTTAACGGATGGGTTAAAATAAGTCAAAGAGAGATGGACCAAAAGGATGCTTTTATTGTCTCAGTTGCAAAGCTCCGATGGCTGTTTTTGCCTCTCGCTCCTCTGTGGGGGCGCGGTGTGCACAACTTAGATTAGAAAATGACTTAAATGTTTGTGAATTATTCAAAAAGCAACACTGATTATGTTTTAAAATGCCCACTAGATCAGTTTAGACTCTTCAGTTCTGTTATAGCGATTCAGCTCCCCTTTGCGACCCTCCCTTTAAGGCCAACGAGCCAGTTTAAATCTTTCTGACTCATTTACTCTACGGCAAACCTGAAACGCTGATAAATATTCTAACCAGGGCCTCTGCGCTGGAGCCAAGATTCCGCCGACTGCCACTCGTTTTCTGCGGGTAATACGATTTGGAGCGATTTGGCACAGACGTTTTGAGCGGTTTCCTTCCCCCTGTTGTGAATGGGGCGCTCCCGTACTCATTTGTTTGTGTGTTTTCTTTTCTAAGAGGCTTTACTCCAGGCTGAAGAATGGCAGGAGGCCCCAGAGCTACTTAAATCTTGACTGACGGCTTTGTCTCGAAATGAACGGCTTCCGAGGGATGACGATGTTACTTTCGAGCTCTCATTGGGATGCGTTTTCTCTGTACGTTGTGAAGCGAAACGTACAAGTGTCTGGACCTGGAGCAGTTCCCTTCACGCAGTTTTGAGTAATCTTAGTTTTACTTTAGTTGTTTCTCCAAGTTGTATTTCCTGGATTATGTTGGACAGTAGATACACTTTTGGAATATATCTAACACCCATAAGATCACCCAGATCAGAACAGTTGGTATCACTTTGTTTTAGTACAATTTAATGTGCTCTGTAACAATGTGTAATAATAACTTGTACCTATGGGTTAGATACACAATGAAATAACTTGTATTAGTACTTTGTAGGTACATAATGTAATAGGACACGACACCCTTAGGATAAAATACATATAATTCCATTGTGTATCTAACCCATAGGTACAACTTATTACACATTGTTGAGCACATTACATTGTACTACATTTAGTTATGTACAATGTATCAAGGGTACTGTAAAGTGTTACCAAACAGTTACATCCAGGTAAGGGACACTTCTTTTTAATTTTTTGAAAAGTTCTGGGGATTTTGAATGGGACTCTCACTTCTGGCACCGGGTGAAGCCTCAACAGTGGAGCACAACAAACACTTTTATCAATAGTTTTTAACATGAGGATGGCACTGGGCAAAACAGGAGGAGCTGCTACATACTTAAAGGGGGGGTATTATGCAAAATCGACTTTTTCAAGCTTTACATCATGTTATTCTGTCACTCCCTCATTAAAACATGCCTGAAGTGTTGCCTTGGCACATTCACGTATTCTTGAGTAATCTGTAAAAACTCTGATGGCGGCCATTTTAGGGATAGGTTTGCCTGAGTCCTCCCAGGAACGCCCCCACCTCCTGGAGACGCCCCCGAGCTTTCGTCACCAGCCGAGTAACCAACCACTGCTCCTCAGCAGAACCCCCTCCCCACTGATGCCACAGACAGCGTGTGGAGGGGGCGTGTCGGAAAGGGTCAGAGGTTCTTAAAGAGACAGAGGCCTATTTCAAGACATTTTGAGAGAGACATTTTATACAAGGCAGTTATTCTAATTTACTGCATTTACAGACCAACAGAAGGTTTGGTCATCATTGTAGTGTGATATAGACTGATTTATTGAAAAAAGCATAATACCCCCTCTTTAAAACAATAGTCATATATGTTAAAACTACATTGTAAACTTAAATGGATTTGCAATAGTGGCTGTTTGCTGTTCTGAGACTTGGCTGTGATTGGCTAAAGCGGGCTTGATCCATCCAACAGCAAAGGTTTGTCCTTTTTTCATGAACGATTTTAACAGGACTGCACTGTTATATCAATCTCTTGCCATGTTAGTGGGGTTGCACAATTAATCTAAATCATATCCAAATTTGGATTGTGACCACACTTTGTTTTAGTGTGGTCTTGTTACGTTTTTTTTGTTGTACTCAGTCTTCTCTCGAAAATTAGCAAATTCTTTTTCTGCATAGATTTGAGCATCATGAGAATCTGCTTTCAAAAGTCACAAAAGAATCCATTATTGTGTTTTGGACTATGGTCATATAGTGGAACACTGCCCTGTCCCTGCCCTGTGCTTGTCCTATCTATTGAATCCAGACTGTGCAGCCCTGCTTACCTTCCGAACCTTGATCTACACACAAGAGTGTCAATCCCCTACTTCCAACTACTGTATCTGGTTTTTCCACCTCTGGTCCACCGTGTTCTTATGTAACCAACCCCATCATTGCTCGGCGTGTCTTGGAGGCCGTTCAGACACTGGCCAGCGCTGCCAGCTCCTCTCTTGGTCTTGGCCTGTCCCTCTCTCTGTGAAAATGTTGCTATTCCTGTTGTTGTAATGGCAGGTTTCAGATGAAGGCTTTGGAGTGCGATGTGTGTGTCTGTGTCAGCCGCTCCTAACGACGCATGGCTTGATGATTATTAGCTCTGATGCCAAAGTCCGAATTTACCCACCACAGGGACGTCGAGCAGAAAAGACGTGTACTTTGACTGGGACGAGATGGAGGGACTGGTCAGACTGGAATGACCTTAGTGTGAATACATCAATCAAGACTTGGTTTAGTTCAGTTTGCTTTACTGTCCAGATCATCGTTAAGCACAAAATCACATTCAAATGACATACAAGAAGAGCGACTCCTCTTTTCAGGTGTTTGAATTCATCGAACCCCTACAAATTACTATATATTTTTTGGTTTTATTTTTAAATCTCTTCATAAAAAGGACTTGCTCGCCTCAATATTTGATTCATTCTGACATGTTGACGTTTTTCAATTGTATTCTCTTTCTCTTCTGCTATGATTTTTTTTACTTTTTTCATGTCAAAAGCGACAAACAATGTAAACATTCAGTAAAGGCCAGTGTTAGACGTAAGACATTATAAGACATCATATTGATTGTTCTCAATTATTTTGAACTAAGAATTGAACTCAGTATTATTGTGCAAAGTATTTAATAATTGTGGACATGAGTGCAGAGGAGTAAGACACTTATTCACCAACTGGAGTTTCAATTGGTTCATTTTGAGTTATTGTTTGTTTGTTTGTTCTCCCTTCACATGTTGCATTAGAACAGGGGTGTCAAACATACGGCCCGCGGGCGAGATGATTTAATCCGGCCGCTGCCCTGTAGAGCATAAATTAAGCCCATTCCTGTGCAGAATTATATTTTTTAAAAGAAAAACCAGAATGCTCATTCTAGCCACTAGGCGGCATTAAATTAAAAACAAGGAAACAGTTCCACACATGTCCAGCAGAGGGCACTGACATAATAAGAGCTCAGGATATGAACAATATATTATATAGCCACGTGGTAAATGGACAGTCTGCCTCTGGGCGTCTGTGGCTTCAGTAACAGCTTACCACCACCGAGTGTGGAGTGAATGAATAATGACGACTATGTAGCACTTTGAGGAACTTGTGACACAGGCTTGTAAAGTGCAATACAAGTGTAAGCCGTTAAAGCTACAGTCAAGTTGGGGCTTTGACCAAGTCACAGCTTATTATTATTCATTTATTGGACATTTTTTGTCTATTATATGTGGCCCGCGACCCGCCGTGGGAGCTGAATTTCAGCCCGCCACCCAAAATGAGTTTGACTCCCCTGCATTAGAAGTATTGAGTGGGAGTGGGACGTCCCTTTGTTTACACTCTGTTGCTGTATGTATGTATGTACTGTACTTTGGGGAAAAAAGTATTGGCCGAAATCCAATAGAAAGTCTATGGGGAACGGACCATGTGTAGTATGTGTATTTTATGGAAACGTTGTTGCTTTTTGGTCTTTAAGTTTGTTTGGAGGATATTTAGGGAACATTTAGTGGACATTATCCATGGGAGCTTTCATATGTCTCTTATGCCCATTTCCTCAATATGAAGCTTATGACAACCCACATACAGCTATACCCTGCCTGATGAAGGAAAAACAATGTTACTGCCCCGTGAGATTGAAAGCATATCCCTGAATGAACATATTCTCTGAGTGTCTGGGCACTGTATTTTTGCCAATGTGCTTATGGAAGAAGAATCACTCTAACCGATTTTGCAAAGTCGACCCTTTCATTTAACTTTTGCGATTCCTATAAAACACATTAGTGCCACCGCAGCATCAGCCAGCACCTCTGGTCTGTTCCCACTTTTCAACGTCCCGAATACAAACTGTTTTCCCCCCCCCTCCACCCCCCTCCATCAAAGGCACAAGCTGTAACGGCAGATGAATCTCTCCCTCGTCTCCCCACCGCACGCCACTGTCCCGTAAAAAACATAGCCTCCCTTTTAGCAACGGTTTTAATGAAAAGGCTGGCCTCGTGCAGCGCGGCCATAGAGCGCAATAACCCCAGTGATGTGTGAAGGAAACCAGAAAGCGGAAAAAAAAGTGCCGAAAAGGCCGACCTCGCGGACGCGTCCTCCAACACCGGGGAAATTCCCACAGCAAGGGCTGGCCGCGCGGTCGCCGCCACGCTTTTAGCACGGATTGAGTTGTGTCTTCGCGCCGAGATAGCAATTAGCGAGGGCCTTCGTGTGATTTACAGCCGCTGCATGTCTCCCCCCCTTTTGTTTTGACTGGAGGAGACAGGCCACTTCAGAGTCTAGGCCACACTTAAATCATAGAGAGCAAAAACGGACTAAATGCTAGGGTTGTAAGTAGCCGACATAAAACCGTAGAAGTTGTCAACAATGGTCTCACGTCGGGGAATTATTTAGTCATCAAGTTTGCGGGCCGCGTACAAAAGAGCGGTTCAGCACAAAGTTTATGATTTTAGAAAAAGACAAAAGAAGCTATTGGGTTTGATATGAAAAGTGTGCAAAGTTAGTTAGTTTCCTCCATTATGTGCGATTTGTTTAATTCATCAAACTGTCACGGCAAATACTATAATTGGGACAACTGCGGCTGAGAAGTCGCCCTGAAGGTCGGGTCAAATGCAAAGGAGAACATTTCCCTGTGGGAGATGATAGAATATATTCAAATACATACGGGAATGCAAAATGGCTGTGGCCGCTATCCCGTATCCCAGTCCTCATAAAGGTGTCTTTATTGAAACTGGATTTTCTCAAACCGAGGTGCAAATTGTTGGTTATGTCTTCCTTTTTTTTGCCTGAAAACTAATGTTGCTTTGAAAAAGTTGCTACGTTACAACTAAGTGGTCAGGTGTTAGTGGTCCGGACTGTCACTGTGGGTCAACCTGACCTGCATGACCTTGGAGGACGGGGAAACTGTAGCACTCGGAAGAAACCTGGCTGCCCTCTGTCTCCTCTGATCCTCTGAAATGGTGCACCGCCTCCTGGGTTTGTCCCTGTTTCAGAGCGTGGTGTCCTGCACTGGCTCACCAAGACGACTAAGCAACTAAACAGTCGTAAGTGGGTGAGCGGAGGAGCTAATTTATTTTAACCTCATGTTTTTCTGAACACTAACTGGCGATGTCCCACACGTCTGAGTAGAGGCAAGCTACTTACATATTTTTTATTTTCTACAAATGCACATAATAAGGTAATGCATGTTTTTTTATGAATTACTTGAGTTGATCCTACCGCTAGCAACACCATAAACACAATAGAACAAGTAAGACGTCACCGGTCTGCTGAATGTGTACATAAGTTATAGCCATTACACTATATTTGGAAACGACCCAAGCTTTTGTAAGTACTTTGACCTTGTAATAAGTACCACTTGTTTTGACCAGTGGAAACCCAGCACCAAGAGCCCATAGCGGGCCGCCGCAGCAGCGAGGAGGCCGTCCCGCCCCTCCCTCGGCGCGGTCACACTCGTTTGTACGTCTTTACGGGATGTGTGTAGGTGGCCGCTGCGGCGAAGAGGTGCGCAGTAAATCTCCTCTCCTCAAGGGTTTGTTTGCTCTGGCAGCCGACTCAGAGGAGAGGAAGTTGACATCAGCAGCAGCGAAAGGCTAAATCAGGGCCGGAGCATGACGGTGTAACGGGGGGTGATCCTGCGATAACGCCCAGCAGCTAAAACGGGGACTCCAGAGTTCACAAGTGGAGTTTCCGCATCGGAGAGAACACAGTTTCCAGGGTAAAAGGCCGCAGAATGTGCAGAGCTGGCCATGCACTAATGTTGTTCCCTCAAAAACAGAGCTCGAGTTGTTTCATTCATGCGTGTTTAAGTAATCCTGCATATCTGGCGCTCATCTGGACTTCTGTAGTAAGTGGAAGTGTTGCCCATACAGGGAGCTCCATTAGCAGCTTTCTTCTTCTGCAGCTGGACCTATACTGTATGTTGTAGGTGTATTTTTTAATGATTTGGTTCAATTAAAGAAACTAGATGGTCTAATAGTTGCTCTTTTGTGAAGGAACAAAACCCTTCTTTTAAGGCGTGGCACGGCAGATGAAAACATTGATGTTTCTCACGTTGGTCTGTTGAGATTTGTATCTCCCTGAAAGTCTTCATTTTAATGTCAGAGTAAAGAAAATACCAAACTCACCCTTTGCTATGCTTATCTTCATGGAATTTCGTGGAGCTTCAGTGCGTGTATTCGTTCACAAATATTGACATGTTTGGTGTCTGCACAAAAAGGTGACCGAGATGACGCTGTAAATCTAAATATTGTCATTTTGTGCAGATGTTACAAAACTTTTGTTGGGTTTCATTCCACTCTTTAACAACATCTCCACTTCTACAGACTCCACACTTTACCGGCTTGTACTAAAAGCAGTACTAAGTGACTCTTGCCGCTAGAGGCCACAAGTGTAACTGCAGGTGTCGTAGCAAGTTGCGATTTTATTAATTTATTAATAACCTATTAATTGTCCGTGAGAGTAAATACTACACTGACAGGAAAGGCGAAGGGACAGAGGGATATTGTTCATCCAATTACACAATGGAAAGATTTTTTTCACTCAAACCTGGCTGTAAATACTGTTTAAAGTGATGCTAGCCCGCAGTTAGCTTTGCCCGTTAGCCTGTTAGCTTCTTCTTTGTGATTCCATTAGTGTGTATTGGTGCTCCGGTACGGTGGCAGCCAAGTTGCAATTGTGATTTTCTGGCCAGAGACACCAGGGGGAGATGAAAGACCCTCCAATCATCCCATTAACACTTGCATTACCCCCAGAGGGACTACGAATAGGATTTTTTAAGGTAACCGCAGCAGTTAGCGCCTCCGCTTCACAGCTAGAAGGTCCCGGGTTCGATTCCCACCAGGACGGGGCCTTTCTGTGTGGAGTTTGCATGTTCTCCCCGTGTCTGCCTAGGTTTCCTCCGGGTACTCCAGTTTCCCCTACCACTAAAAACATGTGCAATAGGTGAATCCTCCAGCCAGGTGTTTCTGACCATGAGCCTGGCTCCACATCATGGAGATGGGTCCCCGGGCGAGGCACTGCCGTCGACCACTGCTCCTTATGGGTCGCCCCAGCGGCATCGAAGGATGGGTTAAATGCAGAGGACAAATTTCCCTACGGGGACAATAAAGTAAACAAACATATAAACAAACAAACAAACATAAACAAGTGACTTAGTACTTAGTGCTTTCTTCAAATAGAGTAAAATATAAAATATCTAATTCCTGTCTGATTTGTTGAGCTTTGAACTGCAAAAATCATCTATGAATAGCTCATTCAAAAACTAAACATCCAAAATCCCCTCTGAAAAACTGTAGCTTCTAAATCAACCAAATAAAACCACACAAGTAATCCTGGCTCTGTTTTTTAAATGTTGTCACTGAAAATATATTTGATTTTTGACATGTTGATGTGCTTGTTATGTTTGCTTTCTATGTTTGCACTGTCTATTTAGCATCAGTTTTGATAAATGACCCCTACTGTTTACTGTTCCCTTCTTTAAAGTCTAGACCCCAATATCAAGGGCACTGTCATGTTAATGAGTCAGCGACACAGCCCAGGTCAGACACTGATACTCACTAAACCGATGAGTCATTGATCTGGATTCCTCACAGATGGTCGGAAAAGGAGCGCAGGGGCAGAAAACACACCCATTTCTTTTCACATTTGTCAGTGATTTGGATGTTTTGCCGCATTTGAGGGAGTCGTGGAACTAGGGGGGGCAGGCATGTCTGCTGCTTGTTATAGAATAGAGATGGGTGTTAACATTACAAGTTAAACCCGTCCTACTGGATCGGTATGTGTCTGGCCTGCTATTTCAAGTTTATCATTGGTTGCTGATGAAGCTTCTTGGGTGATAGTTGAGGCGTCCATAACACAAACTGGCAGAGCTCCCAAAAGCAATAGCAAAGGTGGAACCACTGAACAGGGCGAGACACGGCAGGTGGACATTTTTCACACAGTGATCAATGTGGAGATACTTATTTTCTTCTTTGACAGGAAAACTGAGATGTTAGAGTATGAAAATGACCCCGTACAAGGCTTATGTTGTGATGTTTTGCCCTTGAGGAGCTGGAGATGTTCCGGAAGGAACTCCGACGCTGCGCCGCAAAAGCCGGGTTCCCACAATTACTCATTCACAAACGTCGACACATTTTATATCCACGTGTCCTGCAGACGAGGCCTGAGGTGACGCGATCATCCAGATCATTTCCTTTCTGGGAGACACCTGCTCTGACAGACCAGAGGAATGTGTTTTACGAAAACGTTTTGCAGTTTTTCTCCAAATTAGGTTTTTAATCCTCTCTTGGTATGGTATTCCTCACCATACATTTAAATCTGGGTCTATTTATTATTTAATTTTTTTAAAAACTTTAAAGGCAATTTAGGCCATTTATGTGATTAAAACGAAAACATACAATAGCAGAAAGCTTGCGATACATTTCTTTCTCATATTTAGTTCAGTCATGTTCAAATGTGACATCTCTACATTTTCTAATTTTTCCATATTGACCTGCTCGCCTCGTCAAACAGTAAGGAAAGTTGGTAACACTTTACATTATGGGCCGGTAAGTCCGTGGTACTTACAGTGGTAAATACTAGTAATGACAGTGGTAATTATTGTGGTACTTACAGTGATAAATACTAGTAATGACATTGGTAAATATTGTGGTACTTACAGTGATAATTACAGTGGTACTTACTAGTAATGACAGTGGTAATTATTGTGGTACTTACAGTGGTACTTACTAGTAATGTCAGTGGTAAATATTGTGGTACTTACAGTGATAATTACAGTGGTACTTACTAGTAATGACAGTGGTAATTATTGTGGTACTTCCAGTGATAGTTACAGTGGTAATTTTAGGTTCTTATTGTGGTACTAAAAGTGGTGATTACTAGTAATTAGGGGTTAGGGTCAGGGAGACGCAGAGTTACCACTGTATCTCTCATTACTAAGAGATACAGTGGCAATGCTCTTAGTAATGAAGGTTGTACTTCTATTTACTTTGGTACTTTAAGTGATAGTTTCTAGTAGTTACAGTGATACAGTGATCTATGGTACTTGGTAATTCAAGGATACTACAGCGCCAATTCATAGGTAGTAAATGTGGTACTTCTACACACAGAAGTAATTTCTAGGATTTTGTGACTATAAATCAACATAAATCAGCATGAGAGAAAACAAGAAGTACAACCTTCATTACTAAGAGTTACCACTGTATCTAGAAGTACATACCTTGTAATTCTCACTATAGTATCCTTTAAGTACCACAAAAAGTACAGAGAATTACCACCGTAAGTACCACTGCAAGTACCACCATAAATACCACTGTAAGTACCACCGTAAGTCCAACAATATGTATCTAGAATTACCTCTGTAAGTACCAAGGACTTACAGGCCTGTAATGTAAAGTGTTACCGGAAAGTTTTCTAAAATGTTGTAGGATTTAAGGTTCTTCCACTTCACTGGAACATTAGATCAATGAGTCACATCTGTTTATCTCGGCACATCTTTTTTTTTTTTTTTCTTCTTTCCTTTTTTACACAATTTACAACATCCCTGACGCATGTGACTGACTAATTTCCCAGATGGAGCTAAGTGCAGTAAATGCTGTTAGTTCTCACCGGCTCTAACTTTTAGTCACCGTCTAACCAAGTCAAAACATTGCTTTTTTTGTGTGTGTGTGTTTGTGTGTGTGTGTGTGTGTGTGTGTGTGTGTGTGTGTGTGTATTTTCTTCCCAATTACCAGACAAAAGCGTCCCAGTTTGACCTTTCACTTGTGGCTGTAAAAGCTTAATAATAGGATCGGCTCCTTTGGCACTCTCTTCAGAAGACGTGTAAGTCCGCTGAGCTTAACCCCGCGCCTTTATTGTCTGTTGAAAAGAAGGATTTAGAGCAGATCTCGGGCACTATTGAGAAAGGGGGGAGATGGAAGATGGCGCCCGTTTGTTTTCGGGGAGGATCGTCTGGCAGCCTTTGTGATGCTGAGCCGGTGTGAGAAGAACATCTTATTCTAATGTCCAGGAGTTGTGAAAGGGGGGGGGGCTTTTGACGGGAACTTGGATTAAGTCACATGCTGGAAGTAAGGCCCGAATGTACAAATAAGGCTAGTTAGTTATCCCAATTGATGACCTGAAACTGTGCTACTACATTTGTAGCTTGGAAACACAAATGAAAATATCAAGTATTGACTTAAATGACTTGAATCGAGGAAATGTATCTTGTTTTGAGCGGTTTTCACTCATTTAGACACTTTTCCTGATCGGGCCAAGTTTACTTTGCTTGTTTGAGGACATTTCAGACCAGTTCTAGGGTAAATCTCGCTTGAAATAAGAAAGTAAAATTGCCAATGAGATAAGACCAATTTTCTGACCCCTTTGGCAAAGAAAATGACCTGAAATAAGGACGAAATGTATCGAAACGAGTCAGAAACATCTCAGAACAAGTGAAATAATCCAGGACAAATGCCCAAGAACTTCTTAACTAGTCAAAACAACTAAAATTTGGATTATTATACTCAAATTGAGATGTTTATACTGATCTAGTTGATTACTTTTTGCAGTGTGTGGGATTGTCCTGAACTGTTTTGGGGAAAATGCAATAACTCAACATCTTGGGACAGTGTCTGTGGCAGCCTCTCTTCTAGCACGAATCTAACAGTTAATGATCTTTGTCTATGATGAGCTGGTCTTATAGCTGCTAAAAAAGAATGAGTGCATGTGGCTGGAAATCAACACATGCTCTAAATGTGGGAGAGTGGCTTGTTTCATACGGAGAAATTGGCATGCTAGAGTAGTGGGCTGTATAACTTATCCACGCGAGCGTCACATGACTCCGAGTGGAACCTCTGGAGGCGCTGCTCGTCCTGTCCCGTTATTTCCCTGTGAGTTTGTTGCGACGTCTTGTCCAAAAATTAAATAGCTCAAGATTACCTGGCAGACAGCGGGTTACTGGTGGACAGTCACAGCGTCATGGTCAAAACATCGCATCGGGAGAAAAGGCTTCACTGGAGGAAACTTCCTGCTCATCACAGTGTTTTTTGTCCTGAAGCTAACGGCTAACACTAAATGAAAATGAAAATGCTACCAAGAAAAGAATGGGTCTTTAGTATTTATACTTTTTAGTTGTTACATTTTTGTGGTGTTGTTTGTTTGATACTCGCCGTTAGCTCTGAGATAAAAACAACTCCTCCTTAATGAACACGGGCACTTCCTGCACTCATTTACATCTTAATGTAATGTTTCTATGATGTTTTCTTGAACTATTTGTTTATTTGTGTAAGACATCGCTGATCCTCATTGGGACAATAGCGAGAGAGGAAGGACCGCGACCTCCGGAGATCGCACTCAGAGCCTATCGTAAATATTACCTGTTGGACACATCTGCTAAAACGGCTCCAAAATAACCCTTGACAAGATGTACATTTCTCCTTTATTCTTATTATTCATAAATGTTTTGGTCCCATTGCACTTGTTACATGTGTAGTCACATAGGTTGTTATTTTTTCCGTCTCCCTTGATTGATATTTATGTATTGCTGTTCAGTGGATGTCCTCTGACGGAGGGACTTGGTTAATATTGTCATGTATGTTTCAGTGCCTGTGTGTGGGGGGACAGAGGAGTTTGTTTGTTCTGTCATGATTCAGGAACTCCTTAGTGCGAGGTATTGGGGTCAGGGAGATAATCTTTGCAAAAAAAAAGACTATTATGTTGCTTCCTGAGTATACAATGAGCACAATACAAACCTGATTGATATATAGTGTATATACTGCCTTCATGGAGTCATGGGGATAATCTGTTGAAATATTGATCTTTAAACTCTCTTTAAATCTGTAATTGCACTTGCTGAAGTTTTCTTGTTGTCCACGGCATCTCTTCGTTGGAGGGCGAAAAGTGCCAGTCCCATAAAGTGTTTGTTTCTCATACCTGCAGGTCTATGATGTAACTCTCACTATAAAACTGCTGAAGCCTGTTGTTTGCAGAAATGTAGTTGGCCCATAAACCTTAGTTGAGTCCCTCCCCACTCAAGGCGCTGTCGAGAGCGCTTTACCGGGGGCAGTGGACACGCCGTATGATCGTGACCGTTCCGCCTTCGTGAGCGCTCCGTCGGCGAGCCTTTAAAGTCCACAGTTTAAAGGGCCCAGTGATCCACGGGGCTAATATCAAACTAATGGACGTGTGCGTGCGCAGGTGGTCCACTCTCTCTGAGAAGTCAACTGTAGGCCAGGCCAGAGGAAAGGAATGAGAGACGCATCAGTGTTATACAGTAAGTGAGCACTTGCAGTAGAGCTCTTTAAACTGCAACTTAACCAAGTTTAGAAGAAAGCACTTTTCCACCTACATTATGTACCCAAAGCACTTTACAGATGAGGTTTAATATTTCAGTCTTTTCTAAAACGTTAAAGGCCCTATACCTCTTTCCCCCCCCCCTAGTAGTTAAACAAAACGTGTGTATTGTAAACAAAACATTCTGTGTGCATCTAATTCATGTATCAAACACAAGACTAACTTTTTTGGTGCATACTGTGCATGTGTCAAATACATAACAGGCCATGTATTTGACACATGCACAGTATGCACCACAAAAGTTAGTCTCTTGCCCATTCCTGCGCAGAGTTATCAATGTTAAAGAAATAACCAGATTGCTTTCTCCAGCCACTAGGAGGCCGCCAAAATAAAAAAGAGAAAGAAGGGTCCAGCAGAGGGCACATAATAAGAGATCTGGATAGAAACAACATATTATAGCCACGTGGTAAATGGTCAGTCTGCCCCAGGGCAGCTGTGTCTACAATAGTAGCTAACCACCACAGAGTGTGGAGTGAATGACTACAGTGTAAATGTGTGACACAGGCTTGTAAAGCACAATTGTGTAAGCTGTTATTATTATTTATCAGGCTACAGTCCTACAGCTCATTATCATTATAAATGTTTTCTCAATAGTATTTTCCTGTTTCCGTTATATGAGGCCCGTGGCCGGCCGTAGGAGCTGAGTTTGACACACCTGATGTAAGTCTAAAACATGTGCCTCCTTTTCATGAACTTTCAGCTTTGTAGCAAGTCTATGACGTTGACTCTGTAGATCATGCCAATAAACTCACACCTGTAAAGAGTTGGGATGTTACAAATGTGTTTGAACCACAACGAACAGTTTCATTTACTCGTTTGTAAACAAAACAAAAATCAGGTATAAGGCCTTTAATGCTGCTTGACATGTTAAAGACTGGACCCATCAAGTGAAGCTAAGGAGTAAATATAAAAGTCTAAGGCTAACTGTCATAAAATCATGTATGTCAAGTGCCTTATTTTGATTTAAATTATACAAGTTTATTATTAGCTTTGAAATATAGTTGCAATTATCGCTTGAATATATGAAAATATAGCAACGTGTGATGTTCAAGGACACATCAGCAGTAACGCGTACCAACCTCCTGGAACTAGTAGACCGTTGTTAATACTCTTACTTTCTTCAGTACTCCCAGAACCAGCAGCACAAACGTGCCTGCAGACGCCCACTGCAGCAGGAGTACTGCTCAGTGTGTCGCTGCAGCTTTGTAAAGTGCTGTAGTTTCTGCCTCACAAAGCCAAGCACACTCTTCATTTTGGATGATTACTAAATTGCCATGGAGGAAATGAGCACTTCCTCAGCACAGGCAGGACTTTTAATCTGTAATTGTGCAAAGCGGAGCTCGAGACGCTTCAAATTAGGGTTTGGTAAATTGGAGATGACAGTTGGTAGTCCTGGTAAAGACTGTCACACGATTTACTAACACCACGTCTCAAGAGCCCTGGGGATTAAAGCCACGCTGCCAAGCATTTCACCCAAAACATGGATTACAATACCTTAAAAACACGTATCTTTACTGTGAGCTGCCTCTGCACAGACCCTCCCACTGGGACGTTCTGAGCTCCAGATAAATAAACCTGCACAAACAACACGGCTAATGCTGTAAGGCTGGAACTGAGACGATGACATGCTAACGTTATTGGAATGTTTCTCCATCAGAACAGCACAATTTATTTAGTAAATCCTAAAAGTTTGTTAATTAAATATATATTCATTTGATATGGGCAGAACAAAAAGCATTGTTACAGTAACCCAAAGCAATGCCATGTTCATAGGCCTTATAGCTAACTGCTAATTCCCAGACCTGGCCCCTCAGACACAGGGACGTTTGAACAAAACAGATGACACGACGAGAGACTTCACAATAAAACACCGTCAAATTCCAGTTAAGGTTCAGTTTTAACAGTTTGTTTTGATTTTGCACTTCAACTTGTTCAGATCTGAGATATTTCAGTTGAGCAGATGGCGGTCCAGATCTTTGACATTTTAATCATATCTCTAGTAATAAATCAGGTTAGGAATTTTATAGCCACAAATCCTTCTGAGCCATTCCCAAAGTCCAGGGCCTCAGCAACATAAATTCACCCTTTTCAAATATGCCGTCTTATCTTAGATGAAAATGACTTAAAAGTGCTCGAATTATTGGAATATTTGCTGGTTTTGAGTAGGTGTGGATCCATCTTATTGCCAATAGAAAGAGAATTGACTTTTTTCCTCACAGGGTTTTTGTATTATTTTAGGTTCAAGTTCATTTCTAGTATTTTAAAGGGACTATACGGAGTTTAAACATGTGAAAACAAAGTATTTTCCTCCCCCTACATGTTCCAGCCATTTCCTAATGTGTAGAATGAGCCCAGACCCGCCGTCATGCACATGTGTAATATAGAAGCTGCAGTTACGCATAAGACCTGAGGTGGCAGTAGTGAGTATAAAATGGCCAACTTGCATCTAGTCTCTTTAAAGTGATAGTCTGTAAGTTTGCAAAGCGAGGAGAGATAGAGTGAAATCTAAAAGTAAGCCATTCCTCTCCTCTCTAAACAGAAAGCCCTTCTTAGTTTGCAAAATGAGGAGAGCAGGAAAACAATTTTCAAAAGTAAAACGATCAAGCTCCTCCCCCTCCCTCCTGATTGGGCCTGACAGGCCAGTTCACAGCAAAAGCTTGTCTCATTGGTCAAAGTGGTATCCCGGGGATTCTCATCAGTTGCTAAACTCAGCAAAGGCAGGGACTATAGAAAAAAGTCTTCTTATTTTAATTATTTATGTTAATTCAAATTTCAAACCCAGGCGGTCAATTATGCACGATCTTTCAAATTTGCAAAACATTTAAAGGGGGGTATTATGCTAAATCGACTTTTTCAAGCTTTACATCATGTTATTATGTCATTCCCTCATTAAAAACATGCCTGAAGTGTTGCCTTGGCACATTCATGTATTTTTGAGTAATCTGTAAAAACTCTGATGGCGGCCATTTTAGGGACAGGTTTGCCTGAGTCCTCCTAGGAACGCCCCCACCTCCTGGAGACGCCTCCGAGCTTTCGTCACCAGCCGAGTAACCAACCACTGCTCCTCAGCAGAACCCCCTCCCCACTGATGCCACAGACAGCGTGTGGAGGGGGCGTGTCGGAAAGGGTCAGAGGTTCTTAAAGAGACAGAGGCCTATTTCAAGACATTCACTACAGCCATTTTGAGAGAGACATTTTATACAAGGCAGTTATTCTAATTTACTGCATTTACAGACCAACAGAAGGTTTCGTCATCATTGTAGTGTGATATAGACTGGTGCTATGTGATTGAAAAAAGCATAATACCCTCTCTTTAAACTTAAAGACTATCACTTTAAGAAATGTTTTGCTTGTTTCATTGGCCCAAAATCAGCACACATTTTTCTAATGTATGAAATATTTTTTTTTAACACAAATGTCTCGTACATGTTCAAAACAATTGACAGATAATAGTGATTATGGGGTAAACGCTTATTATCAGTGAACACACTGTAATCAGCCAATATCAGAAGGACACTCTCGAGTAGAGTTGCGTTCAAGATTTGAAAGGTTTGTGTCTGCACAGGGCTATGTTGTCCCTATAGTGAGAGAAAAAACTATTTTAATAGAACAGCCGGAGTAGTTACAATATTCTGGTTCAAATAAAAGAACCTGAAATCCCCCTCTCCATGTAACTCCCCTTAGTTTCCAAGTTGTCCTGCTTCTCGCCCGGACTTGAAGCGTCGCTGGCGAAAAAGTTGAAGTAACGTGTAAAAGTTATGTGTTCGCTAAATGCTAAACCGCAGCCTCCCTTGTGACAGCCCCATTCATTTGCTCCCATTTTATTTGGAGCTTGTCAAACTGCAAAAAGTATAGAGCCCGGGACTATAAACAACATGCTCCACTAACCACACCAGAACAAACCCTGGAACTGTGCAAATCCCCAAAGTCGCCGGCCGCTTTTCTTTTCTTTTTTTTCCCTCCCCAGAAGTTACAAACAAACGTGCGAGGGGAAGACGAGGCACTAATTCAAAAATGTTATGGAAACACGTCTTTGAAACAGAAATTTGGCCCCGGAAAAACGCCGTTTGAACTCTTGACATTTGACGACTTCCAGAAATAAATGATATTGGAGTAATTAGCCTCGCCGGCCGCTGGTGCATCTTTCATGTGGCTTTCGGGGCAGTAGTTTTTAATTAGCGGCGGGGCTTTTATTGGGTGGCATGTCAAACGTGAAGAGAGGAGCCCGAGATGGAGGCGGATTAGAAGGGTTTAGTCACACGTGGAGTTTCGGGGATGGAAAGTTCTGGACTCGGATTTTGGGGTTAAATGTGTTTTTTGTGGAGTGACTTTGGGGAGTGGATGCACCAAAGAGGGAAAAAGCCTGGGAATTTCAGATGATTTGGAATAACTTTGCAACAGTCTGTGAAGCTTCGGACGCTCCAAGTTGCAACTCGGTGCAGTGATGGGACTTTCAGATGCATTTTGTATGAAAGTAATGAAGACAAGAAGCAGCAGTGCAGAGCTGGCAACACAAACGCTTCAGCAAAATATGGAATTTAGCTTTATTTACATCATATCAATTGTTAACGATTGTATTTCAAAGGTTAGCCTCTCTATAGTTAGTTCTCTGGTAGTTTGATTTATCCAGGAAAGTCCCACTGAGATTCCGAATCGCTTTTTCAGGGGAGTCCTGGAGAGTACTGCGTGTAGTACATGTAGTACATGTGTTTAAAGGAAACTGGAGCATCCGCAGGAAACCACATGGAGAGAACATGCGAACTCCACACAGAGAGGCCCCAAAATCACAGCACTGATGTTTTTGCAGTGACTTTAGCTACTGGTTAAACAAAAAAGGACAGTTGTAAGAAGTCTACGTCGCTTTAGATGCTTAAAGTTGTAACTTTAGCGGTGGAACTTGACACTTTTTCTGTTATGTCTCAGATTTGCAATTCTTTTACAATCAAGGTTAAGTGAACAGTGCAGATCACAGCCAGAAGCTTTACTATTTGGGAATAGACTGAAATGGACTGGAAAAATCAAAATATAAAGGTTCTGTGCATTTTAGGAGCCTCTGGAGACATACTTTTGGGTATCATTACTTTACACCATTACTTAGGTGATATTTGTTAGAGGATAATATTAAATCGCTATTTATCATACTGGGTCAAGCTCTAAAGTCGTACTATCCGTGGGTCAAACTGTACAGTCGTACTATCTCTGTCATGGCCTTGACTGTGGTGCCTGAATGTTTGCTTGTGTATCAGTATGACGTTCTGAGAGGTTTATTTATCCTTTTCTGTGGAAGCATAGACAGACTTGAATGGTAGGACTAGCACAATGTCTCCAGTTCATGTCTCCGGGTCCCGCACCGATGGTAAATAAGCTTCTCCTGTATAAGACATCCAGACTGCTGCCTGTTCTTCATCTATCCTCTCCAACACCATTGCTAATTCTCTAACAATATTTGGCTATTACTGTTTTCTAAAAGCTACTAACATCACAACCTGGGTCGCCTTAAGCTGCGAGAACACGTGTACAAGAAAGACACCATAAGTCAGTCATCTGGGATGTTGATAGTGAGAAAGACTGATTTTGTATTCAGCCATTGGATCTGGCAACCCAAAGTATGGAGCTCGTTCTGCTCTGTGATTGGATAGTTGGCTCAAGAGTTGAAAACAAAATGTGAACATCACAACACCACTTTTGCATGTAAAATACTTCTGTTATTACGGACAAATGAACGTTAGAATGGTTATCAGGCGCTTCATATCAGTCTCTCTGAAGTCTGGCGGAGCGTTCCTTAAAAGTGATTGTGGAAGTTTGGAGGGAGCGGAGTCGGGAGCGGGTCCAAGTGAAGTGTGTCAAAGCCCGCGGTCGGCTCCTCATGCCGTATCGGAGCGAGACCAAACCGAGAGGCCGAGTGCCCGGAGCCTGTAAACCCTCCAGAGCCCACGCCCCGAACGAGGTGCCAAGCCACAAGAAGCACATGCGTCAGCTCCCAAAGACGGACCGGGCCCGGCTAATTACAGCGTGTGGAAAACGGAAGCGCGGGGTGATTAGAATCCGAGAGGCTGCGGTGTGTTTATCATAGAGCTTCCTCCCTCTCTCCCTCGCTCCCTCTCCCTCTGCTACAGCAGGACGGAGGGCTCACATTGTGACAGATGAGAGTGTGCTGTTGGGGTTTGAGCCTTTTATTTTATGCCAATGCTCAGGGTTGAAGTTGGGACTGTTTTAGACATGGAAACACCCGCAACAAAATGGAGTTTAAGACGTCCTAAAATGTCCACTACTCCCATTTAGGGCTGTTGCAGGTAACTGGATTGAAATCAAATATTCTCACAGCAAATCGAAAATAAAGATGGATGTAAGTGAGGGAAATGTATTCACTTTTTAACATTTTTCCCAGCCCTATATCAGATTATACAGATCCAATTTAGGTCCTGGTTTTGTCGAGTCCCGGGTTAGACCTGCTCAAATTCTTCTTTTTCATTTTCGGCACACTAAACACCTAGGGGCGTATTGCTGCCCCCCTCAGATCAGCTCAAGAACTACAGCTCAAATCTTAACAGTCATATTCGCCTGTTATTATGACGAAATGTGACCTAGTGGAGGCAATTTGAGCACTGAAATGATCCAAACTATTTTGTTGAAAGTGTCTGGACTTTGTAAAGCGCATGCAGGAGCAGTTTTTTCCCTCCCCCTGAGAGTGTTACAGTTCGAGTTAGATTTGCTTTTTTATGTTTAAAGGAGCATTATGCAATTTTTTTTATGTGGGGAAAAAAGTTTATATTTGTGCATGACTTTGGAGTGACCCAGCGGTTGCATGAATGGGATGAATCACAGTGGACGCTCCAGGATCAATTATTTGGAAGGTTTTCACTGCTGACTCGCTCTCACCAGAAAACCTACAAAACAATCGGTCCTGGAGCGTCCTGGAAACCGCTGTGATCAAAAGTAACGGTGCCCAGCTGACCACATACAGCCACGAGGTCACGACGAGGTCAAATACGCACAAATATCAACTTTCTTTTCCCGCATAAAAAGTTGCAAAATGCACCTTTAAAGCCAGACCACTGGGAGCGGGATGTCTCTAGCTCGTCTCCATGGAGATGTCAACTAAAAGCAGCCAAATAGGAGATTTAAACAGGTTAGGTCCTCATACAAATCCTGTCTTTGTTTACCCTCTGCAGAAATAGCATTTTCTGTGTGGAGCCCCTCATTAGAGGCATGTTTTGTTTTGGCAACAGTATAATCCAAAATGTTATGCATTGTGCCTTTTGAAATTCAAGATTGAGCACAGAGAACATTTACGTCCGGGGATATTAGCATTCGGAAAGAGACTGAAATATAACGTGCTACTCTAATACAAGAATCACATTTATTTCAGAGCAGGTTCCACTCCTTGAAGACAAAATCATATTTTATTTGCAACAGATTTTGCCCTGCCTTAAAGGGACTATACTATACAGAGTATAAAAATAATACAATTATGTATTTTCCTCCCCCAACATGTTCCAGCCATGTCCTAATGTGTAGAATGAGCTCAGACCTGTTCACCACAACTGCCTCTAAAATCCTGCACTGTCACTCAAAAAGGTGTTAATTCGAGTCCGAAGTGCCGTCATGCACGAGCTTAATATAGAAGCTGCAGTTACACGTACGACCTGAGGTGGCAGTAGTGAGAATAAAATGGCTAACTTGCATCTAGCCCCTTTAAAAGCTGCAGCCTTTGTGATTTGCCGATTACAGTTATTCAAATTGCAATTTCAGTTCCATTGCACTAAATTGTGCTGCCCTGCACCTCATGATATCATGTTTTGGGCTTTGAAACCTGAGTATGCTGTCACTTAAGCACACATGAAGGGAACCAAACACGTTTCCAGCTATGGGAACAATATGAAGTGCTCCATAAAAGTAGCTTTGGCTTTGTTGTTGGACACAGGTCTCCCACAGCACCAGGCAGCTCTTACAGAACAGAGATGTTATGATATTGGTTCACCCCCGCTGCCCCTCCCTTGGGTTCAGTCTGGTCCTGTTCCATGGTCTTGGCTGGTCTCTGTGGCCTTGTTGAAATACACGGGCTCGCTCGGAGAGGCGTCAGTCGGTTAGCCCGCGGCACGGCAAATTAAAAGCCTCTCTGGCCGCGCTCCGGTGAAAAAAGAGGAGCGGCAGAGAGCTGGCTTTGACACGTCCTATTTATAACACCTCCCGGACCAGGCCCCGCGATGTTATTTACGACGGGAGATCGCTCCACAACGCTGGCACACGCTCTTAGAGAAGGAGAAAGAGACGAACCTTTAATTTAGCATGTGTGCTAGACATGTGCAGTAATGGACACAAGCGCAGTAATGTAATCATTTCCATAAATATCTCCCAAATCGTTTTGTTTTCGCTGCGGGCTCCGCTGTCCCCCGAAACACAAAACATCTGCTGGGGCGCATTAATACTGTACTACAGAGGAGGATGTTGAGTTTACAGAAGTGGTCCGCCTGGCTTCTACTCTCAACAAAGCTCTGCTGTCCCCAAAACCAGTGATGGAGGAAGTGCTCAAAGTACAAAGAACTTACTGAAGTCCATACATAAAAAGGCTCTACTACAGAAACTACAGAATGTGCTTTGGGCAAAAATGTAAACTTAATTTGCTCCAAATTTGTATCTGTTCAAAGAGTTTAATGTGCATTATTCTGAAGCTTTGTGTGAAAACACCTCAGACTGGATGTGGACAGCTGCTGGTGATGTCTCTGATCAGAACTACATCACTGCAGTGTTTAGATTCACCAACTGCACTTCACAAAGAGGTCTATGCCAAAATAAATGGGTTTAAACTGAAACTCTTCTCTTTTTTTATTTTTTTTACCATGCTACACCTGGAGCTGTGTTTCAAGCAGTTAGCGCATCTTTGAGCAATCTGTGGATCTTCTCCAGTGAGCTGTTCGACCTCCTGAGGTCCTACGTATCATGGAAATGCTTTCCCCAACTCTCCGTCCCTTTCATCGCCAACTGCAAACACTCGCCATAGCTTCACCACAGCCACAGAGCCATACTTTTTTTTGGGGGGGGTAACTCTTTATTCAAACAGCTGTACGGCGAAGTATAGCAAGAACAGGAAATGTGGGAGGAGATACAGACGGCATCTCGTCATAGAAGGGGGCGTGGTTTCACCGAGGGGGAAAATAGAATCTTTAGAGAAACACAATTTTTCACTCTTTTTAGCCATTTTCTGGTGGAATATCAACTTATTTATCACACACAAATAAAGTCAAGTGTAATTCGGGCCCATATGGATATTTTCTCACAGCAGATTGTTCAGTAGAAGTGAAAAAACGGCAGTTGTAGCTAGCGCTAGCTAACCGTTAGCATTAGCCCGATGCTAACATGTAGCATCAAGTTAGCATTCGCCGTTATTCATGTATTTATGGGCCGTTAAACCACTTTGCTCCTCCCCATGTCTTTGCTTCTTTATTTAGTAGAAAACTATATTCATAATTCAGCGTTTGTTACAGTCGTTTTTGAATAATTAGAGAAAATCTACATTTTTTCTAAATTGTTTTCCCCCTTAACTGTTGACCATATATGGGCGATTCCAGAGATGCCGTCTGTATCTATACGGAAATTAAACGTCTGGATATTTTTGTTTGAATATTGCATTTTTTTTAACCAATAAAGTGTAAGACTGTGATTAACGTGTGTGTGAGATGATTACCAAGTACCTGCAAACAGCAGAATCCACTTTAGTGGTTAGAAAATGTTGTGACATAAACATTAAACACAAGGTCCAGATTTTAGTAGACACCGCCCCATTGTGTTCATGTGGCTCTAATATGACAGAGATGTGATTTGACGCTAGTGGCACAGAGCATTCATTATCGAAATTGCCTACCTACCTTAAATTTACACTTAAATCACTCCATTTACTTTGATTATTTTGTTGCTTTCCACCCCCGGCCCAAAACACAAAACATCTGCCCGGGGACGCGCTAATGCCACAGTGGAGGATGCTGCGTTTACAGAAAAGCGGTCGGCCCTGGCTCCCAAGTCGCGACGAAGATGAGACGAGAGCGAAAGAGAAGCCTGAAAAATGACGCTACAAAGAGAGCCCGGAGATTTCCCCCCGCTTGGCAACGCGGCCGGCCACAACAAAACCGGTCCACTTTTTAATTAGCGGCGCGAGGCTCAGAGAGGGCTTTGAAAAACGTCAAATTGTAACCATGTGGAAGGCATAAGGCGAGGGGATCGGGGAAGATTTGTCGTGTTTCGAAGGAGGCATAAAGTTCAGAGCAAATGAGCGGGGCGCGGACGGCGGAGGATGGGCCTCAGACTGGGCTCTTTTGTCTGTGGGGAGCTCGGACACATGTGTGGGGTAGACTCCCTGCAGCATTACTCACTCATCTGGGTACAACCTATGAACTGTTCTTGACACACATGCACGCACGCCTACGCACACGAGTCATCCTTAAGACTTGAAAGTCATTGGCTGGCCCAGATTACTTTAAAGGAGACGCATGATGCAAATTTTGGGTTCACTTTTGTTTGTACCAATACTTGAATATACCGGTACCTGAACAATATATATTTTAAAGTAGTTGTTTTTTTCTCAGGGTGATAATATACAGTATTAACATCTAATTCCTTGCCTGATTTATTTAATTTTGAATCACAGAAAAACAAGTCAAAGTTTGAATGTTTGTTTTCTCATTCATTTATTGATCTATTTGTTTGTTTATTTTGGCCAGGACAGTGCACGTTTATGGGACTCATGCATGTAAACACGCCACGCCGGATAATTTTCCACCCATTGTTCCACATTTGCACTAAAAACCTACTATGACATAGGGAGAACATGCAAACTCTACACAAAAAGGTCCCACCCGAGATCAAACCCAAGACTTTCTTGCTGTGAAGCACCATCAAAAATCCCCTTTTTTGTAACATATAGCAACTCAATAAAACTATTAATTTAAACATGTGACAATTTGAGCTTTTCCCCCCTTTTTTTTTTTTTTTTTTCATAAAAGGCTTTATTTTTCCCAACGCCATACATTTAATTCAGACCTTTCTCCGCTATGCCTAAAATGTAAAACCGAAGTGGCTAGTCTTACTCATTACCACCGGTGCTGCTGAACAGTACAGTATGTTTGGCATATTGTAAAATGTGAATTCAGTAAAATATTCTCAATTTCTACTACTAGAGAGTGCAATCCATAGATCATGTTGCTCGGAGTAACAGATGTCACTATCACGGGGAAGTATGAGAGGCAACTTCACAGGATGCTTCCATTCTGCACAAGGATTATCTAACCAGCAAAGTGCACTGTCGAGACAAAATAGAATAGATTAGAATAGAATAGAGAAATTCATCTTTAGCTCACAGATGCACACACACACACACACACACAAAAACACAAGACTAGGGACAATACAAACATTCCCGGTAGAAAAAAAAAATACATATAAAAATTAAACAGAAAAAGCATTACAGAACAGCTCAGTCCAATTCTGTGGCAATTATTATTTCAGATTTTTAGCCAGTGGAACTATATCTGTGTATTGTATAGAGTTCAGATGGGTGAGCGGAGTCAGAGGCAATAGCTCGAGCTTTGGTCAGTGTCTTGTCCTATGTGAGACCCTTTTATTGGTATGGGCACATCATCTATACTTCACACATATGGCATTGTGATTGCGTGATTCTGACTGACTCTGAGCTTTCCACTTGTCTTTGAATTGAGCCAGAATGTTCTGTTCTGTTTTTTGTTTTGATTTTTTTTTATGCCTTACATTAACGAAAATCCAATAAATATATATGAAAAAAAGAAAGAAAGAAAAGAAAAGGTGTTGGCTGGAGTTGGTTTAGCGTCGGTGCCATCTGTTGAGTGGCTTCGACTTTGGCCCCTCAACTTTTCTGTTCGAGTTTTTGTCCGAGTTCACAGGTGTGTCCAGAGCAGTCTTTGTAAAGACTTTCTCACAGTCAGTTTCATGGATTTTACAGGCGGTTTCTTCTGCTTGAACTCTCCCCATGCTCCTTCTGGTGGTGGTGGTGTTGGCTGGTGGGTTGGAGCGACAGGTCTCTTGGTTAACAGTCTTTGAGCCCTGTCCGTTGAGTTGGGGTGTCGGTCTTTTGTCGCCTGAAATTTGGTTCTTAATCCATGCCCTCAATTTAGCGATTAGAGCGTTTGCGTCGTCGAGCTGCTTTTGTTTGGCCTTTTGTTCCTTCTCTTGGTTTTTAACCTCTGCTCTCAGCTCCTCATTTTCCCGAACTTTCTTCTCAATGTACTTTTCTTTTGTCTGGAGCAATTCTTTTGCCTGCTTCAGCTGGGCGGACTGGTCTTTGGAACGTTTTTCCTGAGCTTTCAGACTTTTGTCGAGAGTCTCGTTCTTTTTGATCTGCATTTCTAGTTTGTCTGCTAGCTCCTTGCTAGACATTACCTGCTTGTATATATAGTTCTCTTTCTTTTGGAGAAGGGTCGTAGCCTGTTCCAGCTGGATGGATTTGTTCTCGGTCATTCTTTTCTGGTTGTTTAGAGCTTGTTCAAGTGCTTTATTTTTGAGAACTTCTTTGTCTAGATCTGACCTCACCCGCTTAAGCTCCTCCTGAAGCTCTTGTATCTGTCGCACAGACAATGGTGTCGTCTGGTTTGAGGCCGGATTTGGAGACGCCAGCCGGGTCTCCTCCTCCTCCTCAGCGCCCCCTGGTGTAATGGGGGCCTCAGACGATGGTGTAGTCTGGTTTGAGGCAGGATTTGGAGACGCCAGCCGGGTCTCCTCCTCCTCCTCCTCAGCGCCCCCTGGTGTAATGGGGGCCTCAGACGATGGTGTAGTCTGGTTTGAGGCCGGATTTGGAGACGCCAGCCGGGTCTCCTCCTCCTCCTCAGCGCCCCCTGGTGTAATGGGGGCCTCAGACGATGGTGTAGTCTGGTTTGAGGCCGGATTTGGAGACGCCAGCCGGGTCTCCTCCTCCTTCTCAGCGCCCCCTGGTGTAGTGGGGGCCTCAGACGATGGTGTGGTCTGGTTTGAGGCCGGATTTGGAGACGCCAGCCGGGTCTCCTCCTCCTCCTCAGCGCCCCCTGGTGTAATGGGGGCCTCAGACGATGGTGTGGTCTGGTTTGAGGCCGGATTTGGAGACGCCAGCCGGGTCTCCTCCTCCTCCTCAGCGCCCCCTGGTGTAATGGGGGCCTCAGACGATGGTGTAGTCTGGTTTGAGGCCGGATTTGGAGACGCCAGCCGGGTCTCCTCCTCCTCCTCAGCGCCCTCTGGTATAGTGGGGGCCTCAGACGATGGTATGGTCTGGACCGGGGCATGATTCGGAGACGCCAGCCGGGTCTCCTCCTCATCTACACCCCCTGTTGGTGTTGGGGGGTAGAGTATTGCCTCCAGGTCAAATGCCGGGTCATAGACACGGACATTGTCCTCCTCCGTATACTCATCCCAGGATTTCATTTTGAAAGATTTGCTCAGTACCATTTTGTGTGCGATCAGCTCGACGTGACGATGCAGAATGACAAAGTTTCTGGAAGCGCTAACACAAACCTCTGACATATGCGTCTATGATGTCATCAATGGAATGTCGGATGGCAAAGTTACCGATTCTGACAGTGTAACCATCGGTTACGTTCACGTTCTAGAATGTGATGTCATTATCTGAGCTAAAGCAGGGGCTAATAGTTCAGGATCGTGATGTCATACCGCTATGCATTTTGGGATTTGCAGCAATAATAAACCAATGTAGATTTTAAAAGGTAAAATAATTGTTTGTTTGTTTTTTAATTCTTTTTTGGTTATTATTACTTTATTTATTTATATGATCTTTTTTGTCAACCTTTATCTATATTATCTATTATGTATATTAATGGATTTATTCCTTGGCTACCTTTTTTTGTCTTGATGGATTTATTATTATTTTTATTTTTTATTTTTTCTGTCATTGTTAGTTCTGATTGTTTACTACTTTTGGAATTATTTTATGTTGGTATGGGTATGGATGTGCGCCTGTGAATGTGTGTGTGTGTGTGGATGTGTGCATGGTATTTGTGTTACTGTTTTCTCTCACCCCCCCTTTTTTGGGCACTTATTAGGGTGCATCAAACGCCCCAATGTCAACCAATTATCATGTCCCCAGTAGTAAAACATTCCTTTGGTCAAAAAAAGAATTTCTACCATTTTTTGTGTAATTCCAGCATTGTTTAGGGGGTCCACCTCAATAAGCAAGATTTGCATTATGAAGCTTAATGCCATATTCATTTAGCTGAATGTTATGTGCTGTTGATCTCTTTACATATTTAATATTTTACAATCGTATTGAATTTGATAAAAATAACTATTCTTTGCTTGTTTATTCAAGTTGTTTGTGAAGTCTGCAATCTTTGAAAGTGAGTTTTTACAAAATATTTTGTATTAAACCTTCACACGCTGTTATTACAGGGCTGTTAGATTTACCACATTTTGACTGTAACACATTGAGTGCCAACAATCTAGACAATTTTTTGATCTTGGAAGCTAAGCAGGGTCAGGCCTGGTAAGTGCTTGGATTGGAGACCGCCTGAGAATACCGGGTGCTATAAGCTCTTACCTCCAGTCCTAACAGCTCCAGGCCGGGTCTGATACCTCGGGCCCGGTCCTAACAGCCTCAGGAGGGGTCTGAGAACTCCATCCCGCTCCCGACAGCTCCAGGCTGGGGCAGAGACCACGGGCCCGCTCATGACAGCTCCGGGCCGGGTCTAAGACCTCCAGCCCGACCCTAACAGCCTCAAGACTGGGGTTAAGGCCTTCAGCCTGACAATAACAGCCTCAGAGTGGGGCTAAGACCTCCAGTCTGCTCCCGACAGCTCCAGGCTGGGTCTAAGACCTCCAACACTCCCATCAGCTCCGGGCCAGGTCTGAGACCTCCAGCCCAGACCTAGCAGCCTCAGGACGGGGCTGAGACCTCCACCCCTGTCCCCAACAGGCCCCAACACCCACCACAACCACCCCGCCTCTCATCCACTAACCCTACCCCTGTCAGGGCACCCCCAAACCCGCCTACCTGCATACACTCAGCCCCCTGGCTCCTCCGGACCTCCAGGGACACCCTGCACACCCCTCGGACACTGTGACCCACTCTTAAGCACCTTTCCTCGGACTCGACCCTAACTGGAAAAACTGGAAACATGCGCTAAATGGCAAATTTTTGATTTGATTTGAATGGTGGACCACCTAAATGTACTTCAAACTTCACCAAACTTTGCCCTACATTTTCTTTTTTTATATGTAACAAACTAGACTAGGGACAAAATGATCCATTGCAGTTAAAAAAAATATGGGGCGTATGATGCACCCTACTGAACATAAAAACCTCCTGCCAAACCTTTCTGCCAAAGAAATGTCTGAAGCCGTGATGAGTGTTGAGAGTGACTTAGATTGCGGTTTCATATTCATGTTTGGAGCAGGATTTCCACGACGGGACGTTATTATTGCCTTCAGAGCTTTTTAGTATAGTATTCTTTCTGTGTTCATATTTTATTGATACCAGAGCTTTAACAATACTTGGTTTACACTAAAATATGTGTCATCCAACCATAAAACAGAACCATGATGTTAATTTCTGCCATAAAGTCCTTTTGTATCATTTATTTGAGCTGAAACAACCAAGCAACCTTCTTAAAGGAACAGGCCACCGTTTTTCCACACTGAGATATGTTCTTACCTGAGCTTAGACGAGTTGATGCGTACTTGTATGGTCTTTGTGCCCGTGGAAGAGCGTGGTAGCTTCCAACATTACCCCTGTTTGGAGGTATAGGAATGTACTGGGAGAGGCCAAATGCTGACAACATCTTTGGTCGTTTTGCGCGACTGAGGGCACATAGTTTTTCAATACTGAGATATGTTCTTACCTGAATTTAGACGAGTTGATACGTACCTGTCTGGTCTTTGTGCCCGTGGAAGAGCGTGGTAGCTTCTAACTTCACCCCTGTTTGAAGCTATAGGAATACAATGGGAGAGGCCAAGTGCTAACAACATCTTTGGTCGTTTTGCGTGACTGAGGGCACGCACAAAGACCAGACAGGTACGCATCAACTCGTCTAAGCTCAGGTAAGAACATATCTCAGTATGGGAAAACAGTGGCCTGTTCCTTTAAGCCTTTTGTGCGGACCGTTTTTACTTATTCTCCTGTTCCTTAAAGCCATCAAAACTTGGCATCTAAAGATTTCTTTGGTTCCTGTTTATCCCGATACCAGTGGTACCTAGACTGGTGGTACCCAGCCCCACTTTGTCACTGATCATTCATTTCTGGTACAAATATCTATCAAATATATAAGTAAATTAAGCACAGGAAGGAAGCAGTACAAAGTTTGTATTGGCAAACAATCTGCATTTGCGGGTTTTTTTAAAAATTGAAATGTTGCACATACATTCCATAAAAAAGGTAAAAAAAAAGGTAATAAAGGTAATTTGTGCAAAATACACAAAACTTACCAAGGGGAAGGGAAATTTACCCAAAAAATAAAAATAAACTCTACATATATTGTGACCAGATTTCAATGGTTTTAGCAGCCCTTCTGTTAGTACATGGCTCAACGCTTTTTATATACATACACTTTTGAAAAAAACATAAAATAAAGGGGCTTTGTTTGCAAATTTACCATCCATCCATCCATTTTCTTCCGCTTTATCCGGGGCCGGGTCGCGGGGGCAGCAGTCTCAGCAGAGATGCCCAGACTTCCCGATCCACACACACCTCCTCCAGCTGTTCTGGGGGGACCTTGAGGCGACACCAGGCCAGCTCGGAGACATAGTCCCACCAGCGTGTCCTGGGTCTTCCACGAGGCCTTGTCCCACAAATTTTTGAAAAAAATTGCAAATTTACACTTATGAATATAAAATTTCCCAAAATAATGGTTAGGTTAACAATAAACATCTTGTCAGGACTCATTAAGTCACTTGTAAAGAACCCAAGAGCAACATGCTCATAATACATTTTATAATTGTTGCATAACTTAGACACAAAAAGACATGTGACGTCTTTCCAAAATTTCTGAATTACTGAACAAGTCCAAAATAAATGAGAGGCATACTGTGTGCTAGTGCCATTCATTTATGCTCAAACAGCCTCACAGCACACACTCTCATAATCTCAGCAGTTCTGATATAGACTAAAGTGGAAGAGGTCTGAAAAGCTACAAGCTAAACTCCAAAAGCGATCAGCCTAACCTTTTCGGGTAAGTGGCTGTGGTGCTAATTGGAGCAGGGAGGACGCTCTCACCGCATGGCTAATATACGAGCGTTTAAAAGCAGACAGATCTGAGCGGCCGTGTATTTGGGCCGTGCAGGCAATGATTCACCCACCTCTAATATCACAGGCAGCAGGCAAGCGCCACTAATTACTCTCTCATTATCCCCAAAACCCGGCTTTATTTAGAACAACTCTCCCATCCCGCTGCAGACTGGAGCAGCGTGCGATCATCACCCCCCCCCACCCCCCCCTCCCTCCTTTCAAATTAAAAGCCTGCGTGTTTCGCGGTTTGTTCCGTGAAAGACTTTCGGGCCGGACCAAAGGGGGGGGGGGGAGACATTGTCAGAGCGCAGCCACGTTAAACGTAATTGCGCCATGATTTCATTTCTCACAGCAGTAATGTCTTGTAAAGTGGATTTAGCTAATTGGGAAAATGTGTAGCTACAAGTCGATAGTTCTTGTGGGAACGCGTAAATGCGGGTTTTCGGAGTGTCATTTCGCTTGTTGGGAGAGCGGAAATGGGAGAGCGATGAGGCCAGATTGGTTTGGGCACGTATGGAGGAAGGACAGTGAAAGTACGGGCGGAAGGATGCTGAGGTTAGAGCAGGAGGAAGTGCAAAGAGGCCATTTATGGATGGAGCCACAAACATTTTTTCAATTTTGAATCAGGTCAATGGCCACACTACCACATTCATATCTCTCTAACCTGTGCACGCGCTTTTCCACCTGCATTTTCTCTTCTAAGCCGTAGTTTCTCCTCTGGCGTTGCAGGGATGTTGCTGGTGACGGCGGACACTTTGGGCCATGACTTCCACGTGTTCCAGATCCTGACCCACCCCTGGGCTTCGGTTCAGAGCGCCGTGCATCACCTGTACACGCTGCACCGGGGGGAGACCGAGGCCAAGGTACCGCACACACACACACACACACACACACGCACAGTATACACAAAGGGCTCACTCATACTTTTCTATTAGTTCCTTTTAGTTTTATTGTTTGTTAAGTGAATTGTCAAACTTCAACGTTAAAGGAGTTATACCGGATTTCTTTTCTAGTTATGGAATGAAATCGTTTTTTGTCTTCCTTAAAGGGGCTAGATGCAAGTTAGTCATTTTATGCTCACTACTGCCACCTCAGGTCTTATGTGTAACTGCAGATTCTATATTAAGCTCGTGCATGACGGCACTTCGGACCCGAATTAACACCTTTTTCAGTGACAGTGCAGGATTTTAGGGGCAGTTCAGGTCTCATTCTACACATTAGAACACATGGCTGGAGCATTTACTTAGTTTTGACGTTTTTAAACTCTGTATAGTCCCTTTAAGTATATTGTAAACTCAGACATTTGTGGGGAAAACACTGTAGATCTAATTATAAGGCATTTGTGTAGTAAAAAATGGACCAAACTCACCTTTTATTAGCGAGCCGTACTTTCCCAGGAAGTCACTACAACATTATGACATGTTTGGTATCCACGTGTCGTACGTAAGGCGACCGAGTTGATTCTTTGGGGCCTAAATATGGTCATTTCCTTTCTGGGAGACAGCAGCGGCAAAACTCTGCTGAGATATACATACAGACCTCGGGGAACATGCTTGGGATTAGGGTTAGGGTTAATAATGATTAATATTTTTCTTGTGTGTCGGAATGTCGGAGTGGTCGAAGTGGCAACATGTAGCCTGCAGATTTGACAAAACTTTCAAACCTGTTTTCTAACTCTGTCAATATCTAACTCCTAATCTGAATTTTGAACACCCAAAAGACAAGGCAAATGTCCCCTCTGAAAAAAATCTTGTATATCAATACAATATCTGAGTTTTAATCCTTTCCGATCTGGGATTTCGTTGTGTTTGCCAAAGTAACCACAGCGTCTACAGTGAAGTCCCTCCCCTCCACTCTCTGCTGATAAGTGCCATGTGTGTCTAAAACCCGAGCCCAGGCCTTGTCGGGTTCAGGAGTATTGACCCTCTGACGGTTCCGTGGTTAATGACTGACCCTGAGCACACGGAGCGGCTTTTGATCCCAACCCAATCCAAACACTCCCATCAGGACGCAGTCTGGGGCCAAAGGGTTATCTGCGGCCTGCTCCCGGGCACTCTCGCTCAGCAGAGGGTGATGCAGGCGCCTACAAGGATATACATGTATTTGAGAACTTGGTTTGTGACATATGACATGGTCTGATGGGCAGTTCATGTTTCAATCTTCTCCCAAATGTTAAGGCAAGGTTATTTGTAGAGCACAATTCATACAAAAGGTAATTCAAAGTGCCTCTCTGTTACATAAAACCGGCCAGATCAAATCAATATGATCATTCATTACCGACATTAAAAGTGCTGAGATGGTTCAAATGGCTCGAACAGGTCAGAGATGGACTTTGGTGCTTGGAGTGTTTTGAAGAACATTCTCTCAATCTACCTGCCTAAAATGTACTCGTAAATCACTCCATTTACTTTGATGATTTTGTAACTTTCTTACAAAGCGGTCAACCCTGGCTCCGAAGTCACGACGAAGATGAGAGGAGAGCGAAAGAGAAGCCTGAGAAATGACGTCTCTTCGTGGTGCCAGACGGTGAAGAGACTTGTAACCAACAGAGCTGTTTTCATGTCTCTTCTCTGAGCACTGCACTAATATGATCTTTCCTGGTTTTAGCAAAGACCCGAACAACATGAATGTATGTACTGCAGCTCCCAAAGCTTCTGGATGCGTTTCATATGTGCTTTGTTAACTCCCTCTTTGATCTAAAACCTGAAATAGCAAATGTAATTAGAACTGCATCACACTTTTCCCTGAGCTCCACTTACCTGCCTTTTTTTTTGTTTAACTTACAAACTCATATCAACTCACGGGAATTCACTTTGCAACACTGTTGTAACATACAGTACCTTAAAGGGACTATACGCAGCTTAAAAAGTAAGTAAGTTAAAACTAAGTATTTTCCTCCCCCTACATGTTCCAGCCATAATATTTTCCTTCGGGACATTAATAAAGTTGAACCTTGAACCTTGAATGTCCTAATGTGTAGAATGAGCTCAGACCTGTTCACCACAACTGCCTAATATAGAACTTAATATAGAACTTGCAGTTATGTATAAGACCTGAGGTGGCAGTAGTGAGTATAACATTACCAACCCGCATCTAGTTTCTTTAAATATGATAACAAGGAATAATGTGTTTTTGATGTTATTACTGGGAAAGTACTGTCCATATTTTATGGTACCTCAACCAATGTTTTTACTGGGTTTGCTACGACATAAATAATCATGTAATTACCATAACATGTTATTACACTTTTCAGTACTGTGCAATTCCTGTGCTAGTTCTACCTGATTTGATAACCACCTTCAACAGCATTTGGGAAACACTGATTCATGATTGCAGTTCCTAAACGTTTCACAGTGAGTACGGCTTCCTAAAAGTTAGTACAACCAAGCTCAGCTCAAATTGATCCCGAGTACCACCTGCAGCAGTTACACAGTTTGAAAACCACTGGCACAAGTAGTAAGCGGACCTCGTCACTCGTTTCATAATTCAGGTTTTCTCTAAATGTGTTTGTCAGTCAGAGAGTTCATGTTGTTTTCCCTCGTGTTGCGTTCAGGCAGTTCATTGTGTTATAGTGGGTGTGAGTGGTGTCGTGGTGGATAAGTGCTTTATCATTGTCTAAACACGGAGCTGGCTGTCAGTGACCCCGGGACGAGTCAACACAAGCAGGCTGGACTTTTTACCAGCCTATCCAATTGAGATGTTGCTCTCTGTGGAGTTTGGATCTTCTCCCTGTGGGTGCATAGGTTTCCGTTGTGCATTCAGGCTTCCCTTCCACTAAAGACATGCACAGTGGGCTAGAATCCCTCCACCTGGGTAAACTTGCACTGAGGGACTGGTTGAATGATGGGTCAAATGCAGAGGACAGATTTCCTCCAGACCCAGTAGATACAGGATATTTTGTTTGCAAAGGATATTACTGTAATTGTAATAGTTCAAACACATATTACCCAATGAGAATTCTACATATGAGGACTGGTACACTTTATTGTCCAGCAGAAGAATATTTGAAATAGAGGCTTTGTTTTGATCTACCTTGTTTAAAAGTGAACTCGGATGTGTTCGGTGGAGTTCTAACATGCAATATGTTTAGGACTATTCCTAAAACACACAGTACAGAAAGTTTGGAAACACTTTTCTATGTATTGGTTTTTAGTTTACTGGATTTCATGACTGTTTACATTATAGATTCTCACTGTGGCGTTCATTTATGAATGAACACAAATGGAATTATGTTTTAAACCAAAAACGTGAAATAGATTCTTCAAAATGGACGCCTTTTGCTTTGATTACAAACGTTTCTCGCATTTAGCGTCATGGCCTCTAGAAATGGATTTGACTTCACAGACTGTTGAACCATTTCAGTTGAAGACCTTATGTAGCTCATTGGGGAAATGCCAAGAACGCAGGGCGGCCATTTTGAAGAATTTTAAATATAAAACATATTTTGCATTATTTTTTTCCCCCTTTTTTGTTTCCTACATAATTCCAGGCGTTCATTCAGTTAATGTAGGAGCCGGGTCTATAGTCATTGGGTTTTAGGCCCTTGTCATGTGTATCGAGACTGGGGAAATCAAAACCCATACAACAACAGAATGAAAATGTGAAAAGAGATGTAGCCACTTTCACTATCATGTGTTAGAGGATAACATTAAATCGCTATTTATCGCACTGGGTCAAACTGTACAGTCATACTATCTCTGTCGTAGCCTTGACTGTGGTGCTCAGGCGCCCACTCTCAGCCACTGAATGTTTGCTTGCGTATCGGTCTGACGCTCTGAGAGGGGATTTATCCCTATTCTGTGGAAGCTTGAATGGTAGGATGGCACCGATGGTAAATAAATTTCTCCAGTATAAGACGCCCAGACTGCTGCCTATTCTACATCCATCCTCTCCAACACCATTGTTAATTCTCTAACATCCTGGGGATATGCTGTTTTTTTTTATGTCGATTGGTAGGTGACATAACAGCTGCTTAGAAAGTGTCCATCTCTCAACATCCACCGCAGAATCGGGGCACAGTTGAGGCAGGGGAATGCGAATTTTGAAGCGTAAATTGTTGCTAGGTCTAACTCTTTTTGGCAACATTTTTTATCTGCGATTCTTTGTATTCCGTTGCCAAGTTTGTCTCCGTAATTGTCCCTCATGCAATGATAGTTAATGGGGGCCCATCTCGCGCATACCAGACAGTGACCCGCTAACTGCATGACTGGGGGGGGTAAGAATGGGCGACTTTGTGCCGGTGGTAATTGGTTATAATAGACCCGTCAAGACTCGGACACTAAATGGACAATTTGGTTGCACTGTGATTGGAAGTGATAAGAGAAGAGAAAGACTTTGCTGGGTTTCTTTTAGGGGCTAGTTTTGGCGACGACGTGTAAAGTCAACTCCAAAATGTGCGGCGTAATGGTGCCGTGTGAATGCTATGTGTTCGCTTGTGTCACTCTCCGCCTTATTTGAATCGGTGGCGATGAAAGATTAGGGAAAACATCACCTGAGAGAAACTGTGATGCTATGGTAAGAATGTGGCCGAGATGAGCGCTGATAAGATAAGGCCTTTGTTTAGGTGACGCTGGAAGAGGCGAGAGCTTCTGTGGTATTTCAAAGTAATGCTTCTTAGCAAGTGTCATAAAGTGAAATTGAAGACACATAATCAATCATTTATTTGTGTAGGACCTCAATAAGAGCCATAAGGTGCACGGGGTGATTCACAGAGGACAATTAGAAACAGAACAGTCACAGTAACAGTAACAGTAACAGTAACAGTAACAGTGTGAAAAGCCCGTCTCAATAGATGTGTCTGTGGTTCTGATTTAATGACAGACAGTAATTGATTGAGCGTGAGCTTTTCTCCATGTTCTCACGCCGTTCCCTTGTCAAACACACTCTTAATTCTTTGAGTTTTATTCGGTTATTTGTTGCTCCAATCCGTGAGTCCTGGATTTTGTTGCAAGGCAAGTTTATTAAGAAGGCAAATAATGTCATTCCACAAAATATAATATATCAATATATATATAAAACACTTGCCTGTCATTTGAATCCGTGTTTCCCAACCAGGGGCACGGGGACTTCAGATTTAAAAAGGAAGGCGGGACTGAATATTTTCAACATTGTAAGCAGTCCTAAGTAACTTGTTTGCCTTAATAAATCCTTTCCCGTAGTCCCTCTGGGGGTAATACAAGTGTTAATGGGATGATTGGGGGGGTCTTTCATCTCCCCCTGGTGTCTCTGGCCAGAAAACCACAATTGCGTAAAAAAAAGCACAACATGCTACGACACCTGCAGTGGCACTTATGGCCTCTAGGGGCATGAGTTACTTGGCACTGCTTTCATGTTATTTTTCTGCAAAATGTTTGACTTTGTGAGTACTTGATCCTTTTTGTGAACACAACACTGCTAAATACTGAATGAACATGGTTTAGTCGATCACTTTGTAAAACACTGGCGGGATCATCGAGGTAGGGGGCGCTCGGAGTGTAAATGAACGACTCAAGGGGCACGCGAGACAAACATGGTTCACTAGATCATCACCAGACCTGTTCTGAGCAGCTCTTCCCTCAAAATACAGTACATTCATCATGGTGCTGTTGATCTCTTAGCATGCTGTTAGCTAAATGGATACCTTGTTTGATCAGCGTCATCATATATTGTTCCTTCGAGGGTTCAGAGGGCACCCTATGCTTATTCTAAACGCTGACCCGCTCAGGCTTTCACTCCTACAAAGGCATTGTTGAACTCTAAAATATAAAATGTGGATGTAAATTAGCTTCAGTTATAGAGGATACATGTCCACTGCATGTCAAATAATAAAGAAAGGCCTTGAATGAATTGCAGGGTGTAGTACGCAGTATTTGAACTGTATAAAATAGAGTGATTCAATCCAGGCCAAACTAGAAGACCAGTATCTCAAAACTCGATCATTACATATTAAATGTGTTGCACTATTACTAGTGGTGGGTAATAAGTACTCAAGTAAAAACACATATAAAATGGATGTGGTGAAAACACTAGTAGAAATACTTTATTACCTGAGTAAATGTAACTATTACGCTCTAAATGTTCATATTGAATCCGGTGACCTTCCTTTAGCATGTAGCATTTAGCGCGGCCCTGCCATTGGTGCATATAAATAACCCAGTTACATAGTGATCCGTGCCGCCTGAGATGGCATTGTCTGCCGCAGCCTATCTGTCTACTGTCTGTCTGCCGAGAGTCTGGCGTGTTTAAAATACCCGGGGAGATGCTATCTGGCCAGGCCCCCAGTCCGTCACGGTCCCAGTGCGGCGCAAAACAATGGGCCCGCGTTTATTTCTCAGCGCTTTGCCACCTTCGGCTGCGCTCATTGTCTCCCGCAAGTGTTTATCTGTGCAGTAAACAAGACACTGAGGCAGCATAATATTTCAGGCATTTTTCTGTTTAGGCCCGCGTTGGCTAACAATGACATGATGAGAATGACATAAATAGAGCTCCTAATGAGAGCAGGTTGTGCAAAGATCTAAATGCGTACTGGACTCCACTGTTTAAAATGGTTTAGTATACAGTTGAATATAAAAAACATGCCTCACAAATCTTTCATTCTTGAAATTGTCTTTTTCCACCTTCCACCATTCACCTTATTCCGGAAGTTTGCTTATGCGCCACCATGAATTGTGGCCGCCCCTTCTCTAATATCAGTTAACATGGGACTGGAGAAGTCCAAATAAAATCAGTTACTACATGAATATAAAGTGACTTTTAGGCCGTGCAGAGAAACGGGGCAGTGTTGACATGTTGGTGCAAATGAACAGCGGGTATTTTACACAAATCCATCGACTAAACATCAGATGTGAGCGGCGAACATTTCCCCTCGTTCTCCACTGAATTAATGGACTTCGCGCTTCAGTCAAGACGACGGAAGTGCCGAGACATTGCAAAAAGAGGCAAAATCATACTAAAAGAGTATAATTGGATGAAAATAAACAAGACATATTAAATTTAGCACAAAAAAAAAAACAATAATAATGAAACTCATGGATGGTATCGTGTCTTGGGGCTCTACGAATCACTGACATTAATCTCAGAGACCTGGGATGATTCGTTTTCAGGTTAAGCCCAGTTAAGGGAAAAACTACTGAAAAAGGGTGTTCCACTTTATTAAGCAGATCATCATTTTCAAGCAATATGGTAAAGAAAAAGGGACTTTCTGCTGATGAAAAGCGTGAAATAGTTGAATGCCTTGGTCTAGGTATGAAAACCTTCGATATTTCATGAAAGATTAAGCGTAATCATCATACTGATAAGAGATTTGTGGATGATTCAGAGCACACTCCGGTTTGTGCAGATAAAGGCACAATATGGACGGTTTCTGCCAGACAAACACATCAGATTAGGAGAACAGATGCTACAAAGCAGCATACAGGTATCTGAAGCTGCTGGTGCCTCTGGAGTCCCCTAAACATCAAGGTGTAGGACCCTCCAGAGGCTGCAGTTGTGCATAAACCTCCTATCCGGGCCTCCCCTAAACTGTTAATTGAATGTTCATGAACAGAAACGGCTGCAGTGGCTCAGAAATACATGAGGACTCATTTTCAAACAGTCTTGTTCACTGATGAGGCCGTGTAACCCTGGATGGTCAGATGGATGGAGTAGTGGATGGTTGGTGAATGGCCACAATGTCCCAACAAGGCTGTGACGTCAGTAAGGAGGGGATAGAGTCATGTTTTGGGCCAGAATCATGGGGAGAGAGCTGGTCGGCCCCATTAGGCCCTTTTAGGCTCCCTGAAGGTGTGAAAATGACCTTTGAAAAATATGTGGAGTTTCTGACAGACAACTGTCTTCTATGCTACAAAAAGAAGAGCCGAGCTTTCCCGAACAAAATCCTCTTCATGCATGACAACGCACCATGTCCTGCTGTAAAGAATACCTCTGCATCACTGGCTGCTATGGGCATAAAAGGAGAGAAACTCATGATGTGGACCCCCTCCTTCCCTGACCTCAACCCTGTTGAGAACCTTTGGAGCCTCAACAAAAACACTTCTATGAGGGTGGGAGGCAGTTTTCCTCCGAACAGCAGCTCTAGGAGGCTATTCTGACATCATGCAAAGAAATCCAAGCAGAAACTCTCCAAAAACTCACAAGTTTAATGAATTTAAGAATTTTTAAGCTGCTATCACACAAGGGCTCCTTTGGTAAAATATAACTTGACCTGTTCATATTTTTTTGATTGAAATAACTTTTGATTTCAGTTAATATGACCTCCTAAGGCCGCAAATTCAACAAATGACCATTTTCAGTTAATTACAAGCTTTAAAATGTATTGAAACAATGAGTTGCATAATAACTTGGAACAGTGGATTTTGAGGTTTTTACTATATTTATTTTTGAAAAAAATACTGTTATCACTGGGAGATTTTTTCCACCACATTTAAATGATCCTCTACCAGTTAAAGACTTGAAAATTATGCTGACTCTCATTTGAGTTGACAATTTAGAAAAATCTTAGAAAAATGTCATTTGCATAATAATTTGGAACGCAGTGTATGTGCTGGCGTGATAAAGGTGATGTGTTGAATTGAGACATGAAAAATGCATCCCCTCCCTCCAAAGTTTTCTAAACCTTTTTCTTTTTCCTTTCTGTGCTTGGCTGTAGGTGCAGGACATGTGCTTCAGTCCGGACAGCCGCTGGGTGGCCATCAGCACCCTGCGGGGAACCACGCACGTCTTCCCCGTAAACCCGTACGGCGGTGCCCCCTGCGCCCGCACCCACATGTCCCCGCGAGTGGTCAACCGCATGTCCCGCTTCCAGAAGAGCGCCGGGCTGGAGGAGATCGAGCAGGAGCTGAACCGGGCCGCGGCCGGAGGGGCAGCGGGCCCGGCGGGGGTCGGGCCGGGTTCCTGTATCCTGGGAGGAGCGGCGGGCATAGGGGGGCGCTGTAGCCCCATCCCTGGACTCTCCAGCAGCCCGTCGGGGTCTCCACTGCACGGTAAGGAACAACACGCCCAGAGTAGTACCATGCATCGTTCTCTCAGCCTTGCAATACTCTCCTTTCTTCTTTTGAAACAGAATGTTCTCTCCAAACACCATCACCAGGCACTCGAACAGTGTTTATCACTCAGCCATTTATTTGTTAGCAACTATTTCAACATCTTCCCTTAAAAGTTAGCAATTTGTGTTTCCAGTCACAAAACAAGACTTGAAAATGGTAAATCAGGGCCAATTAGAGAAAAACATGGAACTAAATCAAATCAAAAGTCACCTTCAATGAGATGGACGACTGATTTTCCAATGTATTGTGACTTGTGTTTCTCACCTAGTTGGTTGGGCCCCAAAGGTTTTTTTAAGGATTATGTTTTGGCCTGTTGGTTTTATCGGACTGGGCAGCGCGGGGTGAACGGGCTTGAAGAGTAAGGAGAGAGTAGCTTTCCATAGTCTGTCGTTTGATCAATTGAAAACTTGATTCAACAACACCTTTCTCTGTACCAGCTCTAACCTCTGTTCTTCCTGACCCCGTGGGCGTTTGTGTGTCTCCTCTCGGGCACAGCCCCGTTCTCCTCGCTTGTCAAACACGTCAGGTGCCAGTTTTTGAGCGTGTCCCCGTCTGGCTTGGCCAACTCGGGGTCAGCTGCACCGCGCGACCCTGAGGTGTTAGCCAGGGTCAAATATCAGCAGTTCATCAGTCACGGCTTTCCAGGAATACACACTGACTTTGATAGATGGTGTCCAGCCAGTGGCAATGAGTGGGCGAGCTTCGGCACACACTTCAGGGAACTGTGTTACAAGGAAGCAATGTTGTGGCCATTAGAGCTGCACCGCTTTGGAAAACACCACTTTTCTTAAAAGTGTTGGGATTGGAGGTTTTGAGGATCTGTACTTTACTGGAGTAGTATTTTAGAACTTAATCACTTTCATTCCACTACATTTGAAAGAAAAATGGAATACTTTAGTCTACTACATTTTACTCTCCAAGTAAGAACTCCATTTGACGCAGCGGTTAGCTGTGTTTTGCTGCAAGAAGGTCCCAGGTTTGATCCCTGGACGGGGCCTTTCTGTGGAGTTGTTGGCCCGTGTCTGCGTCGGTTTCCTCTGGGTGCTCCGGTTCCTCCTACCACTAATAACATGTACAGCAGGGGTCCTCAAACTACGGCCCGAGATGATTTAATCCGGCCCCTGATTTGTAGAGCACAAGGCTCTAGCCCATTCATGTGCGGAGTTATGATTTTTTTTTAACTAAATAAGTAAATATCCTTATTCCAGCCACTAGGGGGCACTGACATAAGAGATCAGGAAGTAAACAACACATTATAGCCACGTGGTTAAATGAAGCTTCGCACCAGAATGTGGAGTGCATGAATAATGACTACAGTGTACGTTGAGAAACTTGTGACACAGGCTTGTAAAGCGCAATACAAGTATAAGCAGTAATTACTTTGGCCACATTTCGCAATTATGTTTTATTTTTGAAATTTATTTTAAATTTATTAAAATTTCAATTAAAACAAAGTATGAAGACTTTATTACTATTTTTGCAAAACCACTACAGCTAAACAAAAATGTGCCTGGATCAAGTGTTGATCTTGTGGATGTAGTAGTGGGGACGACTGTGCAGGCGAGTCATCTCTACTTCACAATGAGGCCTGCTGGATGTTGCCCTGGGCCATACAGTTCTATGTTATTGCCAACCCGGCCCCCATCACAGTCAGGAACCCCAGAGAAAAAGGTTTGAGGACCCCTGATGTACAGGGTGTGTATGTGAGTGGTTGGAGATGGTTGGAGATGGTGATGGCACAAATTGGCAGCCTCACTTCTGATCCGCCTACCCCTGGGCAGCTGTGGCTTCAAAGGTAGCTTACCACAACCGAATACAGAGTGAAGTAAAACTGTCCCATGACAATTTATTTATAGAAGTAAAGTCCTTTCCTCATAAATGTTAGAATAGTTTTCTCTGAATTGCATGACAATACCAGGACTAATCGGGCAGGGAGCATGAAACATCATTTTCACCACCAAGGAGTCTATATCTTGTGCTGGAGAAGGCTTTGCACAGTGCTCACACTCTCCCATCATCAAAACAAGATCTTGGTGAACAGTGGATCTTTGGACATTGCATAATGCAGCCACAGAGCAGGTTTGGTCTGAAGTACCGAACTGAAAGGTTTAGCCAATTACTCATGGTGTTGTCTATGGAAAATGTCTGCTAGCTCTCCTTAAAACGGCAGATTTCTATGGCAACGTTCCTTTTCTAACATGTAATCCCGAAGTGTATTCCGCCTCCATCTGCTCATGACCTCTGTAACAGCCATAAAATAAAGAGCGCACCTCCTGACATCTTGCCTCTCTTCTCGTGTCTAGCCCCAGACCTTTCCTTAACCCCGCTGTCTCTTCCCCTCTCCCGCTCCTCCCCAAAAACACGCGCACATTCTTGGGTAAACTGTGAAAAATAAGCCATCGCACATTAAAAGCACGTCTGCCTTTGGGACGCGGCCACCTCAGACGGCGCGGCCCCCACTTCAAAAGCCCGCTCCGAGGTGAAAGTGACCGGCCAAAGTGATGAGGTGCCACTGAGGGGAATGAAAGCAAGAGATACGCTCCTGCCCTGGGAAAAAAGAGGACGGGGTTAGTCGGATGGGTTTTTGTAGTAGCCGTGTTGAAAGCTGAGGTCCAGAGATCGCGCTCGTAAATCACGCTTTTGTTTCAAAGGGGGGGGGGGGGGACATTAGGAGCACCTGTCAACAATTAGTCCTCCTCCCGACCCAATATGTTATGTGCGCGGCGCGGGGAAGAAGGATTATCTAGTCGTTTATTAAAGTTACATTTGGTGATTTGTTTTCTGTTATGGGCATTCCAGCAACGAGGTTTACATTTCACCCTTTGGTTTTGGCGGAAAAGTGCTAACATAAGAAAGAAGCTAATGCTCTTAAGGTGAGGCGCTGCAGGCAAAACTTTTTCCACTTCACTCTGGGAAGAAGAAGTCAGATTAAGGAAATCTGTCTTTTATTTCAGTGAAAAAAATCACTTTTTTCCAATCGCTTTTTTCATCTCCACTCACAGTAACACCGTTACTCACCAAATGTGTCAGTCTTGTACTGAACAGTACAAGTATTTCAAGTTTTTTTCGAGGTAAAATGTTGTTATTTTACACTTTTCTTCAAATAATATCACCATATTTTTGTCAACAGATTTCCCCTAGATTTAAACCTGGATCCATCCTTATGTAGATGGCTTATATACTGTATACCTTTTTTAGAAAACTCCACATCCATGTTTGCCCTTAAATTCATATCTGTAATCTGGCAAAAGTTTCAAATCGAGTGCTGCGCTCGTCCTCCGAACTGAGCAGATGACTCGTGCGAGTTCGCCTGCGCTCTCCTGAGGAAGACGTAGCCCGTTACGGGGAGTGCTGTCGTTTTGCTGAGAGGAAATTGAAGTCAGGTTTCACACGGTTCCTATCTGAAGGCGTTAATCCGAAACAGGCGTCTCTGGGCCCCAAAACCTGCTCCTTCTCTGTGTGAACTCAGACACTCGGGCAGCGGACAAGTAAACATCATGTCAGAGGAGTTAGCACGTCCAAAATATATATGTCGCACCAGTACTGTGAAGAGGATACGGGCCAGTTTGGAGATCCAATTACTTTAATACAAACCAGCGCAAAACACAGGTAAAAGCACCGTGTCGACATGAAAACTTAGGAGTACAGGATACGGCTTTTGTAAATGTATGTAGGGCCACATTCTCCAAAACCTGTCATCTTTTAGGCCTGTTGTGTAGGTTACAATATATAAAGCCAAATTGAACAGTTTTTTTGCTCAAAGGTATACCGTTGTGTCTAATTTGGTTTTAAATATTGACAATCTCTTAATTCCTGTTAAAGAAAATAAAGGGGCATTATCCAACTTTTTATGCAAGAAAAATAAAGTTGATATTTTAGCATTGGACCTTGTAGTGGCTCTGTGGCTGTATGAGTGGTCAGCATGGCACATTTACTTTCAATCACGGTGTTCTCTACTACGCTCCAGGATCAATAGTTTTGCAAAAAAAATTACACTGTTTGCTGCAAAGCGCACGTCCTGTTGCTAGCATACTGCATTCAGACTGAAGGCGATGGAGACTTTTCTGTTCTGTTTTATTGCCTTAATGTTTGGTGCAGCCCTGTGAGGCAACTCCTGTTGTAATATTGGGCACTGATTGATTTAGACGTCAGGGGTGAGTAATTTTAAATGTGTTCTGAAGCGTAGGAAGGAGCTCTTGCCTGAAAAAGAGCTGCTGTTTTGGTTCTAACTAGTCTCTCTTTGTTACTGCCATGTCCTATGGATCTTCAACTATAGCTATACACACGATCTACGCAAGGATCTCCCTAGTATTTAAGCACATATCCAGCCCATATGTCCGATTAAAGGACTATTATTTATGCCAGCGGACAATGGTTATTCCAGGTTAGCCACGTTAGCTTGTTACAATCGCCTACAGCTCATTGTTGATGAAAAGTCTGCAATAAACCACAAATGCATTAAGCCCGACTCAGTGTGTGATCTTCTCAAAGGCTGCTTTACATAGTTACCGCTTTATTGACGTTATTATTGCATAATACTTGTTTTCACTGGATCAGTGTGCACTAGCTGCTAAGGTAGCTAGGTAGCTAGGCGAGCGGTTAGCAGCTCGGCTACGGAATTCTCACGTTGAAAACACAGACGATAAAGTTGTATTGGGCAGAGAGATAATCAGAGGCTGTCAGTGATTTTTACAGACACCGGGGGCAGCGGTTAGCTATCCCACTCGGCCTTCGAGGCTCCGAGCCTGGCGGGAGAACTTACAGCGGGGCAGTGTGAAGGCAGGAAGGGAGGCGGGAGGTACGAGCCCCAAATGTAGGGAGTCGGAACAGTCAAAGTCTGCATCATAAAATATCAGCTACAGAATTGGATTCCTTTTTTAGATGAAGATGAAGCAAGCCGAGCAAACGAAAACACCACGGCACACAGAACCGGGAGTTGCGAAGTCAAATGTTACCCATAATGCAATGCAAAATTCAGTCGCCCATCGGATGAAATTTTGGGAGAGCAGAACAGCCGAATTGATCCTGGAGCGTTCGAGAGTCCATTGTGATGGAAAGTAAAGGCACCATGCTGACCACTCATACAGACACTGGGTCAACTACGCACACATATGAACTTTAGTTTTCACATAAAAATTGCATAATGCACCTTTAAATAAACACAGATTTTTGTTTGGGGTGAAAATGTAGTATTTGGGCTTTAGAAAGTCATTAAAAAAGCATTACATTTGTCTTGCTGCTGTCTGTATAAACCCTGGTTGAGGTTAATCCGATTTTTGCCCTGGTTTTATAGGAAATGAGACGAAAGACCGCGACTTAAACTCAAGTCAAATATGTTGTCGAAAACGAACGCTGCCATTTGTGCTGCTGTCCAAGCTGAGATGAATCACCTTGGTCCGACAAACGGTTCAAAAACAGGCCTAAATCTCCGTCGTCAAACCCAGCCTGACTGTCCCGCCGCCTGCTCCTGTCCCGGCCCATTATCACTGGCACGTTCAAACTGTCTGTTACACGGACGATGGATCGGCCCGGCGACATCCTGCCGCGTTCTAAATATAGCGCTCCTTCCCTTCTGTGCCACCAGCGTCGATAAAAAAAACCTCGGTAATTTGTGCGTTCTTCTGCGGACGCCTTTGTGCCTGGCTTCCGGTTGTTTGCCCGGGCGAGGGTGTGAATTCTGGGGCTTTTTTTTTTTTCTTGTTTTGTTTTTTTCCCTGTGGGGTGGCACGCGGCGGGACGGCTCGGCCACAACAGCGCGTCTGAGTGAGGCGGCGGTGGAGTGAGAGCGTTGATTTGGGGGAAGGAACTGGAGAAAAGTACACATCCTCTGGCTAAAAAAAAAAGAAAAAAAAGGCAATCCGCCATCGCCTTGTCACCGTTTCAAATGGGTACAGTTATTTTGGATGAAGCCTCCACGGGCTATTTTTGGGACAATACAAGAGTTGTTTTTGACCCCGTCAGGCTCCTGTAGCAGTCACAGCGTGCGGGACAGAGGCCATGTTTCACAGATTGATTGTTTTTCAGAAAAAGATGACATTAGTTTGTAGCTTTTTTCAAGTGAATAGACAAAAGGACATTTTTAAGTAAGAAAAATGATTGAAAATACAGGACTTAACGTGCAATTTGAGGCGTCACATTACAATGGCTGCATAAAAAAGTTTGTGATTGTGTGTGAATATGGTACTACCCAGTTGTATATTAGTATTACTGTTTTATTCTTAAAGTTGTTATTTTTGTTTTTTTGAATTGCCCTGTGCATTTCACTATAAAGCACTTTATCTTTCATGTACTGCCACTCCGAGTTTTGATTACTGTGACCATAAAGTTGCACTTTGCTCCCTGAAAGTGGTGAATGGAGCTTGTTAACTCATGTAGAAACCGGAGAGTTTGGAAAGTTAGGAATGACTTGACGACCACAGTTAAAGCCTTACTCACTGGTACAGCCCCTTTAGATCCCGGAGTTTTTTTCCTCGTGGCAGAGTTAGTCAAAGACAATGAAACACGTTGGCTGTAGAAGTGGTCGGGCTGCAGTTTTACATTGACTCCCTCTGTGCATCATAAGGAGACCGGGCCGAGTCCAGTGTCGTGAAAACTGCTTGATCATAATAATCTAAAAGTCATCACTTGGACGGCTGCAAAACCAAGATGTGAAAATGATTTTGGCCTTCAGCAGCTCAAATTCTATATGAAGCTTTTCAAATGTCTCAAACAGAAAAAAAAACCCCTCACTGCTTCTTTTAAAAATGGCTTTATTTGTGCATACATACATAACATAACATGACATTACAAAGCAGACATTAAATTGACAGGACATGTGTAGAGGAGTGGTGCGTGTCTGCCTACAGTTATTACAGTGTGAAACCCTGCACTGCTTAATGTCCGGCTCAGTTCGTCTTTTCGCTTTTGGACCAAAAGAACTTTCAATATATTGTATTACTGCTATTTAGAAGTTTTATAATATATGATGTCAGACTAATACGAGAATACCCTGGTCTTATAAGGTCAATTTTCAAAAATTTTCTCACATTGCGCATCATGTTTTAATATAATGACATATAGAACTTAAATTACACCCTATACAGTATAAAAACATAACCAAACTATTTAGTAAAACAATAAAAGTTTGTTAAATGCCTGTATTTGCGTCGTCGCTGTCTGATCCTTTCAAAAATAAAGCTCTTACTGTGTGTGCACAGACTTTAACCTTATAAAAGTCAAACTGGAAGCTTTTATGTATTGGATACTTGATCAATCATTTAGAACTGAGAGAGTTTCACCGCTGTTTTGGCCAAGCACAGGAGTACGGCTGGGTACCGTTAAACCATGATGTCGGGAAAAAAAGTATGAAAAGCAGTTACCGAATAAAACATCTTTAGATCTTTAGAGTTTTAATGCTGTGGGTACAGGGACAACATTGATATATATTATATATGTAATATAGAGGAAGGGACTTAGGTTTTTTTTCTCCCATCGCCCCCATTTATGCCCAGCGGTTTGTCCCATATTTCTTAACATTTTACGCACACATTTTTCTTATCTTTGCTCCAATTTTTATGACTCTTTCCCTGTTTACCCCAATTTTTCTCCAATTTTTTCGCCCAATTTATTCTTCATTTTTCACACATATCTTGATGAACCCAAACCCAACATTATTGTTCTGTTTTCTGGTTCTAGACGACAAATATTTTAGTATAGGTATACTAGGTTTTGAAAACCAAGTATCGTTAAAGGACTTGTATCGAGTAATAAAGAGTATGAGACGGGAGCGGTTCACTTTAACGTCCGTCCGTTCAGGGGCTTGGGTTTCCTTCCCAGACAGTGGCAGGAAAAGAGCAGAATGTGCAGAAGTGCTTTGATAAAACGATCTCTCGAAAATGACAGATCATCAGCGCTGAAGATCATAAGACAGCCTATTACCCACCTTCACTTGGAACAAATATTTAGATTTTTGCTTTCTTTTTCCACCATAAGGATTTTTCCATTTCTATTTCCCAGCTATTGAGCTTTGAACCTCAAAAAACAAGGTGATTTTTTATTATTATTATTATTTTGCTTTTCGCTGTTAATTCTCCACAGCAAATTGAAATGTTTGTGTTTGTAACTGTCCTGCCTGCTCCCGGCAGTGCCTCCTCTTCAGGTACAGGGTTTGAAGACGATGTGGTGGCTGATAGGGGACACGCCTTGTCTCCTGTGTAACAGCCACAGCCTCACGCCTCAGCGCCCGTAGCGTGTACGTGTAATCAGCTTCCCCCGCTCTCCTCAGCCTCCAAACATCAACACGGGACATTACTCAGCGCGGTCGCCTTGGTGGTCCGCTCCGGCCCGGCCTCGTCCTGGCAGCGGTACAGACAAAACGCGGCGAGGCCCCCGAAAGAAACCCGGGCGCCACAGGAAACAGTTAATTCAGTTGTTGATAAAGGGACACTTCCTCTGTGCTATTAGCGCCTGACGCTCTGCTTATTTGGGTTTGAAGTTTGCCGTTTAATCTGGGACGCCTCCTGTCCAAAAGCCCTCGCCGTGTCCGTCATCGGCCCTCGGACCAAAACATGAGTGGGCCACGGCGCGGCGGAGTACACACACTGGGTCATTAGCGGCGAGGTGTGACGGTTTAACAGTAACCCTAATGGAACACAAAAGGGGCGGTGGCTTCATCACCTAAAAAGGATTTGTTTTTTTGCTCGAGTCTTTCCATGTAGTGAATAATCAGTTAAGTTTAATTTTATGAACCAATTTTACTTGAGCCACTTGGAACATGTTATCTGACGAGCTAATATGTTGTAATAGTGATAGTAGTTTCTTTGGTCATTAAAACATTTCCATTATTCAGTGTACAGTTCGACCGAGAGAGTTTTGGCTGGAGTTATGACCCTGTTTGCAAACTTCCACAACATCTTTTTGAAAGCTTTGACTGTTTTAATGGATCTTTCTGGTTCACCTCTGACTGAAATACATCTACTTTTTTATTTGTTTTAACATTGTTGAAAATGTCGTTTTTTCTGAAGATATGCAGACTTTTCCTAAGTTCAACAACAACTCCTGGATGTGAGGAGGGAGATTATTATGTGCCTTGTACACCAGTGCTAATGTGTCACGGTCATCATGATCATGGGCTTGTATTAGTACTAACAGTACAGTGAACCCAGTGAACGAGCTGCTCCACTTTATCGGTAATTGCCTGTACAGTACTATTTAAGTAGTAGTAGTAGTAGCAGCAGCAGCAACAGTAGAAGTTGTAGCTATTGTTTCTAGGGCTGGGACAAAATATCGGATCGGACTTGGATCTTAATCAAGTATCGCAATAATCAATTCTTGTGTTTGGAGGCATTTTTTATTACACGCTCCTTTGTTTTCCAGTAACAGTTACAGCACTTTGATACATTTTGTGTTATTGCACTTCTCAATCTAAAGACTTCAGTAAAAGTCAAATGGCATTTGGTTTATAAACTTTGGACACATGACTTTTTACACATTTGAAGGTAAACGTATCCCTTGTTCTAATTACTTACTGTTTTGCTATACGTATCGGCCCCTGGGTATTGTGATACAAAAGTGGATCGTCCCAGCCATAGTTGTTACTGTGATAGCAAAATCACAACACAAATGTGGTAGTAGTAGTAGTAGAAGTAGTGGTAGTAGTAGTAGCAGCAGCAGTAGTAGTAGTAGAGATTGTTGTGATTTGTTGTTACATGTTGTACATATTGTATTTGGTGCCTGCCGAGGGACTCTATAGATGGAAACTAGCATCTCTGCTATAATCTGGCATATTTACAGTGCACATGTGCAGCTGTTCATTGATATGCACTGTTCCTATCACATTAATAAATAAATGTATCAGTGCAGTGTAGGAGGGTTCACTACTCCACCTACTGACAAAACAATTCAAAAAGACATAGCCAAGGGCAGCTTTAATAGTAGCTGTAGTTGTGGTAGTCGTATAGTAGTGATGCACGCGGTGACCCAACACCGGTCGCACTGATTCAGGTCGGGGATAGATCAGGTTAAATATAGGACGATCAACTGGGTAAAAAGATGAAAACATGTCCAAAGCATCTTGTACTTCTCATCATCCTCCACTTCAGATCCAAAACTCCTGTGAAGTTGGATGAACAGAGTTGTCCCTGATGTTGTAAAAGTAAGCCATTTCTCCACATGAAACTTTAAATGCAAATTATAACTTGGGTTTTTTGTTTTTCTTCAGCTAATACTGAAATCCCATGGCTCCATCAGTGGAAGTATAACTGCAGTATGTTCCTGCCTTGCTTTGAGTGAGCCGATTGCATTTGTATGATTGATGGTACCTGTAGTAGTTCCAGCTGCAGCAGCAGTGGTGGTGATGTAACTTACCGGTCGTTTGCTTTATCAGCCCGTGGCGTGTGACCGCTGTGTGCAGTAGCGGACCCCAGTCTGACCCCGTCTTTGACCGGACTCTCGCCGCCGTTAAACATTATTAAAGATGATTTCCAGATTACGGAGGTACAGTAGGGGTATGTGCCAACGCGGTATGGGGTAAACACGGGAGATAGCGCGCCTCTTTGAAGCCCGTAGTAAACACACAGGAGCATGTGGGCCCGGCGACCGTCAGCGTCATCCGGAGCTGTGTGAGGGTCAAGGCGCCGTCTGAACCGGCCTCAACACAACTCTGGGCGAGAGGGACTGAAATATCCGCTGTCAAACTGATGGTGCAGCCGTAAATGTCAGGGTCAGTAGCTTTTATACTTGAAGCATCCCAGATCAAACTTTCTAATGTGAGTGATGAAGCATTCCCGTTCCACTTTTCCATTTTCAAAATAACACAAAAGTAAAAAAGCTGCAGCAAAAGTTTGGAGACCTGCAGAGTTAACACCTAGTCGTCTCCTAATATGGCCAGAATAACAGTTTGAAACACTTTTCTAGGTAACCAAGGCTCTTCCAAGTCTAGTTTGAGGTCCATCCACAGATCTTCATAGATGTTTAGGTCAGGAGGCTGCACTTCTTCTTCTTGAGGTTCGTACAGGATCATTACCCAATAGAAGCGTCTACTTTTTTTTTTTTCACAAATTAAGGCAAGGCAAGGCAAGGCAAGTTTATTTGTAGAGCACAATTCATACACAAGGCAATTCAAAGTTCTTCACAGTTGCATAAATACAAGAAAACAAATAGAATCCATAAAAACATCAACATAAAATGAATCAATTACAGTAAAAGGCAAGAGTGCAGATAAAATACTTTCAGTCATATGCTCGGGCAAAAAGAACTGTTTTCAGCCTGGATTTGAACATTGTCAGAGTTGAGGCCTGTCTCACATCCTCGTGAAGACTGTTCCAGATTTTAGCTGCATGAAACTGAAACGCAGCCTCACCGTGTTTAGTCCTGACTCTGGGAACCACCAGGAGACCCCTCCCTGAAGTTCTCAGGGCCCGAGATGGTTCATACGGCTGTAACATGTCAGAGATGGACTTTGGTGCTAAACCATGAAAAGACTTGTAACAAGCAGAGCTGTTTTAAAGTCTATTCTCTGAGTGACAGGAAGCCAGTGCAGAGACCGGAGCACTGGACTAATATGGTCGTATTTCCTGGTTCTTGTCAGGACTCGAGCAGCAGCGTTCTGGATGTACTGCAGCTCTGATAGCTCATTTAGAGAGGCCAGTGAGCAGCCGTTACAGTCGTCTAACCTGCTGGAGACAAACACATGGATAAGTCTCTCTAAGTCTGGTTTTGACACTATTCCTCTGATCTTAGCCATGTTTTTCAGATGGTAAAAAGCTGCTGATGTTATTGCTTTGATGTGGCTGTTTAAGTTCAGGTCTGAGTCTGATTTTTTGGTTTTAGAGAGAGAGACTCAAGGTGACTGATAACACTTTGTCTTTGTGTCTGACAAAAACAATGATCTCAGTTTTGTCTGAGTTTAGCTGGAGAAAGTTGTTTTGCATCCACAAACTGATCTGTTGGATGCAGTGACAGAGTGTATCTACAGGCCCATGTTCACCAGCCGTCAGTGACACGTAGATTTGTGTGTCATCTGCATAAACAAATTAACAAATTAAGTTAAGTTTTCCTTTCGAATTTGTTGGAAATTTATTCAATTCATTATTTGTTCAACTCCAAAGGACGATGGATCCCTCCTCAGGTTGAGCAGTTGGACAGAGTTTAATAATATTCTGCCTGACCTTTGCCAAAAAGATTTGATTTTTAACCTCTGTGTGTTTTGTCTCCAAAATGCATGTGGCTTGTCTAAATGTCGTACCTGTGGAACCAGATTTATACTGAAACGGGAATGTTTGATCTGTAACTTCAGGCCTTTTGGAGATCATTTCACTCTTCACATGAATTTAGATCCAGGGTTGCTAAACCTTCGTTAAACCCTGCTGTACTTTTTAAATTTTCTTTCAACAGCTTCAGGTTCTGGAAGAGATACAATTCTGCCTTAATCATCACACATTTGAGCGGTAAAACAACACTTTAAATTTGTAATAAAGAGTGTGCTTGAACAATTCACTGCAATATCATGTTCGATGACCACAGAGCAATATTGAAATACAATGAAACATATAATGAATGCAATAATGTATCAAAATAATAAAATAAAGATGTGCCACTATCTTGACTTTAAAACATAAATCACAAAACTAATTGCAGTGATAGAAACTAGCACCTCTGATATCGTCTATATTGACACTGTGGCTTTTGCAGATGTTCTTCTTCTTCACTCTCCTTATAATAAAAACTAGAAATGCATTTGATTAGAAATATCAAAGTCATTCTCTTCATTCCCTCTTGTGTTTTTGGCGGCAGATGACACTGAGAAGACCTTCCCCTCCCTCAGCATGTCTTTAGTTCTCCTGTCCGCCTGCGTGTGGCGCTGCAAGGCCAGGTTTGCAGCGTCGTGGAGGAGGGAGGAGCTGGACATGCACTCAGAGCTGCGATAGTGATCTCACAGAAAGACAAGCAGGGGGAGAGAAGCTGGTAATTTAGACTTTTTATGAATGGCGACGGATTCCTCGGCTGAAGCAACTCCTGCTGTTTGCACCGAGCACGGGGAAGGCTCTCGCTCTGCGCTCCGCTCCAGGGGAGGCCTCGCTCAGGGGCTCTGGGCTCTGGGCTCTGGGCTCTGGGCTCTGGGCTCTGGGCTCTGGGCTCTGGGCTCTGGGCTCTGGGCTCTGGGCTCTGGCCTCTGGGCTCTGGGCTCTGGGCTCTTGGCTCTGGGTTTAAAAGGTTACTGTAGCTTTCAATTTGAGGGCTGTGAAATGACAAAGCTTGTTCATTGTTTAGAATTCAGAGCTTTGAAACATACACTTTTGTTGTATTTAAATGTGAATACATGTAGGTCCAGGAGTATTAACATTTGAGAGAACGTTGAGTTAGGAATTGTTAAAGTAATACAAGAATCTCATGTATGTCAGCTCATGTCTGGGGTTAGCTGCTTTTACAAAGAAAGACTGTAGAGACAAAGGCTGAATATGGTGCTGCCGTCGAGGACCACTGACCTTAATAAAGGGAGTCTTAGCATTTTTTTTTAATACAAATTTCAAAATGTGAATTCAATTGGGTTAAATGTGCTGCACTAATAAGATTCACTGTTTAAGTTTATTTCACTGTTAGTTTGACCAAATCAACATCACAAAAGGAGTTATTCTTCCTTTCCTTCTTTTTTAGCAATTGACCGATATATATCTGTCGAGTCTACGTGAGCATCATTTACGCTTTCATCATTTACGGTTTCTCGTCACATTTTTAATCTTGTTAAAAGGATTCACAAACAGTCAGTAGCTGCACGCAGATACAAAAACAAAAACAAACCAAAAAAAAACAACCTTGTGAAGAATGGTGGATTCTTGTAGGGCAGACCTGGACACATACATTAAAGATATTTGATGATCCCAATCTATCCATGTAAAAGTTTACTTTGGTTTTATGCCAGTGTAGTACCTGACTAATCCCTTTTATGAAAAACAAATATAAATAGTCATAATAGAAAAATGATCTGTCATTCACATTTTTTTTGTGTGGAATAAAAGGCAAAATATCGTTCTTTTCTGTAGACAATGTTTTTCGGGGGATGTTTGAAGAATAAACTGTGAGATTTAAATTCTGCTTTGTGCTATTGGGTTAAAACATCAGTGAATCAGGTAAGGAATTGGATATAAAAAAAAAAAAATCCTGTTTAGTGCAGGACTGGAAACTTTAGTATCTTCAAGAGGTGATGTTTTCCCTGGAGTGTGAGGGTGTGTGTTGCAAAACAAAACTACACGGTAGAAGCAAGTTGATTCAGTGAAATGATGTAAAAGATCCAAATAATAATAATAATACTTTTAAGAAATGCCTTTGGTGCCCCCCCCCTTTTTAATTTCACATCACATGTCCTCCTGTTCTCCCGCCTTATTATTTGGGATGATTACTAATTTAACGCTCGCTTGAGCCGTTGCCCGGACACACACAGGAAATGGCCGCTTCTCTTTGTGAAAGGGCTGCAGATGTGAATTTAAAAGCATCCAAGTGCGGGGGATTAGGCTTTGTGCATTAGCCCTCATTCTCCCCGCTGTCCGACTGGTGTTAGCGGTTAGCGGCGTTAGCGCGGCCCGGGCCCAGCTACACGGGCTTCAGTCAATAATAATAAACCCGCACTGCCATCGCGCAATCTGTTTACCCTGAAAATTAGCTTCCCCCCCGCTGTCTTTTAGTGCCTTTTAAAGCGAACGAAAACACACGCTAGCTACATGTGCTTCTTAAATCAAAAAACATCTATCCTTCCCCCCCCCTTCCTCTCTTCTATCGGGGGTGGGGGCTAATAACTCAATTGCAGCGACCGCTAAAGCCAGGCTATCGGCGGGTGCACTTGCTATTATTTGATTTGTAAATTTGTGAGGTGGAGATGGAGAAAAGCTGCTCCTGGTGTGGTTTGTGAGTCTGCAGACGAGGGAGATACAAAGGCTGGATGTGTGTGCAGCTCGCTCGGGTTGGCACGTATCTGAAATGACGTCTCCATAGTTTCTGTGGAAAGCAGTTCAGATAATGAAGAGGCATCGCATGGATCTTGATTTGAAGTCTTTGTCCCCTCCAAGAAATCTCATTCAGAAACCGCTCTAAAAATGCAAATATGAAGAGTCGTGTGGCGCGACGGAGGCTAGTTCTGTGTGGGCTCATTTTTTTCCACCAATATATTAACCCCAGATATTATTATTAAGTCTATGTTCAGCTGCCTTTAACCTCTTACCACCCGCCTAAACCAAATGCATTCTGTCCTCTTTGGCTCTTATATAGGCCTGTGTAACACCTCATTTGAAAGCTAAGACCCACAAAACTGATCTTTTTCCTCGCGTTGTTGCCGTGTTGTGTCACCTTTTGTATGTTTTTCTTTCTTTCTTTTTTTTCCATTTTTGTCACATTTTTGTTGAGCTTTTGTGACATTTTTGTTGATTTTTTGTCACTTTTTGGTTGAGTTTTTTGTCACTTTTTGTTGAATTTTTGTCACATTTTTGTTGAATTTTTGTCACATTTTTGTTGAATTTTTGTCACTCTTTGGTTGAGTTTTTGCCACATTTTTGTTGAATTTTTGTCACTCTTTGGTTGAGTTTTTGCCACATTTTTGTCGAGTTTTTGTCACATTTTGGTTCAGTTTTTGTCACTCTTTGGTTGAGTTTTTGCCACATTTTTGTCACAGCTTTGTTGAACTTTTGTCACATTTTTGTTGCGTTTACATCCTTGTTTTCTTCTCATTTTTTGTGGCTATTTTGGTGCTTTTGTCCCAAGAAGCTTTATGATAGACTGGAGAAAATGGGATCCGTTCAAGCGGGAGTTAAGAGGTTAAGGACTCACAATGAGGTCTTTTTGAGCTTTAAACTCGTTGTTCTTCTGCTGAAGCGCTCTGATCTGTTACCTGGATGTTATTGTTGTGAGCAGAACCCGAAAGTGCCAAAGTGTCCTCTACATTTACCCCACAGTTCATCCCCGGACCCACTCCCAACTGCTCTGCGCTCCAACAATGCCTTTAATTTGATTTGTTGGCATTCAGCATTTACACCAGATACTTGGATACAAGAGCAGACCTTTTTCATAAAGCTCCATTACTCCTACGAAGTGTGAAATATCAGCCCAAAAGGTTTTTCTCAGCTACAACATTTTTAAACCTTTTGCTCGGGAGTTGTCCAAACATACAGTACACCTCTTGTATATTTGAACATACTCTTTTTCCTTTAAGAAAATATTTTAAAAAAAACGGTGACTTCTGTCGACAGAATTGGTATCCTAATGCCGAATCCGAACTGCGTGCGCCAAATGGATTTAGCATTGCCCTAAAATATGCAAGAACAGCCACGTTTCCGCGCAGGCCTCGTAAAACAGTATTGAAGTCATGCTGTGTCCTCATAATTATTAATGCCATTATCATTTTAAAGCACATCCACATGACTCTTTCCGTCTCCGCTGCGTTCCCTCTAAGTGTTTCTGGCAGTTCATTTGTCCGGCCTGTCGCCTGTCTGCTCCGGGCCGGCTTAAACGTGGATCAGATCTCTCCCTGCCTCCTCCTGTCGCTGCAGCGGGACGGTCCAATCAATAACCATGCAGGCAAACACGCTGTGGGTGGCTCAATGACGGGAGAGGGACGAGGAGATTCTGCTAAAAGGGCTGCGGGATGGCCCAGGGGCTCGGTCGCGGCACACGTGCTGAATGGTAAAGGCTGTAGCAGAATGTGTTAAGGCCGGGCTACTCGAGTAACATGAGCGAGTCGCCATGCAAATCTGTGCGGGACAAGAGTCCGGGAGTGGGTCACAGAAAAATACAGTGACTGAACTTAAAGAAACACATAGTAAAGTAACAATATATTCAATAAGAGTTTAGTTTCTCAAGTGAAGTCCTACTGGACACTGGGCAAAAAAGCAGACAATGGCACAACACAGTATGTGCCGTCACACACACATATATATATATAGCTACTTAATTGTATGTACATCAAACTTAAATTAATTTGATGTACATACAAGCTTAAAGGGACTTAGTATATAGTGTTTAAAAATGTTAAATGTATGTATTTTCCTCCCCCTACATGTTCCAGTCATGTCCTAATGTGTGGAATGAGCCCAGACCTGTTCACCACAACTGCCTCTAAAATCCTGCACTGTCACTCAAAAAGGTGTTACTTCGGGCTTAATATAGAGATTGCAGTTACGCGGAAGACCTGAGGTGGCAGCAGTGAGCATAAAATGTCCAACTTGCATCTAGTCTCTTTGAAGGTGCATTAAGGAACTTTTCATGTGAAAAAAAGAAAAGTAATGTTTGTACTTCCAGCGACGGCTCTATGGGTGGTTAGTATGGCACCTTTAGTTTCCATCATGGTGGCCTCTATGATGCTCTAGGACCAGTTGTTTTATTGTTTTAGAAAGAGGGTTTGTCAGCAGTGAATCGGAAATCCTAAAAAAAACATTGCTCCTGGAGAGTCATAGAAGCCACTGTGATGGAAAGTGAAGGCCCCATGCTAACTACTTCACTAAAAAGTCAGATAAACACTAATATAAAAAGTTCCATAATGCACCTTTAATGTGAGCATAGGAGTTGATTTTTTAATATGCTAATTTCCAGGAAAAGAGTTTAACCGTGCAGCACATTGGCGACATTATACACTCAAGAATCCTTTTTGTAATTGTATTTATTTCTGAGTGTTCATAGCCATGACAACCAGAATGGCACAGCATGTTCTTCCCTTGTGTTGGTGGTTTCCCCCACCAAAGGAAAACTTGTTCAAAGTCCTCTTGCAGGTTCGTCTCCCTGAGGAAGATTACAGGAAGTAATCAGGTGAACAAATGCTCATTCTTAGTAAAAAGAACAGTCTTGACCAAGTGGAGTTTAGACTCTGGAAGTGCGTCTCCAGGTGCTGCACCCGCTCCTCCTCGCAGACTGAAGGATGGGTCAAATGCCCGAGTCCCACAGCGCGGCTTTAACATCCGCCGTGGACCCGTTGACTCCTCTCCGTCTGCGAGGAGAACAGGTTGTCCAGGTGACGGCGTTCGGGGCGTTCGGGGAGTTTCGCAGAGACCTTGGACATGAGCGGGACCCCGCAGCTGTACGAGGTGATGAAGGGGGAGAAGAGCGCGCTGAAAACGGGGGGGAAAAACTTCGGCCCCCGCGGGGAATACTTTTACTGCTGCGTCCAGGGCCCGGGCGTTTGAAGATGAAACTCAAACTGGTATTTTAACCTCATCACTCTCAAGGACGAAGCCGTAAAGCGTCCGACCAAAGGAGCGCTCCACATGCAAATGAAAATGCAAGCGCCAGCTGATTGAGAAGTGTGGAGAAGGAAAAAGGAACGGGGATAGTACTTCCACTTCTATTTGCCGCCATTACTACTCCTGCTACAGTTTCAGTAGATTACAATAGATGTGTATCAATCATGCTTCTTCCATATCCTGAATATTGCCCTTAGTGACTGAAAATGTATTGAAATACTACCTGGTTCTATAAACCTCTTAACTCCCGCCTAAACCGAGAGGATCTTTTTCCTCACGTCATCAGATTTTTTCCCATCATTTTTTTGTTGGGTATTCAACTCATTTTTGTAACTTTTTTGTAAATTTTTTGTCTTTTTTTTTTGTCATTTGTTGTCACATTTTTGTCATTTTTTTTTGGTCAATTTTTTTAATCACATTTTTGTCATTTTTTGTCAATTTTTTGTTATTTTTTTAATCAAATTTTTATCACATTTTTGTCATTTTTTGTAGCATTTTGTCACATTTTTGTCATTTTTTTGTAGCATTTTTTGTCACATTTTTGTCTTTTTTTTGTCATTTTTTTGTCATTTTTTTATCAATTTTTTGTCATTTTTTCGTCAATTTTTTGTCACTTTTTTGTCACTTTTTTGTCAATGTTTTCTTACTTTTTTGTCACATTTCCATCATTGTTTTTGTCTCAGTTTTGTTGCTATTTAAACAGCTTTTTTCCAGATGCTTTTGGACTGGGGTAAAGCCAAACTGGACAAAATGTGCTTGGTTCAGGTGGGAGTTAAGGGGTTAAAATGACTTATCAGGTTGTTTTGATCATAATTCCAGCTTTCTATGTTTATTCAATGCTTATTCAACATTCATTTGTGGGAAAAATACAGTATTTTACATCGTATATAACTAATTTCATTCGTATTACGGTTGCGACTTGTCATCCAGAGGTTTTTGGTGCATCCTGAAACCAAAGCAGTCGACGTAGACTTAGACAAAGTTATTATCCATGCCCGTGCTTTCCTCAGCTGGTTAGATTACTGCAACGTCTGCCAGTTTGAACGCCAGTCAACCTCAGAATAGCTTTTCAAAACGTATTCATCGGAATAACAACCACTAAGACATTACCCCATGACCGCACTGAGGTGATGCAAGGTGAGGCTTGAGGAGCACGGCGCGCTCTTATGTAAACCAGACACCGCACGTGAAAGCAAGAGCTACTTTGGTTATCAGACTTCGTCCAGTGTAAATACTGCAGCCAACAGACGAACATCATTTGACTATTGGAGACACAAGACGTTTAACAAGTCTGCACAGGCCTGCACTGCAAACCCAGCTTTGTACGAGCCACAGATGGGTCGATGACACCTGTGATGAAGCCGGGTTATGGAAACACAAGGGAAGATGCCCATCAAGTCACCCACATTGGACTTGGATACAGGATGGTAAAGCTAAGAACGTACCAAGGGCTGAACACTGGCAGCGCAACTATACTGTACACAAGGGCCAGGAGCTAGTCCCAGCTCTATGCTTGGAATATGGAACTGCTTTATGTCATTCATGTTGTAATGTCGTCAATAGTGTAAAAATACAAGTACTCACAACAGGCTCGATCCCACCAAAAAATGTCCCCAACTTTGTGAATAATCTGCTTACAAGTCTGATGTGTTTTTTAGCAGTGACGGTGAAATCATGGAACATCGGGAATTTACATAAAAAGTCTGATATTTCTGATGAGAAACACAAACTTGAAGCTTTTGACAGTGGGAAGACTTTCTACTCTTTTTCTGATGAGTACTTCAGTCTGATACTACAATGCGATACTATACTATACTGTACAAATACTAATGCTTCAAAATAATATTGCTCCAGCAGAAGCTAAAGCTAACACTGTGCGATAAACTGCTTAACATCTTACCCGCCGCCATAACCATGTGCATGTTCTCCAGTTCAGCTTTACCCAAATTGAAAAGCTTCTCGACTGGAGATCAACAGTGTAAACGCCTCATTTGAAAACTGAGGCCCACAAAACTGATCCGGACTATTATTTTGCGTTGTCGCCGCCGTTTTTGTCACATTTTGAAGCGTTTATGTCGCTTTTTTTGTTTACGTTTCCATAGGTTTTGTTGTTATTATGTCGTTAGGCTTTTTCGTCGTTTTTCTTTTGTTGCTATTTTGACGCTTTTTACAAGAAGCTTTTAGATTTGAAGTGAAGCCGAACTGGAGAAAATGTGCTCGGTTCAGGCGGGGGTTAAGAGGTGCAGTTTCTCAGTGTTTGAGCAAATGTTTTTGAATCTTTATCTGTAAAATCGTGCTGAATACCTTGTGACAGTGGTTCTACTGTGGTACTGCTATTTTATTAACTGATTTCATAGGTTGGGACAGTGGATGTTAATGAACACATGGGACTCATGCATGTAAACACACCACGCACCACCATGCATCCATTTGGCTTTTGTCATGTGGTACTCAGGCTTTTTCACTTCATTTACTCCATGTGTGTTTTAAAAGTGCATTTTGGTTGTGATTTACGTTAAGTTTAGACTAATTAAGCCGCATTAATATCTATTATACATCCCTTGTAGACCTGTTTTAGTCTTGATTTGGTATTGATTTTGGCCTGGTGGTATCTGAAAGGTCAAATATGTTATGACTTCCTGACCGACTCAGATCTTTTGACCCAGAAAAACAAAATGCCCGTTTTCTTTCTTCTTTTAATTGCGGCACAACATCGCGCTCATATTTCAAAGGTTAATGTACGAGCTCGGACGATCCCCCTCAAAACGATATCCCCATAAAATCCGTTCCCGTGCGGAGAAGAACAAGCGACGCAAGTCTTTGAGGCGAAGGGGGGAGAGATGAGAGAGAGGAGAGAGGTCGGGATCCCCTTTGGAGCGACTACAAACAAATTAAAGGGGCCTTTTACAGATGCCGCAGAGAAAATAAACGCGGAGGAGATTTAAGGCCGGAGCGCGGAAACCGGTGGAAAAAGCATCAAGTGCGAGTCTCAGGCGAGGTGCAGCGGGGAGCGAGCTGAGACACTTCCTCTGGGCCTTTTGTAAAGAGCGCTTTGGACGCAGAGATGTCCTGTAATGGAGGCAGGAGAGCTGGGGTCAGGCCAGAGTGAGAACGGCTTCCGGACTGGTTTCCTGATGCCTTAAAACTCCCACATTTATTCGGGGATTGAAAATATTTTGAAAACACTTTAGAGTTGGTGATTTAGAGGTGTATCATAATATGGAAAGTATAGGTTCAAGTCATTGTGAGGTTTTGGGGCCAGTTCTCTCTCATAACATGTGCTTAATGCGTGGAAAGAAAAACGGTCGACACAATGAGATGTTTTTATTTTTTCACTCAATCCTCCTTTGGTCTGGAGGAGGAGTATTTCCAATCATGTGCTTTGTAGGGCAAATTTTATCTTCAACACAAAGTCACATGGCTTCGTTGTTGTCAATAATAACTTCATGGAAAGACTTGGATTTTAAAAATAGCCCTAAAAAATCTGAATGCCTTAAATGTCGACAAAAACAAACTCAATCCCGACTCTCTCCTAATGTTGTCCTTGGAAATATTTCATGTATTTATATATTTTCATCAAATGTTTTTTTGTCGAGACCAGAGGTGGACCAGACTAAGGCACGGGGGCCAAATGCGGCATGCTTAGCACTTCAAACCAGCCTGCAAAACATGATCAAGCCCATAATGCATTCCCTAACATGGGTTTCATTGAAGATAAATGAGAAATAGATTTGTTCGAAACGCCTCAATTCACCCTGGCCTTAAAAGTGCATTGTGGAACTTTTTGTGCGAAAAAACAAGCTTTATATTTGTGCTTAATTGACCGTTTTGTGACCCAGTGGCTGTACGGGTCCATTTGTTGCCATTAGCTAAAAATGATGGCTTGGCTTCTGTGTGACATGATCAATTCAAATTACAGAATGTAAAATCAATAAGGTTTATAGGCTGCATTTATGCGTAATATGTCCAAATGAGTCCATCTTCGCTGTCCCGCGAGGTTTATATTTAGCTTTGTTTAAAGGTGCATTCTGCAGCTTCTTATGTGAAAAACAAAACTTTTTATTGGTGCGTTTTTGACCCAGTGCTGTGACCCTGTGGTCCGCATGGCGCCTGTACTTTCGGTCCCGGTGGCCTCTACTGCGCTCCAGGATCTATTGTTTTGTAGGTTTTCTGATGGGAGGGTCTGATCCTGGACTATCATAGAGGCCTCTGTGGTAGAAAGTAAAGGCGCCACTGGGTCACTAAAAAGTAAAATACGCACATATAAAAAAAAATGTGACTCACCTAAAAAGTTGAATAATGCCCCTTTTAACAAATCTAAATCTAAAAGATGGACTCGTTTGGACATATCACACATAAATACAGCTTATAAACCGGCCTCAGCATTGACATTTCACATATCGTCATTTGAATTTGTCATGGCACACAAAGCACAAGCCATGTTGAAATTGTGGAGGAGCTTTTATTACGCACTCAAATGGAGGAGATACAGATTGAAGCAGTAGAGGAAATAGGATTACTTACAAATGCATGAATTAAGCATTTATTTATGTTTTTGATAAGGGAAGATTACACCGTGGCAAAAACAAAATTATAGGCCCAAAAAAAAAAAAAAGGAACGTATATGATCTCTAATGTAAATAATGTTTTGTACAGTACGCTGTAATCAGAGTCAGACCACGCCCTCTGCAAATGTCTCAATCCATTTAGTGAACGCGGGAGCACCGCCTTCTCCTCGCCCTCCCCGTCTGCATCTGTGTCTGACGCTGAGACGGACCTGCAGTGTGTACTGTAGTACTGACAACAACACGCCAGGCGCCTGACTCTCACCTTTATTGGTATTTATTATATTTTTCCACCAACTGTATTTTCCCAAATGAACGTGAAGTGTAGACCCACAATCTGAACAGTGCTAACGCTAGAAATACATTTGTGTGTTCTGCGGCGTGTGTGTGTGGTCAGGTGTACAATGGATTACTTTGAAAAGTTTTTTTGTTGTCACACAGATACTTCTCTCACTGTTTCAGACACAGAGTTCATGTTTTTGTTGCTATTAAAAGCCCCTAGCTACTAAACATTCAAAACATAAACCTCCTGTCTGTGATTATAGCTACTCTACTCTCACTCCATCAGATCAAGTATCCTAGATTACGACCATCATAGCTTTATTATACAAAACTGAATAATACAATTTCATACTGATAAAGCAAAAATCTTTTTCATTGTGTTACTTCGGGTCCGAATTGCCGTCATGCACAAGCTTAATATAGAAGGTGCAGTTACACGTATGACCTGAGGTGGCAGTAGTCAGTATAAAATGGCTAACTTGCATCTAGCCCCCTTAAGCTTGTCAGAAGTTAATAGATGCAATGTTATTTGATTGTTTATATTGTTATTATATATTATATAAAGGGACTCAGGCATCATCTGAGCATAGTTGCTAAGCACCCCTAAAGCTGAAAGTCTAGAATCAGCCCTGGTACCAGCATTTAGACTTCCGGCATCTCTTCCTTACATGACCCTTGTACTAAGTCTCTTCCTGTCCTCCGTAATGACCTGAGAAATCCTCCGCCAGCCCCATTCAAACAAGACACAGCCTTTGCGTTGGCGCGAGTGTCTTTTACACCCCCCCTCCCCCTCGCGCTCCTGCTTGCGTCCTCAATGCAAATGGAGTATTAAAACGAGAGATAGGCCCAAAGACACCACTATGGATCTGCAGACGTGAGCTCACGAGGGCCGGGGAGCGATGCAAATGCCTGTTGGGATAGTCCTGGATGGTTGAGTGCAGGAGAACTGGCAGGATTATGGGGATTGAGAGAGAAGGAAAGAGGCGCAGGGCAGGTTTTGTCAGTGCTTTCGGGACACTCTCTGAAGCTTAGGACTTTCGCCGGACATTTGCATTGATGGACCTTCTTTCCATGGAGACGTCGTGAATCAAGAGCAGCGCACATCACGGGCCTGTCATTAAACAAATGGAGAGAGAAGTGAAAGCAAAGGTGGCCCAGTCGTAGTCCTGTGTAATAAAACATCTCAAGTTCTTTCATTTAATCTTGTAAGAACTTCATTTTGATCGTATAAAAAGAGACTTGGAAAGAAAAAGTAGGGCTCAGCAATATATAAAATACAAAAAAGCATGACAATGTGGATGGTCAACCAGTTTAAGCCTTGTCATGTCAGTCATACAAAGTGTAGTTGCTATGATGATGTTTTTATGGGAGAGTAACAGCTGGAAATAATGCATTATTATTCCAACCAGACCAAAATGTTAGTCTGCAGCCCTGATACATAAATGTTTTTACTGTTATGCATAAGGGGATATACATTGAAGTGGACATATCCTGCACAAAAGCGTTCAGAAAGGCTCAATGTTGGAATATGGGCTATACAAATGTGGGGGACAGATTGTAACAATGGGGAAGTACAGATTGAGGAAACAGCCACACTACACAGGATTTTCTTTGGATTACTCAAGAGTGCATGAACGAAGTGAAACACTCCTCCAGATCTGTTTGTGACGAGGACACAGTGGATTTTGCATGATGTTTAGTTCCATGACCCAGTCAGACATAACCAACAGAACTGACCAGCATGAGCCACAACAGTTCACACAAACATACTTCATATAGAGAGAATTTATGAGTCTAATAGCAGATGGAATAAATGATAAATAATCCATGAAATAGTGTAGTCTAATTTGTCCAAACTCCAAAGACAGGAGCTGTAGACCTGTCCATTAGAAAGCCATAAGGGACCATACACGACCACAGATGTGATCATGGATCTGTTCGCCATGTTCCAAACAGTTTTTGTAAGTCTTTCTCTCTTTTTTTGACTAATGCCCCGTGTGAGTGATGGACGCAGACATTAACAGCGGCCGGTGGAGACTCCTCCAGCTCTCCCTCAGGGACACGCCTCTCATTTGTTTATCTCTGCTTCAGCACCGTCTATGGAAATCACCAACACACAAGACGTGCCCAAATTCAAACTCCTCCTTCACACAAAAACAACAAGGCAACAAGATCCAGCCGCATACAAGCAACATCACCATGAGCAGGCAAAGAAACCAAGGTTAAGGTGGCTTTGTTAGTCTCCACCCTGGGGGAATTTGTCTCGGAACATCAGAGCGCTGCTGCAGCACAAGCACGACAACAGGACGTTTGCACAAATATATTTGTGAAGCACTGTTTATACAGAACGTACTTCAACGTGCTTCAAAGCTGGTCTGCAGTTCAAACAGTCAAATCACAAAAGCTGCACATCATTTAGATCAGTGTTTCTTGGATGTTGTGGCATCGAGACATATCTTCACTAAATTGCAAAGACGTAAATTTGTCCTTTTTAGTCATGGTTTACTTTTGGCCTATTTAGTCTCAAATTTAGGTTTGGTTTGTTCCTGAAATAGACTTTTGTTTACAGCTTAAATCTGATGGCACCCGGATGCATTTTTGTCTTTGGTGGCCCCTGTTTGAGAGTCTGAGTTGCGATTGAGAACCTTCCCCCAAGTCTTTTCTTATGTCAACGCTCCTGGACTTGTTTCAAACCTGCTGAGTGAAGCACATGTTGATTTTCAAACAGAAATTGCTGGTCTAATCCCAGCACATGCCAGAAAAGTGTCTGTATCACATTGTTCTGACATGGCACCGCCCACACAGTGTTGGTCTGTCAAGCTAAAACTGCTACGACTTGTTTAAAGCCCGGGGTGTCGTGTATCTGTCGCCTGTAAATCTTCAGTTGTCCGCGCCCCCCGCCCCGTCCCTGTCTCTCCATGGGACGTCCCGCCTCGCCCCCTTCCCCGTGTGCTGCAGTATAAAGTTGTATCTGTGCGTGGTTCTCCACACATTCCCCCTGTCGTCGCTGTCTGGGACCTGCCATCCTTCGGGCACGTCCTGGCCCCTGAGTGACGGGGAGCGTGACAGTAACCCGCTCCGACCGTGGGGTCACAGAGGGGTTAGCGAGAGGTCACAGAGGGGGCACGCTGTAACTGTCTGGCACTAACCCTAACCCAGCACATGTTCGGCTTCTGCTGACAGCTCTCACTCTCTTACGAAATCACAATGAAGCCTCCTCAGAGCTGACTGTAAACTTTACTGGGAGCGGGACGTCTCCAGCTCGTCTCCATGGAGATGTCAACTAAAGGCAGCCATATGAGATTTGAATAGGTTGGATCCTCATTCAAATCCATTCTTTGGTTACTTACTGCAGCAATAGCACTATGTATGTGTCGAATCCAAAATGTTACATAGTGTGCCTTTAAAGCAGTACTAAGTGACTTTTTTATAAGGCTGTCAATAGATATTTACAAATAATTATATTCAGTTTTAATACTTATCCCACATAAAACACTTACATTTAAAGCACGTGATTACTGATTGCACATTTCATTGACCAAATCCACAGTTTCATATTTATTTGAAAAGCCCAACAGCTGAGAACCGGGATTCAGCCATTTGTGAAGATCCCGGGATTGATAACTCACTTTTTAGAGACATTTTCTTTTGTGCTGAACCTTTTGGACAGAAACTGCAAACTTTTAGGTTCATGAAGTAGAATATAAGGACAAAATTAAAATATTTTTTGTTGAAGTAGGATAATTAGATTTTTTTTAAATACAAAAATAGTTAATTAACACACTAAAAGAGTGCAGAAAAAATCCCTTCAGTGTCACATGCATGGGTAAAAAGAACGTTGTCAGAGCTGAGGCCTGTCTCACATCCTGAAGACAGTCTTTACTCTGGGACCAGCAGGAGACCCCTCCCTGTGGTTCTCAGAGCCGAGATGGTTCATATGGCTCTAACATGTTAGCGATGCGAGACCATGAAGAGACTTGTCCGAGCTGTTTTAAAGTCTATTCTCTGAGCGACAGGAGCCAGTGCAGAGGCTGAATGACATCACAATGTGAATGATAGAACTCACGGGATGGCTTCTGCAAACAATATATTTCAGGCCTCTCTTAAATATACAAAAACATACTTTTCAAAAAGTGCATAGTAAATTATATTTTGATTTAAAAAAGATGAATTGCTGTACAAATCTCAATTGTCACGACTAGGGATGGTCCGATATGAGAATTTGCTACCGATACCGATATCCGATATTTGCCTCGCTGCTGTTGCCGATATCCGATATTTGCCGATATTTATTTCAACATTAAAAATCAGTAGAAAGGCTCAAATGTGGTAAAGTTTGCAAATTGCTCCATTATTGGAATGTCATATGCTTATGCCTGGGACACGTCTCACACACCAGGATGAAACAAACAATCCCTTTTATTAGAAAAATATTGCAAACCAAATGCAATGTTGGAGTGAAATGTAATTTGGATTTTGGCTAAATATTTACTCTGACCTACTTATTATTATACTTTCACCCATGTCCTCTATTAATGGGAAACACTGACACTGGGATTATGTTAGGCTACTATTGATTCTATTTTTTATTTAAACATGTAGCCTACCATGTTATTTAAGCTACATGTTTTAACTTTAAACAAATCTGATAAAGGACACACTGCTCTGTATGAAGCTTTGGAATTGCAAAAAAATAAAATAATAATAACTTATGAGGCCAGACTGAAGATTTAGAGTTGGTTTAGAGCTGGCAAAAAGCAAACAGTAGATTTACAAGATTAGCCTGAGCTTTGAACTGCATTGTTTTCAATGATAAATGTGCGAACGATCGCAAATGCGTCTAATTAAATATGCGCGAAAATGCGACATAACGCCTCGTTTTCACGGGTCATTAACATGACAAAAGTGGGCAGAGTAAGCGTGAATACAGACATTATCATCACTGTAGTTAGACCTACATGACAGAAAGGTCATGTTTACGTGTTGTAGCCTTTAGCCTGTTAGAAGCTATGCTAGCGCTAACAAACAAAGTTATAAATCTGGCGTCAGGATGGAGAAACTTTTGCAAAACTCACCACTCAGATGTAGCAACAAATAATCCATCAGAAAATGATTCCTGTTAATCCTGACTCAGAATAATGTCCATGGAGGCAGATTTAGTCCAGTTTGTTACAGCAGCAACTTGTGGCTCTGCATCTCTGTGGTGTCCAAGTGTCCGCTCCACTTTGTTTAAACTTAGTAAAAACATATATTCTTTTGTAGACGTGTGAATTTATGCTGGAGGTTCTTTATTTTTAGGAGCCACTGTTTATTTTAGATCATTTGAATAAACTGTTGGCCCAGTCAGGTCAGTTTAGCCCGTCTACACCGCTGCTGCATTCAGGTGCGCTAAGACATTACGGTGCAGTAAATAATTAAAGGGGGAAAAAAAATATCGGCCGATATTTCCCAATATCGGACCGATACCGATAAGTCAAAAATAGACACATATCGGCCGATAATATCAGCGGCGCCGATATATCGGCCATCCCTAGTCACGACATGAACTACGGAGTTTCCTGATTAAAGGGTCAGATACAGATGCAACAGCAACAGTTTTCAGTAAAAACTATTAATCATCCACACAATGTTCATAAACCACTAACTGCTTTTAAGCACAATGGAGCCCACATATTGTTCCAAGAATCCCTCTAACCTGAATGAAAAATGTTTAGATCCGATGTCCACCGCTGTCTTTATGCTGGAGCCCCATTAGGCCCTTTCGTCTCCTTCCTGTCCCTCCCTCCTGTCCTTCGCTCACAAAAGCCGGACCTATACAAAATCCAAAACAAGGTACTTGTCCGTGCGGAGCCGCTGCTGTTCTGGAACTACCAGCACATTTTAGTAAAAGCCTCTCTCTTTCTCTCTCTCTTATTCTCTTTTTTGTCCAAGGTCAAGTCGCATTGTTGGCTCTTGGGGGCCCGCAGCGGGGCCTTTTAGCGCGGCACAAAACCCCTCCGCAATGCTCGCTAACGATCTAAACGATTAGGCCAAAAACCACTCCAAATCTCCCTCTTTCCTCCTGAAAAAAAAAATAACAAACTAATCCGCTCTTCCTCCTCCTACTCCCTACCTCCTAGACCCTTATTATGACCTTTGAAGTCCTATTTCCTAGCCCTCTTCCCTTGCCTCCTACCCTCCTATCGGGCCTATTATGTCGCGCGCCTGTCAATCACCGATTAAGCCGAAGAATGGGCGCAGGACGAAACACTCACCCTCTCCGCGAGCTCTTGAACTTGGAGTAATTTCCGTAGAGCCAGCGTTTTTCGCCATGGTGAATTGGCTGAAAAGGTATTTGTCCAGAAAGCCACCGTTCATAAAGAGCCTTATGGTTTTGTGTTTGTCCACCATGTTTCTTTTCATTGTGTGTGTAAAGCTTGTGTAGGAAAGTTACATTGACCCTGTTTCAACATCGGCGGGGCGTTCTGAATGGGGATGTAACAAATGCTCAATTACACCTGGTGTCGCTTGTGTGTGTGTAATGGTGTAGTACTATAACAGTACTGTTTGAAAAAAAGCAACAAAACAACACCAACCTTCATTAACATGGAGCAGCTCGTACTGAATGTGATGGAAAACGCTATTATGTTTTTAAATGTCATTAAAGAGCATTCATTTCGATTGAAGCTGGCATTAAATCTAAAATTCTTGGAAAAATATGATATTGAATGATAATTTTTACTGTGTTAATCCATCGAAAATACCAAAATTTATGGTGTTTAACATATTGAGATGCAGTTTTGGCTGAAATTGAGCACATTTTTTTGTCCAATTCTCCTTCCTCTGTTTGATGAAATATTTGCAAATCTAGCATCTGCCTGTATAAACCCTGTGAGCTAAACAATCGAGTTAAAACAGGATAGTAAGATGGGACCTGTGATAACAAGTTGATTCATTTATTCATATGGATCTCAGTGAGCTGTCCTTTCTAAAATAACATTTACCAAAACAATTACACAAATATTTCAAAAGACAAACGCCATAAAATTCACAATGCATTGAACCAAAAATATAATAATTTAAATGTCCAAAACCATCCAAACTAGGCCATCGGTCCGTTACAATGCAGGACATACATAACTACATATTATTCGTACTTTTTTCATCAGTATTTACACTTTAAAGGCCCTATTCCGGATTTGTTTTGAAATGACTATATTCACTCTATATGTACACGATCAGGATAACTCCTCAGTTTATTACCTTGACCATAAGATGTCCTGTAAGTTTGTTCCCTGTCCCTGTGCTACTTCTGTTGTGATTTTGTTGCACCCTCTAAAAGTGCCGTCTCTCTCTCCTCTCTGGTTTTTAGTGGGTTTCAAAGTGGAGAAAGTATTGAATGGCTTAAGTGTAGTATGTGTGCGACTGGCTGCTGATTGGCTGTGATTAGGCCTGTGCAGACCCTTTGCATCTTGAGTTGGTTATTTCAATCACCGAGGCCTTGAACTGAAGTGTTTGAGGGCCCCCGAATCAGGCTGGGGTTTCCCTGCGCACGAAGAAAAGGGGAAAACAGATCACCAACAAGGCAACGCGGTCAGTTTGGGAACTATTAGATTTGCAATGCATGTTTTACATTTAAAGTTCAGTTCACAGCGCACACTTTCAGCATGTTTAAAGCGCATGAACGCTTTTCATGTTTTGATAGTTATTACTTATGTCAGGGGTGAGGATTAATCCTAGTTTTATACCAATGAAGTGTTATTATAAAGAAAGGATGAAGAAACACTCTAAACATTAGGACTGTTCAATTATATGTTTTACCTGGCCAGACCTTTTGGAGGTCATTGTCCACTGGGAACCCCCTCTCCAGCACCAAATGTGTTCCTATTTTGGGGATGAGTAAATGAGAAATACATCACCATGATGCCCAAATAGAATTTGGCCGAAACATAAAAGTTGTAATTATATTCCAACATTTTAAGTCATTTTTAAAACTGCAGCATCAGCAGATGACTTGGCTACGCAGAGGCTTGATGGAGGGCCCATTTTCTTCATCATCAAAAGACCAAGGGCCAAACCCCCCAACTGTAGCCCAAAGTAAAGCACCAGTTTCTACAAATGCCAGTGTTGTACATACAGCAAATACATTTTTAAAGGAATTGATAGCATTTTTCACATTTGATCTTAGTTATAAGTTATAGGGCCAGAGGTTCAATACTGGAGGGCCGGATTTGCCTGCACTGGGCTGCACCACCGTGTTATTTCAACACCATTTTTCCAGTTCTATTGTATTTTATTGAAGGCCTGACTCTCAGCGCACACCAGAAGCACATGACTACTTAATAGTCCAAAACAAAGGACATACTTTAGCTCTGCTGATTACAGCGGCTAAACAAAAGCACCGCACTGTTCTGTGATACTGATGTTTAAGGCAGAGCCTCCTCAGTGAGAGATTATGCTGCTGTGCACCTTAGCAGTTAGATTATAATAATATAATAAAATATAATGATATAATATAATAATATGATGTTGTTTACTCATTATGGGAAATCGGCAGTCGACCAGACCTGTTTGGCAGGCCGGATCTGGCCCCCGTGCCGCCTATTGATTTGGCCGGTCCTTGGGATTAAGAGTTTCATTATCTATGGATAAAACTGGGACTCTCTCATGGCCCATCGCTGATAATTAAAATAATAATGTTTATATTTCAAGGGAATCTTCCTTTTTAATCATGATTTCTTATGCGCAGTAATTATTCCACATACCCATTGTTTGGTTATATCTGAAAACCCTTCAAAATGTCCTTCATGTTTTGTGTAAATCCACCCATTTCCATTAGCCTCTGTATCTTCCCGACCACCAGTGGTGAGCCTCTTTAGGCCAGGCCGTGTTTCCCGTACAAGCCCTTGAGTTTAGCATATGCTACGCTAATGCGTCACTTTTGTTGCATGAAATAAAGTGTTGAAATGCGTTGGACACGCTCAGCTGGTGGTGGTCATGTCAGAGCGTGGCCTAAATCTCTCAATGTGATTCCAAATGAGCAGCGCCGCGCATTAGCATCTGTAAGGAGCGCCGGCCGGACTGCGAGCTGCGGCCCATGAATAATGTATGGGACAGTCACAATGCCATTTTTAGTGTTTCCTGTCCGCTCTTTTGATATTGACTTTTCCGCAGCTGTGTCTGAAGCTTCCTGTGTCCTTGAGTCTCACAGAGAATCAAGGAGCTCGACAGTCGACAGCCTTTAGGGTTTCGTTAAAAAGCATCACATTCATTCTGTCAAAATGAAGGTCTTCGATAACATTAAAACGCTGTAATTCCCACTGGCATTAGATCGACATTTCTAGGTTAATACTGACATTGCTTGGCCTAAAACACTCTGAAGTTTCAATTGTCTCAAATTTTTGCTCAATTTAGTTTTTGTGCAGTTTATGGAGGATACAGATGTTGATTATTTTGTTGTTTAAAATACACCATCCTTATTTAAAATCTGTGTTTATTGGGCCTAACAGCTTGAATCAAAGCCGGACAACAAGGTCTAATATGAAATATTTTCAAAGGCGCTAAGGCTGGATTCTTGACACAAGACGCTAGTTTTTCAATCTCATTCATCAGTAATATATTAGAGTAACATGGCCACATCACCATAGATTTATCAATATGAACTAACACAAGTACTCTTTTTTTTTTCTGCTCCTGTTGCAGCCAAGCTGAGCAGCCAGGACTCGTACAACAACTTGGCCAATAACAACATGGGGAACCCTCGTCTGTCCCCTCTGCCCAGCCTCACGGTGGTGCCTCCTCTGGCCCAGATCAAGCAGCCCATGACCCTGGGGACCATCACCAAACGCACCGGGTGAGTACAGGCTGCTCGGTGTTACCTAAAGGATTTCATCTGGGGCATTTGTGACGGTTGTGCTGGGGATCCTTTCATTCTTTTAGCATTATTTATTTGTGTGTAGCCAACTCTAACTTTATCGGAGGAGGGTTCAGCAACAAATGGTATCTCCCTATTATAAACCAGTGAAAGAAAAGCCTGTCTTGACTCTCCCAACTACTTGGTCTTGGTGACTAGCACTGTGTCCGAACCCACAAGGAAACCCACAAGGAAACCCACAAGGAAACCCACAAACAAAACCTTTTTAACGATACCCAGCACTTTTGTCACCAATAGTCCAGTCCTTCATTGAACATTTTAGTGCTTTAAAAGGATAGTTACGGGATAGGTCTGGCCTAGGGGTAAATCTGCACCCCAAAGATGATTTTGAGAACGACTGTAAACAACAGAGATCTAAACAGCTACTGAAATGCTCTAAAGTAGTTTAACTTTACATAGATAAGTGGAATGTTAAACACATGCTGCAGATTTTTTACAAAACAGAACTGCTAATTGAAATATCTCTGTGTACAAACAGCGACGACGTTCACCATGGAGACGCAGGAGCATTTACGTCTCTGCAGAGGAGGTTGCTTTGCCTAGATAATTGCAGCCCGGGTGATTTGCTTCGCTTCAATTTGCTTGTAATTTGATTCGATCGTCATGAATCTCGCGTCGCGCGGCCGTGGCCCTCTCTCGCTCCGTGGGCCGCGAGCTCCCGCGCCGCAGCAGAAGCCTCGTGGATCCCTCCCGCCCCCCCGTCTCAACGGGCCGCATCCTTTGCATATCTCTATTAAAGGCTCAGGCGCGGCAGGTGAACCCATCTCCTCCCGGGCGCGTTTTACAAAAGCGCCTTACGCAAAAACAACAGCACTTCTCCTCGGGGCCGCTCTCCTCACATCACCTCGGGGCTGTCTGTGTCCCCCGTCTGCGTGGGGGGGGGACGGCCCTGTGTCGTTTTAAGCTCCGGAGCGCGGGCATGCCGGTGCCGTATACGGGCATTTCCATACAGGACAGGTGGCCGCAAACTCAAGTCCCGGCATTTTAATATTTCAATTTAAATGTGATTTCCATGGCCTGTTTGAATAGTAAATCCCAATAATGATAGCTGCAGATGTAAGGGCTTAATAACGCCAGGGACATTCGATAAGCGCCATCCTTGTAAAGAAAATAGACGTGATTCTGCGGTGGCCGACACTGAAAACAAAGGCACACGGGGTCATTAGAAGCATGGCCGCATTTGTTTTGGAGCATGCAATATAAATAGCTTTTGTTTGGCCATGATTATTTGTTTTTTTGTGATAGACTTTAATGTCCACATAGTCAAATTTGACCTGAGCATTTGACAAATCAGTGATCCAGTGCCACAGGGCGAACTGTCCAATGTCATGGGACGCCCGGGGACCCATCTCCATATCCTCAGCCATGGCCTTTGTGAAGGTTTTAGCCCACTGGACATGATTTGGCTTGATGCGGGAAACGGGAGCAGTGCACCCCTGGGAAAACCCGTCCAGACATGGGGAGAACATGCAAAATCCACACAGAAAGGCCTGGGAATAGCCGGTAGTCTTGTGCAGTTCTAAAGCAGTTCCTATAACCAGAGCCTCCATTAGTCTCCATCCACAGACTCCTGCAAAGTTACACGGAATGGGTCCATAGTGCATACGAGTTACTGTATTAATTCTAAAACTAGTTCTAATGGATCTCAACAGTCTTGTCCACCTCAGAAGCAGCTCTGGTACTGGAAGCAACAATTCCAGTCATTTTCTTCCTTTTGGCTTTTCGGTTGGACTTTATTTTACACTGCCCTTGATACATTGAACCAAATTTTATACAATGTAATCTGCTTAGTAGCAATCAGTAATAACTTGTACCTATGCAGTACATACACAATGGATTAATGTGTATTAGTACTTTGAAGGAACGTTATGTAATAAGACATTAGACCCTTAAAGGAACAGGCCACCGTTTTTTCCATACTGAGATATGTTCTTACCTGAGCTTAGACGAGTTGATGTGTACCTCACTGGTCTTTGTGAGTGCCCGTGGAAGAGCTTGGTCGCTTCTAACTTAGGAATAAACTGGGAGATGCCAAATGCTAACAACAGCTTTGGTCTTTTTGCGTGTCTGAGGGCACACAGTTTTTCCACGCTGAGATATGTTCTTACCTGAGCTTAGACGAGTTGATGCGTACCTGTCTGGTCTTTGTGCCCGTGGAAGAGCGCCTGTAGCTTCCAACTTCATTCCGTTTGGAATTATGCTGGGAGAGGCTAAATGTTAACAAGATCTTTGGTCTTTTTTTTTGCGTAACTGAGCAAAAAAAAAGACCAGACGGTTATGCTTCAATTCGTCTAAGCTCAGCTAAGAACATATCTCAGTGTGTAAAAATGGTGGCCTGTTCCTTTAAGGTTAGGGTTAGAGTTAGGATCTTATGTATTATTACTTTATGTATCTCCAAACTACAAATACATATCATTAGTTAGTACACATTATGAAAGAGCTCATAAAACTGTACTAAATTAGGCAGGTACAATGTATCGTCGTGTAAAATAAAGTGTAACCGGCTTTTCAGTTCTAATCATGTTTGAACCTCAAGAAACTCTGTTAACGGGACATGGCTACCTTCCAACACCAATATACATATGTGCCTCAATCAACTTGGCCCGAGTCCCGTCTTTCCAAGTGTGCTTTAGTTCCCACCTGCACATGGGCTGATTCTGATTGCTGTGGGGAAGTGTTTTCACATGGGAGAGGGTGAGACAAAGCGGAAGGATTCACTCTGTCGAGATCAAACAGCCAACAGATCGAAACATCGCGCGATCATGTCTTCATCCGTACATCATGAACACCTTCCAATGCCGATGCAAGTGTTCCGATCCGGTCATCTCCGGGCGTTTCAGGCATCTGTTGTCTTCCTCCGCCGTAGAGCGTGCTTCAGTTGTAAACCCATTAGGCCGAGCTCATCACAGTAATGCACAGGGACACGCAGCTGTTCAGACCCTGCTCCTCTCTCCCCTCTGAAACAGCAGCAGGTTGTCCTCCCTTCCGTGGGCTCGTATCAGCTGTTTCACGCTATGGTTAGCTGCAGCCCCCCATCTGTCTGCGGGACGTGTGACGGGGCTCGTACGGGACGGTTGCAGGGGGGGGGGGGGGAGGAGGAGGAGGGAGATGTGAGAGGAGCAGCTGTGTTACACCTGTATGAGCACATCTCCGCTGGCACACAGCACCAGGGCCACACCAGCTGTTTAGCCTGCGTTCACCTCCTCTCTCTTCCACGGCGGATGGGAGATGGTTTGGGCTCGTCCCAGGAGTTGGAGGAAGCGTCCGGGGTGAGGAACGTCTGGGGGTCCCTGATAAGAACAACGGCCAGATTTTTTGCACGGAGTTTGAATTGAATTGTCCATTGTGAGATCAATACAGGATTATCTTATCTTGTTTTTACGAAAATGTCACTATTTTACACACTATAACTCTCCCATTTGCCTATCAGCAGTCTGTTCACGTCACGATAGTACGAGCCAGAGACCATCCCAAAACGTATACTTGGTCTGACCGGTTTGACCCTGGCCACCGCTGTGGAAAAGCCCGCCAGTGGAAAGTCAGCTTAAAGGACAAAACAAATTTCACTCCACTACTGGAAAAAAAAGAATCTTGGCCTTTAAATTCTGCCAACTCCTGCTACTTAAAAAGACGTTTTATGGACTGAACACTTAACCTCTCGAAGTATTTTTACCACCCGTTTACTGTCCAACTAGACCAGGTTCTCTGATAATCTGAGCTCCGAGCCAAACAGTGGACCACCACCAAAGTTTACGCACTGCCTTTTCTCCTCATGAGCTCTAAATTATAAAACATCAAAGCGGATGGGACCCACCTCCCACGTTTGTGCGCTAATGCGGCCGTTTCTTCTGGGGGAGTGTGGGGAGTGCTTTCGGATGTGGCCCAGTATCCCGTCTGATAACCCCTCTCCGAGTTCAGGGCAGGGCAGGAAGACGAGGCGAGGCGCCGGGCCAAACTTCTGCAAGCGATCAAAACGCTCCCCCAGGAGCAGACAAGTTTAGGAGGAGTACGACCCGCTTTCTCATTTCCTGGAAGCCTCGGTCAAAATGGTGGACGCACGAGTGATCCCTGGGTTTTGTGAAAGGACAGTGAGGTGTCGACTGTAGAGTTTTTATTGCAACGAGCCGTACATTTGAGGAATCCAGTTCAAAGTGCACAACACGCCCATCACTTGAATGAAAAGCGAAGTTTGAATCTAGTACAAGAATGTGTTTTAAAGTGCGTATTTGCAGAGGAAACTCATTTGAACCGCTTGTATCTGGTCTCGTCAGGACTCTGTTGGGTCATGACTAGGGATGGGATGGGATTTTTTTTTTCGATAGCACTACTTTAACCATACCTGATTTTCGGTACTGGTGCCTTAACGGTACTTTTTCCGATACCTATGTTATTTTAATTCAATAAAAATAACGTGTATACAAAAGTATAGTTCAGGAAAAAGTCCTAAAACAGCTTAGCAGAAGCTACACAGGCCGCAGCAGCATCGCCTGTAACTTCATGTGAGCAGAATTCCCATTTAAACCGTGATAAAAAGAGAGAAAGGACATTATTACCTCCTGAGCTGCAGGGACAGGACAGATCCACATCATGACTCCGTTTTCTTTCAGCTAAACTTTTCTAAACACACTGCGCTGTTCGACAAAGCGAAAGCAACTTCACACTCAAAGATGAGCGCTCACTCTGCTGCGAATAATTTACCAAATTTGTACCAAAAATGTCTAATACAGAGTGAGCGCTCACTCTTCCACAAACAATCTTTGATATTCCTCTCTCTGCAGCTGCTTGTAAAGTTGTAAACAAGAGCCCGTAAGCTCAGCCACCGTGGGCCTGTCGCTAAAGCTAAAGACGTCTTTCTTGTTGTCACTGCTTGGTTTTGCTTTTCAATTTGCCTAAAAACACTTCTTCAGTCCTGGTTTTGTTTAGCTCTGGGTTTTTACAACCGGTGTAGTCTACGTCCTGGCTCAGTCCTGACACAGACCGCGGCTCTGCCATCTCTATTACAAAAGTTTAGCAACTTATAGCTATTCTTCGCTATGAATGACAGCCTTTCCTAAGCTCCATTTGCGCTGAAGCGGCTCTTTATCTGTGCACACGTCCATGTTGCTTTTTTAAGACTGGGTGCGGGTCATATATTGACATCTGGAGAGAAAAAGAACCGAAAGTTGGCACCGAAAGGATTAACATTTTTCGATACCGCCCCCGACCGGAGCTTTTCGGTTAATGGTGCCCATCCCTGGTCATGACCATAGACTGTAAAATTATGGATAAAATGAGGACGAGCATGTGGAGGTCAGAATGACAAGCCTGTGTTCAATGACTTAAAGAGGGGCAAAAATGTTTCAATTTAAAGTCCAGGAACTTCCAGAGCCAGTTGCAGGCACTCCCTTACGGTCACAGGAAGGAGAAGCCACAATAAGTCCATTCTTATCTCTCACAGTTCATGGCAGTGGGTGAGGGTACTTCAGTCGTAGATCGATCAGTAAATCGAGGGTGACGCCTTTTCACTCCGCTCTTTTTACAACACAACAGTCCGACACGACCGCATCATTGCAGATGCAGATACTGAAAGCATACATGTCAAACTGAATGGCAAACACCACACTTGTCAGAACAATCGCAATGATATGTTTTTCCAAAGCCTGTGATCGAGCTGGACACGGTATAGACAGAAAGCATGACCAATTCCAAACGCATAGATAAGAAATTAAATCCATGATCAAAAGTAACTCTTGTACATTGTTTCTTTTGAGCACTTGCGGATTACGCGCAGGACAAGCCTTTTGAACAGCCAGTCCCAAAACAAGGAGACAGATTAATCTGGTCTTGCAGTGTGAACATCCCTATAGACACATTTGATTTGCGAGGCATGTCCGATAACGAGATACGTGTCGCTCAAATAAAAATCCGTTCCCGTCAAAAAAGGCACGGCGTAATCTCTGGAAGGGATTACACTGCACCGTCCTATTGTCACTGCTTTGGTGTGTGTGTGTGAGAGGCGGGGGGGGCTACATTTTAAGGGTTTATCCCAACTACACGCACACACAACACTCAGGAACTACTTTTAACACGACTCAAATGAAAATCCAAATGCATAAACGGCTATAAAACAAAAGCGAAATCCCTCTGATGACAATTTTCAAGCCACGATGAGGGACCCTATGAACTGGCACAGATGGGCATAGATTACCGTAATGCTTCCAAGTGAGAGCGGAGAGCCCACAGCCATTGTCATCGGGCTTACAGACCGTCACATGGCACTAAAACATTTGCACAAATCACCTCTTTTTGCTGGGATTTCTTTGCACTGTAGCCGGCATTAAGTGCTGATGGGTATTGTTCTACCGCGGGGTCGTGGCCCTAACCTTAGCACAGGTCAGGCCACTCTTTGGAACGCGGGGTGGGATTGTGACGTTCATGGTGCTGGTAACTCCCCTGACCCATCTGTAATGCGTGTGAAAGCAAGACATGTAAGAAGGGATCGACTTTCTTTCACGTGGTTCCTGCGTCTTTCATGTGAGAAGTATCCACAAATGAACTGTTAAAGACTCGGACTCAGGGGGGGGCAAGCTGGAGGTCAGTGGCAGATGGGTGCAGAGTGATCGGTTTTCATCAATGCTACACCTTTGGAAATGTACACCGTCTCCTTCTGTTAACATGCCCTGGGATGGATGACCGACCCTCACTTTATCATGGTCAGTATAGGGCCAGACCCGCATTCGGTCAAAGGTGTTTTATGTTCGATCTTTGACAATGTCCCGTTTGTCTTCCCTCATAAGGGGAAGGCCCTGGGTTCAATTCCTGGGGGTCTTTCTGTGTTTGCATGCTCAGGGTGCCCTAAATTGTTTCCTCTGGAGCCCAGGACTGAAGAAGAGACAGTCCGATTCTTTGGGCTATTTTATTGGAACTTGGTTACATAACACTGCCTGAGCAAAAGAAGTCGCCACAAAAAAAGGTCACATTCTCCATCCATCCATCCATTTTCTTCCGCTTTATCCGGGGCCGGGTCGCGGGGGCAGCAGTCTCAGCAGAGATGCCCAAACTTCCCGGTCCACAGACACCTCCTCCAGCTGTTCTGGGGGGACCCCGAGGCGACACCAGGCCAGCTCGGAGACATAGTCCCACCACCGTGTCCTGGGTCTTCCACGAGGCCTTGTCCCACTAGGACATGCCTGGAACACCTCCCGCGGGAGGCGACCAGGAGGCATCCGGAAAAGATGCCCGAGCCACCTCAGCTGGCTCCTTTCGACGTGAAGGAGCAGCGACTCTACTCCGAGCTCCTCCTGGGTAACTGAGCTCCTCACCCGATCTCGAAGGGTGCGCCCAGCCACCCTGCGAAGGAAACTCATTTCGGCCGCTTGTATTCGCGATCTTGTCCTTTCGGTCATTACGCAAATCTCATGACCATAGGTGAGGGTGGGAACGTAGATCAATCGGTAAATCGAGAGCTTTGCCCCCCGACTCAGCTCCCTCTTCACTACGACTGACCGATGATTGAGTGATGCGGTCGCTGTATCGGTCACATTCTCCTTTTTTTTTTTTTTTGGACGCCTTTAGCTTTGATTACAGCACATTCACCGTTTCAATAAACTTCTGCAATGTCCAAAGATCCAGTGTTGTCATTGTGTAGAAATTGGCAGTGGTGGGAAGAGTAGTAATGTTACTTTCATCATTAGTAACTACTCAAGTCAAAGTAAAACATCTTACAGTAGAGAGAGTGCTAGCTGTGTGTAAAAGTCTAAAGGGGGCATTTATGAAGACAGGTGATAAATAACAAGTGCAGGCTGAAAATAAAATGTGCACCAAATTGACCATTTGATCGTGCTGTATCTTGGAATTAGGGCCCCTGATGTGATGTGATATGTAAATGAGAGAATGCTGCACGAGGAAAAAATGTGAAAATGACTCTGCTGCTGATCTACTTTTGCACATGAGCAAACGCTTTGTATATGACCCTCTGGATGATTCAATGTTTTTATCATTTGACAAAGACTCAACAACTACTGACAACAAAGACTACTGCAGAAAAAAAAAGATAATTAGATAAATATTGTAATACAAATAATGGCTTACACTTGTATTACCAAGTTTCTGAAAGCTCCACTGTAGTCATTATTCAAGCTATGATTGTAGCCACTTGACCCCATTGACGAAAGCGAGGCTGCCAATCTGTGCCATCGACCCCTCCGACCACCTCCAACCACTCACTCACACACTACCTTCACATGCAAACTCCACACAGAACGGCCCCTCCGGCCGGGAATCGAACCTGGGACCTTCTCTCTGTGAAGCACAAGCACTACTCACAGTGCCACCGTGTCGCCCACTTTAAATGAAGTCTGATTCATTTCCATCTGTTATGATGCTTTTATCACAGCGATTTAGTCATGGAGGATAGAGTAACCAACTGTTTTACTAAAGCGTACTCAAACTAAATATAGAGGCACTCCAGTAGAAGTAGGAGGTGCTGTGTAATAAAACTTTAATTAACTATAACGGAGTACTACCCGTTTCTGGAATTAGGACAAACACCTAAATGTCATACACTGACTTGGTGTTGAGACAAAGTCCGACTGTAATCTCCGTATAACTGCGCCGTAAGTCCGTCTTGTAAAGTTTGTCATTCAGCTCTTTCCTTACATCACTACTTTGACTTCTCCCGACTTTCGACCCTCTCCCAGTGGAAGTACTAAGTAGATCAGTGCATATAGACCCTTTACCCTTTTGCCCCCTCCCTCCATTACCCAGCACACACACTTACCCAGCAGGGGGCATTGGCAGGGGTCCTATAGAATTGAAAATAAAACACACTCTCCTCTGTGCAGCCTTTGATAAGTGGCAGCTCACATAGGGCCTACATTACACCCAAACAGCATGCACATTTGTCAAGCGGAGATGTTTGGAGACAAACCGTAGCACCATGATTCCCACCGGAGCACTTTTCTATACTTCCACACAGCGGGACCAACAAGAGAAGGAGGCTGCATGGAGGGCTGCCCCGTGTGTATCAACTAAGTGGAAGTAGACAATTAATGACGGTGCCCATTTCTGATGGTATCTTTTGGCCATTTTTACTTTTTTGAAGGCTACATTATAAATCAGTTTATAAATATAAGTGAGACACATTTTGGTTATAAGTTCATTTAACTGGTACCATGTGCAGTATACATTAATCTTACTGAAAAGTTGCTTTTTCCCAGATTTATCTATTGCCATTCCCATCTGCAGTGCCCTATCAGGTGCATACGTCGAAATACACATTACAAATATAGCCTTTTAGCCATTAGCTACATTCTTTCTCCATTATTAACATAAGCTCAGCAATTATCATTTACAATGCATCACATGCTTTCCTTCACAGAGCTTTACTCATGTAATGACAGTGACAAATTACAGTAAACCGCCTACAATAAGAAGCAGCAGCGTGCTCTGACCTCCTTAAAAGAAGCAGCCGATGGTTTGCTCAAATTGGTCGTCACAGACTGTTAGAGTCTGTCAACAAACATAGCTGTATGCTAAAGGAAGCACTTCAAGTCGATCATGATTAGGAGCAAAATAAGGTGAAAACCGACTTGTGCATCAGGGAATATGCTTAACAAAACCTCCGCTGCTGGTAAAGTGTGAAGTCAAAGTGTTATACAGTTATACAGCACTGATAAAGGAGCAGTGACCTGAGCCCTTCCTCTGATTTGTGCTTGAATGCCTCCAAAGTTACGGCTTTGAGCTCAAGTAGACAAAGAAAGTAACAATATTATTTCATGCATGTGTGAGAAGGTACATAGTTGCCTTCTGTGAGCGTTTAATAACTGTGGTATAAATTATAGAACTATTTTCATCCTTGTACAGATAAGTCTGTTTGGCCCCTTGCAGTACATTGTGTATATAGACATTTGTAAATTGTTTTTTCGATTTCCTAAACCCGGAAGTGGCATAATTAGCTGTGAAAAGTGCTTACAAACTCATCCCGAAGCAGGGTGATGTTTGGAATGTGTGTTAGGAAAGTCGGGAATACATTTGGATCTCAACTAACTCATTTTATAGCTCATTCATTTGATGCAATAATATTTAACTTCTCGGCTCCTCCACCCCCCGGCGCATCCTCTGCCGACGGGCTAAATCCGGAGTGCGTTGCTTTGATTGGCCCGGGGGGTTTGCGTTTGGCCCAAACGGGGAGAGAGTTCAGTCTCATCGGACGTTTATTGCTGCGGGGAGCGGGGCTATTTACTGTAAACTGTTTACGAAGCTCTGTCACTATCTCTGCGGCGCAGCGTAAATACAGGAACAGCCCTCCCTGCGCTAATGTGTCGTAAACTTCGGAGACACGCACAGATGGACACTTCCTGGACAACACTTGCACTGTGTACTTGTTAACAGTGGAGTGATGGGGGGGGGGGGGGGGGGTTCAAGCTAAAACCAAGACAAGATTTGGAAGCAGCAGAAGTTCCCCGTGTAATTGTTGCTGAGTGAATGTAAGAGCTTGTTAACATGAGCTGCACAGACGATGGCGAGGCTAAAAAAAAAAAAAAAAAAAGGAGCGGAGACACAAACACTCCAAGCTCTTGTCTCAACAAACCACAGCGTGTTAGTTTGATTGGTGTCCCCAGTCACTAAACAGACCGGAGACGGATTGTTTCACAACATCAACAACGCGAGCCGCTTCCTATCCATGTTTGTCTGACCCCTTCTTCTAATCCGGGGATTTGGGAAAAAATGACTGCTGGTCGCTATGTCCAGGAGTTTCTTTTCCTCCACATTGAGGGCCCTCAGTGGGACAGGCTAACAATGGTGAGTGCTCAGGCCTAATCGGGACATCCAGGGCCTCTTTCCTCCATTCTAGAGCCAATAGTACAGCAGAGAACATCACATTAAAACCTCAAATACTAACTCAGAATTTTCAAAGTACTTTATTTATGTATTATTAAAGCTACAATTTGTAAGAGTCAATGGCGAGACTGAGATTTGATTCGTGTTGGGATGACGACAAGCTTCACGTTGCCATTTCAAAAGCTATACATGTGAATGCGTGTGAACAATTTGGATGTGTGGAAGGGTTTGAGAGAGCCAGAAACGAGTTGAAACCATGATTGAAACATGCTTTAAGAGAATGGGAGTAGTTAAAGGGACTATACAGAGTTTAAAAATGTTCATATTTTCCTCCCCCTACATGTTCCAGCCATGTCCTAATGTGTAGAATGAGCTCAGACCTGTTCACCACAACTACAGCAACCAATACACATGGATAGAATCACGAAGGAGAAGCTAACAGGCTAACGGGCAAAGCTAACTGCGGGCTAGCGCCATTTTAAACGGTAGGCTATTTACAGCCAAAAATGATCTCCATTGTGTAATTGGCTGTACAATATCCCTCTGTCCCTTTGCCTTTTCTGTCAGCGTAGGATTTACTCTCACGGACAAATAATACGTAAAAAAAAAATCTCAACTTGCTACGACATCTGCAGTTGCGCTTATGGCCTCTAGGGGCAAGAGTTACTTATTACTGCTTTAATATAGAACCTGCAGTTACGTGTAAGACCTGAGGTAGCAGTATTGAGTATAAAAATGCCCAATTTGCATCTAGCCCCTTTAAGCATCGCTCAAAAGAGGAATTTTAATGGCTGCAACTAGTAAAATTGCAAAGACTAGACTTATTATAATATAACTCTGTCGCGTGCTAACTCTGTAGTGTGGACCTGTGCAAACATTCTCTGAGATGTGTGTGATGCTCATGTTAGTTTAGATGTCCATATTCCAGCACTACAATGTTCAAGCTGCCTAAGTTATTTTACATGTGCACCTTTTTACGGAGCTTTTTACTCCATTGCGGGACGATGGTCACCTCCTGGTCCATTGTATTCCTATGGGGAGATTGCAATTAAATCAGCACTGAAACAGTTTGTGGTGGACAACATGTTACTGATGTGTAACCACTGGTGATATGTCCAAAAGTTGTGTTTATAAAAGTGTTTATAAAAGCATTTTTCCACTTTTCTGTTTATCGCAACACACAGAATAATCCCTTCATAATAAATCTTTTGAAGACTGTGCCCAAGTTCACCCATTGTACAGCAACGGGAATACATTTTCTTCCTTGCAGTTATTCAGTGACACTGACCGTACGTCTGCACACTGCCACCTGCTGTTCTGGAGTGTGCATCGTAAGACTTTTAAATGGGACAAAACATGCCGCCAGTTTTACACTTTTTGCTTTGGGTCCTTTTAAAGAAATGTAGTGGAGTAGACACATATCTTGTCTTTCAAATGTAGTGGAGTAAACGGAATAACTAGTAGACAACTGCAGTAAATAATTTGATACTGTTAGCCTTTAGCTTCAAGTCACCTATGTTTATGAACACTGATGAAGCATATATATCCTACACCTCGCAGTTTCCATCCATCAGTCCATACATTTTCGGAGTCTGCCCATTTAAAAACATTGTAAAAACCATACATCTGTACTGCTCTGCTACAGACGCTACAGATTTTGCCTAGCTTTTCCCATCCTCTTGCTAACGCACATGCTCCGTTCTCCTTAACCCTCGTCTTTGGGGAACTCCCATAAATCACCACTTCAGACAATGCACTACACAACATTACACCGGGCCATATATTCACATGTCAAGATCCACTAACAGTTTGTGCTGGAAATGCCATTATTCTGAATTCCGGGGGATTTCGTAGACACTAGACTCCACTTTATTCTTTTCCTTTTCCCCCCCCCCTTTCTATCGCATTTACACGCTTGGATTGGGCGCTGCGTGTTTCTCCACATGTACGTCTTCTCTTTTAAGTGAAGACGGGGGGTGGGGTGGGGGGGGGAATGACAGATGTTGGTTAGAAAAAAAAAAAAAAAATGTCTATGTTGCGTTTGCCAAAGATATGGTATCCCAGTTTAGGAGCAGCTCGAACAGATGAATCACCTCAAAGTCCCCAAAGTCTCGGAATCCATCTTGGAGCTCGGACGTCTGCTTCCTCCTGTGAGTGTTGCGCACTTCGCCAGACAAAGCTATCTGTGTAAAAACGGGGGAACAGGGGAACCGCTTTGAAGGCACATTTTCGATTTGTTTTGACATTATTTGAAGGGGAAGAAAAACAGTAAAACAATCAGGTCTGCTCTGTTAAACTAATATGTTATAGGCAGTGAAAATGCCTTGGGTACGGCATTCGTATTCTCAGCTTTCTGAAAGTTGAATTTATCCGTCCAATGGAAGGCAAGGGCCAGCGTGACTCTGTTTGGCCAGAAATATTAGCACCTCTGGTCAATACTAGAAACGAATGCTCACGTTAGTCGGGCGTAGGTGTCAGAACGTCTCCAAAAAAGGACAATCCCACCTCACCTTCATCACCAACATGCAGTTCTCCAGTTTCACATGAGGGTGCGCTGTGATCAGATGAGACAACATATACGTTTCTGGAAGCATAAACTTGAAGCGGGTTCGACATAAACACAGGGACGACCTTTTGGAAAAAGTAAATCATTACCCTGAGTGAAAAATGGTGGTGGGACTTAAATGGTTTAGGGTTGTTTTTCTTCCCGAAGACCTGAAATCTCAAAATCAAGGTCTTGGCTCGGCCATCCCTGTCCTCCTGATCTCCTATAGTGAAAATGTGACGTCATCTGTAGAGACCAGGTCAACAGAATGGATGCAAGATGATGGAGCTAAAGAGGTTCTTTGTGGCGGATTAGTCTTAAATTCATGGTCATGTTTCCACCAGCCTCATCAGCATCAGAGCTGTTATCTTGACCCGACTTTCCCATCATTAAGGCGAGACGGGGAAGGTCAAGACAAACATTTTTCATGCAGTTGTCAATGTTCAGAAGACTTTCAGCTAGTTTTCTTCCTTAAAGAGATTAGTTACAAGTTGGTTGTTTTATACTCACTACTGCCATCTCAGGTCATATGTGTAACTGCAGCTTCTGTATTTCTCGTCCGTGACGGCACTTCGGACCTGAATGAACACCTTTCTGAGTGACAGTGCAGGATTTCAGAGGCAGTTGTGGTGAAACAGGTCTGGGCTCATTCTACACATTAGGACATGGCTGGAACATGTAGGGGGAGGAACATACTTCGTTTTAAACTTTCATTTTCGGGGATTTTGTCCACTAGCGAGTTGGAGATTTCTGTTTCCATTGGCTTGGCAGTTTTGTTGCAAAAGGTTTTTCATTGTCACTTTTGAGTGAAATAACTAAATAAAAGGAAATGAAATGGCATCGCTGACATGTTGTATCCTCTTATAACACGTAAGGCTGTGACTGAGATGACACTGTAATCCAAATATGGTCACTTCCTTTCTGGGAGACATCCACGGCTAAAGACAGGAGAAATATGCACTTCTATATCACCATTATCTAAAAGTAAGGTTTACTTTACATTCTCGCAGCAACATGTCCACTTTAGTAGGCCTTGTACTATTTTCGAGTTGTTTCAATTTTTAATTCCCCGCTTGATTTATTGAGCTTTGAACCGCAAAAAACAAGGCAACATTTTTCTTTTACATCATTTGTTTTCTTCCCTCTTAAAAAAAAATGCAATTTCTCCCTTTTTACTAATATTTCAACAAAATAAAGGCATTTTGTCCTTTTTTTCCTGGTGTAAAATGCCTTAAAGAGGCTAGATTCAAGTTGGCCATTTTGTGCTCTTTACTGCCACCTCAGGTCGTACGTGTAACTGCACCTTCTATATTTAGCTCGTGCATGACGGCACTTCGGACCCGAATTAACGCCTTTCTGAGTGACAGTGCAGGATTTTAGAGGCAGTTGTGGTGAACAGGTCTGAGCTCATTCTACACATTAGGACATGGCTGGAACATGTAGGGGGAGGAAAATACATAATTTTAACATTTTTAAACTTTGTATAGTCCCTCTAAATGTATATGAAGACATAAACAGGCAAAAATCTTTCAATATTATTTTTTTCCCTCATATTTATATCAGCAATGTCCAGCAAAAGACATTTCAGTTTCCCCTGTGTTCACCTGCAGCGTCTCGCCTTGATACATAATCTTGGTGAAAAATTAATGCAACTCTACTAAACATAAATCTCGTGACTTTGCAAAACAAGCAAATATGTACCAAAATCACAAGATTAGACTGGGTGACCTTTTTTCTTTTTGGAGGGGATTTCTGCAATATTTTTGGCTTCTCTGCTCACCTCTAGATGTTTGGACATGTTGCCTTCAGTAACAGTGTGGCCTCTCTGTGTCTCATTGTCCCCCTCTCTGGTGTCTCCTCTCTCTCTCTCTCTCTCTCCATGAAGACCTTACCTGTTTGGGGCAGGATGCTTTAAAACTCCCTGGTGAGTTTTGGCCTTTCTTCTGGGCAGCATGCTCCACCCGCACCTCCTCCCATTCCTCCCCCCACTCTATCATTTTGTATGGCCTTCCATTCAAGAGACGACCTCCTCTAATGAGGTTAACCGGTTACCATTGAACTTGAGCGGGATTGAAGATAGCTCCGTTTGAGCTAAGGGATCGTGTCTCTCAGCTCAAACAATTTTCACATATTTCTCTCATTTCAGGTGGTCGTTTTTTTTCCGATTACTTTCTTACCGGTCATTTGTACTCCACATTTGAAGCACCCATTTCCCTTCTCCATCCCATTTTGTTGTCCCGAGGCCTTGCTGTATTTGCCAGTTCATGTCTTGCAGTGGTGATTTATTTTGTACGTTAAAGTTTTGCTTTTTGATAGAGCATGTGCACATAATGATGTAAACCAGATGACGAACCACAAGCAAGTTACGTAGATTAATTACGGAACAACGGCAAGTATCACGGTGAGAACAAGCCATCCATTAGGTTTCACTTCATTTAGGAATCTTTTGTTTTTTTTCCCCTGACAGGCCTGTGGGGCTTTTGTCGTCATTTTCTGTGGCCGTCTTTGTCTTCAGTCGCTGCGACCGTCGTAATCCCCAAGATTGGAGAAGAACGACTCTTTTGTGTTTGACATGTTGTTCTCATTTACTTTGCGGGCCTGTTTTCCATTGTTTCCTGCGAGCGATGCTTCTTGCCGCTAAGTTCGGGTGTGATTTGACAACAACAACAACAGAAAAAAAGGCTGCGACCGGTCGACAGAATCGAAATCGCAACTTGTGTTCGGAACCGGCAATTTCTACGGTCTCGGCGAGCTTTCGGCGCCACCGTCGCTCCCGGAACTGTCAACGGAATCCAGGTTCTTTTACATACATTCTCTCATTCCTCACATACCGTCTCCTCGCGATCCACCCGTCCCCATTCAGCTCCGCGCATTCAGCCGCCATGTCATCGCCGTCTCGTGAAATCAGACGCTCCCGAGCTCTTAAAAGACCCTCCGTTTTGACAGAAGCACTTAAATCGAGATGATTGAGCTTTCTCCTTCCTCTCTGCGCCGCCGCTGCCCCAAACCAGGACCATGTGCCGCCTCCTCCCGCTCTCCAGTTTCAGCTTTTGTTGTGGTCCCCCGCTCTTAATTGAAGTATTTTCTTTTTGTCCGTTAGTCCTTGGCGATTTCGGAAGGGATACTTTTCAAACGCACACATCATTAGGGCGGGGAATTTAGTTTTGCAGCCGAGTCACTGTGCCTATAGATTTGAGTCCGGTTAAGCCCTCAGCTTGGTGTTACCATGACTTATGCGTAAACTTGGATGCGGGCATTGTAAAAAAAAAAAAAAAAAACATTCTGTACTCTGTGCCCGATGTCTCTTAGCAGCAACGCTGGAGCAAGGAAGTTGAAAAGACACTAATAACCACAGCTTGAACCTCTTTCTCGCGCTCACAAACCCTTTTGTACGTCTCAATTCTTCCTGTATTCATGTGGCGGCATGGTGGCTTAGTGGTTTGCACTCTTGCCTTACAGCAAGGAAGTCCTGGCTGCGATTCTTGGGCCCTTCTTTGTGGAATCTGCGTGTTCCGTGTCTGGGTGGGTTTCCTCCAGGCACTCCAGTTTCTTCAATCAATCTAAAACATTCGCAGTAGGCAAAAAACCTCTTGCTTGGTGCGGCTCCAAAACCGTCTTTTTTTTTGGTCAGTGCCTCACCTTTTTGATTTGGAAAAAGTCTCGCTGCTGCTCATTTTGCCTGAAGATGGAGAATGGGAGGAGTTTGGCTGAAAACGAGACTGAAAATCAACATGTGCGAGTTCTTGGCGAACACTGTTTTGTCGTGAAGGCCGTGATTTTCAATGTTTGTGTAACATAAGTCTTGTTTGATTTATCCCGATGTCCAACCTTCACTTCGCATGACAGTTTGAGCTAAAGCTACTCAATCTGGTAGAACGACACTCACGGCTTCTCTTTGATGGTGCGCTCCGAGTTTCTCACAAGCTTTTTCCCAGAGATTGTCGTTCGCTCCGTGTTTGACAAAGCCCCATGAACGCACACCTTCACTTACTCTGCCCTGGAGTAATAACTCTGACGCTGAAGGATGTGCCCTCTGTTTGACTGCTCTGCTCCCAAAACCCTTTCATTGTCAACCCCTATATTCTTATAAAGGCACTGGAATGAGGAATGTGAAGAAATCCAATCCGAGCCGTTGTTTTTAACCAATGGCGGGCTAACAAATCCTTGGCACCTTTAGCGTCCAGAACCACTGAAAGTAGGAGTAGTAGAGACTTATGGCGTGTCAGCTTTGGTATTTCTTGCCGTATAACTGAAAATAATGATGCCGATGCTGCGAGCAACTTGTTTTTTTTTGTTTTTTGGCAGGAATATGACGTTAGAAGTGAAGCAAAAAGGCGATTTTTTGAGATCCAGGCCCAGTGAGCTATAGGATACCAGCACTGATCCGTCCAAAAGGTAGTTCAAAGACCTGAATAATGCGTGATCTGGGACATTTTCTAAACATTCGCCACAAATCTCAACACGTGTCCTCGACTTAGACCCCCCCCCCGTCCCTCCCGTCCCTCCCCCTCGCTCCCCGCTCCCAGTAATGTGAATGGACTTTGAAGGCTGACGTCGCGGATTGAATTATGTCCATGAGGAAAAGCTATTAGCCCAGTCAAGAGTCTCCGTCGGCGAAATTAAAAGTGGAAATGACATGCGAGCTGCCTTTTCGCCGAATTAAGGGGCACAAACAAAATGGATTCCAGCTTCGGCGGGAGAGGGGAGAGTGTGTCCGCGCAGCCCGGCTTGGGCTCGACATATTTGGATCAGATTTCAGCTCAGCTTAAATAAAAATATCTTGGCACAGAGCGACGGAACTGGAGAAATTGAGTTTATTTTACTGCTATTACTATAACTACTACAATAAACCTGGCTGCCAGAGCTGCTGCTACTACTATATTACTGCAGCTGTTACTTTTTCCTACATATTACCAGTGCATCTACTACTGCTACTACTACTACCACTGCTACTGCTACTGCTGCTGCTGCTGCCATGTTGCTTCTAGATTACTTTTTCTGGCAATATTTACTGTCTTCAATATTTTGATATTCAAGACAGTAAATCAAAATATACAACCAACATTTCAACGCAGTACATTTCATTTCACCTTTTATCTTTTAGCAAATTGTGGTGAAACAAAACTTAAAGTAGACCAAACCAGGTCCAAAACAAGGCTAAAATGGAACTAAATTGAGGAAATCATGAATAAAATTGAATTTTGCACAATTTCGTAAGAGAAACCAATGTGAACCTTTAGAAAAGTGACAGAAATATGAGAATCAGCAAGGCAGCCATTTAGATTTGTGATTTTATTGTGTTGATATATTAGTTACAAAGATTTTGAATAAATATATTAGTGATAATATCTGTAAAACATCAAATTCGACTTTGTTTCTTTGGGGGATTCAAAGCTTAATAAATCAGGCTAGGAACTAGATACTGAAAAATTCTTTCTGAGCAAACATACAACATTTTGTTAAAGGAACAGGCCATCGTTTTCCCATACTTAGATATGTTCTCACCTGAGCTTAGACGAGTTGATGCGTTGCTGTCTGGTCTTTACGCGTGTGCTCAGTCACACAAAACGACCAAAGATGTTGGTAGCATTTAGCCTCTCCTCTATGGGGCCAAACGGGGGTGAAATTAGAAGCGACCAAGCTCTTCCACGTTTCCTCTATGTAAATCCGATTATGTGCAGAGTTACACGATTCGATTACAGTTCCACAAAATTAAATACTTCGACTTCCACACCGTAAAAGTGAAGATATTACTGAGCGGTCGAAGGGCTCCTAAGGTGTTATTACGCCCCTTTGAACCCCTTTTTATCGGCTTAGAAAATTGACATGTTTAATTAATTAGGCGCATTGAGTTGCCTTGTGTACGAAATGCGCGGTATAAATAAAGTTGCCTTGCCTTGCCTTGCCTTGCCTAATTTGTGTAACTATACTTGGATCATGTGAATCTCAAAAACAGTCACCAAAACTCAGCACTGTTTCTTTTACACGGTTCAAAGTTGCTTCTAGCTTCACCCCCGTTTGGCCCCATAGAGGAGAGGAGGACAAGCTAAATGCTAACAACATGTCGCGTGACTGAGTGCACGCGCAAAGACCAGACAGGTACGCATCAACTCGTCTAAGCTCAGGTAAGAACATATCTCAGTATGGAAGAACGGTGGCCTGTTCCTTTAACTGCAAGACTATTAAAGCGGACATTTGGTTTGTGACAATGTGAGGCAAAACCTTTCAAGAATATGGCTCATGCATGAAAACACAATTTTCCATGTAAATCAATGGAGAAACACTGAGTCAATGTGCAATAATTCAACAACTTATTTGGAAGATTGGATTTATTTGTTAAGAGCAAACTGTGTCAAAAACCTGAAAAGGAGAACTTTGGAAAGTCAAATGGATTTTGCAATGTACTGAAGTTTGTTACAGCGTACTTACTCATCACAAAACTACTCACATGTTACTTTCCCCCCTAAATATCTTCAAGTTCCTCTCCTGCGTTTTACTTTCCCCCCAAACTTGTGAAAAACACTCCCTTGGCCCCTTTCCCTTTTTCACATAAGAGCCGAAAGCCTCACCACTTCAGACGCTCTTCTCTCACTTTGATTTAAAACCCAGATGAGTAAACCCGGATTTTGGTCTCTGGATTTGGGAGAAAGAGAGTCCCGTTGGCAGGATCAGGACCGCTCTGAGGTCTCATCAGGACCAGACCACACTGAAAAAAAAACCAAAAAAAAAACGTCTCAACAAAAACTGGGTCCAAACGGGGTGTAATTATAGCCTTTGGGGTGATGTATTACGCCGTGTGGATATAAGTTTATATAGGTGAGCGGTCAGCTGCGGTTTAGGGTCAGGGCGAGTGCGCAGATAAACAATAGGCCCCCGAGCATGAAACTAGCTTACAAATTATGGTTTCGTTTGAATTTCGAAGTTTACATTTGGAGAGTTAAAAGACTTTTCTGGAAGCAAGCCTGAAAACGCAAAGGCTTCCAAATCACGGCAGAGATTAGCGGTGTAATGTATGCTGCGAACTCAAATCGTATGGTTTTAGTGCCGCTGCCGCCACATCTTAAACTCAAAATGAAGCTTTTGAAAACTTTATGATAGTCCTGTGTGATCATGGAGCCGTCTGTCAACAAAGATGTCAGATACTCTTTGACGTACATTAGAAATACATTTAAAGTTTCTTGTCACTTTCTTGCTTCTTGTGGGGAATGTAGGTGCAGTGTCTTGCCCAAAGACTCAACTGGGCAGAGCTCGGTACAGATAGATTTCCGATGACGTCACACTTTGTAACAATTGTAACAACAAGTGTCTAATTGTTTGTGTTACGGATCATTGATAATATCCTGAAGCAGTGGTTCACACCTGTGTTGTGTGGAGCTGATCCCGACACCACCAAGAGACAATATTTCCATATCCCATAATGTATCACCAAGAAATCTATGGAGAATAAACAGAGAGGGCTTCGATCCTGACCCAAGACACTATAAAGTCTGCTCCCAACATTTCATCACAGGTAAATTGATAAACCGCACATTTCCTTTAATTTTAAGTCTTTTAATTTTCCTGATTGTCATGCATGTGCTCATTACAATGATTAAGTTGGCCTCCCCATCAATCACATGGCTACTTGTCAAAAACACACTAGCCACTATAGTATCCCAGAGTAGTCGCAATCATATAGGTGGAAGAAAAAGTAAGTACACTGGAATTTCTCACATTTCTGCCTAAATTGGTCACTAAATGTGGTCCGATGTTCATCAGAATCATAATAATGAGTAAACAGTGTCTACTTGAACTAATACCACCCAAACATTTACATTTTATCATATCTTTTTTGGCCATAGCATGTAAACATTCATAGGACAGGGAGGAATAAGTAAGTACACCGCCTGAATCTCACTGAACTGCAGCAGTTTTGTAAAGAGGAATGGTCCCAGATTCATCCTGATCGTTGAGGCTAATCTGCAAGTACAGAAAAGAAGTTATTGCTGCAAAAGAAGAATCAGCCATTTAATGCAGGGGTGTACTTACTTATTCTACAAATCTATGCTGTTGTGAATGTCTCAGGTCTTTCTGGACAATATCTTGATAAACCTGTGAATGATTTTGTCCATTGATGATAGCGCGTTGTCCACGCCCTGTGGTAAAAATGCATTCATAAGTGTATCAGCTTATTATGCAGAAAAACCTGAGACATTCACAACAGCGCGGAATAAATAAGTGAACCCTTGTATTAAATAGCTGGCGGACCCTTCTTTTGCAGCTATAACTACATAATTACACGCTATGGCCAATAAAAATGTGCTAAATTGTAAATGTTTGGGTGGTTTTAGTTTAAGCAGACGCTGTTTACTCAGTCATATCATTTTGATAAAGATCAGACCACATTTAGTGACCAATTTAGGCACAAATGCGAGAAATTCCAAACGGTGTACTTACTTTTTCTTCCCACTGTACATTAAGTGCACACGAGCCGCAGAGGATCATGGGTAATTCAAGAAACGGAAACCCGTCTATGACTGACACCAGACAAACCGCAGTCTTATTTGAAAGGTTTTTTTATTCCTTTATCAATCAAAATGATCTTCAATGTTTGGTCTTCCTCCAACTTAACAGAGCAATAAGATATTATGGCTCTGATAACTGCTTTACTCAAACCTGCCTATTTTGGTGCTAAACGAAAATTTGGGACTTTTGGGTTAGCGGGCGAACGCGTCACCATTAAGCCCCTATTTAATCATACTTTTTATGTAGTTTAGTGTAACAATATGCTCATATGAGTGGGCCCTGCTGTGCACTATAAATGATGACTTGGAAAGCAAATCTTCCTTGTTCTTTCAGTTTAAGACAATGTTTTCTTTAAGTTCATAACTTACTCTCGCTCTGCCCTCCAAAAATAACATGTTGAGAGGAAGTTATGATATCTTCCCTTTCACATTCCGTGTCACTTTAGCCAACTTTTCAACTCTTTTTTTTTTTTTTTCAATCTCGCTCACTCTTGTCTCTTCTCTCCAAGAAAGATCTTAGCATTTCGGAACTTCTTTTCAAACCAGGGAACCACAAGCCTTTGAGGAGCCTGACGTTTTTTCCAGAGAGGAGAGAATGATGGCGCTTTGGGGCTTTGAGCAATTAAACACCTCACCAAAAAAAGGACGAGCTTTTTGCGCCCCCCTCGCCCCGCACTTTCCGAGCTTTATTTTCCTTTATTCCCCGTCTTCGGTGGCTGACGAAATGGTGCCTCGTGACCTCATTTTGCCTCCTCTCTCTTCTCTCCAATGACCATGAATAAACTCCAGCGGTCCACTGCTAAATCCCTTCGACATGTAAATCATTTTTTTTAGCTCTTGTTTTCATCTGCATCCCTTTCATGTAAATCGCTCACGTCTGTGTTTGCCAGTCAGCACATTAGGAGGAAAAAGTGAGAAAGGAAAAAAAAATGCTATTAGCCTGGGCGTCATACGGCATGGGAGGTCTGCGCAATTGTTGCACATTTATTTTCTGCTGAAGTCTGGAACACTTTCGCTATTATGGATTTACTATGGTGCACTTTTTTGTCCTCTACATTTCACGTTTTCCCAATTGTGTCACCCCCCCCGAGCAGAACCATGAGCATGCGCACTAGCTGTTAGCCATTAGCTTGTCGATGGTTTGGAGACAAAACAGGCGCGGAATAACTTACTTTTTAAACACACAGACATGACGCTTATGTAGATTATTTAGAGTGACAGCAGACCCGGAAGTGGCACCGATGCTAAACAAAACTATTAGCCTGGTCATGATTGATATACGTCCACTCATCCCCATGAAGGATCGAGATGTTTGGAATGTGTTTGGAAAGAAAGAGCTGATTAGACAAGGGAAAATGTTTTAACTTAAAGAGGGAGTATTACTCTTGCTGGTATTTGGTAATGATCTCAAACACGTCTTGATCACTAGTCTTGATCAAGGTAAGGAGAGCACTTCCTGGTTATGGAGAGCAGGGAGGTGGAGCTTGGGGTAAACAGGAGGTCCATGACAAGGTGTCAAACATGCACAAATGGCAAATACTGTAACAAGCTCTTAAAGGGTTGCATCATAAACCCCCCCACGAGGAAATTTAGCCAGAATTGTGTTCATCACCAGCAGTGTCGGGCAAAGTTACTTTTAAAAGTAATGCGTTAAGTGGAAAAGTAGCTTATGTCACTGTGCTACTTTATTATGGAGGTAATGAGGGAGAGACTCATGCGTTACCAATGATAAACATCTATATACTGTATTGTCTTCGTTTGTCATTCATTTTTTTCTGATTTGGAATGCTCCATTTCACAAACTTAGCCCCTCCCAAAAAGCTAACTCACAGCCAGATACCACTAAAGTTATTAAATAATAGCACAATGAATTATCTTCACTGAGCTTTATTTTGTACTTGCACAAATGACAGCAATACAGTAATGAGCATGAACTACAGGCCTATAGTCTCCTTAGCTTGGTTTGCTATATGTAAACAGTTTGGGCCCGTCAGAAACTGCAACAGGTTGTCAACAAAAAAGAACGTCTGTAAAAGGTGCTCTTACTTTACAAACATACGCATTACAAAATGCATTGAATTGCTAATCAGTAACATACAACATACTCAACTTGATTTAGATTAATTGTACAGTTTTCCTCAACCACATAGCCAGCTACGAGGACATTGGAACAACCATCATACCAACAGCTAAGCGTTGTTGTTTTGGAGGACGAGCTCCATCATTTTTTTTTCCTCTTTAGATTCACCACCGGCTCTGTATCGTCCTTTTCACCAATAAGTTCAAAATAATGCAAGTATTTCCACGATGAGAACGCGCTCGCTGAAAACTCTTCCATGTTACTTGAGTTTCTGTAAAGTTTCAGAGACAGGGGAGACATCGATCCAAACTAACCACATCACTGATTTGAAAAAGAAACTAGTACTAGAATACCTGAAAATGCAAAACAATCTCATTACTTTACTTGTTGCTCTCTCGTAATCTGAGTACTTTAAGTAGCACGTTACCCCAACACCGATCACGACCTTGCTGGACACATCATTGCATTTGTCTGAATTATCCAGTAGCAGGACTCTCCTATAAAGCTATAAAAAAAAATCCTTTGGAAATCTTGCACGAGGTTAGCCACAGTTGACCGTATACCACGGACTTCTTCATGTTTTCTGAATGGGAGTGGACGCGCGCCAAAATTCATGAAGCTAATCCCAACGTCCGCTGGAGATTTGCAAAGTTGGAGCGTTTTATTTGGGCCGCTCTGAAGGACACTGCCCCGGGAGCAGCTCCGCGTCCGCCAAAGCAATATCCTGACTGCGACTTTATCTCCAACTCTTCTGCAAACTCCACCTATTTGGAAGGTTCTTTTCCCTTCCTCATTGACCTACTGACGAAATTCTTGTTCTCTAGAGTCTTGTTATGAGTTGTCCTGACTAGTTTAGCTTTTTTTTTATTAGCTCGGAAATTGGAAATCGGGCAAAATAACTTGTCTGGATTCCAAAACACACAAAGCTACTACCTCCGGGAAGAGATTTGCACGGAGTAAACAAGCCACAACCCCAATCCAAGTCATTTTAACACCTTTAAATGTTCCTTCTTGCATTGTTTATAAGCTGTTTCCTGTGACCGGCCGGTTCAGAACCCTCAGCTTAAACAAAGACATCGACATCTTCTCGCATCCACGGAGTAATTTATGAAGTGCTGACAGGGAAAAGCATGGGAGAGCTTTGCCAGTAACGCGTCCGTCATCGGGCCGGCCCTCCGATGTTAAGTTTGGTCATAGAATATGGTCAGCCGGCCCGTACCGAATCAATGGGCTCTTTATACGGTGAATAATTTATGTTTAGCGGACACATAAGCGCAGTATGAAACGAAGGTGCTGAGTTGATCGGTCAAATAGTTCCTCTCTGGACATGAATCACTTCCCAAACGCAATCATGAAGGGATTAAAGACAATGCGAGAGGCCAGGAAGTGGCCGGGAGAGGACGTGTTGAAATGGGGAAACTTCATCTGAGGGCTTAAATTCACTGTTCACAATAATGTGGCGGGTGACACTTTGTTTTAGTTAGAGGGAAGATTTGGATTTAGTTTCATTTTGTGGAAGAATGTAGTTGCAGTCACATGAGAACGGAAACAAACGACAAACATTTGGAACATTTTTGCCTCTGAAAAATCGAACACAGGGTTTGTCAACGTTGGTGTGATGATAGCAAGGGGGAGGAATCATTTGATCTATTATGACAACTCAATGAATTGGCCCCGAAGCTTATTTATTGGTTGCCTGGCCAGCGAGCCACTCCTGCTCTTTGTTTCTGTTCAAAAGCAGGACCGTCTGGAGCTTTTTCTTTTTTTTTTTTCACTGTCCTCTTTTATTACGTCTCTGAAGAAGTAGATGTCGATGCTTCATCTCTAAGGGCCTTCTCACACAGGTCGACCTAAAGGGGCTCTTGACCCGAGAGCGGTGGTTTTGGGTGCATTCGCGTTGACTTGATTACAAATCTGAAGCGAGCTGCAAACGACTACTTGTATCTTTACGTATCACTTTTTTGGTTCGTTTTGTCAGACACTAAGGTTAGAGATGTTAAAGATCTTTTACCTTTGCCTGTTTCAGCCGCCATCTGCAGGCCGTCATCAGAAGTATCACCGGTGTGCGGAATCCACCGGGCGGCAGGGGGCGTGACCAGTCTGTCGGACCTGTTGGGACCGTCAGACTGGTCACGCCTCGGAAGTAAGAACAGCTGATAAGTGACACGTCACCGCACGCCGGTGATACTTCTGATGACGGCCTGCAGATGGCGGCTGAAACATGTAAAGGTAAAAGATCTTTAACATCTCTAACCTTAGTGTCTGACAAAATGAACCAAAAAAGTGATACTAGAACACAAGTAGACACAATGAACGTTACGAAGTTTGTATCTTTACGTTTTTGTGGTATAAACAACATTAATTCGGTGGTTGTCTCCACTCTTCCGGCCGATGGATTCTGGCTATATCCACACGAAGACAAAACGCTTACATTTTCAGGAACTTTCTTTGTAAGCACAAAGCCAGCTTAGTAAATGTGTGCGTCCACATGGGTCGACTCGGGTCTGTGAAAACGCGATTCATCTGCCAGGCCTGTGTGAGGCGCTGTGACGCTAATCCAGATAATAGAACAAGGTGTAGATAGTGGAATGTAGGAATGTGGAATGTAAACAGGGAAAGTGAAACTGATTCAAGGATTTAGGATCTACAGAAGAGATGAGGAGGAGAGTTTATTCTTCAGACGTAACGGGACTAAAGCAGAAAAACCTGTCAGTGACCGGACTTTTATTGTCAGTCCCAATAATATTATTGATTGATTATGGATAACAGACACCTCTCTGGAGCTGTGATGTCATCGTTTTAGTAAAAGCTGCGGAGACGTCGTAACAAGGGCGCCACGTAAACGGCGTTTTGAGATCTTTCCACTCTGGGACCTAGTTTGGAAAATGTTGGTTTACAGACCCCCAAAACGGCAGGTTCGTATGGACGATACACTGGATTGATAAAATATCTTTGCGTTTAGTCCTCAGCTTGACTTTTTGTGGACAGGGCCTAAAGCCACAAACTTCCTCAGTTACAAAACATGCAGCACGCCGCTTGTTGATTGGTTGATATGTTGCTCCCATCGGGAACTCGAAGAAATCACGCCTGGTCCCAGACTGCGCGGCTTTGTACCACGGCTAGCATTGTTTAGATCAGTTACTCATCCCTCGTGTTTGCTGTTGTGGATGACGCATGCCCATTCAAACTGGGAAAAAAAAAAAAAACTCTTCCTGTGACCCGTGGTTCAAGGCTACATATATTTGTTACTTTTCTGTTTGTTTCTCTGCTTTGGGTAGACCTCTGCTGCCAAAATCCAAGCACCTGTTGTCAGTTCAATTCTACTGAGCTCTCCTGTCTCAACATTTCTTTGTAAAAGTTGAATATTCTCATAAATATTCTATATATGACTTAGTTATTGTCATGTGATTGTGTTCACATGAGCATCTACAGCTTAAAAGTGTGGTCCACCAGTGTTGCCTCAGCCTCCCTGTACAGCCTTTTAAGGTATGACTTCTGATTGTACTGGCTTTTTTAAAAACACGTACGTTACAACACACGCTATGGCGAGAATTCTAACAACCCTGCCAGCCTGCCGCCAAGGAAGCATGTTTTAAACGCCAAGTCCTGAAGAAAGTCACGCTTCACAGATCAGCAGAAATTTATAATAACTCCTCAGCACCGAGCCAATCCTACAGCACCGCCAACATTAACACTTGGTAATTAAAATCACGCACATTTCAGCGCCCGCAAACACCGTGCAACTTCTCTATTGACCTCATCCTGTAGGTCGGGGCCTTGGCAGCTGCTCCGCATCCCACTCTGCCACACGCAGTCAGAATAATGGAGTCTCCAGCTCTCATTAAAAGCGCGAGGCTGTTCCTGGTTAGATTGAAGTGTATATAGAACACCTGCTGAAAGTGTGGGGCCATAACAGTCAGCTACAATAGCACACACCAGCCAAATCTGCTACGTCGTCAGTCAAACTGTCTCTTTTGGTTTAGCAGACCATTTGAAATCTAAAATGCTGCCACTCACCAAAGCTGTGTTTTCCAACCAGTAAAGGGACCCCTCAGGGTAAACCAACACTAACCAGGGGCCCTTTTCATTTTTCAAGGTGGATGTAAAATGCCATTTGTAGAACGCTTTCGTAAATAATTGCCAGAACTCGAGTTAGGGGTTAGCAATGCACTAAACTATGGACATAAAAGTTGTGGGGCTTGTTTTGGTAATGGCTGCGGTGGTGGTAGTTGTAGAAGTATCAGTAGCTAGTAGTACTTTATGTTGATTTAACAGTGGTATGTGGTTTTATTTTATTCATATCTCTAACTAACTCTGCTGCCTAAAATATTGACTTGTATCTTGTTTTTATCGTATAAATCCAATCAATGGCCCCAACTGTATTCTCTTGACTTAATTCCCACGGTTTCACCACAAATACAGCCTCTTCATATGCTGTGTCTCTCTGCTGATCCAATCCAAGGTTTGGCAGTGATTGCCTTGTGACGGTGAAGATTTCAAACACCTGTGCACTGTAACGCCCGTGATGTCGTGGCACAAAGTCAGACCCGGCCTGTCAAGAAGATACGTTGTTTTGTGGCCAAGCATCGGCATAGCTGGGAGTTTAAACTCTGTTGCTGATGTATAATTCTCCCTGCTTCCAGTAGAGGGCGCTCCAAGCAACATACCACATCCCTTAAAGAGCAGCTTACTGCATGCATTCAAATAAATGATCAAATCTGAGTCCAAATTTGAACTGGTATCACACAGGCCCACACTTCTATACCTAAACTCGCTAGAGTGTAGTGAAGGTTTATCGTAGCCACATTGGGACTCTATGACCTAATGCCTGTGTTTTTCCGGGGGCACTTTCCCTTCGTCCGAGCTGCTTATGAATCCGGACAGTACGCCCCGCTCTTAGCTACTGTGGGCTGATCGTTCCCATATGGAGCGCCTTACTGCAGCCTAAACTTCCTCCACTGGGCCTGACATGGCCAATAATCCAATAAGAGCCGATAAATTCACTGTTCACTGTCAGGAAGTGGGACAGAGGGCTTAGATAAGAGAGAAGTCATACATTCATGATCGCAGGCTTCTGGAAATATTGGCTACGGGCACTTGATTTTATGATCACATTGTTGGGCCAGATTTTCAAACAGTGGAGGGGCTTGTGATAGAAATCGTTGGGAGAGGCAGACAGAAGCTAAATTGTTGTAAATGTTTGAGCTCTGTTAGCTTCGCACAGCTTTAATCAACAATGCCAGATACATGTACAGTCCATGTTGACCTCTAACACAGCACGCTGCATGTGTCATCGTCCAATTTAACAAAACAACATCTCAGGCATCCAGGATAATAATAGAAGCAGTCGAGATCATTGACCCAGCTGGATAGTTCTATAATTTTACGGCCAATGTGTATAAATTCCGATGTTTTCATCAGAAATTTCATGGTATTATTCTTGATGACTGAGATTTTCAATGTCTAACATATTTGGCCCTTTGAAAATTCATAAATTAGTGATCATCAATGAACACAAATGTCGATTTGTGTTGATTTAGTGGACCAAGTATTGTATCACCTATGGCGCTCTACAATCAAAAGCCAATTCATAAAGTACAAAAAAACTACTGTAATGTCTGAACTATAAGCCACTACTTTTTCCCCATCCTTTTAACCTCGCGGCTTATACAACAGTGCGCCCAATTTATAGATTTTGATGGTCCTACTGAATATTGCTGTCTTCCTCCACATCTGTCCACCAGAGCGGGGGCAGCAGGATGCCCTTGCACGCTATAGCTAACATAGCTTCAAGTCCTAAATAAATGCGTTTAATTCTCTCACTGCTGAAATATTATGGAGGCACAGGTATCAAAAGTCTCGAGTGGTCACCACAGACCCAGCTCATAGCAGCTTCGAACACCAGGAAACTCCCGAGCTCCCGAGGAGGGCGGCTCTAAACCCGGCCCCACTCCTGAGGAGGAGTCGCTGTGCGGGCAGTGCTTTGGCTTCACTGAACACACGCGCGTTTAAAATATAGTATAATCGAAGTTCTTAACACACTTTAATAAAAGTGAACGTCCCTGTAGGCCGCCGTTCTCTTGGTAAGTTTGACCAAAGACACACAAAGAGCAAAGCCCAGTATTTCCAGTGGCTGATGGTGCTTCAAATGCGCTTGGAACAGCCTCAGCTTATAGACCAGTGTAAATATATATTTACATTTTGTTAGTGTGGCTTATTTACTGGCACGCTCAATAGTCTGGAATTTACAGTATTTATTTTCTCAAATACTATCGGCCTCTGCTGTGCCTTAAAACTTTTCAGAAAAGTGAATGGGATTTTCCTTGGGCTCCTGGCGATGCCCTGCACTGTCGAGCGTCATGTTATTGCATATTCAGACCCTTGGAAGTGAAATCCCCTAAAATGCACACGCATGGGCCGTGCAGTGCGTCATGTTCCCGTGGGAGCCCATAGCCTCTGACTGTTTTCACCTTGACTAGAGTTTAAAGCATTTATCCTGCACAAACCTGTTAGGAGCCATTTCACTCTGACGTTCTGCAGTAACACTTTGAACATGATACTGGGACTTTGTGTCGGAGTTGAAGAGTTCATTTGCAAAAATAGATCAAACCCTTTTTTATTTGTAAATTTACCAAAATATAGCGGGTACAGTATTCATGATGGAATGAACTACAAGCCCATCCTCATCTGGGATTTATCTATTTGAATGTTTTGGGATATTTAAACGCACTTCTTTACATTGATCCTGCAGTAACATTCAAGTCTCGTACTATATTTCTGTCCTTATTTCACAGTTTTTCCTCAGTTGATCAAACACTAAGTGCCATTCACTGCACAAATAACTCTTTTTGTCAAAACCTTGAGCGAAGTTTGTGATCAATTATTTATTTTGTACTTTTCTTTCTTGGTCACACTGGACACATTCCTGCTCTTTTGAACACTCTTTTGCAAAAAGCAAACACTTCTTTGGTGGATCTTATTTACATTTTTACAGCAAACGACACTTTGACCATTGAGCTCAGAACTTTGTGACTTTACAGAACACGATGTTTAGAAACGTTTGTGCAACAGTATGTGTCCAAAAGGATGTCCATGTGTGCACCGTGTTCATTCAACTGTTATCCGCTCACTTTTGGGAATGCTCTCAATATACTTTGTCTAACCCGTGCCTTATTTTGGAAACTGTTGCAGTAAATCGAAGCCGCCGCCTCAGATCTCGCCCAGTAAGTCCAGCGGAGGGGAGTTCTGCGTGGCTGCGCTCTTCGCCGCCTCCAGGTCCTGGTTCCTCACCAACCCCAACATCAAGAGGGAGAAAGGTGAGCCTACATGATTACTAATGCTGCTGTGTACACGGGTTTCCGCGGGGGAATCAAAATCTAACTTTCTTTGTTGATAATCAGACTTTGTTCAACACACAAACTATCTTCTAAATCACTCTCAACCTGCAGTTTGGGCTGAAATGTAACATATTTGTTTGCCTGTTGTGTCCGGGGATGTTTGTAACATGAGGTGAGTTGTAACAGCACAACTTCTACCATCAGGGACCGGACAGAGAGCTAATGGTCATATCGGTGCTGAACTACTTTGCCTGAGAGTCATTTTTCAATCCAAACATAACTTTGTGTTTTTGAGTTATACAGTTGTGGAGAAGATCACAGTGTAGTCTCTCAGGCAGAATGTGACGTCAGCCCAAAACATAAGCTAAAACACAGTTCGAGGTGTCCGATGACAGATCTTTGAAAAGGCATCAGGCAGCATCAGATTTGTCTAAAAGAACCTGAATCTTCCACTCCTCTAACTCTGCAGGAGACAAGCCTTCACACAAACCCATGTGCTCCAGTGTTATTACCACATCGCACTATTCTGTACCGTGGCCTGTGTTTTCGCTGCTTTTCTTTACAATATTACAAAACGCCCCACTACTGCTAACCAGTGTAACATGGGAAAAGTTTAATCTTGAAATGAACTCAAGCAACAAATATAGGTCATTTGTGTAAAAGCTTGAGAGTCAGTGAGTTACAGGGGCTCAACCTTTTGGGCATTAAATTGGCAAATCAATTGAAAACATGGAATGTACAGCTGTGGATACATAAATTGGCGCTCCAGCTCCTGTTTCCTCTTGTCTGTTGGTAGAAATTGGACTCAATGCGTCCTCTACAATAAAAGCGATAAAAGCATAACGTTTACAAAGTTCCGAGTCTAACGTTGTGGTGTCCTCCCAGACCAGTCCCGTCAGTCGGTGGTGGACTCCCTCTACATCCTCAGCTGTTACGGGAACTTAGTGGAGCACGTCCTGGAGCCGCGCCCCATCAGCATCGCCCCCAAAATCAGCGACGACACCCCCCTGGAGCTCAGCACCTGTCCGCGGGCCTGCTGGACTCTCACCAGGTGCGTTAACCACAGCAGAGCAGCAATCTCAGACACCAGACGCTTGTTAATGTGGATCGTCTTTGCAGGACTCCGCAGTGGAACGAGCTGCAGCCTCCGTTCAGCGCTAACCACCCCCTCGTCATGTCGTCAGACCTGGTCCAGTATTACCAGTATCTGTTGGCTGGTGAGTGACAGTGTCTTTTTAAGGTGGTTTTGCTAATCCCTGCACTGAAAAGTCACATCTCTGAGTCCCACATGCCTAGTTTGGCTATATCACATATTTAAACCTGGCTCTGTTCAAATGTGGATGTTTTCTTTCTCCAAAACACATCTAACTTTACAATGTTTAACAGATAACTTATTTTTAGTAGGATAACAAACGTACAAACATGTTTCCTCATTTTTTGTCAGTGTTGAATAGGGATGCACCGATACCACTTTTTCTAAAACCGATACGAGTACGAGTACTTGGATTTAAGTACTCGCCGATACCGAATACCGATACGAGTACAAGGCTTTTTGTTCAACATTCTTACTTTTTTCACAGCAGATTGGTTTGTAATTAGTAAATTTACTCATGTACATTTCCTTAAGTAAAGCAGGTGACACATTTAATAGCAGTTATATTAGAATGGTGCTGATGCCATTTATTTATTTATTTTTTAGTTTCATTCAATATAATTTTTAATTTTTATTGCTCTGTCCATCATAGACAGAAAAGTCCATGTCCAAAAGCTCCCCAATGCCTGTGCTTTATTCATTTTTGTATTTTTATTTAACAATAGTATTGAGATGGTTACTGGTTAATGGTCTCTTTTCGTCTTTACTTCAGCTCCGTGTGGATTTTCTCGTGTGTTTTGTAGCAACTTAGCGAGTAGCAACAGCGTTTTCATTGTTCTGCTGCAGCTCATTTTGGCTCAATATAAACATGCTGTATCTCTTTTATTTGGATTTTCTGAGGACTTTTTAGTCGCTGGGTTAGTGTTTCAGAAGAATAAATCCCTGGGCATAAAACGGCGTCAGAATGGCCAAAACTGCGCTAGCCGCGAGTTAGCAACGTTAGCCTGTATGTTGTAAACACTGCAGACGCTGCAGCACTAACAACATGAAGCTGTGGTTAAATCCAGCACAGACTCTGATTTAGAGAGTGCAGTCTGTAATAAAGTCAGCTCTATGTGGAATATTGTATTTCCACTAAAGAATTCTCCAGTTTGTTGCTATTTTCTCTCCTCAGCTGAGAGGTGCGCCTCGTAGGTGCGCTGGCCGCACGTCAAATGGTATCGGTTTCTGGTATCGGGACCTCATGAATGAGTACGAGTATGAGTACAAGCCTGTGGTATCGGCCCGATACCCGATACTGGTATCGGTATCGGTGCATCCCTAGTGTTGAATCCCACTCCTGTATCCATGCGCTTCCAATGACATCATGCATAGTTCCGGCGGCCATTTTGAATACCAAAGTAACATGTAACAATGTATTCTAATCCTCTACTCAGGATGAAAATGAAAAACAACTGATCCACAGTGGCATCTTTATGTCTTTATGTATTCGTAATCATTGCTCAAGAAGATGACAGTAAAAACACGGCCCCAGAGACGCACGTTTATGTGATATAAACAGCAAATGTGGCACAGACGTAGCTGCTCTATCTGTCGAGCTACAGGATTTACTAAAGATCTGCTTCACTCTGAAGACTAAATTAATACATCAAAGAGGAAACAGAAAACCTTTCTCTGTGATATTTACAGTTTGTCATGTCAACAGAGTCTCAGTCTGAGTCAGTGTTTAAGCTGCTCAAGACGCTAGCATGCTACCAGTTAGCAATGGCTTCAACATGATAAACACATGTGCGGCTCACATCTATGAACACTGATGAAATACTACAGTAACAGCATGTTGTATCCTTTCTCTTGGAGAGGTCAGAGTTGAGCTGTTGAAGCTAAATGCTAACCGGTAGCATGCTAGCATCTTGAGCAGCTTCAACACTGACTCACTGGTTTCTTCACATAAACGTGCCTCTCAGGGGCCGTGTTTTTACTCTTATCTTCGTGAGCAATAACTACGGGTAAATAAAAATGCCACTGTCAGTCAGTTGTCTTTCTTTTATATCCTGAGTAGAGCTATTGTTCCATGTTATTGTACTGCATAATTCTACTTCGGTATTCAAAACGGCCGCCATAACAACAAAAGCCACATGACTGAAAAGCATGTATTGATTCCTATCATGCTTGTCTTTAATCCCGCCTGCTGTGTGCTGTATGTTTGGGTTGTCCACTGCTCTCACTGGTGTATGTTTCCTCCTCCGGCCTGCTGCGTGGTTACACAGCGCCCTGACCCCCAGCGTGTGTGTGTGTGTGTGTGTGTGTGTGTGTTTGTGTGTGTGTGCGTTGACTGTTTAAAAGCCTCTGTTTGGCCTCTTATTGGTGCCACATGCAGAGGCCGGGGACTCTCCTCTCACCGGACGCAGCATTTCCTCCCTCAGAGATACTCTCACAGATACTGCCCCCGTTTCTGTGCCTCATATCCTCCAAGCACAACTATGCAATTGAATAGTTTTGCTTTCGCCATGTCAACTTTATTTACAGGAAAACTCTGTAACCTTTTTATAAAACATTTGCAAAACATGAACACAAAAGCAGAGATTATTGCTCAGAGCATGAACATCTGTAGACCTTAGAGAACAAACCCAAACCCTTTTCCTAATCTTAACCATTCCTGTTCTACGGCATCATATACAGCACCTTCACTGCCTGACCAAACTAAAAATTGCCACAAAATAAAAGGTCACACGCTCTAGTATTTGGTAGGACCACCTTACATCACAGGACATATTATTACTCAAAGAAAAGTAAAGCGAGCATCGACAGAAGACCAGTGCACATATCCTTTAAAGCAGTGTTTCTCAACTGGTGTGGCGTCGGGATCCAAAAAGAAAATATGAAAGAATTTGCAATATGTAATGAAAAAATACTGTATTTTCCGGACAAATTATTGTTGAATACGATTTAAACAAGCCAAAAAAAGCAGAAATGATTATACAAACAATCCCATAGCTGTCATTTTAACAGACTCTGGTAGTAGTATTGCAGAGGTTAAACTTTCTTAACTTTGAAAATTTTATTAAATTCTGTAACTTAAAATTAATGTACAAATGTCTGCACGGCCCCTGATGTTCTCAGACGGCTCATAGTTCCACTTCGATCAGTGGGCTCCATCACACGAGGAGCTGCTAATGGAAATGTGAAAGTACCCGTTAGGAAAAAGACCTTTGGACAGTCAGCTTTTACCGTCCAGGGTGCTAAACTTTGGAACTCTTTGCCTCCTGAGCTGAAACAGGACTTAGACCGGGGGGCTTTTAAAAATGAACTAAAACATATTTTAAAAAGAGATCAAGTATGCAATCATTTTTAGTCTGCACTCAATGCACTTCCTTTGTGTAATATCAGAATTAATTAATTAATGTTACTGTGAATGTATTTTTTGTACTTTCTGTGTGAAAGCCCTTCTAGGGACGGACATTGCAAATTAGCCTTGGCTATAAATGTTGTAGTGTGCTACATGTTTATTGTTCACACATGTCCCTATCAAATAAATAAATAAATAATTCCATTCTTTTTCAAAATATGGCTGGGTACCGTTAAGTATCAAAATTTGGTTCTCCTGGCATCTGAAAAATGAAAGTATCAAAAGTAGGTTCTGAAATAAAAATCTCCTCTCTTTAGATCCTAGATCCCCCATTTTTCTCAATTTTTTTTTTTTTTTTTTTTTTTACAATTTTGTCTTATTTTTAGTCCCCATTTTCCCCCCATTTTTCCTGACACTGAGGAACCCGATATTGTAAATGTGCAGATCTTCCACACATTATCGTTCTGTTTTCTGATTCCAGACAACAAATATTTGAGTATAGGTATCTAATAACATCATTTTATGTTGATGTTTTTATTGATTCTATTTGTTTTCAACTGTGAAGCACTTTGAATTGCCTTGTGTATGAATTGTGCTCTACAAATAAACTTGCCTTGCCTTGCCTAAAAAAGTATCTTTCAGGTATCGGTATGATTTTTTTTTTTTTACAATACCCGGCCATATATATAAAGCCATATATATAAATATAAAAAGAAATGGGAAATGTGTTTAGGGAGTGGCTCGTGACCCACTGAAAACTGTTCCCCGACCCACCAGTTGAGAACCACTGCTTTAAAGTGCAGACATGTCACTCTTGTCAGTTTTATTTTGAATACTTTTATGCAGCTGCTTTACATGAATTCAACTTCATTCATAATTCATGTACCTTGATGCATTTCTGTCTTTTACACTCTTCACTGTCTACAGCTTATTGTTATTCCCTCCTGTTTGCACATCATTCCTTCTTACCGAGAGAGATAAACAAAAAATAAACAAAGCCGTTGTCAGATAATATGAAGTTTATTGTTGAAATATTGGCATAGAATCCTGTCCAGCCCGGAGCCTCCTCTCTCCTCTCTCCTCCTCCTCCTGTATAAATCAAGGCTCCATGGCGCTGGGAGAAGGAACACTCACAGTGATCGTCTACGAAGCCCTAACCTGGAGGGGAAATGGCAGCGGGACAAGTCGTGGGCAGCTCCTTCCTTATCCTAAACCCTATCGCGCTGACCTCACTTCGCTTCACACTCGGCTGGTTCGGGGCAGATAACAACTGTATTCCTAATTGGGATGCTAATGCGGACGCCATGAATCTTCTCCTCTCATTATTTCGGCGGCTCGCTGCATAGTTGGCGCGCCGTACGGTGGTGTTCTTGTCACTCCGACGCACCCACATCGCTCTGACACTCGGGGAGACCATTAGCACTAATTTGAGAGGAGATTTCCTACCAGTTACACCCAGGGCCGCGCAGAATCGGGGGGCGGAAGACTAGCGTAAACATAGCTCTCGGCCCCGGAGCGCTTCTCGGTGAAGTTAATTACATATTTGAGTGTTTGTAATGACGAACTGAAGATGTTGGCCTACACCAGAGGGTCGGATTGGTTCAATGTGTGGCCATGCGTACAAGTCTACAGGCCTCTGTTTTTTTTTTTTTTTTTTTCAGACGATGGGATCCTTAAGTGTTCGCCGCGCTCTCCCTCCGCTTGTTATTACGGAATTAGAGGGAGTTTTGGGTGTCGGCTAATTGGTCTGGAGCGCTGGCGGGTCCCGGGGCACGAGGAGTGTGGCAGTCAGGGAGATGAAGATGTCGAGCCCATGTGTTTTTATGAGGGATCTGTTCTGTCCCGCGTCATGCTTTACCGAGGCTTGTGTTTCACAGCATACCTGGAGCGCCCGTTTAAAGAAATACTGCGGGACGTCTTGGAGCGCCACGTCACTGAACAGTTTGTGAAAGGCCACGACTTTGTGTATTCGGTTTTTAGCTTGTCTCAGATCGTTGCACGTTTCCAAACAGCTAAGTCCTATAGGGGTGTTTTAAGTCAGCATACATTTGTGTAAGCTTTCCGTCGTCCAGGAGTTTTCCCATCATGGCAAAGGTTTTTGAAGTAGTCATCTGGAACTGGGTTGTTGAGTTGTGGACGTTTCCAGATATGCCAGTTTGGGATTTCGGTTTTCTCAGCTCTAGATAACGTCAACAACAGGGCTGGGTACTGTCCAACACCACTACTTTAACAGTATCCGCTTTTCGTTACAGATACCTTTTTTTTGATACCTATGTTATTTTAATTGAATTGATTTTTTTTAGCGAATTAAAGCTACACCGCGTAAAATTTTACCCAATATTTATTTTATGACAGATATTTTCATAATTGAAAAAGAGCTCATAAATGTACAAACAAACATTTATGAGGCTCACCCCTCCTGAGATATGACTGTAAACTTCACCAGGAGTGGGTGCGTCTCCAGCTCGTCTCCATGGAGATGTGACTAAAGTCAGCAGAATTTGAGATTTAAGCAGGTTAGTTTCTCATCCAAATCCATTCGTTTATTACACACTGCAGTAATAGCATTCTTTATGTCATAAAGAGCATGTTTTGTTTTGCCGGCAACAGTATAGTCCAAAATGTTACACAGTGTACCTTTAAAATAACTTGGGTATAAAAAAGTATACCCAAATTGTCCAGGACTTGGGTGTACTTTTGTTCATAATGGTTCATAATGTCCTAAAACATTATGAACCAGGGTGTTGTGCTCTAGTTTCTTATTCAGTCCTGGTTTACAACCAGTTTAGTCAAAGTCTTGGTTTAGTCTTGGGTCAGTCCTGCTGCAGACCAGCTCTGCCATCTCTCATGAGTAGTTTTAGTAAGTTATAGCTTTGCTTCACTTTAAGATAACGTCTGCTCTTGTGCTGAAGCAGCTCATTATCTGCTCACATTCATGTTACTTTTTAGACTCACTGCAGGTCATATACTGACGTCTAGAGATAAAAAGTACTGAAACTTGGCACTGACAGAATCTTAGTTTTTCAACGGTTCTCTACCGGAGCTTTTCGGTCCGTACCAAGTAGATCCCGTTTAACAATACCCAGCCCAAGTCAATATAGAGCCTTGGTCCTGAAGGTGTAAGACCCCAGATCATGACAGTGGTCAGGGTGATGGGTGAATAAAACAATATGGAGCTGCTAACTTTTCCATTTGGACGTGTGGGTGTAAAACCAGGATACTGACCCGAGGAGGAACAGATGAATAATAATCAGCATGGTTTACATTTGGACTGTGATTGACAAGCATGAGCTGACAAGCTTCACTCCAGACTCAGTGTAGAGGAAAGCTACAGTGTGAACCACAGCTGCCCGGGGTCAGACTGACTCAGGGCCATGTGACTGACTGAAGGTGGTGCTGCGGTTTGGGCTCTCGCTTCACAGCAACAAGGTCCAGGCTTAAAAGTCCTGGGTTCCATCTCGGGCCTTTCCTTGTGGAGTTTCTGTCTCTCTCCCTGTGTAGATTTCCCCCACCACTACTTACGCACAATGGTCACTCCTCCGGCCAGTGAGTGTGATCATTAGCCTGGCTCCATTTCAAATGCAGAGGTTATATTACCCTACAGAGACACTGAAGTACTCCCTAACCTATAGCGTGACTGCCAATTTGGAACTTTGCATTCGTACACAGACAAGGAGGGCCGGAGCTACGATTTGAATTGCTGACCTTCTGAATAAGTGTGACAAATGTTAAATGATTCCCCAAATTACGTCCACACAATTATAATGAATAAATATGTGTCCGACTTAGTTTGTGAGGCCAGAATCAAGCCTAATCCAGTTTCTTTAAGATATATTATCCGACACATTCTCCAGGAAACGTTGACGCGTGGAAACTTCAGTGGCTGAAGTGTGGTAAGCAGGAGCTAAAAGCACCTGCAGCCGCGAGCAGCCGGTAAGCCCGTCTATAAATATCCACACTCTAATTGCCTTCACCAGTCGGACTCTGGCGCTGAGACGCTGTGCCCGTTAGCCCGCGTACGTTAGCTGGCGTTTTGATTGACAGCCGGAGCTCTCGGGTCTCGTGGCTCTATATTGGATGACCCGAGCTGATTAAAAATGCAGGGAGCGGGGGAAAGCAAGAGGAGCGTCCTGCAGGGTCGGTCAGACTGCAGGAGCCGGCCGTGGCGCCACTCCTCGCTCCTATCTGCACCTGTCCATCTGCGCGGGGCCGATCGCTGCACTCACAGGCTGGAGGCGGCGGGCTCAGGGGCTGAGGGGCCCAGATAAGGCAGGCACAGGAGAGGGAAACAAACAGAGAACATTCACTTTTTTGATCACCCTGGATGATATTTTGCAAATGTAACTAGCTGCTTAAGGTATTTTATTCGTAAAAATTACCAAGATTTTGAATAAGTTGTTTGGGTTCAAAACTCAATAAATTAGGCAAGAATCAAATTTTGAAAAAAAAACAATACTGTACAAGATTGGAAAAATGATGTCTATAGGTGCTACTAAAGTGGAGATGTTGTTGCAGTTGTAATGAAAAGCTCATTCTCAGAGAGAATGTGTTTCCAATGACATCACGCATAGTGCCGGCGGCCATTTTAAATACCAAAGTAGCATTATGTTGGCTAAACTATCTCATCTAAGAGGAAACAGAAAACCTTTCTCTGTGATTTTTACAGTTTGTCATGTCAACAGAGTCTCAGTCTGAGTCAGCGTTTAAGATGCTCAAGACGATAGCATGCTACTGGTTAGCAACTGTCTACCATTGGCAGTTGATTCAAGCAACTGTCAGTGGCTTCAACACAGTAAACACGATGAACACATGTGTGGCTCACATCTATGAACACTGCTGTTACTACTGTTACTAAGCTAAATGCTAACCGGTAGCATGCTAGCATCTTAAACACTGACTCACTGCTTTCTTCACATAAACGTGCTTCTCTGGGGCCGTGTTTTTACTGTTATCTGCTTGATTACGAGTACATAAAAATGCCTCTGTATCTCTACTCAGTTGTTGTTTCATCTTGAGTAGAGATATTGTTGCATGTGGTAGTACTGCATAATGCTACTTTGGTATTCGAAATGGCCACCATAACAACAGAGGTCACATGACTGAAAGGCACATGACTGAAAGGTATGTATAAAGTTTTGTCATGTAATGTGCGATCATCTGATGATCCCCCACAGAGCTTTGTGGTGGATATATTGTATAAAGGAAAAGCCAGTATTCTGATTACAGAGCCTTGAGAGCCAAAGATGTCAGGATTTTGAGAAAGCGGAAAACTTTGGGTCATTACCTGTAAAAATCAGTTAATGACCAAGCAGAATCCATGTTCAGAGCCAAGGGAAAACTCTTTAGAGAAACGGCCACATGAGGGGCAGGTAGAAAGGGGAGTGTTGGGTAAATGAAGCCTCGCCGCCATGTTTGGGTCAGTAATCAAAGAGGCCAGAGAACAGGACGGGGCTAAGTGTAGCGCTGGCTAAATGAACCAAGTGTCAATCACAAAGACACTGAATGAGACGGCATAATGAGAGGGTTAGGTTTTTTTTTTATCGGGACTGTGGAGAGACCTGCCTCACCTGCCACTGACCGAGCCAAGGGAAGTCGATAGGGCTAAAGTTAAAGCCGATGCTTTGATAGAAACGCCGCAACAATAGGGATTCGGAAACATCCAGGAAGTTAAATCTAGATATCATACTTTAGCTTTTGCATGCAGTGGTTGATCTTGACTTTTTTTGGCTACAGTTTTCTCCCTCAACACCTTAGTTTTAATGTTTTACTTTATTATAATGACTAGTGCCTTTGGATTTTGTCAGGAAATCAAGACCTGTTCCTGCATTGCGCCCACACACATATCCATTCACAAAAATATGACTCAAGAAACTCTCAACTTCCTGAACAACGCTACGTCATCCAAGTGTTGTTTATCATGTTTCCTTTGTGGAAGATACCAAAAGTGCATGTGTATGATTCATTGAGGCCCGAACCCCTTTTTACTGTCACTAGCTTATACAGAAACTAAGATGTCAAAAATTCCATCTGAATGAATCTCTGTCACCAATGTGTCAGCAAAATTAAACCATAAATGTATTTATTTATTTACATTTTAGCCACTTTTATTCACGAAATGCCCCATTTTAATCCCAAAACATTAAATATAAGAAACATTTTTCCTCATGTCGGTAATCTACTGCCAAAATATTATGCTGACGTCTCTAAATTCAGTTTTTCCTCTTATTCAAGGCATGTCTCGCCTTAATAGGAATAAACCCTCGCACAAAAGAGTCCAGTGTGTGGCTTGGTGCTGTCAATAACTTTTAGTGTCTTATACAACGCTTTTGTGAAGGAACTGGCGATATCGGCCATACTTGGACTGTGCCTTTTATCTGACAGGGAGAATCCCCTTTTCCACAGCGCACATCTTCAGTTATGAAAGCGACCCAGTGCAGGCTCATGAAGCCCTCAGACTGGGTGTCTCTGCTGTGTCCAGTCACTGCCCACATGTATCAGATGTTTGTCCCTTATCTCTCTCCGTAGATCAGCCCTCTGGCCTCACATCAATAACCTGCTCAGACTTTGTTCTTGTTTGGCTTCACTGCTCCGCTGCTCCAGCTAACCACTGTATACCGGCCGAGCAGACGCTCCGCTCTGTGCCAGACGAGGAGGGTCGAGACACCGAGGCCGCCATGTGTCAGAGATGGTTGAATGTGTTAGGGAGAAATAAACTCTCACGTGGGGCCGAGAGCTTGTGAATTGTTGCCACTTCACTTTGATGAAACTAGCGGTCGTATAAACAAGTTACATCCAGAAGTTACAACAAAATGAAGAAGTAAAATATGTGAAGTTTACTTTATTCATCATCAAATGTTTTTTTGTAGTGTTTGTTGTAGATTTCAGGCTACAACGTCTTTGTCTCCCCTATTTGCTGCTAACCCACACAGAATGTTAGCTTTAAAGGAACAGGCCACAGTTCTTCCATACTGAGATATGTTCTTACCCGAGCTTAGACGAGTTGATGCGTACCTGTCTGGTCTTTGTGTGTGCCCCACCGTGGTAGCTTCCAACTTCGCCCTCATTTGGAGCTATAGGAACACACTGGGAGAGGCCAAATGCTAGCAACATCTTTGGTCGTTTTGCGTGACTGAGGGCACGCACAAAGACCAGACATGTGCGCATCAGCTCGTCTAAGCTCAGGCAAGAACATATCTCAGTATGGACAAATGGTGGCCTGTTCCTTTAAGACCCTGAACTGGATGTTTTTGTTAAAAATGAAAGATGGAGTCAGTGTTTGAGCTGTTATTTGTGTACAAACCAACCTAACACATTCTAGCATCCCAGTTTATAACAGGGAAGAGGTTTTGAATCCATTTCCAATGACGTCATGCATAGTTAAAGGCATCATTTTGAGGACCAAGGTGAATTCATGCTGTAGTACAAGAACATTTTGCCAAAAAATCTGCTTCCTCTCCTTAGTGATTTTTACACTCTGTAGTGTCAACAGAGCCTCAGTCACTACCACAGTTAGCGGCTAGCATGTAGCATTTATCCTCTATCATAGACACACGACTCACATCTATGAAGCTAGCAGCTCAGCTCTTACCTCTGTCACCTGTTGTATCCAAGGCTAGATATTGTGTGTGTTTTTTCCTCTTGGAGACGTTTGTATGACTTGGAGCTCAACATCTGTATCCGTGTTACTCAGTGTCAGTACCTCTCCAGGCAGTTTATAAGGATCAAATCCTAAGGTTTTGGTTTTCTTTTAGTATCAGTTCTCCTCATCTGCATGGGTTGTGCTGGATGTAGCATCTTGACTTCAGTCAGTGGAGATGCATATTGATATACACTAGCTGCGGGTCCCCAAGATACTGGGCATAACAACAAAAGTCAAGGTCACTGTTACAGTAATGCCAACAAAAGCCTGCAAACACAAAAATTGATAAAAATGCTTTATAACTACATGAATTTTCACAAACCTCTGCATATCCAATATATATGCAGAGGCTGTTGAGGACAAAACACATTTTAAGGCCTTAAGCGTACTGTTATTGCAATAGCCATGTAACTGCTCTGTATAGGAAAGTCCACTCCCTCTGCTCGGGATGGCCCATACCTTATGTAGAAAGCAAACGGATTCCCTAAAGAAAGCCTGTTGTTGACGACTAAACAAGTCTATTAAGGGTGCATTGTTTGGAGCGTTCTATTGTTCTCGTGTTGCTTCACTGCTTCACCACTCGAGCTAACCACTGTCCACAGCCTCTCAGACACATGGCCCTCTGTTCAGGCCCTTAAAAAAAGATTTCAGTGACTGTGAAGGCAATGGCAGTTAAAGCCACTTAAACACAAAGAAACATTAACTGCACATTTTCTGTCGAGAGAATTTTAATTTGCGTTTCTTATTCAGATTTAGGTCACAGTGCTCCTGTTAGCCTAGAGAGAAGCCCGATGTTTGTTGAGACTTAGCAGGTTTTAAGCTTAACAGGCCCCCATACCCCGAAGCATGTCGTATTGCCTAACAGTCAGGTAATTGCGGCCATACACATTGCAATTTGAATTAAACAGTTGATCTTAAAGCCCTCATTTTCTAATTGCATATAATTGAACACATAAGTTTACCACACAGTAACGCGCAGGAGCCACTTACCATAAACCAAACCGTTGTAGATTCCCAGCCGCTCTGCCTCCTCCTCCTGTAGATCTAGGGATCCATTAAAAGCTCCTTGTTGTGTGGGGCAATAAGTTTGCACTTAAGGTCATTTGCTGCCTGTAAAGCGGCCTGACGTTTTGTCTTTAAGAGCCGATAATGAGCGTTGTAAAAAGCCGAGGGGGCGATCGGTCTGACGCTGGGACGTGAGAGGGGCAGGCCGGCTCCAGCCTTCAAAACGACGCTCGCTTTAGTCTTGAGGACGTCCACTGAGCAGGCTGAGCTAAACAATAACATCAGTGTTTTTTAAATCTATAGTTTTACTCGTTCTGGAGACACTGTTAGTCACTATAGATTTAAGGTGGCATCGGGCGCTGGAACCACTTAGGCAGTAATCGCTCACTGTGTGATACCAGCGCCGACAATGAATGTTCTCTAGCCTGTTAGCCGCCAAAACTCTCATAGTGACCACAATTGAATTTCATCACAGCCATTTGTCTTCCCCTTTTTTGCCCATAAAATGTGAAATGCTTGAAAACCTCAGACCCAGTGATGCTGCTTATTTATTATCCTAATTGTCCCAAATGTCATAATCCTGTGACAGAGTCAGAGTCAGAGTGTTCTGAACAGAATCAAACGAGGCCCAGTTCACAACACTTGAAGGGACTTCTCTATGCACCGGGGTGTGTGTGAGAGGGGTCAGCGGAGGTCGGATGGCACAGATTGGCTGCCTCTCTTCTTCCAGCCTACGCTCCAGGGCAGCTGTGGCTACAATAGGCCATTTTCACAGCGACGTCACATCATTAATTGCGGTTCATTTAGGGAACAGATAGGTTTGATTGTCTCCTCGGTGATTATCTGACTGAAACTTCCTGCCCAGCGTGTAATGTTTACAATGATGATTGTTATTATTTTGTGCTTGAATTTCTGCTGAATTCCCCGTAGGCCTTCTGTAGAACCTTAGATACTTGTAAACTGATACGAGATATACTACTCCGGAAGAAAGATGCAGAAGCAGGATGTGGCGTTTGTAGCACCAAGTATGAAGTGAGTGGATAGTAGCTTTGAGTGTAAGCCAAGAGCACACTGCCATGGAAATAAATCACTCAGTTTAGTTGAATGCAGTTTATTTGTTTCTCCACAAGTTTCGGCAAGTACTTCTATTGTATACTCTGGTGGAAAAAAAGACATTTGATAAGAAAATAACTGGACTGAGAATAAAATGGCCTCTTTAAAAGGTTATTTCAGTTTTGTACAGTTCTTCTTCTTTGGCTGCTCCTCTCACATCTGAACCCATCTCCCCCGTGAAACTCGACCCAGTCGTCCACCAACTGCTCCTCAGCATCAATAATTAAAAGGCGCCCATCTATTGGCCCCCGGGGGTCAGAGAGCACGTATGAGACGGCCACGCGGGAGAAAGGGGAAGGCTGGGGGAGGCAGGAGTGTGGAGAGCGCGGCGGCCAGGGAGCTGTGATTGGGTTTAATAAATAACAACGCACGGCTTTGTTCTGAGGAGGACAGTGTTTCAGAGAGATCACTTTCACCGGTGTGGTGTCGGTGACTGCTAAAGGTCATGTGTACAGCATGTTTACCACAGCGAGCAGCTAACGGAGGCCTATACCAGCCCAGTATATAATATACAGGCCCGAGACAGGCATGTGATCTATATATTACAATACTAATACATATACCAGCCCAGTATACAATATACAGGCCCGAGACAGGCATGTGATCTATATATTACAGTACTAATACATATACCAGCCCAGTATATAATATACAGGCCTGAGACAGGCATGTGATCTATATATTACAATACTAACACATATACCAGCCCAGTATACAATATACAGGCCTGAGACAGGCATGTGATCTATATATTACAATACTAATACATATACCAGCCCAGTATATAATATACAGGCCTGAGACAGGCATGTGATCTATATATTACAATACTAATCCATATACCAGCCCAGTATACAATATACAGGCCCGAGACAGGCATGTGATCTATATATTACAATACTAATACAAATATCAGCCCAGTATACAATATACAGGCCAGAGACAGGCATGTGATCTATATATTACAATACTAATACAAATATCAGCCCAGTATACAATATACAGGCCCGAGACAGGCATGTGATCTATATATTACAATACTAATACAAATATCAGCCCAGTATACAATATACAGGCCAGAGACAGACATGTGATCTATATATTACAATACTAATACAAATATCAGCCCAGTATACAATATACAGGCCAGAGACAGGCATGTGATCTATATATTACAGTACTAATACATATACCAGCCCAGTATACAATATACAGGCCCGAGACAGGCATGTGATCTATATAGTGCAATATAAATACATTTCTTTAACCATGTTCTAATGTTGTTTCCTCACAAATCTGGAGTTTTCTGTATGTTTTCAGTTCAAAATGTCTGGATGTGTGTGATGCAGGTAAACGTTTCACCACAAAACGCGTGGCTTCTTCAGGGTTGGGTGTAGCAGTGGGCGGGGCAGGTGGAACATTATCAGGTGGAACAGATGGAGCTGAACAGTCCCACCTCCCTGATGGTGCGGAAAGTAAAAATTCTTTCAAAATGTCCACAGACTTTATTATATTATAATACAGAACAATAATAAGAGAACGATGGCAGCTAATCAGCCTGTGGTAAATCATGGACATAGAACAGAGCCATATTTTAAAGTATTCTGTGTTTTCTTTGCTTCAAGCTATACAGACACTATGGTCTGTATAGTTAGCACAGAGCTAATTAGCCTTTACTTCCGGCGTTGGGAGGGGGCGGGACTTGTGAGCTCCTTTCTTCCAATCTCAAGGCAAGCTCTGCCAGTTGTAATCAAGTGAATTTTAAAACCTCCAGGCAGCGTGCACCTGTGCACAGCCATGTGCCACACGTTTAGTAGCAACATGTCGGGGTTACAGGGGACATGCACAATATAGTCTCCTCCTACGGAGCCTGTTCCTCAGATGGGGCAAAAGGCGGGAAGCCCTGTGCTCCAAGCTTGATTGACAGGCTCTGGAGCCTGTTATTGCCCTGAAAAGGCCCAGTTTGTTTGGGTCATAGCGATGTTTAGAAAAATAGAACTTTTTGGAGCCAGGCCTTAAAGCCGTTCGAGGGAGGTCTGAGGTCCCTTTAGAATCCTGTTTCCAAAGTGTGTTTTGGAGACACAGGGGGTAGTACTGCATTAATGTCTGCTCCCTGCCATGAGAACCAAAGAGAAGCCCTTTCGTCGCCCATTGCTCAGCGCTCAAATTGTCTCCCCTATACATCAGCTCTGTCCAAGAAAAGCCCCCCCATTTTTTGTTGTTTTGATTTAAACTCAACACTACTGGCTCTGAAAGACGTCTGAAAGCATAATGCGTGCCTTTCCCGGAGTGTTGTCGATGTGTGTGCATATGGTAGCGTGTGAGTGGAGCTCCGTGTGGTGGTGTGGGGGACATGTGTTCTCTGCTGCCCGGACAGATGGCTCTCTCTCCCTCTCAGGCTTCAGTGATCACCATGGCTGCCTTTATCTGACCTCCTCCGGGACGGGCCTGTTTAACACGGCGCCGGCTAATAAAGTTGTCAGGTCCACATCTGGAGAGCGGATAGAGCAGAAGAGTTGTATCCTCACACACACTCACACACACTTGTTTCTCTGAGCTGTGAGCGGTGCCTGGTCTTTACACCTGCTGCTGCTGCTGCTGCTGCTGCTGAAGGAGCCGCTCAGATATGAATATGCATGAGGGCAAGTGAACGGAGGTGCAGTCATTCGTTTAGACACCCTCTCATTTACACAACCACACAACCGGCCTTCACAAAATCTGCACTAAATGAATCATCATCATCGTTTTTCTTGTGTTGGTCGATGTTGATTCAATCAGATTTTGTTGAAACCAAATAAATCTGGCTTTTACTGCAATGGTTTATGAGACATTTGGAAATAGCCCTTGGTTTAAATGCTTTCCACCAGACCAGCCGATGCCACGGGACTTTCTATGACAGGGAAAAGTGAGTAAAAGTGAGATGTTACAGATCAAGGGGGTTCTGTTAATAAACTGAAATGTAACTGACATTAAACAGGGATCACCGAACTTAAATGTCCTCAGCTTCATGACACTGGCTATTAGGACACATTGATCATTAAGCAAATTGTGCATTATAAATAGGAATTATTAACATGGAAACCTTCAACTGTTGACCATCTTGTTCTTTTAGGCCTAGTTTCTGTCTCGTTCTTAGTTGAAACTGAATATCTCAACGACGATCAAGTGATATTTTTGCAATCAGAAAAATGCCCCATTTCCAATTTTTTTCTCTGCATTTCCCCCATTTTTTTGTGCCATTTTTTTCCCACTCTCCCCCTCATGTAATTAAAAATGGATTAACTGCACAGTCCCAAATCCTCAAATTCCATTCAGAGCTTTTCTAATTTCTCATTTTGTAATTTGATGCATACGATTATGTCCAGATTCCAGAATGATAAACTACATGAACCTGTGTCTGTTGTTGTTCTGTCTTCTCCGTTTTCTTTAAATTTTTCAATATGTAGCTCTGATGCAGACCCATCTGAGCTGTGAAATTGTGTGTTTTTGCCGCAGCGATGCCTCCAGGAAGCCCGGGGCCCATCACGCGTCACGAGTCCTCAGACAGCCTCTGCTCGGACCACAGCGGGCAGGAAGACGAGGAGTGGCTCTCTCAGGTCAGAACTGCACCTACAGCTTCACATTAGCTTTTGTGTGATCAGAGGGCTGGGTACCGCTAAACCATAGCAGGATGGTATCAGAAAACAACAAAGGTCAGGTACTACTGAGGAGGAACCAAAATTACTATACCTTCAAACTATTTGGGAAAGCCCAGATGGCGATGTCATGACCTTGGAAGCACAAGTCTGGTTCATCCTTGGGTGAAATTTCAAGACCCTTGAAGGTCCAGGTACATTGATTCAAACAATAATGGAAATGACCAGTCATCATACAGATCAGAAAGAAGGCGGGTTCTGTGTCCCAGAGATGAACGTGCTGTGTCTGAAATGTGAACATCAACCCAAGAACAAAAGCAAAAGACCTGGTCAAGATGCTGAACCTGGTAAGAGTTTGTCATTATCCAGAGTGAAACAAGACCTGTACCGACATGGGCTGAGAGGGAACTTTGCCAGGAAGAAGAGCTTACTCCAAAAGAATATATAAAGCAAAGGATGAAGACTTTAATTTTTGGAGACACATCCTGTGAAAAAAAAAAAGAATAATTTGGCCGTAATGACATTTGTTACGTTTGGAGGAAAAGGCCTGAGAACACCATCCCAACTGTGAAATACGGGGGGGGGGCATCATCATGCTGTGGGGTTGTTTTGCTGCGGGAGGGACTTCACAAAATAGATGACATCATGAAGAAAGAACTCTGTGGAAATATAGGAGCAACATCTCAAGACATCAGCAGGAAGTTAAAGCTTGGGCACAGATGGGTTTCCCAAATGGACAATGACCCAAAGTGACCCAAAGTGGCTTAAGGAAAACAAAGTCAATGTTTTAAAGTGACCGTCACAAAATCCCGATCTCAGTCCAGTTGAAAAGGTATGTCCAAAGCTGAAAAGGCATGTGCATGCAAGGTGGCCTACAAATGTGTCTCAGTTACACCAGTTCTGTTTGGTGGAATGGACCAACACTCTTGTGAGAAGCTTGTGGAAGGAAATCCAAAACGTTTGATATACATTTTAAAGGCAATTCTACCAAATATTAATGAAATGTATGTAAACTTTTGTTTTTGTAAAAAGTAATTAAAAAAAGCACACAAACTACAACGCTAGACCAAGCAACAAGTGTGCAGTAGATGGAGCAGGCTGCTTCAGAGCTGATAGAGCGCATGTTGTTCGTCATAGCATGTGCTAGCTAATGGCGGTCGTTGCTAAAGTGTTGCGCACACAAACAAACTCAGCCTGAAGCATAAATAGAGCTATCAACACGAATGAATAAAAGGGTTGTTGTTTTCATCATTCATTGTTAGGATCTGCCTGTCATTTCTGGAAAAATAGTTAGTAAAAATTAGTAAATTACTGAGTGCTTATCTCATGTGATTCGTCGCCTAATACATCTTGGGAAATGTGTGTTCTATTTTTGAGCAAGTGCGGTTTGTGAGGAGTGATCATCGATGAAGGAACAAAAAGCAAAGTTCAGCTCGCGTGTTGTTTGGCCCGGTTAACCCTCACGGCTCTGATGGTGCAGGCAGGTAACGCGCTACATTTTAACCATTAATAATTCCACCGCATTTATAATACATGAGCTAAAATGCGCCACCACTTAGCTTCCCCACAGCCCGGCCTCGGATCCGCCATGATATTAGCCAGAAGCAAAACTCTCCATCACGTCTGACGCTTTTTTGGTGTCTTCCTGTGAGATTTGTAACACAGACGCTTCGCACTCTTCCATCTACCCCGTTTTCCTCTGCATCTGCGGCTGCTTTTTCAAACAGCAAAAGCTTGGAATACTTTCTGCAATTCGTCGTTGTAGACCAGCACAAATACAGCGCCATTCTGCACCAACACTGGAGCTTTAACACATATCCTTCTTTGTGTGTATTCTGCCCATAAGGAATTAGCACAGTTATTCCGAGACGAAGGTGCAACAGTTCGAAACAGCTCTGCTCGTTGAGGTCTATACTATGTACAGTCTACAAAAAACATGTTTAACCATTTGGTCTTGTTTGCAGTCATCATAACAGCCGATCTCCTATAGAGTGTTCTTCATGAATGCACAGGCCTATTTTGACCAAAGTGATGAGCAATATCAACCAAATGAATAGATTAATTTACTAATGACCCCTCTGTGCTCTCTCTGCGCTGGAGCCATGAGCTGCTGCTACTTCTAAACCTCTTTGGTCTCTCTGTCCTTCCCAGCTCTCATTTTAATCATCAGTGCGCGTTCAATTTGATCCTGAAGTCTGAACCTTTGCTCTCATGCACACGGACGCAGAGCTTTGTCTGGACCCGCATGACCTCACATCTCTAGCTTTACACCAAACCACCTGGAAAGTCCAAATGTCGGAACCAAGCAGAGGATTGAGCACATGTCCAAATTGGGACGAAGATCGACTTTCATCTTTCCAAACAATTTGCTTTTCTGTTTCTGTAATGCTAGATCATTTCGGTGGGTGCCAGATCATACAGGAGATACAATGTCTATGTAGTTTGAATAGAAAAACATGGGGGTTGCGAACAACAGTGGTTCATACTGTATATAGGGGTTTTGTATTGAAAATGCATGGTTTTATATGAGATAAATACAGTTAACAGTTAATATTACACACACACACACACATGCCATCCGCACTCGTTCACGCCTCATTCATCCACCTCAGGCAACAGCATAAACCCGAAGATGAGATAAACTTAGTTCCCTTTTCATTCTGTGGAGTGAGTCCTGGGTTTATAAACACACTGAGACAATCAGTGCCTTAGTATTATTAACTGATAAGTAAATGCTTGAAATTAGTAAGACGATCGGTGGCTTCTAAAAGTGAAGTAAGCCTCTCTCTGTGGCGCCACGGCCAGAGCAGAGATGTGCAGAGCCGACGTGTCGCAGAGTGTGCTCAGTGAGACGTCAGCGCCTCTGGGGCTCGCAGGGCTTCATGTGGACGAGAACATCTGCCCTTCTCCTCCTCGTACAACATCTGCTGCGCGACACTCAGGGTGCTAAGTCTGCAGCCTCCCTCCTTTCGGTCCACCCTCGTCACAAGAAGCCAGAATGCATCGAGATTTACATTTTTGCTACCACAGCTTAAAATAATTACGCATTGGGACTTAAACAAGTGTCAAAGTTCAGTTTTAGTCATGATTTCTTACGTTTCAGCCTCATTCTGGTCCTGATTTTGAATTTTTGAGCCATGTTTTGATACAAACTGGAGGCAAAAATAAGTTGAAACGGATAATTGGTTTGAAATAGTTGAGTAAAACATCGCAATATACAAAAGCGTCATGAAATATTGACATTTTCTCCCATGTCGTGCAGCCATTCTCTCGTTCCCTCCCCCGCCACCCCGCCCTCCGTGCCCTCATTTGCACAGCTGTGACAGAGCGCATGTACGTCTAACGGCGCAGACCCCACATGTGTGACAGTCGGAGGGATTAGCAGCCCCGGCGCGTCCCCCCTCGACTGTCTGGATGTTGGCACCTCCAGCGCGGGCCTGTTGGGGGCGAGAGGCAGGGCACGCGGATGGGTAAAGATGATGACAAGTGAAGGAGCTCTCGGAGGAGGGCGGAGTGCTGAGGGGGAGCAGGGAGGAGGCGCAGGCTTGGCGTGAGAGGTGGGGGAGTTTAAAGGCGTAACCCGGGGTGTAAGTGGCTGTAGTCTTCGAGACCGTCCCGGGATAGCGGTGGCAGTTCCGTGACATAGGGTGGCGCCAGGACTTGATGCAGAGTTTGTTTTTTACTAACAGTTTCCAAACACCTGAGCTGGGCAATTCAAGATGATTTCATGATTTAAGAGAATATTGGTAGTCGATCTCTAAACAATGTCAATCCATATTACTTATCCATATTTTAAAGGCGTTTGTGCTGTATATTATCTCTGGTTTTTGGGACGTCCTGCTTTAGTGTAGCCTCAGCTCCTTTCGAGTGGGAAGGTTGGAATGCCGGGGTGGCCCGTGCATCCCTGCAGGCGCACCCTGAACTGAAACTGCTTCTGTCAACACGGAAACAAGAGAAGTGATCTGCAAGTGAACAGCCATTCCAATGTCAAAAGGATTTAACCTCAATCTAGTAGGAAAGCAAACAGCGATATGGACTTCCTCCATACTTCATGTCCCGATTTGGTCTACAATGGCAAAGGTTGACAGCCTAACTTTACTGATTGTCGAGAATGAGCAAATGATTAATGGATGAAATTGTTATGCAACTTTATCCTCATCATTCCCATTCTAATCCCGGTCCCTTTGCGCTTGTAAAACTCTCCCCGTGATCTCCGCCGAGCGCTCGCACTCAGCTGAACCGCGCCTCTAAAAGCGTGCTCATATCCCTCCTCTCTGGCATGGTGTCGGGCCGCGTTATGGCCGCGTGCTGAAGCCGTGCACAAGAGTGTCTGAGATGAGATGAAAGTTTCTCCCACTGGGTTAATCCCCGTCAGAATGAGGCAGTGACAGTGGCAGATAACCCGGAGCTCAGGCCCGCGGGACCTGGGCTTGTCACCGCTCCGCATTAGGGAAAGTAGGCTGCCAGGCAAACTTTAGACTCCAATACTCAGCCTAAAAATAAAACTTGACAAAGTCCCTAACGCCTCTCTTCCCGCTCTTTCAGGTGGAGATCGTGACCCACACCGGCCCTCACCGCCGCCTCTGGATGGGCCCGCAGTTCCAGTTCAAGACCCTCCATCCTTCGGGCCAGACGACGGTCATCTCCTCCTCCTCCTCAGTGCTCCAGTCCCAGGGCCCCTCCGAGGTCCAGCAGCCCCTGCTAGACTTCGACACGGACGACCTGGACCTGCAAAGCCTCCGGTAAGTTCAGCCAGAAAGTCCCGGGATTGGACAACTTCTGTCACTGACCGCTGCAGACCGGGAACATGAGCTCCATACCGTTTCTCAGACCTCTCAAGTCATGTTAAGCGGCCAATTACGTCCAAACACCACAGGAACTGTTTGAATATCAGAATCCCTCACTAAACTCACGTGGAATCGATCATACTTTCTCCCACTCCCAGGATCCAGCCGATGCGCTCTGAGCCTGTCAGCATGCCCGGATCTTCACGTCTCATCTCCGATCGCCGAGGACAGTCCACCCTCCTGGACACAGGAGCAGGTAGGACACTAAGGCTGTTCCATCGCTCCCTTTTCAGACCCTCCTGTGCTTCATCCATCATTCATTCATTCATCGTCTGATCAGACTCACGTCGCTGCATCATGACTTTGTATTTTTTTTGCATATTTGCTTTGGTTTTTGGCTTTTTTCTTTCTCTTGTCGGTTTGACTTGAGGTGGTTTATCCATGCCCTTTGTTTGATCAATTACACACAACATGGAAAAAAGGTACAGGATCAATGTACAATTGTTATCATGCTACTATGCTGTCTCCAAACATCAGCGAATTCTCCGGACACTCGGTTTCTTGTTTTTGACGTGCCGCTGGTCGCCCTGTCTCCTTTAATCCGCGGTGGATGGGAGTATAATCTAATCTCGCTCAGATGACAGGATTTCCCCTTTGGAAACATGTCCACTGTGTCCGCTGTCCCTAATGCTGTTACCACGGCTCTGACTGTGCCTTTTACTGCATGTCTGAGCTGCAACACCTAAAGCAGCTTCTCTGAAATCATACTGTCAGACAACAGCAACAGTCCACAATAAGAGGATCCTTAAAGGTGTGAAGGTATATTTACTCTCAAACACATCTTTATCACTATCATCCACTTTGTTGTTAATGTAATATTGAAACGGGTCAAACAAAATGTCCAGGGGTTTCACTTCCTGATATTCACACAAAATCCCCAGAAGCCCCTCCCGCTCCCCTCCCTTTTACTGCCCAGCTTTTTCAATGAAGAGATTAGATGGTGAGGTGAGCATTTCCTAGATACAAAACTGTAATGGAAAGAATTGCTGCTGAGGAAAATTCAAAGATTATTCAAAGTTATGTGCTAGCAATGAAAGCATGTAAACAGCAGAGAGCATGCGAAAGATGAACACATTGGTTTTCTCAGACTTTGTCCACAAACGTTCTGCCTATGCTCCTATAAATAAAAGAACGTGAGCTGTGTTAGAAAAAGTTGCTAAAGTTGGGCTCACAAAACCAACATATTACAATATTGTTCATTTGAGTACTTTAGTTAGCGTGCTCCAACTCTGCCGGACAAAACCCGGTCTAACCCCTGTTTAAAGCAGGTCTAAGCATGGACTTTCCGCGGCACTAATCGATTCCATTTCCCCGACACCTATAGCGTGACATTGTCTGGGTTTGCAGATAGCTGAGTGGCTGTGGCGTCTGCTCTTATCGCCGCGTCTTGTGACAGCGCTGTTCATCTGATCAGATCTCCTCTCCACCCCCGCCCTCTCCTCCTCCTCTCCCCCTCCTTTGAGAAAGTATGTGCCGCTCGCGTTGTCACCGAGAGGGCGTGCGGGGCACCGTGAGTTTACATTTGTGATGGTGCCAGAGCATTGCGAGGAGCTGACGTTGTTTCCTAGCCTTACACTGAGAGCGAGTTCAGAAGGGCAACTGTTTCACGCTGATCTGGATCTAGTTTAGCAAGGTGGTTGCCATGGATTGTTGTGATTAAAATGCTGATTGTGATGGATACAGACGGCATCTCGTCATAGAAGGGGGCGTGGCTTCGCCGAGGGGGAAAATAGAATCTTTAGAGAAACACAATTTTTCAATCTTTTTTTGCCATTTTCAGGTGGAATATCAACTTATTCATCACACATAAATAAAGTCAAGTGTAAATCGGGCCCATTAGGATATTTTCTCACAGCAGATTGTTCAGTAAAAGTGACAAAACGGCAGTTGTAGCAAGCGCTAGCTAACCGTTAGCGTTAGCCCGATGCTACCATGTTGCATCATGTTAGCATTCTCCGTTATTCATGTATTTATGGGATGTTGAACCACTTTGCTCCTCCCCATGTCTTTGTATCATTATTTAGTAGAAACTATATTCATAATTCAGCATTTGTTAAAGTAGTTTTTGAATAATTAAATAGTTTTCCCCCTTAACTGTTTTCAAAAATGACCATATATGGGCGATTCCAGAGATGCCGTCTGTATCTATCATAAATATGTGTTTAATTGTGAAGCTGGTTGTGGTAAAAGGAGTAGATGAGACAGAGGCTTTGTTTCCAGGTGAAAGCCCAGTTTATAATGCTATAAAAAAAATACTTGCAGTTTCTCCCCTTGGTCTCACGACGATTATATGCTCTTATTGAATTACATGTTGTCTCCAAGCAATACATTCCATCCTTTTGTATGATTGTGATCTGTGAGTGAGCGATCGGGCTCAGCATAAATGTTTTATAGTGTTGGTAAAGTTATGTTTTGTGCCAATATCGTGCGATCATTACAACATTCGGACCTTCTCAGGGCTTTTTTGGTGGAAGTCCAACATGAAGCTATCTGTAGTTGTGTAGTTTATAACGTTGTGCACATGCATCCTCTCCCTGGGCCTGTGACACAGACACACGGACGCACACAGAGACATGGAGAGGCGGTGGTAGGATGGAGGCGATGATTATCTGGCCTCGGGAGCTCCTCTGTTGTGTCCTCTCTGTGCCGTGGCGCCGCATTTATCACAGCCACATCAGTCCGTCTCTGCCCTGTGTCTGTGTCACCAACGACTGACGACTCAACCTGGACTAAACCGGGACTAAAGGAGAGCTCGGGATCGCCGTACAAGCACTTGATATCTAGCTGTAGTAGACCTAAGATACAGATGTGGACACTTCGCAGCATGGAGTACGTCTTAGATTTTTATTATTTTATGCTTTCAGTAAAATTCAAGAGCCAGACTAATATTTCTCTACGGAAATGAATAAAGTATAGTTTAACGTACAGTGCAAATAACATACATGTGCGTTCAGACCATTCTCAACCAAAGATTTTGTTATAGTGACATTGGAATAATAAATACAGTTCTGAATACTCCCCGAAGCCGCTGTGTTGTCATCTCTCCGTTGTAGCTTCACTTTTCCACCGCACAGGCTCATGTTGGACAGACTTTGCGGATCAATGTGTGTAAGAGAGCCCTGCCTGCACCTGAGTTTGTGCTGCTGTTTTTAGCTGCAGAAAGAGTAGCCCAGGACTTCCAGCAAACGGGCCGCGGCTTCTCTCTGCGGTCTGAAAGTACATACCGGGAAGGACCGCAGAGGAGCAGGAGGAAGCCACCGGTGTCTCCACGACGCGTAATGTGTCTGAGTGTCACTGCACCGCCCCCGCCCCGGAGATCAATGCTGCCTTTTACATACGGGCTCTGATGGACTTCTCTTCCTCATCGTTTACCTCCTCCTTCCTTTTCCTATATCTCAGAAGGAACTAATATATCAGCCAGAGAGAAGGTTTCATTGCTTTAGGTCCTCTTTCAAATGGCTTCCTTTCAGAACCTTCACCAACAATAGCATTTGTTTAGTTAGTTCATTTATCAGGACTTGATAACAGCTTGCTAGTGTGACACAGTTTGTATTCTGTATACATATAAACCACTCTAATATATTATGAGCAGGGCGTCCACGAAGTGTTAAGAAAAGTCCGACAATAATATTTAGCCGGTCTTAGTTTTGAAGAGCGTGTATATATTTATTTTATTTTATTTATTTATTTGGTCAGTACAGTGCATGCATGTAAACACGCCACGACGGATTTATAGCACACTCTTACTCATTATCGCTCACAGGTTTTAAGTGGTCGGAGAAACTGGAGGAAGCCTACGCAGACATGGGGAGAACATGCAAACTCCACAGAAAGGCCCACGTCCAGGCGGGAATCAAACCCATTCTTTTCAAACCTGACCCAGGTTTTATGGCGTTGATTGGACCATCATCTAGTGTGACTTGTGATTGGAGACAACGTGTTCTGCAGCTTAGAAGCATTTTTTCCCCTCCTCTGAAATCTATTGTCTTCATTTAGGCACTTTAAAAAGTCGTTATAAGGCATGAAATCTTACAAGTATTTTGCAGAGTTTTAAAAGGCTCTACTTTTGACTTCAGGGTTCCTGCGTATACTCTACTCAGTGACACCTGGTTGTGAAAGACCGTCCCACTCCACACCGCCCAGTACGAAAGACTTCGGCCTCATCTCTTATTTTCCCTTTCTCTTATTTCGGAAATGCTTTCAAAGCCTCTCCTAACGTCCCTTTTGTTCATTTTGTCCAACACATGTCTGCATGCTTGTTTTCCTTTCCATCCATTTCCCTCTCTCAATGTATGCTTTCTTGTCTAAATGCCTCCTGAAGTGTAATTTCTCTGGTCATGTGCTTGTCGTTTTCAGTACAGTAACTCACTTAAAGCGTCTCCCCTCTGTCTGTGCCCTTATCGGCGGCCTCTCTTCCCTTATCTGCTTTCTCTCTCCCTCGTCTTATCAGCTCTTCCCCGAGGTGGTAGACGCCAAAGACACACACTCGCGCTCGCTCACATACAGTAGAGCCTTCTTACTCGGCACATCGGCCCGGGTCCAAATCAATGTCTTATCAATCGCTCTCATCTTTTCTTTTCTTTTTTCTTTTTTTACCCTTGGGTTTGCCACGGAGAGCGTTTGTGCACTGTTGCTAGACGGCGCGGTGACGTTTTACGGCCCCGAAAAGGCAGAGGAGACCGGCCTGAAATTGAGATAAAGTTGCCCCAGACGGACAGGGAGCTGTATTTAATCATCGTGTTTGCCGAGGAGACGAGTTAACGGCTTGTGTGTTTTGACTCGCCATAGAAAATGTCAGTGATGCACAGAGCAGGAAGGATGAGATGTGAAGAGTGCGATTTGGAGTCAGAAGCAGCTTGGTATTAACATGGAAATAGGATGGTAACTATAGGGATGATACTGTCAACAACTAACTGCTAGTTCTCAATAGATAAAAAGGCTCTCCAGTTTCCTGTTAGTGGGAGCACTTCCTGTGAGCGGGGATTTCAATGGTCATTCATGTGTCCACACGCAGCAGGGTATCCCAGAAAACAACTATATTCCTAGGATTTGGCCCTGCCTGACCTGCCAAACTACATGCTTTTCAAAGACATAGTCTGGGAGCAGCATGAGCTCAACGATTTCCCGGTGACTGTGATTGACGGCATCAACCAATCAGAGCAACGCTGAATACGTCACAGTAACAAGTGTCAGGAAGCCTTTTAAAAAACGTCCTTTTTTACGAGGAACGATTCCAACGCTGTTTCTTGCTCCGGTTTTAGGGATTTAATATTTTCCAAATGATTTAAAACAGACGAAAGAGCAGAAGAAAACAGTGTGTCGATCGCCGCGCCGCCATCTTTAATGTTTAGGAAGAGTTCGTGGTGGTGACGGCTTCCGTCTCTTGGTGCGTGATTGGACTGATGTGGGTCAAATCGTGGAATGATTGGCTGAGAGCAGCCGCCCAGACGGTTCTTCTTTTGAACAGAAAGGAGGAGAGTCTGGCAGGCCAGGCAAGATTTGGCCCATCATCCGATTCCACAATAAAAAGTGCAGTCGGCAACTAAAGATGCTCTGACGACCTGCCTCAAAACTGTGTTTGTTTTAACGATTGTTCAGGCGCTTTTTGTTTTTACAAGCTCAAGTTCTGCTACTGGAAGAGCGCCAGCGATGGAGTACTTTACAGTCGGCTATTTTCTGCCAAATAACCAACCCATGGTGGGGCATGGTCCTTGAAGACACCAGCAGCGGTTCAGATCACGCCGCCTGCTGCTGGGAGAACTTTGAGATGAAGTCGTCCTCTTGGAGGAAGGAATGAGACAAATGTCACTGTCCTCACAGCTGCCGGTGTCAGCAAGGACAGTGCTGTCATGTGATCACCGGTCAGTGATCAGTAATATTTATCTGAAAGAAGATCACAAAAAATGGCATGCCTTTGGTCTGTTGTCTCACATAGTTTGGCTGGTCTGTAGAGCTCTAACGGTGGGACCCCAGGTCATACAGCTGTGACACGTATGTGGAGAGATTTGAACATTGAATGTACTTGACATATGTGTGGTTAGGTGTGGATGGTGTATTTATTTAAAAGGGAGGCTATATCATTATGGAGGAGGCTGCTGCGTTGAGTGGGGCGGCGGTGAAGTGTGCCGGCCCATCAGCGGCCAGTGTGTGAGACTTTAATCGGTGTTAAATCAGACTCTATCAGACACATTAGTCTCGTTTTTACAGAGAGAGCTCACACCTCGGCTATCTCTGTCCCTGAGCTGCTGTGAGGCACTTTACACTCCATCAGGACTTCAGGACTCTACAGGGGTTATTGTCCCATTTAAGCGCAACAGTTCACCCAATAAAACAGAATCCTACACCAGCGTTTATTCCATGAAGAGAGATTAGTTCACTCTTCTTTCTGCGAGACTCGAGAGCTAACGACTCTGCCACCATGCGAGCGGAGTCCAAGCACGTAATTACCTGAACCAGTGGTTGCAGACAAAGGCATCTTTCAGTAAAGTCCTTATTTTGTGACTTTGCACCTGTTTGTCTCTGAGACAAAGGCGCTGTTGTCTCGACGACCCACCACCACCTTCCACTGGAGCTGCACCACCTGTGTGTTCCTTACAGATGGACAGTAATCTTAATATGCAAGTTTGCCCACACTTAGCATGTATCCTCAATGCTCTGGTGCACCCATGTTTTGATCACTTTAGAAAGGGCCCTTTCAATGCCAGTACCTCCAAACTTCCACTGTCTGTTTTTGCTATTTCAATCATATTCTATAACATTATAAAAGATTACTCTCCCACAGATATCAAAACATTATTTGAACAACTACAGCAGGAATGTTCTACTTATAGTATTACCGGTGCAAAAACTGAAAATATTTAGTTGCAGCCTCATACACACAAGCAGCCAAAGCAGTCTCAGTCTGGAGCCCTTAGCCTTTAATCCGCTAAAACAATAAATACAAACTTGAATTAGATAAGGAAGGAAGCATTGGTAGCATATGCTTTTCTTCATTTCATTTGATGGGGAAATGAAAGTCTTTGCACACATGTAGTTTGTATCATTTTCCACGGCTATCTTTTAAAGCTAATGCTAAGTAATGCTCATATATATTAAAAAAATCACTTTGGATTTGCTTGCAGCAGTTTGATTCACGCTGGCTAAAACTGGCTGCGCTCCCTGCCTCCTTTGCACCTGTCTTCATCCCCGCCCCGGCCGATACAGGACCCCACTTGTACCGCCTTCTCCACCACCCTGAGGCGATCGGGGCTTTCCCCCCCCAAAAAAAAAGAAGAAGAAAAAAAGTCACATTATTCTCGCACAAACCCGGTGAGACCCTCTTCATACTTGAGCGCTTGACCATTTAAAAAAAAAAAAAAAAAAAAAAAAAAAACCTCCTCCAGGCACCTGCTCTGGAGGTATTCTGCCCTGTGTAACCTACACCCCGAAATTACCCCTGGAGCTCCACAAAGGAAGCCCTGTGCTCCCTGTGCCATAGCGGCCTCGGCAGCCAGAAAGATGCCTCGCCACCCGATCCCCGTCCAAAACACAAATACGCTCATTTTGCTTTTATCAATGGGCACCTTTGTCACCCTCACTCCGACCTGGAACAATGTCCTGAGGGGTGCACTGGGCCACCGTTAGCACATAGCGCCTCTTCTTTTTTTTTTTTGTCATCACCTGGTATTCAAAAGCAGAGGAAGCGAACCGGAGATGTTTTATCAGTGGAAAGTGATATAGTAAAAATAATGGGGCTGCTCTCTGCCTTATTTTTCTCATTTCCAAACCCAAAAATCGGAAGCTTGTTTGAATTGTTGTGGTCTAAACCTATTCCTAACACATCTTTAGCATCTCGATTTTTATTAGCAACGTTTTACAACTATAAAGGAGCGCTCTGTTTACAATGTTAGCCTGCACCAAGCGAATTGTTTTCTAGCGTCAGTGCTGTACTTCCTGGTTGACACTGGCTATAATAATAGGCCGCGAATGTCTACAAACACACTATCCGACTTTATATTGAGTATCACTGCTGGGATGGAATTGCAATAAAACTTTAAAGGCTTATGGAGGTTTTCAAACAGCGGTCCAAACCCATTATTTGCCTTTCATTAGCGAGAAGTGTATTGTAAAATGAAATACTATTACAGCAAAACTGAGCCTCAACAAGTAAATGAACGAAAGCAACCCTTACGTAGTATTGATATCCGCATAGGGCCTGTATGTTGTTACTACTGATTCAACATGAGTACCACTATGACTAACAGTCGTTGTTTTTATTGTCTTGAATGGGGTGTACACATTTTTACGCTCATGAAAGGGGAAGCCATTTTATTTGCAGACAGGGGAAAAGAAAGATCACTGCTCAGCATCTGCAGCGCGTTGTGAGCGATTTCAAACCTGGAAGAGAGACCGATCCCGAATCAATCAGCATCACCAGAACAAATCAACACATGCCCCATTTGATTTGATTCAAAAACAAGACACATTCGATACAGGGCCTCAAAGTCTGCCATGTGGTGACAAGAGGTGGGCATTTCTGCTTCTGTCCACTCCTGGTCAGATACAACCCCAAAATAAAGCCGTTTTATTGATTGTTGTTGTTTGCATTACAGTTAAATGATTAAAAATGTGCACACCCCTCTTTGAGTGTACATGAAAAGGCTGGTATGAGTATAGATGCCTTAAATAAGTACCAAGGTATTATGTATTTCCATTTCATTTCAACTCTAAACTGGAAAGCATCATTACCATCATGCTAACAATGACAAAGCAACATCTCAGCACCATGGGGCTCATTGTAGACTTATCCTATTTTCATCTGTGCTCCGTTAGTGTAATGTTTGTGCGTTTGTGCGTCTGCTGTCTAATCTGCCCCGGAGCGTCAGAGCCTGTTTAGTGCAGCCCATGAATCCAAGCATTGTTCAACACTGCTTTAGCTTTTGTCTGAACGCCATCTGTATCCACAAACGTTATCATTTGGAGATGGGCACACAGAACAACAGGACTCAGACTTCACTTTTGCGATTATCCATGCTTTCGCCACTCCTTTAGATGTCTCCTAGCCTTAGTATCATTTTATAAAGATGATATAACCGCAGCAGCGTATAAACAATTCTGAACAAGAGTCTGACCACAGGTATAGGACCAGAAGGAGTTTGGATGAAGGTGTTTAAACTGTGATGAACTATGATGTTTGCAGGAGTGCGGGCTGAAGGGTGTGGCGGACTGTGTGAATGAAGCAAAACGCCACTCCATGTTTGTTTTGGACTAGAATATAACATTAAAGCTTCAAATAACACTAAAGAAATAAATCAAAGTGGCGTTATGCCTACAGTTACTTGCTATTTCCATCCTATTAATGAGCTGTAAAGTGATTTTACAATTCAGATTTCTCATTAACCATTTTTCATACCTACACAATGTTGTCAAAGAAGAATCTTTCGTGTGAAAAGCGGTTTGTTTGAAGAGGTCTTGCCTGTGAGGTCTGTAGCTTTTACACATATTTAACTGTGGAAGACTTACCTTGTAAAAGCTTTGACCTTAAAGGAAGGGTGGGCGATGAATATTGCAATATTTTGCAGGCTTTCTGGATAACTGATGAAGCTGATGATTAGAAATAGGCAAAAATGTGCAGCAAACATCTTAAGCCAGATTCCTTTCTAAAGATAATTGTGCAAAAGCTGCAGTTTTCTACAACTTTCAGGTGGGTTTCTTGATATTGGAGATGTACTCCATGTTGTACAACTTGTAGCTTCTTGTAGACATCTTTTCTCATACACCTCTACTTCCAAGTACTGCCCCATAAAACATCTGAAGGTCCAAACACCACCAGGCCGAGATCCACTCCTGCACCCCCTGCGTCTCACTGTGGTCCGTAAGTGTGACTCCGGTGCATGTGCTGTGCGTCGGCTCTGTCTAATCCGCCCCGAAGCTTTAGCGCCTTTATTTATTTATTTATTTCCCCCCCCCCCCCCCCCCCCACTGCCCAGACTGAGTTCGTCCATGTGACCGAACGCGCAGCGCCGGAGGGAAGCCAAGAGCCAACAGCTGTCCCTCTCTCCGTCGGAGTAGGCGTGCGTGTTTGCTGCGCTTTTAGCACATCACAATAATGAAAATAGCCTGATCTCTTCGCCAATTTCATCCCCAAATGTTAGTGCCACCCCCTCCTAAAAAAAAAAAAAGGACAAGCGCAGAATAATCAGGAAAAGTGTGGGATTTTGATGATTGGAAATATGCGCACATCCTATTTCTGTAGCGTAGAGTGTCATGAGATGGATAATGAGCTTTCATGCAGTATATTGGCAGAGACTTTGCGATGGGGCAGATTGGACATAAATCTGAGCTGGGTTCATGTGTGGACGCGGAGGCTTTCACGTTAAACATTATGCGAAGTCTACTTTTTTTGGAGCTTTTTAACCAGAGTCGTAGCGCCCGTTCCCTCGTACGTTCACTTTGGTCGTTGCCTCTTCTTCAGCCGAAGTGCGAGACAATCTGTATTCCCTGGATTTTGTGGCATCACAGAGGATGCTTTAAAATGCTCTCTCAAAGTGTGCTCATCGTGCTGCTATTGAGCCGCTACAGTGTCGTGGGATAAAAGTGAAAGCTAAAAAGTTCAAACATAAAGAATACCAAGGTACCCAAAAGAACAGTCTTTAAGCCTCCGTGATGCAGGCATTGCTGCATTGAATACAAAATAATAAGAGGGTTCGAAATGAGTGTGCAGCGGTTCCATGTCCTTTACAAACGTACAGAGGCTTGTAACGCATCATCTCTCCTTAAAGGGACTATACGAGTTTAAAAATGTTAAAACTAAGTATTTTCCTCCCCCTACATGTTCCAGCCATGTCCTTGTGTGTAGAATGAGCTCAGACCTGTTCACCACAACTGCCTCTAAAATCCTGCACTGTCACTTAAAACAGTGTTGCTTCGGGTCTGAAGTGCCGTCATGCACAAGCTTAATATAGAAGCTGCAGTTACACGTAAGACCTGAGGTGGCAGTAGTGAGAATAAAGTTACCAACTTGCATCTAGCCCCTTTAAAGCCACACCGCGTAGAATTTATTTTATGACAGATGTTTTCATCATTGAAAAATACCTCATGAATGTACAAAGAACTATTGATGAAGCTCACCTCTCCTAAGATATGACTGTAAACTTTACCGGGAGTGGGTATGTCTCCCGCTCATCTCCATGGAGATGTGTCTAAGAGATTTAAACAGGTTAGGTTCTCATCCAAATCCATTCTTTTATTACACACTGCAGTAATGGCATTTTCTGTGCTGAGCTGGTCATTGGTTTTGTTTTGCCCACAACAGTAATGTCCAAAATGTTACGCAGTGTGCCTTTAAAGGGAGAACGAGCAAAAGGCGCCTCATGCACGGTCTGGGAATGAAACCTTCTCGCTGGGAGGCAACAGTCCGAACCACTCAGTTCAGTTCATCCTGAATGATTTGCTTGTCTGAAACTGTGCTACATTGGTCAGTTCACATGTCGATAGTTTTGAACTTACCCACCTGTTACCTGTTTTCCAATTACAAAACAATTAACAACAGGTATTGATTTGGCTTTGCTCACAATACAGATGTCACTAAAAGAGTTATAAGACAAAGAAGAGACAATGACAACAATCCTGTAGTTAGTTCAGTTAGCTTTCGGTAAATCACAAATGGAATGGACAATGGCTCCGATGATGGAGCGGGTCCTCCGATATTGGCACTCTAGAGGTTGGCACTCTTGCTAGTGTGGAGGTCTGAAGTGAAGGTGTAAGGACCACAGTGCAGCGCTTTGAGAAACTGTGAGCAGCTTTGTTTTTTTCTGTTGGAACAGTAATTGACTAACAGCCACCCCGTTTTTTTGACATTGTGTGGTCTGTGACGGTCCAAAGCGTGTCCTCACGTCCCCCGTGCTGCAGCAGCAGGCGCCCGGTGCCAGGGGTGAAGGGTGAGGGGGGGGTTCAGCCGGCCTTTCATTCCCATGACCTGAATCTTTGCGCGGGCACGGCTCCAGCCCCGCTCCCTCCGTCTGTCTCGAACGCTCTGCACAGATGCTAACGGGCCGATCTGTGGGCTTTTCATATTAAAGTCAGCCTGATTATCGGATTATCACACGACGCTGCGCAGAGAGTGTCAGGGAGTTAGCGCCGAGACAATTCAGTCATGCACGGGGCAAATATGATCAGAGTGGTTCTCTTTCGGCTTACTTTTAGAATGTCGTGAAGAGTGCTGATGGTGTCGGTGCAAATCATCCACAAAGAATGTTGCCCCTCCTTGTTGCATCCAGGGCTACAGCTACCAATCCATTCTGTAGTAATTTCCCTTTTTTTCAATTTGTGTCATAGCGAATTAATGTGCTCTTTTGCGATCTTTTCATGTGAACCAGATTGAACGATCGACATCTTTAAGGTGAGACACTGCAGGTGAATAGGGAAAAAAATGTATATTTACAGATATCAATTTGAAACTTTTGCTGTAGATCACTGGCATAAATGTAAGAAAAAAATACATTGCAGGTTTTCATTTATCTTTTCATATAAGAACAAGGTGTTTTATGCCTAAAAATGCCCCAAATTTTCCATCTTTTCGGCGACGAAATCTGAATAATGGATAGAGCTACATTCAAATTTATGGTTTCATTTTATTGATAAATGAGTTGCCAAGACTTTCTCAGAGGGGATTTTGGATATCTTGTTGAGTTTTAAAATAAGCAGTTTTTTTTTGTGGAACATTTTATAAAAATGCAATTTTCGCCTTATTTTTTGACATAAAAAACTCAATAAATGGGGCTAGGAATTAAATAATAAAAAATCCCTCTGAAAAAATCTTCCAAATTTGAAGTCTTTAGGTCCGACTGACATGGACATAGTGTCGCCACAATGACAGAAAAATGTGTTTTGAGAAAAAGGCCCTTGAAATTGCATTGTCCCATATAAGTCTATGGGGGACCATTGAATCAGCGCAATATTTAAACATGTTATTGTGAAGATTAGGCTTTTTTTTTGTTTCCGGGTGAAAGCTTGTATGTTCAGAGACCAATTTGGCCCAAAACCTGAAAACTGAAAAAATTGAGTTTTGCCTGTAGTGTCTCCCCTTAAATCACAAATGTTTTTCTTGTTTTGTTGCTACCTTTCTGGTGCAGAGGTTAATCTATGGGACTTCCTAATTAAATAAAGGTCAAGCAAACGAATAACACTGCCCCGCTTTCCAGCCGTCATCAACTCTAGGGCGAAGGAAGGTCCGTCCGCAGCACAATGCCCTGACGCGTGGTCGATAAGTCCGCGCGGTAAAACGAGGACGCCTTCGCTTCCACATTCACACGTAGAACTCCATCGCCCTGTCACAAAGCATCCAAAGTTGAGATCCTTTTTATGCCGAAACGGCGTAAACACCTCCCCCCCCCGATGTTTTATTTTGTTTTCCGTCGGGACAATCAAGGCGCATTGTCATCCTCCGCGGTGACACACTCCTCCCATACCTCCTCGTTTCCTCTCCTCCATCTGCACCCTCGTCTCCCGCTGACACTAAGCGGTCCTGACAGTGTCTCCGCGCCGACGCGCCCCTGACCGCAGCAGAGAGGTGTCGGCCGGCTCATCCGGGGCCCGGTATCCCGTAAGAGCATTGATCCCCTCGGAAGGCAAATGGGTTCTTTTACACCTATAATGCGTTTGGACCGCACTTACACGGGCCGACGCGGGGAGGTGTGCGAGGCAGAGAGGTAATTAGGCAGAGGATGGACGGATGGAAAACGGAGAGAGGGAGAGGCACTCAGAACTTGTGCATCACATCTGAGTCATGATGAACTAACACGTATATCGCCACAACAAAGCCGACCGGGGAGTTTGGAGATGAGGCAATACCCACTTTTGTGCGTATTCTGACATATGTGACATTGGCTTTTTTTTGTTCCATCACACCTAAAGGTTGTACCTGAAAAATTCCCGAAAAGTCTCCACCATAACACACACTATAAACATTTAGTTGGACCAGCTTTGACTACAGTGCACTTTCGCTGTAGCATTGTCTGGATAATCCTCCGCAATACCACTATTTCCGTCCCTTCTGTGGTGCGTTATCTTGTACTGACGATGGGAGAGTGTGACCGTTGTGAAAAAGCCTTCTCCAGCGCAGCCCAAAGACTGTGACAAGGGAAGTCTCTCGCTCCTGAACCACTCCTTCACAACTGGAACCTGTTGAATAATGGCATCTGGAACGTGCCATCAAGGAAGAAAAAGAAATACGTCTCAGAGCCCATAATCCATGACTGGGACAGCTTAAAGTGTTTTCACCACGGTGCCATTGATTTGCTGCTATGCCATTAGCTACAAACAAAACCTTGTATTGTGTTTTTTCCCTGTTGCACATTCCCACTGCTTTGATAAAGATGTTCAAAAGAGCGAGAATGAGGCCAGTATTTGAAAAAATAGCAAACCGTGAATAGAGTTTAAAGCAGTACTAAGTAACTCCTGCCCCTAGAGGCCATAAGCGCAACTACTGGCATGTTGCAATTTTTTTAACTTATTAATTGTCTTGGGGAGTAAATACTACGCTGACAGAAAAGGTGAAGGGAGAGAGGGATATTGTGCATCCAATTATACAATAGAAATATTTTTTTCACTCAAACCTGGCTGTAAATACTGTTTAAAGTGACGCTAGCCCGCAGTTAGCTTTGCCCGTTAGCATGTTAGCCTCTTCGTGATTCCATTAGTGTGTATTGGTGGCTCCGGTCCGGTGGCAGTCAAGTTGCAAACATGGTTTTCTGGCCAGAGACACCAGGGGGAGATGAAAGACCCTCCAATCATCCCATAAACACATATACTACCCGCACAGGGACTACGGAAAAGGATTTATTAAGGTAAACACGATACTTGGTACTGCTTTAAGATTATTTTTTGTCTTATTTGCAATCGGTGCGTACAACAGTAAACCTAAACCTCCCCCCATCCCCCTCTCTATCTCTCCCGCTCTCTAAATCGTCCGGTGAGAGACAGACAGGAAGAGAGGATGACTCCCCACCGGACATTTCTCACGTTCCTGCTGTGATTGGAAACACACTCATGAAAAAAAAGTGAGCCGGGAGAAAAAAAAAAAACCTCCGTAATTTCCAGGTGAGGAGAGAAAGGCAGTAACCTCTCCCCCTTATCTCTTACCCCTCTCCCCCAAAACAATATCCTCTCTGGATCACCGGGACATCCACACCTGTCGTTCACGGCTAGCGTTAGCGGCTAGCTGCGGCGGGACAAAGGCGGCAGTGTGGACGGGACGGGGGGCAGGTGAAAAGATAGTATCGACTGGGTAAGCGCTCGAATGCGCCTGGCACTGCTACTGTTACTGCTGATTTCAGATGATGTCAGAGGAGGCCCTGCACTGTCTGAAGCACTGTTTACTCACATCATACTTAAGAGCGCTTTAGCCAGGCCCACATGGAACTGGAATGCCTTGTCGTCAAAAGGGTACGTTTTGACGGGGATTACTTAAATAAACCACTGTAAATTATTATTGTTCAGCATTTGGACTTGAGTCTGTCAGTTGTTTTCGCCAGTGACACAAAATAATGATCACATCTTTCTTAATCAATCACAAACCAGCTACATTGTGTATTATTTGAAAACGCTAAATCTATTCTTTGAACAACTCTTTGCACTCTGCTGATTTTTCTCACACACACCCCGACTGTTGCCTGTCACAAGAGTGGCCATGGGGTCTTTTTAGTGTCACATGACAGAGAGTGGTTACAATCAAGTGTTAGTTCAATCTTGTGAAGAAGGACACGCACATCCCACAAAACCTAAAAAGCGTGCCGGACCGAGAGAGAAAATGAGTCCACACAGCTTACTTAGCTCCCAAGCAGGAACATTTTATTGCTTACACCCAGGTGACGTTTGGGGCATCTCGGCCCTTCATCAGACACACGTGTGCAACAGATGCACCTGCATTTATGTGGAATATAGATCGGCTGGTCATGTGACAATTGCAAGCCAATTTTTACAAAATTCAGTGACGAAAAGTATTTAATTTACATAAATGACATAACATGCACAAAGTATGTGTCTCTAATCAAGTTTCAGTAAATACACATTAACATCGAGTGGACTTTAGGATAACCGTCATACTTTCTATTGATGATGCATCTTGGGATATTTTTAACGGTGTAAACAAAATACAAACAAAAAAGCTGTGGCCGCAGCATGGAAAAGCTTGGACAAGACTGTGAACTTTATTAACCTTGATTATGGTAAAAGTAGGCCTAAATGAGAATGTGTTGATTTTTTAGATAAATGTGTACTTAAATGATCTATACCTGACGTTATCTTCCTTTTATAGGGAAACGTTTTGCCCCATAAGTAATTTGTGAAATCATCAGCCTGATGCATGAAGTTTGCATTGTGTTATGATTTGTTGATGTTGTATATGGTCGACCCAAACAGTCAATATGACCCCGAAGGACGGCCGTGATGGTAAAAATACCTATTTCCTCACATTTTGGTATCGTGCCTTTTACTTACAAACTGCCATAAACTCTGAGTGCACTAGGAGCACTTACATTAAATGTGGGCTTTAAACATAATAAGCACAATTATTTCAGATACAAATGGGATCAGACTGATATAAAATTGTTTTCATTGACTGAACAAGAAAGAACTCCAAAGTAGCTGTAAATAATTCCTTATCTCGATGATGCTTTTTGTAACGGTAGCTGCCCATAGACAATCTCAATCTCTCTCCATATCCACAAACTGAACTTCCGCTCACATATTTCCCCTAAACCTTCTTTGTCTGTCCTTCCAACCGCTCTCCTCTCAAACATTTCTGCAAATCTGTCTTCTAAGAAAGTGAGTCGCTGAATAAGGCCCGAGCATCAGCAGCCTCTCAGCCGTCACACTCAGGGCGCGGGGCCGCGTGACGCAGAGCCAGAGTGGCAGCGCTAGCACACGTTAGCATGTTGTGTCTGCGCCGCCTAGCATCTTTAGCGCGACACAAAGCCAAAGTGACAAAGTGCTGCTGCCTGCTCTTTTCTCCGCCTTCCTTCGGAGCTCCGGCTTTTCTTTGGACAGTTTGGAAGCGCTTGTGTGTAACTTGATGTGCGCGTGACGTTTTTGCAGGGCTAAGTGAAACGGCAGCACCAGCTGGACTCACGAGTCGGGGTTTTCCATGATTTGGGAGTTTGTCTCAGTCGTTCTCATTCACGTCAAGAACTTCGGTAACTTTGTATAAAGTGTTTCTCAAGTTATTTCGCTCTTTCCCAATGAACTAGTGGTCAGAACAGGAGGTCTATTATGCTCATTCTAACTTTTTATATTCCACACGTCTTTAATCCAGCTGCACATGTTTTCCTCTTCTTACAAGATTTTTAGGGGAATGTAAAATCCTAAGCTAGCACTTGTCTCTTGTGTGGTTCGAATCGGGGATATGACAAAGGTTTTTAGGACTAGTGCTGAAACGACTAATTAATCGACGACTAATCGATTATTGAAATAGTCGACAACTATTTTAGTAATCGATTAATCGTTTTCTGGTTCACACAGACTAAAATGGAGCAAAAATGACATAAAAATGTAGTATTTGTGATGAAATCCTACTTTGTTTGTATAGTTAGGGTCTGTGTACGTTTTGTTCAGTGTAAAGTTCATGAATAGAGCCTCCAACAAACATTTCCCTTTAGTTTACTCCATCAACACATCTTTAAGCAGCGCCACTTAAGCTATATTTGATTAAAAAATAATAGAAAAAATACAATTTTCCTGCACCATTCACAGCCAAGCGATTACTCAATTAATCGTAAAAATAATCGATAGATTAATCGATTACAAAATAATCGTTAGTTGCAGCCCTATTTAGGACCAAGGTTCAGTCTCCTGCTTGCTAGACTTTTTAGTTGCATAGAAAAGGAGTAAGAAAGTCAGATCTGGTCCCGTTTATGCCTGGGTTCTGTTGCTTTTGACTCTTCCTGGTGCCGGGGCTGTAATCTGTTGATGCCACGCCTGATGGAGACATCTGTGGCAGCTCGTCTTTGGTCGTATGATGGAAAAAGTTAAAAATAGAAATCGTTTGGCTACATGAAGCTAAAATCTGATTGCACAACGTTTCCAGTCAACACAGAACTCTTTTTGTTCTCCGCCTAAACCATCTTATTATCATCACCATGGGGACATTTTTCACTTGATTTGGGTCAGAAGTTATCGGACCTTCCCATACTCTTTACGTGAGAAGCTCCATTAGCCGCGCCGCACATTGCGCTGCCTTCTCTTGATTGTAAGCGGACGCTAACGGCGCTAATCTGCCAGCTATTTTCACACAACATCTGGCCGGCCGTACTCCGTCTCTGTCAAACACCGCTGCAGTGACCTCAGCGTTTTCCCACACCTCCATCACTTCCTCAAACGCTCCACATCAAAACAAAGCCGTGCGAACCAGATTTCAGATAACTCTGAGAAATCTGCAAGCTTTTATGTGCGGCGATTGTTTTCTCAGGGACAAATTTAGAGCAACGGGCTTAAATACATCGCTTTAATCGTTCTTTTAATAGTAGAGCAACAGAATCAGAAGTAGCAGGTCGTACAGTGTGTGATTTTAGAGGTGATTTTGGACGCGCTAAACTGTCGTGAGCAGCTAGTCGCGGCTTGAAGCGGTGTCAGCCCAGCTTTAGTGGTAGTACTGGTTTGATAATAGAAGCTTGTTGAGCAGGAATAAAACAATAAGGCAAGTTTAATTGTACATACATATTACATATTACATAAAGGAACAATGAGGGAAATAAAATGAATCCATAAAACATAATCAATTATTCATGACATTAAAAGTGAGGAGTGCTGCCAAAAAGCAGTGTTAATTTCGTTGACGAAAATATTTAGTCTTAATTTTAGTCAGTGATGTTTTTGACGACTAAAATTGGACTAAAACTAAATTCAAAGTTTCTCATGAAACTAAAACTATGACTAAAATGTCCAGATATTTTTAGTCGACTAAAATAAGACTAAATAAAAATGAAAAGTAGAGACTAAAATCATCCAAACTTCTATTGACCGTCTGAAAGAGCCTCATATCATGTAAATTATCTGCCAAATGAACAGGTTTGTGCTTTATTCATGTGAAAGCAGCCCCATGAAGTCAAGAACCTTGATCTAATATGATTATAATGAATATTATCAATGCAAAGTCGACTAAATTAGTCTTAAATTTAGTCGACTAAATTGACATGCAATTTTAGTCGACTAAAACTAGACTAAAATCTAAAAGTTTTTTTAAGGCTAAATCTCGACTAAAATTAAACTACATTTTAGTCTAAAGACTAAGACTAAAACTAAAATAAAATATGTTGTCAAAATTAACACTACCAAAAAGAGCTGGATTTAAACATTGTTAGAGTCGAAGCCTGTGTCACATCGTCTGGTATAGCGGCATCAAACAGTTCACTGTGTTTAGTCCTGACTCTGGGACCAGGTGAGAAATCCAACATCAAAAGCATCATTCAAATTCACTTTAGAGTAGCAAAAATATTGCTTTTGTGAATCTGAAATGATTCCATGTACCCTCTGCTAGGAGCCAGTGCAGAGACCTGAGCACTGGACTAATATGGTCATACTTGTTCTCGCCGGGCCTGGAGCAGCAGCCTTCTGGATGGACTGCAGCCGTTACAGTGGTTTAACCTGCTGGATTAGTCACTGTAAGTGTTGCTTAGACACGACGCATTAGATTTTTGATGGTAAAAAGCTGCTGATGTTGTTGATTTCATGTGGATGATGACATTTAGGTCTGAGTCCATTTTCAACATAGATTCCTCAGCTTATGTTTAAAATACCAAATACGGTTGGAATATTAGATCCTGTTCTGAATGCTTTATTTTTGATACCCAATAGCAATATGAGCCTGGTGTGTGTCCAGCTGATCATGAGGAGCACATGCTGTATGTTAACTCTGGAATGTCGGTTTGAAGTAACAGTTTAGTTACTTTTAAGTCGGTGTTCAGCAGCGCGGCTTTAAATGCAACTTTAATACGTTTTCCATCTTGCCAGGGCCAAATTTAGACCAACGGGCTTCGAGACAGCAGCACCGTATCAATCACAGTGACAGTGGGCGCAGATCTGATCTCCAATAACAGGCGCGAGCTGGTGGCGGGCTCATAACGACAGTCTAGACAGGGCCAGGCGGCGGAGGACGGCTAATGCAATGAGAGGACACGGCATCTGCAGCCACCACACGGACCAATGTCCAGAGTCCGGCCGCTTCCTGCTGCGATAAAGGCAACAGCAGGAACGCCCGGCAGAGCGGCTTTAGCCTATAGATGGTTTTATATTAGCCACATAGCTGCTAAAAGATAGGTTTTAGACACTTGACAAAATGTTCTTCACAGAGATGAGTTCATAATCAGACTTTTGGCTCGCACAGTGCACACTGGTGAAGCCGGACTGTCACTGCTTTATCTCAGGATGGGTTACGGACGCCAAGATGCATCAGGTGAAGAAGCGCAAAATGTTCTTGATCACAGGAAGGGCACGTAATAAACAAATAAACATATCTGGTTGCCTTTTGCGAACGTTAGCGCGTGTCGGCGCTCATCTCTCTCAAACAGTAAAGCTATGAGGGTTGTTATTTTGTTTCAGTCGACTATGAGTCGTGTTTTATCGATAGTGTGTGGTTTTATCAGCTATGGATCAGCGTAACGTTAACAAGAGAAGTGTGTTTATGTTCCTCTCCCCTATTGCTGGGTTGCAGGTGACATCACAACATTTTAAAGGCCTATACTGTTATATAGAGGAATTTTTTTTTTTTTTTTTTTTGTTTTTTTGAGGACATTTTTGGTCTTGTACAGAGAGATCATGGACCCAGTGACTGATATTAATGATCATTTTTTGAATTCATATATTTTCTCTTTAGCTACGACTTGTGAAAGTGTAATGCTGTTAATAGGAAAAACTGGCTCCTGCCCCCCGCTGGGTCATGTGACATCATCACATTCTAGAACCTGCAACCCAGCAATGGGCACTTCACATCGGCACATCGGTCAGTCGGCTACATTTTGACCTCTTACCCCCTGCCTTAACTGAGCACATTTCCCCCAGTTTTGCATTACCCAAAGCTTGTGGACTAGTCGGTGCTTCGGTATTCAAAATGGCGGCCACAGCAATGCGTGACGTCACAGGAAGCGCATGTATATCCAGTGTCATACCTCATTTGAAAGCCAAGACCTTCTACATAGTTTCTAAAAATATGTGATCTTTGTGTGTGAAACACGACTTACATCACATTTGCATTTCTGTAGCCGATACATGTAGTAACATTACTTTGAAATAATTTGACTCAAGTAAAAAGTTGTGACCAAAATAATTACTCATGTAAAGTACTTGGTGAAAATGTTACTTGAGTTCTGTGAGTACCGAGTAATAACTGAGTGAAAAAGTACATTTGAAAATAATGTACTTTTGACGCCATGAATTACAGTACAGATACTATTTTTCCAGTAATAGTAAAACGCACTGTATGAAAGATTACTAAGAAGTACAATTTCTTTCAAAAGTTACATGTACTTGTAAATGTAACTGAGTAATCATAACCTTAACCAAACCCTCGCCCCCTGATCATGAACCTGCAAGCCTTCCAGTGACTTATCATGGTGGTTACTACTTAACTATTGTGTAATAATAGCAAGTGAAGTAAAAAACAACAAAACTCGATAATTTTCTTCAATCCTACCACTTTAATCTGAAGTTGACAGTCACCTTTCGCCCCCCTCACTTGCACTTTTGGATCTTGCGTCGTCACATGTGAAGTGGACACATCTGTCCTCCTCAGGATACGACTGTGATGAGCTCATGACTGACCAGCGCTCCCTCTTCGATTAGAAACACATGCTCGGAGCTCACGTCTCTGCAGAACGTGCCCTGCTTCCGAATGCGCTTCCGGCTCGTCCACCGCAAAAGTGCTCAAAAGTTGAACTCTATCTGTCACCGCAGCTGTGGGCGCTATTTACCCCGAGTTTGTTTTGAGAAAACCAAAACATGCAGCTTAAAATGAGGGGACTGAGTAACAAAACAAGCTGTTTGTTGAAAAAAATAGTAATGAAGTACTAAAGCTGTGATACAAAAGACTACAACATGGACCTTTACTGATTACTAAACTGCACAGCAGGTACAGAGAAAGTGAAAGGTAAGACCTTACTTAAAGAACTCATTTCACTTCATTATGCATGAGTCAAAGTTCTGTAAATCTGTTTGGCGAGTAAATAGAAAAATATATATCAAAAGTTTTCTTTTTTAGCTCTTTGAGGGAGACACAAATGTATCTATTACACAAACAAAGTTGGGAAATACGGGTTGGACTTTCACTAGAACAAGAAATTAAGTTTACTCAGAAATATGTGATTGAAGTAAAATGCGATTACAGTTATGAATTTTGAGAAGTGAATTTTGTAACACTGTGTGCAATCTCAGAGATGTCCATTTTGCATATTAAAGTGACAGTCTGTAAGTTTAGGGGCCAGATCTTGTGCCTGGCGCAAGGACAGCACAAGCTTCAGGCGCTATGGTTATCTTCCTGTTGTGCTCTGTGCCTGTGCCACTGGCGAGAGGGCGTGGCTTATTAAAAGAGAGAGGACTGAGGCGTGGTTTATTACGAGCAGCACAGAGCGGTCTCTGATCGCAGCCTCACATTCGTCTCCTCGTTTACATGGCGCTGCCTTGTGTTCTTCCTTAAAGAGACTAGTTGCAAGTTGGTCATTTTTGTACTCACTACTGCCACCTCAGGTCTTACGCACAACTACAGATCGATATTACGCTTGTGTATGACAGCACTTCGGACCCGATTTAACACCTTTTTGAGTGACTGGAACATGTAGGGGGAGGATAATACTTCATTTGAACATTTTTAACCTCTGTATAGTCCCTTTAAACATTATAGGCTCTCACAGGTCAAACTAAAAACTTTATCAACCCCATTGTGACCTAAACGACTCGCTCGGCTGTAATTGCTGTAACGCGTCCAAAACGAATGCACATGTTCACCCCCACTCCCCCACCACCCCTCTACCTCCCCCTCGCTGTGAGTCAAGATCGTATAAACAAGATCGGGCGCTAAATGTTTTATAAATTTGACAGATTACGTATAATTGACTGCCTGGGTCTGACATTTCCCGTAATGTAAGCGATATTAAATAGTCATATTTTTTTTTCTAATCAGGATCCCTGGGCTATCACTGTGACCAATGAGACGAGCTTTCCCGTGTCAGGTCCAATCAGAAAAGAAGGGGGAGGGAGCTTGATTGTTCACTTTGCAATCTTACAGACTATCACTTTAAGTCCCTTTTAAATTGGGGGGAAGAAACGAGAGCGCACCTGAACCCCTCCAGTCTCCAGCTGTTTCTGTAAAACCAGCCTGGCATCGAACCCGTTACCTTGTGGCTGTGCGAGTGCCGCCGCGCCGACGCCATTCCGACATGGAGCGCCAGAACTTCCCCTAAACCTGATTGGTGTCACATGCAGGAGATCGGCCATAAAACATCTCGCAGTGATGGATGGCGGGAGCGGAGGAAGCCGACAGCGCCACAGACAGACGGGCCGAGTCTGGCCTGGCATTTCACAGCTCTGACCCCGAAGGCCAGTTAGTAATTGTATAACAAATGTGGCGCCACGGACTTGTGACCACACGGCACCAGGGACCTCAGTCACGTCCAACACGGAATCACAACTACAAAGTAACACACTTTTACAGGCTCAGGGTGTGACAAGAGACGGGACAAGAATATTCTGCAATGATCTCCATGCAGCCATACTGTACATAAGGGCCATGAGGGAGAGCGCTTTATCATTATTGATTTTTGGATTTTTTTGTTGCCAATACCGTGTTTGACATGGCCCCACCCTGGACCAGCTAGCTAAAACTCCACATTGACCACTGCGGGAAAATGGACATGCACCACAGTTTGAGAACCTCTACTCTCTCTCTCCGTCCCCGCCTCTCCTCCCTGTAGCCTCCCCTCCGTCCCCTGTCTCCTCTCTCCTAATTGGGGCTTTCCCTTGTAGTAATTAGTCCATCCTTTGGCTCCGAGAGAGACCCCTCAGCGTGGCACCTCAGCCCCAATAACAAGCACCCCCCCCCACCCCACGTCCCCTCCCATCGGCACCGTCTCTGGGCGTTTAGCTTAGCAGCGCGCGGGGGGCTAACAGGCTAACAAGGCTGTGTCCACGGGGGCACACTGCAAAAAGTGGATCAGGCTGAAGTGAGAGCAGCGGACACGTCGTGCACTTGGACCGAACATGACTTAACTTAATCCTAATAATGCGAAAGATGTTCTATTTCTGAATAATAAGCCACAAAGATAGATGACGTGAAGTTACTTTCACATTTAATCATGGTGGAAAGAGTAATCACAAAGTAACAAGGTAAAAAGTACAGTGATAAATCTACACTTTGGAGTACACTTTCTTCAAAAAGTTACCTGTTTGTTAAAACCTACCAGAAACCCAGAAAACTAATTGGTCCTGGAGCTTCATGGAGGCCACTGTGATGGAACGTAAATTTGGTATAGTATGTAAATATGCATTTCAGTCAATATCTATTTATCAGGGATGGGCGGATCGATACCAAAGTATCGATATATCGATACCAAACGGCTACTTTTTAAGTATTGATATTGGGCAAAAAGTATCGATACTAATTTGCATATGTAAATGGTTGGCGGGGCAGCAATTATTAACACAAAAGGATGATTTATTTCTTTGTTCTGAGCCCAAGCAGTTCACAACAGAAAAGGATTAAACTGAGCCAGTCCTATCATTCTGGTTTAGGTTCTGTTTGTCATTTAAATATTAATTTTAAATGTTGTTTATGTATTTAATTTCACATTAACATTGTTTAATTAACCAGTTAAAGTAATATAATTTTAACTGACCAAATAATTATATAAAGCAACCAGTTTTAGAAATGTATATTGATTGAAATACATTCACCCATATGAAATGACCAGTATCGGTATCAGTATCGATATCGACAAAAAAGACTCCAAAAGTATCGGTATCGTATCGATTCCAAAAAATGTGGTATCGCCCATCCCTACTATTTATTGTTATCCTGTCCAAAACTATACCTTATAAAACAAATTATGATCTAATGACAATATTAGAATGATTTTTTACACCACAGTGACACCATTTAAGTAACTCACCATTTAAGTATTTCTCCCAGAATGCTTAGAAACCAATAATGAAATGCAAGCAGTAGCCTTGACCCAGTAAGTGATATTTCAAGCGTCCCTTTTTGCAGTGCATCGCGGCGGCCTGTAGCTAGCCCTGGCGCCGGCCGGACACTTCCCCACTGGTCAGTCTCGCTCTAATCCAATAAATGAGCTGCGCACTGGGGCAAGTGTCACACAATCCTGCCCGGACCTAATCGAGTTGTGCGAGCGTGTGGGTGTGTGCGTGATGTCCCCTGCACTGACGGGGCTGCAGGGAGCTAACAGGGCTAACGGCGGCTAAGGCCCATGGAGCTTTCCAAGTGGCTCCTTGTTGTTTCTGCCCCGTTAGTGCCGGGGTATTCAGACTGACACCTCGGCTTAACATCTACTGTCGACGCCATTCACTTTGGTGGGAGGACGGCTCATTCGGAACACATGGCCCAGGCGGACTCCCGATGACTCACCCCACTTCTTTTGGAAAACCTTTGGACATGGTCGGGCAAAACCTCTACCATTATCGACCATGAGAAGAGCCCCTTTTAACCAAATAGCCTCATCGTGTGAGCTAGAATGGAACTAACTGCAGTTTTAAAGTCAGATATTACTCTAATAAAAGTCAGATTATTACTTAAGTGAAAGTATTCAAAGTATATAGTACAAATCCATTCAGTTTTTGGGGAAAAATAACTTCGCAGCTTCAAAAAACAAAGAAGCTTCGCCCGACTTCCCCCCCCCCCTCTGCACGGCAAGACGCCCAGGACTAACCTTCTTCCCTGCTGTGAGTCTGTGGCATTGACAGAACATCTGCGCAGCGCCACCTACTGTTCCGGTGTGAGCATTATCAGGCTTTTAAAGTGAACAAACACATGGACAGATGTTGCTGCCATGACTGCGGGTTGAGCAGGTCCTTTTCCGAGTGCTTTATTTTGAAAACTGTCCGAGCGGTTTGGTGGAGTCGGCACGTTTTCCCCTGTGCGGGTACTCAGGGGTCGCATACCACTAAAACAAACACAATAGGGTCCTCTCTGGGGCTCAGTACAGCCTTAAAGGGGAACAGGCCACCGTTTTTCCATACTGAGATATGTTCTTACCTGAGCTTAGATGAGTTGATACGTGGCAGCTTCCAACTTCACCCCCATTTGGAGCTGTAGGAATATGCTAACAACATCTTTGGTCTTTTTGCGTGACTGAGGGCACACACAAAGACCAGACCGGTACACATCAACTCATCTAAGCTCAGGTAAGAACATACTGTATCTCAGTATGGAAAAACGGTGGCCTGTTCCTTTAAATATAGTAAGGCGTGTGCTGGCTATCACTGCTTTGTTTATGTTTTGACTTTTACAACTGTTTATTTGTTCACATATTATATAGAAATGACCACAAGTCTTTCCCACGCTCACTCATTCACAAATACTGACATGTTCGGTATCCACGTGTAGCATGGAAAGCGACTGAGATGATGCTGTAGTCCAAATATGGTCATTTCCTTTGTAGGAGACAGCAGCGGCTAAAGACAGGAGAAATACACAGGTGCATTTCGTACAGTACAGTCTTTTGCTTATCGTTATTTTGAAGGATTTTTCGGAGGGAATTTCCCATATCGATGTCCTAGCCTGGCTTTATGGAGGAAGACACAGCAACAAGTTCTATCAGGTTGGGTTTGAAAGTACTTTTTGGATAGTTTTCAGCGGTCATTTAAAATCGTACATTTCCTTCCTGAATGTTTTAGTTCTCTTCCCCTGCGTTCTCGCCACTGTTCTAATGTGCCATGTTGGGGCAGGCGCATTAATATGTCGCTGTCCTATAAATCTTCTGCCCTGTAATTACGGTAAACAAATGCGGTGAGGACGGCCCCGATCCCGCGCCGTGGTGTTTTTTTTTTACATTTTTTAGTACCGTAATCTTCGTTGAAATGAGGGCCAGGTTTCTCGTAAAGCCCAACTGCTTCCCGCGGCGCGGAGGATGTTGGTTCCTGGGTCAAACGTTTTTTGCGAAATCTGGAGGAAATAAAAGTGACATGAGCTTTTTGGTAACTCCGGTCATAATGGGCTGCTGGAGCCGCGCAACAACAAGCAGCGCGCGGCGAGAGGCGTTTGAACTCTGCCTTCTGTGAGGACTTTAATGTCGGTTTAGTGCCGAATAATTACACCCCCGTCAGGTCCTATTGGCTTAATGTTGTTTGGTGTTTTGTGTTGGTGCTGAGAAGGCAGTTTTCCCACCTCAAATCACTCCTGCAGCACTCGAAATGGCTTTTTTCCTACGCATTTATGTCACCATGAGGTCTGTGAGCGAGAACGTGCCTCCAGAGTTTCCCTTATTACGGGTAAATGACTTGTGTGCCCTGAACGTTTGTTGTGGGTTGTTGGTTAGACTCCTCATCTCTCTGAATGGAGTGTGCATGTATGTATGGTCTCCTGCCTCTTAAAGCTTTAGATACGCTTGTCTGTGTGAGCTCCATGTTGTCCAGGAGGGCTTCATTTCAAGTCCAAGTCCAAGCTGGTTTGTTGGACCTGTTTGAGTGGTTGGAGGAAAAACTCTACACATTGATTGGATGAGGGCGAATGCAGGGTCAAATACAACTAAAAGGTCACTGGCTTTAGCATTTGGTGTTGTATTCCTTTAGTTATTTTTGGGCTAAAATGTACTGTAGCACAACAAAGCTAGCTTATTAGCCACAGTGGTTTCCTGTTGGGCACTCACTTTGAGAATGGAGTGGAAGCTGAGTTGTCTCGCGCTTTTCACATGACTTTCTGTGCTTCACACAGTGTAGGGCAGTGGTTCCCAACCTTTTTGTCTAACCCCTTGAGTCCTTCATTTCTACTTAAAGGGACTATACGAAGTTTAAAAATGTTAAAACTAAGTATTTTCCTCCCCCTACATGTCCCAGCCATGTCCTAATGTGTAGAATGAGCTCAGACCTGTTCACCACAACTGCCTCTACAATCCTGCACTGTCGCTCAGAAAGTTGTGACTTCAGGGCCGAAGTGCCGTCATGCACGAGCTTAATATAGAAAGTGCAGTTACGCGTAAGACCTGAGGTGGCAGTAGTGAGTATAAAATGAGCAACTTGCATTTAGTCTCTTTAACGTCTCCCTAGTCTCCCTAAAGTCTGGGGGGCAGCCAATTTTTTAGAAAATGACCTGCTAAACTCCGATTCCTTGGTATTTAGGTGTGTATTGTGTAAAAAAATATTATCATTAAAAATATTTTTTCTTTTAAAATAATATTGAAATACAGGGGCTCTAAGCTACATTTGGGGCCACAGTTTTCTTTGGGGCAGACTGACAGAACAAGTCTACGCCAACGCTCCCTAAGCCCACCACCATTCATTCACACGCACACATCATTCATCCTGACCTATTGTACATGTTTTTAGTGGTATGGGAAACCGCAGTACCTGGAGGAAACCTATGCAAACTCCACAGAGGTTCGAACCCAGGAGCTTCTAGCTGTGTAGCACGAGCGCTAACCGCTGCTACCATGCTGCTGTTAGCGTCTCTGGGAAGCACTTAGTGTTTGGAGGATCACTCCCACTGTGAATGTGGGAGTGATTTCACTTAGTGCTGTGATAACGCCACCTGAAATGTAACACAAGCATGTGAGTGCACCTTAAAGGAACAGGCCACCGTTCTTCCATACTGAGAGATGTTCTTACCTGATCTTAGACGAGTTGATGCGTACCAGTCTGGCCTTTGCATGCGCTCTGTCACGCAAAACGACCAAAGATGTTGTTAGCATTTGGCCTCTCACAGCATGTTCCTATAGCTCCAAACAGGGGTGAAGTTTGGGAAGCTGCCACGCTCTTCCACAGGCACAAAGACCAGACAGGTACGTATCAACTCGTCTACACTCAGGCAAGAACATAAGAACATATCTCAGTATGGAAAAACGGTGGCCTGTTCCTTTAAAAGCGACACATCTCTAAGAAAATGATGACTGGGTGTTACAAACTGCCTCACCTATACCTCAGCAGTCATTCTAAGCCTCAAATGACAAACGACTCCCACCAGGACACACTGTTTACAATATCTACTTTTCCAAACCTGCGCCTTCAGAATTCACTTCTTGAATGAGAGGCGACATTTCTCTCCAAATGCATTATTTTCGGAATCGTTCGCCACTGCAGCTATGCTTGATTTTTTTTTAGTTGGTCTGAAGTCCCAAGTATTTGACAGTCTGAGCGCACATCATGTGAGGCTGTGGATGACGGAGTGAGGATGTCCTGCGGCGCGTGTCTGTCCTCTCGCGCGTGTGTCCAAACGAGAGGCCATTACTGTGCCATGTTTCCCCTGTGCTTTTGTGTCTCCTCGTGCAGCGCTGCTGTGTGTCTGAGCGGCTGAGGTCCGTGTCTCTGAACCATGTGTTCCTGATTTGCGAGAAGTCTTGGTGCTCGCTGCTTCATTAGCTCAAATCTGTGAAGAGACATCTGCAGTTTCTGTAAACGCTCCACTTGCACTCTTCCATTAAGCCGCGACAACTTTGCTGGAGATGACACAGTGTTCTATAGAGAAGGCTGTTCACTTTTAGAGGAGGAAAACATTTACCTACAGTACTATTAGAAGACTTAAAATTATTCTAAACAACAGTATTCTCAAATTCTAGCAGTAGTTTTAGCTGTGTGAGTTTGAGATTTCCCCCAAGCACCTCTGCCTCACGTCTTCCACTGAGAATGCACATGGTTTTGCTTTTGTCTTTCTTTTTCTTTGTTGAGTTGGCCTGGATTGTTACAGAGACTCCACAGAAAGATGGATTAAGGAGACGTCACACCCCAGAGCAGTGTTCTTCAAACTTTTCACACCAAGTACAACTTCATCAAATATCTGACCTCCTTTCAGAAACACCAGGCCTAGATCAAGATCCTGTCAGGACTAAACCGGTGTTCTGTGGAGCTGTGCGGCTGCATCGAGCTGAGAGGAAATTGCTACAGCGAATACAAATATACTAGTAGCTACTTTTTGAAACTTTGTTCACATCATTTACATGGCCAGAACAGTAGCATATGTTGTGGGTCACTTCTATAAAAATGCAATGTTACTGGTTAATAATTAAACAGATGAAAATCAGTTTTAATGAGGAGAAGTGGGCGGCCTGATTCAACAGGTAAATGTCTATGGGATTATGCTGTAAAGTTTTTACTCAGGGAAAGATATACAGGAGATAACAGAAGAAGTAAATGAAGAACTCAAAAAATAAAACATTGGTTTGCTCTAAATAAAGTGGCTCTCAATGTTAAAAAAAAACAAACTTCATTATATTCAATGACAAGAGAAAAAACCGTTAATGTAACAATAGTAATTGAAGGTATGGAAATACAAAGGGTTCAAGAAACTACATTTTTAGGAGTCATCATTGATGAGGACCTAAAATGGAAAAATAGATAAATCCATCACGATGTTACATAAAGTCAAATACTCTCTAAATCAATCCGCTTTACTCACTTTATACAACACAATGATTATACCATATTTAACTTACTGTGTGATTTGGGGCTCAACCTGTCAAACTTATATACAGCCACTGTTCATTCTACAAAAACGGGCTCTGAAAACAATACATGATATCAGATATAGAGATCCATCGAATCCACTCTTTATTAAATGTAAGTTACAAAAAATGTGAGGATATAGTTGACTATAATATCCTCCAGGTTTTGTATAAAGCAAATAGAAAAATATTGCCAGTGAACATCCAAGAAAGGTTTGAGAAAAGAGAAAGTCACTATAATCTGAAAGGAACAGACTAAGATTAATAAACCCAGGTTCAATTCTAAAGCAATGGAGCGCACAGTTGCAGTGATGGAATAAACTTCAGAAATAAGTGAAAAAGTCAGAATCTCTCCTGGAGTTAAAAAAAAAAACACATAAAAGCTACAATGTTAAAAAAGTATCAAGTACTTGGACATGAATAATGTGAGATAATTGATTTCGACATTCATGAATGCTAAGGTTCTGTAATTTATGTATTGTAAATAACTGAATATAGAATACAAGAACATCTGTAAATACTGTAAATATATGTATAAGGCGAAGAAGTTATATGTATGTAGATATATATACACACCGTTTTCCAAAGGAACAACGGTGTGAAGTAACAAAAGGGGCAGATATTATAATACTTGTTCTTCTCCTCTGCTCCGTTTCATTCATACTGTGTTGGCTTGGCGTTTTTATGGTGATTGTATGACATCACTTTTGAATCTATTATAGAAAACGCTATCTCAATGGCCGCCGCCTGGGCGCCGCCATGTTTATTTCCCATACCGTCTTTGAAGCTAAGCAGGGACGGGCCTGGTTAGAACTGGGATGGGAGACCGTTTGGGAACACCAGGAAGCCTGACGACAGTAGTGACTGTGTGCGTGGTTGGTGGTGGGGGCTGAGGTGCGCAGTGGACTGAATGAATACTGCAACCAATTGTACACCGACGAGCGTCTGGAAAAGCGCTATATAAGACTTGCCATGTTCATTTCCCCAAAATCCGCGGCCGGCCCCCACGTGGCGGTCCCTCCGCTCGCGGGCATTGGCCAGAGGCCACCACGTGACCGTCCCACCGGCCGCGGGCATTGCACACGGGTCCATATGGACCGCGGTGCTGCTGGCCAAGGACAACCCGCCGTCACAACAACGCGAGTGCACGAGATCTGACTGCCGTGCCTGTGTGCGCGCATCCAAACAGGGCGATGTGTGTCATCGTCACTCACCCCTAAACTGCAGCTGTAGACGCTCCGCACAGGTACAGTTACCTCCTCCAAAACACATCTGCGTCTCTTTGTTTACGTCTCTCTTGCAGTGACCGAGGCTGTGGTTCATTATAGATCCAGTGCTGCGTCATGTCAGAGCGCACACAAATTGCGTAAGATCCAATCCTGGCCATATTCCGTCTCCAAAGTTATGTCTCCGAAAAAAAGTACACGCAGAAACACGAGCTTCAAATGAAACGCGCTGCTCCGAGAGCTTCAGCCTCCGTGTGCAGAAAGCGAAAGTGAAACTACCACTTAACGAGCGCATGGCCTGCACTGTAGCGTTTTATTTATTTATTTTTTTACTTTGCTGCTGTATCATTTCTTTTCTATTTTTCCTTCCCTCCATTACATTCTATAAAGCGGCTTTGAAAGCATTGCCAATTGTATTCTAAGGATATAAATACTGTATAATAAAAAACAACGTATTCTTTTTTAGACTGCACTTACACCGTGATGCACCAAACCACGGGACCTGCACCGTGAACCGAACCGTGAGAGCTGAACCCCTAATATTTATCCATAGGCCTACACACTGTAAATTCCAACTCATTGCACTTAATTGGAATAAGTTGTAAACCCGATGCATAACTATTACTCCCAATGTTAAGCCATGATTACTAGTAACGCTAATATGATTAAGACGGCTTTCACAGTATTCATTACTTATGATACAAGTTCTGATTACTAGACATGTTAGTACTGACAACTGGTAATTCCGAGTACTGTTTACTTTTGTTACTTAAATATGGCCTTAACCTGTACTACTATTCTTAGTAATGGTTAATGGAATATTCCTGTTCCCTTTATGGTTTATTGGTCATTCCCATTAATGAAGTTTTACAAATTTAGTACAAGATATAAATGTTGTAATAAAGCAAAACAAAGTGTAGTTATAAAGTTAATTTATTTAACATTAACACAGTGTAAAACACTTACATTTTTAGGTGCAGTTAATGATAGAACATCTGTATTTCTGCAGTTATAGTTCACATCAGTCCAAACAGGTGGATTAGACTGTACTGAGCTGATGAAGACGAGGAGCTGAAGTGTCTCAGAAGGTTCCACAGACTCTGTACATGCAGCAGGTTCTGCAGACTCACAGCAGGAGGAAGGGCATCTTTGTAAATCACCGTCAAGTCTTCATCAGTGTGGTCAGATTTCTGTAAGACATAAAAAGAACAAAAATACTTTAGATACAAGTCCCTATGGCAAGACCAAAACCTATAGGTAAAATGTTGCTTTGTCTCATCCAAACATCTCAGCTCTGACTCCGTCTCACCTCAGTGTGTTCAGCTCCAGCCTCAGCAGATCCTTCAACAGCTGCTCTTCAGTCTGACACTGGACACACACAAACCATGCACAAATGTTATTTCACATCCAACTTATGGCCACTTTATCAGAATACAACGATGAGTGCCGCCTTACCTGCTGCCTGGATGCTGAGATGGTCTCAGAGTTTTCACAGCAGTTCAGACTTGTTTAAAACAAAGAATTACAATCAGTAAGCTCAGTAAAACAGGTAAAAAAGACTATGGACTTCCTCAGAGTTTTATGACAATAAGGATAAACTATCATATAAAAAGTCAGGATTGATATTTATATATTTAGATTATATTTGAAGTCTAAACACTTCTGTACTAATACTAAAGTTCAAACCACAGGTAAATGTTTTTGACACAAACATCAGCTCCGTCTCATCAGGTCTTTCCACAGCTGGACTCCTCAGTCTGACACTGGACACACAAACCATTTCAAAGATTATTTTACTAAAGTACATGCTGTTTAAAATTTCTGATCAGTGCACTCTTACCTTCGGCCTTGATGCAGAGTCAGTCTCTAAATCTTTACATTTGTTATTGTCTGGAAATAAAAGAAAAACTTTAATCATAACCAGCAGTATTAGATGTTGTGGACAGGCTGCACCTGGTTTAACATTTGAAATAATGAGTTACAGTAATATGGCCAAAGCTAATATGTAGATGGTCCATGAGTAAAAAATGCACAAATGACTGTGCTGCTGCTGCTGCTGCACTTTTGCACGAGAACACTCAGTAAATTACCCCTAAGTATCTATTCTCTGTCCTTAAATGACACGTCTGGAGCTTTACTACTTAAATTTGTATCACTAGTATTAGACAGGCCACTGTGCGGTCACCAAATTAAATAATAAATGTGTTATAAGGTAGAGCGTTGTTGCATTTTTCAAATATAAAAAAAAATCATTGAAAATAGTAACAATACATCAAACTCTCAAAGCAAACACAAATATATCCAAAGACACACTCACCTTATGTGGATTAATGAGAAATCAAACAGGAAAGGTCCTGCTTTCTGCTGTTTCTGCTGATGATGCACTGAGGCTGGTCAATACTTCTCTTTTGAATTCAAAACAGTTCAGAGCAACCTGATTGGCTCATTCTGTACATGTGACATATGACCTGAACCAATCACAGGCAGCACAGTTTACAGCTTAGTTTTGCCCGTTACGATTACTAGACAGTCAAGTTCCCGTTACAGGGGGGCAGTAGAGGACACTGGGGAGGTTAGTGAGAGTTACTGAAACCATGTACTGGATAAAGACAAAAGCAAGTCAAGCCAATGTTAAGCCTATATTATTCAAAATGGGCAAATCCTAGTAAGTGGGACAGAATCTTATAATGGATACTTTAGAATGAGCGTGAGCACAACAGGACGACAAATAATCATTACTGGCATCATGTAAAGTTAGTCAGTACTTGTAAAACCCTGTTTTTGGAGCAGAAACATGTTGCTGTAAAATGGAAAAGCAATTAATCATAATTTTCTCTTGAAAATGTACTTCTTACATGGAATAGAGGGTTAATGCTGAAAATTTCTGGTCTCCTAGTAATTATAACACTTTATTTCATGTTGCCACCTTAGTTGGAATTTACAGTGCATGTTCCACTGTCTCTTGAATTCTATTCCCTGAGTTTATGGAACATATTGTCGTTGTAGTATATACGAAAGAAGTACAGGTGCATCAACCACTCCAATTGCAGTTTGTTTGAAATTATTTTTAGCATTCATTATTTTACACATTTGTAGTGTCCATAGTTTTAGGAATGGGTTGGGAACCACTGGTCTACTTACTGCGGGTCTACAGCTATTCTGACTGACGGGTTATAGGGACTATACTGGACATTTCTGTGTAATAACTCTTAATCTCTGAATATCAAACGTGGAGACTTCGGCCGGGCCTCAGCTAGTCTATTATAGAAAACGCTATCTCAATGGCCGCCGCCTGGGCGCCGCCATGTTTATTTCCCATACCGACTTTGAAGCTAAGCAGGGAAGTGCCTGGTTAGAACTGGGATGGGAGACCGTTCCTCCGAAGCTAAGCAGGGAAGAGCCTGGTTAGGACTGGGATGGGAGACCGTTTGGGAACACCAGGAAGCCTGGCGACAGTACTGAGTGTGTGCGTGGACATCCGCGGCCGGCCCCCACGTGACGGTCCCACCGGCCGCGGGCATTGGCCACGGGTCCATATGGACCGCGGTGCTGCTGTCCGAGGACAACCCGCTGTCACACAAACGCGAGTGCACGCGATCTGACTGCCGTGCGTGTGCGCGCATCCAACCAGGGCGATGTGTGTGTGCGCGTCTGTGCGCGCGTGTGTGCGTGTGTGTATGTGTGTGCGTGTGCGTGCGTGCCCAAAACCTGCTCAAACACGAGCCTCTAATCAAACGCGCTGCTCCGACTGATTTATCCTCCGTGTGAGTCAAAGCGAAAATGAAACCACTTAACGAGCGCATGGCCTGCACTGAGTAGTTTTTTTTCCTTTTTTTCTTTACTTTGCTGCTGTACCTTTTGTTTTCTATTTTGCTTTCACGTATTGTGAGCCCAGAGGTACATTTTATTCTAAAGCAGCTTTGAAAGCATTGCCAATTTTATTGTAAGGTTATAAATACTGTCTAATAACGATCATTAGGCTATTTCAGTTCAAAACCTACTCATTCTTTTTTTTGATTGTACACTACCGTGATGCACCAAACCACGGGTCCTGCACCGTCACCCAAACCGTTACAGCTGAACCCCTAATATTTATCCATAATTATTCCACTGTCTCTTGAATCCTGTTCCCCAAGTTTAGCGACAATATTGTCGTACTTTATAAGAGAGGAGCACGGGTGCATCAAACACTCCAATTGCAGTTTGTTTAAAAAATGTTTGAGCCTTCATTCTTTTACTCATTTGTAGTGGCCATAGTTTTTGGAATGGGTTGGGAACCACTGGCCTACAGCTGAACTGTGTGACGGGTTGGACATTTCTTTGTAATCACTCACAATCTCTGAATATCAAATGTGGAGACTAGCGAGGCCCGGCCAAAGGCCGGGTCTCAGCTAGTGCAATAAATAAATAAATAAAAATTAAAAAATAAAAGTCATATAAAACACAATGTCTCAAAAATGGCACATTTCTGTAGTTTGACACAAGCAGGAATTGCACGTTATGGCCTAGTATGAGCAGTATAGTTTAATGGATACTTTTATTAAATATCTGCACATTCTGAATCCTGTTTTGCTCAGAACGATGACTGACTGACAAGGCTTGAGCCACTTTGACATAATGGTTTGTCGCTTCCGTTCAGATTCAGGAACTTGTGAAATATCAAGCCTTGTTGGCGGCCGCGTCGTCTCTGCTTTATTTTAAATCCCCGAAACATGTCGGCTTTGTTTATTTAGACCAGCCCTAATTGCGCTCTCTGTCCTTCATCTTCTCAGCCCTGTCCAAATCTCACCCCGACACGGCGCACACTCTGCCGGAAGAGCCGTGATTTAGCGCGGGCCAGGCAGGAAAACCCAGGCCCAAACCAGGATACAATTTGGCAGTTAAGGATTCAAACGACTTCCCCCCGTGTGTCCTACTGGGACCGGCCCGAAACCGTTCACAAAATGACATCCGGAGCCGTGTTTACCCTGCGCTCTGCTGCCAGCCCCGCGCTGAGCCATTATGTGGGCCGCACTTAACCCCTGGGCCGGGGTCAGAGGAGGGGAGCTTCTGAACCGTGTCGCATGCATTTCAGGACATATTTGGAGAGGGACTTTTCATGGATATTTTGTTGGTATCGCTAAGAGTGTTGTGTGAATATTGCCATTCGATTACGATAAAATGTGCAGAATTATGAGACACAATGCTTTTCTGAGTGCCGTGGGTTAATCTGTAATCTGTGCGGAAAGATAAAAACTGCAAGCCATAAACTAAATGAAAACAAGACGGAAGAAACTGACTCTCCTGGAGTTTCTGCACAATATAATTATTGAACTACAACAAAAGTTTGCGTCTAAAAATTGATGTTATACTTTATATTAATATTAAGAATACATTTAACCCCTTAACCCCCACCTGAACCGAGCACATTTTCTCCAGTTTGGCTTCACCCCAGTCCAAAAGCTTCTGGAAAAAAGGTGTGAAAATTGAGACAAAACTGAGACGAAAACAATTATGAAAATGTGACAAAAAAGTGAGAAAACATTGACAAAAAAGTGACGAAAAATGGATGAAACAGTGGCAAAAATGTCACAAGAAATTGACAAAAAATGGACGAAAAAATTACAAAAAAATTACAAAAATGTGACAAAAAATGACAAACAAAATGAGTTACAAAAATGAGTTGAATACCCAACAAAAAAATTATGGAAAAAAAATATGTGAGGAAATAAGTGAGGAAAAAGATCCTCTCGGTTCAGGCGGGAGTTAAGAGGTTAAAGGCACACTGCGTAACATTTGCGACTCTATTGTTGCCATCATTACAAACATGCTCCTAATGACTAGCTCGATACAGAAAATACTATTACTGCAGTGGGTATTCAAAGGATGGACTTGGATGAGGACCTATCCCGGTTAAATCTCAAATTCTACTGACTTTAGTCACATCGCCATGGAGACGAGCTGGAGACGTACCCACTCTGGGTAAAGTTACACTCGAGTCTTAAGAGAGGTGAGCCGCTCACAGCAAAGGCACATGTTTGTCTGTACTTTGATGAGGTGTTTCTCATGTCTGTCATAAAATAGATGCTTGTATTTAAATTGTATTTATTGGGTAACATTCTACGCGGTGTGGCTTTAATAAAAAAATGTTCAGCACAAAATTACCCAAATAAGACAAAAACGAAAAACTCAATGGAGTTGTTTGAACATAGATGAAATGTGTCTCAGTACCACAACACCCAGTGTAACCAATTTCCCCAACTTGAACTTCATTGGTGAAAAATACCTCTGCTGTTTTACCATTTTACCTTTTCACAAAGCGCTGAGGGAAATAATCATCAGCCGAACGCTTTCCTGAACAACAAAGTCTTCAGTTACTTTTTGAGAGTCCACAAAGTCGAGGACACGAAGGGAGCAGAGTTGGGGGCTCCAGCCTGAAACGCCACATCCCCCTGGGTTTTAAGAAGACTTTTTGGGATCTTCAGGAGACCCTGGCCTGAGACTGAAGGGCGCGCCCTGAGGAGGAGTGGCAAAACAAATATACTGGGGCCATGCCAGGACGAACATTTTAAACCCAATGGATGATCATTTCAAGATCCGATTTTGACAACGTGTTCCTCACTTTAGAGATGTCAAAGACAACCCCAAGATTTCTGAGGCCAGAGCACCAAGCAGGTCCCCTTCCAAATGCCAACCCCTCTCCCAAAAAAAAAAAAACATCCATAGTGTGTTTACAAAAAAGAATCCACAACAATCCACAAATGCATGCTGAAATAGTATTTCTGAAGAGCCCTTGAGGAAATGGCGCACCCAGTACCTCTAGTGAAGTGTACTACGCTCTAATGACTGTCCTTGGCCCGTCCAAACTCACGGGCCGTAAAGCGCTAACAATTAAATGCACTGAAGATAATGGGAAATACTTCGGATTGTGCAGGAAGCTCAGGCCAGCTCAAGTCTGCTATTAATGAAGAACATTTTTCTCTGTTGTTGACGTGAATGGTGGAAAAGAAGACTGATGATTAGTTAAAGGGCTGCCATGTTGTGCGTGCTTCATTAGATATTTTAGAACATTAACCTCTTAACTCCCGCCTGAACCGAGAGGATCTTTTTCCTCACGTCATCAGATTTGTTTTCCATCATTTTTTGTTGGGTATTCAACTCATTTATGTAACTTTTTTGTCATTTTTTCGTCAATTTTTTGTATTTTTATTTTGTCAAATTTTTAGCACATTTTTGTCATTTTTTTGTCACATTTCTGTCATTTTTTTTGTCAAATTTTTGTTGTTGTTTTTGTCCAATTTTTGTCCTTTTTTTGTCACTTTTTTGTCACATTTTTGTCATTTTTTCTTCCATTTTTTTTGTCAATTTCTTGTGACATTTTTGCCACTTTTCATCAATTTTTCGTCACTTTTTTGCCAACGTTTTCTCGCTTTTTTGTCACATTTCCATCATTGTTTTCGTCTCAGTTTTGTTGCTATTTTCACAGCTTTTTTTCCAGAAGCTTTTGGACTGGGGGTAAAGCCAAACTGGAGAAAATGTGCTCGGTCCAGGTGGGAGGCAAGGGGTTAAAGAAAACCAGGTGCACCAAACCCCCTAATATTGCACATACTCCAGTCGAGAACCTGGCATTTCCGGAGGAGCCTTGATGCAGAAAGTTGAATGGCATTTCATCCCAAAGGACCGGCTGATCACAGACAGAACGAGATGTAAACCCCCGGACGCACAAGTCCTTGGCGGTTCCACCCGATGCGATTTTTCCATTCTCCTGTCAACACATTTCAAACTGCGTCGGCCTCTGTGGTAAATAACACGTTGCTCCGCCGCTGCAGTCGACTCCTGAAAACACGTAAACACGCTCGCAGGCATGGATTGTTCTGACGCTCCGGTAACTCGAGGAGGCTTCTGACGACTGCCGTGCGGGATTATCTGACACACAAAGGCCATCTCGGGTTTGTAAACGGCTACTTAGGCTCATAGAGACGACCGCATGTTTAGGAAGTCAAGTTTAAGTGTGGTAAGAGAATCAGAGGCTGGATGTGGAAAGGATTTTTTTGACAACTTTCTTGTACTCGATGATCAGTAAAAAGCATTTCATTGGATTCAATGGGCGATAAATGGAACTTTATTTGGAAACGGTGACGTTGCTCGACTTGTTTTTACACCACAAGTTTATCAAAAATTTAAAAAAAACTGGCCAAATCTAATTCAGCTGCACGTTTTGCTCAAAAGTGTCTCCTTGTGTCCAATTTGACTCGTCTCTCTTCACATCTTGTGTTTTAGTATCAAAGTAGAAAAAAAATAGACTGCACTCATAACCCTTCACAATGTTCTTCAGATTTTTGTCCTCCAGCCCCCCAATAACTAGCTAATTCAAAGGCTAAACAAGATAACTAAAAACCCCTCCGAGCAAGTCTTCGCAACAACATTATTTGTGGTTTTATCTTGATTGATCGTGACCAGATGCCTGTCTGGACTCGGACACTTGGAATGTCTCTTAATAATAAACTTTAACCTTTATCTCATCTTAGCAGACTGTGATTGGCTGAAGTACAAGGAGGAAATACAATCTTCCTGCTTGGATCCGTGCCGTTGTGGTCGTCGTTGACGCAGCAGTCGCCGAATCTACATTTTAAACCTGAATTCCAGCTGCTAAGCACCTTCCATTCGGCCCGACTTCACCCAGTAACCCCAGTTTAAACTTAGCATGAACACCTCCTCTTCCTCTGCCCCTTCCTCCCCGAAGCCCCATCTCTCTCTGAAGCCTTCCCCAAGAGAGGCGCGCGGCGTCGGGTCACTTACCGTCCCGAGTCGGGCCGGTCCCAGTGATGGATAGGCCGACAGAGGGGAGAGAGAGAGCGAGCGAGTCATGGGAAGTGGCAGCGCGATCCGTGCTTGTGTTTTCCTTTCTCAGCTCGTTTGCACGTCTCGTTCTTCAGACGGGAGGGCGAGCCGTGAGCACTTCTGCAGGTGCGCCCCGTCCGGCCCGGGGTTCCAGCTCACACTGTCCGACCTTCTTGGTTTGGGTCGAGGTGATCGCTCAGTAAAAATCACAGTAACACTCGGGAAACCAGTCAGTGTCTGGTTTGCCTCTCTCATCTCCGTAGAGCTGATCGGATTGTTGAAATGTTGGTCCACTCCTCTTCAGTGGCAGGGAATGGAACACGCTGTCGAATACACCGATCCAGAGCGTCCCAAACATGCTCAATAGGTGACATTGCTGGCCATCAAAGAGCTGTGCACAGATTCTTGCAACATGGAGCCGTGCATTATCAACATGAGATGGTCGTGGATGAACGACACAACAATGGGCCCCAGAATCTCGTCACGGTCTCTCTGTCCATTGCAAATTGAGTTTCCGTTAATCATCTCGTTTACAGTATGTTAGGAGTCATGTGAGATTAATATCCGTCCCAGCTCTTTCTGTTCTGATGCTCCGTGGTCATACAATGGGAAGAACTTGCAGGATCTATGCATCTCATTTTCGAGAAGTTAAATCAAGGCATGGCTTTGATTGAGAGGACCGGAATTGGATTGTCGAACGTTTGAAATTGCAGCGCTGTTTGCCGGGAGTAGACTTAAATCTATGCACAAACCTGACTTGAGTTCAGTTGAAGTCAAGCCTGGGTTGTTTATTGTTAGACCCTTGAAATAGTCGGTGAATCCCGTCCGCCGCCGCTCTCCCGCCGTGCGTGTGAAGGGTCAAGTGCCGATGTTGTCCACGTTACACATATGTTTATCCAGAGCCCACTCCAACGTTTGGCAGCCATTATCGCACTTCCTCTGCTCTTCCGGAGAGGAGGGGGGGGGGGAGGAGGAGGAGGAGGAGGAGGGGGGCTTCTCTGAGGAGTTTACTGAGAGAGTCAGGGAGAGAGCGCAGGTGTGGAAGACCATCAGTTCTGCAGTATTTGGAATTGAAAGGAGTAGAGGTCATCATACACTTTTCAACTTTTTGAAGACATTGGACATTTGAGTAATTATCTGGAACATATTTGACTAAGTGGCACTTTTAAAAATGAAAAGAAAGACTTTCGGCTTTGTTGTACTTCCATGTGCAAGAGGAACCCTGTTTACCGTCCTCCTGTCTCGATGTTATCCTCTAGTCGTGTGGTTGTCAAGGCTTTCACATAAAGTACCTTCCAAGTAGCACCGGGCCTAGATTAGGATCAAATCAGGACTAAGCATTACTCAAGTCAATTGTTTTGCCTTTGAAAACATCAGCCTCGCCAAATAACTTGGTGAACACCGGTGTGGCCCGCTGCTGCCGTCATATTCGCTATACTCATCCTTTTACATCAGTAAAAACCTGCAAACGTCACAAAGCAAAAGGTTTGTTTCTTTTCACAAATAAGATCCAGCTTGAACTGGTCACGTCAAAGAGCTGCTCAAAAGAGCCACCACAGGACAGCTGGATATAGAAACCTATGTGGATATTGATGCCAGAAGCTCTTTGGAAAGAGTTCAGCTTAGTTTAGAAATCACATTTGTAAGCAAGTGCTTTATTTGTCATTGTACAAGCGTACAACAAAATAGTCTTCAAGTGTTAGTCCTGAGCTGCTGCAACTGAGCCGCAAATCTTATGTGTTGCTTGGAGTGCCCTAATAAAACCAAGGTAAGGACGCAAGCAACTATTTTTAGCGAATGGCATGCTATCAAATCGATGGCATTGTGTTTAATGCAGTTTGAGTGCAGAGCGCTTCAGAGCAAGCATTTACTCTTCAGCACTGGAAGAAGTTGAGCCAAGTTGCTCATAACATCTGAACAGAGGATGTGTCTCCTTTAAGCCTTGATAGCGCAGTTGAAAATGCAGCATGTATTTTCTCCCAGAGCTTCCAGACTCCACATGTGAAACGTGTAAAGTCTGTCGGGTCGGCGTGTTTTCTTTGGGTGAATCTCTCTCTCCTCTTGAGCTGGCTCTAAATGATCCTTTCATTTCCTGCTGTCCGGTCGGGGCCCTCAGGTGTCTGCCGCGGCTTTTGGTCCTCCCAATCATCAGGAGTTCACAGCTTCCTGATCCCCCAAAGCAAAACACGGCTCCCGGAGAGACGTCTGCGCCCAAAGTCTGCAATGCAGTGTGTGAAAGTGGACGGCCGCCATGTTTCGGTCCAGAGACGGAGAGGATGATCCCAAAGACCCAAAGTCCAGTGTTTCCTATTCCACACTATTACAGTGTCAGTTATTGTATGTATTTTCATTGTAACTATATCTGTGTGCATTTACTCACTGTACAGTCTTAGGTTGGATTCCTGGCTCGCTTGACCTGATATGTAGGAAGGCAGGTAGCATTAACGTGCAGTGTAACTGCCTCACCCCCTGAAAAAGAAAGACAAAAATAAGCCCTTAAACAAAGGCCTCGTGCAAATAGTTTGTAAAGTCGCTGATGCTACATGGCCAGTAAACATCTCAAGGCAAAACATGGCAGGTGAAACACCCATTTTGCACACAGTGGTCAATGTTGAGATTTTAGCTAGTTTTGGATTCCATTATGTAATTGGATGTACAATATCTCTTCTGTCAGCATAGTGTTTACTCTCACGGACAGTTAATGAGTAAAAAAAACTTGCTACGACACCTGCAGTGGCGCTTCTGGCCTCTAGGGGCATGAGTTGCTTAGTACTGCTTTAATGTCAGAGTTATGAAAAAGACAAAAAACCCTTAGGATGTGTTTTTTCCTGTGAGGTGTTATTCATCAAATCGTTGACATAGTTTGCAACAAATTGAAAATGTACTTAAAGCGACCAGTTGCAGAGCCTTTTTCAAACCACTTCCTACAGACATTCCCTTTAAACATAGCTCAACATGCCTCCCCACGGTGCCCCAACTCCACCATTCACTCATTTTCAAAGGAATTGACTTCATTGACAGTGTTTTTGACTCTTTTTTTTTTTAAACTTGTTGCATGTGTGTGGAGCTTTTCTCTTAAATCCTCTGTGGGGTAAAAGCACACGGGGGACCGGACGCCTCCTTCCTCTGCAGCGAATGAAATGTAGTTTAAAACATTACAAAGATGGGCCTCGGTTTGGTCTCGGTCTCGTCTCGTTCACATCCCTTGCAAATCGAGTGCTTGTGTCTTTGGCGGCGCATTCAAGTGCCTGCCCTCCCCGCGTGTGAGTGTGTGTGTGTGTGTGTGTGTGTGTGTGTGCTGCGTTTGAGTGCCCCTGTCTGTGTGCGTACCTTTTCACGCTCTGTTTGCCTGATGTGAAACAGTGTGAAGCGGCGCCGAGTGTGAGCCAGTTTGTTACACTCACAGTCTGGTGAGAGGCCGCTGTGTTCACTTTAATGTTCTCTGCACAGAGGCGGAGGGCTTTCTGCTAAGCTCACTTTATTGTCTTTACATTTAAGCTAGAATATTCAGGATTTTTTTTCACTTCTACTTCAGTCAGTGTATTGTCTTTCGGATCCAATATTATATCATCGAAGGTCGTGACAGATATGAAATCGTTTGGACTCAATCTCAGAAATGTACATCATCATTTCAACGTATAATACTGTTGCTTTTCTCTCTGTAAACAGCAAATTCATTCATTCATTCTCAGATCCTGCTTTCTGTTTTAAGTGATGTTTCAGCTTTAATGATATTTTCTGCATGCTTTTTGCCAACCTAAATAGCAAAAGCAGGTCCTTAAAGTACACCTCCAGAGACCCGACAGTTCTCCGCGTTTGTGCCGGGATAATGACATTTGCAGGTGAAACACCCATTTTTCACGCAGTGGTCAGTGTTGAGACTTTAGCCAGTTTTCTTCCTGAACACCTTGATTTAAAAGCAGCACTAAGTAACTTGTTTACCTTAATAAATCCTTTCCGTAGTCCCTCTGGTGGTAATACAAGTGTTAATGGGATGATTGGGGGGGTCTTTCATCTCCCCCGGTGTCTCTGGCCAGAAAACCACAATTGTAACTTTGCTGCCACCAGGTAGGAGTCACCAATACACACTAATGGAATCACGAAGAAGAAGCTAACAGGCGCTAGCACCACTTAAACAGTCTTTGCAGCCAAGTTTGAGTGAAAAAAAAAATGATCTGAGCCAGTTTGTTACACTCACAGTCTGGTGAGAGGCCGCTGTGTTCACTTTAATGTTCTCTGCACAGAGTCTTTACATTTAAGCTAAAATATTCAGAAATGTACATCATCATTTCAACGTATAATACTGTTGCTTTTCTCTCTGTAAACACCAAATTCATTCATTCATTCTCAGATCCTGCTTTCTGTTTTAAGTGATGTTTCAGCTTTAATGATCTTTTCTGCATGCTTTTTGTCAACCTAAATAGCAAAAGCAGGTCCTTAAAGTACACCTCCAGAGACCCGACAGTCCTCCGTGCTCGTGCCGGGATAATGACATTTGCACGAGTTGACAAACAAACCCCTTCACACATGAGGATCCGGTGTGAAAAGCGCCGCAGCAGAACGGATCGGCCGCGACGCCACTCTGCGGACAATTACGCGGGCGGCGGAGTGGAGGTGTCTCTCTCTCTCTGGCTCACCTGTTTTTGAGGCTAAGCGGAGGCGGCAGAGCGTTCAGGCGAGCGCGGGGCCGCTGGTCGATGTGCCAGGATGGGGGCAGCTGAGCAAGTGCGTGAGGGGAAGGTGTCTGCGCGCGCTGGTCATGGAGCTAATGCGCGCGCTAAAGCAGCAGCAGCAGCAGCAGCAGCAGAGAGGCACACACACCTGCGACCTCGCTCTCTCTCTCATCAAATATAGGACACATGCAGCGCCGTGCGGACACTAAAAGGCATGTTCGAGCGTGTTAGCTGTAACTTTATATAGAACCAGAAGCCGAGATCGTACGGCGAGTTACGCATGACCTCACTTAGGATCTGGAGACGGGTCTGGAAGGATGCGCAGTGTGGCGGATGTGTTACTGTTGAAACACAGTTAAAGGAGGGGTAGTATGCAAAATGGATTAAATTTTTTTTTTTTTTACCATGTTGCAATGTTGTTCTCTCGTCAAAAACACACCTGCAGATGTGTTTCGAGCCGCTAGCGCATCTTTGAATCATCTTTGAATCATCTTTGAATCATCTTTGAATCATCTTTGAATTATCTTTGAATCATCTTTGAATCTTCTCCAGAGGCTCAAACTGTTCATCGCAGTAAAAACACCCTTTATAGTCCACCCCAAGTAGTGAACCATTCAAATGAAATAAACATGTCTGGCTAAGATCACTGCCAAGCCAATTTAGTCCTAAATTAGTCGTCATCTGTTTCTGTTAATCATTCTATTTTTATTATTTTACATTAAAGGATCTGTATCCTGCTATTTTAGCCATCCCAAAGTAAACTATAGGCATGTATGATACATTGTACCTCTACCACTATGGAGTTATATTTTTGGTTTGAAGTGTTTTCTGGAGGTATTTTGCAAACCCGGAAGACAAAATGCTTTGATTCAGTTAACTCCGCCCCCCCTCTCCGAGCTGATCGAAACATGCAACAATACCAGTAAAAGAAATATAAATTTCACAGCAACAAGTGAAGTTACTTCACAATGCAGTTATAAGGAGTTGATATTTGCAACACAGCTTCGTGTTAATCCACTTTGACTCTGGCGAAGGTTCACCAAACATCCATCAGTGAAAAACACTATCCTGGCTGAGAGTCGCTGAATCCCGGAGAGAAATTCCAACTTCTGGCGAGTGGCTTCTTTAGGAAGGTTGAATAAAGTCCTGTCCTCTCATAGCCAAACACTCTTTTCTCTGTGACATTATCGTTAGGTAAGATAAAAGAACAGGCGTGTCCAGAGTAGGTTAGAAAGAGCTCCTTCTTCACAGCTTTCAGTGCAAACATGACATCTGTTCAGACGCTCAGGGAGTGTGTTTGTTTTCCCTGCAGGGGCAGGGCGGACGGTATGGGCACTTCCTTTTTTTATTCTTTATTTATTTATTTTTATTTATTTATTTCTTACAGAAATAAAAAGCTGTTTTATAAATTAAAATCAGGCCGTAAGGCATTACATTACAGACGTTGGGCTCTTTGACACTAGTGTCACAACTCAGTGGTTCACCAGCAGAGGGCGGAGCAGCTGCTCAGAGAGCAGGATTCAGGAGGATTGCTGAGAACTGTGTGAATGAAGCCAGAAAACACTCTGGGGGTGTTTTTGATAAGGAAATGGCATAACAACATGGCTAAAAGCTCCAAAAGGTAGATTTTTTAGATTTTCTTTAAATATTCTCTATAGTTAAAATAGATTGATGAATAAGTATTTTTGTAAATGACTAAATGACTGGGTAGTGGCATGGTCAGTCCACCTTACCCTGTGGCTGACTTGACCGATGGGCTTTAATTGGGTCCACGTTTGCCTGGTTCACTGTCTTTGCCTGCGTTAGCCTGTGTCAGTGGCCTCTGCCCCCGCTCCTCTTCTGTCCTGTCCTTTACTGTGTCACGGCCTATATCGTCCATTGTAGACATGATTCACCCCATGACCACACACATCACACTTTCTCTGCTCAGAAACCCCTTCACAGCCACACTTCCCTGTGGTCATTGTGTGACGGCGCAGACGGCCGAGGGGCCGACAGCCTTTTAGCTCCTATTGTCCTGTTAGAGACGTTAGTCCCAGTCTTCAGCGCTGTCCCAGGGCTGTGGGAGGACCTCCACACACACTTAGTCATTTACTCATATTTTTTACTTTTTATGCATGAAAATGTTCAGCTATTTGTTGATATATTGGTTACAAAGATTATTTCAGATAGGATTTTAGATCTTGTTTAGTTTTGAGCCAATTATATGGGAACAAATATAAAACAACCTTGTTTTTTTGCGGTTCAAAGCTCCATAAACCGGCTATGAATTGTTGTAAAGAAACATCAGCACATTCACCTGACCATTTCACCTTTACTCTGACGTTAAAACTAAAATGTTATGGGAGAAAACTAGCTTAAAATCTCAACATTGATCACTGCTTGCGTTTAAAAAAATGTCTGAAGTGTTGTTCTGTTTGTTCTGTTTTTTATGAAGATTTATTTTGCTGTGCACAATTGAAGGGACAAAAGAGCAGCAGGGAATGAGAACTTTCAACACAGTATGTGCCATGAAATCTGCACAAAAATTATAAGAATTTTGCTTTCTTCATGAAATTGTGTCAAAACCGGACAATTACACTGAAGCAGGGCCACAACTTGGGCAGAAATGGAACAAAATTCTGACAACTATACCTGAAACAGAACATTTGAACGAGCTGAAGAATTAGCTTGTTTTGTCTTTTAGTCGCATCAGTTCACTAAACCTTTGCCAGATTCCGTTTATGACAATGACGAAACAGTTTGTCGACATCGCTGATGTTTTGGAGATAGCTCTATATAATGGTCAAACCCTTTAGATTGATGTCTACATGTTGCAGCTATAAACTCCAATTGGATTCCCCAGCCTTGGCCCGGCCTAATTCGTTCCTAATTAGCGCCAGATCCCCACTTGTCCGCGGCTGGCAGAAGGCTAACTGACCTCTTGGTTTTGTCCCTCTGACCCCACCGTAGGCCCTTTGTCCGCGCTGTATGTGTTCCCTGTCAAGTCCTCCTTTATCCCTCAATCATATTTGTGCGGACCACATTGTACGCCGGGGGTTTCTGCTGTGAGTGTCCCGGGACAGTGCACATATGGGGCGTGACTAATGGCGTCATAAAGGCTCCGTACAGATATGTTTTGGCCACACAGACACCATTGTGTTAACGGTGTCAGTCCCGAAAAAAAAAAAAAAAGACAGTTTCTTTTTTGTACGTGCAGCAGATGTGGCTTTCAACATTTGACCTAAATATAAAACTGAAAGTGGGCTTTTCCCTGCCCCTGTGCTTTCGAAAAATAATAATTAATGAGCCAATGAACTTGAGACATTAGTCAAGGGTGCGCTAGGCTTAAAACCATGATTGATGTTAGAAAAGTACCAGTGGCTAATATATTTTAAGAAAATAGCTTTGTATTGATAATGCAGGGTAAAAATAGCGTTGCCTGTGCTTGCCTCAGCATTAGAACACGTCTGGTGTCCCTGTCATAGATGTTTGGAGTTTTTACCACTTTACATTTGCTAAATTGCTCTAGTGATAATATATTCCGGAATGTGCAGCAAGTAGTGTGGCTTTAAAGGAACTGGACACCGTTTTTTTCCATACTGTGATATGTTTCTACCTGAGCTTAGACGAGTTGATACGTACCTCTCTGGTCTCTGTGCCCGTGGAAGAGCGTGGACACTTCTAACTTCACCCCGTTTGGAGCCATAGGAATATGCTGGGAGAGGCCAAATGCTAACAACATCTTTTGTCTTTTTCCGTGACTGAGGGCACACAGTTCTTCCATACTCTGATATGTTCTTACCTGAGCTTACATGAGTCTGGTCTTTGTGCCCGTGGAAGTGCGTGGAAGCTTCCAAATTCACCCCGTTTGGAGCCATAGGAATATGCTGGGAGAGGCCAAATGCTGACAACATCTTTGGTCGTTTTGCGTGACTGAGGGCACGCACAAAGACCAGACAGGTACGTGTCAACTCGTCTAAGCTCAGGTTAGAACATATCTCAGTATGGAAAAACGGTGGACTGTTCCTTTAATGAAAAGTAAAAAATAAAGGCCCTATTTGACCTTTGATAAGACAGAAATAGCATTTTTGTCCCCATTGCCCTTAGTTCTGATCTCGCACACTGACGTAGACTTTTCTGGATGTGTGTGTTGCTTCCTAACCCTATTTTGACGTCGCTAATGAATAAAACAAGTCGCTGCAACAATAAAGGTCACACGCTCTAGTATTTGGTTGGAACCAATTCGGCTTTTATTGCAGCACATTGGCCGTGGTGTTGTTTTAATAAGCTTCTGCCGCCAGTGTTGCCGTCATTTTTCACCAAGATCTCGTACTACCTCATTCATTCAGTTTGGAAGTGAATGTGATAAACTGAACGCTACCAGAGAAATCTGCCATTTAGCAGCCAGGTCACCACCACACAACATCCATGCAACATCCATGAACGATGAGAAGTTGTTTGATTAGCGCCTGCAGGGGCTCGTCCCCAGTGGAAGGCGCTCCATCGTTTGGCGCCGGCTCGGCTCCTCTCGGCTGGTCTTAGTCTTGCCTCTGTGACACTTTGCCCGCAGCCCTGTCCCGACACCTCAGACCGATCCCGCGATCACGTCTCCCTGTATAAAGCGGTGTGTGTGTGTGAATGCGTCGGCCGAGAGGACGGCTGATGAGCAGTCGCTGGCTGTGAAGTGACTGGGGTGAGGCCGAGGTCTCCCTCTCGCTCCTCAGTCCACTCTTCCTCTCTGCTTTTGAAGTGTTGGACTCAGCCTGTTTGTGACACATGACTAATACTGCTTTGTCACTGTTCTTCACACTGAATCAAGAGCTACTGCTTCACCCCTGCTGCCCTTTCTTTAGGGTGTAGGGATCTAGACCATTACTGTGTTTGGTGTGTTTTTAAAGATGGAGGGTACAGGATTTCTTTGTAAATATTTCATAAATATGACCTGTTTGTTTCCGTATACGAGGTCAACATGTTCAGATCAAATGTTGAATTAACAGAAATGTGAATGTTGTTGATGCTTACATTTTCTTTTGGTTCTCCAAACAGTGACCAGAATGAGCCCCAGACCCTACGGCTAAAACCAGTTTGGAAATGAGCATAAAGAACTACCACAACCATCACAGATCAGTCAATTCACCTTCAGCCTCCACGAATTCTTATCTTTCAAATGAGGAAGGGCATGTTCACTTATTGTACCTTATAGGGCTGAAAGATATATCGTTATTGTATCGATATCGAGATATGAACATTCAAGATATTAATATCTACCTACACTTGGGTCAACTGCTGCTCATCTGTCTACTAGCAGAAGGTAAGGGCTGTAATTATTAGTCTCCTATCGGTGCCTAAAGCATATTCAAGGTTTTGGGGGAAATATTAAAATAAAAACAAAGGAATACACGTTGGCAGGACTTGTAATTGGTCAAGGACATTACTAATGTTTCCAAAAATGCAGCTGTGTTTATACAACAGAGAATGCCTCGGCCCGTTATGTACGGAGGCTAATATTGCACACTGAGCTGGCACAGGAATGGCGTCGGCTGCTCTCTGGGTGTGATGATGACTAACCCGCCCTGTCCCTTCACACTGCGGTGAAGTTGAGGTTAGTCAGTCCAATGAAGAGAGAGTCCGAGTCCATCCACATGACACTGTCCACTGTGCCTCTCTGCTCTGCCGATGTGGACTGGGCTTTTGCTCTGCATTTAAAGCTTGTGCGGCTAAGGCTAATAATCGAAGCTCGTGGTGTTTTCGGAGTTACGAGCGAGATCGCGCTGTCGTCACGTTTAGGGCTTTGGTGGCCAACATGAATGTTTCAGATAAATAACAATAGTTCACGAACAGAGCGGTGCTTTCCTTGCACTGTAACACATGTGTTTATACCATTCGCCAAAACAAGGATAGCTCCTCTTCAGCTTTATTAGGTCAGAAACTGGCTTTCTCTATTATTGTTAAGTTGTTTATTAGTCTTTATTATTGTCTTTGGCTTCGGTTCATATTCGTGTAAGCCGGTACATGTTTACCAAACCAGACGGAGCAGTGAGTAGAGAAAAGTATGAGCACCAAACTGCTTTAAACAGAACAATATGGGAGAAACAAAAACAGAGAATTGAACATATTGCTCTGTTTGTAGCTCGGGGGTTTTATGTTTTGGATCACGCTGGGACTAGCGCATTAGCCCCGGAGTTTGGTTTTTATACATTTATTTCATTGTTTGCATCCAATGAGTCCAAGCCGCCCGCCCGCATTTTTAGCTGAACAAAATCCTGCTAACGTGTCACTTCTCCTCAGCTGTTAGCAACACGCTGGCTAGTCCATCCTCACTGTCCTTAGCCCTCCCTGAAGCTAACGCAGTCTGACCGGGGCAGTGGCGTTAGCATGTGTCAGCGCCGGTGGATCGCGTACGCTCTCATTAGCATAGCGCTCATGTTTTGCTAATAGCCCTCCCCGTGTTGTCGGTGTCGCTGTAAATCTGCAGAGAAGCCCTGGCCTTGTTTGTGTTTCTTGTTGCCCGGCTGGGAGTTATTGGTGCGTGTTGTGGAGCCTTTTGAAGTCCTCTTCCTTCGTTCTGGCATTAAATTAGCGATAGCGACGCCGGGCCAAATGCGCAATGAACACAAAGTCAGAAACACGCACAGAGACACTTTACAGCCTGGTGTTCCACCAAACGGACTTTTCCCCTTTTAACCGCGTTCATCAAAAACAGACCTGGAGTGTTTCGTTTCATTCATGCCAGTTTGAGACAGCTTTGGGCACCGACCGGTCTGGATAATGGCACACTTTGCGTTAGTGCTTGCAAATGTTAGGGGAAAAGTAGGGCTGGGCAATGATGCTAAATTTAATCGAAATCTCGATCCCTGGTTTAGTCCATCTTGATAATCGTCAGATCTTCAGTCGTTTCTTTGGCAGAAGCCGCTCCTAGTTTTGCTGTTTGGATGAGACGATTGAAGATTGTTGTGCGTTAAATGAAACTGGAGGAAAGTGTTTGTTTTTGTTTGAGCTGAGCTTTGTGTAAAAGTAAAAGGCCTGAATCTGCTGCATACATTTATTTTCATTATGAGGCCAGATCGAATCAAAAATCGAGATCGATCAATATGTGATGAGAACATTGTGATTAGTTGTTTTGCCAGATCGTCCAGCCCTGATGAGAAGCCTAGTTTTTTGCTCTCTGATCTGTCTTGGGGATGTTGCGACCAATTCTTATCTCGTTCTCAGTAAGGACGTTAGTGTTCGACCTGATGGCAGGTACTGGGAATGTGTGTGTCCCACCAAACTGTCAAACTTTTGTAAAATGAAGTACTACTTTACGAGGTGGTCACCCTACCGTTTCCTGTACGGACTTCTAGGTTACAAAATGTCAATGAACAAAGCTAAAGTGTCCGTAAATATGTCCTAAAGACGATATTGACCATGATACAGCCACTATGATAATTAAAAATGTTTTCAAATGCATGAAAGGTCCTGTGGCCGTATATTTCAAACCAAAAAGATGGAGCCAGTCGAGTTTAAACTGTTCAATTTGGTTCAAGCTTATCCCAAACTGTCTTTACCCTTTCCCGACTTCCTGGTTCTTCATTTAAGCGCATTTCCCACCCCTCAGGGAGCAGAACAGCAATGTTTACAACAGAGCTGATAGTTGTTTGTAGGCCTGTCGCAATAACAAATTTGAAGTTCGATATATCGAGGCAGGAAAGTATCGCAATAAACGATGTTATTGACTCCAACGATACTCGATACTGTCAACTGTCGGGCATAAAAATGACAGTAAACCTTTGTTCTAAAAGTGCATCGTCATATCCTCAAACACCACACGAGCTGCAATAAACATGAAATGTAAAGTAACTCAATTTTGTTCAGTTAGAAATCAAACTTTTACAAAGAGAGAATAGGGGGGAAATGCTAGTCAGTGTACAGACGATAAATATGAAGCCCAAAAATGTGTTGTTTATCTGTTACTTACTGAACGATCAGTCGATATAGGAAATATGGTGACAGCCCTAGTTGTTGCAGAGCAGAATACAGCACACACTATACGCAGCCATTTCTTTCCCCCCAAACATTCATGACTACGGGAGCTGCAAATATGAAAATGATCCGAGAAATGTAGTTCCCATTGTGTCCCTTTAAGTCCAAGCTCCTAGATCACAATCGACTTGGTAAGTATTCCTTTCAGATTGGACTGTACTGTGGCGTGAGTGTCTGACAGCAGCAGCGGCAGCAGAGGCAGAGGCTGAAGCGTGTACTGGTGTAATTAGGATCATATGTGGCTGGGAGTGTGTTGTTTTAAACCTGCCTGGCCCCTCTTCCTCTGCCCCGCGCTCCGACCGTCACTCCTGACCCTAACACAAGCCGGCAGCCCATGCTTGACTCCTGATTGCTACAAGTTAACTTTCCAAAGCCCACACTGCAAAAAAAGTCAATCGCTCACATGTAGAGGGGATGTAGTTATCAGGGACAGTTCCTCCAGCACCTTTATTTGACTAACTCGACAATTTTTAAACTTATAAGTTGTAAAAAATTAAATGAAAAGCCCTAGAAGTGTGCGCAGATGTGAAGTAAGCATGTTTAACAATGGTGCATACATTTAGAGTGTTGGTTCTTGAGAGGAGAGATTATCCGATCAGAATAATGAATGATCGCCACATTCTAGGGCTAAAGCCAGTTTGCAATAAACCTAAAAAAATACAACTTTTGAATTCTGAGGACTTTGATTTATGTCCAAAAACATGTACTTCTGTCCAGCCCAGATTTTGTGGTGAATAGTTTAACGCAGGGGTAGGCAACGTCAATTTCGGCCCTCCAGCATAAAACCTTTGGCCCCCAAGAGAATTTATTCATAAATCAGAGACCAAATACTTGAAAAGGACTCTACAATGTGAACATCTCCCAGCAAAACACTGCATTAGGTCATATATTATGTGCAAAACTTACATTTTGCAGAAAAAAAGGTGCTTTACTTTGGGCTACAATTGTGAGTTTCAGCCCTTGGCGTTTTGGAAATGAAGAAAATCGGCCCTCCATGACACTTGCCTACCCCTGGTTAACTTTTAGAAACCACTACAAGGGCATGCTACATACACTGCTTTGATTTGGAAGCAAGGATACTCTCATAAAGAATAGTGTATAAGAATAAGTAAGTATTATGTAAGACATTTGATTGTTATTTAGCTGTATTATTCTTTGATTACAAATGCTGTATTGTTGTCCTTGCACTACTTTATAGTATACAACCAGACAAGCTCATCCAAGGGTCTTAACAAAACAACAAAACAGAAAGATCTCTACAGTTTGTCTGCTCCCATATGCATTGCTTGTCCCCCCCTCATCAAACACATCAACATCAGAACAAAACCTTCCAAAGCCCATTCAGATTCCCACTTTCCCCTTCTTTTTTGCAGTGCGTTTAAATGGCCGCCGCTGAGGTCAGCCGTATCTTGTGGCACTGCGGCGCTCGCGTTCATTAGCTCACTCCTCGTGTTGGAGATTTTGGACTTCAAAGTGTCTGACCCAGGACCAGCTTGTGCCCATTTCCCTCAGTGTCAAGATTAAGATCAAAGCGCCGCATAATCTGATTCCCCATCGGCACTTAAACGCAACATGTCCGTACCTCCGCTCTCAAGCTTCGCTGCTCCTGAGCAAACTACCGCGTTTTTACAAGCAACACTCGGCAGAGAGGTCCCCGAGCGGGGCGCCGGCATTTGTGCGACGTGGGAGGTTGGGGAAAGAAATAAAAATGCGCTGAAATTGATTCTAAAAAAGACTGTTGTCCTGGGGGGGGAAAGGAATTCTGTAGTAGTCGATAAAGTCACATGTGCCTAAACTGAGAGGATTTGGTCCGAGAGTGGAGATACTGTATGGATGTAGTGATGAGTCCCATAAACATGAATCCAAATGTACTGACCTTTCCGTAATTAATGATCTCACACTTGTATGAAGCCACTTATTCTGACGAGTGAGAGGCCGCACACACACATATAAACACGAGCAGAGGAAATCCCGCTCTCAAAGGTGCCACCGAAGCGGGCGGGATGCTGCGTTGTGGGGCGGGGCGAGCGCTGGATGTGGGCGAAGAGGAGCAGATGTGTCGGTGACTCACAGCACAGTAGTGTCACTCAAATCGCAGGCTCGTCTTAAATATCAAACATGTTTGTTACTTACGATGCGAGGTTTGGAGAGGCTGCGATTCCACGGACTGCTCTGGCTCTTCTTCATTTCATTTAGTTCATTCCGAAGTGACAACGAAACACAACGAAACCTCCAGTCCAACACAGTCTGAGCGAAAAGGAGCAGAGGAGAAGATCGATCTTGTGATAGCCGACCCTTTGTGAATGGAAAATCACCACAAAGGCTTTTTTTTCAGGAATAGTTTTCGTTTTAATGCCCACATTATATGTTCAACGCCACCGATGCATACGATCCGCGTGTACTTCATTTCTTAACCCCTTAACTCCCACCTGAACCGAGCACATTTTCTCCAGTTTGGCTTTACCCCAGTCCAAAAGCTTCTGGAAAAAAGCTGTGAAAATAGCGACAAAACTGAGACGAAAACAATGATGGAAAATGTGACAAAGAAGTGAGAAAACGTTGACAAAAAAGTGACGAAAATTGATGAAAAAGTGTCAAAAATGTCACAAGAAATTGACAAGAAATTGACGAAAAATGACAAAAAAAACGACAAAAAATTGATAAAAAGTTGACGAAAAGATGACAAAAATGTGATAAAAATGTAACAAAAAAATTACAAAAAATTGACACAAAAATAACAAAAATGTGATAAAAAAATGACCACAAAATGACAAAAATGTGACAAAAAATGACAAAAAAATGACAAAAAAATGACAAAAAAAATGACAAAAAAGTTACAAAAATAAGTTGACTACCCAACAACAAAATGATGGAAAAAAAAAAATCTGATGACGTGAGGGAAAAGATCCTCTCGGTTCAGGCGGGAGTTAAGAGGTTAAAGGAACAGGCCACCGTTTTTCCATACTGAGATCTGTTCTTACCTGAGCTTAGACGAGTTGATGCGTACCTGTCTGTGCCCTCAGTCACGCAAAGCGACCAAAGATGTTGTTAGTGTTTGGCCTCTCCCAGCATATTCCTATAGCTCAACTTGTGTCAGCTCAGGTAAGAACATATCTCAGCATGGAAAAAACGGTGGCCTGTTCCTTTAAGATTTGCACAGTCAAATCCTGACATTTAAAAGGCAAATTGGACACAACAGGCACGTTTAGTATTTTCTACAAAGTTATGCAGTAAGAATAGTGGAGCAATGTCATTATTTACCATTTTTTTTTGGCGCTAGGCTATATGTTTCCACGCTCACCCGTCGCCGCTGTCCTTTCATCTGCCCCCGTGCCAGGTCCTAACCTCCGCCCTCTATCAAAGCGAAGGTGCAGACCGCGCTCTCCCCGGCTCGCCACACGAAAACACGGCTCACGGCTCCTGCAACATGCCAGGCTCAAATTAGCGCCGGGTCCCTCTAAAGTGGCACAACCGTTTTGAATTAGAGGGAGCACTTTGAAGCGGCGGGGCGAGCTCGGAGCCCCCATGCGTGCAGAGGGGAACATGCTAACTTCAAAAAAAAAAAAAAAGGTTAAGTACAGGACGGGGCGCGCTGGATGTTGTCACCGGAGGAGCAGCGGTTTGCAGACAGCGGAGGGTCTGATTACACGCGCTTAAGCACAGGCTGCTCAGCCCGGATAAAGATCCACATCTTCAACCAGCAGCTCCAGAGTCCATCACATCCCGGAGGTTCTCCATGGGGTGAAGGTCTGGACTCTGTGGTAGTCATGTCTCTGTGATCCCGATGAGTCCTGGCATTGCTGTTGCTGTAGATTACTCACATAAATATGACAAACAATGGACTGCAAGTTTTCCTTTATTACCGTTTTCAATTGTGTTTCATGAATTAATCGTGTTTAAATATTTATGCTAACTCTGCTACTACTGTCTCTCCAGGGTGTCTTTGAATCTATTTTTGATACGCAGGGTAATAACTGTTGGAGACCCTCCCTGACTGAGGCAGTGCACCACTAACAACATTAACCCCTTAACCCCCACCTGAACCGAGCACATTGTCTCCAGTTTGGCTTTACCCCAGTCCAAAAGCTTCTGGAAAAAAAGCTGTGAAAATAGCGACAAAACTGAGACGAAAACAATGATGGAAATGTGACAAAGAAGTGAGAAAACGTTAACAAAAAAGTAACGAAAAATTGATGGAAAAAGTGGCAAAAAAGTCACAAGAAATTGACAAGAAATGGACGAAAAAATGACAAAAATGTGACAAAATGTTACAAAAAAATAAATAAAAATTTGATAAAAATTTGATGAAAAAATGACAAAATGTGACAAAAATGTGACAAAATGTTACAAAAAAATACAAAAATGTGATACAAATTTGACAAAAAAAATGACAAAAAAATGACAAAAGTGACAAAAAAATGACAAAAATGTGACAAAAAATGTCAAAAAATTGACAAAAAAAATTACAAAAAATGTGACAAAATGTTACAAAAACAATACAAAAATGTGATAAAAAAAAAATGACCAAAAATGTGACAAAATGTTACACAAAAAATACAAAAATGTGATAAAAATTTGACAAAAAATGACAAAAAAAATAACTAAAATGTGACAAAAAATGACAAAAATTACGTGAGGGCGGGCTTGGTTCAGGCGGGAGTTAAGAGGTTAAAGATCACCTTTCTTCCATTGGGTCTTGTATCAAATCTACTAAGCCTGTTCTGACCTATGCCAACACTTTCTGAAATGCATAGTGCGAGACATCTCATACTCCAGTCTTCTTCCGAATGATAAACCTTCATGCACGTGTCACCTCAGCGAGCGTCGTTTTGATCCCGTTTTAAAAGCTGGTGTGATGCCGTCGCTTGGGCTCAAAGTACCCATGAAAGCGAGTACCTGTGCGACGCGGCGGCGGCGCGGGTAAATATAGGTATCGGAACGTCCCAGGCAAGTGTCTGGAAGTGTGGGGTCTATCTGAGATGTGCCCCGGTGCGTGTAAGTGTCTGGGTGATTTGTGACATATGGGCCCTTTGTACAGAGCTGCAGGGCCAACACTCAATTCATCTGTTCAGTGTGCGAGTCTGCGAGAGAGAGGGGGAGGCAAGGGAGTATAACAACTCATCTTTAAACTAGACTGCAATCCCCAACGTTCGGCTCCGATCCCCCGGAGTGTCCGACCAATCACGTGCCGACAGCAACAAGCGCTTTGAGCGAAACACAAGTCACATTTTTGAAATATTGAATTGCTTTAGCTTCGTTTTCAGAGTTTTCAGCTGCAAATGTCCCCCCAACCTTTCCAAATTCCCTTGCCAAGCTTTGCCAGTGGAGCTGTGCTGTCACGGTAACGCTAACAACAACTTGCTACTTCTTCCCCCCTCCCCACAAATGTCAGCTTTTACAGCTAAACTCGCATTCAGACCTGTTAGCAGCACTCCCTCCTCCTCCTCGCCGCGTCCCGAGATGTTTTTGTGTTAGTTTTCACCTTCGCCGACACTCATGAGGCTCATCAGTGCCTATGAGAAGTGACAGGCTCGCTGCGGGGCAACTGGGAGGGAGGGGAGGGGCAAAAGAGCAACACAACCCCACCCCGCACACCAACACGGAGCTCCGCGGGCCTTTCCACTGTCTTAATTCCTATAAACGCGCTTGCCCCAGTTCCTGCCGGGGCGCTGGGGGCCAGGCTGCGGGGCAGGTAGGGGGGGGGGGGCGGGCGGCTGTTAACGCAAACATACAGTACATGTGTCTGTAGATAACATGTGTTTAGATACGTGGAGCGGAGGAGGCGCTTCAGCCCACGTCACTGCCAGGACTATGTCACAGCCATGATCTGTGTGTTTGTAATGGAGGCTCACGTTTAAAAGCACCAGGTGAAACCTTTTTGCAATGTGGAGATTTTTTAGCTCCTTCTGTCTTTGGAGATCTCAGTTTTTTAATGTCAGGGCAACAAAAAAATAGGCCAAACTCAATCTTTGCGATGCTTATTTTATGACGTTTTGTCCACTGTATTTACATATTTGGTATCCACGTATGAAAGATGACACCAAATATAGAGTTAGCAGCGGCTAAAGACGTAAGAAATACCCGCGCATGTGCAGATGTTAAACTCCAGGAGGCGTTTGAAAAAAATGAGGTTTTCATTGATTTTTGCAACAATATCTCCACTTTAGCGGCTCCTACAGACTCCACACTTTACAGTGAAGGGTTGCTCTGAGGGATTTTTTTAATAACTCATTCCTCGCCTGATTTATTGAGCTTTCAACCATAAAGACAAAGCTAAATTGTTTCACATTGATATCTCAAAATGTATTCTTTCCCTTTTTAACTGAAGTGCCTTGCCTTAAAACAAAGATAGTCATTTTAACACCATTCTGGAAATATAGTGCATTGTCACATGGACCTTTTGATGCTTTTCTAATTATCAGTTGATGAGATATTGCATAGTATTGGTTTTACATGAGTGATGTGGCATTTTTATAAAGAAAAGTGGAGACGAAGATACTAATACTGATACTGTTCATTCTCAAACCTTTGAGTACCGCATAAAGCACCATTAGGCCTAGAACAAGGTCATATCAGGGCTAAAATGTGTCTAAAAAAGATGGATCATTTAAAATATGCCCGTCATTTACAGGTGAAATTCGGAAAATTAGAATATCGTTCGAAAGCTCATTCATTTCTGTAATTCAACTTAATATATGAAACTAATATATGATATAAACTCATTATGTGCAAAGTGACATATGTCAAGCCTGTATTTGTTATAATTTTGATGATTCTGGCTTGCCTTACAGTAAATATTCTAAATATTCTAATTTTATGAGATTTTTCATTTGGGGATTTTACAAGCTGAGCCATTATAATCACATTATTGCACATAAAGGCTATACATATCTCATCTATCATATATTAGTTTCACAGTTTAAGTTGAAAAACAGAAGTAAATGCGCTTTTTAACAATCTTCTCATTTCCTGAGTTTCACCTGTACAGTATTAGTATATGATCAGCATATCTCATGGACTTCCAAACAAATAACTTTCAAAACTCAACATGACATCATCTGCATCATCCTCAAGGATTTATTGGAGCTTCGGAACAGAGGACAGTTACTTGAAATGGGACTTGTTTCACTTTCATCAGACTTGGTAAACATGTGACTTGCATCTCTTCCTTGTTTGTTCAGACGACAGCCCGGTTACGGTCATGAGCATCCAAACATCAGTGCGTCGTCATGTTGCAGCAGCGTGTCTTCATCCAGCCTCTGTCTCGCTCCCTCTTGCCCATAAATCTGGAGCTGAGGTCGTGAGCAGTTGTGTCGACATGCGGCTCCCGACCGCCGGGCTGTAAACTCACCCCACAGTGTCGCTGCGTCATCTGGAGATTTCACTGTCCTATATTTACTGCTTTGCATTCGAGCAACCGTTTAACAATCTATGAAGCCGACGTGTCCGTCATTTTTGCGGCGTAGGCAAAAGCCGAGTTTGTTTTTAAAGCTGATCATTGGATTTTTGTCCCAGTCCGGCCACGGAACCCAAACAACTCCAAGCCTAATCCGCCTCCCTCTCCACCTGCCCGCCTTTGTTGTTTTCTCTCCTCCGCCAGCCGTTAAATTCTCATCTTTTTCACATTTCACACCGCTGTTTGTTCTGGGCCCGAAAATTAGCTCTTGAGTATCCCAAATCTCACACTGAATTTGACGACATTACCCGGCGCGGCCCGAGGGCTCACAGCCGGGAGATGAAAGAGTGTGAAAGATAAACATCACAAGGCAAGTCCACGGGGTTAGACGGACGATACGCCTTTTACAATGCACACAAAAGTGTTTAGACGAGTGAAATCTGAACCATTCTGATTTCAAACATCACTTTAGTAGCTCCTATAGAAGATGCGTCTTGACTTTTACCCATGCTAAAAAGTTCTCTCGTCAAAATAAACAACTTAGGGGAGTATTTTGCTCTTTTCAGGCAGTTTTGAGTAAGATAAGATAATCCTTTATTGATCTCACAACAGAGAAATTCACTTGTTACATTCTGCAAATCAATAAGATCACTCAGGGGGTGCAAAACAGACAGGAAATGTGCAAACAGTTACGTAGTAGAAAAAGGAGGTGTCTTATGTACAATAAGTAAAAGCAAAAATCTTAAGGGGCAGAATTATAACAGTAAGGAAATAAGAATAAATAAAAATAGGATGAAAATTATAAAGTACAATATCTAGGTGCAACGTTTACAGTCCTAGTGCAGGTTGTCATATTGCAGGTAGTTTCGTAAAGGGGTTATTGCACTTTACAGTCTTATTGTACAGTCTGACAGCAGGGGGGGATGAAGGACCTGCTCCTTTTTGCACTGAGTGTGTCTCAGTCTGCCACTGAAAGAGCTGCTCAGCTCCTCAGTCCTGTGCAGTGGGTGGGAGGTGTTGTCCATGAAGGAGGTGAGCTTGGCTAACACCCTCCTGTCCCTCACCTCCTCCACAGAGTCCAGGGGGCAGCCCAGGACGGAGCTGGCCCTCCTGACCAGCTTGTTCAGTCTGTTCTTGTCCCGTTCTGGGCTACTCGGGGCCCAGCACACGGCAGCGTAGTGGAGAGCAGAGGCACCACAGAGGCCTGCTCACTCCGAAAGACCTCAGTCTCCTCAGAAGGTGGAGGCGACTTTGGCCCTTCTTGTACAGAGCATTGGTGTTGTGGGACCAGTCCAGTTTATTGTTGAGGTGAACACCCAGGTACTTGAAACTGTCCACCTCCTCAGTGTCCTCCCCCTGGATGTTCAGCGGTGTGTGCGGTTGCGCTCACACCAGTCCACAAAGTCCGTGATTACCGACCGAGTCATGTTGTTTACTTTGGTAGTTTCACCCATCTGGATGTTGAAAGGACAGAAATCAACTTGGCTCATCAAGCTTCTGAATAAGTTCGGGGAGTGACCTGATAAGGGTTTTAGTGAAGATTTCGTTTTTACATCTTCATCTCCTCAGTCTTCCCTTTTTCCTCAATCGACAGGACACGTTTCCTTAAGCACTGCGCACTTTCTTCTCAACAACATAACAAAAAAGCACGCCGTAAGCACACACGCGAACCCACATAATCAGCAAAACAGAATCAAAGGATCGCCCTCCCTCGTCTCGTGTTCATGCTGCTGTGCGCTCACCATTTGAAGCCTGTCAGTAAACATCTCTCTGCATCATCTGCCTCTCCCCCCCCCCCCCCTCCCTGTCTCCTCCTGTCATCTTCCCTCCATCTCCTCCCACATCGGCTCATCTGACCCGCCGCCACCAGCCTACCCCTGTCGGCTCCGCTCTCGCTCACGGCTGCTGCAGGTGCGCGGGCCCGAGCTGAATCCGCGCTGTCGGGACGGGCTCCTCGTTCTTTTTTTTGTTCACTTTGTGGTCCACCTGCCCACCGTCTTTCCTCAGCGATGTGACACGCAGGGTACAGGGGGGGAAAAAACCTGCTTTGTCAAACGTGCGCGTGTCTGTTAGCGTTTAGCGATGGCAAGGAAACGGCTAAAGTGTCCAGAGTGGTCATCTGAAATGCTGTGAGGAGTTTTCAACTTGTATCACGTGTACTGGTGGACAAAACCTCGAATCACAGGCCGTCACAGCAGCCTCTCCTGTGTGTGTGTGAGAAGAGGGGGGGGGGGGTTACAGTAACTAAACAAGCGAAGTACATTGGAAAGTCCAGCCGTGTGGCTTGATTGTTGTGCCGCAGTACCGTCAGGCCCCACCAGTCTCGATGATGGCAGCACAGAGGGGTCCTTCTCCAAACAGACTCCAGATATTAACCAAACAGCTCTCTCTCTCTCTCTCTCTCTCCTCCCCTCCTGCCTGAGCTCCTGGTGGGGGTGTTGTTTGTAAAGCATTATAATTTATAACGGAGCAGAGTGGATTTAATTTCAGCGAGAGGGGCTCGCCAGCAGGGCGCCAGGCTGCAATCAGGGAATCAGCAGCCACGCTCTCTCCCTCTCTCCCTCTCCCTCTCTTTTCTTCCCCTCCTCTTGCTTTGCTCTCCCTCCGAACGGAAAAAAGTTGAAGCCACAAGCGGACAGTGTTTCTCGTCACCCTCTCCCGAGACGCTTCCTCCTCGCAGCGCGCGCCAGCAGCACCTTCCGAGCGAGGGAGGAAAAAAAACAAGAGTGGGGAGAAACTAGAAAGAGGAGAGAGAGCGAGAGAGAGAGAGGACAGCTGTGTTACATTAGCGTGTCTTCCTCCCGCAGTCCCGCACTTCCTCTGGCTCTTATTGTCTGCCCGGTCCAGGATATTTCAGTCTCCCCACCTTCGCTTGCAGTCCCACACGTGCTACCCCAGCTTTGCGCACTTATTACATGAACGGCGGACGTGTAGCCCGCTGTGCATGCAACGACGCGCTCGGGATCACTCGCCATATTGGATACTTCTGAGCGAGCAGCGAGTACCTGAAACCAGTTCACCATCTGACGCCACGTTGTGTCGTTGTGAAAGGCTGATCCAAACACTTTTTTCTGCAAGTTTCAGTGTTCCTTTTGTAAAGTCACAAAGTTTAATGACAGTGAAACTAATTATTTAAAGAGGGGGTATTGTGCTTTTTTCAATCACATAGCACCAGTCTATATCACACTACAATGATGACCAAACCTTCTGTTGGTCTGTAAATGCAGTAAATTAGAATAACTGCCTTGTATAAAATGTCTCTCTCAAAATGGCTGTAGTGAATGTCTTGAAATTGGCCTCTGTCTCTTTAAGAACCTCTGAGCCTTTCAGACACGCCCCCTCCACACGCTGTCTGTGGCGTTAGTGGGGAGGGGGTTCTGCTGAGGAGCAGTGGTTGGTTACTCGGCTGGTGACGAAAGCTCGGAGGCGTCTCCAGGAGGTGGGGGCGTTCCTAGGAGGACTCAGGCAAACCTATCCCTAAAATGGCCGCCATCAGAGTTTTTACAGATGACTCAAAAATATGTGAATGTGCCAAGGCAACACTTCAGGCATGTTTTTAATGAGGGAATGACATAATAACATGATGTAAAGCTTGAAAAGTCGATTTTGCATAATACCCCCCTCTTTAAGCTACGACGCTAGAAAGAATCAGACAATATATGATAAACAATGTGGTCATATTAATGATCTACTAAATAATGTTACAACTCATTTGGAGAGCACAGTTAGCTCTTGTTGCCATTAGCTCATGGTAGACGTTAGCAACATTAGCATCGCAGAGCAAAAGGTGTGTTTTATAACCGCACAGGCTCAGCTCCTGCACAGGAGCCCCTGCTGACAGACAGCAGGGGGCAGCAGAGCACAACTCTAAGATTAAAAACACAAGAAATGTTTTTATTTACTGCTAGCAAAGTGCGTCGCCGTGTTGTTTTCCCCAACTCGGGCTTCATCATAAATGGAAAATACTGGCTCTGGGGGCTCTAAGTAAAACCTGTAATAATCACAAAGCATGCATTATCTTTTTGGTGCCTTCACTTAGTCTTTAGAGTGGAAGCAGAACATTGACAGAATCCATCTTTCCTGTTTTTCCTGGGTATTGTTACAGGACTTTTTACAGGCCATGTGTATATGTTTTATTCACACTCTGTGGCATTGAAGTAGATCCTTTAAACAAATAAAATCACATCAGAATCAGATGAAAAGACTTTCCTTGAGCAAAACCAGTACATTGTTTATTTGAGCTGGACCAGCTACACATCAAAACTTGATATTAAGGAAAAACATGTTTCTTTCTTTTAGCCTCAGTTTTATGTATAGTGCATTTTTTCAATGCCAGAAGTGCTTCAATTTATTTCAGTGTTACAAACATAACTGTAATTGGCACCCAGCTCTACCTCCAATTTTCTTTACTCCAACCATCGCCAATCACAAGCGACGGGTGAAGTTCTTGCCCAGATTCTTCTCCGCTCTCGCAGCAGATGTGAAGGGACCACTCGGCCGTTCAATTTGCGATTTGGATTCGATTGCGGTTCTTGTGATCACCTGTCTGTTCGCCGCGGCCCCGCACAGTGTTGCACATGTGCGAAGACGCTGGTGGTTCACTCAGAGGTCAGTCCGAGCCATCCGCCGGTCCCTGTCCTATCTGACCCCCCCCCCTCTCCACCTCCCTCTCCCCTGCCTGCTGCCCTGGGGGGTAGTTGTTCCCTCCACAGCCCAGCCCATTTGCCAGTTGCAATTTCCCCTTCATAAATCCAGCTTCTCGGGCTAACGGTGCCAGACGGAGGAGTTTCCCCACGCAGGGTCAGCCATCGAGCAGCGGGAGGAGCCAAGAAGACGGTGTTTGATGGACTTTGAACGCACTTGATGCTCGTTTCTGAGGAAGCGGTTCTCGAGCGGCGAAAGCTTCAGGACCCGCCTTCACTCTCACATGACAAGTCAAAAATGTTTGGCCGACTTTTAGTCAGTCCACATCCAAAGCTGAATGTTGAAACAGCTGATCAACGCTGATTGTAGACTAAAGCTTGGAGCCAACTGATCTTGAAAGTGAAGTTAAGGGTCAGGCCGGTCAGGTGTAGGTTCAGCAACACTATGTGGCCAAAGAATAAGATCTGCTGCGACCGGAGCATTCTGAATGACCAGGTTATTCCATCATAGGATTTCTTCTACCCTGAAAACACAGGCATACAGTGGTCCCTCGTTTATATCGGGGGTAGCGTTCTGAAAATAATCCGTAATAAACGAAATCCACAAAGTAGTCAGGTTTATTTTTTTTAAACTATTGTATATGTTTTAGGGCTGTAAAACCCCTCACCACACACTTTATACACTTTTCTCACTCGTTCACACGGGTTCTCCCTTATGTCTGGTGTCACTGTGTGAGTTTTTTGTCTCATAAGATTTTTAGATGGAAACATTGTGAGCTGCACTCGTCTCTGCTGTGTTGTTGTTCAAACTAAGACAATCGTAGCGATGACCAAAGCTTTATCGTAGCAGATTCAGGCTTCAGAAGGCGAGTGTTTAGCTGAGGAGAGCGCCACATGCTAGCAGTGTTTATTTTCACGTCAAAGTGCAGAGAAAGTGAACGCGGAGTCGGAGCCGCTCATGCCGGCCTGTGTGGCTGACTCGCTGTGACTCTGTGGTGTGCGCTGACACTGACACAGAGATCCTCTCTGCAGCGAGAGGAGGGCTCACTCTGCGACTCGCCAATCCTGGACGCAGAACACAATGCACGTATGGCGTTCGTATGCTGTCAAAAAGAAGGCTGCAAAATTGTACTAAAAATAAATCTGCGAAACAGTGAGGCGGTGAAAGGTGAACCGCGTTATAGCGAGGGGCCACTGTCTTCCAAGATGACAAAGCCAGAATTCATGGGGCTCACATAGTGAAAGAGTGGATCAGGGAGCATGAGATGGGCTGCCCACCACAGAATCCAGATCTGGACCTCATTGAGAATCTTTGGGATGTGCTGGAGAAGGTTGTGAGCGGTGGTCACACTCTCTCATCATCAATACAATTCACCTGTGTTGGTGAACCCAACACAGGATTTCTGGACGTGTTAGAAGCTTTTTGAAACAACGCCACAGCGAATGTGCTGGAATCAACGCTAAAGGTGCCCCGACCAAAGAGGAGAGTGGATTGGCTGTTGGTGGCTGCAGTTGTTAAATCACAAACTTCGAGATTTTAGTAAAAAGCATTAAATTGGTTTCAAACTGGCATTAAATCTAAATGTTTTGATGTTGCCCAACTATCGTTACGGCATAAATTCATCAAAAATACAAAAAATATAACGTGAAATGGATTCAACTGCAGAATTTGACAATGGTTTGTTCAAAAGTTGCTTGTCACGTCCTCTTTGATGTTGAATATTGAAATACCCTGTGATTCCTGTTTTATGTTTGCAAATTTTAAGAAATTTAATTTACCAAGAACTGACAGAACAGCCATGTGCTTCAACCCTGACTTTGTGACACAAATAACATTTCATTCCCCATTTCCCCCTCCAAAAAAGTCTATTGTTAGCCCTCCGTTGCTAAAAACATCTCCAGATTTCACAGCAAACTGGAGCCAAATCTTCTAGCAACTCAATTGTTCTGAATTGCACATGTGTCAGTATTAAGATCGCAGCTGACAAAACTCCTGCTTCCTCCAAAGACGCTAATAACGTCTAATAGCGCTTTGGTCTTAGCATGTCTGTCCAGAAGTGCAGCTTAAACCCATTGCAGTAAGTGTGTTTTGTCTTCCCGCTAACTCCTTCTTGTATAAATAAATGCGCGCTCGTTTTGGTGTGACTTTGAACGGTGTCTGGTATCCACATGTAGCGTTAGCATCCACCATCTTCGTTCGTTTAGCGTAATTAATCCCCAAGCGTTATTACCACTTTTTTTTTGTACTCTCGCCTGCGTCTAACCCCACTTAGCGCTCTTTTTTTTATTTTTGTTACCCCGGGAAAAACGGCATACGTGCACTGAAACGTATGGGGCGGCATCAGAGAAAGCCACAATTAGCTCATTTATGCTTTGTCGACCACATGAATGGAGCAGGAAGCAAGTCATTTCTCCCAGAGTTCAACCCGAGGGCTCATTGCATGGAAGCTACAACAGGCCTTTATTTGTGGGCCAAAATAAGTCGAAATCTCCCCCCGCCGCGTCCAGAGGATGGCGCGTAGAAATGGGAAGGATTGGTTTAAAGTTTATCTACATCCATGGCTGTTTATTTTTGTAGAAATGAATTGATAAAGGTCTGGGCTACGGGTGCTATTGAGCTGAAAATAGTGAATTGCCAGGGGAAAAAAAACATCTATTAGTTAGCTCCATGTTTAATTTTGGGGTTTTTGTTCCCCCAAATTATATTGAACGGGACAGGTAAGGGGTGTAAGGAGGTGAATTGCGGGGAGAGGCATTCAGGAAATTGTCGGACATGGAATATGCAGCAGCCTCGAACACTAAGAAAGTCATTCCCAGACTCCGGAGAGTCACAACCCCCTTATCCCCACGGGGACCCCCCAATGATAATTCACTCTAAACAATTGTATTGTAAGTCAGTAAGTCATGTAAGGCACTCTGACTTACAAATAAAGTTTCAATGTCCTTCATTGTTGCACGGACATCCCTACAAGCTTCTACAGCGCAATGTCTTCACCAGGGTATGAAGTAGAAAGTATTTGGGGAGTATTTTCTGCTCATGCACCATAATCTTTCTTTAATCATTAGATTTTTTACGATTTGATTGCCTCAAATAATATCCCTTATCACCTGACCCTCTGACCAGACAAAGTTCTGAGTCCCCTTACAGTTCCCTCCGCCCCCTCTATGGGCTCAGGTATGGAAATATGGAAACTGTAGTTCTTTTGTCACTCCACAATAAGCTAAATTCACATCATGAAAATGTAAAACCAGAGGAAACGAGGTGGAATGTTTGTTTGTAGGTTGTAGCCGGAATCAGCCTATGACCAAATAGAGTCTAAATGAAAGAATTGATCATCCTGTGGTTCACACTGAAAACCTGACTTCAATCACGTCACTGTCCTTTCCATGCCCCCGGCTTTGTTTACCTCAATCCTAATCCCACTGTTTTAAATAAGACTGGTCTCTCTTTCAGTAATGCACATGGTTTCAACACGGCCCATAATTCCGGGATTAAGTGGAGTGAGATCGCTGACCCTGTAATCTGCAGAGAGCACCGTCGCGCTCTGACACCTCCGAATGTGCCTCTCGATACGGAAAAGTGTCTCTTCAGACGAAGTGTCCGGCCCACCGTAAACTGGGATTAGAGCCGGGATTTCCCATAATCTCTGCATCCAGGGTCCATAAAGAGTGTTTTATGGAGCTATATGATGGACAATAGATATAATATACATTAGGGACAAATCTGAAGATAATCTGCTGTCGCTGTGGAGATTGTTCCTGGAAATGGCACGTTGTCATCGATCCTTATTGTAGTGAAATGAAAGGCGTCGTGGGTGCAGATACTGAATTCATGAGCCATCTTTTCAAGACCATTCACCTAGGAATAAGCTGAGAAGTTTGAGGAAGAACACTTTAACATTGGCTACCTAAATAGTTTGCCTTGCTTGCCGCTGCTGTTCAAATTGCAGTTTGTATTTTGACTAAGACAAAACTTCTTAAGGATCTGTCGTCATACCTGGTAGTCTAAGTGTTGCTGGTGTTTCGACACTCATCCAAGAAGCTTCATCAGCGACTAATGATCCTCTTTATCTACGGGCTATACTGTTCTTCATCACGGGTTGCTTTCATTCCCATAACCGCCACTGAATATCGCTTTGCCTGCATCTATCTAAACTTTGAGAGGTCGTTCAGCGTCGCTGGAATGTTTTGGGTTTTGCAACAGCTTCAGTTGGAATCCTGACAAACCGACATCCCAGTGCCTTGTACCGTGAATAAACAGTTTGAATGCGGTGTTTAAATGTGATTTGTAAGGGTAAATATACGGTAAAGTGTCTCTGATGCAACCTGCTGCTGCTTTGTCAAAGTCTTTTGGAGAAAGTGGGAGCGCCGTGGTCAGGCAAAGCAGACTAGAGAAGACGTCCTTTTCTTGTATTGCAGTATTTACTATGAAGCAGTAAGGCTTAAGAATGCTTATCTGGAAGCGTAAATCACCAAATTCAACTTGTATATGTTCGTTTGAATCCATTCTGGACACCTCTAACCCTGCCCAGGCTTCTATCCCTTCCCCTCTCTCCTTAAAAGAAACCGTGTTAGGGACTTATCAAATCCCACTCAGCCAATCCCGTTTGTTTGTTGTGCGTGTTGTCGGGCAGATCATAACAGCCAACGTGACTTTCTTTGCCAGGCAGAACAAACCTCCTGACCTCTCTCTGCCTCCCCACTTCAGAAGACGGCGGATTCGTGCCGCTGGTGTGTGCGAGTGTTTTCTCTCCCCGTGCGCAGTCGTTTCATTTGGGTCTGACTTATGAAGTGTTAGCGAGCCCTTTTAGCCTAACCTCTTTGGCAGCGGTCGGCGGCCATATTACGGAGGTTACGAGGGCCTTTCCAGTCGCCTGTTTTGTGGCGTGTTTCTCCCTCTCTCTCTCTCGGTCACGCTCTTTACGCTGTGGCCAAATTTAATCAAAAGTCCTAATGATTCGTGTGGGGGATGTTCCTGTTTTTGCGAGGCAGGGCACAGACGGGACAGAGGGGAGAGAGGGAAAACAGAAAGGGAACGAGCAGAAGCAGTTACAAGAAAGCAATGTGTCCCTGTGTAATGCATTTCAAAATCATCTCAAAATGAGATCTGGTGCTGTGTTTTGAACCACTCGCGCATCTTTGAGTATTCTCTGAATCTTTCCCATCGCTTACTAAGCTTAATCCTTTCATCGCGGAGTAAAAGCACTCGCCACAGACGATTCATAGATATAAACAAGAGATGTGTTTGACTTAATTGCAAAAAGTAGAGTACCTGCTCTTTAAAGCATCTGTATCATGCTATTTTAGCCATCCCAAAGTAAAGTATAGGCATTTATATGATATATTGTACCTCTACCACTATGGAGCACTATTTTTTGTGAGAAATATAACGACTTTCTGGGGGTATTTTGACAACACGGAAGACACAACGCTTCGATTCAGTTAACTCTGCCCCCTCTCTCCGAGCTAATTCGCATCATTAGCAGTAAAAGAAATATACAACTTCTGGCGAGTGGCCTCTTCTTTAGGAAGATTGAATAAAGTCCTCGCAGTCAAACTCGCATTTTCGCCACATTATCGTTAGGTAAGAAAAAAGAACAGGCGTATCCAGAGTAGGTTAGAAAGAGCTCCTTCTTCACAGCTTTCGGTGCAAACATGACATCTGGTGCATTTGTTTTTGCTAAAGGGGCAGCGTGGACACGTCGAGAACTTCCTTTTTTAATTTCTTACAACAGAAATAATAAAAAAGCTGGTTTATGAATTAAAATCAGGCTGTAAGGCATTACAGATGTCGGGCTCTTCCTGTTTGACACTATAACGTAAAAAACGTCAGAGTGTCACAGGGGTTTTCCAGCAGAGGGCGGAGCAGCTGCAGAGAGCAGGATTCAGGAGGATTGCTGAGAACTGCGTGAATGAAGTAAAAAAAAACACTAGAAATAGCATTACAACATGGTAAAAAGCTCCAAAAAAGTTTATATGCTGTAGGAACTTTAAGTACATTTAAGTCTATTACATTTGATTCCAAAAGGCAGTGACATTGCTCTACTTCTTTACTCTCACCTTTTTGTACAAAAGTCTGTTTTATACAGTTTCCCGCTATGTCAAATGAACTTTTAAATATTGAAATATTCTGCCATTTCTCTGTTCACTGGTTGCATGTGATTGCCTTTTTTTCATTTGGTACAGTTATATAACATATTTTCGAGACACAGAGAAAAGTAATCAACCAAACAGAAACTACTTGGAGAAAGATGTTTTGCTTTGTTTGTCCCGAGCTCATTGTCATAATGAGGTCAATCTCCTGCATGTTTATCTCTGTTACACGACACTGACGGATTATTCTGATCTGATGACACTTTCACCTCCACACTGGTGCTAATGTCGCTAATGCCTAAGCACTTTGTCTTCCACTGGCAGGGCATTATAGTCTTTAGAGTGGTGTATTGTTAGTGTGTGATGGCTGACTGATGAAGCAATCGCAGAAAGAATCCACATGTCACTATTTCTATTTTTCTCATTGTGCTTTTAAACAATGTTAAGACTGGCAAATGTGGGGTTTGTAAGTGGCCTTCAGAGTTACAATTTCCTGTATAGTAAAGCAGTCCGAGCATAGATGCAGGTGAGAGTTGGAATGTAGATTGACCAGTAAATCGAGACCTTTGCTTTTCAAATGGCAGCAATTTACGGAGAAACAACAATGACTGGGGACACACTGGCTCCGTGTTTAAAACATTACGTTGGATGTAAATACTTGACTGCAGGATATGTCACCATAAAAACTGAACGTTAAAAAGTGTACTAAACACAGGCTGATTATTTTTTGAGCGGCTCGTTGAAAATCTTGTTGCTGTTTAAATTTTCATTTCACGTTAGCTGTTACCTTCACGACACAAACACCTGCAGTGATGAGCAGGAAGTTTCCTCTGGTGAATTCTTTGCTCCTGACGCAATGTTTTGAACATGAGGCTGTGACTGTAACTCCATGTCTGCCAGGTAATCTTGAGCTATGTATTCTTTTGGACTGGACATCGCTACTGACTTAAAGGGACTTTACAGGGGTTAAAAATTATAAAATGATGTATTTTCCTCCCCCTGAGCTCAGACCTGTTCACAACTGCCTCTAAAATCATGGACTGTCTCTCAAAAATGTGTTAATTCGGGTCCGAAGTGCCGTCATGCACGAGCTTAATATAGAACTGCAGTTACGCGTAAGCCCTGAGGTGGCAGTAGTGAGTATAAAAAAAAAGTCAACTTCCATCTAGTCCCTTTAACGGAAAATAACCGGACAGGAGGAGCCACTCTGAGTCACGTGTCGATTGTCATTTACTCGACTGTTTTTAGTGGGCTGTTGGTTCGGGTTCACTCGATTGTATTTCGATTACCAGCAACATCTATCCTTTTACATGCAGCACTTTGGAAATGTTTTTCAGATGAATGTGCAACAGAAATGAAGTGGATTGGCTCTACTTTTAGTTTTTGTGCTCTCAGTGCATGGTCCTACTGTGCTCGGGTGATTTATTTTGGTAAATCTTTCAAACTTGAGGAAAAGGTCCTTTGGGATCACTCACATTAACAGACAGTTAACTTTACATTGTCCTATTTACTGTTCTGTTTTATTGCTTTAATGTTTGTTGCAGCCCTGTGATCAACTCCTGTTGTGATATTGGGCCATACAAAACCATTGATTGATTGATTGATTGATTGAGTTCACAGTAAATGTAGGCAACATGATCAGAGATAGGCAAGGCTTAATAAACTGATCATGTATTATTCGAATGACCATATACAGTTTGGAATATTCCGTTTAATTAGTAGTTTCTCACTTGTAGACCAGACGGGCCCTGCGGGTTGGTTCGGGTCAGGTTAGGAAACAAAAGGCCGGCCGACACGTCTCAGTCTGACGTCTTCACTTGGCCTGGCCCGCACACCATGCCTCCATGTGCTGCCCATGCGCTGCCCGTCTCCTCCGCTGCTAACGCTAACATCGCTTCACACATGACGTGCTCCACCTCTCCCCTCCATCTGCCCGGCTGTGGCGTGGCTGTCGGTCGATCCGTGTGGAGTGGTGTGGGGGGGAGCATATGGCCATGTCCCGGGGAGCAGGCACAGAAAGAAACAGCAGAGCCTGGCACACATTTTCAACAGGAGACACTTTGATGTGGCATCAGCACATCCTAAAGATCCTTCATATTGTGGAGGAGGAGTCGCAGAATCGTATGGTACAAATGTTCAACAATGGAGTTCAGGTTTGTTCTATCTCATGTACAGTATATCAAAATGAAACCCAAAAAGTAGTTAAACAGGAAATGAACAATATTTGACCTTAATTATAGTCATTTTTAGTACAAAATCTGCGAGTGGAATAAGTATTTTTGCACTTAAAGGAACAGGCCACCATTTTTACATACTGAGATATGTTCTTACCTGAGCTTAGACGAGTTGACACGTACCTGTCTGATCTTTGTGCAATAGGAATCTGTTGAGAGAGACTAAATGCGAGCAACATCTTTGGTCGTTTTGTGCGACTGAGGGCACGCACAAAGACCAGACAGGTACGCATCAACTCGTCTAAGCTCAGGCAAGAACATATCTCAGTATGTAAAAATGGTGGCCTGTTCCTTTAAGTGTAAAAATACTAGTTCCACTTGCTGATTTTTAACTTACCGACTCAAATCAAGGGTAAATATGCCGATTTCGAGACAATTGAACTTTTGTCGGACAGTCTTCTCCCTGAAGTATCACCGTGCCGCCCTGCGCCCTGAAAGCTGTGAAACACACGTATATGAATACATTCTCGCAAGGAATCAGCGTTGTAGTTTTCCCCATCAGCTGATTTGTTTTACACCGAGCCTCCCCCATGTTCTTCCCGTTCCACACTTTCCTGGCTCGTGTCGCCTTTTTTCTCCACATCTGTTTGACACATCAGCCGTTCGTACCCCCCCACAATAGCACAGTTACGATGCATGCTCTTAAAGTGGGGTGGGGGGGGGGGGCTGACTTAACCTTCGCCCGTACAGGATCACATGGACCTCCATAACTGATTCACAAAGGAGCTTTAGCTTTCACCTGGACATAGAGGAAGATTCTTTGCGACACGTTTGGTAATGGCTGCTTTAAAGGGACTATAGAGGTTAAAAAATTTCCCCCTACATGTGCCAGCCATGTCCTAATGTGTAGAATGACCTCAGACCTGTTCACAACTGTCTCTAAAATCCTGCACTGTCACTCAAAAATGTTAATTCAGGTCCGAAGTGCCGTCATGCACGAGCTTAATATAGAAGCTGCAGTTACATGTATGACCTGAGGTGGCAGGAGTGAGTATAAAATGGTCAACTTGCATCTAGTCTCTTTAACAAGTCGATTTTGCATAATAGTCCTGAACAGACTATAGTAAGTCGAGACCAAAGTAAAGCCAGATCTCGTTTGAAGCTTTGTTCAGAATAATTTCGAATCATTAGCCTGAATTCTTTAGCTTTGAGCCCCCAAGTACAGTATAGGTTAATTTAGACTTTTGTCAGATGTTTCTATCTTGTGGTAAGACTGAATAAATTCTGATTTCGACCCAAAGATACACACACTTTTTGTTGTTGTTTTTCCCTCATATTTAAGATTCAATGATTTGTTTTCCTACATGAATCTAAAGCCCACCATAAGTAACAATATTGTTCAAATAGTATCTCCTCCTCTCTGCCCATGCCTGCCACATTTCCCCGCCTCCTCCATTAGCCGCGCGTCTGTCAGCTGTAGAACACGGTTCAAAAGCCGGTCAGCGCCGCTTTATTCCTTTTTAATTGACTTAAGATGGGCCCAAACAAGACCGCGGCTGCCGTAGCACACGGGACCCATTAGCATCGCACACAACACAAGCTAGCAGCGCACAACATGCCCCTGCGCTAATGAAGCCGCGGCGTAGCGCGACACACCGCTAATGCGCCCGTGCGCCTCGTGTTTTTACAGCGTGTTAGCTAGCCCCGCGTCGGGACAAACGGGCGGGCCGGACTTTCCCACTCGCTCTCATTCATGATTTGTGTTAGCGCCGCGTACGGGGCTGCGCTCTGGAGTTTAGGCCCGTGAGTCAAAACAATGTCGCGCAGTTCAAAGGGGGGAGGAAAAAGGCAGCTCTGGTGAGGTTAGCGTTGGACGTGATTCACTGTAGATTTACTGCGGAGGGTTTTTTTTTTTGGCCCCGCTTTCACAGACTTGGCGCCTGCAGCCTCTGTAGAGCGTTATAGGCCAATATTTTATAAAGACGACATACAACATGCAATATAGGCCCGAGTTTCTGCTGAGGACGGTCCAGTGTACACTCACCGGGAATCCAAACGTCTACAAGAGCAAACGTAAACCCCAAATGTGCTCCTGATGATCAGCTACATGACAATAACGCTACTTTGGCAGTATTTGGAAGAGGATCTAGTGTATTTAGATCTCTTTGTTGACAAGTCAGGCCTGAGGAGAGACAAGCTCGCTGATTAAAAAACACTAATGAAATAACACTTGTGTGATTGACTGGTTACACATTATGGCTTTAAGTTTCCACAATACTTTATTCAAGCTCAGGGGCGGACTGGGACTGAAAAACAGCCCTGGACTCTGAGCAGCCTGGCCCAAATTAGCGTAAATGTGACACTTCCACAAAGACATATTTTAACCTCTTACCACCCGCCTAAACCAACCATTCTGTCCTCTTTTGAAAGCTAAGACCCACAAAACTGACCTTTTTCCTCGCGCTGTTGCTGTGTTATGTCACCTTTTGTATGTTTTTTTTTTCATTTTTGTCACATTTTTGTTGAATTTTTGTCACATTTTTGTCACATTTTTGTTGAATTTTTGTCACATTTTTGTTCAATTTTTGTCACATTTTTGTTGAGTTTTTGTCACATTTTTGTTGAGTTTTTGTCACATTTTTGTTTAATTTTTGTTCAATTTTTGTTGAGTTTTTGTTACATTTTTGTTGAATTTTTGTTGAATTTTTGTCACATTTTTGTTGAATTTTTGTCACATTTTTGTTGAGTTTTTGTCACATTTTTGTTCAGTTTTTGTCACATTTTTGTCACATCTTTGTTGAATATTAAACATTTTTTTCTATCATTTTTTTGTTGTGTTTTTGTGTCCGTGTTTTCATCATGTTTTCATCCTCTTTTTCTCGCCATTTTGATGCTTTTCTTTTTAGCTTTTAGATTTGGGTAAAGCTCGGTTGAGGTGGGACTGGTGGCCCTTCTGTGCTCTTCCAGAACGGACATATGGCCAGTCCGCCCCTGTTCAAGCTCTTTGGTACCCTTGTAACATAAGAAAAAACAACTTGTTCCAAGTGTTTTTTTTGCCTTCACGATTTTGGAGAATTTGAATCAAAGGAGCCTGTCAGAGATCAGCTTAGATAATCTGAGTTTTCTTCATAAAGAGCTTTATGAAAAAAGTATTTTGAACGGCTCTTTGAAAAGAACGACTCCTAAAGAAATCATTCATCATCACTATGATCCTGCTGTCCACCCATGGAGCACCTAGAAGTGATGTCAGAGCCTGGTTTAAGGGATCTTACTGTTACTTGTTGCCTAAATGATTATAAATGATGAGAAGTTTACCAATGCATTAAACTCATTTACTTTTAGCATTTTTTGCCATCATTTCTATCAGCGAAGGAGCAATAATGAAATTTCAATGTCTTCCTTGGGGCTAAAGAGAGTCACACCGGCCTCTGCTTGAGACCCATTTATGCAGAACAAGCCCAGCATTCAGCGTGGTGAAAAACACCGTCCCAGACATTTATCTGTCACTAATGATATCTGCGGTGATTTATTACTGCCATTAAACAAACTTGTGAGTCCAATTTGGACAAACACGCAGGAGGCACGGAGACACTTTTCCCATGAGCAGGCCGTCTCAGAGCCAGGCATGCCAACAACTGCTGGTCCATGGGTGTCCACTGGCTGTGTTGTGTTTCTACTTCAGATCGCAGGTCCAGGTAACCTTGTGTGTGTCCAGATTGAGATGGTTTGGACATAGAAGGGGCACGGGTAGAAGACTGAAGAGGAGTTTTAGAGATGGCTTTCATGGTTTGTCATTTTGTATGTTTTGTTTCCCCACAGATACACAAGGGTCATTCTGTGTGGTTTCACCCACAGCCTCCCAGGTCACCCTCTTGGATTTGGATGAAACTTTTTTTCTGAGTTCCTCCACTTGTGTAATGAACTCCCAGTAGTTTTTTTTATAGACTATTTACAAAACAGGGAGTTGTAACCACCTTTTCTGCTTTTCCGAGCACCTTTAAAGAGCTGTAGGGCTGCAACTAACGATTATTCTGTAATCGATTAATCTATCGACTATTTTTACGATTAATCGATTAGTCGCTTGTCTATGAATGGTGTAGGAAAATTTTATTTTTTCTATTTTTTATCACATAAAGCTAAAGTGGAGCCACATGAGGACGTGTTGATGGAGTAAACGTAAAGTAAATGTTTGTTGGAGGCTCTTGGTGCTAATTCTGCTTCTGAGTGGATAAGACACAAACAGATATTCATGAAATTTACAATGTACAAAGGGTACTACATACACTTGCTATAAAAATAAAGTAGGTTTTCATCAAAAATACTAAATTTTCATGTAATTTTTGCTCTATTTGAGTCTGTGTGAACCAGAAAACGATTAATCGATTACTAAAATAGTTGTCGACTATTTCAATAATCGATTAGTCGTCGATTAATCGATTAGTTGTTTCAGCCCTAAAGAGCTGTAATGGAAACATGTACAGGGCTAAGCTGTTGTCTGTGTCATGTATGCTAAAGACATTTCCAGGAGCAATCATCAAAAATGTTCTAGATTTAATTTTTTTTTTTTTTTTTGGTAAAGTTTGTAGGCTGCTAAAAATGGCAATTTTGAATTTCTGATTTTCTCCCCCCAAAATGTCAGTGGCTCTGCAAAAGAAGTGTATTGAGTGATTGTCTTCATATTCTAGGTTTTAGTTTATTTGGATTAACGCTCAAAAAGCTCAAAAATGGCCCTCTAGGCTATACAGGATTGAGGCACTTCACATTGTTTTCACAGATAGAAGCCAGATCGGTCTGTCAGCAGTCAGAAAATTGGCTTCATGGTTAAAAAATATGTTGAATGTTACTCGTTTTTTTGCATTAAACAAGTGCATTTCTAACCATCTACTCATTGTTAAAATAAAAGAGACAACATTTATAACGACAGAAATGCATATTTATGTACACAGACCAATATGAACATTTTAGTTTGACATGTAGATACATTTGTTTACCTCAAAAACGCAGCAGATTTGTCTTTCTGTTTGAAAACTTACTAGCTTCATTATACTATCTGAAAGGAATGTTCAGTGCCAACATATTTCTTGAGATTACACATTTTTGAACATTTCTGTGATTTTTCTTCAACGCCTTCTGCAGCCTGTACCGTCTGCCAGTATGGTGGATCATCATAGGTGCGTCCACAGCACAAAGCACAAGCTGAAATGGCCCAACACTGGTCTTGGTGGTTTTCTGGGGGCCAGGAAAAAAATGTTTTCTCTTTCTAGTTTCATGATGTTTACAAATCCATCCTTTTCTTCATCATTTCTTTGCATTATGCTGCCAGTGTGTGTGAGCACCATAAACACAGGCTGGTGCTGATCATGGCCAGCTTCAGGTTCTGCTTGAGGAAGTGTGCACACACTAGTGCCCTGCAAGCCAACTGAAGAGGACTGCTGTTGCATATTGTCCTTGGTGAGATAAAAGAAATGAACTCCTTCCATATTTGCACTTGTGCTTTTCTGAGTAGGACCATCTTTGTGAAGCTTTAACTCAAAGACCCTTTATCAGATCGACATCCTGCTTCTACTGCAGCAAGGTAATATTCTAGTAAACTAAAACCTAGAATATGATCACTCAATACATTTCTTTTGTAGAGCCCCTGACATTTTGAGGGGGAAAAAAAATCCTTTTTAGCAGCCTATAAATCCAAAAGTTTACAATCTAGTACATTTCTACATGATTGTTCCTGGAACTATGTTTAGTAGACATGACACAGACCACAGCTTAGCTCTATTCATGTTTCCATTGCTGAGCTACAGCTCTTTAAAGCACCCAGGAGCAGAAAAGGTGGTTAGAACAACAACAAAAGTTACTGTACCGAGTGTTCATTAATGTGCACTGTCAATAATAAAGTAAAGTAACACCCTGTTTTGTAAATTGTCCAATGTAGTTGGAGTTAGATCAAATCACTTTGCATGTGTTCATTAGACATGCAGAGGAACTCAGAAAAAAAAAAGTTTCATCCAAATCTGAGAGGGTCACCTGGGAAGATTCTGTGAATGTGGGTGATTTTGAATGATCACCAGCAGCAAGAGCAAAACAAATGAACCGTTAAGACTAATTTAAATGCATTAATAGTAGAAATGGTGCATAACCTTACCCTTTATTATAACAACAGTATTTTTACATTAGGTTTCTTGAGATCATTTATGAGTCTCCTATGGCCTGTCCAATAAAGCTGTACATCTCCTGTTGGATCTTCAGCTGATGTGAACAGGCCATGACAGGGGTGGGAAGGCTCTTTTCTGAAGGAGACTGCCCTGCTTGTGTGGGAATGAGAGAAGAGTTTCAACAGTAATGGCTGAATACTTTGAAATGAAAGAACAAACTAACTGAGCTTTCACAAAAGTCCACTCCAAAATGGTCATTGTTGTCCAACCATACCTCATAGAATTTGTTACTACCAAACATTATCTCGTCCTCTGCCAGATAAATCAGGGGAGCACAGCCTGTTTTAGAAGTTTCTAGCCGAGACAAAAAAATGAGGAGTGTTTGCTAGCTTGTAAGCCGAGACCCGTTTACCATCCGTCTTGTCGTTTGCCAGGAGTTTGATGAGCTGTCGTTTCTGGACATCGTCACAAAGAAGCTGTTTCTGCCGCAGGAATATCCACATTTACTTTAGTGCTACAGTAAGCATTTAGTTGCCTTGATATTTCAGCCACGGGTGATTTGGTTTTGCCACTGCACTGATAGCACACGGGAGAACCGTAACAACCGGGGGAGACAGAGCCACTGCAGTCATTATCGCTCACATTTTTTCAGTACAAACTAATGTAAGAAGGACTAAGCACTTGGAGCCTGAACATGACAGGGCTTTAGCAAAAGGTCAATAGTTTTAAAATGAAACTTTGAAGAGTATAGAGTGAGCATCATCCCGTTGTGTATGTTTTAAGTTCTGTGGGAAACCGGAGCACTCGGAGGACCCTCACTCAGACACAAGGAGAACATGAGGACTCCACACAGGAAGGCCGTGAATCAAACCGAGGGCCTTCTTAACCACTCAGCCACCTGATAATCACTGTTTGTCAGGCTTCCTCCATCGATCCAGCCCCACTGTACCCATCACCTGCCTGCTTCACGCTCACCTCCATCGTCTGAGTGTTGCATGCTCAAGAAAAATCAGAACAAAGTTTTCAGTTTGACACGTGGCCAAAGTTAAACCCAGGCTTCTTCTGTCTGATTTGTGTATTGCAGGTTTCCCCTAAAGCCACTGACCAACGCGCTTCACAGCTCTATGGCATTTCCACCGATGACTTTCTGTTGCTTTTTCTTTGCGAGCATGTTCCACTCATTCACTCACCTCCTCCCTCCCTCCTCCCTCCATCTCCTCACATTGTTTTCCCATTGGCTGACCGAAGAGGAGGAGGAGGAGGATGGGATGATGAAGACGAGAGCCCTCTGCCCGCCGCTCTTCTTGTCTGTGTGTGGAGCGATGTGGGACTTTGAACCATGTTACAGTGTCATATCCCAGGACCTCAGTGCAGCCTGGGGCTTTTCGGGTTTCAGAGCGGCTCACACTGATGGTGCGCTGGTTTATTTCACAAACTGTGTATTTACAGTTTGCATACCCTGGCATACCCCATAATGTAAACAGAAAGTACCAAAATGACCCTGATCCAGAGTTTACATACTCCTGTTCTGTGAGTTCCCCTTTAGCATCCATGACAGCGTGAGTGGTTTGTGGTTGTGGAGAAGGTTCTGTTTTAATCTAATGGTAAAGCGGCCCATTCTTCTTCATCATAAACTTTTGACCCGGGTCATTATTGGTACTTTTTTTTTTCATTGTGATTTAAAAAGAGCAAACTCTGTTTTTTCAACACAAATGTCTTCACACAACCACTAACTATGAGTGTCTTTGTGTTTCATATTCTTTCATATTCTTATTAAGTCAAAAAAATCTAAAATTCTGCCAGGGTGTGTAAACTTTTGAGCACAACTGTGTCGTGTAATTAAAAGCAAAACATTTGCTCATATATTGTAAACCTGAGTTTAAAGAGTAACCTCATTTTAACGATGCTCCATGTGGTGAAACTGAAAGCTAACTTTGACAGGTCAATCCTGCTCGTACAACAGAACAAGAGGAAAAGTGTCTGTGATAATAAATACTAACAAACATTAGAATTGTGGCTCTCAGACCATTTTTTTTTGGCCTCAAGCAAGTTGTTAAAAATGATTAGATTAGAATCAATAAGTGGTTCGTGCTTGTGCTTCACAGCTCGATGGTCCCGGGTTCGATTCCCATGGACGGGCCTTTCTGTGTGGAGTTTGCATGTTCTCCCCGTGTCTGCGTAGGTTTCCTCCGGGCACTCCAGTTTCCCCTACCACTAAAAACATGTACAATAGGGAGCGAGTTTGGGACAACGGATGCAAATTAGCCCAAGGCTACAATCCGGTGTGACGTGTTTACATGCATGTATCATGTATGTTCATCAACGTGCACTGTCCTGACCAAACAAATAAATAAGAACAATTCACATCTGAGACTCGGGCAGTTGTCTGTCCTAAACTTTGGATCTATCTGCAAAGAAAGTCACCGGAAACCCCTCTTTGTGTGGACTTTTAGTCAAAGCCCCTGCAGGTTTAAGTTTAATTTGATTCTGATGTGTTATTTTATATCTATATTGTTTCATTGATTATGGAAAGCACTTTGGGGCAGTCGTCTCTGTGTTCCAAATGTGCCGTATAAATAAAGTTGAACTTTACCTTGACCCTGATTGCAGTACTTTGACCTACTTGGTTAATTTTTTAATTTTGTTTTTTATTTCAAAACTGGCTATCTAAAGATTGTATTTAGTTTAATCATTTTTATAAAATAAAAAAAACAGCAGTAAAAGCTTCTAACCCTCACACCAGTTTGAGGACCTCATGTTGGATATATTTCATGATACATCCCTGAGTGAATTGTACAATAGTCTAAACCATGACGTTTAGTTGACTTGTTGCTGTTAAGAAAGTTGTCCTTTGCGTAAAACCCTTTGAGGAGCAGTGCATCCCCCTGAAGGAAACTAACAGCTCTGCCGCTGTGCTTTCCCGCATAACTTGGTCAGCATCGCACCCTCTCCTGGCGCACATGTCCCGCCTGCCCGCTCCCCTCCTTCGATGGCCCACTCGGCTGCACTTTGTAATCATGTCGTGCGATTATAGCCCTCCTGATTACGGCGGTCAGCTCAAGCACCCGGCGTCCACAGCGCCGGGTCCGCACGTTTGAAGTCTCCCTCGCGCTCCCAAAATTACAGTGGGCCCAAATGAAAGAATCACCGAGGCATTGGGAGGTTTTCGAGGTACAGAAGTGACCCCGCCAAGAACAAGGGAGCGCACTTTGAAACCAGCAAGCCACAGTTTACTGGTAGAAAGGTCAAGTGGGCAACGACGCTGGGGATCCCGGGACCATCTGAGAATGCACTTTTTTTTTTTAAGAAGAGGAGCAAGTTAAAGGCATACTGTGTAACATCTCAACCAGTGAATAGAATAGATACATTTCAATAAAAGCCATTGACATATCCAGGACCTTAATTGTGGAAAGTGCTGCATTTCTCAAGCTCCAATAAGTTTCAAGTTCAAGTTTAATGGTTTTGTATAGCCCAATATCACAACAGAAGTCTCCTCACAGGGCTGCAACAAACATCAAGGCAATAAAACAGAGCAATAAATATGACAATTAAAAGTTCAGGTGAATCCAGGCAAATATAATGTCCAAAGGTAGCGACGAGCGGCGCGGGTGTCCCCCGTCCTTAGACTCTCCAGCACGGCGAGGAAAAACTCAAAAACCCGGCAGGAGAAAAGAGAAACCTTGGGGAGAACCACAGAAGGAGAGATCCACTCCCATGGACGGACAGGCTATAGAGACCCAGGGCCGAAGGATCCCTCAGCAGACGGGCCAAGATCACAGACTGTCCAGTCCTCAGATTCCAGAATGCAGGGTTCCTCCGTTCACCCAGGTTCCTCCATTCGATCTAGACAGGCACTCCCGAGGGGAGTGGGACAGGAGACACCATGTGAATAGTGATGAACAGACTACAGATAAATTAAGTATTGTATCATGATAAAACAATAAAGGCAATAAAGGCCCTGCTCCCTATAAACCTGAATAATCATACTCATGGATTTAATATGACAAAGTAGACGACTGCCACAATCTGAACAAACTCCGTGAAAGGTGAAAGTTCAACAGACATTTCCCGACAGAGTGTGCCCGGTTTTGTGAGTTCACCCGCTGAGTCCCTGCACTTTCACATGCGCGTACAAGACTGAGCCAGGACCCGTCATTTGACATAAACAACTCCTCATCCATGTTCTCTCCGCTCCCAGCTGTGAACTCGCCCGATTCCAGCCCAACGACGTGACTCGCGGTGGGGCATGCCCCCCCCCCCCCCCCCCCCCCCTCATACATTCTGCATTAGCAAAACATGTCGTTTTCTCATCGACACAGCCCATTGGCACCTGCGGCGACTTCGCTGACAACAAAGGCATCTATTATTCAGCGTCCCCCCACACGGGACGCTGCCTGCCAGCCCCGTCACTTTTGGCAAACTCGGGGCAATAATGAGCAGCTTTCAGAGAACTGACTCTGGTTTCCCCTACCACTGAAAATATGTACATCAGGGATCCCTTTAAAATCTCAGCGGGGCTTTCCTGGTTCCCAGACCCCCCAAAAAGTCGGCACAAAGATAAAAGGCCGCACGCTCACAGGTCACAGCCACTGCGCAAAGCCTTCTCCATCTCACGCTCCCTGAACCACTCTTTCACAATGTGATCTCTATGAATCCTGGCTTTGTCATCTTACTTAGAATATGCCCACGCCATCAGGGAAGAAGACATACATTAATGGAGTAACCTGGTCATTCAGGACGTTCAGGTCATTATCGTAGTGTTGCTGAACCTAGAACAATTAGCTGACCTCTTAACTCCCATCTGAACGGAGCCAGTTTGGCTTTAGCCTGATCAAAAAGCTTTTTGGGAAAAAAAGCACCAAAACAGCCACAAAAAATTAGAAGAAAACAAGGATGTAAACGCAACAAAAATATGACAAAAATGCGATAAAAAACGCAACTAAAAAGTGACAAAATTTCAACAAAAAACAATTCAACAAAAATGTGACAAAAATTCAACAAAGGTGTGACAAAAATGTGACAAAAAACGCAACTAAAAAGTGACAAAATTTCAACAAAAATGTGACAAAAATTCAACAAAGTTGTGACAAAAAGTCAACAATAAAATGACAAAAACGTGAGGAAAAAGATCAGTTTTGTGGGTCTTAGCTTTCAACTGAGGTGTTACACAGGCCTATAGCCAAAGAGGACATCATGCATTCGGTTTAGGCGGGTGTTAAGAGGTTAAACCAAGGTGGCAGGTTTGTTTTTGTTTTGTTTTTTAGTCAAGTGGTGTACATACGTAAAACGTCACATTACTCTTACAAGGTCATGTTCACATGATCACACATGATTACAGGGCTCTGTCTGAACGGTGAAGGCGGGAGCGCTTCATGATGGATTCTCGTACGTTTGTAAACTCACAAATACCTTTGAGCGTTCAGCTTGCTGGCGAGGTCACAAAAGAAGTGTGAATGTTTTTCTGTTTTTCTACTTTTCCATTACACTCGTTTTTGGATCCAGCACACATGGTTTAGAATGTGTGGATGTGCGTGTCTGTCCCTACAAACTCTCGGTGCAGTTAACGGCCTTTTTGCGTCTTATCAATCAGAAAAAACCTTCCGTATTTGCCTGAATGTTTGTCTGTTTTGAACTTTCCCACAGCTCGATCTTTCGGCGCGGCGGAGAAAAAGCACCTGATATTTGAGTTGAGTTCCCAAACTTTCTCTCTCTCTCCGCGGACCTTTACCTTCTTCACGCTCCGCGGGGCTTGCCGTGAAATGTGAACTCCGGCACACCGGCGATGTCCCGAAATGTCAGAGTGGTGTGTGTAAAATAAACATGGGCGGGAGAGGGGGCCACAAATATCAATAAACAGCGGCTCTTCCGTCTCAGAAGCTTCCTCCGTGATTTGATTAGGTCCAGGAGCGCGGGTCGGAGCCAGGCCCTTCTCCAGGCGGCTCCTAATGGGAAGGGGAAGTTTGGGGAAGTGCGCGGGGCCAGGGGTATGATGGGGGGGGGGGGGGGGGGGGGGGGGGGGGTTAGCTGCTGCTAACTCTCTCCATCTGGTAGAGCTGGAGAGGATCTCGATGCCGCAGGCGATTCTCTCAACTACATCTTTGGAGCACTTTCTACTTTTGTCTTCTTAGGTGTGCGCTGTATGAGCCTTTTATCTGACCTGTACTTCACTGGGAAAGTCCACTCAGATCTCGCTTTCATGCCTTTTAGAGACTGACACCATCAAATATTGTAAACCTGTTGAAAAGACCATTCAAAAAAAGTGATCACGTGTCACCATGGGCTTGTTTCATTTGCCAAAACCTTTTGAATTAAAGGCACACTGCGTAACATTTTGGACTATACGGTCGCGGCAAAACAAAACGTGCTCCTAATGACCAGCTCAACACAGAAAATGCTGTTACTGCAGTGTGTTATCAAAGAATGGATTTGGATGAGAAACTAACCTGTTTAAATCTCAAATTCTACTGCCTTTTATCACATCTCCATGGAGACGAGCTGGAGACGTACCCACTCCCGGTAAAGTTTACATTCATATCTTAGCAGGGGTGAGCCTCATAAATGTTGGTTTGTACATTTATGAGGTATTTTTTATTGAACGAAAATATCTGCCATAAAATAAAAACTTGTAGTTCAATTTTATTTATTCGGTAGAATTTTACGCGGTGTGGCTTTAAATGAACAGAATTGTAAGTAACATTGTCACTATGATATCAATCTGGAATAGCTTCATTTAAATCATTTTTAAATCGATTTGAAAATTGAGAAAAAGACACTTTTAGGATGTTGTTCCTAAAGTTCAGACTGAATTGGGGAAGATTGCAATAACTCTGCTTCAACCTGACGTAACTTTACTGCTGAAGGATCAGAAATGAAGAGTTTTATCTCTCTGAATAGTCTTCAGACTCTGCTGTGGTCCGTCCAGTCCAGATGTGCAAATAAAAGGGGTTGGACTGAATGTTTTACCTGATGTCACTATGACATTTTTGTGCTGCGTCCCCGGGGGTCTGTTGTGGTTGTGGTTTTTACACTGACAACTAAATGATTTTGAACAGCTTTTCACTAGGTTAGATGTGAGCCTTTTTCTTAACGTATCTTTACTATCACTTCCCCCATCTGGACTGAGGACCACAGCCTGCCCCAGGACTGCAAAGCTCCCTCCCTCTCTTCACTCCTCTGTCCCGCCTCGCTCTCTCTCCAGCTGCTCTGCCACACCAACCTCTGCATTTCCAGTGTCCTCCGGAGCATGTTTTCTCCATCAACAACGGCGTCCACATCCTCCCATCCGCACCAGCTGTTGACCCCGCGGCCCGGGCCGATCTGCTTCTCATTTAGGCGAGCCGGGCTAACACCGCTACCTCAGCTAACGCTACAGGCACCGCGCTCCGCTGCTAGCGCGCCAGCTTTGACGTAGAAGGCGGAGAGGTCAGAGACGAGAGAGAGAGAGGTTCTTGTTCATAGTCAGTTTCCAGTTCCTCGTCCTGTTGCCCTGCTCATGTGTCGGAGCGGCCTGTTGTTTACGCTCAGTTTAGGGCAGAGACACCGCGGGACACTGAGCCTCGGGACCCCAGAGGGCAGGACCTTTAAGAGGAGCAGCAGGTTGAGGGTTAGATTACTGCCCTGCCTATACATTTACATACAACGCTGTGCACGTCAGGAGAGAAACCAAGGGGCTCAGGTAACAGCAGTCACCATTTCCAAATGAAAATCAGCCCTTTGTTTTGTTTACTGGAATCACTCCATTTGAGTAAAGTTATGACGGGGTTTAAGTTTAAGTTTAAGTAGAGGTTTAAGTTTAATGGTTTTGTATAGCCCAATATCACAACAGAAGTCGCCTCACAGGGCTGCACCAAACATTAGGGCAATAAAACAGAGCAATAAATATGACAATTTAAAGTTCCGGTGAATCCAGGCAAATAACTTGCACGGTAGCGCAGCGGTTAACGCCTCCGCTTCACAGCTAGAAGGTCCCGGATTCAATTCCCACCAGGACGGGGCCTTTCTGTGTGGAGTTTGCATGTTCTCCCCGTGTCCGGGTAGGTTTCCTCCGGGTACTCCGGTTTCCCCTACCACTAAAAACATGTACAATAGGTGAATCCTCCAACCAGGTGATTCTGACCATCAGCCTGGCTCCACAACATGGAGATGGGTCCCCGGGCGCGGCACTGCCGTTGACCACTGCTCCTTACGGGTTGCCCCAGCGGCATCGAAGAATGGGTTAAATGCAGAGGACAAATTTCCCTATGGGGACAATAAAGTATACAAACAAACATTATAATGTCCAATAAGCGTCGGCAGCAGGTAGCGACGAGCGGCGTGGGTGTCCCCCGTCCTTAGACTCTCCAGCACGGCGAGGAAAATCTCAAAAACCCGGCAGGAGAAAAGAGAAACCTTGAGGAGAACCACAGAAGGAGAGATCCACTCCCATGGTCGGACAGGCTATAGAGACCCAGGGCTGAAGGATCCCTCAGCTGACGGGCCAAGATTGCAGACCGTCCAGTCCTCAGAGGCGCACCGATCATTTTACCAGTGATAGGTAAAATGCGCCTATCAAACGTATATTTCACATATTTTCTGTCAGTATATTCCTGTGAAAACCCCGAAGTAGTGCCGCTCTAAACCAAGTTCTAAATGTAATTTGTGGCTACACAACAGCTCTGGATGTACTGCTGACTGTACCTCTGTGCCTGAAGGCTCTACTCGTTTCCAGAATGCTGTCTAACTAAACTAAACAACCACGGAGCTGGAGCTAACCGGCTAAGCCAAAAGCATAATGAAGTATCCTCGTATGGGACAGGAGGCCAAGGAGATGATGTGCCATTATTTACCTTTGCATCTACCACATATGCGCTCCCAGGTAATACAGACTCGAGAAGATATGAGCTCTAAACAGCTGTATGATCAGAGACAGGGGTCTTTAGTGCTTTTTAGTGCTGAAATGTAGCTAAATGGTTGCCAGTATGGTTATTTGGCACCTCATGTCGCAGTCTCCCTTCTTCTCTTTCTTCAAATGTTGTCCAAAGTTCCATCCCAAAACCAAAATGCTGCTCCTCTTCCACCGTGTTTTGACCGAGTGCTCCATCTGAAGAAACGACCAAAGTTCATTTTGTATGTTTGTCTTTGTGACTCTTGTGCTGGGTTTATAGATCTGTGATGTAAAGGAGCACAAGGATGTCTGTTTAGATTGTTACGATTTACCACAGTATGGATGATTCTACAGTCGTTTAAAAGACATGACCCGACTCCGCATTAGCGTACGCGACACATGGCTTGTCCTTTGACTTTCTGAAGGACCTCAAGCAGGGAAAAGTCTTGGATTACTGCAGCAGCGCTAACACAAGCTAGCAGGGCATGAGTGATGGCCCCCACACACATGCACATCCACCCACACACATGCACACAGCTCCAGGGGACATGAAGCTGTCGCCTCGGCCGCCTCAACCCGACTCCCCTCCACAAAAGCCCCATTGAGGAACACAAGAGCGGCCCTCACTGGAAAGTTCTCCCATTGTTCCACCGCTCAGGGGCGTCCAAACAACACAAGACAAGTGGAGGGGCTTCACGGCACTTTGTCCCACAGAGAGCAGACACACTTACGGGCCGAGTGACGCACCACTCGGGCACGTTAGGCAAGAGATCTGCAAACCATAGGATTCTTCACGCACTGCTTTCATCTATCTATAAATGTATACCATATCAACCTGCCATTATTCCACTTAATATTATCACCATGTTCGATGTATACAGTTATACAATTGTGTCTTTGAATATTCTCCATGAAATTCCTCCAGAACGTTGTGAACTGGTCACTCAGCGGTGCCAATAAATCACTGACGGACGGCACTAAAGGCGTGTGAAAGGGCGACGCACGCGGCTGAAGGAAAACCATTTGTCGTGGGTAATGGCGAGGTAATGGAGGTCGTCCTGTTGGAGGGGTGAAGGGGTCGGAGGTCGGGGTTTGCGCCTGGAGCGGGGTCACGTGATGTGTGGGGTTTAAATAGACACAGACGCGCATTCATCATCTTTTCACTTCCTCCGACACAAGAAAAAAAAAACAAGCACCGTCTTCACGAGGTCCGCGCTCAGGGCCATCTGCACTTTCAGACTTTCAGATTTCACTCATTTCGGTCAGAAGAGCTCACTTATGCTTTAGCAATGGGTTTATACCCAGTTTAGGCAGGATTTGGGTCTGTTTAGGCTGATTTTAGACTTGTTTTAGACCTGATGTGATCTTGATTAGGGCTACACAATTATAAAGTGATGCAGTGTCCACATCACACAAAGCAACAATGCATCAAAATCCCTGAGGTCTGACTGAGATGTTCTTCAATCCTTGTTCTGGTGCTGATCGGAGATCTTTTTAAGTCTCGTTTTGATGATTTTGATTTGAAAGAACAAATTGCTTACAGTTTTTTGTTTGAATGTTACTATATATAACTCTGTGGTGCTAAACTAATGTTGTAGGGGAAGCGAGGCTGGCCCCTTTTGTTGGGACTCTTTGGTGACTGCAACAGGACGAGACCTTTCTGAGTTTACGTTGGCGAGGCGAGTTTGTTAGACGGTGGTTTGTCAGACGTTCAGTCAGGGCTGGAGAGAACAGACCCAGAGCCGCCGTCTGAAAGTCACAGGGACTCGCACGCTAGTCTGAGCAGCGACTGACTGCGGGGTCACAGGGACTTTATCTCTTTTCTCACAACGTTCTCTCCCATTAAACACCGCAGTGGTCTGAGCAGAGAAAGCATGTGCAGACGTTGATCACAAAAACAGCCTGGAGTCGACCTAAGGCTGAGAGGAGAGTCGCTGTAGGAAAAGCCCTGGTCACAATGAGGGCATTTCTGCCTTTTGTGCGTCTGTCTCAACCTTCAGCCCTATTTCCAATACTCTCAGTGTTGGGGATAATGTATTACAAAAGTAACGAGTTATAAAAATGTATTACTTTTGTCAGTAACTAAGGAATATAATATCTTACTTACACAAAATACAGGAATATCTTAGTCATTACATTTCAAGTAACGAGTTGCAAGAGCATTTAAATGTATGAATGAAAAAATCCCAAATTCCCTCCAAATAATATGTAGCATAACAAGTCAAGGTGGATGCTGGTGTAAATGTCAAAACTGAACTTCAGAGGGGATTACTTTATGGTAACACTTTATTTTACACTACCTTGATACATGCACCTGCCAAATGTAATGTGCTTTAATAACTTGTACCTTTGTAGTATGTGGATATAATATGTGGATCTAACCCATACAACCCATATAACCCAGCCAGTTATTACACTTTGTTACAAAGCACATTACATTTGGCAGGTGCATGTATCAAGGTAGTGTAAAATAAAGTGTTACCCATGAAAGAAGTGAAAGGAAATCTCTGACTGCACTTTTGCTCAGAGGCGTTATTACCATTTTCAATTTATATTTTGTCAAAAGTAACTCAAAAGTAAGTCAAAGTAGTGTAAGTCAGCTACATTTTTAAACAGTAATATGAAATACAAACATGTTACATTTTTTAAAGCTATAATATATTATATTACAATTTTTAGGTAACTTGCCCAACACTGATGCCTATGATGATGTGTTTAATAAAATTGACTAAAACCTTTTGAATATTTGTCGACTGAAACTGGATTAAAACCATTACATATAGAAATGACTAAAATGTAAGAGACTAAAAAAACATTTCCGTCCAAAGAACTATGAGGTCTGTCAAAACCCACTTTGGTTCTTACGCACAGCATTCACCCGCTCCGCCCTATTGTACATGTTTTCAGTGGTAGGGGAAACCTGGAGCACCTGGAGGAAACCTGCACACGCACGAGGAACATGCATCGAGCCCGGGACCTTCTAGTTGTTTAACCCGTGTTTCAGTTCAACACTCCATATTTCAGTCTTCTCCCCCATGGTAATGCCCTGTACCTGTTAAAAATGTGGATTGAATTATGTGTATTTCATATTGTTTTAGTCAATTTGCCCTAAATCTGTCTCCCGTACCCGCTCTGCTCCTTTGGCCCGGACGAAAACAGAGAAACGTTTGGCACTTTAGCCGTCACCTCGCATTATTCTGAACCAGCCTTTTTTTCTGTGAGCGCCCCCCCCCCCCCCCCCCCCCCCTTTGAAACTTTACCCCACAGCCACTCACTCTAATGACAGAAAACAGGCCTAGCGCGCGGGGGTCATTAGCTGTTAGCGACGTAGCATTAGCTCTCGCGCAGCCTCTGCACAATGTCCATTTCAGGGCTGCCAGCTCCGAGATGACAAACACGGAGCTCGCCACATGTTTGAGGAGATCTCAGCCAGTGTCTGTGTCAGTCCCAAGCCCAAATCAATATCTGTGTCAGTCCAAAGCCCAAATAAATATCTGTGTCAGTCCAAAGCCCAAATAAATATATGTGTCAGTCCAAAGCCCAAATAAATATATTCCAATATTCTCTTTCTTAGAGATAGTCTGTAAGTTTGAAAGAGAGGAGGGATAGAGTGAAATAGTAAATCAAATTCCTCCCCTCTTTTTTTTTTTTTACCAGAAAGCCCTTCTTAGTTTACAAAATGGATTTTTGGATTGATTGATTGATTGATTGATTGATTGATTGATTACATTTGTAAAACATTTAAACTGACTCATCACTTAAAGGGGCTGTATCCACTTTTTTACTCATGTAGTTGAGTGAAATCTAAGGCTGCAACTAACGATTATTTTGGTAATCGATTAATCGACCGATTATTTTTACGATTAATCGATTAATCGCTTGGCTGTGAAAGGTGCATGTAAATTGTATTTTTTTCAATTTTTTTATCACATAAAGCTAAAGTGGCGCCGCTTGAGGACACGTGGATGGAGTAAACTTAAAGTAAACATTTGTAGGAGGCTCTTTGTGCTAATTCTGCTTTCTGATTGGACGAGACAAAGACAGATATTTATGAAATTTACGATGTACAAAACACTGCAGACCCTCACTTTAAAAAACAAAGTAGGTTTTCATCCAAAATACATAATTGTCATGTCTTTTTTGCTCAATTTTAGTCTGTGTTCACTAGAAAACGATTAATCGATTACTGGAATAGTTGACAACTATTTTAGTAATCGATTAGTTGTCGATTAATCGATTAGTCGTTTCAGCCCTAGTGAAATCCATTTGCCCCTCACAGTATTTTGGTTTTGCAGACATTTGAGCTGTCTATATATATATATTTAGTAACTCTGAAGCTTAAAGGGACTATACGGAGTTTAAAAATGTTAAAATGATGTATTTTCCTCCCCCTACATGTTCCAGCCATGTCCTAATGTGTAGAATGAGCCCAGACCTGTTCACCACAACTGTCTCTAAAATCCTGCACTGTCACTCAAAAAGGTGTTAATTCGGGTCTGAAGTGCCGTCATGCACAAGCTTAATATAGAAGCTGCAGTTACGCATAAGGCCTGAGGTGGCAGTAGTGAGTATAAAATCCCGAACTTGCATCTAGCCCCTTTAAAGTGTGTATGACAGGTTTTTAAAAAAAATATTTTTCAAATATTAACTTAATAATGGCTGTGGCAAGTATTACATCAGTGAAGTGGCAATTTTCTGAAGAAAATCTGAAATTATATTTCTATGCAAATATGTTCTGGTACAGCCATTCCCAGAGTCTGAAGTGTCGACTCTCAACATTAAGTGTTTACACTATTCAAAGCGGTCTGTAATGTTTTTGAGCTTAAAGTTGCATATTTAGGATCAATATCAACTAATAAATAAAGACTAAACACCAATTTAAAGTAGTACATTTCTGAAAATACAGTACATTTCCTTTCAACCTTTTCGTTTTCCTCAGTCTACTCATTTTGTAGACAAGCTTGGGGCCCCTACAGTGCTTTCAGTTCATTTTTCTCAGGTTTTACATATTGTTATTCTACGTCTTCCTCTGTATCGTAATATACGCTACGTAGATAAAATATCAAGAATACGCTTGTTGTTTCATTTTTGCGAGCAATGTTCATGAAAATGTTTTCTTTTGAGCCACAGTATCTTCTGTTGTTTTGTAAAGGCCGCCCTGGGAGTTTTATCATTTAGACTGGCCCACTTGCCCCCAGAGGTTTAGCTCACATCGTAGGGTGTACAAATGATAAATCAGAGGTTGTAGATTCGGTCCCAGCTAAATGATACTTTCTCTTTTACTCATGGCTCAGTAATGCCATTCCTGTTCACCCCCCTGCCCCTTTCTGTCCACTTCTTTATTCACTTCTCTCTCCTCTAGGTTATTGGACTAACCCGAACTAACTTGTTGGATTTAGTTCAAGGTCAAATGTCTGGGGCCTCCTAAACTAGTTTGGGACACTAATGACACAGGAATCCTCTCTGAACTTGCAGCGTTTAGAGTGAGCAGTAATCGCATTTTCTTTGTTTGTTAGAGCAGTTTAACCACTTTCCCTCTAAACCCCACTTCCCCCCACAGTGAACCCTTTACCTGCCTTTCGTGTGGCATGTTGGGGACATTATTCACTTAGGAGTACCATGTGAAAACTCTTCCCTTCACTGTCCGTCTCCTCTGAATCCAACTGTTGGGAAATGTCTACATTTGCAGTGTTTTCTTTCTGTGTTAAATCGAATTTCCGGAGAATCATGGCTGCCTTCCCGAATGCTAACGAGTGCTAATGATGCTAATGACGCTAACAAGTGCTAACGAGGATCCACAGCTGACGGCAGGCCTCATGACATTGATCGCATTACTGTCAAACTCGCTTAAGCGGAAGAGGGGGAGAGAGAGTGCGTTTTTTATGAATGGCTCAGGTGATTTCACAACATCATACTGTGAAGAGGTGATTTTTGTCAATGGATTGGACTGGCCGCTGTTAGCTGGTGTTAGCATGACATTAGCACATAGCTTGCCTTCATAGATCGTCTTTTAGCTGCTTCTTTCCTCTAGCTTTTGGCCAGAATCATTTCATAAACTCCCGCAGTGTTTAGTATCACGGCCCACAGACTGTTGTATCAGTGGACTAATAATAGCCTCCTTCTTCCTGAAGCCATGAGGAAAGTGGGCGCCGGCTCCGGAAGTTCCTTGCTGTAATTGACTTTCAATTAACGCTATACTGTTAAGCCCTCGGTCCATCGATATGCATGTTTATACGCTAACTTTTACAATAACTGTAACCCGTCTATCAAAACAAGGGCCGGGACTTTTTGGATTAATTCCGATTAATGAATTACAGAAGGTTTAGTGTGATTCAAAATGTTAATGGAAATGAATCACACTTTCCTTCAGCGGCACAGACACTTCTTCAGTTTCCTTTTTCCTGCAGACGTTGCTTAGGGACAAACTGTCAGACTTTATTCACATAAACTTATTCAAAAAGATCATTCTCCAAAACAAATCAAACTGCTGTGGTCTTTGAATTGTCTGAAACGATCACAGAGTCTTCATTTCCACCAAAAAATAACAAAAATACAAAAAAGCATCGTGAATAAATTGTGCTTAAAGGAACAGGCCACCATTTTTACATCCTGAGATATGTTCTTGCCTGAGCTTAGACGAGTTGATGCGTCTGGTCTTGGTGCGTGCCCTCAATCACGCAAAACGACCAAAGATGTTGGCATTTGGCCTCTCCCAGTGTATTCCTATGGCTCCAAACGGGGGTGAAGTTATAGAAGCGACCAAGCTCTTCCACGAGCACACCCAGAGACCAGACAGGTACGTATGAACTCGTCTAAGCTCAGGTAAGAACATATCACAGTATAGCAAAACGGTGGCCTGTTCCTTTAAATGCGATTAATTGCGATTAATTAATTCTAAATGGGTTTTATGTTAGTATTTTCGAACTGTAACCAAACATGATGCGCCCCCCCGTACATATAGCATTGCCTTGCTTAGCCTCCGCTGGCCTGTTTGGTTATTTATGCTTGTTTATTTATCAGCCTTCTTCCTGACTTTAGTTGATGTTGATAACCTGGAACGTTCTGCCATGTGTCTCTCAAGAATGCGCGGTGATGATGTTTCTCCGGGCTCCTGGAGTCTGCACTCCATCACTTTGCACATGTGAGCCCGGAGTCCGAGGCCAGTGTTAGCTGATACTGAGCGACTTCTTGGTGGGGACCCTCTGTTTGGGCGTCCTCTGGGATAAATATTTGGACACAGAGGGTGAGAGGGGCGCGGCGCGGACCTCGGGACTGTCCCCAAACCGCTTCTGAGGCGCCGGGTTGAAAGAGGTTTGTAAATACGCCGTGAAGAGAGGAGGTTACGTAATCCCGGACGAAGCAGTGCTGCGCTTCACCCATTAAATGGAATTGAACCTGATTCGTAAAGCTTTGCTGGGAGCAGGGCCTCACCAGCTCGTCTCCATGGAGATGTTGCTGTGTTCGTGGTCCTGAATGTGAGTCCTTGACTACATATGGCGCAGCTTTGCTTTTGAGTCGCATTTCATCAAGATAATCCACTCTTTCACATTGGTTAAAAAGACGCACAGTCATCCCTAATTCTTTCATCTCTTAACCCCCCGCCTGATTCAACCGCATTTTCTCCAGTTCTCCGGTATTACCCAAATAGGTCTTAGCTTTCAAATGAGCTGTTTCCCTGGCAGAAGCTTTTAGATTTGGGTAAAGCTGAGCTGGAGAAAATGCACACGTTTAAGGGGGGTTAAGAGGTTAAATAATATGCCCTCTCCGTGGGGTCTCCCATGGCCCATTGGTACAGTATGTTGGTGAAAGTCATTGATTTATTATATGGCGCATCCTGTGTAAGTCAAGCAGTCATCAGAAAAATGTGGACTTTTTCAGTTTTTCCTCTGTGTTCGTTTGTTGTTTGTGGCCGGTCAGTGAGCCAGCTCAGCCTGAGCAGGGACAAGCTCAATTTCACAGGTTTTCTTTGGGAAACGTTCACATTTTGAAGAAAAGTCCTTGCAATGAAAACACTATTGAAGACACTATTTACCACAGTCGTTTTTATGAGGAGATACTGTATCAAGGTCTTAGATACAGTGGGAGGAAATAGTGATCATTTCTGCCTTAATTGGTCATAAAGTGTGGTCTGTGAATGAGTAAACAGTGTCTGCTTAAACTAATACCACCCAAACATTTACATTTGATCATATTTTTATTGGCCATGACATGTAAACATTCACAGGACAGCGTGGAATAAGTAAGTACACCCCCTGAATCTCACTGAACTGCAGCAGCTTTGTAAAGAGGAATGGTCCAAGATTCATCCAGATCGTTGTGAGCGTCTAATCTGCAACTACAGAAAAGCAGAAGGATCAGCCAGGGTTCACTTACTTATTCCACGCTGTTGTGAAGTTGAACTATTCCACTTTGGGTTAATCAGTCCGCAGTATATTTTGCCAGTAGTGCTGTGGAGCATCCAAGTGCTCTTTCACAAACCAAAGTTGAATAGTTTGGGAGGAACACACAACGTCATGTGTGGAGGACAAGTGGAACAGCACATCAACATCAAAACCCTCATCCTCACTGTGGAGTCTGGAGCAGGAGCATCATGGTGTGGGGCTGTTTTGTCGCCTCAGGGCCTGGACATCGTGCTATCATCAATAGAAAATTGCATATTAAACATCTGGTTGATCCTTCTTCTGCTTTTCTGTAGTTGCAGATTAGACGCTCACAACGATGGAGGATGAATATGTCAATGTCAATGTCAATTTTATTTATAAAGCACATTTAAAAACAACCATAGTCGACCAAAGTGCTGTACAAGAACAGTAACAATATGTAAAATAAACACAATAAAAACTTAAACACAGGTCATATATAAAGGCACAAACTGTGTCTGGTCTACATAGAACCGAAGGTTAAAGCAATAAGATGAGTTTTTAATTTGGTTTTAAACTCCTCTACAGACTGAGCCGAGCGCACATGTAGAGGAAGGCTGTTCCAAAGTTTAGGGGCCACTGAGAAGGCTCGGTCACCTCTGGACACACGCTTGGATTTAGGAACAGACAAAAGGAGCTGGTCAGCAGACCTCAGAGCTCTGGAAGGACAGTAGAGCTGCAGCAGTTCTGACAGATACTGAGGTGCCAGTGAATTTAGGCATTTAAAAACAATCAGCAGAATTTAAAACTTGATTCGAAAGGGAACTGGTAGCCAATGTAAAGAGGACAGAATGGGAGTAATGTGCTCCCATTTTCTTGTGCCGGTCAGCAGGCGGGCTGCGGCGTTTTGGACTCCCTGCAGGTGCTGGAGAGATTTAAGGTCCAGCCCTGTGTAAAGGGAGTTACAATAATCCAACCTTGAAGTGATGAAGGCGTGGATCGCCTTCTCTAAATCTTTTTGTGGCAAGTAGGCCTTAATTTTCACAAGACGTCTTAGTTAGAAGTAGCTGGCTTTTACAACTGATCCAATGTGTTTTTCAAATTTGAAACAAGTATGGTCCCAAAGAATGGTCCCACTAAACTGCTGCAGTTCAGTGAGATTCAGGGGGTGTACTTACTTATTCCCTCCTGTCCTGTGAATGTTTACATGCTATGGCCAATAAAAATATGACAAAATATTTGGGTGGTATTAGTTTAAGCAGACACCGTTTCATTCGTAATCATTCTTATGATTTCAATAAAGATCAGACCACATTTTATGATCAATTTGGACAGAAATATGAGAAATTCCAAATGGTGTACTTACTTTTTCATCCCACTGTATATTAAAGAGCGGCTATTACACTTTTTTCAGGTAGAGTATTTGGTAACAATGTCCAGCACATCTTTCAATGCAATATTGATCTAAAAAAAATGTAGCTATTTCACTTCCTGGTTCCCTCCTCTTGCTACGCAGGTGTTTGATAAATGATATTCAGTATAAAAAGGATGTTCCTGAAGAGGGAAATGGAACTGGAAACCATCCCTGGTCAGGTACACTGAGTCCTTTAGAGGTTTAAATATGAAAATACATTTGAAGAAAAGAAGGGACAGCAGACATTTTCATCATGACATTAGATTTAGGAGTAGCACCACTTCACGAGAGTCTGTCTCCTTTAAGTTTGTAAACGTGCACACGGCGTGTCCTCCCTGTCCTCAGCCTTAACCCTGTGTGTCCCGCGGCCCTGCTCCGGTGAAAAGACTGATGCTTTTCACTCAAGTGTCCGCTCTCCGTAAAAGCTTGCCCAGGGAAGGAGAGTATTTTTAAGATCCTGATTTGACACTTTTGGGTCACTGCCTCCATCTCAACATGGTGTGTTTTGTGTGTGTGTGTGTGTGTGTGTGTGTGGTCACTGCTCCAAATAATAGAAGGGATGTGTGGCTTAGATGGACATATGTTAGACAGGACAGGAGAGAGCAGTTACATGGTACTTTTACTGTAAGTTTCATATTCCTACACATTCATCTCCTCAGTTACTAAGATTTTAGTGTGACAAGGAGCTGGCAGTAGGTTAAATAAACCTCTGCTAATGAGCCCAGTCAAATGTCTCCCTGCATAGATCACCTCCATGCCGTTTTTTGTGAAATGGTGCTGGAGTGGGGAGCATTCATTAGTTGTGTTGGTGGAATGTATTTGATTGTCCATATGAGCCATTTCTCCGTCCATTAGAAGGAGTGATAGAAGGAGCTCTGCAAGGAATAGTTGTCATGTGAATGTGGAGCGAGTGAGTTACATTGGCAGCCACATCTCTGGTATTTAGCCCCAGGGTAGGGCAGCTGTGGCTATAAAGAAGCTCACCTCCATCAAGTGAATGAGTCTTGAATTAAGTATAACCTCACTCTGCTGCACAATAGGGACGATGTTTTGTAACAGAATGTTCTCTTCTTTGCGTGACAAAACCACATTTTGTAATAATGTGCTGCATTTTTAAATATTTTTTTTCCAATTTTTCATTTTATAGCTCATTATGTTGCAATAAAACTTTACAATGACTGCCCACTACTATGGTGCCTACACACCTAACACGTATAGATCATCTGATTTTGGGGCAACATAACCACCTCTACTACATCATAAAGACATGAGTGAAACCGTCTGAAAAGAGAAGCACTTTGACAACACAGCAGCTGTGGTTTGAAATGCCTTTCCCGAGGCATTTGGATCAGAGGGATTATATGCTTCAATAAACTTATGAAAGCACGTTTTAATTTTATCATGACATGAGGCTGGACAGACAGATACTGCACACTCCAAACCCACACATACTGAAATAATATCCAGGAGAGGCAGGAGGGAGGAAAGAGGCGTGGTTTGCGTGTCAGCGAAAAGTGTAAAACTGTCACACTGTCACAAAAGCACAAGCAAAGAATCCGGAAACAATTTTCACATCTTAGTGCTTAGCAGCAACATCACAGAGAGTTTTTCACAGCAGTGGCTCCTGAAGTGAACACATGAGCGACTGACTGCAAACCTTTCAAGTGACTGAATAGAAGCACCAGCGCGATTCGTCCTCTTATTTATTTTATTTATTGGTTTATTTGGTCGGGACAGTGCATGTTAATGAACCCACATGGGTCTCATGCATGTGAACAAGCCACACCGGATCTCATTCATCCTGGTCTATTGTATATAGGGGAAACTGCAGTACCTGGAGGAAGCCACCGCAGTTAGTGCGAAATGTCGTGAGAGTTTATTATAAAATGTGGTTTTATTGCAATAAAGTTATTCATTACATTTGGAGTTGTTTGTTACCATAATGTGGTGTTATTACCAAATGTAACATAACAACGTGACTTCTGGACCGTCTGGACTTGGCAGAAGGACCGTCCCACTTGTGCTCAGTAATTAGTATGATGCGAGTGAAGCGGCGATTTTAAGAAGAAAAATAAATGTCATTCACTTAAGCACTCTTGTAGTAGTGGTGGCACGATACAGCTCAATCTTCCAGCCTCATAACCGAGGATTATTGGTTGAGTTCCAGCCCTGGTGTTGTGTCCTTGGGCAGGACGCTTCATCCACCCTGCCTGTGTGAATTTACACTCCTCACCACATGTGCCTCCTCTCCTGTTGATGAAAGCGAGGGGACGATATGAGAAAATGTCTGTCTAAGCCCGGCTCAGACGCTCATCTCCTCCGCCAAAACCCCGCCCCCTCTTCCCAGCATGCTTTGCCTTGATCCCTTACACCTCTGACAGGAAGTTCAGCCGGGCCCCGCGGTCATGGCCCCGACTGCGACCGTGTTAGATGAGTTTGAGTAAGGTACAGACCACAGAGGGCAGAGGAGAGGGTCAGGAGGATGTCGGGGAGTCGAGGGACAGTGGGCACAAAGAAGTGAGTCATGCTTTTTACAGTCACACATATGAAAACGGATATTTTCCTCATATGTCCCCGATCTGTTGCACACATTGACCACAAAGTAAACGCTCATGGAGACTCATTGCACATGCATGTTTGTAAAAGGCTTTAGTGAACATGGTGACACTGCAGACCAAACAGATCAGTCTGGGAACCATTCGCTGGAATGGCTGTATTCCCACTTGCATTTATCTTATACTAGTGAGCGACGACGGCACAGATGGTAGAGCAGGTCGTCTCAGTAACATTCATTGTGTCGACTTGTTACTAGTATAACTTTTAAGGTGAATTTCGTCAGTCACTAGGATTAGGACTAGACAGAACAGCTGATAAGTGGTACGTCACTGCACGCCGGTGATACTTCTGAGGGTCGCTTGTAGATCATGGCTGAAACTTATAAAGTAAGCAGATTTCAACATCTTTTATCCTAGTGTCTGACTAAATCAACCTCAAAACTTAGAATTTGGGACCAGAGGGTCAATGGCTTGTATCCCATAGGTCCTTGGACAAGAGACTTCACCCATCACCCTCTCCTCCGGTGGACACGAGGTGTGACTGGGTGAGTGGTTCCTCAATGGTAATGGTAAATGATCTCAACGTATACAGCGCTTTCCCACCTACATTTAGCTCTCAAAGCATTCACACTCTCATCCATACACCAGTGTCAGATGCTGGAGGTGAGGCAGGCGTCTTGCCCAAGGACACAGTGACAATGTGCACCTTCAGGAGGCAGGATTCGAACCCCTGACCGTCCGATCAATGGACGACCCGATCTACCATCTGCGCCAACACTTCACTTAAAGTAGCACCAACAGAACCAAACTTTCCCGTCAGTTTCTTAGAGCTTTTTATCATGCTAACACTCACCCAAAACCAACCTGGAGATGTGTGTCGACCCACTTGCACGACTTTGAGTAATCTTTGAATCTTCCTTGAGTGGCTGATCTGCAGCGGCAGCTCCCAAACAGCTCCTGTGGACCTCCCTCACCACTGCCACACGGGCCCAACAGTGTTTCTTTTCTGTCTTTTCGTTTAATTGCTACTTTATTGAAACAGCTGCACAATGAAGGAAGGTGGGGTGGGGTGGGAGGGGCTTATAGTAGCCTGCGCGGAGGGTCAGGAAGTGAAAGGAGGAGCTTAGAGTTAATTTGCTTGAATAACCAGGAAGTGAAGCTATTTTGTTTCAGCTGTTTTAGATCAACATAGGATTTTCTAACCAGCAAAGTGTAAGGTAGTGTTCAGATGTGTTTGACATTATCATCAAAGACCTGCCAAAAGCATAATGCCCACTCTTTACCGGATGTATTATTCTGTTTTTGTGGTCAAGTCCTTTGGTAAAGCTCCATAGATGTGTATTGTAAAAGCATTGTAACACACCGTACAAAAGAGGAACAATTAGTGTGGCCCGAACCATGAACTCCAGCCTTGACTTCACCTTTGTCCTGATAATGCAATAAGACAAACCCAATGTGATTACGCTCTAGTGTCACAGTGCAAGAGTTCAAAGTGCACGCCGCCGCTCTGTGGTCCACTGTCTGTGCCTGTGAGGTCACCACAGCTTTGTTCTTCTTCCTCTCGTGTGGACGTAAGTGTGGAGGCTGCAGCTCAAAGTCAGTTTTCTGGCTTAACAGTCTTTTGAAAGGAAAATCCCACACTGTATAATCCTTGTGTGTCTGTGCTTGGATCGTGTTGACTGAAAGAAATGATTCTGAGTCTAACCTGTTTGTCCTCTCCTCTCTCCCCATGTGCTGCCCCCTCGCTGTGCCCCTCCTCCGCCTCTCCAGGTGAGTGAACGATTTCAAACACTTCCCAGTTTCGGCGTCTGCCCTTTGCCTCGCCGCACCACCGCACGGACGCTCCCGCTTTCCCAGTCCGCGCACACACTCTGCTCTCTCATTATTTTAATCAAATGCTATTACCACCATCGGTAGAGGAACAGTGGACTTTTGTGCGCCGGCCTTTTCCCCCTAACCCCGCGGCCCACTCGCAGACCCGCGCCACACTGGCCGGACTGTCCCGGCCGCAGTTGAAAGCCCTCCGTGGGCTGTGGGAGCGAGGCTGAAGGAGGAGAGGTTTTCAAAATGGCCTTTATTGTTTGGGAAAGTCTGGGGAGGAGGAGAATGTGAGTGAAGTGTTGAAGAAGGCTGTGTTTGGGTGAACTGTGTCCGCCCCAGAGCCCAGTGTGTGCAGAGGCCGCGGTGGACACATCAGCAGCAGAGGGCAGGGCGGACGCTGTCACTTTGAGCTTTTTGTCCATGTTGTAACGTTCTCTCATGACAAACACATGTGGACTTGTGCTTTGTTGTAACCCTGCACATTGAATCTGTCTTGTCTTCTCCTGTTGGATGTCCTCACACGCTCATTCCAGGCTGCTGCCGTCTTGGTTAAAAGACTTTGGTGCCAGTTGGTTGTTGGGGTGTTGGTCCGACTGGCTTTTGTCCAGGGTCTGGAGTGGTTTCCCTTTGGGACGGCTTTGACAAAGGAGGCTAGTGCCAATTGATTGTAAGAGGGAGAACTTTGCATTCAAACAAGTAGAACACAAAAAGGAAACATAAACATGATTTTATCATATTAACCAAGCGCTGACCTGCGGAGACCAAAGCTTATTGGCCGGGTTCGATCCCAGGACGGGGCCTTTCTGTGTGGAGTTGCATGTTCTCCCTGTGTCTGTGTAGGTTTCCTCCAGGTGCTCTGGTTTCCACGACCACTAAACACATGTACAGGATGAATGAGAGTGTGGGACAACAGATGGAAATTAGCACATGGCTACAATCCAGTGTGATGTGTTTATATTTGGCTATTTGGTAGGATTTTTTTTACACTACCCTTGATACCCTTGAGTCAGATGTTTGCTGACTGTGGAACACACTCTTGTCCTGCTGCACTTCGTCATTGTTATTTTAAATTTATGTGTAGACTGAGCAACTCTCAGAATGGTATAATTCGGACACTGGTGTGTCCTGTGATCAGCTCAATGAGATTCGCGTCAAAAATGTGGAATCATTGGCGCTCGTGTCTTTATGTGAGTGGCAGCTAGAGAATTGCTGGTACCTTGTTTTTGTTGCTGTAATTATGTGCAGTATTTTAATATTTTAATATTTTTCTTTTAAACATAAATATGGATCATGTGTTCACACTTGTGTCCTTAATAAAGATTGAATGAATGAATGATACATTATGCAATGTTTAATAACTTTTATCTATGGGATAGATACATGATGGAATGATATGCATTGATTTTGAGCCCTAACCTTAAGGGTCTTATGTCTTATTACATTATGTTCCTCCAAAGAACTAATACATATTATTCCATTGTTTATGTACTACATAACTGATTACTGATTGTTACCAAGCAGATTACATTATACAACATTTAGTTATGTACAAGAGTAGTGTAAAAGTGTATAATATTTTTTCTTTTTGGCTCACTAATGTTACCAGAAAATCTTGCCAGATATAATCTCTACTTTTGATGAAAAAGTGTGAGAAAATCATGGTGTAGATTGCGTATAGTGCTCTGTAGCACTTGCTCAGGTCGTTGGTTTGTTGATGAAACGCTCACTGAGCCAGGTGACAGTGGCCGACAACGACAAGAGTTGAACTTTCTTGTATCGCACCGTACGCTCACATGTGCTCGTCTACATATGGTGCCTGTCGCTTGGCTGGAGGAAAGGAATTAAAAGGTGGAGGCCATTATGTGGGGCATGGTTTGTGATGGATCGCTCAGGCTGCAGCTCCACCAGCGGCCTCCGCCTGACCTGAGGTGGTGGAGTGTTTCCTCCTGTTGATGTTATGAGGTCATGATCTCCCTTCTTTATGTCTGAAATACAACCTTCAGGTGACTGCTATGAATGCATGTATCCTGCATAAACCCTTGTGTTGGTCTCTTGGCCCTGTGACCACCTCTGCAGATACAATAGTGCACTCAGCTGATTCTCCACATCACACATAGGGTTAGTGTGTGCTCTGTGGGCCTGGGTACGACAGGTCATGTGTTGTGGAACGAGGTGTGGAACTTTCTGCTCCTCTCCTCTCACAAAGGCCCTGTCCTCCGCTCGGCCCCCATTGTGCCGCCGTGACGTCAGCGGCGTCCGGGGCGGCAGTGGGTGCGTGCGCTTGGGGCCGTGAGCGCCGGTGTGAGTGTCTGTGGAAGGCTGCTGAATGGAGCCCAGTGTTGTGAAGCAGCCGACAGCCCCCCCAGGACAGGCGCAGAGGGGAGGGGGTGCGTGCTGTGGAGATGTGACGCTGTTGCCTCCGGGCGCCGCAGAACAATCCGCCGAGCTGTCATCCGCCAGACACGACCCGCTACCCTCCAGTCTGTACTGTAGGACTGTGTACATTTACTGCTACTACGATACTGCCATAAGCAACTACCCTCATCCTTCTTCTGTGCTTCTGCAGCCTTTCCACTGCCACACTGTTTACTTAAAGAGGACGCACCGTGTGATAGAAGTACTCCTAGAAGTACCTGGCATTAAGTACTGTCTGTGCTGCTTTTACGACTACTATCTCTACTGTCACTGAGACACTACCCCTTTATTTGTGTATGTTTACACTACACTACTGAAGTGCCCACTGTGCAGTTGCGGACACTACTATCACGACAACACTTACAACTTCTTGGATTTGATTAGTTGTTGGTGTGGCCATCGTCAACAGGAATATTGATTTACAGTTGAATTTGGGTATTTTCTCACATCAGCAGAAAGCCATTGTTACCCATGGCCTTATGCCAAACTAAAATCTTATGCGTTTTTTTTTTTTTTTTTTTTTCAATGGCCATATTTATGGGCATGGGCTTTTCACATGGACCATGGTCAGATGCCCAAACCATACTTTAATAGCTCAAGGATGTTTTGACGAATGACCTACAACGTCTGACTCAAATCATAATGTGTTTTTTTTTACTTTTCATGCCAAGTATCAGGTAATAAAACGTCTAGATCTTTGAGTTTGCACCTAAACTAAGGCTGAACTAGTCTAAATCCTGCTTAAAGAAGTTCTAAATAAGGACAAGCCTATGAAGGAGATGACAACTTGAATGCAATGTTCTCAAAATGTAGCTATAGCTGATGAAACGCCATTTAAAAACTGAAATAATTCTCATACTTTCCCTTATTGATTTTTAGGGACTTTGAGAAATACACATAATTTCTCTTAATTCATATTAACACCTCACATAAGAATTAGTATTTTCTTTGTGTGTAACTGTGAGGGAAAAATCGATATGTGTGCTTTTATACAGGGGCTGTATTCCTCATCAGCCAGAGCCCTCACGCTGAACTCCAGCCTTTACTTCACCTTTGTCCTGCTAATGTAATTATTACAGACGAAGTATGACTAAACTATAGTGTAGTGCAAGAGTTCAAAGTGCACGTCACCTTTCTGGACCCTGTAACTCTCTGTGAGGTCAATGGTGGTCGTCTAATTAAGTTGATTCGGTCTTTGTCGCAGGAGAAGTCACGCTCAAAGTCCGTCTCTCCACAAGAAACTCTCGTAAATCCCACTTTCTCCTCTGGGAAGTCCAAGGCTCACGGTGACCAGACTGACTTAAGCTTCCTCTTCATAACCGGCCCGGGCCGCAGTGGCACTTTTCCCAGAGACCTTGTTAAAATTCTTGTTAAATGAGAAAGCCCGTATAACCTGTTGACAGCAGCACCTTAATCCTGTCTCATCCACTCATCTCAGCTCCAGACGCCCCTCTCATATCCCCGCCGCGCCCCCCCCCAGGCCTGGCTCACTGTCGCTGGGCAGGATTAGGCGCCTGCCCCCCCCCCCCCCCCCCCCCCCATCATCTCCTCTTGACCCGGGACATTATGACTGGCCCGCAGGTGAAATGCTCCTGCGCTTAGACAGAGGCGAGAGGAGACGCAGAGAGGAGCCGCCGTTAACTTTCACACAAGTTTGTTTTATTGTTATTATTTATCAAGCGAGTCTTGGCCCCAGATGGGAACCTATTATACATGTCTTAAGTTGTAGAGGAAACCGGAGCAAACCATCTCCATGATGTCTGTGCAAACTTAATTATTGTCCTGCCTCATATCCCACATGCTTGTCCAAAGGAAGTGGATATTTAGCCCAGACCGGCTTTCAGTTTGTTTATACTATTGCTATCTCCTAATTCGTCAGTTTGCATCACATGATTATATATTCCAGCATTCGTGATGATTAGTACTAGGTGGGACGATCTGCGGTAAAAACTCCAGGGGTGTGGTTAACCTTGGCGAATGTCGGGCAGCGAAGTGAATGTTACCACGTGATACGAATTGACGAATTAGCAGCAAGTTACAACAAAATAGCATAATAAAAAAAAATAAAAAAAATCTGTTCCTGGCTAAATATCCACTGCCTGTCCCTTTGGTGTTGAATTTAAATGTGTGACTGTGTCCGTCCCAGGCCCAAGTATAGTAATGTCGGGCTAACAGTACAGCCTCAGCTAACCTGAGCGCGACTGGCTCTCAGCACCAGCCAGTCCCACTCTTGCTACAGTCATACAAAGGCAGTGTGGGTGAAGTGTCTTGCCCAAAGACACAAAGATAGCACGCACTAAAATCGCCCCTCAGACCTGAACCACATCTATGCCTCATCTATGTCGGAGTTTTCCACCAGAGCCTGTCCTGTAGCGCAGCATACGGCGCGTGCTTGTTCCAGGAGAGCAGCCATGTTGGGCTTGTTACGAATATGAGAGCGGACAGCACATTAAGATTTCACAGCTCCTCTCCCGACACCTCTGTGTGTCGCTGCTCTTCGCTGGGACTGTCCCACAGGTGCAGGGCACAGAGGAGCGGGAGGCGGGGATAAATGCAATATTAAAACACACGCTTCACTAGTGTGAGACACAAACCAATATACACGTCTCGAGGGCCAAACTGGACTCACTGGCCCCACTTTGGCCACCCCTGCATCAAGCTTTCTTCTTCTACTGCTGAAGCGCTCTGATCTGTATTTCCTGGATTGTTTTGCGTCTCTGTTTGAACTGAAAACAGTCCTCTTAATCCATCACTGGACCCCGTTGTAAGTAGTTTGTTGTAAGTGTGTTCATCACGGAGCTAGCATGCTGTTAGCATAAAGTCAGCGCTTGTTTACGGTATTTTATCACCAATACTGGTTCTGAATGTCTACACTATTCCCTATATAGTGCACTATATAGTGGTCACGCCATTTTGTAGGGGTGTCCGAATGTCCAGAGAGAAAAAAGTAGTGCACTCAAAATTTCCCACAATGCATTCTGAAAAGTAGTGAGCAGCGAAACTCACTAAAGGGGTCAATATAGACCACAATGCATTGCGACAGGTCTTTGAACTAAACAACACAACTGAATGAAGTCACCTGTTTCAGTCGGGTGTTTCTCATGAATAAACTACATGAATATAAACAGTTATGCTAACGTTAGCTGCTTACCTTTAGCTCGAGTTGTAAAATGACCGATAGTTTTCTCTCTCGGACAAAACAAGACAATAATCCGTTTTCTTCATTCATGTAAAATCCACGTGAAATAAATCATATCCAACTCATATTTATCCATAAATACTTCACTATCTCTTGAGTTTACTCCATCTTTATTGCAGAAATTAATTGTAAATTAATTGTAATTCGATTACGATTTTGATTATTACACTAAACGATTACAAAATTAGCATAATATTTGTTCTTGCTTGGAAAGCAGACTTGCATTATTTCATGGCGCTGGGATTATTTTCCCCTCACATTTTGCCTGACATAAAAACAAACAGCGCTGTGTGATGATGTCATCAGGCCGCGCCGCTCAGTTTACTTGCGCAGGTGTGAGGGCTGGCCAGCAGGGGGCAGGTGTGAAACAGAGACCTCTCCTTAATTGAGGCATACTTGAAAGCATTTGTACTTTTGTGACTGTTTAGAAAACAGAAAATATTCAACATAGTTTTTAGATTAATGAATAAATAAATAAAATAAAGATAGAGTTATTTTTAAAGGCAACAAATAATTGTTTGAATAATCGTGATTTCAATTATGACTAAAATAATTGTGATCAATTTCAATAGCCTAGCAGAAATACTTTGTTCCCGGACTTTAGCAAACTTATAGTAGCTAATTATTTATATGTTAAAACACGTGGCATGTGGTTTTTAACAATACATGGTTTTAACGACATACATTAATATAATATTGACTTATTTTTACATTTTTCTTGGTTGTTACGTTTTCTTTTGTTTATTATTTAACACTTGGCTGACCTACTTTCTGCAGCGTGTGATGTCACACAGCGAGGAGAAAGTCGTGGGCTAAAGCCCGAATGGCCAACAGAATCAGTGCACTATGTAGTGAATGAGGGGTTAGGGACGAGGGACGAGGGTGGACATTCAGACACAGCCCATATCATTCCCCCTGGTGCCAGCAGAGGGCACTTCTGGCCAATTCAAAACCCTGACCAGCCCAGTCGTTCTTGTTTTCTGTCTTTTGAACACATGCACACATTATTTCTAATTATAAAACATAAATTATCAACGCTGAGGTCCCCAAAAGACTATTTTTTACTCCCACTAATGACCATAATCGGTAAAAGATCAACACTTCCCTCTCTCCTCTTGCACATAGAGGGCTATTATCCCCCCATCCCACTGGTCTGATCTGGGATAGTCCCCCAAATGACAGAGCCCGGAGGTCTCTGCTGCTCTGCTTCATTTCATTGGGCCCTTAATAAAAGACTAGAAACCCCTAAAATAGCCGATTTTCTTCCCACTTCTGACTGCCCCGTTGTTTACCCTGAGCGCGACATTAACACCGCGGCCCGGGCTTGCTAAGTGCCCTCTCACAAAAGTACAGCGTGCGGTCGGAGCTCGGATTTGTCCAAATTATGGCCCTGAGGATCGAGTGACGCTAAGTGGAAGCAAATGTTTTTCTACCGACTCTGGGCCAAAGCTCGCGGCTCGGGATACAAGTCCAAAATGAGCATACTTTTTTGGGGGCTTTTTTCAGATGTGGCAAGTTTGCGATCTTTGTTTGCATAAGGCAAACTTTATCTGACAAATTTAACGTATCAGGAAACGGCGATGAAGGGATATGTTTGGGTAAGAGATAAGAGCGTTGGAAACGTCCCTGTAGCGCACGAGGGATATTGTACAAAAGATAACAACTTCTGCTGGTAATTCACTGGACAAGTTCACCTGGCAAAAGGATCATATTATGAAATTAGGAAGTTTTGAAACTAATAAAAGAGTAGTAAGTACACATTAGACAAAGTATTATGAATAATAACCCTTCACCCTTCACCCTTAGGTTCGATAGGCTCCTGTTGTTGTTGGTAAATGTAAAACCTCCACAATCACGGCGTTTTCTTTGTTCTTTGTTTGCTCCAAACAACCTTTGAGTTTGAGCTGAAATAAATCAGAGAGTCCGAGAGTCACAATTCTGAAACCAGTTTACAGACTCAGTGAAAAAAACCTTTGATCTGTTTCGATCCAAATAGATCTTCCTCGGGTCATATTTTATTGTATGAGTATACCACTCCGATCTATAACTTCTGCTTACTGATTGGTCAGCTCATCCACCAATGAGCAGGAGGAGTTAGGCACAGACATAAATACATCGTTAGCCTCATAGCATAATTGCCTAAATCATATTTCACTGTTTTTGGAAAACAAGAAAAAACATATTGGTATTTTTCATTGATATTGTATCTTGTATTGTAACAATACAAAATGACTTAGGCAATTATGCTAGGAGGCTAACCACATAATATCAAAGGTCAATCTTTAAGGCATTAAAATAAAAATAAGTCCCATTAATGGTCATTTGCACATTAGGATAAATTAAAGAAAGTGCTGTGTCACTTTTCAGTGAAGTGGCCTTGCACCTGGTGATGTGCATATATTTATACTGCTTATGAGCTCTGAATATCCCAACAAACTTTATATTTGGTGATAGGGTTAAACCTGTCGGAAACAATGGGTGACCACCGGGCCGAATCAGATCTTAGTTGGGTTGATGAATCCTGTGCAGAATAAACAGACAGAGCTTTGTATAAACCTGCTAAATCAATCGTTAGCTCATCGAGACACAAGAGTAGAATAGAATAGAATATAACTTCATTGTCTGTTCAAAAGAGCAGAGATGTGTCTTCCAGCACGGCTCAATTGAAAGTCATTCAGTAAAAACACCCAGAACATCATTACAAATGATGTTCATTATGACTGTGCCTCATAAAAGAAAGTGTTGCCTTTTATATCCATCTCAGGTGTTTTCTATATCAGTATATTTAACTAATGCTTAACAATGATTTGTTTCATTAGTAATTCTGTTATTGTTTTTTGTGATTTATTTGTTTATTTATTTGGTCAGAACAGTACGTGCTAATGAACATACATGGGACTCATGCATGTAAACACACCACGTCGCTCTCTCAAACATGTTTTTAGTGATAGGGGAAACCTACACAGACACAGGGGAACATGCAAACTCCACACAGACAGGCTCCGTCCAGGTGGGTTTTGAACCCGGGACCTTCTGGCTGTGAAGCACAAGTGCTAACCTCTGCACCACCGTGCTGCCCGACTTTTAATAAAACACAACTAAGTGTTAAACATGTTGGTTTACTTTAGCTGCTCTCTTAAAAAACAGCTTGGTCCTTTAACAGGCTGTTTCCTCTGCAAAGACACATTCATACTGATCAGGATCATTACTCATGATCACTAATGAGTTAATGGCCTTAATTAACTTAAGTGTGTTAATTCATGACTATTGATTGATAAAGCCTGATGAACTTGTGTTAATTCACAATGTGTTCATGCATGAAGCCATGAAGAACTCATCATAAAGCGTTACCAAAAGAATAAATGGTTTGGTGAAGGCCTGATGGTGCAGATGAACTGGACTCCTGTGACTGACCCTCGTGGAGTGCTCCACCACACTGATTTGGGTTTGTAGATCTCATTGTGCATACGGGGGATTTCTGACATCAGTGACAAAAGCCGTGAGACTATGGCGGTCTTTACAGGACACCTCTGAGTGTTTGCTTGACTCTGCGAGCTGAAGAATGCCTCCTCTATCCGCGCGTGGGACGTCCTGAGCTGTGCCCCCGCGCTCATTGACTTGTCCGCAACACATAGGCCTGAATGGTGGTCAGAGAGGGCCAGTGTCCCCTATCAAAGCTGCGCCGAAATGCCTTTCTCACGGAGCAGAGAAGTGGGGCTTTGTCCGGACGGGCGCATGCTATCGGCTCCCAGCATCTCCCTAAATATGGCCCATTGTTGGATAGGGCCAACTCCATTTACAACAGTGGCATTCCTCAGGGCTGCCCCCTCTCCCCCCTCGACTTCTGCTGCTGCTGCCGAGACTGACAGGCGCGAGATTACTTTACGCTGTCACCAATTACAATCACTCAGGGACAATGAGGCTCTTATGGCGGGCCACGGCTTCCACATCCACAAGATTCATGTTCAAAATGTACATTTCCAGATCATTCAAAACCTTTGCTATAGATATGGAGGAAAAATGTATCCATGAAACGGCCAAAACTGCTAATATTTCCAGCAATGACATCTAAATAATGGATAGAGGCAGGTTTATAAATATTGTGTTATTTTGTTCATATGTTAGATGTGTTTTTCCCTGGGGGATTTTGGATCTTGTGTAGTTCACTGAAGTAATCTGTAAAATATAGTTTGTCCAAATCATGATAGGAATTTGATATATATATCTCTGACAAGTCCAATATAAAGTCCAAGACAGAAGAAAGTTTGGAGTCTTAAGGAGCCACGAAAGTGAAAAAAACATATTAAACTAACACTAATTTTGCTTGTGTATCAGTTTACCCAGTACAATGAAAGAAAGGAGCAGCATTACGATTGGAATCAAATTATGTGAGTTATGTCTAAAAGAGGAAAATGAGGACGATGGATGTTCATAGTACAGGGTTATAAATGAAGGAAAAATGTGTTTAGGTTATGGAGTCTTGTTCGGTCTGACTCTGTGAAAGTCATTGCTCTCACAGTTAACTTGGGCTGGGTACCGTTCCTTTTTTTTCTTTCGATACATCTACTTTAACGGTACCTGTTTTTCAGTACCGGTGCCTGAACAGTGCTGAAAAACGTACGTCCAGGAGAAAATCTTAAAACAGAAAGAACAGCAGCGTCACCAGCACTGTTCCCACTAAAGCAGTGATAAAAAGAGAGAAAGGACATTATTCCCTCCTGAGCTGCAGAGACAGACCAGATCCACATCAGGCACCGTTTTCTTTCAGATGAACTTTTCTAAACACACTGAGCCAGTGTTCATTTTGACAACATATTTTAATTTAGTTTTAGTCTTAGTCTTTTGACGAAAATGTAATTTGATTTTAGTCTAGTTTTAGTCAAAAAAATATCTTCAATATTAGTCTAGTTTTAGTCAAAAAAATATCTTCAATTTTAGTCTAGTTTTAGTCGACTAAAATTGCAAGTAAATTTAGTCGACTAAATTTAAGACGAATTTAATCAACTTTGCATTGATAATATTCATTATAATCATATTTAATCTTGTTCCTTGCAGTGAATTTACATGATCTGAGGCTCTTTCAGACGGACAATAGAAGTTTGGATGATTTTAGTCTCTCCCTTTCATTTTTATTTGATTGAATATTTTATTTCGAGCTACACAAAACAGACACAAAAGCGAGAAAAAACAATAATAATAATTACCAAAAAAACAGCATTCTAGCTCGAAAAGGAGTGGGAAGAAGACAAGCTTATTAACTCCCACCCCCTATTCACTTCAATAATAATGTGGTTGCAATAATAACATATGATTACATATTTACATCAAATGCAACAATGCATTACATTAAGTCAACAATCACAGTATTTTACACTTTATAACAAGTGTATACATTTATTTATTTATTTATTTTTTCCTTATGCGTTATTTATTGCCATGTTAGTATTACTGTTATTCATAATCATCATCATCATCACAACCCATGTAGTATTACTTGTGTCAATGTGCATACATAACACACTCTGCATTTATTCATGAAATATATTGTATTGCCTGATCGGTGCTCATGATAACAATATTAATCTTTATGATGATATTTAGCCTTATTTTAGTCGACTAAAATATCTGGACATTTTAGTCATAGTTTTAGTCTCATGAAAAACTTTTAATTTAGTTTTAGTCCAATTTTAGTCGTCAATAATATCACTTTGACTAAAATTAAGACTAAATATTTTAGTCGACGAAATTAACACTGCACTGAGCTGTTCCACAACGTGAAAACGCTCCACACGTCAAAGATCTGTTACACAGTGAGAGCGCTCACTCTGTCACTAAAAATGCACCATTACTGCTCATGAGTTCAGGTTCCTTTTTTACACTCACTCTGCGGATCATTTATTGACGTCTGGAGACAAAAAGTACCAAAAATTAGCACAAAAAACCCCAACAAATTTTCAATACCACCCCCTGCCGGAGCTTTTGGGTCGGCACTAAGCAAACGGCATGACATGAGACGTGAACAGGGCGGACCGCTAATGCTAACGCGGTGCTAATGCTAACGCCGTGCTAATGCTAACGCTGTAGCCGCTGACTTCCTGGTTCGCGCTGGAGGAAAACGCGCTGTATTTAGACGCACAGCAGCACACATTGTTGTTTTTTTCTTTCATAAATGTCACGTTTACAATGTCGATCGATGGTGCCGAATGAAGTGAACTCAACGACAAGAAAATAAATAAGATTACCACAGGTTTAAGAGGACGATGAGATAATGTGTTTAACTGTAAATCTTTTTGCTTGAGATCAAGGGCCACCCCATGACCCCGAGTTAACCGCTACAGTGCCGGGTTTGGGTTATCAGAAGATTAACCCACCTTTGGCCACTGCTAAATGTGTTAAAGTATAAAGTATAAAGTCCCGTCTTTGTTCATTGTACGTGAGTCTCTGTGTGGCCCTGGGACGGTCACTAATGCATCGTACATGTGTGCGGACGCAATCTTTACCTTGAAAAGTCCCATTTTGATGTCTGCTCTGCGCATTGATGTTTTTTGGATGCTTCTGGGAAAAGTATCGGAGTTAACCTGACCATGGACTGTTGCTCTGATTTATACGCGCCTCAGCCTGGCTCGGCGCATTGCGGATGTTTTATCGCACATTTTCTGTGCCGTTTAAGGCGAGACATTGCAGGTGAAGAGGAAGAGAAGTGTATTTGAGTGTTTTCTTCCATTGACGTCATCTGAAGAATGGATAGAGCCTTCATCAATCAGTGGTTCTCCACCGGTACTTCAGAACACATCATCACCACGGCACACATTTCTATTCCAGCACTTTGCTGACTTTATTCAGCAAGTTTTTTATATATATTTCTTTCACATTTCTAAAATCCCAAATCTGCACAAGGACATGTTTATAAGCACGTTCCACAGTTTTCAGGGTCACTTTGTCAGGATCACTGTCAGATTAATGCGGAAAACAATTTGTCTGCCCGTCCCTGAAACAAATGACAAATGTCTCCTTTCAAAATTCACTTTAGGAGGAAAACTGTGTAATACCTGGAAAATATCAGGTACAGGGCCTTTAAACATAACGTAATACTGTATTTACCCACAGTCTATTGATTATTTAACCAACACGCCTGTAATGATGAAGCAATGACCAAAATGACCATGCAGTTGTTTTAACAAACTCAGGTATTATTTTTGTACTTTTTCAGTAAAGAAATATTATTTAAAAATATCCCTGTCAAAGGCTTATTAAATCCGGCCTGGAATGATATATCAAGTGAAAAAAAAAAAGTCTAAAACAAGTTCATAAGGTCATGTTAACTTTGCTTTTAGCGTTAGCTTCTTACTGCTAAAATAAAATACTTTAATTTTTTTTGCCGTTCGTCTACTCAGAACTAATCTTTCTTTAAAGGGGCTGGAAGCAAGTTCGGCATTTTATACTCACTACTGCCACCTCAGGCCATATGTGTAACTGCACCTTCTATATTAAGCTCGTGCATGACGGCAATTCGGGCCGAAGTGACACATTTTTGAGTGACCGTACAGGATTTTAGAGGCAGTTGTGGTGAACAGGTCTGGGCTCATTCTACACATTAGGACATGGCTGGAACATGTAGGGGGAGGAAAATACTTAATTTTAACATTTTTAAACTCCTTATAGTCCCTTTAATATGTTTTCTATTTTAAATTCTTCAAAAAATTGCTGCCCTTTATTCTTGGCACTGAGCTTCATAAGGTTCTTGTTTAACAGGTTTAAAGGAATAGGCCACCGTTTTTACATACTGAGATATGCTCTTACCTAACCTTAGTCGAGTTAATATATTCCCGTCTGATCTTTGTCCGTGCGCTCTGCCAGGCAAACGGAGCACATACGCAGCCTCTCCCACATGTCCTATAGCTCCAAAAAAGCTCACGATAGAAGCTACCAAGCTCTTCCACGTGTTCCCTATTTAAATAAAGTTACGTGAAGTGTTTTCATGCGAAGTATATTTACACAGAAATGTAGCATGTCGATTTAATAAGCAAATAAAAAGGGGGACTATATTGTGAGGCGTAATGATACGAGGAGCAAAACATCCGCGCAGTAACTCCTAAAGACTTCCCCCGCTCACTTCCGTCAATAACCTTTAGGAGTTACTGCGCGGACGTTTTGCTCCTCGTATCATTACGCCTCACAATATAGTCCCCCTTTTTATTTGCTTATTAAATCGACATGCTACATTTCTGTGTAAATATACTTCGCATGAAAACACTTCACGTAACTTTATTTAAATAGGGAACACGTGGAAGAGCTTGGTAGCTTCTGTCGTGAGCTTTTTTGGAGCTATGTGACATGTGGGAGAGGCTGCGTATGTGCTCCGTTTGCCTGGCAGAGCGCACGGACAAAGACCAGACGGGGATATATTAACTCGACTAAGGTTAGGTAAGAGCATATCTCAGTATGTAAAAACGGTGGCCTATTCCTTTAACAAATAGTAGGGCTGGGACAAAACGATGAATCGATTTTTCGATTAGTTGTTTCAGCCCTGGTCAGCAGAAATCAAAGCAACATAATTCCACATGTGTTCATCGTAAAATAACGCCTTCGGTGAGAATCTGCAATGTAAATAGTCTTGAAATCAAAGAAAAACCGATACATAAAGTGTTTCCATCCCGTCCTGTAATCCGATTTCTATCATCTTCTCCTGACATCCGCTCTCCGGTCCCACATCCTTCGCAGACCAGGATCGGGTTCTTCGGTCCCAGATCATCATCATCGCAGCCCTGTTGGGATCTGACCTGTGCGTTCAAAATAACTGCGCCTTTCTTTATTATTGTTGTGCCGTTTTCTAAAGGCACTTCTTAATCCTCTGCACGGCCTCCAGCTTTCAGAGCGCTATAAATAAATGCCCTCCCTCTCTCTCTCTCGCCCTCTCTCTCCCTCTTTTACTCTCAGACACTCAAAGTAACACCAGGCCCGGAGCTTCTTAGGCCAAACACATCGCACTGCTAGTGACACTTTGAAAGCAGATAGTGGCCATAGAGATATGCTTTTAAAACGGCCTTCCGCGCGGATGTTCTCCCCGAGCGCCGCCTTTCTCACAGTCAACATTCCCACATTTTCACAGCAAACAAGCCCTCAGCAATCTCCAAGGAGCCGCCGCAGATATATGGAGGGAAAGAGGGGGGGGGAGAGTTGTCGCTTGTTTGTTTTTTTTTCCTTTTAGTACGGCTTGTTTTAAAATGTAAGGATGTCCTCTCTCTCCGAAAGCGTTGTGTTATCTTGTTCAAAACTCTGTCCCCTGGTTTGCGATTTTGGGATGTGATAAAAGTGTGACCGGCTGAGGACACAGAGGAGCTTCGTGGTTTAGTTGAACGGCATGCAAGAGTAGTAAAAATGCATTGTTTGGCGTGAGGACAAGTGCAAAAGAAGCGAAAGACAGAGGTAAACCTGAGGGGGAGAGATTGAAGAGTCTGCTGAATCTTGAGACATTATCATTGTTTTACTCAACATGTCTCTAAAGACATTCATGGGAAAGACAAACCGACAAGCATGTTTTTGCCTCACTGTGTTGCACCTGCAGACATTAACGCGGCAGTTAATGTTCAGGTCTGAGTCCATGGATGATTTAGTTTGGCTTGAAAGAGTTGTTTGCATCCACACACTGCTCTGTTCAATGTAATGACAGAGTGAATCGACTGGCCCGTGTCCGCCTAGTGATACATAACAGAGTTGTATAAGCAGCCCCAATGGAAGAAGAGGGGTCCCACGAACGACCCCTGGGGAACCCCACAGGTCACGGTCATTTGGTCTGTGACACGGTTACCAGTACTACAAACATGGAGCAGGGCTTAAACGCTGTTTGGATTGAAACCTTCTGCAAATATACCTGACACGACCAAAGAGGCTGCGCAGCTCGAACCATATTCTTTCACTTTGGGATGCGGAGGTTCAGCTGAAAGGTACGGCATGATCACGTTTATCGAATTTAGCCTCTCACTGCTAAAATAAAGTCTGTTTCTCTCATCAGACTCAGCTTTAAAGGAACAGGCCACCATTTTTACATACTGAGATATGTTCTTGCCTGAGCTTAGACGAGTTGATGCGTACCTGTCTGATCTTTGTGCGTGCCCTCAGTCATGCAAACGGCCAAAGATGTTGTTAGCGTTTAGCCTCTCCCAATGTCTTCCTACAGCTCCAAACGGGGGTGAAGTTGGAAGTGACCGAGCTCTTCCTCAGGTACAAAAACCAGACAGGTACGCATCAACTCGTCTAAGCTCAGGTAGGAACATATCAGAGTATGGAAAATTGTGGCCTGTTCCTTTAAGAGATTTGTCTGCTGTTTTTTGTCCCATTTAGCCAGAGCAAAACTTTCAAACGTTTTTGTTAGTGGACACCACAAACACCTCAATCGAACTGCATTATCCACACAAACGGGCCAGGTTTTGAATCAAGAGGGTGTTGTGAATACACCCTTTGTCCTCTGCATCCTATGGGAGCAGTGTGCGACTATAAGAGTAATTTCACATCCCAATGCCCAATACATTGTACTTATACTACAACCATAGCTTCCTGCGGTACAGTTCACTCCTGCGCTCCTTCCGTCCCCGCGGCTCAGGGGCCTCCACCGCGGGGCGCTAACGAGAGCGTCGATGAAGTCAGCACCTCTCAGCCTCGGCGGGCCTAATGCTGCCTTCACCGGCCCCGTCCTCAAGCATCCATTTTCATCAATTATTCAGCGGGAGAAAGGAAAACCGTTTGAGAGGGTAACACTGATCCACTGTGCTCAACCAATCTATGCCGTGTAAGTAATAAAACACCGCGCACTCAGACAACACAATGAAAGAGATGGAGACAGAAGAGACGCTTGTTAAAAATGTAAGTAGTCGGAAGCAGCGATGGAAAGCGCGGGGAGGCGGCGGGAGGCTCGTGGAGAAGGCGAGGCGCGGCATCTTAGTGTCGGTGTTAATCAGGAGAGCCGGGCCCGGAGCAGCTGCCGCGTGTCGGCGTGTTCGTCGATGGATGGTCCGCAGAGGGAGGGAGGCTGTCCATCACGGAGACGCTATAATGTGGATGCTAACGCGCTCCCGAAAGTGACATCAGGGAGACTTTCCGGCGACAATGCGGACGTCACGACTGTCAGAGTGCGCCTTATGGTCGCTTTCGGGTCCCAGCAGGATCCAAAGAGGAGGGCGGGGTGGTGGTTAGGGGCATCGTGAGATCTGGAATGACATCAAAAGAATGCTTGGAAGAAAAAATCAGCCGGAGGTTTTGGTGGCGTTTACCTGGTTTGACACTGCGGCGACACCATTTACCGAGTAGCAAGTGCAGAAGTGGATCAGCTGCTTCCTCTCATTTACAAATCAATCACAGTTGAGTTGAACACACGAGAATCCATCCTTGTGCAGCTCCCGCCAATCTGCTCCTCCAAAAGTGTGTCCCCTCCCTGAACGATATGAGCCGAGTTCAGATTGATATCAGAGCTAATGTTATTGGCTCTGTAATATCAATCTGGCTGCTGCAGGTTACTAATAGGTCGCGTTCAATTTCGAGAATTCTATTTCAGGCGGAGGGCAGGGCCAATGCGACTCTACGGGGGACAAACCATTTTTGAAAGAAATTTCTGCAAAGCAAGTGTCCAAATGTTTCCCCTGATCGTTATTTGACAGTGATTGGATTCACAAACCTGTCATTATTCTTATTCTACTGACCAACATCATATGTTTTTGGATTTTGTCTCCACTTTTGGACGCCTTTGTGAGGAAACAATTAGACCATGGTTCATATGTGCTGGAAGAGAGGACTTTGAGCTTTGTGACAGTTTTTGTTTCATGTGAAGTGGCCCAAGAATGACAAAGAAATTGGCAATAAACTAAAGAAATCCGCACACTACAAAAAATATTTAACTAGATCAGTATAAACATCTCAATTTGAGCATAATAATCCAAATTTTAGTTGTTTTGACTAGTTAAGAAGTTGTTGGGCGTTTGTCCTAGATTATTTCACTTGTTCTGAGATGTTTCTGACTTGTTTCGATACATTTCGTCCTTATTTCAGGTCATTTTCTTTGCCAATGGGGAAAGAAAATTGGTCTTATCTCATTGGCAATTTTACTTTCTTATTTCAAGCGAGATTTACCCTAGAACTGGTCTGAAATGTCCTCAAACAAGCAAAGTAAACTTGGTCCGATCAGGAAAAGTGTCTAAATGCGCAAGAGCTCCACCGCCGTGGTCATCGTCTACGGATTTCCCATCAACCAGTGCTCCTCCTGTGACCAAAACAGTGAAGATGGCGGCCGCGACACAACGATCTTTCACCAAAGAAAAAAAAGAGTGGAAAAAGAGTGGTGCGCACTGAATGGGTGCTGCTGCCGGATGCTCTCTCATCGAATGCAATTTCTCCATCTGTGAGATCAATAAAGTATCATCTATCTATCTATCTATCTATCTAAATGAGTGAAAACCGCTCAAAACAAGATACATTTCCTCAATTCAAGTCATTTAAGCCAATGCTTGATATTTACTTTTTGTAGTGCATAAAGACAGTTACCTTGCCACCATAGAATTTTCAGCTACCCTCCATCTCAGTTTTATACTATAGGCTGTTTAGAATGTTGTGATGTCACGTGAACACAACCTATACTGTAATACAGGCCATTTCAAATGATAAATAAATGGGTGCAACATTCCCACAAATAGCTTTTTGTCACTATTGAGCACCTGTCTTGATAAATGACCCCCTTAGATTCTTCTCTGTTATTTTGTTTGTCTACCACAGCAGTTTAACCAATGTAACACATGGAGAGCGTCGTGCCACCTCCCTAACCTTTTAGGCCATGACCATCACCGGACCAACAGCTTGTAATTAGCATTTGTAATAATTACAGCCTGCATGGTTTATTCAGGTTTATTTTGTAGCATAACATTTCTTAATATCCGGCTTAGCTTTACCAAAATATGCCAAATTCAGAGTTATGAATTTTTTAAAAATCTTGAAATCATCTTCCAGGGAGATAAGACCTCCACTTTGGAAACCCCGGCTCTATGTAACCAGTTTCACACCAGAAGATGACCTTTTGTAATGAGTTCAAGGTAGGTCTGCCTTGATATTTTTTTTGAGGACCATATATCGTCTCAGAAAATATCGCGATAAACGACAATATTGAGTATAATGCAAATACTGTAGGAAATAAAAAGACAACTATTTTAATTGAAATGTATTGAACATTTGGCATTCAATATTAACACCTAATACCAAACAAAGTGCAAACTGGAAGGTTGAAATATTCTAGGACATTCTATCCACCTGTGCTTCTCAACCTTTTTACATAACTTATCACTCATCACTCTCACCAGGTTCTGTGTTTGAAATAGGCCTGTCGCGATTTTTTTTAAATAGTCAACAACACTAATATTGCTATTTCATCTACATTATTCTATTAGATATTTCTGTACAACTCACTTCTGAGTTAAATTAAACCTGGTTAGAATAAAATGTGTATTAAATGTATGGATTCAGATGTATTACTACAGTAGACATGTTTTGCTTTTTCCTATTCTTTTCAAATATATCCACATGGCTGTCAGAGGGACAGTAACACGTAGATCTGAGTATGGAATAAAGTCATCAGGACTATCGCGCTTGTATTTGGATAGAGGCTAAAGTGGTCGGGTTCCTCTCGCTAACTGTAGCTCTGATTAGCTTTAATACACTGACTGGGCGGTGGTTCCTCTCGCTAACGGTAGCTCTGATTAGCTTTAATACACTGACTGGGCGGTGGTTTCTCTCGCTAACGGTAGCTCTGATTAGCTTTAATACACTGACTGGGCGGTGGTTCCTCTCGCTAACGGTAGCTCTGATTAGCTTTAAAGAGGGGGTATTATGTTTTTTTCAGCCACATAGCACCAGTCTATAGCACACTACAATGATGACGAAACCTTCTGTTGGTCTGTAAATGCAGTAAATTAGAATAACTGCCTTGTATAAAATTGCTCTTTCAAAATGGCGGTAGCAAATGGCTTGAAATAGGCCTCTGTCTCTTTTTTTTTTTTTTTTTTTTTTTTAACTTCCTGTTTACATTGTTGTTGTTTTTTTTTTTTTTTTTTTTTTTTTAATTATCTTTTTATTTCACATAAGTTGCAAACAAGACAGTCTATGTGGTTTTTCCTCTTATCCCACCCACTTCCCACAAAACACACAAATAAAGTCAAATAATAATGACAAGAAAATTAATTAAAAATAAATAAATAAAATAAATAAAATTAAAATAAAGCGCCTCTGTCTCTTTAAGAACCTCTGACCCTTTCAGACACGCCCCCTCCACACGCTGTCTGTGGCATCACAACAACACTCCGCTTGTCTCAACTGTATTGAAACTACGATCGGTGCATTTTAATTTTTATTGTTGGAAAGGAGCTACTGTTTATCACTTTGTGAACAATGGCCACACAGGATATTATTTGGAAACGAACCTTCCACACCGGACGCTTGGAAGAGGCTCTTGCCTGAAAAATAACTGCTGTTTGGAGGCTATCTCTTTGTAACTGCCATGCCCTATGGATCTCTAACTATACCCCCATGGACGACACCAGGATCTGCAGGAGCCCATACGATTCAAAAGACGTACATTATCTGTGCAGGTGGACAATGGTTTTTCGAGGTTACCCGTTAGCTTGTTATAATCGACTACAGCTCATTGTTGATGAAAAGTCTGCAATAAACCACAAATGTGTAAAGCCAGGCTCATTGTGTGATCATCGTAAAGGCTGCTTCGAGTAGTTGCCTGCTTTATTGACGTTATTTGTGCATAATATGCTGCCTGTTTTCAATGAATGTTGTGAAGGTGAAGGTTGTTAGCTTGGCGCGGCTAACAGTGCCTTAGCTCCGGGAGAAAACCACTCGGCTACGACTCACTGTAGATGAAATGTGAGCAATAAACTACAAAATCAACAAGCCCGGCTCCGTGTGTGATCATCATAAAGGCTGCTTCAAGCAGTTGCCTGTTTTAGTGACGTTTTCAATGCATAATATGCTGCTTGTATTCAGTGAATTTTCCCGTTAGCTTATCGCGGCTAGCTTGTTAGCTCCGGGAGAAAGCCACTCGGCTATGACCCATTGTAGATGAAATGTGAGCAATAAACTTCCAAATCAACAAGCCTGGCTCCGTGTGTGATCATTGTTTAACGGTTCTTTATGTGTGTGGTGGTTTTATTGACTTTATGTGTGCATATTTCTCGTTTTCACGTGATGACTCGAGGTTTAGCTTAGCATTAGCTTTCTCCGGAGGCTCTGTGCATCATCAAGGCCCAGCGCAGAACCAGACACTGAAATAAGTGTTCTTGTCCCCGGTTTTAATCCTGGGTGTTTCGGTAACAGAAACACTGATGTGTGTCTTTGTAAAAGTCTGCTGTGGCTCCGGTTCACAACACATGAAGCTAATCCTCCATGATGACTCTGTTTACATCTTAGGGCTAGACACTGCGGGGAGGGGGTTCTGCTGGTCGGAGGCGTATCCTGGAGGTCGAGGGCGTTTCCTGAAGGAATCAGGCGTTTTATCCCTAAAATGGCCGCCATCAGAGTTTTTACAGATTACTCGAAAATACGTGAATGTGCCAAGGCAACACTTCAGGCATGGTTTAAAGCTTGAAAAAAGTCGATTTTGCATAATACCCCCCCTTTAATACACTGACTGGGCGGTGGTTCCTCTCGCTAACGGTAGCTCTGATTAGCTTAAATACACTGACTGGGCGGTGGTTCCTCTCGCTAACGGTAGCTCTGATTAGCTTTAATACACTGACTGGGCGGTGGTTCCTCTCGCTAACGGTAGCTCTGATTAGCTTTAATACACTGACTGGGCGGCGGTTTCTCTTCGTTCTCACGTTGGACAAACCTGCAGTCGCATTAATGTTGTTATTCTCTCCGTGATGAGTTCTTTTGGCTGGAAGTGTTTTTACACGAGTCCCTCTTGCTCCGCGATAAAGTTCACAGAAAGTATCGGAATCAGCGACGCTCCGTAGTGTCACGGCACTTTGTTTACACCCCACCCCTCTCCAAAAGCAGCACAGATCTATACATGATCTGGATACATGCGGGACACGGCTGATGTGCTCAATTCTGTCTTTACGCACAGGGGGACGGGTTGGATGGATCCTCCGCTCACTCAGCGCTGTGGTAGCTTCATTCTTCTGTTTATTTTAAGCACACGCAGCACGTGCTTTTATCGAGACTAAAAATGTTATCGTCCTCCATTTTACTCATCGAGCGATAAGTGGCAGGCCTAGTTAAAGGTTTGATTATAACTGTTAAGAAACTGACTCAAATGCACAGCTAATTCCATGGTGTTTTATGAAATCGGTTTCCCTTCAGTAGTTCTCTATCCAGACATTAGTGAATATGAAAAAGGTGCTTTTAAAATCTGTCTGTACTTTTTTTTTTTTTTTTTTTTTTTTCATTTCTCCACGTCAAAACAGCATAAGTTAAAAAAGCCAAATCAGAAGTCCCTGCACTTTCAAACCTGAGCATCCTAAATACGTGATTGCGCACTTAAAATGAGCGCAAACATTGCACCAATCCGCTGCCCCTGTCTCCCTCTCCAGCCCCTCCTTCAGCAAAGGTCGTGCTGCACTCTTGAACTCTCGCTCTGTCCCCCCTCCCAGGAATACAACACGCACGGGGGGCAAATCTATAGGACACCCCGCTAAGAAGCAACCACCTCGCCCCTATCCCGCTCCGAACTCCTCCCAGACCTCCGCGGACGTGACGCTTTCACCGGGAGAGGATGACTTCTCCCGTTTTTGAGGAGGAAGGTGGTGGTGGTGGTGGTGGTGGTGGGTGTTCTGGCACGGTATTAGATCCATGAACTGGGAGTGTGCTATTGAATATTTCATCGACCGTCTTCCCGCCCCGCGCTGACCTGCCTGACATGCTAAGTTCGCCGCTCGCTGGAGACGGCACGTCGCTTCCAATCAGCCCAGCCAGCCGTGAGGGCTTCCTGTGAATAAACTCGCTCACAGTTGGAGGGGGGGGGGGGGAGGGAGGGAGGGAGGAGAGAAGGGAAGGGAAGGCACAGGGTCGGACTTTTGGCTAAATACCTAATTGTGATTTTAAGTTTTGAAATTCTGACTCGGTTGACAGTACCATGTCATCAATAATAACTGATGTATTTCAACCTTTCTCTGTTCATACATCTGATTTTCTCATTGTACTTTTTGTGCTATGTGCAATCTACAGAAAAGGTTAAAGTTTTTTTCCCCCATTCGTACATTGTTCTTATTCGGTTTGATAGATTGGACCACATTTTGCAATAAGGACCGGTGGAGACTGTATATTGTCCAAGTACATGAACTACTGTATGGAAACTCTTCATGTTTATAAAAGCGAAGTGGATTCAACGGATTGAATCTAACATCTCGACCAGAAGAGGGGAAGCGCAGACATTCTTCTCCCAGAAACACCCCTCGGCTCCTGGGTTCAGTGCTGCCCGTCGGCCGTGGAGCTCGTGTCCTTTTGGAACGCAGTGATTTGGGAAGTTTTGGGTGACTGGGTGACTGTCCGACGCTCTCAGACCATGACGAAAGGACAGAAACGGCTGTGATGTCCAAAAGCAATCTGTAAATAGATAGAGGGGAGAGTTCAGAAGTGTCTGTGGGGAGTGGACGGACAATGGGACCAACGTTTAATCCAGGCCAAACATCTCCAGATATGAAAGAGTGGGGAAAGTATAAGCCTTTATCTTCCACAAATATTCACTGGATATACTTTTTGTTTGGACATTGCGATACATTGCATTTTTTATTGAGTCTGAAGTGTAGTTTAAGTCATACTGAAAAGTAGAGATGAAGCGATGATTATGTTTCAAGCGATAGTTATCTTCCCAATAAAACCTGGTATTTTTTATTTTATTTTATTTATTTATTGGTTTATTTGGTCGGGACAGTGCATGTTAATGAACATACATGGGTCTCATGCATGTAAACAAGCCACGCCGGATTGTAGCCTTGTCCCCAAACGCACTCTCAAACACACTCGCATTCATCCTGACCTATTGTACATGTTTTTTAGCGGTAGGGGAAACCGGAGTACCCGGAGGAAACCTACGCAGACACTGGGAGAACATGCAAACTCCACACAGAAAGACCCGGTCCCTGGTGGGAATCGAACCCGGACCTTCTAGCTGTGAAGCACGAGCGCTAACCACTGTACTACCGTGCCGTCAGTCATGTCCGTCATGTCACATTGTGGGACATTTTTTGTCGGCGATGCCTCAATAAAGTCTAACAAAGGGAAAACTAATATAAATCACAATACGATTTCCAAGTTATAAACCTTTTGCCATCGTGGTCACATGAACGAAGGGAAAGGTCTGTTGCCCATTGTCTGACGAGAACAGGATTGCTCAAACCTGTGTAAACCAGAGAGACTCAATTGTCAGGCTGCTGTAAGGAACGCCAACACATCGTCCAAAAACATTGTGTTAGCTACATCTCTAATGGACTAAAGCCATGCACTTCTAGTCCAACATGGATGACGGATCTAACTTAAGCAGCTGGATCAGCACCGGGAATATGTGTTTGGCCATAAGACAGACCAAAGATTCTCATCAGAGCTACAGCTAGCTCTGATTGATCACATAAAAACAAGAAAGAAGCATCGATAAAGTCAATAAAATAGTTTTGTGCTGGTTCGTTAACGTTAGCCGCTAGCCATGAGGGATAATCGGCCACTGTTGAATAGTTTGATTTGAGCGTAAACATTGGCGTAGACTGTGGGTGTATAGTTTAAGATCCGTATGACATCACAGTTAACCCCAGAAAAGCAGTTTGGGCAGAACACGTGTAACTGTTTGCTCACGACAAAGGCAAAGGTCAACCCATTGTTATTATTATTAGGAAGAGTAGCCATGACTGGACGTTAGCTCCACCGTCTTTGTGCTTCTCCTCAAGGTCTCTCTTTTCGTCTCAGTAGTCGGTCGGTACAGCGACGGTCAAAAGTTTGGAAACACTTTTTTGATGTCTTTGTATTTTATTTCATTCACGTTGTAGATTGTAGGCGTGGAATTATGTTCGAAACAAAGTAAGTTGACATACTGTAAATTCTGCAATGGCTCCACCATGTCCTCACAGACTGTTGAAAATCTTTTCATGGACGAATGAGACAATGCCAAGAATAACAGGTGGAAATTTAGAAGATATAAAACACATGTTGAGTTATTTGACCCTTTTTTTTTTGTTTCCTACATAATCCAACGTGTTCATTCATAGTTTAATGTCTTTATTGAGAATCATACAATGTCAAATACATAGAAGCTGCGACATACAAACTGTTGACTAGGTGAAGTGTCTTGCCCAAGGACACAATGAACCGTCCATTTCTGTGTAAGAAGAGATGTCGCCCCTTAAGCCGTGCCGCAGTAGACGTAATACGTGGTTGCAGTAACAGAAGTAGTGGTGCATTCCATAACTCCCCAGTCTTGTCCACAGTAAACTCATTAGTGTGCTTACATGTGTGTCAGCAGCTCTATTTGCTCAACAAAAGCAGGTCATCTCTCTCTATGTCTCTCTCGCTCCATCTTTCTCTCCATCTCGTGGCTGATTACCGGCACTGGGGCTTCCTAATGTGTTAAAACGCGCCGAGGTGGAAACGTGCCCCAACCCTCTTTAACTATTCATGCAGGAACTGGCCTCTCCCCGGGACAGTGCACGGGACAGCACGCAGCAAACCAAAAAAAAAAAAAAAAAAAAAGACAATGACCTGGCTTTAGGGTCACCGAGGGGTTTGACTAAAAATACAATCTCTCATCGTACTGGGAAAGGGTTGTATCTCTATTTGGCAAGTGATTCAGTTTGCGATGTCCAGAACATTGACCATTGTGAGAAGACCTAAATGAGTTCCTATTGGAGGTGGAGAAATGCTATGTAAACAGAGAACATTTAGTGAAGGACAAATAGAGAAGCAGGTAATGTGTTTTTTATTTTTTATTTTATTTTATTCATACAATTTTGTTGAACAATACAAAATAACCCACACAAAACAACAAATCAAGCCCTCCCTTTAAAACAAACTAAGCCGAACAAGCGAAAAAAGAAAAAAAAAAATCCTACAACGATAATCACAATAATAATCACCCAATGCCACAAGTAAAATTCACAAAACCCAATCAAGTTTTAAGCAGGTAATGGGTTGATGAGGGAAGCAAAAAAACTCCACATAGAAAGACCCCGCCCATTGTGGGAATCCAACCCAGGACCTCGCTGTGACTCAAGGGGTCCACCAGATTTTGGTGCATTCAGGAGTACCTAGCTGGAGGATTAGAAACGTCGTGCATGATTTAGGTTGATGAAGCAGCCAGACAAAACCCTGAATGACCAGGTTATTCAGGGATATCTTTTTCTGTGTTCCTTGATGTCAAGATGACAGTAGATGCAGATGGCATCTCTGGAATCACAGTCAGAAGGGGAAAACAAAGAGGGGAAATGACTAAACGTTTTCCCAATGCTCCCAAACTTCTTAATGCTGAATTATGAAAGAAAGATACAGAGAAATGGAGCAGAGTAAAATGCTTCAACAGCTTATGAATACAGAAGAAACGGACGATGCTAAACATGAACCTACCGTTAGCTTCATGCTATATATGCAAACGCTAGCTATGAGTGCTGTTTTTTTTTTCTCTTCTAATGAACCATCTGCCGTGATAAATCATCCATAAATATGTTTATAGTCTGCCAGAGAACATACTTCCTTCTCCCTCGGCGAGGCCACGCCCCCTCGTATGACGCGTTGCCGTCTGTATCTATGGCAGGATTCAAAGGCCGCAGCTGTACACTGTCATCTCTTTGTTGCCTTCATTTATACTTCAGAGTGGAAAGAGAACATTGGCAGAAATGTACTTTAAGGTTTTGCCATTGTTTCGGTCATTTTGGCGACCCTGACCCGAGGTATCGGTATCGAAAAAAGCGATATTGGAACAACACTCGAAATCCATTCAACACTACAACTTTTTTGTGGCCAAGCAGTGTAATTGCAACCTGTTTTGTGACTTTCAAACAGCGTTTCCAGCGGCGGTCCGTCTTTCCCAACGAGGCACAGACTCTTATGTTTTTTGTTGACGACTTGTCGTTGATGTAAACTTACCACAAGTCCTCCTAAAACATGGCACCTCTGCGTCGGGGCATGAATAGTCGATGAGGGCCACAGACAGACAGACACAATACTCGCGGAGTCGGTGTGATTTTTTAAGTGCGTGTGAATTATTGAAGCGCTGCTTAACCCCAGCCGCCGTTCCTTTGTATGATCAGGATTCGCCGTGTTCGTCCCGAGCGTGCGCCCAAGATTAATGTCCCTCATTGGTTATTTAACTGCCTCCATTTTTTATGCAGCGTTCCCCTTTTGACTGTAGCCGAGAGAGCGGCTTTGGATAGAATCAGTCAGTCCTCTTAATAATGGACAAAGGTTTGATGCAAAAGTGCTTGTAATAGCAATAGCTTAAATAAAGAACAGGAGAGGTGACTCCACATCAGACCCGGTCTGTTGGCTTTGCAGTTTGGTGGATGTGTCCGTACTAGAGCTGGGTACCGTATCAAAAACAGTATTGCTCCGGTATCAGCATCGAAGTAGTATCAGCATTGAAAAAAAACAAAACATTCAGCCCTACTCTGGACTGACATCACCAGTGAAGAAGATACAATACAACCATTACTACTACTGTTTGAGAAAAAACAATGGTGAAAAATCGTCAGGAGTCCAGTCTTATGTTGGAAAAGTTTCTTTGTCCATCAGTGCAGGACCCGGAGACTTGAACCCAAGACATTGACCATTCAAGTCTGCCTATACTTCCACATGAAGAGAGATGCATAACCTCTGCTGTGCGTCATACTGATATGCAAGCACACAGTGCCTGAAAGACTAAGTTATGGCTTGACCCAAGTTTAAATGTAGGTTTAATTTAAAGAATTTTCAGATGGTCATGTTTAGTTTTTGAAAAAGCTATTTGTAAGTGGGAAAGTGTGGGAAAACGACCGTTGCTCCGCCATGTTGTTGTTGTTTCCAGGAAATCTCGGCTTCACTAGCGACAAAACGTCGTAAAATAAGCTTCGTAATGGGTGAGCTTCATCTTATTTTGTACTTATTAAAGGAACAGGCCACCGTTTTTCCATGCTGAGATATGTTCTTACCTGAACTTAGATAAATTGATGTCTACCTCTCTGGTCTTTGTGCGTGCGCTCAGTCACGCAAAATGACTAAAGATGGTGTTAGAATTTGGCCTCTCCCAATGTATTCTTATAGCTCCAAACGGGGGTGAAGTTGGAAGCTACCACGCTCCCCCACGGGCAAGCACAAAGACCAGACAGGTACGTATCAACTCGTCTAAGCTCAGGTAAGAACATATCACAGCATGGAAAAACGGTGGCCTGTTCCTTTAAGGGAGAAAAATAATTGGCAAAGAGAAACTGGCCAAAAGTTCCAAAAATCATATGTTTTCACCTGCAGCCTTGAAGGAGCCTTGGTGAAACAAACGGGGTCTTCAAAACGCTCCACCGTGCCCTTCCCGCTGTTCCAATAGTGAACCCATGCGTCCTCAGTCCATCCTCTCGCCCTGCACTGCGCTGACCCGAACACATTAAAGCCCGTTCACCTTCCAGTGTGGGACAACGCGCGGCACCACTCAGGAGGTGTCCACTCCGCACCTTCTCCCTCTGCCACTGCTGCGTCCATTAAAACGCTTCCCTGCAGGACTAGTCTGTGAATAAATAAAGCCCCCTCGCACTCTCCCCGTGAAAGGGTAACTATCAGCCGCCGCTAAAACGCCCCAAATATGATTCCGCCGCTGGTCACAGCTCCAAAGTGCACGCCGGCTTTGGCCAAAGTGCTAACAGCGCGGCTCCCCTTTCTCACTCCCCCGGCAGGCCGCATGAAAGTTTGATAGCTGAATTAGCTTGCTGTCTCGTCCGCCACCTCCACGCGGGTAATATTGACAGAGTCGGTGGAGCGCTGCGCGGCTTTAATGGCGGCCGGACCTCAGCTTCACCTCGAAAACGCAGCCAAGGAAAAAAGTGTTGGACATGGACGAGATGAGGGAGAGAGAGAGAGAGAGAGAGATGGAGAGGAGAGCAAAGAAGACAAGATGGCTTCCTTTACAGACGGCTTTGACAGTTATCTTCAATACAAAACGTGTTCTCCTGAACTCGAATATAATATACAAACTGCACAGGGAGAGAAATACGTTCGAGATATCACTTTATCACATTTGCTGTTGAAAAAAGACCCTGTGAAACTGTGAAATTTAGAGACACTAAGGTTAGAAATGTTCTCTTTTACCTTTACATGTGTCAGCGCCATCTGCAGGTCGTCATCAGAAGTATCACTTATCAGCTGTTCTTACTTCCGAGGCGTGACCAGTCTGACGGTCCCAACAGGTAGGGATGGGTGGATCGATACCAAAGTATCGATATATCGATACCAAACGGCTACTTTTTTAAGTATCGATATTGGGTAAAAAGTATCGATACTAATTTGCATATGTAAAAGGAAGGCGGGGCAGCAATTATCACCACAAAAGGATGATTTATTTCTTTGTTCTGAGCCAAAACAGTTCACAACAGCAAAGGATTGAACTGAGCCAGACATATCATTCTGGTTTAGGTTCTATTTGTCATTTAAGTATTAATTTTAAATGTTGTTTATGTATTTAATTTCACATTAGCATTGTTTAATTAACCAGTTAAAGTAATATAATTTTAATTGACCAATTAATTATATAAAACAACCAGTTTTAGAAATGTATATTGATTGAAATACATTCACCCGTATGAAATGACCAGTATCGGTATCGACAAAAAAGACCCCAAAAGTATCGGTATCGTATCGATTCCAAAAAATGTGGTATCGCCCATCCCTACCAACAGGTCCAACAGACTGGTCACGCCCCCTGCCACCCGGTGGATTCAGGGCGATTCAGGGGGCGTAGTCATTGGAGGAGGGTGTCCCAGGTGTGGGACAGGAGAAACGCTCCTTCGTCACGGTTGATGGTGTCGGTGCTCCGTTTCCTGATTTCTATGGCTTCTTTTATCCAGCGTTTGAATTTATTGGTTTCGGATCCAATGACCCGAGCCTCGTCCCAGTCCATGATGTGGTTGTTTCTTTTGCAATGGTCCGAAATAGCTGATTTTAAATTCTCCCGTTCTGCCTTTTCTTTTTTTTGTTCGTGTGAGTCGTCCCCTTGTTTCTTTTTCGCATTCTGTTTGGTGTTCCTTTTTTCTTATGTGGAAAGGTCGTCCTGTTTCTCCTATGTATGATTTGTTGACAAAACAAACCTAAAAAGTGATACTAGAACACAAGTAGACACAATGAACGCTACAAAGTTTATATGTGGAATTTAGAGCCAGATTAAAGATGTCCCTTGGGTGTGAGAAAAAAAGCCTTTTAGATCTTATATTTATGTCTTTTTCTTGGTGAAATCGTGTTCTGGCCTCACGGCAAGAAGGTCCTGGGACGGTCCTGGTGAACGGGGGGGGGGATATTTATTAGTGATATCAAGTTGAAACGTTTGCTGTACATTACGGATATATATATCATCTTTTTGGGGGGTTCAAAGCACAGTAAATCAGGCTGGAAATGAGATATTAACAAATCCATCTGGAAAACAAAACTTGTTTCGTGGGAGCCTGTAAAGTGTAGAGTCTGCAGGAGCTACAAAAGCGGAGGTGTTGCAATGTCTCGCCTTGAATAAAGATTTAAAGAAAAAACAAACAAACGTAATATTAGGATGTTGCATGAATAGGATTTTTTTTAAAAACACACCCGCTATATTTTTGCTCGATAATCTTCTTTTTTGTTGGTGCTCCACGCTCCTCCCTCTCCCTCTCTGCTCATGCTCATTAGCAGAGTTCAGCCTCTGCAGTCTTGAATGGGGGCGGCTTGTTGACACACACAATAGGATCAGCCCATTCCAGTTCACAACAGCTTGGCTCCAGCTTGACGCGCCTGGTCCCCCCCCCCACCCCACCCCCCTCTCCTCCTCCTTCCGCTGCCCCCACCGGCACCTCTCTGGCCCACTCCACACCAGGACTGTGTCAGGACAAGGCTCCCATACAAGACGGGGCAAAGAGCTAAAGCGCCAGGTCTTAGGGCTTAGGGCTCCTCTGAAAGGGCCCATGCACAAGGATATGGGGAAAAAACACCATTTCTCTAATAAATATCGGACAGAACCTTATATTTCTAAGGGAACAAATTGTCTGCCAACTCATTTCTAGTGCAAAACGTTTTGCTTGTGTTGCTGCTGCTGTTGTTGTGCTGACTTTGGAGTTTGTTTTGGGTAAGTCTGCCTAAAATTGAATGGAAAAGGGCAGATTCTGGTGTTGCACTTAAACGGCATTTATCACAGCGCCGTTGATTTGTTAGTTTGTGCCGTCGACTAAAAATGGCAGCTTGTGTTTTGCTTTGATCGTAGCCTTTTTACCCAGTCATGCTGTTCTCTAGCAACAGATTTTGAGCAGATGGAAGCTTGTTCTGACCAGCAGAGCAATAAAAACGGTCTTCTTTAGTCCATTTGAAAACTTCCAGATTGCATCTATGACTGAGAGTGTTAGTCAGAGACATTTTCACTTCAATTTCCAGGCATTCACTTTTACTTTCAAATTGTTTATTATTTATCATTGTTTATTATCTTTCACTTTATATGTTTACATGTGAAGTCTAATCCGACCAGGCTAAAGTTTCGACTCCTATTCCCTTTTCCCCAAAACCTGTCAAACCAGTCTTGCCCCAGTCACATGACACTGACCCGAATGTCACTTGGCAGGGGTCGAGGACCGGCGCATCTCCCAGCCAGCAGGGGGCGGGGGGTTGATAGCTATGTGCACCTTTGGCTACTATGTTTTTAGCAATGAACTTGCCCAGTTAGCCCCATTAACTGTGATGTCATACGGATCTTAAACTAAACACCCACAGTTTACGCCGGGGTTTCCCCAGTGATTGAGCCCAAATCCTCCTAAAACACTGGTAAAATGGCCGATTAGCTCTCGACGGCGAACGGCTAACGTTATATGACGGCTCTTTGTGGAAGAGAATTGTGTAATGAACTATAAATTCAACAAGCACAGCTCAAAGGGACTACGTTTCAAAATATTAAAAGTAAGTATTTTCCTCCCCCTTCATGTTCCTCCATGTCCTAATGTGTAGAATGAGCTCAGACCTGTTCACCACAACTGCCTCTAAAATCCTGCACTGTCACTCACAAAGGTGTTAAGTCGGGTCAGAAGTGCCGGCAGTTACACATAAGACCTGAGGTGGCAGTGGTGAGTATAAAAAATAAAAAATAACCAACTTGTATCTAGTCCCTTTAAAGACTTCATTAGTGACTTTATTGATGCTTATTTTTATGTTTTCATGTGATATTCGTTGCAACAGTCGCGCGCGGCTTTGTTGCACAACAGCAGTAGTTCTTTAGAAGCGGCTAACATGATGTTTTCTGACGATGGCGTTTTTTTTGACAGTTAATTTCCGGGGTAGGGACACCATGCGCAGTTACTTAAACCCAATCCAATTTGATTGGACTAAGCAGTTACATGCAGCTCTAATCTGACTGCAATCGGCCCAGGCCGGCTCAGAGGGAAAGTCAGAGTCGTGCCCCCCCCCAATCGAATCTGTCTGGTTTACATGGGTTTGGGCGATCCTGTTCTGGTCTGAATAGGGGAGATTTGACTTTCCCACAGTGAAAGATTGAAACATTGGTGTGAATAATGCTCAAAATATTATTTAGTCCCCTTCCTTGTATTTGAAGTAACTATGAAGGCCTTGATATTGCCTTGTGTATGAATCATGCTGTATATAAATAAATATGTCTTGGGACATTTTCATTCATAAATCTATTCTTGGAGTTGCAGTTATTGAGTTGAGGAGCAGCAGATACAGCCCGAGCTCTCAGGACCACACACAGACAGTGAAAAGGCCTGTCGGTTCTTCAGCATCGTGAACTCCAGAATGATGCTTTTAAATCGCTCTTGAAACGGTCCCTCACCTGCAGATGTTTCACGGAATTCAATATTATTCAATATTCCTCAAGATTATGTGACGTAAATGTCACTGGTTTCTGTGATTTCGCCCCCGGATGTTCTCCCTCTTTTCACGGGACATACCTCTGTTGCCTGGCGATGTCACTTTGATCATTAGTTCCTCATGTCGTCAGTGCAGCTCGTGACGCTGACGGTCACACGTTTCTCCAGGACATTAATGTGCCCTTTGTGTCAGCCGCAGTCAGCTGTCAATCACCCACAGTTGACGGCAGTCGGGGCCAGACTTCCCGGTGCCGGCCCGGTCATGTGATTCGGGGCCATTTGGTCATGTGATTCGGGGGGCGATAGGTCTCATGCTCCGGTGTCCGTCTGCGCTCCTGACTGTATGATGTTATCTGCGCCGAAGGCATGTGCGAGCAGCCTTCTCTCCCACTCCGGCCTCGCCAGTCTTTGGACACAAGGATATATTACTGTATATGTGAGGGACATCTTCTGCACCGCTAATTTCCATCTCAAAGTCTTTGCACTTGCTGATCTCCACCTTTGTCTCCGTGATTTTGAATATTGCCTGGTACTGCACCCCCAATGAGCAGGCAGCATCTCTCCTTCTGGTCTCATAGAGCTATCAGGGGTCACCAACTTCTGTAGAGCTGAGGGTACTCGAGTTGTACATAGAAAATTGACGTTTTATGTTTTAAACTAATTTCTTCTTAAGTCAGGACCCAGGTAAATACTCAGGTAAAAGTAAAAAAGTATAGAGTAGCTGTTTTGGCGCAAAGGTCTGATCAACGTTTCAGTTGTGGCATGAATGATGAGCAACAAAACTTGAAAATCCTACTATTATAATAATAATATTATAATAATAAATGCAAAAATGTTGACATTTTCTTCAAAAAGTGACTCAAGTTTGTTTTATTTTGATCGTCCCACTCCTGCCGCACTGCTAATCAATGAGGAGAGGCTTATGAGAGAGATTGTTTATTGAAAGGTTTGTCACAGACCTGATCGGAGCCTTTCTTTCTCTCCCGTTACGACACATAAACTGAACCTGGGCTCTGCACGTGCTCCGTAACACAATAAGTTAGCGCTGGTTAGTGCTAATAGCCCACCCCCACCCCCCTCACCCCCCTCCCGCCTCTGTGGTCCGGGCCGTCACATGGCTTTGGGAGAAGGGCCAGACTTTCAGCCGCTGTCCTGTGCTCCGGATAACACCAATCAAGTCCAATTTGGCCCCTCGCCGGCTCTAAAGAAAATTCATCAAGTGTTTGTTAGGAGGAGAATGAGGACAGTGTGCAGGAGGAAGCGCAGACGGGAGATAGGCGCTGGCTCCCACAGGCGGGGAACTGAGACTTTCAGACTTTCCCGATAAACGGAGCTTTGAAGAGTGGGTTTATTATACTCCATAGTTGTGGTTTTCAGCTGGTGGATCGGGCGGGCCGTTCCCAGAAAACATTTTTCAATGTTTATCCAGCGTTCTATCCCCATGCTAGTGAATGGTGAAGCCAGGCCTATATTAAAGTATGGTGAGGTATGACATGTCCGTTTTCTAAACATTAGGTATATTAGAGGTCGACCAATCTGGGTTTTTCTAAGGCTGACTTTTGGGGATTTTTATTGGCTGATGTTTTCCAAATGTCGTGTCTATAATCCTGTTGTTTAGTAGGTTCATCAGAGGGAGCTCGCTGGAAAGACAAAAAGTCTATCTCTTATGATGCTGAAATGATAAGAAAAGTCTACAACATAAATGTATAAAATATGATCTGATATATACAAACTCATAACCGATTTCCATTGTGATGTTTCTCCGCTCTCCTGAGGCCTAGGAAGTTGCGGCAAGCCTCTATCACTTTCGGGTCCAGAGATATCGGCGTTCGATCAGCCTATAGCCAATCTATTATAGAAAACGCTATTTCAATGGCCGCCGCCTGGGCGCCGCCATGTTTATTTCCCATACCGACTTTGAAGATAAGCAGGGAAGTGCCTGGTTAGGACTGGGATGGGAGACCGTTTGGGAACACCAGGAAGCCTGGCGACAGTACTGAGTGCGTGGTTGGTGGTGCTGCTGTCCGAGGACAACCCGCTGTCACAAACACGCGAGTGCACGAGATCTGACTGCCGTGCGTGTGCGCGCATCCACACAGGGCGATGTGCGCGCGTGTGTGCGTGTGTGTATGTGTATGTGTGTGCGTGTGCGTGCGTGCCCAAAACCTGCTCAAACACGAGCCTCTAATCAAACGCGCTGCTCCGACTGATTTATCCTCCGTGTGAGTAACAGCGAAAATGAAACCACTTAACGAGCGCATGGCCTGCACTGCGCAGTTTTTTTTCTTTTTTTTTTTCTTTGCTACTGTACCATTTGTTTTCTATTTTGCTTTCACGTATTGTGAGCCCTGTGGTACATTTTACTCTAAAGCAGCTTTGAACGCATTGCCAATTTTATTGTAAGGTTATTAATACTGTCTAACAACGATCATTAGGCTATTTCAGTTCAAAACCTACTCATTCTTTTTTTTTTTTTACACTACCGTGATGCACCAAACCACGGGTCCTGCACCGTGAACCAAAACGTTAAAGCTGAACCCCTAATATTTATCCATAATTTTTCCACTGTCTCTTCAATCCTGTTCCCCGAGTTTAGCGAAAATATTGTGTCGTAGTTTATAAGAAAGGAGTACGGGTGCATCAAACACTCCAATTGCAGTTTGTTTGAAATTGCTTTTTGCCTTCATTCTTTTACTCATTTGTAGTGGCCATAGTTTTTGGAATGGGTTGGGAACCACTGGTCTACAGGTGAACTGTGTGACGGGTTGGACATTTCTTTGTAATCACTCACAATCTCAGAATATCAAATGTGGAGACTAGCGAGGCCCGGCCGAAGGCCGGGTCTCAGCTAGTATTGTAGAATACCCAAATATTCGCCCGATACCCAAGTATCGGTCGACCTCTAATTGCTATATTCTGTGCTGTTATTTTTATCATTAGCATAATAAATATGATGTGTACCCAGCCCCATAATGGAATATGAGTTAGCATTTAGCTCAGAGGACACTTGTATAGATCCATATCTAAAGTAATATCTCAAACGACCTGCACATTCATTCATGATTTCTAACTAGGCTTTGACCTAAATGTGGTGGATGGGTTCGACAAAAGCTGAAACATCTGGATCTTTCATAATTTGCTTTGTTTGAAGGCTAAACGCTGAACAGCTACAGGAAAAATACATTGAGCAGGCTAACGAACGCTGGAAAGTTTCCTGGACTAGCCAACTCACTAACTTATTTCTATGGCCTTACCTAGAAATAAAGCAGTCTTTGGCTGTCCTTCAATCCACATCTCCGTGGAGATGAGCTGGAGAAAAAGTATCCAGACTTCTTCAGCCTACAGAGCAAAGAGACAAAGCAACGTTCAAAGTATTCCTCACAAACCTTGAGTTAGAGAGTAGAAAGACGCAGGGATTTGTGTGAGAAATGCGTCTCATCCAGTGAAGTGGTTTACTCTCCGTAAACAAAGATTGTTTGGACAAATTGTTGAGCCCTAAGTGGCGTCTGCAGAACGCCTTAATGTAGCCCTCGGCTTACAATGGCGCTTTTAAAAAAATACCAGAAAAATGCTGTTTATATACAAGAAAACACACTGGAGATGGCAGGGGTTCAGGGCGATGTGAGTGACGCTAGTTTTACCCCTGAGATAAGACATTTGTATTATGATCTTTTCTGGAAACAGTTTGAAAGAAGAAAGGGTCTGATGTGTTATCACTTTTCACCCACAGATACGAGTGCAGAGGTTCAAAGGACTGCCACTTTCCAAAGGCTGGGTATACACATTAAAACTCCATTAAAAGTAGTTATTGGTGACTGAAGCTAATGCTGTCGACGCCTCCAAAGCCACAGGTTTACTTTGAAAACACACGTAGTGGCCGATGCTAGAGTCGGGAGTTGTTTTTTGGATAAATTCGCGAGCGTCGACCAATCAGGAGCCTTCCCCAACAGTGACGTACGTTGGAGCTGACCCACGGGGGCAGATCCTATGCCGGCCCGTAGATGCAAACAGTCAAAGTCACGGAGATTAGCTTCATTTTGTTGTGAACTCGAGCCACAGCAGCTCCGGGACTTTTACAAAGACGCACATCAGTGTTTCTTTACTTAAAGGTCCTATATCATGCAAAATCGACTTTTTGTTGCTTTTAGCCATGTTGTTATGCTATTTCCTTATCAAAAACACCCCCAGAGTGGTTTGTGGCTTCATTCACGCAGCTCTCAGTAATCCTCCTGAATCCTGCTCTCTGAGCAGCTGCTCCTCCCTCTCCTGGTGAACGACTGAGTGTTCAGTTGTGTCGTAACAGCGGAACGGAGGTGCTCGACGTCTGTAAAGTAATGTCTTAATTCTATGCTTACGGACGGATTTTAATTTGTAAAACAGCTTTTCTTTATTTCTGTTGTAAGAGAGAAAAAAAGAGAAAAAAAAAAGTGAAGGGAAAAAAAAAGGATGTGCCCGAGGTGCTTCCAGGTCAGCTGTGGCCAAAACAAACACCCCTGAGCGTCTGAACAGATCAGTCATGTTTGCGCTGCAGCTGAAGATGGAGCTCGTTATAACTGGACACACCTGTTCTTTATTCTTAACTAACGATAATGTCACGGACGGAGAAAAAGAAGCCCGTTTGGCTACGAGAACTTTATTCAACCTTTTTCAAGAAGAGGCCACTCTCTCAGTAGCAGCAACTATCACCAAAATATTGTTTTTCTGTGACTGTCTCTGATGGATGTTTGGTGAACCTTCGCCTGAATCAAAGTGGATTAACTTTTATAACCAACGCAAGTCCCATAATGTAAACAGCGATGGACCAGAGAGGTGAGTCAATCCAAACGCGGGTTAGCTTGTGTGTTAGCATATTAGCATGTGTGTTAGCCATTTATGAAGCTGTGTTGCAGATGTCAACTCTGTATAACTGCATCGTGAAGCAATTTCACTTATTGTTGTTTATTTATATTACGGTAAAGTATGTGCGGAGAGAGGGGGCGGAGTTAACTGATTCGAAGCGTTTTGTCTTCCGGGTTTGAAAAATACCTCCAGAAAACACTTATATTTATCACAAAAATGAGTGCTCCATAGTGGTAGAGGTACAATATATCATATAAATGCTTATACTTAACTTTGGAATGGCTAAAATAGCATGATATAGCTCCTTCAAACACCGACGACCGGCGACAAAATAACTTATTAGATCGCCGGATCTGCGCTGGGAATGTGTTTAGGCCTTAATGATGCACAGAGCATTCCCAAAGCTATAATGCTACGAGCTAAACTTCCAATCGATGTGAAAACGAGAAATATGCACGAATAACGTCAATAAAGCCGTAACGACATAGAGCAGCCTTTATGATGGTCACACACTGAGCCGGGCTTCACGCATTTGTGGTTTATTGCAGACTTTTTTATCAACAATGAGCTGTAGGCGATTGTAACAAGCTAACCGGGCTAACCTAGCCTATAGCCACTTGCCAGCAATGTCCCTTCAACCGTATGAGCTGGATACAGGCTTAAATACTGGGGAGATCCTGGTGTAGACCATGGGGGTGTAGTTAAAGATCCACAGGACATGGCAGGAGCAAAGAGGGAGACTATGGCCTCCAAACAACTGGAGTTTTCAGGCAAGAGCTGCTACGAACTCACTTTGAGCTTTCGTTTGTGACAAGCGTCTAACTTCAATAAGCACAATTGTCCAACTACGGGTTTGGGCGCGATTTTGAAGCCCGAGAAGTGTGTGGTCTGAACGCAGCATAACTGTTCTGATCTGGGGCTGCTGCAGTTGGTCAGATCTAGGTCAGCGGACGACCTGAACGTCCTGAATGACCACATGGATCAGAGGGCATGAGGTGAGAGTCCAGATCTTCACCCCATTGAGACTCTTTGCAGTTTGTCGAATTCAGCAGGCTCACTTGGGATCTCTTTAATCTAAAGAGACTGATTATCCGGCTGCCTGGAGGTCACATCTTGAACTCTCGCGTCGGTGCTTCCCCGGCGTCGTCCTCTCATGGCCCGCGTTGCCTTGTGTTCCTGAGAAAAGCTCTGCCAAAAGCTGCACTGTTTACTCCCCATTTTTCTCAAGTCAAAGCATTTTACCGGAGGCTGGTGTTTAATCTTAGCCTGCGGGGAGAGTTGCAGGCCTCAAAAGTTTATTTCGAGCGTTCTTTTTTCAGCCCCCAATCTCTTTCTTGCCTGGTCCGGTTGGCCTCTTCACCTCACCGTGCACCCGGCGGTGGACCCGGATTTAGACCTAGGGGTTGGCCCATTACAGAGAGCAGGCCTGGATGAAAGTATAGAGTGGTGTACGTGTGCGTTTGCTCAGATGTGGTCAGTCCGGCTGCAGTCTAAGTGCCATTTCAGCCCGTCACTCACAGTCGCACATGAGTCCGTAAGTCAATGAGCAGTTCCAAAGAATTTTCTAAAAGTTTTTAATTTGTTTTTGCCGGCGCTGTATCCCGGGGCGTATCTCGATGCCCATTTTCTGGCGGCACCGTAGCATTTTGGCTTGGACTCTTGTCTCACACAAGGCCCCAAATTCAACTGCTGGAGTTTTTTTGTTTATTTTAATACTTGGGTGTAAGTTAGCGTGTGGACCATCGGGACGTGTACCCACCGAGTCCCCAACAACCTTGCGTTTGATCTTTCACAGAAACATTTGACAGGTTGCTTTCGGCTCTGAGAGAAGACCGGTCACTTTGTTTCGTGTTGATTGGTCTTCCATTCAGGGAGAGCTTTTGCTCATTTGCGTGTTTGGCGGAAAGCATGACGTCTGCACGGTTAAATGTTTCACTCAGAAACTCTTATCAGACTCTGCCGGGATTTAAAGGAACAGGCCACTGTTTTTCCATACTGAGATATGTTCTTACCTGAGCTTAGACGAGTTGATGCGTACCTGTCTGGTCTTTGTGTGTCCCCTCAGTCATGCAGAAAGACCAAAGATGTTGTTTGCATTTGGCCTCTCCGAGTATATTCCTATAGCTCCGAGTTGGAAGTTTGAAGCTACCACACTCTTCCACAGGCACAAAGACCAGACAGGTACGCATCAACTCGTCTAAACTTAAGTAAGAACATATCTCAGTATGGAAAAATGGTGGCCTGTTCCTTTAAATTGATTTTTATAGAAAGTTTCACTGACCTCAATACGATTATCAATCATGTCCTCACGGTTGGCCATCGGAGTGCGGTTCGTTTGCGTACGTGCACACACAACTAACGTGACATGGACGCAGCTATTTCTGTTGCTGTAGAGACGTGTGCTAGTCACTCGCCTGATAACGCCACAAATACAGGCTCACCTTCAACTGCAGGCAGACAGCAGACAGCAGACAGCAGACAGCAGACTGCAGACTGCAGACTGCAGACTGCAGACTGCAGACTGCAGACTGCAGACTGCAGACAGCAGACAGCAGACAGCAGACTGCAGTTTGGAAGCCTTTATCTTTGCCCGTAGATTAGTCCAGAACTCAACGGAGGAGCATCTCTCAAAGAGAAATAAGATAAGGCCATCAGGGATTTGTTTACAAAGCAAAAATACTTACTAAATAATTAATGTGCATGAAATATTGATTGAATTATTTATTTTGCCATGTCATGTGAATATTTGGTTCCACTTCATTCCTGCAGTTTTGTTTAAAGAGTTGAGTTCAAACATCTTCTTTGAACCGTTCATTTTAAAATATGTGTGTGTCCCCAGATGAGATTAACATGTTCAAATCCAATCAATCCAAAAATGTTTCCAATTTATTCACAATGACAAAACTATGAGTGAGTCCAGAGTTGCATCCACATTTCGATTATAACACAAACAGATTACAAAATAAGCATAATCAGAAAAAAAAAATGTTTTTTTTTGGTTTGCAAAGCAGACTTGCATTATTTGGGATGTTTTTCCCTTTGCAGTCCACGTGCCAAGGCTTTTGCCTGGCATAAAAACAACAGCGCTGTGTGATGATGTCATCAGGCCGCGCTGCTCAGTTTACTTGCGCAGGTGTGAGGCCTGGCCAGCAAGGGGCAGGTGTGAAACAGAGACCTCTCCTTAATTGAGGCAAACTTGAAATTGTACTTTTATGAAATAAAATAAAGATATCCTTTTTTTTTTAAAGGCAACAAATAATCGTTTGAATAATCGTGATTTCAATTATGACTAAAATAATTGTTATTATTATTTTTTCAATAATCGATCATCCCTAGTTTAGAGTTTAACCTGGAGGTTGCCAGAATGCACGTCAGAGAGTAACAGACAAATCCAGATCCTGTCCTGTCTGTCATCTTCACACGTCGTATATCACTGTTAATTGTCCAGGAAGAGTCCCAAAAGCAGTTGCCTCCTTGCAAACAGATGTGGAAGCTAACTTGTACACGCAAATCATCTGATTTTGCTTTCCTTTTTGTCTGGATTATAACCGTGAGACGAGAGAACCGGTCAGAGCTCTAATTTAGAAATTACTTTTGGAAAACCTTATCTGTCTGTCAGAAACAAATGATGGAAATTTAATAGATAAACTTGTTGAAGATACTAAAATATAATGTCCAATTGGAATTGAATTAAAACAGCTAAAGCATATACTACATTTGGGTGCCAACATTTGAAGCATAACAAGTGTTTTTTGTGTCATCCATTCCCAATGCTAATCGTGTGCAGTGTTGCCTCTGTGTTTGCCCCGAGTCCGTCCACTCACTTTGTTGTCCGAGCTGTTTACCCGTGAACTCACTTCCTCTCTCGCTGGTGTCTGCTCAGTGTAGCCGCCGTGTCCCCGCCTTATCTGGCTGGAGTGCCACACACGTCGGTCTGATTAGCCAAGTGGGACATGCGCCTGCTCTGCCGTTGTGCCTTTGAGCCCCGGCTGTTTGTCTCCTTATCACCGGGTATCTGTAGCATTCCGCGCTTTGATCAGTGCCAGGGGCCGTGTGCTTTCCAGATTAGGCTGTTATCGCCCGGGGAGCGGAGGAGGCGAAAACAGGAGTGCATACCTATACGCGCTTTGATCTGCGAGGAGAGGGGGCGGGTTTTAGGGGCTACTGCGAGTGTGTCTGCCCCGAAAACTGATAAGATTGGAGAGAGAAAAACTATAAATGACCACTAGGTAATAGGGTGGCGCTAAAGATATAATACATGGTTCCATGTCACAAGAGCAGGTTAACTAAAGGAAAGCGGACATCATAGTGCACTCCAAACGCTCAGCCCGACGTGGACAATGCTGCTTTTGTGGTTGGTTATCGAAATACGTTTCCATGAAGATAAGCTGGTGATGTCAGGTCCGAGGACAGGCATGTATGATGAACCTGCAGGGCTTCTTTGTTTGTTTTTGTTTTTACCAATAAAAACAGATGTTTGAAAAGGGTCCGGAATGAGACACTATTGTCAAACTCTTCAAACGATTGGCTTGTTGGTTCATGTGGCTATGCTAGCTCCGGCTACCTTAATCTGTGGGTGTTCCACAGACTTCCTGTCCTGCTGTACAGGCAGAAGCGTAGCTTGCCATTACCGTGCAAAAAGCAATCTTGAAATAAGTGAAATTTTCTTGAAATAAGTAATTCACTCAAAACTATACTGTAAATCTTTATTTGCTTGAAATAAAACAATTTCAGTTGTTTTATCTGAAAGGAAAAGGCCAATGTTTTTCCATACTGAGATATGTTCTTACCTGAGCTTAGATGAGTTGATGCGTACCTGTCTGGTCTTTGTGCGTGCGCTCAGTCACGCAAAACGACCAAAGATGTTGTTAGCATTTGGCCTCTCCCAATGTATTCCTATAGCTCCAAATGGGGGTGAAGTTGGAAGTTTCCACTCTCTTCCACGGGCACAAAGACCAGACAGGTACGCATCAACTCGTCTAAGGGCAGTACTCTGCCCTGACCAAGGCCTATGCGGCTGAAACGCGTAGGCAATGTTTTAATCTAATGGCCATGCTAGATGTTAGATTTTTGAAAAAAAACAAGGATATCCAAGCAGTGCTCCTGCATGTTTTAGTTTGCAAGAACATATGTCAGTATGGAAAAACGGTGGCACGTTCCTTTAATTGAAGTGTAAATATCTTGACAGATTGATCAGGGACAACAGTACTTATTTCAAGATCACATTTTGCAGTGTAAACACGGCAGGCAACGCTCTCTGGTGCTGCTCATCCCCCTCCTGCTGCTTTAGTGAGTCATGGCTCCCTGATATTAACTTAGAATGAGCAGTGGACAGACTTTTACTCCTGGCTCCACCACATTATATTTGCCAATATCAGTTAAACCAGTTTTTTGTAACACCCAGAAAGACCTAAAGAACCTCAGCTTCTGTTCTGAGAGAAACTTATGCAGAGAAGTGCATCATGGGAGTAGTCAGGTGATGACCTCATGCCCCTCGACACTCTCCTAGTGAGTGCACGGATGGATGAGAGATTGTTTTTGGGACTTCTGTTCTGTCTACACCTCTGTGATACTTTGTGGTTTTACTTATGAGCCGCGATCGCGAGTGGAACCTCATTAATTGCCCTGGGTTTTTGTTTGCAACGACCTATGTCTTTTTTAATAGACACCTATTGCAAATGACTTACAGACTTTTCACACTTTTCACTGATTTTGAATAGTTGCTTCCAGAGGTGGGAGAATCGAGTCACACGACTTGCCTCGAGTCAGACTCGAGTCGCAGTTTTCGGGACTTGAGACGTACTTGACCAAAGCTCCAAAAAAGACTTGACTTGGGACTTGCTGTTTGTGACTCGAGACTTAACTTGGACTTGAGGCCAGTGACTCTCAATGACTTGCTGTGACTTTATAGTTATTATTTATTTGAGTGAAACTGCTGAAAGAACTAAAGCGGTGCATCTCTGTTTACATTTGGTAATTAGCCACATGCTCAATGCTCATGCTCAATCAATACAGAGGGAAAAGGCAGGAGGAAATACAATGTTTCGGAATCTACTTTGAGCAGGTGCACATCCGAGTATACAGGGGCTGGGGCATTACAGGGGAACCACTGACAGAAAAACTGCCAGAAACTAACAACAATAGAAAATTTAATTTTATGTTTATCTTTCTGACTGCAGGGAAAAGCAACTCATGTTCAATATACTCTGTTTCCATTTTTTCCATTGTTTCCCCTTCCTTAAAATCCTGTTCCAGTAATTTTGTACATAAACTGGAGATATAAAAATATATATTTTAAATTTTGTAGCGATTTGAATATTAATTAGACTTTAAACTGCTTCACAGTTCGTCTGAATCATTGGTACTGAGCTCTTTGTGATTTAAGATGGAATTGGTTTGTGCTCTTTAATGTACAGCCTCGGTGCATTATAATATAGGGCACTGTGAGTTTATGCTCGTGCTGGTGATATGTTTCGACCTACTGTCAATGATTGAAGCCCAAACACCTGCAGCTGAAGGATACCACAAGTCGACACGGCCGGCAACTTGTGGCAATCTTTTCTTGTTAAAATTAGACCAAAAAGTTCCAAAATAATACATTGAGAACATTTTCCCACGTTTGCTCGGATCATTTGTTCCATTTAATAATGCGAAGTTTCTCAGTAAATGTGTGTGAAAATGGCCCCAAGCCTTTGCCTCAATTCCCGATTCATCACATGCTTTTTATATCTAAACGATCACAATCAAACCCGCTTTAAGGCTAAAATGCATCGAATTTATCTCAATCCTCATTAGTCATCTTCTGTATCAGAGTCTATCACCCTTTAGGCTGTGCTTTTTAGCTTTCACAAAACTATATTAGGCCATATCCAGCGCGGTGGAAGCTTGACTGGAGTGTTTCCAAAGGCGGCCGGTTTTGGGCTCATTCCTGTGGCAACGCTGGTCTCCCAGAGGCATCTTCCATCTTGTAAAAGGCGATGTTCTGATAAAGTTATCAAGCGGTTCCACATCAAAAGCCCTTGTTCCAGTGTGTGTCATCAATGGGCCCTTGTTTGTGGAGGCCGATTATTGCTCGATGCCGACACTTCCCCAAAGCCACTGGTGTCACTGTGACATGTGTCTGTTAGCCGCCGCCGGCTAATGCCACACCACCAGAGCTACAGCGCCCATCCAATCCTTAGACTTCAGGATCTTATAGATTAAACGTTACGGACAAATGTGCCATTTCACTTGTGACACACAACATCTGGAAAGCAACATCAGCCAAAACATTATAAATAAAGCAGGAAATGTTTTCTATGAAGAGCTTTTCATACAAAAATGCAACAGAAAGTGATAGTGCATTAGAATCAGAATCATGTACAGGAAACTACCAACTGAATGTAGCACGAGGATGTGTGAGTAAAGGTTACTAGTAGAGGCCGATATTTGTGTTTTTCAATATCGGCTATCGACCGATGTAATGCCGATAAAAGCTGATATCTCCAGAAACAAAAGTGATAGACTTGTCATTTTTTAGCATTGGAAAGATCCCAGTCAGAACTTTAAACTTCCTCAGCCTCGGGGGAACTGAGAAACATTGAAGTGAAAATCAACCAACAAACCTTGTATGGACATGATGCACCTCATGCTGAAGAATGCCGCGATTAGCAACTGTATGCTAATGGTAGACTGGGACAGAATTAATTGAATCACCTAAAGTTATAGAATTAAATCAGCTACTGCTAGAGTGGCCAAGTATTTGCATTTTAGTACAAATATTAATAATAATTTTTGAGTTGTAATGATTTAAAATTGACCTAGTTATTGGTGTGACACAGACGGAAGTTCCAGCTCAGACTGTATTTGCATTTTTTTAATTTATTTTTCTGAAAACCATTTCTCACAGAAAAAAATATAAAAATGGCGACTGTATGGCACTCGTGAAAATGTATCCATTCCCCAGTTTGATCTCTGAAATTGTGTCGTCGTCACATAAACGTGTTCTCTTCATGTCTGGGGTCACATGACTTGAAGCCCCTAAATGTAGATTTGTTTTTTATCACAAAGCCAGTTTTGGTCCAAACTCATTCCGAACTTTCCTCACAGCATCACAATTCTCCACCGGGACCGGTTCACAGGCACATTTTACAACTTTTCAGGGTCAATACTAGAAAACTAACCTGCAAGTTCATAAAAATGTCAAAGTGTTTTTGTCACAAATGCTAAAAGAGGACAAAATGAAATGTCCCATTCTTTTTTTTGAAATAGAAAAATACAAAATAATCCTCTAATTTGCTGGTATAAACATTTCTTGTGAACATTTTGGGTTTTCTTATATATTTCAGCAGTATATATTTCAACTCTGCAGTGGTGGGCGGAGTGAGACCTGTCTGTAAGTCTATTTTGCGAGTAGCTGTGTTTTCATATTGATCTGAAAAAAGCAAACCAACTGCATCCTTTGTCATTAAAGGGACCGTTCCCGTAAATAACACATTTGATTAATGACAAATTGTCGCCCCGCATGCACGTTTTTCCCCCTTGGCTTTCGGTGACGTGACCTGCACATCCGCCTGGAACCGCGGGACCACCCAACTCACGCCGCGTTTCAAAGCTAATGCTGCCGACCGCTAGCACATTAGCTCGGTTTCGCTAATGCTACAGATTAACACGGGATCAGAGGGAGAACAAGGGCCGGACAAGCGGGGACTCGGGAGGGATTAGAAATTCACAACATATTTCAGCAGGAGAGCCCTTATCGATGAGCGTGTAACAATACAGCAGGGAAAACGATTGTCACAAAAGATTTCACAGGTCGGCCATGTTCAGGGGCCGGACTGGGACTGACAAACAGCCCTGGACTCTGGTCAGCCTGGCCCAAATTAGCGTAAATGTGACACTTCCACAAATTCATATGTTAACCTCTTACCCCCCCGCCTTAACCGAGAGCATTTTCTCCAGTTCGGCTTTGCCCAAACCTAAAGGCTTCTTGACTGGAGAGCGACACTGTAACGCAGGGGTGTTTTTTCATTGGGGGCCACATATTGAAGCGTACACGGGGTGAAGGGCCATAGAGGCGGTGGTTAGTGCCATGAAACCTTTGACAAGCAGAGGTTTAAAATGTGCCCCACACGGTAATTTATGCTTAAAACCTTCGTGCGAGCTCTTTGTAAAAGGTTCACACTGTCTTCTTAGCCTATTATAGTTTTGTTCTTTTAGTAAGACAGAAGGTTTAGTTTACCTGCTTTAGTTTTGATCACTTCCTGTGATCATCCTCCATGCCAGCTCTGTCTCACAATAAAATGTGAAAAACACATTTTATTGGTTTGTTAGGTTAGAAACAACTAGGTTAGTTGTTTCTAACCTAACAACTAACCTAGTTGTTAGGTTAGAATTGTGTCGAATTATTACATTTCAAATAAAAAGGACCATCTCTGATATTTACTGATTCAGAAAAAAGGCCAAGGGCCAACAAAAATTGGTCTGAGGGCCGCATTTGGCCCCCGGGCCGCACTTTTGACACCCCTGCTGTAACGCCTCATTTGAAAGCTCAAATCTAGAAAAGTGATGGTAACTTTTTGTCACGTTGTCGCTGCATTTTTGTCATGTTTTTGTTGCTTTTTCATTACTTTTTTGTGGCTTTTTGGTGTGTTTTCATCACTTTTTCGTTGTGTTTTTGTCTCTTGTTTTTGTTGTTTTTTCATCGCTTTTTTCATTGCTTTGTCGTCATCGTTTTCGTCACATTTTGTTGTGTTTTTGTCACTTTTTTTGTTGTTTATCCAGCACATTTCTGTTTTTTGGATGCTTTTCTTTTAAGCTTTGAGATTTGGGTAAAGCTCGGTCTCGCCCGGGGGGTAAGGGTAAGGTAAAGTGAGAGGCCAGACCGGTGGCCCTAGAGCCAGTGGCCCTTCTGTGCTCTTCCAGAATACAGGACATATGGCCAGTCCGCCCCTGGCCATGTTTACAAAATGCAAAAAAAAAGCATCTTCCATGCCCTGTTTTTAACCTTAAATCAAATGCCTTTTTCCCCACACACTCACTGCAACAGTTAATGTAACATGAAGTAGCATTTAATGGTCAGTTCAACTTTTTATAAGCGAAAAGCAAGAAAGGCCTGCCCCGGGAGGGTTTCTGTGTAAAAACCTGGGTGGCCTCTGTGATAATGTCCCCGGCCTTATCCCGGCTATAACCTGCACTCTTTTACCCGCGTCCATGCACTCACTCTGGGCTGTAAATCCTGGCAGGCCCCTGGACACTCAGCACCCCTCCAGCTCGGCGCTATAAAAAACCTCAGGAGGGGAGAGCGCCGGACCGGCTGCTGCTGCTGCTGCCCCAAATCAGAAGCACGTGAGGGGGTCAGGGCGGAGGGCGCTGGAGCGGGCGTGAGGCTTTCTCTTTTGGGTCTTCACAGATAACCCTCAGCCTCCACTTACAAAACACTCAGCTTTTGCAATCACAAATCAAATGAGCGAGACGCAGAGTTCCAGGAAATCACTTGGTATCCACGTGTAGCACGAAAGGTGGCCCGAGATGACGCCATTATCCAAAATCTGTTCATTTTCTGCCTGACAAAACATCAGCTCCCACAGACTCCAACATTTCCAGACTTGTGCTTAACAATCTTTAAAGGTTCAGATGGATTTTCTTTACACTTCTCATTCTGTCCGATATATTGAGCTTTGAACCACAAAAAAGCAAGGAGAAATTACAGATTCTTTTTCCCGTGAATGAATTAAACTGTGTTGTCCCTCTTGGGGAAATTTGTCCTGGGCACATAGTGCAGATGTAGCTGACAGAAAACACTGTGTCAGTAAAGCTCAGATTTCAACTTTCATAAACATATTTGTGTGAAGAAGTGGAATGATAGAAATGTGTTTGGAAAGTTAGGAATGAGTTTGGGCCGCAATGATCAGTTTTAGCTTAACTGTTTTATTGTTTGTAGAACCCAAGAGGCAAGGTAAGTGTATTTGTATTTCACAATTCATACGCAAGGCAATTCAAAGTGCTTCACAGTTGCATAAAATGACAAGAAAACTGATAGAATCAATAAAAACATCAACATAAAATTAATCAATTACAGTAAAAGGCGAGAGTGCAGATAAAATAATTTCAGTTTTCACATACACGGGCAAAATAACTGTTTTCAGCCTGGATTTGAACATTGTCAGAGTTGAGGCCTGTCTCACAACCTCGCGAAGACTGTTCCAGATTTCAGCTGCATGAAACTGAAACGCAGCCTCACCGTGTTTAGTCCTGACTCTGGGAACCACCAGGAGGCCCCTCCCTGAGGTTCTCAGGGCCCGAGATGGTTCATACGGCTCTAACATGTCAGAGATGTACTTCGCTGCTAAACCATGAAAATACTTGTAGACAAGCAGAGCTGAGTGACAGGAAGCCAGTGCAGAGACCAGAGCGCTGGACTAATATGGTCGTATTTCCTGGTTCCTGTCAGGACTCGAGCAGCAGCTTTTAAAGAACAGTGCTTTTAACGCCACACTGCAGAAGGTTAAATGTCGCCGTGTCACAAGTGCTAGCGCATCAAACAAAGACCATTTTTCAAAGGTTCAGTGAGAATGAAGCAGTAGGAAGAAGACGCGAGGCCTGCTCTCTGCAAAGTTCTGAGTCCGGCTCTTTTTACATATTTATTACCGATAAACAAAATGCCACTAATGCAAAAAATAGCTCGAGTTTGATTCTATTGATCTGGTGAAATGTTGTGGATTGAAGTAGGGAGTCGTGTTGAGTGATTATCTGAATGAGTTTTGCTTCTTCTCGGCTAAAGTGGCCGCACTTCCTCACACAGTGTCCGCGCCGCCCTGCACACCTCTCACGTGTGCAGCCTAAATGTTAGCGACAGGCTGTGACCGAGCTCAGAGTCTCCGGAGAGGAGGAGGAGGAGGAGGGGGGGGCGGGCAGAGTGCGACTTCATGTCCAGGAGCGAGCAGCCGACACCGGGCACTTAGCTCCATGACAGCAGCCTCCTCCCCCTGGTTCTGCCCTGGTTGTCGTGTGCGTGTGTGTGAAGTGGGAGGCTGCCCTTCAAACGTGCGCTCACAGACCTGACCCAACACATTACGCCTCAGCATTTACCCGGCCGCGCAACGGATCGGCCAGTCATCGTCGCCGCAGCGTCTTTAGCCAACACACAAGGGAATGTTTTTGTTTGAATTTAAGTCTTTAGCCTCTTAACTCCCACCTGAACATGGTTTCTCCTGTTTTACTCCAAATTCTCCCAATCGAAACGCTTCTTCAAAATATAGCGACCAAAAAACGAGAAGAAAATGAGGATGTAAACTGACAAAAATCCAGCAATAAAGGACAGTAATCCAGTAAAAAAAAAGTGACAAAAATCCAGCAAAAAAAATGACAAAAATAATAAAAGACACAAATCCAGCAAAAAAATGACAAAAAATCAGCAAAAAAAGACAAAATTCCGTCAAAAAAAGACAAAAATCCATCAAAAAAGTGACAAATATCCAGCAAAAAAAAAGACAAAAATCCATCAAAAAAGGGGCAAAAATCCATTAAAAAAGTGACAAATATCCAGCTAAAAAATGACAAAAATCCAAAAAAGTAGGGAAAAATCCAGCAAAAAAGTGACAAAGGAGCAGCAAAAAAGTGACCAAAATCCAGCAAAAAAATGTGACAAAAATGCATCAAAAAAGTAACTTAAGTGCCATAAAAAAGTGACAGAAACACAAAAGGGACAATGGCAAAGAGGAGAGAGTGCATTTGGTTTTGGCGGGTGGTAAGAGGTTAAATGTTGTAATGTTGAAGATCCCTCTGCAGACTTTAGTTGTTGGGATCTTTCTTTAATGGCCGTGTTTGGATTCGCTTTGTTGATGATGAGCAGGGCAAAAAGCATTCTTCAAACTGGTGTTAAATCTGAATTATGACGTTGCTCAAGTTAATTGAATATTCCAAAAAATAATGGTATAAAAATATGTTCCGTTGCAGTTTGGGCTGAAATTGATCACTTTTGTTTCCCTCGAAATTTTGTCCACTATTGTCCAATTCTCGTTCCTCTGTTTGAACATTGAAAGGCGTTAAAAATCATTGAATGTGACTTGCTTTGGCCTGAATAAACTCTGATGAGTGTGAGCATTTTACAAACTTTTAATGATTTGAGGACAATATCTGATAAAAAAAAAAAAAAACCTCTTTGCTAAGAGTGAGTTTGGTCTATTTTGATATTGAAGCAAAGATGTTTAGAGATAAAACTATTTCTCTGCATTCAAAATGTCATCTTAAATGTGGTAGGTGCTTACAAGTATAGTGTTGAGTTAACCCCAGTTAACCCCAGTCTCCAGTTTGGCTTCACCCCAGTCCAAAAGCTTCTGGAAAAAAGCTGTGAAAATAGCAACAAAACTGAGACGAAAACAATGAGGGAAATGTGACAAAAAAGTGAGAAAACATTGACAAAAAAGTGACGAAAAATGGATGAAAAAGTGGCAAAAATGTCACAAAATATGACAAGAAAATAGAAAAATGTGACAAAAATGTGACAAAAATGTGACCAAAAAAAATTGACAAAAAAATTGACAAAAATGTGACAAAAAATGACAAAAATGTGACAAAAAAACGACAAAAAATTTATTTAAAAAATTGACAAAAAAATTGACAAAAATGTGACAAAAAACGACAAAAAATTGATTAAAAAAATTGACAAAAAAATTGACAAAAATGTGACAAAAAAACGACAAAAAATTGAAAAAAAAAATGTGACAAAAAATGACAAAAATGTGACAAAAAAACGACAAAAAAACGACAAAAAATGTATAAAAAAAATGACAAAAATGTGACAAAAAAACGACAAAAAATTGATAAAAAAATTGACAAAAAAATGTACACTTTATTAATCTTTGTAGAGGAATTAGCTCTCTTTATTTGACCCATCCTCAATGTCGCTGGGTGACCTGTAGCCCACCGTCCCGCCCACTTTTGCCTTTTTTTTTGCCTTTTTTTGGCTGGGACCTTCGAGCTGTGAGGCACCAGCGCTAACCACTGCTCCACCATGCTATTGCTTCGACACACTCCTTTGAGTTATTCTACATGCTCAAATAAACAAAAACAACAACAAAAAGAAAATGGTAAATAGTATAAACCACAAATAAACTCCTCCGCACCTCATGGGGCTCTTTGAAACTTTCTTCAGCGTCTTCTGTCTTCAATCTTGTCCTGTCGGTCCCTCCGCACCTGAGCTGGTGTTTTCGTGCGCAACAGCCGTAAATCCTCTCCCGCTTCCTCCGAAAAGGTCTTCGAGGGAACAGTTCAGGAGCTCCGGGTCAAACGGAGGTCACGGCGACGGGTCAAGCGCCGCAGATGACTGAGGGGAAGCCGCCTCCTGCCAGAGGGTTTGCACGCGAGGAGAGAGTGTCGGGGACAGAGGGAGATGATGGTTCTTCCAGCAGCGACGGCAGGAAGTGTGTCTTATCCATCTGCGCTCTGGAAACGACCTCCTCCGTTCCATTTTCACACCTTTTAGAGAGCACAGGCCGGTCTTTGTGCGGCTTCTGACCGGCCGCTTGGTTTGACAAAAGGGATGGGATTAGTCTCAGGCAGGGCATGTCATCGGCGGACAGGGGCTATGTGGATGAGAGCAAGGTTTATTGTTTGCTCTGAGACGGCCCTTCTCTTGAAATCACTTTGCATTTGTAGAAAGTGTTACTATTTTGGGTAATACCCTCCTTTAACCTCTTAACTCCCACCTGAACATGTTTTCTCCTGTTCTCCGAGTTCTCCAAATCTAAAAGCTTCTTCAAAACAGCGATAGAAAAGAAAAAGAAAGAAAATGAGGATGTAAACACAAAAAAAGCGCTAAAAAGTGACCCAAGAAAAGTGACAAAAATGACAAAAACTCAACAAAAAGGTGACAAAAGAGCAGCAAAAAAAAGACAAAAATCCAGCAGAAAAAAGACAAAAATCTAGCAAAAAAAGACAAAAATATAGCAAAAGAAGACAAAAAACAGCAAAATCATGACAAAAAACAGCCAAAAAAGGCAAAAATCCAGCAAAAAAAGTGTCAAAAATCCAGCCAAAAAAACAGCAAAAACATGACAAAAAAACAGCAAAAAAAGACAATAATCCAGCAAAAAAATGACAAAAAATCAGCAAAAAAAAAGAAAAAAATCCAGCAAAAAAATGACAAAAATTCAGCAAAAAAAAAGAAAAAAATAACACAAAAAAAGACAAAAATTCAGCAAAAAAAATGACAAAAATCCAGCAAAAAAAGTAAAAAGAATAAAAAAAACAATAATCCATCAGAAAAAAATACAAAAATTCAGCAACTGTTATGCCTAACACACTGGGGTGTGTTAGGCATAACACACCCCAGTGTTAAAAATAAATAAATAATAATAATCTAATTCTGTCTCAGTCAGAGCAGAAAGCACAGAATTTCAGTTAATATACATGTATTTCAATCTTGGTGAGGAGTAAAACCATTCAATCTAACATAATTATTAAAAAAAAAGAAAAAGGCGAGGCATAAAGTTATAGTTTAATGTGATTAAATAAAATGGTCACATTCTATTTAATCACAATAAACTACCGCCCCGGAATCTCGCTAATGGTTGGTGCCTTTGTGGCTCTTCAGAGGATCAACGTTGAAAATTTCGACTCTTGGTCTCTGACTAGTTGGCCACCCCTGTTCTTGAAGAAAAAAAAAACAGTGATTTTGATCAAAACTAGCCTCTGTTTAGCTTAGATTTTTCAGGAACCGAGACATGTAGAATTAAACTGCCTTCACCTACGGAGAGCTTAGATTCTCGTCTTTCAAACGAGCCATGTGTCCATAGCCATAACACAGAATACGCTGTGGTGCTACAAATATCATGAACAATGGTCTGGATTGTTGGCACTACAGCTAAATCCCCAAAACAGTGCGGCCTCAATGTGTTAGGAGACATTAGATTTCATGAATTACAACTAAACTTTCCTGTTGACTTGCATGGTCTATATTTGCTGGTCCAGTGCCATCAATCAACATGTATTCATAAATCCCTTTACAACATTCAATGTGACCAAAGTGCTTTACAGTGAAATCAGACAATAATAGTAATAATACTAAAAAAAATATGTATCAACAATCAAATCAAATGAGTCTGAAGACATCGGTTTCAAGCTGGGCTTTAAAAACCCTAAAGTGAGTGCTGGTGCATGTCAGGGGGCAGCTTGTTCCAGAGTGTGGGCCCAGTGTCTGAAAAGGACCGGTCAGTCCAGTGCTTACAGGAGCTGGTTTTGTGAAGCTCGGACAGACAGAAGGTGGAGGAGGGACGAGGCCGTTAAGAGCTTTAAAATCATAAAACAACATTTCAAAATCAATCCTAAAAGACACTGAGAGCCAGTGGAGGGGATAAAGGACCGGGGGGTAATGTGCTGATGTCTGGGTGTGCAGCATTTGCACCAACTGGAGGCAGCTGAACGATGGGAAACATGAAGTGCGTTACAATAGTCTATTTGTGAGCTGATAAAAGCATGAATAGTCCTCTCAAGGTCCGTTTGCTCTTGGGTGAAAGACGTCGTTGATAAAAAACCACGCTGTCGAATTGCTGAAAACCACCCTGACGTTCTTCACGGACTTTATTTTGCAAGACAAAGGAACATGAGATGGGTACGGTGAGGTTCTGGTCGACTCTCACTGCCACATCTGCGCCCGAGTGTCCCTGAGGCTCCTTTGATCCGGGCGGCTGAGGCAGGACAGCGTCAGGACTCTGTCAGGTTTATGGAGCTGTTGAGAGGTCTAATCCAGGACCACAGCCCAGGTCACACTCTTCATCAGTCCAGATATACGGCGTGTGTACCGACTTTCTGCAGTTTACAGGCAGCAGCGGCCTTTGAAGAGATACTGCAGACGACTTCAGCGATTTGGAGAATACGAGCCGGTCTGCTCTTAACATGGGCCTTTACTTGGGAACAAAGCTTTCTAATCGACACAAACAGCTGTTTCAATATTTCACTCAATCTACTTCCAGAGAGTTATATGGAAGCATGTGACTTCCTCTTCGGGCATCTCAAAGTGCATCTTTTAAGGAGGGCATTTTTTCTGATTTATTGAGCTTTTAACCCGGAAATATAAGCTTTCTTTTTCTGTAATACGTGCTTTTTCATAAGATACACTGCAAAAAGTACACACTGCAAAAAGTACCCTCCTAAAAACAAGGGAAAAAAAATCTGAAAATAAGACATTTTGTCAAATTCTGCCAATGGGGTCAGCATTTTTTTCTTGCTAAGAATTCTTATTTCTAGAATTTTTTTTCTCATCATAAAACAAGAAAGAATCATTAAATTTAAGCAAATAAATAGCTAGAATTAAGCAAAATGTCCTCAGAAAATGGAATAATTTAAGGAAAACATTCTTATTTAGTGAGAAATTGTGGGTATTTTACTTAAATGTTGCTTGATTTAAGCAAAATGTTCTAAATTATACACATTTTTGAGCAAAATGTTCTTAATAAATACTAATATTTAAGGAACATATTGCCCGCGCCCGGGGGACCCGTCTCCATGATGTGGAGCCAGGCTGATGGTCAGAATCACCTGGCCGGAGAATTCACCTATTGTACATGTTTTTAGTGGTAGGGGAAACGTACACAAACACGAGGAGAACATGCTCCACACAGAAAGGCCCCGTCCTGGTGGGAATCGAACCCGAGACCTTCGAGCTGTGAAGCGGAGGCTCTAACCGCTGTGCCACCAAGCCGCCCACTATAAAGAATGGAATGTATTATCTCCCTGTGAGAACAGTTCTTAAATTAAGAGTTGTTATGGTCTTATTTTTTCTTAAAATAAGAAAAAATATTCTTTGTCTAAAGCTGAAGAAGATTCAAAAAGTTTTTCTTTCTTGTTACAAGAAAAAAAAAGCATGTTTTTTGGCAAATACTGTATATCTGAACAAGAAATGGCTAGATTTTATTTCCTAAAATAAGTTTTTTTTTCTCAAGAAAACTTTGCTCAGTGAGACATTATTACTTTTTAGGGAAAAAATAAGAACTTATTTCTTAAAGTAAGACATTTTTTACTTGCTTAGAATCTTCACTTTTTGCAGTGTAGTCTGTGTGTTTGTGTTGCGGTGGAATTGAATGTTTTGTGGACTTTGTGTAGAGCCTGTATATATTTTACTAGGCAGGTATGCAGGTAGAAGGGTAGGTAGGTAGATGTGGTTGCTAAAAATCTATTTCCATTTGAAAAGAGAGAACTTGGAATACATTCTCTCACTTTTCCTCATTTTCTCATCTGCTTTCAACGCAACACGGGTGAGGAGAGGATGCAGAGGAGCGGGTCAGGCGGACACAGTGGACTTCAGTGCTCCACATTGTCAGAGGAACAGCCCATTCAGGGACCCAAAGCCTCTTTCACACAGTGTTACATACATAGGCCAGCGCACTGCACATATGCGCCTGACCTGCTTCTGCTGCATTGGGGGGGGGGAGGATAATGGCTCTTTGTCAGGGGGCGTCAGGCTGGCCGGGGAGCTGGCATGTAAGCTCATTAGGTCTTTTATCCCACAGCCTGCTAATGGTGCTAACGCCGCTAACGCCGCTAGCCTGAGGTGTCGAGTCACATTGTGTCTGAAAAGAGGGAGAGAGAGAGGGGCTGTTTTAAAGGCTTTCCGCGAAGTTCAAGTCGGGGAAGCGGGGAGGGAGAGAACATGTGACTAAAACAGTTTGGGCAGCAAATCTGTTGTGATTTGAAGTCACATTTGCTCTGTTCTGAGCTGGATTTCCCCATGACGTGTAGATGGTGTACATCTGTTTTAATCCGAGCTGAACCCTCATCTCATTTGGGTTCTGTTGACATTCTGTGACATCACCTGCATCCCCTCGACCGAAGAATGTGAGCACAGTAATATCAATCTGGACACAGATTTGTGAAGATAACAAAACAGATTCAAATGCAATAAAAATGTATTTGAATGTATACCATACTTCTATTTACTATTACTTGATTGCACATTGTCCTGACTATTTGCCCCCCCCTTAGTGTGTTTGAGAGCTGATGTAAGAAGTGAATTTCTCTGTGGCACTGCAGCAGAAAATCCCCTCGCAAACAGAAAAGTTATTTGGCTAACGGGATGCCTTCAACTTTAAAGTAAGAATTATCCTTCTTAACAGAAAAAATGTTTTTCCTCCCAGCCCTGGTGATCAGTGTTAATTTTGACAACATATATTATTTTAGTTTTAGTCTTAGTCTTTTGACTAAAATGTAATTTAACTTTAGTCGAGATTTAGGAAAAAAAAAATACAACGTTTCAATTTTAGTCTAGTTTTAGTCGACTTTGCATTGATAATATTCATTATAATCACATTTAATCAAGGTCCTCGACTTCATGGAGCTGCTCCACATGAATAAAGCTCAGAGCTGATCATTTGGCAGTGAATTTACATGATCTGAGGCTCTTTCAGACGGTCAATAGAAGTTTAGTCTCTCCTTTTCATTTTTATTTAGTCTTATTTTAGTCGACTAAAATATCTGGACATTTTAGTCAGAGTTTTAGTCTCATGAAAAACTTTTAATTTAGTTTTAGTCCAATTTTAGTCATCAAAAATATCACTTTGACTAAAATTAAGACTAAATATTTTAGTCGACGAAATTTACACCCTGCTGGTGATGTGATTCAGAGTTGCTTTAAAGTGGACAGATTCTTCTGAGTACCTCAGTGTTAATGTTTTGTCTTGAATTTTGAAATCCTGTCTCTGCACTGTAAGACTGTGTAAAGTGAAAGACCAACAGGCCTGGGGCGCCCTGTGCAGGCTGCAGGAGGAGTGACATGTTCCAGAACAGTCAATTCAAGCTTTCACTTAACAGCGCGCTAACAAATCCATGGCGTCAAGAACAGGTGCGGTGATGCAGCGCTTCAGCAGTAGAAGAAGAAGCGACCAAAGGAAGGGCTCCCCCGCGTGTCGGTCAGAGCCCCGTCTCGGTGACCGTGGTGTGGTGATGGCACCTCCTCTGTATCTGCACTGTGCACGGGGTCTGTCTGAGCGAGTGAAACCTGATCCTCAGGCTGAAACATCAAACAGGAGCAGCTGGGGCAGGTCAGGGCCCGGTCACAGACACTGCCCCATGTGTGTGTGGACATAGGATACGTGCCAGTGCTTGGAATATACATGTGTGTTAGTCATAGTGTCAAAATGGTCATGTCATTGGACTTGTTGGTGATCCTCCATCATCACTGGGGGTGTTTCTGCACTTTTGTCTCTTTCTGCCTCTGTTGGGAGGACAATGTTGAGATGTTCAGGTTGTTTTCTCGCTTAACGTCTGTAATTCAATGTCAGAGTGAATAATAGACCAGACTCTTCCATCATGTTTATTTGATGACGTTTTGTCGACCATCGTTTTTTCAGGAAATCACAACAACATGGCGGTGGTCCCTCGTCTTTCCCACAAATATTCATTCACAAATATTGACATGTTTGGTATCCACGTGTAGCACAGAGGGCGACTGAGATTACTTTGCATTTCAAATATGGCTATTATTTTGATATTGCATATGCAGACAGGACAAAACCTTCGGACCCATAATCTCAAAATGAGGTTTTCTTTACTCTTACATAAACATCTTGACTTTAGTTGCTCCTACAGACTCCAAACTCTATCGTCTTAGACTTCATATTTTGTTATGTTTTAGAGGGACTTCTAAATATCTAATTCTCTGCCTGATTTTGAACCCAAAAAACAAGGCCTTTTAATGATTTTTTTTTTTCCGCTTATAGCTTATTCAGCAACTAAACACGATCCAAAATCCCCTCTGCTAAAAAAACAACAATGTGTAACTAATTTATCCACAAAACAAAACAATAAGTTTAAGCCTGGCTGTATCCATTATTTAGATTTTGTTGCTGAAAATATGAGCTTTGCGTGTCACTGTAGACAACCGACTATAATATAAGAACATTTTATTTATTCATTTATTTTATATGTTATGCTGATTTCCTATGTTTTTGACAACCAGATATTAATTTAGAACGGAGAGAGGCAGGACGAATGTATGGTTATATTTCGTTATGTTTTATTTGAAAGGATTTGCTCCAATCCTGCTTAGTTTTTGAATAAGCCAAAGTTTATTTGTTAAAAGAAAAACACTTCAGCCTGCAGTGTCTAAGTATCTCGACTCTTGCGACGTAAAAAAAAAAGTGTGTTTGATCATTCCCAGTGGACTTTCTTGGAAGCCTGTTACCCTGTAGACTCTGGCCCGTCTGCCTCTCCTCTGACAAATCTATCAGAGACGTCAACACTGGCCACATGTCCGCAGCTCCTGATCTGTTTTAGAGGGAGAGCGAGACGCAGACGGCTGCAACAGGAGCCTGATGGACAACCCGGCGAGCTGGCTTCTCTGGGAACTATTCATAGTTCCCGTCGCCTCTCCGCTGTTTCCCCCTCGTAGCAGCTAGCGTTAGCCTGCACTGCTCGTCGATGTGCCGGCCCCTCTGACGTCTGTCCCGTTTGGCGTCGCGGCCGAGCGGGGCATTCGTCTTGTGTGTGGCATGCGCCCCTGTGGCAGCGTGGCCGAGGCAGCAGATGGTTCAGGGGTCGTGTGGGGGTCATTGAGGGGGGGGGGGGGTCAACTGCGTTCGCGGCACACGGACGTGACGCGCCGACAGCTCTCCGTGATATACGGCCTCCCCAGGTCTGATGCGGCCAAGGGTGGAGGACGTCTCACTCGGGAGGGACCTCGCAAACTGCCGCTGTCAACTGGAACAGAAAGCACATTTAAATGGTTAAAGGGGGGGGGTATTATGCCAAATCGACTTTTTCTGTTTCTGTTTTTATGTCATTCCCTCATTAAAAACATGCCTGAAGTGTTGCCTTGGCACATTCACGTATTTTTGAGTAATCTGTAAAAACTCTGATGGCGGCCATTTTAGGGACAGGTTTGCCTGAGTCCTCCTAGGAACGCCCCCACCTCCTGGAGACGCCTCCGAGCTTTCGTCACCAGCCGAGTAACCAACCACTGCCCCTCAGCAGAACCCCCTCCCCACTGATGCCACAGACAGCGTGTGGAGGGGGCGTGTCTAAAGGCTCAGAGGTTCTTAAAGAGACAGAGGCCTATTTCAAGACATTCACTACAGCCATTTTGAGAGAGCAGTTTTATACAAGGCAGTTATTCTAATTTACTGCATTTACAGACCAACAGAAGGTTTGGTCATCATTGTAGTGTGATATAGACTGGTGCTATGTGATTGAAAAAAGCACAATACCCCCTCTTTAAGAAGAAAAATGTATATCTGTGTGTGTATTGGAGTAATACACTATCCTATACAGTGGGGAAAAACAGTATTTGGCCAAAATCCAATAGAATGTCTATGTGAAACTGACCAAATACTTTTCTTCCCCACTGTAAATACCACAACATGCTTAGCAGCTCAGTTACCAACTTGCCTGTCTTCCATTGCTAGCCCATGACCTCCTAGCAGCTGGACAGACTGCAACGGCTCCACCCGGCAGCTCTCAGAATCACCACTGGTTACATTACTATGGCCGTGGTTGAGTCAAAAGAACTGCCTCTCCACCAGCATGTCCTACTGTCCAGATAGTATACACTGGAGTGTTTTCAGCCCCTGTGTGATCCCAGGCGGCACCCATCAGTATGAGCCCTGTCTGCAGCACATCGGCATCTCAACCGCCCTAAGCATCTGGACTGAATGTGACGGCACTATGGGATCTCGTGCAAGCAGCAAAATCATCACACGACTAAGAGCAAGTGGGCTAGAACAAAAGTCTTGCTATGTTTCAAACTCAGAAACACTGTCGTTAAGCCCTCCACAAACAAAACATTTATTTATTTGTGTATTTGACAGGGACAGAGCAAGAAAGCATTGCCAACTCGGTGGCCGATGTTATGTACATAAGGCGTCGAGCCATCGGCTAATTTGCAGCCTCCGTCCCTGGTTAGGCTTTTGAGAGGGTTTATAAAAGAACAGAAAGATGAAAAATCAGTGAAAGGCATCAAACAATACAACAATAATGAGAAAGAAGAGAAGACATATCTGATCACTTCCCATCCCAAGTTCAGCCATACCGTTTTTTGTTTGTTCTTCATTCACAGCTTCAGCTTTTGTGAGAAAAGTCTCAGGTCCATTTGAGACTTTAGCTCCAGTGGCAAAGAGTTCCATAACTGTGTCCCCTTCCCTGAGAGCAGACTGACCCAGAGCAGTTTAGCACCGCTTCACTCTGCACTCCAGCTCTGGTACTCACTCTTTGATTAGTGTATTTTTGTACTAACTGACACATTACAGACGGAGCAAGACCATTAAGACACTTGAATATAGTTTTTATAAAAGAGAAACTGATGATTTTGTATTTTTTAATGATAGTGCAGTGATGCCACTTCATTGGTTGCCACTTTTAGAGTTTGCTTGTAGAGTGATGTTAAAGGCTTTAGGACAGATTGTGAAGCCTGGCCCCAAACCATTGAACAATGCGACATATGAGATAAAATCATAGCATGCAGATAAACTCGTGCCGCCTGAGTTGATACACATGACCTAATCATACGGAAACAATTTAAATTTGTCTTGATGGTCTTAGACATTTTCCTGACATGGGCATCAAACTTCAGTTTAGAATCTAAAATAACCCCCAGATACTTAAATGCATCGACCTGCTCAATTTTATTTTTGTCAATATTAATTATTAGATAATTTGGTGACTTTCTCTTTATAGAAAAACACATGGCAACAGTTTTCGTATAATTTAAGGTCAGACAGTTGTCCCGCAGCCACTGAGATATGCTGACACGCTGCCTGTTCAACAAGTCTGGGTCTGCTTCGGGGAATCTGCAGCTACATAGATGATTGTGTCATCTGCATACAATTGGCAGCTGGTGTTTTTGCAGATTTCCGGTAAATCATTTACGTATAAACAGAACAGCAAGGGGCCCAATATCGACCCTTGTGGTACACCTAAATGACATTTTTGGATGGTTGATTTAACACCATTTATTTTTGCACACTGTTGTCTCGATGTAAGGTATGATTTAAAGCTTGTTTGGAAAAAGTTTAGTTGTTTCAGTTTTCTCAAGAGTGCTTGGTGTTGTTTTTGAAGTGGAGAAATACTGCTCCCACACATTTGCCTTGTTCCAAACTAGTTTTGATGGTTTGTGTAAAGTGACATACGTCCATCTCAGTGGGGTTGTTTTCTCCGTCCCCTCTCCTCACTTTACTTTACTCTCCCTCTCTCCCAGATTAGGGAGAGAGGGAGAGTTAGGTGTTGCAGTCTCCAGTATATTTAGTCTTTTGACACCAGTCACACGTTACCGTGTGACTGGTGGGTCAAAGGTCTGCGTACATTTCCCCACAGTGACAATCCTTTCCTTTCCTTATTTTATTCATGACAGCATTGTGATATTTGAAAATGTCTGTCAAGTGTTCTTCTATTCTTCTATTTAATATTTCTCTGAGGCAATAAGACATTCATTTATGGATGTTTGCCTATTGCCGCAAACGTATTACTAACTTTGCAAATGCATTCTTTGTGGGAATGACTTTATAAACCTGGCAATATTGACAATATTAACCCGGTCTTATTGAAGTGCTACTTCCGAGTTTATAAGTTCATAATAAACTGCTGACACCGTCTCTTGTCTTTTTCTTCCTCTAAAATCTCTGACTTAACATAAAGTCTGTCCAATGGATTTCACTCTGAGTATAAAAGGATACACTGCCTGCCAAAGCTCAGTGATTCAGGCCAGGAATTAGAGGTCAACAAATCTTTCCTCCAAAAAGATTTCTTAGTACAAGACTGAAAGAATGCGGTGTGAGGATGTTCCACGTCCTAAGCGTTGTCTGCAGTGTCTCCCTATAAACTGCTGGGTAAAAGTATTCAGTTACCTCAACGTGAAAAAGTGACATTTTGAATGTAAAAGCAGCCCTTTGATAAGCCTTGGACGGAGCGTCTCTTTATGTCCCTCCTGAGGACATGTCTTCCCCTGCGCCTCTTTGTCCGGGTTTCCTTTTGGCCCACTTTGGGATGAAACGCTTGCTGTTGACGCCACAGGCTACGAGCACTAAAGCTAAAGAACAGGTGAAAGAGAGACGGAGAGAGCTGAGTGTGTGGCCGTGAGGACAACAGCGCCGGGATTTTGGCAACATCTTTTGTGTAAAAATGCCTAACATTTGAGCTGGTTCCCAATGGAGGACAAGTGAACCTAAAAGGATGTTAGGAGGCAGATGTCATGTTATTTAAGTGAGGTATAGAAGCTTTGGCACATCCACTGACTTTTATTGGGATATTTGCTGCTGATTTATCAATTACACCTGCTAAATGCAAATAAATATTTAGACTAAAAATGTTATTTCTGTCTGTAAGTCTGGAGCAGAACCTTGTCGCCCTTGTCATAAAACCCGCCCACTCACGGCAATGCTGCCACATGATTGGTCCCAATTATCTGATCCACCAGTAGATTCAAGCCCGAATGTATTTATTAATTTGACCGATGATTATCTGGGCAGATAGAGAAGAAACAGACTCTGAGCACGGAATGTTTGTTGGGTAACTTCCTGTTGGCTAGTGTAGATTAACAACGACTTCCTGTCTACATTTTAACGTGAATACAAAATAAAATGCGATTTAAAAAAACAGAAGAAAACTTTAATAAAGTCAAGCTGTGTTTGGCTAACTCATGCTGCGTTCCTGGTATATTCAGACCTCCAACTATACGTTTGCTAAGTGTGATGTCACGACTTCCGCTTCCGGGTCCGAGCAGACCGGCAAATATGCGAGAAAAAAACATTAAAAACTCTTAAGTAGGTTGTTAAAGCAGTACTAAG